>NC_045631.1:43546578-44764642 GCF_009829155.1 Mustela erminea
CCTGAGCCAAATCTTGCCCATTCCATTCTCGCCCTCCCTCTCCCCTCCTTGGTTGTCATGTGGGCGTGGGCAAGGGAAGGAGGAGACCGAAAGCAGTCAACCCCTCTGATGACTGGGTACCCAAAACGGGTAGGGATGGGGCGCCCCTCACCCGTCTCCGTTTACATCAGTGACGGTCACCGAGTGTCCAAAATAAGAAGCCATCTGCAGGAAGAGGAGGCATACTTAATTCCTGCCCCTAGACCGGCACCCTCTCTTACACATTGCCCCTCCCATCCCTGAAATATTCTAGGGTTCTAATTCGCCAGCTTTGGCCACCCCCACCGTGGCGGGCCTCCACCTGCTCTCCATGCAGCTTGTGCAGCGTCCGGTGGTACGAGTTCAAAATTTCCACCTGCACAGAGAATGCAAGGAGCGCCTCATTCTTGCTCCCCAGGAGAGCCTCCCATTGAGAAAAGGCAGGAGGTTTAGAGGGCTTGTGAGGCTGAGGAGTGGGGTCGGGGGTTTTGGGATGCCCTGTGGCGGGACAGGGGGCACTCACCGCTCCCAGGGTCCAGCTCCAGGTGGGGGCACCAAGGACATACTCTGGGGAGACCCGGACCCCAGTGAATGAAGTCCTTTGAACCTACCCACCCCACCTCCCACCCGCCATTCTGCAACCCAGGGGAGACTTCGGTGCGGAGCTTGTAAGTGCTCCTCCCCGGGATTGGGGTTCCCAACCTTTGCCCCTAAATGGATTTCTTGCCTGTGGTGTTGAGATCCCCGTCGAACTCTCCCACGGCCACCGAGTACCCTGAAGACACAGCACGAATTACTCTTTCTGAGAGGGCGAAGCAGGGAGAGGGCCAAGGGACAGGAAGAAAGGGTCTCAGGGACCACCCAGGCCAAACCCTGCGTTGTATTGATGGGAAAACTGAGGCCAAGCCCCGCCCTAGGCCACGCTGCGAATCCAGGGTGGGAAAGGTAAGCAGGGGTATATGGGACTTGCGCCGTGGCGAGGAAGCTGTGGGCGCAGAGGGTGAAGACGCCTTAGGTGCGGGGTTGGCCAGCCGAGCTGGCCTGAGGGCGCTCCCGCGGGGGCAGGACCCAGCCTGCGGAGTGCGCGGTGATGCTTAGAGGGCGCGGGGAGGCTAGAAGGGAGGGGCCGGGATTACCCCGGTATCCGTCCTCGTACTCCGGCTCGTAGGAGTCCAAGGAGAAGCTCTGAGAGGCCACGTGCCACAAGAGGGTGCCTGGGCGGTAACTCGAGACGATAGTGGCAATGGGAGCCCGCGCCAGCAGACCTAGGGCGCGAGAGACAGCGGGTGTGGGGACCCAGACTCCTGGAGTCTCCCCAGGCCCAGAGAAGGGAGGGAGGTGTACAGATGGTCAGGTACCTAAGAAAAAATAGCCGCCAGGGGCCCCAAGCACCAGCTCTCCAGCCTGAAAGGGAAGCCCAGGAAGTGAGAAGGAACCCTGCTTGGGAGCCGCCCCCACGCCGCTTGGGCTCCCTTCTCGCCTGGGTAACCACCGAGCTGAAGCCCGCTTCGCAGCAGCGCCGGTCGTCTATTGGAGGACGGAAGAAGGAGGAGTTAGCGAGGGGGCGGATCCGGGAGTGTGCGCGGGCGTCGGGGGAGGGGCGTAGGAGTTGGGGGCGGAGCTTAGCGGGGCCGTGAGGGGGCGGAGGCCAAATGGAGAGCGGAACTCACTAAAGGCGTTTTTCTGGTAAACATGGCTCATGGTGTTAGCCCGACAGGGCGAGTACTCCGCGCGGGCGCCGTTCTGGAGCTGAGCCAGGAAGCAGCCACCTACGGGCGTCTTCTCAGCCTCTTCGGTCTTTTCTAGGGCGTTCCAGTGCTGCCAGGGGGCGCAGGCCTGGAGCAGGGCCACAGGAGAGTGGGGAACCAGCGGGAGTCGGGTCCCCTCCTCCCCCGCACGTGTCCCTGCCCCCGACTGCTCTCGGTGCCCCGTGCCGCAGCGCCCACCACAATGTTGTCCTTCCAGCTGACCACCGACGCCCCCAGTCCTTGCCGGGACTTGAAGGTTTGGAAGGTGTAGGAGCCTACTTGTCGGGTTTCATCATCTGGAGGGCACAATCAGGGTGCGGCGCTTAAGCACGGCTGTCCACGCCCCCTGTAGCCCCTCCTTTTCCCTCCTTGCGCTGGACTCACGGAGGTCGAAGGGCAGCATGGTGCACTGGCTGCCCTCGGCCTTCCAGGGGCACAGGAACACGCCGCCTGTCTCCTCCTGGCTGGGGCCTAGGGTCCGTGGGGCGCCCACCACGATGGCCACTCTGCGTAGGAAAGCTGGGTGAGCGCGGGGCGAATCCCGAGGTACCACATGCCCTGGCGCCTGCGCTGAGAGCACTACCCAGAAGGGCTGTGTGCCTTGGAGGGCACTGGATCATCTTCCCTCAACCGGGCATCGCAGACCATGGAGGTCAGCCTGTTGATGTTATGGCCAGGGAAACTGTCTCCCAGCAAGGAAACCACGTGCGTAAAGTAATTTAGTAAGTTAAGGGTAAAGCTGGTACTGTAACCGTTTAGTTTGGTTTGAATATGAAGAGTTTGTCTTCCTTGCTGAAAAAGATTTCCTAAGATCTGCACACCACCTACACTTCACATCCCACACCCTTGTGCCCCACACCTTAAGTCAGGGGTTTGTTTACATGCTCCCTGGATTTTTTTTTTTTTTTTAAGATTTTGTTTATTTATTTGACAGACAGAGATCACAAGTAGGCAGAGAGGCAGGCAGAGAGAGAGAGAGAGAGGAGGAAGCAGGCTCCCCGCTGAGCAGAGAGCCCAATGCCGGGCTCAATCCCAGGACCCTGAGATCATGACCTGAGCTGAAGGCAGAGGCTTTAACCCACTGAGCCACCCAGGCACCCCTGCTTCCTGGTATTTAAGACTGTTACCAGATACCTTCCTGAGAGCTAGGTTTAATGGTGATTAGGGAAGCTACTGAGCCCCTCTAAAGTGGGGTACTGATATAACTGAGGATCTTAGTAGATGTAAGTTCAAGTCATAGTTCTACCATATATAAATTGGTGACAATAATGCCATGTTTTATTTTCTTTCTGTTTTTTGTTTGTTTGGTTGTTTTTTGTTTGTTTGTTTGTTTTTGAGCTCACAGGATGTTTAAGTAATGCCTATGAGGTCAATATCTGCAGAAAAAAAGGGAACGGAATGCCTATGTGGCTCAGTCAGTTGTGTCTGCCTTCGGCTCAGGTCAGGATCCCAGGGTCCTGGGATCGAGTCCCATATCCAGCTGCTTATTCAACAGGGAGCCTGCTTTTCCCTCTGCCTGCTGCTCCCCCTGCTTGTGTGCTCTCTCTCTCCCTCTCTCTGACAAATAAATAAAATCATAAAAAAAAGAAAGAAAGAAAGGGAAAGGAACAGGAGTGGGTAGGGAAAGGAGTATGATGCAGATTCAGGCCCAATGACAGGTGTGGCGCAACATCCTAGGAGCTCTGGAACTAGAAGGACCTTTTAGAACCATCCCAAGTTGAGGTGAGAACATCAGACCCTTCCACATCTCTCCTCCCTCCACACTCCTCATTGATCAGCCACTGGTTGTAGGCCACCTTGGAAAGGGGACTTTCGGGGAGGTGACTCTTCAGCAGAGGAAATCCCCCAAGAAGCGGGTACTTGAAGACTGTCTGCCATCCCCAGGGGTGGGCATCCTTGCGGCTGCCACAATAAGTCATCATGCAGGGTAGTTAACTGTAAAGAGAAGGAACCAGGACTCTATTCTTGGAAGTCTGATTTTGCAGCTGACTAATTCTGGCCGTGAATGCTCCATTGTTTCTTTTCAAATATTTGTAATTTTGATGGGAATGAGGGGCATGGGGTAGAAAAGCAAGGTGGGAGTGGGGCAAGTCATTTTAAGATAAGTGCTCCTCTCTGTATTTTGAGGAGACCAAGGTGGCATGGGTCATACAACTGAGCCTTGAGGGAAAAATAAGCCATCAACTTTTATTTTCCCTTTGTTCTGGCTGTAGTGTTGGTGCCCACCTCTGCATGTGTGCCCCTCCCTGACACTCTAACCTGAGCTAGTTCCTGCCAATATTCCTAAAAAGAGCTCACTCTGAAGTAGAGCCTAAAAGTCTCTTTCCTCAACCTCTAGGTAACAAATGGGGAGCTTGAGGCTCCCAGAAGTGGTGATGGTCTCTCCCAACACCCAGACTTCAACCCAGGCTCACCTCCCTTGGTTGTCCTTGTAGAAGTCCAGTGAAAACCCAAAGTGGCTGCCATTGGGGCCTGTGTACAAGGTGAGTTGCCTTGGGTCCAGGTTCAAGGCCCAGGCCGGAGGGATGGCCCCAGGTCCCAAGAGCAGCTGCACCCACTCCAGAAGCCAGAGGGCATGAAGTGGATACACAGCTCTGGCCATCTTCCTTCTCCCACAACCTCCTCGGCAGGAATGGACTAGCTCCTTCCTCTTCCTTTTGGTCTCCACCGCAGGAAGGCTTTTCTTATCAAACTGGAACCCACTTGCTGAGCAGTAGGCAGAGGAAGGAGCTACAGGCCCTGGAACCATATGATTTCTTGGATTGCCAGGAAGGGGGTGAGGCCACCCTGGGGGTGGATGCTAATGGCTGAAAGGCATGACTCGTCCCTTTTCCTGAGAGTAGTTTATCACCGAGTCCTGTTGGTTCTGCCTCTTAACTATGTCTCTTGAATTTTCACATTTCCACCACCACCACCATGCTAGTGGAAGCCACCATTCCTTTCTGCTTGGGGTGGCATAACCGTGAACTGGTCCATACACCTCCACTTCAGCCGCTTTACAGCTCTTTGTCCCGCCTCACAGCTGCCTGCAGTGCTGTGGCCCACTGTGACTTGGTCAGCGGTGGAGGAAGGAGGAAGCTGTTGTCCCTTGATAAGACTTGAGGCTGCTGTATCCTTTTGGATAAGGCACTTACCCACTTCCTCCTTCCAGGGTCTTGGTCAGCCGTATAGGTACAATAAGCTGCTTTACTCTCCCTCCATCTCAGGCCAGGTCTTAGTGCCGCCACCAGTGCAGCCGGTGCTGGCGAAGGGGAAAGGAGATGCGGTTAGAGCGCAGTCCAGACTATTCTGGCTCACAGGCTCTGGGACCAGACGCCAGCTGTTCAGCTGAAGGCAGACCCTCCACTGTTTCTTGGGTGACAGAGCTCTTGTCCAGTCAAGACTTGATTCTTGTGGGCTCATTGCCTAGGGGAAGCCTCCCTCGATTTCCCCAGGCTGGCACTCTGCAGTTGACACATGTGGGCACAGCCCTGATCACGCTGTTTAGTCACGGTCCATTCATGGACTTGCTTGTGTCCGTGACTCACTCCCTCGAGAGTAAGGTTCCTTTCTGCGGCCGCAGGGCTTGGCTGGGAGTCCTGCACCTAGTAGGCATTGCTGACAGAAGGACTGAACGGGAGTGCGCACTGAGAGTAGGCGATACAAACGTAGAGTCACACAGTGGAAAGAGAAGGAACGGTTCTGAGCAGAAAGGCAAGGTAATTTTCTCTGGATTACAGAAGAGGAGTGCCGAATCTTACCGGCACTGCAGGTCTTCCCCCAGAAAGCAGGTTCTCAGGAGGGAAATTCAAGAGATCTGCTCCCGGTCAAGGAAGACTGCTGCATCCTCCTTTTGCTCTCTATTTTGTAACCAAACTTAACCACCATCTTTATCCCGCCCAAGGATCCTTCCCCACCCCCTAAGATTTTATTTGAGAGAGCGAGCATGAGTGAGGAGAGGCAAAAGGAGAAGCAGATTCCCCGTTGAGCAGGGAGCCCAACATGGGGCTCGATCCCAGGAGCCGGGGATCATGACCTAAGCCGAAGACACATGCCTAACCGATTGAGCCACCCAGGTGCCCCCTGCCCAGCTATCCTGTGCCATCCTGGAATCCTTTCAGCTCCTCTGTTCCCCTCATAATTCACCGCCTCAGCACCCAGCTCAAAATCCTATCCCTTACTCGATTCGTAACTGGATGTGGTAGGGAGGTGCCCAAGTTAATTCAAACCTTTCGCGCCTGGCTGGCTGGTAGGACAGTGGTACCATCGGCTGAAGTTGGAAATAGGCAAAGGCTCTGATTTGGGAAGGGAGAGAAATTTGGTATTTGAGAATTCGGTTTCTCACCGGTGTCCCTTCCTAGCCAGGGCTGGGTTGATCTCCCTTCTGAGACAGTAGCCATGGAGTGTTGATCCGTGCTCCCACTTTCCCATCCCATCAACCCTGAGTCCTAGAATTCCTCAATGAATCCAAAGTTTTGTTAAGGCTTCATAAAGTCGGTAATTATTGAATTTCTGGAGCCCCTGGTGGCTCAGTTGAATAAGCATCTGCCTTCATTCAGCTCAGGTCATGATCCCAGGGCCTTGGGTTCAAGCCTCGCCATTGAGCTCCCTGCTCAGCAGGAGGCCTGCTTCTTCCTCTTCCTCTGCTGCTCTCCCTGCTTGTGCTTGCTCCCCCCCTGTCAAATAAATAAAATCTTTAAAAAAAAATTATTGCATTTCTATGTGCCTGGCACTGAGCTAGGTGATGTGGATACATAAAAATCCTTTATCATCTTTGCTAAACCCTTGCATAGTCCGCAGTTAATATTCTTTGTTCATATTTAAAAATATAGTCAAAATGTTTACTATGTGTTCGGCTTTATGTAAAAAACACTCTAAGGGACTTAGAAAGAACAAAAGAATAAATAAAATTAAAAAAATTTAAATAAGTAAGAAAAAGAATAAAAGAAGTGTAAGAATCAGTTCTTTCCCTCTCTGAGCTTACAATTCTTCTGGGAAGCAGGAAATATAAAATGAATCACACCCACATTCTTGAAAGCCAGTAAGTTCACCTGGAATGGGGAGTTAGATCCTGGTGAGCCCAGCCAGGAAAATGCTGCAGTAATTCTGATAAAGGGGACAGGAGCTGATAAAAGGGAGGTGAAGGTATTTCTGGCAAATAATGGAAATGGTTGACGAGGCCCAATTTAGTATCAAGGGTGGGAGAGGGAGTACGTCCGTGTTCCTGCTTAGGTGGCTGAGGCAGGAGCTGAAAGAACCTTACTGGTATTACAGCCACACACACATCTCCCCCTGCCAGCGTTCTCTGTAGGCCAGTCTGCCTCTTTCACCGCTCCCTGCCCGCTCAGAAAGTCACTTTTATTTCCTAACATGCCTTCTTTCTGGGCAGGGATTTTGGTATTTTAGGAAAATAGGCAGATCTCAGCATCCAACCCAAGGTTCAAATTGAACAGCTTCTCTCCGGTCAAGGGGAGCTGTATGAGAGAACAGGAAAGAAACAGACACTGAACTACTCCTTCCTGAAAGGCTGAGGGGAGAGAGGAAAGCTTCTCACTGTAAATCGATGGTTAGCTTTTGATGCTTAACTTTCTCTGCCTTTTGTGATTTTTTTTTTTAAAGATTTTATTTATTTATTTGACAGAGAGAGATTACAAGTAGGCAGAGAGGCAGGCAGAGAGAGAGAGGAAGGGAAGCAGGCTCCCCGCTGAGCAGAGAGCCCGATGTGGGACTCGATCCCAGGACCCTGAGATCATGACCTGAGCCGAAGGCAGCAGCTTAACCCACTGAGCCACCCAGGCGCCCGTGATTTTTTTTTTTTTTTTTTTTTAAACAGAAGAGTAGATAGAGGCTTTTATCTGCTCCAACAATTACAGCACATTTCCTTTTACCAGCTAGCTTTCAAGCACTGCAGTGTACTAGTAAAAGGTTAAGAACAGAAGACTGGTAGGGTATACAAAACTTCACTTGGAAGGCAAAGGCCCGGCAGGTAACTTGTAATCCCATCACCCTGAAGTTTATCCCAAATTCCAAAAATCCAAGCCAGAAATCTCAAACCCATTTAGTGAGCACCTACATGCCCTACGTTCTACCGCACATAGATTATAGACCTAAACTGAGGAAAAAAGGAGACACGGAAGAGAATTCTTGTGGGAGAATGGAAAGGAGGTGCACATTCCAAGACACCCACCTAAGACCGAAAGAAAATTAACCGCGATTATTTCCTTCTATAGCAGTTTTCCCCCTTTACTCGGGCAGCCTGTCAGGAGCAGCTAAATCCCGAACATCATAAGCAACTCATTCACAAGGATCGATTTCCTGATCATTTCACAAAATGTTACAGGTGACCCGTAACGCCATCCCTTCCCAACTTGAGCGGATGGGACAACAATCACCACAGACTCTGCCACGTTTCCACAAATCATTGGTTTATTAGAAAGTTCCTTTCCCTAATTTTACAGCATATATATCTCTATCATATGTGATAAAGTTAAATACAATCTGTAATGCTTGTAAGTAAGGATAGGTTATTTTTTCTTTTTTTTTTTTTAAGTTTTAAAATCACTGTTCTCAAAGTTACAGAAAACTGCCCCCTGGAAGAGAGAGAGGCAGCCAGAGTATGGCTCCATCTACAAGCTAATGGGAAGCAGCACAAAAGTGTTAATACTGTAGTATTTAAATATTTACATGGGCTGAAAGCAAAGAAAAATGAGTCCCTTCACTTCGAACAGGTGATTTCATCTTTCCAGTGCTAGTTATCAAGAGTGAGGCTTCTGATCGGATGAGGAGCCTGTATAGGCAGGAGGCTCAGTCATGAGCCTTGTTTGCCCAGCACTTGCTTCTCATAAACTCAAAAACTTTTTTCTTTTGGGAATCTGAGAAGAAAGGCAGAACACAGAGCCTCGGGCCAAGTAAGCAGGGTTTGCTTCTTCCTTTCCAGTGACCACCCAACTAATTCTAGCCACAGGAATACGGAGGGAACTGCTAACTGCGCCGAAGATGAGACCCGCAATATAAACGGGTCGGTGTGTTAGGTCAGAGAGCCCAGGTGAAAGGCAAGAGGAGGAAGAGGAACTGAGGTGGTACTTCCTCTGGTAGGTGTCATGGAAGGAAAAAAAAAAATCTTCACTGCTTTCGCTAGGCCGGGCAGAAGGCATGGAAACTGTGAAGCAAAAGAATCTGCAGTATCTATAAATGTGCTCGCCTCCCCACATGAGAAGGAAGAAACTGTCCCAACTCTATTGTCCTTAAGTCTACTTCTACTTCAGTTTCTAGCCAACCCAAAAGGCACATTAAAAAAAAAAAAATTGTCAGAGGGGGCTAAGTACTAGGAAGGCAAACAGACTGCCTGGAGCAAGGCACCCAGGAAACCCAGGAAACCGCCCCCTGGACAATCACTCTGAATCTCACTGCTTCCGGAGAGTAAAGCCCTCGAATCTCTCCTTCCTCCTCTGTGGGTCTTCCTGTTTCTCTGTACAAAACTGCAAAGCACGAGGGAGATGTCCTAACTGAGGATCCCTCTGACACCCCCAGCTGGCTGCTGCCCATTAGTTCAAAAATCCCAGTGCTGGGGGCACCACTTACTGCAAATTAACTAAACGTTTCATCCCAGCAAAAGATGTTAAACAATGTTTTTTGTTTTAACATTTTTATAGTTCATAACTTCAAAAAATACATGAGCTTGATAAAATATACATGCTTAGTCATTTTTGCATCTAGCAGAAAACAGATACTTTATTTTTTGTTTTCATTTTATAACCTTTAAAGTTTCTTAATTCAACTAGGGCAAACATATTTACACAAAGCCACCAGAACAAGGATCACTTAAAGAGCTGGATGTAAAAAATATTATTGCAGTATACTACAAATATGGAACCTTTTTTAATATGAGCTACAAAAAGCAGCATTTACGTTTATAGAGTTCAGTGCAATTTTTTACATTTAAAAAAAATCCTATAAATTAAGAAGGAAACATCAACATGACAGAAGAAAATACACCCTTCAGACACATGAGCTCCTCTCTGGGGAAGCACACGGGCGACTTTGTTTCGCACAGCTTCTATTCATGATAGGATCTTCTTTTTCTGGGATATGCAGGTATCTCTTCTGGGATGAGGGACATGAGGACAACAGGGCCAAAAGTGTGGCTCTCTGTGTGGGAAGTGGATTGAATAACAGCCTGAGTAGCATCTGGTTCCAGGTCAGACTCCCTTTCCACCTCACCCGGGATAGCACAAGGTCACCAAGGGATGGTCAAAGACACTGAGTGGGCAGGACCAGATGGACAAACTGCCGGCCAGAGAGGAAGAGAATGTTTAAAAATTTATAGAAGGGAAGAGCAGAGGATAAAAAGTAGAGGGAAGAGTATCCAAACTTGACAGTTTGGAGATGTTGCCGCAGAGGGGTTAGGAGCACTTACTGGTGTTCCCTAGCTTGGAAACACAGGAGAGGAAGGGACAAACAGAAAGGGGGAAGGGGGAAAAAAATCCCTGATAGTAAAACCCAAAGCAAACCTCAAATCTAAAACCACCCCTGCAAGCCAAAACTTGATTCTTTGGCTGTCAGACACTGCCCATCCCAGCTGGTACTTGCTGGTATTAATGGCTCAACACCCCCGAGGGAAGATACGTGGGTCATCTTCCCTGGCCCTACCTGGGCTCCCATCCCACAACTCATGTGCCATGGCTAGGCGGGTGCTGCAGGTCCTGACCTGAGAAGATGGGGTGAAGTAGTGGGTGAAGGTGGAGGGCGGTGGCAGCTGCCGCAGCAGGCCGTGGAGCAAGCAGGGTAGGGTAGAGGGCGGCATGCGGGACAGGATGGAAGGTGAAGGGCCCAGGATGAATGGCTGAGGCGGGAATGATATGGATGGGATGGCTAGCGAGAAAGGTGGCAGGGTGACCAGGGATGATTGAGTGAGTGAGGTGGGACAAGGAAATGGGGGTTAGGTGGGGCTGGGGAATATGATGTACTTGGGCAAGTGGCTGGGGATGCGGGTGGGGGTGGATTCCAATGGCAGCAGCAGCTGCCGCCGCGTGATGCTGCAGGATGGCATGCTGGACAGTCGTGATGGAGGTGGCAGAGGCTGTGGCTGGCTGCTGGATGTGGATGGGCTGCAGGGCCGGAGTGGCTGGGGCCAGGGCAGCCGAGGCGGGGAAGGCCTTCACTTGCTTAGCCAGAAGCTGCTGCTGGATGTGCTGCTGTGCGGCCTGCTGGAGCTTGCTGTACTTCTCCATCTCCTCGGGGGTGAAAGTGATGGGCTGGCTCTCCAGCGGGGCCAGAGAAGCATCCTCAGCCCCATCAGCTGACTCAATACTAGGATCCCCACTGGGAGGTGCATAACTGGGGAAGTGCTCAAGGTCTGGCGCTATAGGCAGCAAGCTGGATTCCACAGGGCCTGGCTGACTGCCACTATCCAAGGACTCTAGGGTGTCCCCGTCGCTGGGGTCAGGGAGGTAGTTATGGGAGATGGTGGGGTCCCCGGAATAGCAGTCCGAGTGCACTGGGGTGCCTAGTGGAGCCACAGGGTGATCAGCAGTAGCTTCCTCAGACTTTGGCTCTTCTGGGGGTGGGTCTGATAAGGGGCCAGATGTTTCCTCTGAAGGGAACTGATGTCCAAATGGGGCATCGCTACCCCCTGGAGGCCCTTCTTCTGTCTCTGACTGTTCTTGCTCTTCCCCTCTTTCTAAGCCAGACTCTTCACATTTCTTGGTGTTGGGCTTTCGGGTAGCTGGGAGCTTCCCTATCAGTGGAAGGACAGGCTTATTGCCAAGAGACGGGGGGAGCTTGGGCCCAAAGTAACCTTGCGGGGGGTCCTTGAGTTTGAGCCCGGCTTTATTAGGGGTGGCCAGCACCTCCTCGCTCACACTGGGTTTCCTCTCTACTTTCCTTGACTGGATCTTCTCCAGCAGCAGCTTGGCAGTGACAGAGTTCTTGTCTTCGGGGCTACAGTCACCTTCTAACCCCCTTCCTGCACCAACACTGCTGTTCTGGGACGGTGGGCCTGTCCCTTTGCCATCGTCTCCTCTGCCATCTTCTTTCTTCCCGGGACCTTCTCCCCGGCCTGATCGGAAATAGTGGGGAGACTGGGAGCGGTAGATTTTAGAGCGGATGAAGTCTCGACGACCAGAACGTCTTTCCTCCGGGCTTTCGTGACCCCATGACCCCTTCCTGGAACCCGATCTCTGGGAAGGGCTCCTGGTGCTGCGGCTGCGGTCACGGCTATAGCTTCGGCTCCGCTGCCAGCTGTGGGCCGTGGTGCTGCGGCTTCTCCGCTTGCTCCGGCTGCGGCTACAGCTGCTGCTGCGGCTGCGGCCCCGGGACCGCGAGCGCTCCCTGGTGTGACTCCGAGAGCGGCTCCGGGACGGGCTGCAACTGAGGCTGTAGTCATCATCGGAAGAGGAGTATTTGTGCCGTTTGGACCGGTGCTTGGAGCTGGCGTAGTCGGAGTCGTCAGAGTCATGGGAGCGCTTGGAGTGCCTTCGAGATCGGTCACTATAGTCACTGTAGCTGTCATCAGAGTAGCTGCGCTGTCTACTGTAGCAGCTCTGGTCTGAAGAAGCATCTGAGCTACTTGAGTAAGAACGCCGGGAAGAACGGTGTGAGGAATGGTGTCGGCCCGACCGGGAGCGGCTACGGGAATGCTCACTGCCTGAGTCTTCCTCCTCTTCCTCCTCCTCGCTGTACTGGGATGGAGACTTTTGGTGTAGCCGGTGCGATGAAGCGTCATCACTGTCCTCATCTCCACTACTGGGGCGACTCCGGTGGCCGGACCGGCTGCTCCGTTTGGCGCTAGCTCTTCGCTGGCAGGATGCAGTCAGAGGCTCACCTCTGTGTTTCCGGCCACCGTGATCCTGGGAGTCGCCACCACCCCCACCTTCATCCTTTTTGCCACTGCCCCCCTCTTCAGCTGGGAGGGGCCTCCGCTGGGAAGCGTCTTGAGCTCGCCGCCGTCGTCTGGGCGGTGCAGGGCTACCACTCCCAGGGGGTTCTGGTTTGGGTCCCCGTTCAGAATCTGCCGGAGCTGATGACTTATTCTTCTTTCGTTTTCGTTTCTTGCGCTTCTTAGACTTTTCCCCAGATTCTGTCTTAGAGCTTTTCTCTTCTGGGTCAGGCTTGTGTTTCCGTTTGTGTTTGCTTGACTTTTTGTGCTTCTTTTTCTTTTTGTGTCGGTGGGACTTCCCAGACCGTTCTTTCTTGCTAGGAAGGCTCCTCCCTGTGTCCTCTGTCTCTGACCCATGGCTTCCCCCAGGTTCCTGCTTATTCAGACTGCTACAGCCAGACCCTGAAGCAGGTGCATCCATTCTGCCTCCCGAGGAATGTTCTACATTCTCTCCCCCCTCCTTGGTTTTATTTGGCTCACCAGCATCAAGGCCTTGGAGATGGTCCTTTGAGGAGCCTCCTGCATCCTTTGGTTTTTCTGTCCCTTTAGCTCTGGCATCTTTGTTCCTTGAAAGTTTAAAGTCAAAGTATAAAGGGTTACAACTGTATGAAATGGAGGGTTCTGCCTTGGTAAAAATTAAGAGTTCTGATGGCCACTGGAGGGCAGTGCTTTCATCTTTGCTCAAAACCGGAAAGAAGGGACCAGTAGGATGTTTGGGTCCCTCCTGGCTTTCTTTCCCTGCTGCGATGACCTGACAGGTTTCTTTAGAAGGGTTCGACTCGCATATTTGGTTCTCTGAACCCTTCTGACTTGGACTCTCTACATTCTGCTCACTTACATCCCCTCCTGAGGCCTTTTTTGTCTCAGCTTTGCTTCCAGGATCTGAGGGCTCTGTGACGCTGGTTGCCGTCTGTTGCTCGGGGACTTCATCAACTGTCTTCTCTGCTCCTTGGCTTGCTGCCACCTTGATACAGCCTTTAGGCTTGGGAGAACTGCTTTTTTTGCTCTCTAGGGCATTCTTTGGGTGTATACTATTATCACCTTCCATTTGTTCACTGGCTCTCATAAAGAGTAGGAAGGGGAAATTTGGTTTTACTTTGCAGTGTGCTGGGGGAATGTAGTGGTAATACTCTGGCTCTGCAGCCCCAGCTCCTTCTTCTCGCTTCATTCTTTTTAACTTAGATAACGTCGAGGCAAGGGACCCTCCATCCTGAGGGTCTTCATCTTCTTTTTTACCATCAAGATTACTGTTACCGTCAGAGTCTCCCATCTTCTGCAGTCCTTGGTCAGAACCCTTCTCATCAGCTTTTGTTCCATCTTCAGAAGTCCCTTCCTCTGCATGGTCCTTGAAAACTGATGCTATTGATTCGAGTTTGACAGGAGCCTTCTTGGCAAAGGAAAATGACACTCCCAATTTTTGTAGTGGAGTCCCTAAATTATTCTTAATGCCAAAGCTGATGCCTTGGGAGGCTAACCCAGGGGCCTGTGCCAGTCCAGTGGTATTAGTGATTTGTACTGCAGTGAAAGGGCCTCCTTTATCTGTGGAGAATTCAGATCCCAGGCCACAAGTGGCAGCAGCACTTGTGCCACTGTTTGTAGCTGATTCATCTTTATCATCCTCTCCACCTTCTTCATCTACAGCCACCGTGGTTGGTCTGAACATGGGACCACTTCCAGGTGCACTACACAATGGTTTAGAAAAATGAAAAAAAAAAAAAAAAGTTTAGAGGTACATTTAATACTTCTTATAGAACACTTATCTCTGGGGCACCTGGGTGGCTCAGTGGGTAAAGCCTCTGCCTTTGGCTCAGGTTTAGATCCCAGAGTTCTGGGATTGAGTCCCACATCGGGCTCTCTGCTCAGCAGGGAGTCTGCTTCCCTCTCTCTCTGCCTGCCTCTCTGCCTACTTGTGATCTCTGTCAAATAAATAAATAAATAAAATCTTAAAAAAAAAAAAAAACACAAAACATAAAAACAACCCACTTATTTATTACGTTCCACCATTTGTAGTAGGTAGGCCTCAAAGACACTAAGTGGTGGTTGTTTCCTAGCCCTGTGCTAAAAAGAGGACTTGCTCTGTGAGTTTAGGCAAAGTCTCATTCTCTTTTTCTACTAACTAGGTGTATTCCCAGCACCAGTCAGTTACTATTATTTCTTCTAATCAGTCTAAAATTCAAAAAGTGAAGCTGTATCACACAGCTCAAATACTCTGTTGTCACCACCTAGTAAAGGTGACCTGCCCTGTATCTGTTTTTTAAGTTTGTTTGTTTTTACATTTTTAAAAAAGATTTTATTTATTTATTTGACAGACAGAGATCACAAGTAGGCAGAGCAGCAGGCAGAGAGAGAGAGGGGGAAGCAGGCTCCCTGCTGAGCAGAGAGCCCGATGTGGGGCTCAATCCCAGGACCTTGAGATCATGATTTGAGCCGAAGGCAGAGGCTTAACCCACTGAGCCACCCAGGCACCCCTGTTTGTTTATTTTTAAGTAATCTCTATACCTAACATAGGGCTTGAACTCATGACCCTGAGGATCAAGTATTGTGTGCTCTTCCAACTCAGCCAGCCAGGCACTCTTGTTCTTCTTCCTTACTGAAACATCCTACCCATCAGTGTGCCATCAAACATATGGCTGAACATCTACTCACAAAGGTTGTATGTCACTCAGCTAAAACCCCCCTAATTTCCTCTGTATTTTTAAAATTTTATTTTTAAAAATGTGGATATGGGGGGCCTGGGTGGCTCAGTGGGTTAAAGCCTCGGTCTTCGGCTCAGGTCATGATCTCAGGGTCCTGGGATTGAGCCCTGCATAGGGCTCTCTGCACAGCAGGGAGTCTGCCTCCCTCCCCCCTCTGTTAGATAAATAAATAAAATCTTAAAAAATGAAAAATAAAAAAATAAAAATACGGATACTTTGAGTTTAACATAGCCAGAAACCCCCACCATGCTACTCCATGGTGGTCCATGGTTAGTTTATCTGTTTCAGAAACTAAGAGTCTGTGTCTATTTCTCGGGTACCACACTAAAGCGTTTGCTTTGGTTTTGTTGTAATTTCTGGGCATTCTGTACAAGGATCATGATGCTATAAACGCTTTCCCAGCTTTGAAAATAGGAACACGGAGGAGCCTCAAAGCCAATGTTTTAAACTCAAGCCGTGCCTGAAATTTTTACAGTGTGTGAACTATTCATCTGAGGTATTTTTAAGCCAAATTCAAGAAGTGAGGAGAATTACATTATCTGTTTGGATGAAGTCTTTTTATCTGATCCCTAGCTACTCACTATCCTAAACTCAGAGACTAAATATATTTGGATAACGTGGTATCTCTTGCTATCTAGACTCTGGCTAATGGAAGATAGGATCCCAAACATTTAAATAGCAAGAGACACTTACACTGTGTCATAAAACCTACCCCACGGCAAAGAGACCCTCAAGTTGAATAAAAACAGATCTTATTTTGTTCTTTTGCTTAGTCTTTGCCATGTTAACTGCTTCAACAACACTTACTATGGGGTCATGAATTAATTCTGGGACAATGAAATACCTGATGATGGGTCAAAACCTTCTTTTACTTTCTCAAGAGATTACTTGGTCATCTTTAAACTGCTTACTTATAAAACTGAGAACTACAAGTCACCTCTGAAGAAAAACATATATTAAAATATGCCCCAAATTAGAAAGTGACCTGGTATATACTTTTTATAGAGGTACACTTGCCCTCGCAATATGCCCAAGAGGAATGCGTTATGATATTAAAAAGCTGCCAAAGAAGGAATCAGAACCAGTTTATAGGCAGCTTAACTCAACACTGGAGCTCACTGGTTAATTCTGTTTCAAAACTCTGTTTCAAAACTATGTGTTCTCTCCTCCAAAATGCTAGAGAAGTAAATAAGTTAAACAAACAAACAAACAAAAAAAAGGGATCTTGAGACAAAAATGAATTTAGTAACTTAGTAAGTCCAGGAACTTGGCTGTGAACTTTTGAAGGACACAATCATAGTTTCTCTTTCCCCTATAGCCAGCTCCTTCCTTTGGTCCTGGGCAGCCATTAAAAACAAACATGGGGGCTAAGTCTTTCTGATTGAGGCACATACCTCATGAATCCTCAGATGCTCAAAGACTGGGTTCCCCAAGACCAGTTGCTTAGAAATTCAGCCTTAGGTGGAGTAAATTCCACCAAAGGCTAAATACCAGCCCCCAAATTGATAATCATCAAGAATCATGAAGGAAGATTAAAAAGAAAACTCAAGAATGCAGGAAGATGCAGAGAAATAAACTGATAGAATTCCCTAGGTTTCAGTGATTAGCACAGACTGTACAGTACTTAAAAGAAAGTTGACTTGAGTCTCTGCTCCATACTGTTTAGTTATAAAAAAGAATACTGGGATATATGTCCTTTTCTATAAAACACAGGTTGGAGAATGGGAACAATAATATTTGTATAATTTATTGATTCACTGAACATCTTCTACAAGGCACTTCTGATGTAAAGATAATCACTCCCCAAAACGAATGCTACAAGTAAACTGTTATTATCATCTCCCATCTTATAGATAGGGACACCGAGGCATAAAGCTTAGATAGCTGAAGTCACACAGACAGGATCTGGCCTCAGAAGTGTATATTCATAAAATCAGTGTATTATACTATAATAATAGATAGGCTTTCAGTATGAAAGCTTTACTAATAAGGATTATAATTCTTAATTCTTAAGGATTAAAACTATCTGTAGAACCCTCTGAGAGAAAATATCCTCACCATTCAGCTTGTTTCCTTTGTTCTGCCAATTCATGGAGCCGCCGAAGGGCTTTTTCCTGTTTCTTCTCATCTTTACGGGATCTTGAAGAGACATTTCGAGCAAACTCTCTCTGCTTAAGATCTTTCAATCTCTGGGGTAACAACAACAAAAAAAGAAATAGAGGGTGGGTGATTTAGAATAATTTGGAGGTCCTGAAAACAAGGCCTTTAGGATATTTACCTCAATCAGTGGTTACAGTGCTAGCGTAGAATACACTGTTATATTCTGATAGTAATTGAAAACACAATGGCTGATTACTTTGGATAAGACACTTGGAATACCTGCATTTCTAATTTGGACAGCATACCATTTGCTTTATGGGGCAAAATTAAATGATTTCGGAAGCAACAAGCAAATTTTAGAACACTAGGAGGAAAGAAAAGGGACTATTTAATCACCTGCTCCTCCAGGATGCAAAACTAGACAAACAGAACATGAGATAAACTGTAATAACACAAGCCAAAGAGAACAGAAAGGGGTTAGGCTAGTACAGAAAATTACCCAGGTGTAAGATCTTAAAAAGCAATGTACAGCTTACATGGGGAGCTGATTTGCATCAAAATAGCAAATAGAAAGCATACTTTTATTTCACCATAAAAAGGTGCTGTGATTTCTTTTCAGCATGAACAGTTTTCCTTTGACTATGAAACCAACCATCTTCCAATGCTCGCATGTTCAGAGCTCAGCAGTCTGACCACTTGCGTCTGGTCAGTCTGCTGAAATGAGAGAGTAATGTGTATTGCTCTTTCATTCCGTCATGGCCCTGAGAGGAACATCCAGGGGATGAGGAGGGAAAATAGAGATAAGTCAGAGAATTTATTGCTTAAAATCCTGATAAAGAATGGTTTTTCATTCTCAGAAACTTCTATATAATTTTCCTTAAAAACAGAACAAAACAAAACAAAACAACAACAACCAAAAAAAGAACAGTGCTATGACACATTGGTGACAAAGTCCAGACATATCTGCAATGAAGACAGAACTAAAATTATTTCCAACGCACTAGATAATATAGAAAACAAACCAAAACAAAACACATACATTAGCCTATGCTTTTATAATAGCATTAGGAAAAGGAATTTGACCCAATATAAAGTGGACATTGCTTTGTGGAAGGGCATGATGTTCAACAGACAGAGGATTTTTTCTTATCTAATATTTATGAAATGTGTTTTGAAATCTTTTGAATTGGGAGGGGGAAAAGGGTGAAAAGACACACACAAAAAAAGGTATACAGCTAAAGACACTAGTAGAAAAACTCACTCTTGTGATCTGGGCTCCCAAATTAGAAGGATTTGCTTTCAATACATCAGCTGAAAATGTCACATCACAAAGAAAAAAAAGTAAAAATAAAACAAGAGTGAAAGAGAAAAAAAAAATAAAGCAAGCATTACTACACAGGCTCTCTTAGTGAATCTGCAAACTATTATACTGAACAATCAGGGACAAAGCCATCAACTCTAAAAGGGTCGGGGAGAAGGGAAGTACCTGTACAACACATATATGTGTACATACACACAGACTGACACAGTAATAATCTCTCCTAGATAAACAGACCTATCTGAATTCAGGAAAAACAGTTAATAGAACTTCAGGAAAGACCACTGCTACCTAAAAACAGTCAATCTTATTTTCATTTACCTTTATTTTGGGAATGTTCAAGTAACCAACAGCCGGCAAACTATGTTACTGAAGCTGGCTATCCAGAATTAAGACTTCTTAAAAACCTCTTTAAGATCGCGAATCAATTATTTTGAATAAGTATGAATTTCAATTTCCTCCTTTCAAGGGGAATGAGGCAGAAAGAGCCTGTCAGGACTATTATATGATTATTTCAGGCTACAAACCTAGTTTTTCTCTGCGCCAAACATTTACCAAGTTTTCTAGCCGAAATTTAAATAGAACATGTTTTTCTCATATCTGCCATCTTCTCTCTAGCCACCCCCCAGGCTTGTAAAATCTCCCTGAGCCTCATCGTTTCCTATCTTCTTAAAAATATTTCATTACTTTTAGTTAGGAGTTATTTCCCAAACTAAAGGACATTGTTTATTATTATTATTATTATTATTATAAAATTTGGTAGGCAGCAAACCAAGGTTTATTGAGTTATTACAAAGTGATAGTACAAAGTTCCTGAGAAGGGAGGGGACCCGAGAGGGTTACCCCTAAAGGACACTGTGTAAAAGAATGAGCATTTTATCAAAGCCTGGAGTTTCCAGGCTGAGTCAGACAGAGGTTAGGTTTTCCAGTCATTCAGCAACCACTTGATGCAACCTTGAAGTTGAAGGGATAAAACTATGTCCACATCTTCCTGAAGATGCCCTATCTCAAATTCCTACCACAAAGTAATTGTAGGGAGGGAAGAAAATGCGGTATCAGTAAAACAAATCCGAGTTATAGCCCCATTCTAGGCAAAGATATACACCTATATGGGGTGTAGCAAACATTCCTAAATCACCTTTGCAAACTTTATTATTCTTTTTAAAAAGATTTAAGTAATCTCTACACCCAGTGCAGGATTCAAATTCACAACCACAAGATCAAGAGCCACATGCTCTACCAACTGAGCCAGCCAGGTGCCCCTAGCTTTACGAACTTTAAAGTCTGGTGTCTCAATGTAAAACTAGGAACTCCAGAATTCTAACCCAAACCTTAAACATGGGGCTTGGAAACTCTCCCAAACTCAAATGTGTATTGAGGTCTCCCAGATGAGGGCATTTTGATGAAAAAAATGGATTCCTAATTCCTAATTCCTTCCTACCCAAGGTCAAACTAAATTCCCCTCACAAAGTCTCTACTCGTACCTTATAAAATTTTCTTCTTTCTGAACTGTCTTAGTACTCATCTAGCAACCAACATACTTGGCACTAACTAAACTGTGTGTAGTTTCAGAGTCAGAAAGACTTGTGTCCAAATTCATTCATCACCAGCCATGTGATTTCATCTCTCTGAGGCTCCAGTTCCCCCATTAGAAAAACAGAGCCATTCTGGCAACAGATTTATGAGGTTAAGTGTCAAAATAAAAAGCACGCTGCATGTCTAAAGTGTTTAATACTGTCTCTTCCTTTTTATCTGGGGCAGAGACTATAGCTGATTTTTTTACATTTTAGTTTTAAAGTAATCTCTACACCCAACGTGGGGTTCGAACTCATAACCCCGAGATCAAGAGTCCCATGCTCTACCAACAGAGCTGAGCCCCCACTTTTTTAAATTGAAAAAAAAAAAAAAATTTTTTTTTGGGGGGGGGAAGATTTTATTTATTTATTTGACAGAGATCACAAGTAGGCAGAGAGGCAGGCAGAGAGAGAAGAGGAAGCAGGCTCTCTGCTCTGCAGATGCAGATCGATGCGGGGCTCGATCCCAGGACTCTGGGATCATGACCTGAGCTGAAGGCAGAGGCTTTAACCCACTAAGCAACCCAGGTGCCCCTAAATTTAAAAATTTTTTTAAAAATTTTATTTGTTTGAAAGACAGAGATCACAAGTAGACAGAGAGACAGGCAGAGAGGGTGGAACACAGGCTTTAACCCACTGAGCCACCCAGGCGCCCCTTAAATTTAAAAAAATTTTTTTTTAAGATTTTATTTATTTATTTGACAGACAGAGATCACAAGTAGGCAGAGAGGAAGGCAGAGAGAGAGAGAGAGAGAGAGGAGGAAGCAGGCTCCCCGCTGAGCAGAGAGTCCGATGCGGGGCTCGATTCCAGGACCCCGGGATCATGACCTGAGCCGAAGGCAGAGGATTTAACCCACTGAGCCACCCAGGCACCCCTAAATTTAATTTTTTTTTTTTTTTTAAATATTTTATTTATTTATTTGACAGAGAGAGATCACAAGTAGGCAGAGAGGCAGGCAGAGAGAGAGAGAGAGGAGGAAGCAGGCTCCCTGCTGAGCAGAGAGCCCGATGTGGGACTCGATCCCAGGACCCTGAGATCACGACCTGAGCCGAAGGCAGCGGCTTAACCCACTGAGCCACCCAGGCGCCCCTAAATTTAAATTTTTTAAAGTAATCTCTACACTCAACATGAGGCTCAGATAGCTGACATTTATAATCAACCCTGAAGTGTATAGAACAGTAGTAAGTCTACAGAAAGTGTCTGGTAAATGCCTGGTGAATAATTCGGCTTAAACACTGGACCCTTAATTTTTTCCCCCAAATAACTTTTTGACCATTTGTAGAAAAGTTTGACATGAAAAAAAAAATTTTTTTTTTTTTTTAAAAGAGAGGGAGAAAACAGAGAGAGGGGCAGAAATATTTTCTTTTCTTTTTTTCTAAGAGAGGGAGGGAGAATCTTAAGGAGGTACCACATCCACCGCATAGCTGGAGGTGGGGCGTGATCTGAAAACCCTGAGATCATGACCTGAGCTGAAATCAAGAGTCAAATGCTTAACCAACTGAACCACCCAGGCACCCCTGATAATTTTCATGACTCTACTAGGGACAATGTCAAGTTAATATAACACATATCGTTTTCCTAGCTATTACTCTCATCCAATAAAGAAGTCTCATTCTTTAGACAATCAAAAAACCTAAAATGTTAAGCCCCTCACTTCTGGACAAAATTAGGCCAGGGGTGCTTAGCTGGCTCAGTTGGTAGAGCATGCCACTCTTGATCTGGGGGTCATGGGGTCATGCACCCATGATGGGTGCAGAGATTACTTTATTATTATTATTTTTATTAGAGAGAGAAATAGAGAGGGGTAGAGGGAGAGAAAATCTTAAGGTGGCTAGCACACTATGCGTGGAGCCTGACTCGGGCTCAATTTCACAACCCTGAGATCAAGACCTGAGCCAAAATCAAGAGTCAGATGCTTAACTGACTGAGCCACCCAGGTGCCCCTAGAGATTTCTTTAATAAATAAATAAATAAATAAATAAATAAATAAATAAATAAAATAAGAAAGAAAGAATTAGGCCAAATTGGGGGGTGGGAGGATATGAATCAGAAAGTTCTCAATTCCTATATAAAAAGTAATTTTTGGGGCGCCTGGGTGGCTCAGTGGGTTAAGCCTCTGCTTTTGGCTCAGGTCATGATCTTGGGGTTCTGGGATCGAGTCCCGCATCGGGCTCTCTGCTCAGCAGGGAGCCTGCTTCCCCTCTCTCTCTCTGCCCGTCTCTCTGCCTACTTGTGATCTCTCTCTCTCTGTCAAATAAATAAATAAAATCTTAAAAAAAAAAAAAAAGTAATTTTTGTAAAGATAAAAAGTCCCTAATTCAGAATTGGATTTTCCGAAGTTGGCTAGTGTATTCCAAAAGCCTGGCTCATTTGCAACTGAATGTTCATATGAAATTCTCTCTGGGTCCTATACTTTTACTTTCCTCTTGAATTCTAAAGAGGAACACAATTTCAGGTAACGTCTTCAAGGTAAGAATAGAGGGAAACAGAGAATACCTGCCTGTCAGAGACAGAGTTCGCATAAGGAGACCAAATATTATCCATGTGCCATCAATCCAAAATGTTTTGAAAGCTGAGCAAATTTCACTCCATGCATAGAAAAAAATTCAAGTTAGGATCCAAACTGGGACACAGACTGACCTGAGGGGACATAATTAATCACCAAAGCTAACTTCAACTATGTCCTTATCTCTGAAAATTATAAAGTACGCTTTCTGAAGTGTTGCTAATAACATTGCTTCTTCACTGAACTATACTAGTAAAAATTTAAGCCATGTAATACATTTTTAGCTGGACAATATTTCATTCAAAGAAAAGGGAGGCCGAACACCATTCAAAATGAAAGAATTTGAAGATCCTGCTCTGAAAAACCAACAGCATGTTTCAAAAAAAGTATACATTTACAGCACAGAACAAAATGGCCACTTCTCACTGATTCTCAATACATGCTAGCCAGGGTTTTCATTAAATTTCCCAAAAGACCAACATGGGGGAGACACACCTTAAATAATCTAGCTCTTGAAATACCCATCAACGTAACCATGGCTCTTTGAGCTGAAGACCACTTCAATGTAAATGACATTCCAGTTCTTAAACACCGCCTACATAGCACTGTGCTGGCAGCAAAATGTCCACTACTCTGGCTCCACTGCCCAACTCTGAACAAATTAAACCAGAGAAATGAGAATCTGGTAAATCTTACCAGGTTTTTAATGTGGGTGATAAATTTGCTTACATTATCAGCAATGTGCAGTATAATAGCAAGGGGTGACACTGTTTGACCCAGGAATGAATGACACAGATACATCTGCACATAATTTCCCCCAGCAACAAAATATGGGTCTGAATTAATAAAATATTTTTTGCATCTTTTGTTGCTATTTTTTTCTAACAAAAATTGATGCTGTAGGTTTTTGTTTTTTTTTTAAATATCTGGGTATAATCTACTAGAAATAAATCTATTGTCTTTCTCAAGTATTTTATTTATTTTTTTAAAAAGGATCATATTTTTTTATTTGACACAGAGAGAGCATAAGCAGGCAGAGCAGCAGGGAGAGGGAAAAGCAGGCTCTCCACTGAGCAGGAAGCCTGATGTGGGGCTCAATCCCAAGATCTTGGGATCATGACCTGAGCCGAAGGCAGCCACTTAACCGACTGAGCCATCTAGGCACCCCTCTCAAGTATTTTAAATCTATTACCTCAATTTAAAGAAAAACAGGCTACTGTTTTCAGATTAAGGGAATTTCAGACATCAGAAAACAGAGAGTATTTCCTATTGCCACTAAAAATCCCAGGTTCTAATATTTACTCAACTCTAAAGAGAAAACCCGATTTTGTCTTGTTAGGGTCAAAAGATTATCCAGTTTCTTCTTACCAAACAACCCCACTCTCCCAGAACAGGGACCCAAGCTTAGTCTTCCTTTGTACTAACCCTGCAATCACATACTGTTGTCCACGGCACAAAAGAAATAATCAATAAACATTTACCAAACTGGTTTCAGTTTGGTAATGAGTTGTTGAGAAAGGGAATACAAATACTTTATGTATTATTTGTTGGTTATGAACAGAAACAGGGAACAGCAAAGAAATTGTTCCCACCTCAATCTCTTTTTCTGGCTAAGTATAATCCAGTTGTTTTTTTTTGTTGTTGTTGTTGTTTAAAGTAATCTCTACTGAGATCAAGAGTCATACGCTCCACCCACTGAGCCCAATTCAGCTTTTTCTGAACCTCAACCACTCCCTTTCCCCTATGTCATCAATCCTGCATACCCCAAATCCATGCCCTCTTTTCCCCAGTTTCCTTCCTCTTTCTCATGATACAACATCAATCTCTTCTCCCTTCCCAAAGGGGAGTAATCATGCTAGCTATTACTTGTCCAGGTTTCCCGAATGCAAAGTCTTTGATGTTTGATACTTCTGAATGAGACCATCCAGAACATCACTATGTGGTGAGGAAAGAAAAAGACCAGGAAAGAACACAGAAAGCCCAAGTATAAACTACTCAGGGAAGGAAGACTGTAGCTGAATGATTAAGGAAATCCAAGTTACTGAACATTAGATGTAAATTCTTTCTTTTAGCACATGTTCATCAGTAAGCTATGACAATAAATGTTAAGTAACAGAGAAAACCAAATGTTTGGTAACAGAGAAAACTAAACATTAATGCTGATCGTAGATACTGAAAACATCAGAGGAAAGCAGAGTAGCACACATTCTTTCTTGCTGGCTAAGAGTAGTCCTAGTTAGTCAGTTATGAAATACTTACCATTTATGCCCAATTATTTTGCAACACAATCACTATTAATATAATTTGGTGAATAACAAATTAATATGTCATAAAGCTATTATTAAATATTCGTTTCAATATGTTCAGGAATTCAGCAAAATGCCTTAAAACATGGTATATTTCTGCAGAAGCAGGGTGCTTCCTTTACCGTTTTTTTCACACACCTATGTATATGTACATATAGTCACCATCACCACCACCAAATTTTAAACTGCATGAAGTTTTAAAAATAATTTTGAGATACAATTCACATAGCATAAAATTCACCCATTTAAACTGTAAAATTTAGTGGGTTTCTCAGAGTTGTGCAACCATTAACACTATCTAATTCTAGAACATTTCCATTACTCCCAAAGGAAGCTCCATGCTCATTAGCAGTCACTCACCATTACCCCTTTCTACCCAGTTCCTGGAAACCTAATATATGCTCTCTACAGACATGCTTATTCTAAACTCTTTATATAAATAAAATCATACAACATGGGGGGGTTGTGACTGGTTTCTTTGACTTAGCATAACACTTTCGAGGTTCGTGCCTGCTACATGTATCAGCAAGTCATTCTTTCTTACTGCTGAATAATATTCTACTGTACAGATGTACCACATTTTGTTCATCCATTCATCAACTGGTACGTATATGGGCTGTTTCCACTTTTTGGATACTATGAACAATCTAATACACATTTAAAAAATAAAGATTTTATTTATTTTTTGACAGAGAGACAGCGAGAGCGGGGACACAAGCAGATGGAATGAGAGGGGGAGAAAGCAAGCTTTCTGCTGAGTGGGGAGCCCAATGCTGAGCTCAATCCCAGGACCCTGGGATAACAACTCAGCCACCCAGGCGCCCCTCTTATGCACATTTATTTGTGCACATGTATTTTCATTTCTTATGCATGTATATTTTCATTTCTCTTGAGTATATGCTGGTCATATGGTAAACTCTATATTTAACACATTTTGACAAACTGCCGAACTGTCTCCCAGAGGGGCTAGACCATTTTACAACTCCACTAGCAATGTAGGAGTGTTCCAGTTTTTTCATATCCTCTCCAACATATGTTACTGTGTCTTTTAATTCTGACTATCCTAATGGGTGTGAAATGGTATGCCATTGTGGTTTTGCGGATAATGAGTTTTAAATATTACTATATATGGGGTACCTGGGTGGCTCAGTAGGTTGGATGTCCAACTCTTGATTTTGGCTCAGGTCATGATCTCAGGGTCATGGGACTAAGCCCCATGTCAGACTTGGTGCTCAGTGTGGAGTCTCCTTGAGGTTCTCTCTCTTATTCTCCTTCTGCCCCCACCCCCCACCCCATGCGCATGATCTCTCAAGTAGATTAAAAAAAAAAAACCTTTAAAAAAATGTATCTATATATAGATATATATTATATATATCCATATACATCTACACAGCCTTCCAGATCATAACTGGAGGCAAAGGTATGCTTTCACTGTAGAATTTAAAGGAGCACAATTCCTAAGAACAGCAAACAGAACAGCAGCATCTCAGTTCAGAGCTCTTTTCAGCACTGTCACTCACAGACTTATCATTGTTTCTTATGCTGCTTTACCTTTTCAGACTACAATAGAACATACAGCCCTCATGCAAGAATCTCCACCACACTGCACGACTCTGATAAATACAAACGTACAGGGGCAGAAAACAGGCTGAAAAGTATAGAACATAAATAGGGTAGAATCATTTTTATTCATACTGGGAAAGTGTGCCAAGATCAAGAACGGAGTTAGAGGGGTGCCTGGGTGGCTCAGTGGGTTAAAGCCTCTGCCTTCGGCTCAGGTCATGATCTCAGGGTCCTGGGATCGAGCCCCACATAGTGCTCTCTGCTCAGCAGGGAGCCTGCTTCCCCCTCTCTCTCTGCCTGCCTCTACCTACTTGTGAACTCTCTATGTCAAATAAATAAAATCTTAAAAAAAAAAAAAAAGAACGGAGTTAGAAATTCCTAAGAAAATATAGGGTTTACTAGCAAACTAAGTTCCCAAAGGGTCTGTTTAGGGTCATCCCTGTCTGCTCACAAAAGCAGACAGTTTCCCTAAAGAGAAACAGTTTTCCAAGGTTAACTAGATTGTGATAGCTGGATGTAAGAAGTCTACCACCAAGAAAAGCTGTGGTAGTCAGCATGTAAGATTCAACAAGTGAAAAGGCTCAAAACACGCCCAGGTTTTGGAAGACTAGCCAAATGATGTCAATTCTCTTACACTAAGCAAAATAGTCCCAAAGAAAAATAACATACACAGTGGTACAAACTTTCATCTCCCTGCTACAGGTTAATAAAATAAAACTATAATATGCTCAGATTCTTAGATGCATTCCTCTTTTCACACTTGCTTTGCTTCTGTAAGCATAATCTCTTCAGAAGTAACATATGCTATTTAAGTCAACATTTATGAAGCGTTAGGATTCATAAATACTTCATGGTTTTCCTAATCTATTTCATGACTTTACAATTATCAATTTATGGTTTTCTAAGGATAAACATTTCATAAACACATGAAATACAGGTATGTGTAGAATATCTTCATTGGTATCTAGTCTTGATGGTTTCACTTCTTAAGTTATTTTAAAAATAAGCTCAATGCCCAATGTGAAGCTCAAATTCACAACCTCAAGATCAAGAGTCGTATGCTCCACCAACTGATCTAGCTAGGGGCCCCTGTGGTTTCATTTCTTTTAGAAGGATTCATTTTCTTTTTAATTTTAGCCCCAGAATTATTTTTCAATTTTACTTTTTTTTAAATTGCCTTTTAAAAATTTACTTTCATGTTTCCCTTGCCCTGAATATCAAAGTAGCACCAAAAAAAGAGAACTCAGTCTGAATTTCCTCAAATCTACAGTGGCTTGCCAGAGGTCCAATTGGTTTTGATATGCTTACTATCCTGATGCCCTATGTACCAAGCATACAAAGGATCAAATGCAGTAAAGATCTTGAGAGGCAAAATGCAACCAATAAACAGTGAATCTTCAAGTGGAAAGGGACTCCAAACTTGAATGAAGGCCATGTGAAGTCCAAAAATGATTATTACTTCCATCACCAAGGAATTTCTCAGACCTTATTTCAATTGAGAACCTATTTCATTTTTGAATAATGAGGAAAACTCTAAAATCTCTGTTCCTTAGTAATACATATTACTTGATATTGTCACAGTCAACTAAAAGTAAGCAATGCTGTCAAAAAGTAATTTTAACAGTTTAGACAAAGTTAACTAAATTATGCAGTAGTAGATTCCATTTTGTAGAGAAGTCACTGATGGCTGCTACAGGCTTACTCTGTTTTAGTTCAGCTATTTAAAGCTCATAAAACAGCTACTTATACAGTTGAAACAGACATGGTACTAAATGAGATTTCAATGTTTTCAAAAAAAACGTAAAAGAAGTCTCATACTGAACCGATGTTAGCAGAAAGAAGAGGCAGGCTGAAAGGATTCTCTCCTCTGACCAAGACACAGTTTTTTTTATGCAAGCAAAAAGAATTTCTCAAAGCTGCTTTACTGTACCAGATTTTGATAACTGGATCAGACTACCTCAGGCAGTTCTCAAACTGCAAAGTTGGCCCCTTAAAGAGGAAGGAGGCAGCTTTTCAATGTGCTACTTTCCCAGTGTCAATTAGAATGCTGTGGGTAGAAGCCTGTGTGGAGAGAAAATGAAGGTACAGGCCTGGGTCACAAACCCAAATGTCTAGAGGGATGTGACAGTTATGAGTCATACAACTTGACATAAGGGCAAAGATTATGTGGAACCACAGATAACAGAACGTTAGCATGTGCCTGTCTGAAGAGATAACAACTACTCAGCTTTAACAAATTGTTGTATTAAAATGAAGGCCCAGTGTTCTTAGATTATTTCAATTTTTCAAGGTAAGTTTGAATTATGTAAAATCTCATCTTAAAAGCTGGGAACCAACCAAAATTAAAGGGAAAAAAATCTAATACTGCAAAGGCCAGACATGATACATCTATGGGACAACTGTGATCTCTGGCTTATGTACTGGAAGCCGGTGAGGAGGACCCTTAGTGCCACAAATAAAAGAGAGTAAGACTGGGAGAACCCTGACTAGGTAACAAGGTACCAAAGAAAGCAAAACAAAAATAACAACAAAAAACAGTGTTAGAAATAAGGTACTATAACTGTGTTGCTACAAATGCCACTTTCAAGAAAGAGAATGTTCTTTACAGTCTGAAATTTAGGCCCTATGAAAACTTAAGAAAATTGTTTCCATGGTCATATCCACTAGGAGACATGCTTTTAGATATACAAAATAATGAAAGAGGCGAGGAGGTAGAGAAAGAAGAATGTGTAGTTTCAGAGTAATTTTGACTGTACCATAATTAAGCCAAGAGGTACAGAAGATAGATACTAATATTCATTAAGCACTGAGGCATATCAGGACTGAGTTATATAAAAAGGAATCACAAACTGGGCTATCTCTTGAGGAATGGAAGGGCCTTCCCTTCAAAATGTACTGAAATTATTACCTTAAAGTGAGGGTTAAACAGCTGACAAGAGCCAAAATGTCTCATGAGCTTTTTCATCTTTGCAGATCCAGCTGGGTCTTAAAATTTGTGGGTTAATGACTTTCTTCATAAAAATCTTAGAAAATTTGAGAAAAACTAGAGTAGTGAGCAGCATATAACAACCCCCCTCCTCCCAAATCACCACACATGAGAGTGGCCGTGTAGCTTTCTTCTGAGAGATTATTTGTGCTTCATGAAGATAAGGGTATGTTCAGGATCCTGTCTACACTAGTAGTTTACCACTAACATGATAGATTATTTCTCTGGAAATTTTTAATGGTGAAAATTTGGCGGAAGATGCAAACTAGGGATTACTCATATAGGGTTGAATGTACTTACCCATTATCTCAGATTCATAATAATCCTGTGTGCCTTCCTGGAAGACAAGACAGGGCGTCTTTATGATTTTAGAGCATGAATGTGGAAAATGGTAGGTCCATTTGTATGGTAAGTTCATGTCCATCAAAGAGGAATGAAAAAGAGGACGCCCCTCCTCTTAGGGATTATTTGGCTGTGTTGTACCAAGGGGATTAAAGGCTCCTTAGAAATTCTAAGTACAGGGAAGAGTAGAACTATAAAAAATTTAGTACTGTGCATTTTCTGGTTTATATATCTATAGCACTGTTTCAAGATTCTACTATTTGCACTAAGAAAGCAGTATAAAGAAAGATGAAAAAGCTTACATTTCAACCAAATAAAGAACACTCCAAGAGCAAACAGAATAATAAACTCATACTATTGCTGTTCTTTTTTTAATACCTAGGAAGGGGCTTTTGATCATGGTGAAGAAATAAGCTCACATACATTCATTAATCATACCAGCTAAAGACTTCTTCCTAGACCAAAGATCACAGACATATGTCTATATTCATGGAAAGATAATCCATGAGTTCCCTATAAGATATCCTCACTTTTGTGTTTTCATTTTGATGATAATCTAAAAAAACCAACAACAACAAAAACAAACAAACCCAGAGTAATAAATATTTGGGATCATCTAGATGAGTATTTTATAAAAGTTTAGAATACAACTGGGGAGTTAAAATGACAGTTATCTGTTTGTACCAAGCAAAAGCCAAATGATAGCACAGTACCATATGTATTTGATAGTTTTTCAGTAATCCTAACAGAACAGGGTTTCTCAACCTCAGCATTTATTGACATTCTGGGCAAGGTAATTCTTTGTTGCAAGGAACTTTCTAGTGTGTTGTAGGATGTTCAGAAGCACCCCTGGCCTCTACCTACTACATGCCTGTAGCACCACCCTCCTAACTGGTAATCAAAAATGTCTCCAGGCAGTGTTAAGTGTTCCTTGGAGGACAACATCTCCCCATGTGGAAAACCACTATAAAAGAGAAAAGCAGAGAGAGAAGTGGGTCATCCCAAAGTGCAGAGGAGAATAACATGCCGAATTCAAAAGAACCAGAGCTGCAACAATTACTACTACTCTCAAAAGTTGAAAGCAACATCACTAAAACACTGTCGTCCACCACATTAATGTTGTCAGTATGAATTTCACTAGTTCTGTACTTCTGCTCAGATTTAACCTGTAAATCTGTTGCTTTGATAGAATTTTTTCCCTTTAAAGAGCAATATAAACACTGTTCAAGTCTGAATGACAATTTCCCTGATTTATTTTTTCCTAACAGAAACTTTACTCAAGAGACTTCTCTTTAACTGCAAATGTAACCTTTTAAAATTCCTTTTGGTGCCTAAAGTTTCTTCTGGAGTCTTCTAATTTGTCCCAGACAATTTTTTTTTTTTAAATTTTAAGTAATGTCTACGTCCAGTATGGGGCTGGAACTCATGGCCATCAGATCGAATCACATACTTGACCAACTAAGCCAGACAGGCATCCTATCACAGTTAATTCTTTTTTTAACAGATTTTATTTATTTATTTGACAGACAGAAAGATCACAAGTAGGCAGAGAGGCAGGCTCCCTGCTGAGCAGAGAGCCCGATGTGGGGCTTGATCCCAGAACCCTGAGATCATGGCCTGAGCCGAAGGCAGAGGCTTAACCTGCTAAGCCACCCAGATGTCCCCATCACATGACTGAAGAAATTCTCAAGAGCCCGAAAAAGCATTTATGTGTTTAGATGTTAAATGTCCTTCTTAATTCCATAAAAAATAACCCCCCAAATATGAATTATATATACACTGAAAAGGTTGAGAAGTTACTGGATAAGCAGTATTTGCTGTTATAACTCTTTCTTTCTTGACACATGATTCTTTGAAAAAGATAATTGCCAAAATAACTTGGCCATATATATAGTAATTTTTAATTCTTCAAATTAAGCAGAATTGACAGTATAACAATGTCCAAAGGTGTATAAAAAGTTCAAAGATGTGTTGAATACAACTCTACTAGTAGAAGAATCTTAAATTGGTTAGGTGGTTAAATGTGGAAGAAACTACTGCAAAAAGTGTAAGAGTTTACAAACTATCCTTGTGCTGGTAAAACTTAATCAAAACTTGCCCTTTACCTGTGCACTGAAATCTTATGGTTGGTTGAAAGACAAAGCAAAGGTCAAAAAAAACATTGGTTCAACAGATCCACTTACGAGAGCATTCCAGCAATGCACATAAATTTTACAAGTTTAACAAATACAACTACCAAACATCCCAAGACTTAGCAAGTTCTACTAAAATCATCCCAAATCAAATGGCTCAAAATTCTTTAGTAAGCCAGAACTGTACTATAAGAAATTAAAGATTCGTTTCTTCCTTCCAAAATCCCCCCTGGGGAATTACTGCTACCTTCTTTATGTGTGTAACTAGTTAGGTACAATTTTATTTTCTAAACCAATGAAAGAGAAAAAAAGAAAGAAAGAAAAGAAAAGACTGCAAAGAAAGTATAAACCACTTTTTAGCAAGCTCTTCAACATGCAGCATCAGAGGGCTTTTTTTTGTTGTTGTTCAAGTTAAGATAGCATCTAATTCTGTTTTTCTTTTCAAGATTTATCTGTCTTCCAAGGCATACCAAATAACAAAACTGACTACCGATAGGAAACAGTAGCCAATAAAGCATGAATATATATAGAGAGAGGATGAAGTGACCAGAGTCTGGGATAATTGTTCAAAGATTAACATGTTCGGAAAGAGGGAGAAAGGGAAACAAAGCTCCTAGTGATCCTCAGTTGAACTACCAAATTAAACACAAATACAGAAACCATTCAAAGCCAAAAACTTTATGAAGATTTATAAAGCTCACAATTCTTCACTCTACATAAATTCTCAGAAGGTCTGTTGGGACTTCTGTCACTGAAAATAAAATCAGGTAAGCCAGATGGACCTCAGATAAAGACTAGAGATATAAGAAACCATAGTCACAAAGTTTTCTGGGTTCATTTATAAAATTCAATAGTTATAACAACAAAGTTTTTTTTTGTTGTTGTTAGCAAGCATTTCCTCACCTGCTTGTGTGCATGATCATAGGAGTTGATATGGTTGTCAAATTCCTGATGTTTCTGATACTGCTTATCACAGAGTTCACAGTAGAAGTTGGCTCTGAGGTCTTCCAATGCTTTGGCAATTGCCTTCTCTTTGTCAACATAATCCTATAAAAACCACAAAACACAAACAAAAAATTAAGTTGGTAGAATTTAAATGAATGTTATAAAGAGGCAGTCTTACCTAAAAGAGAAAAGGGGGCTTATTTAGCGGTACCAATAAAAGATGGAACACAGTGGCAATGTGGCAGGGTGATTTGTGTGTGGTTGTACTGATATTTCTTTTTTTGTAGACACTGTATTTTATCTAGTAAACTTATACTATTAATTAATCCATGTGTTTATCATGTATGGGATGCCATTAATAATAAAGGATTTCAGGAAACTTACTGTATTATCTAAATTAATAGCTGTCTTTAGGGACACCTGGGTGGCTCAGTCCATTAACCATCTGCCTTCAGATTAGGTCATGATCTCAGGGTCCGGAGATCAAGCCCTGCATCCTGCTCCCTATTTGCTTCTCCCTCTCTTCTGCCCCTTCCTCTACTCATGTTCTCTTTCTCACCTCCCCTTCTCTCTCAAATAAATAAACTCTTAAAAAATTAGTTGTCTTCAATTAGTCTTTTTAAGATATATTTAGGAGAGCGTGCATGTACACACACACACACACACACACACACACACACAAAGCAAGGGGAGGGGCAGAGGGAGAGAAGCAGACTTCCTGCTGAGTGAGGAGCCCAAAGACTCAGGGCTGGATCCCAGGACCCTGAGATCATGACCGGAGCAGAAACCAAGAATGAGATGCTTAAGCAACTGAGTCACCCAGATGCCCCCCAAAAGAATTTAATTTTTACTTTGCTTTTTGGCATTATGGAGTCATCCCCTATTCCTACTCCTGGCAAACAAACAAACAAACAAACAAATGAGAAATAAACACCACAATTTTTTTTGAAAGTAGGATCCATGCCCAGCACCAGTAACATCCAATGCTGGGCTTGAACTCACAACCCTGAGATCAACAACTGAGCTGAGATCACAAGTCAGACATTTAACTGACTGAACCACCCAGGTACCCTAAAAAACACAATTTTTATTGCATTGTAGAAACCACAGAAGTAAGTATAATCCCCAAAAGAAGCACTACAAAACAAAACAGAGCAACTTATCATCTGAAACGGAAATCAGGGCTGTGATGCACAAGGGCTTTTCTTAGGACATGTGGGTGACACTGGAGTCTGGTGTTTCAGCAAGATGGGGGTGCTAGATTAGAGAAGCCTCATTAATAAATAAAAGAACCTATAACTGGGCTGGAGAGTAGCCAAGGACCTCTGCATTTTGGCAGAGGAAATAAAAAACACTCTCAGAAAGCATCCTCCAGTTTAACATCCTCCCTTTAACATTTTCCTAGATTAAGATCAACAAAACAGGGGTTACAATCAAAGATTACTAGACACACAGAAGAGAAAATAAATCTATCCACAGGGACCCTGGGTGGCTCAGATGGTTAAGCATCTGTCTTTGGCTCAGGTCATGATCCTAGGGTCCTGGGATCGAGTACTGCATCAGGCTTCCTGCTCCTCGGGGAGTCTGGTTCTCCTGCTTCTGTCTCTCTGTCTCTCATGAATAGATAAATTAATTCTTTAAAAAAAAAAGAAAGAAAGAAAGAAAGAAAATTAATCTGTCCATAAGTGAAAGTCATTGGAAACAAGCAACAGATTTAGACACCCCAAATCTCAGATACTGGAATAGTCTGTTACATAATACAAAGCAATGATAAAATGTTTAAAATATAAAATGGAATTAAAACAATGAGCAAACATTAAACATATTTTAAAAACTAGGCAAACTACAGGGGCACCTGGCTGGGTCAGTTGGTAAGAGCACATGACTCTCAATCTTGGGCTTGTGAATTCAAGCCCCGTGTTGGGTGTACAGATTGCTTAATTTCTTAAAATATAATCCTTAAACAAAATACTAGGGGTGCCTGGGTGGCTCAGTTGGTAGAGTGCATGACTTGATATCAGGATCACGAACTGAAGCCCTATGTCGGGTATGGAGCCTGCTTAAAAACAAAACAAAACAGAAAACAACAACAAAAACCTAGGTAGACTATAGAAAGACCAAAATGAGACTTTTATAATTGAGAAAGCTAACTGTAAAAAATAAACAAAAAAATTCATCAGCTACTTAGACAATGGATTAAAAAAAGCAGACCAGATACAGCTCAAAAAAGAAATTGGGGGTGGGGTGGGGGGGAGTGCGCAGGGAAGTGCCTGGATGGCTCAGTTGGTTAAGCATCTGTCCAACTTTTTGATCTCAGCTCAGGTCTTGATCTCAGGGTCATGAGTTCAAGCCCCGCACTAGGCTCTGTGCTGGGCTTACTTAATAAAAACAAACAAACAAACAAACAAACAAACAAATAAATACAATTTAAAAAACATAGCAGGGAGGTGAAAATGTTCTGGAATTAGATGGTAGCAATGGTTGCACAAACTTACAAAATATATTAAAAACCAATGGATACTTTAAAAAGGTGAGTTTTAAGATTTTATTTATTTATTTGACAGACAGAGATCACAAGTAGGCAGAGAGGCAGGCAGAGAGAGAGGAGGAAGCAGACTCCCCGCTGAGCAGAGAGCCCGATGCAGGGCTCGATCCCAGAACCCTGGGATCATGACCTGAGCCGAAGGCAGAGGCTTTAACCCACTGAGTCACCCAGGCGCCCCAAAAAGGTGAGTTTTATAGTAAGTAAATTATATATCAATTTAAAAAAGATGTAGTAAACAAAAAGAGGTAAAGACTAAAATTATTAGAATGTGGCACAGAGACAAGCAAACAGATAATGTGAAAAAGAGGTCTAGGAGTCATGAAGAATATAATAAGAATATTAACACGTATATAACTGGAATCCCAGAAAAAGAGAACAGACAGCATAGATGAGAAAAATATCCAAAGATAGAAAGGATTTTTTCAAATTAGTAAGACAACTCCAGATACAGGAGGCACAAAGTATACCACACAGGCTACATAAACAATATGCACCTAGACACGCTGAGTGAGACTACAAAGGGAAAAAAGACCATCAAATAATAAAATACCCAGGAAAAAAAAAGATCACCCGTAATCAGTTTGACAGCAGTTTCAAAAGCAACAGAAGGTAAGACAGTGTGCTTCAGTGGGCTGAGAGAAAATATATGTCATTCGTATAACAAATGACCTATTTTCACAAATAAAGAAATGAAGAGTTTTACCACCAACAGATTCATTAAAAAGAACCTTTCTAAAGCAGTATTTCTGAAATCACAGATTGTGACTCACCAATGGATCACAGCATTAATTTAGTAGATTGAAACAGGCATGAAAAGGGGGAAAAATAGCAAAATACAGAGTGTATTTCACATAAGGCTAAATACTATCTTGTAAAACTTTTGTTTCAGTTTTAAGTGGTGGCAATAGTAAACGTATTTCTTACTGTGGGCCTGAAAGTCCCAGATTCCTGAAGCATATGCTTTAGGGAAGAAGGAAAATGATGCCAGTAAAAAGGTCTCAAATCTGAAAGTAAATGTTAAGCAATAAAAAATATATATACAACAACAAAAAAACCTAGTTTGCAAGACTGAAAAAGGATAAAAGCCAAATGCTAGCTATAATGGTCAAGTATAACAGAAGAGGGGCGTTCAAAGTTCAAGTGTTCTAGAGTCTTTCTACTAATCAAGATACAGTTAACTTTGGACTTTGTTAAATTAAGCATATTTACATTAAAATTCCAAGGGTAATTATTAGAAGGCTAGAAATAGTAAAGGGGGTAAAAGTAAGAAAACTTCAATTTTATCAAGGGAAACAGGTCAGAAAAATCAGGAAAACAGAAGTTAAAAAGACAGATTGATAAGTAATCATAGGAAACGTAAATGTACTAAGAAGCTTCCAGAAAAACAGAATCCAACTATATGCTGATTACAAGTGATACCCCTAAAACACAAGGACTTAGAAAGTTGGAAGTTAAGAGATAGAAAAAGATACGCCAGGCAAATCCTAACCAAAATAAAGCTGGAGCAACGATATCAATACTCAACTTTTTAACTTGGAAAACAATTTTTTTTTCCTTTAAGTAATCTCTACACGCAATGTGGGGCTCAGACTCATGATCCAGAGATCAAGAATCGCATGCTCGGGGCCCCAGGGTGGCTCAGTGGGTTAAAGCCTCTGCTTTTGGCTCAGGTCATGATCCCAGGGACCGGAATCGAGCCCCGCATCGGGCTCTCTGCTCGGCAGGGAGCCTGCTTCCTCCTCTCCCTCTGCCTGCCTCTCTGCCTACTTGTGATCTCTGTCTGTCAAATAAATAAATAAAATCTTAAAAAAAAAGAAAAAAGAATCACATGCTCTGCTCACTGAGCCAGCCATGTGCCCCATCTTTTTTAGACTTTATGGCAAAAAGCATTACTTGAGACTGCAGCTAGTTAGAAGCTATTCTTCAAATAAGCTGCATAGTTAATCTGAAAAGCCAACATAGATATATTGCTTATCCATTGGTCTTTATGAGGTTTTGGCTAAAAACTACAAGACTGACCCAAAAAGGTGGTCCAATTTGCCTTACCCATTCCATTTAAAAACTAAACATCAAATGACATCTCAAAACAAAATGAGTACAGTTGAACTTTGAACAACATGGTTTTGAACTGCACAGGTCCACTTATATGATTTTTTCCCAATACAAAGTTTGGGAGATTTGCAAGAATTTGAAAAAACAGATAAACCACACAGACTAGGAAACAAAAAAAAAGAACATTATCAGTTGTTAATGAATAAAATACATGTAGATACTAGTTTATCATTTACTACCATAAAAGACATACAAATCTACTATAAAAAGTTAAAATTTAGGGGTGCCTGGGTAGCTCATTCAGTTAAGCCATCTGACTCTTGATCTCAGGGTCGTGAGTTGAAGCCCTGCGCTGGTTCTACACTGGGCTTGGAGCCTACTTGAAAAGAAAGAGTTATAATTTATCAAATCGTAGGTGCACACTTACAGACCTTCCATGGCACCACTAGCAGAAAGAAATGTAAACAAACGTAAAGACAATGTATTAAGTCATAACTGCATAAAATTAAATGTAGTACATGCTGTAATATTATGATTTCATAGCCATCTCTTGTTGCAACTGGGGCAAGCTCAAGTGTTACAAGTATCCACTTACAGCTGTGTGTGATGCTAATCATCTCTGCATGAGCAGTTTGGCTCTCTGGCAAGCTGGGTATTGCAGTAAAAAGTGGTATCTCCCAGATCTTGTGTATTTTTCATTATGTTGAGTGCAATATTGTAAACCTTGAAGAACACCACAGGACCCATACAAAGTGCCACTAGTGATGCTGAAAGTGCTCACAAGCAGAGAAAAGTCATGATATTCTAAGGAAAATTTAAACTGCTTGATACAGACCACAGATTCCCATCTCCAACAGTGGCAGCTTGCCATGTCAAGATTAATGAATCTCGAAATGTAAGTGTAAGGACCTTTGTAAAAAAAAAAAATAAAAAGAAATCCATGAAGCTGTCACTATAGCTATATTAGCAGGTGCAAAATGGTTTTTATTTTTATTAATTAATTAATTTATTTATTAAGAGTTAGCTGGAGTAGAAGAAGAGGATTTTTTTTTTTTTTTTTTTTTTAATGTCAGGAGCGAGCCTGTGTGCCGGAGCAAGCATACACACACATAAGCAGGAAGAGTGGCAATCAGAGGCAGAGGCAGGTTCCCAGCTGGGAACCTGCTATGGAATTTGATCTCAGGACCCTGAAGTCATGACCTGAGCCGATGGCAGATGCTTAACTGGCTAAGCCACCCAGGAGTCCAGCAGAGACAGAATCTTAAACAGGCTCCATGCCTAGCGCAGAGATGGATGTGGGGCTCAATCTCCCAACTCTGAGCCAAAACCAAGAACGGGACGCTTAACCATCTGAGATACCCAGGTGCTCCATTTTGTGCAAAACCTTTTAATCTCACATTGAAAATGCAGTTTTTGGGGTGGGTGGGTGGCTCAGTATAAGTGTCTGCCATTGGGCTCACGTCATGATCAGACTCCCTGGTTGGCGGGAAGCCTGCTTCTTTCTCTACCACACCCCCTGCTTGTATCCCCTTTCTCGCGGTCTCTCTCTGTGTCAAATAAGTAAAATCTTAAAAAAAAAAAAAAAGAAAGAAAGAAAGAAAAAAAAGAAAAGAAAAATGCAGTTTTTGTGTGGGTTTAGGACTGCTGTAAGAAAGGAATACGTACAGACTTAACGGTCTGTTTTAAAAAAAGGTTTACAAAAAGCCAAAGGGATTGATTATATGACAACTTAAAGCAAAAGGTGAAGGATCTAGGGGCGCCTGGGTGGCTCAGTGGGTTAAAGCCTCTGCCTTCGGCTCAGGTCAAGATCCCAGGGTCCTGGGATCGAGCCCCACATCAGGCTGTCTGCTCCACGGGAAGCCTGCTTCCTCTTCTCTCTCTCTCTGTCTGACTCTCTGCCTACTTGTGATCTCTGTCAAATAAATAAATGAAATCTTAAAAAAAAAAAAAAAGTGAAGGATCTAAAGCTGGAGAATTAAAAGCCAGCAGAAGATGATCTGGTAATTTTTACAGAGGTCTGGCTAAAAAATGTCAAGATAACAGGAAAAGTGGCTTCTGACAACCCAAAGGAGCAGACAGTGCCTAGACACCATCAAGAAAAACACTGAAGAGGAAGGTTATCTGCCTGAACAAGTTTTGTTTTTGTTTTTGTTTTTAAAAGATTTTTATTTATTTATTTGACAGAGAGAAAGAGATCACAAGTAGGCAAAGAGGCAGGAAGGGGGGGGGTAGGCTCCCTGCTGAGCAGAGAGCCCTGATGCTGGCTTGATCCCAGGACCCTGAGATCATGACCTGAGCCGAAGGCAGAGGCCCAATCCACTGAGCCACTCAGGTGCCCCCTGAACAAGTTTTTAATGCAAACAAAAGTACCCTATTCTGGGGAGGGGGAAATGTCAAAAGGACATTTATTAGAAAGGAAGAGAAGCAACAAACACCAGGATTAAGGTAGGAAGGGATCAACTAACACACACTGTTTTATGCAAACGCAGTTGGGTTTATGATTAGGACCGCCATTATCTATAAAACTAACCCCCAAGCCTTGAAGGGAAAAGATAAGCATTAGCTGACAGTATTTCCATTGTACAAAAAGAAGGCTGGGACAACAAGAATGCTTTTACTTGATTGGTACCATTGATGACTTCAGGGGAAATCAGGAAGTACCTTGCAAGTAATGGACTGCTTTTCAAAGTTCTTTTGATATTTACTTGACAATGCCTTTGGCCACCTAGAACTGGATGAGTTCAACAGCAAAGGCACTGAAATGGTCTATTTGTCCCCAAATACAATGTCTCTAATTCAGCCTCTGGATCAGGGGGTCATTATACACAGTACACTATAGAAAGGATTGTCAATACTATGGAGGAGACCTCAAAAGGAGAACCTCAAAAACAAGGATTATTCCACTGAAGATGCCACTGTTGTTACAGAAAAAAACATGGAAGCCATAAAAGTCCCAAACAGTAAATTCCTGCTGGAGAAAATGGTGTCCAGAAGTTGTGCATGACTTCACAGAACTTAAAATACAGCCAATCAAGAAAATCACAAAAGAGATTATAGATGGGGGGGGGGGGAGATGGTGGTGGGGAGGGGTTTCAAGATATGAATTTTAAAGAAATTCAAGAGATTGGGGCGCCTGGGTGGCTCAGTGGGTTAGGCCGCTGCCTTCGGCTCAGGTCATGATCTCAGGATCCTGGGATCAAGTCCCACATCGGGCTCTCTGCTCAGCAGGGAGCCTGCTTCCTCCTCTCTCTCTCTGCCTGCCTCTCTGCCTACTTGTGATCTCTCTCTGTCAAATAAATAAATAAAATCTTTAAAAAAAAAAAAAAAAAAAAAAAAAAAAAAGAAATTCAAGAGATGACAGACACCACACCAGAGGAATTAATGGAAGATGAGTGCTTCTAAAACCAGTGCCAGATAATATGGAAGGAAATGTAGAAGAAGCAGTGCCAGAAAACAAACTGACGTTACACTATCTGGAAGAAGGGCTGGGATAATTCAAGACTGCTTCTGACTTTTTTACCATATGGACCCATCTATGATATGGGCATTGAAATTAAAGCAAAGGATAGAAGATGATGTATAGAGACTTTTTTTTTTTTTAAGATTTTTATTTATTTATATGAGAGAGAGAGAGAGAAAGCATGAGCACAAAGAGGGAGAAGCCAACTCCCTGACAAGCAGGGAGGTCAACCCCAGGCCAGACCCCAGGAACTTGAGATCACAACACCAGGACCCCAAGGTGCCCTAGAAACATTTTCTTAAAAAATGAAAAAGCAAGAAGTCAGACAGAAATAATGACATTCTTTTTTTTTTTTTTTAAAGATTTTATTTATTTACTTGACAGAGATCACAAGTAGGCAGAGAGACAGGCAGAGAGAGAGGGGGAAGCAGGCTCCCTGCTGAGCAGAGAGCCCGATGCGGGACTTGATCCCAGGACCCTGGGATCATGACCTGAGCTGAATGAAGGCAGAGGCTTTAACCCACTGAGCCACCCAGGTGCCCCAATGACGTTGTTTCTGTAAAGTTACACTAAGTAACTTCTATTTCCCCTTCTACATCTTCCACCCCTTATAAGCAAAACCAATCTCTCCTCTTCCTTCTCAATGTGAAGACAGTAAGGATGAAGACCTTTATGATAATCCACTTCCACTTAATGAACAGTATATAATCATTATGCCATATAGTTAATAAACTTATCTCGTGTGTGTGTCTTTGTGTGAAAATGTAGTAACTATATGGAAAGACTTGCATGAGATGTTTTTGTGTCATCATCATTGTCTAAGCATTCATTATGAAGGACATCATGTATAAGACTAGTATGGGAAGTGGGTGGACTGTCCTTACATAGGAATAAGGTAAGTGACATCTGATAGGAAATTAATAATGTAATGTATTGGTTTATCTGCGATGGAACTAGAGGGTATTATGCTTAGCGAAATAAGTCAATCAGAGAAAGACAATTATCATATGATCTCCCTGATATGAGGAAGTTAGGAGGCAACATGGGGGGTCTGGTGGGTAAGAAAGGAATAAATGAAACAAGATGGGCTCGGGAGGGAGACAAACCATAAGAGACTCTTAATCTCACAAAACAAACTGAGGGTTGTTGGGGGGAGGGGGCTTGGGAGAAGGGGGGTGGGGTTATGGACATGGGGGGGGGTGTGCTTTGGTGAGTGCTGTGGGGTGTGTGGACCTGGCGATTCACGGACCTGTACCCCTGGGGATAAAAATATATGTTTATAAAAAATAAAAAAATTTTTAAAAAAAGAGACTCTTAATCTCACAAAACAAACTGAAGATTGCCAGGGGGAAGGGGGTAGGGAGAAGGTGGTTAGGTTATGGGCATTGGGGAAGATATGTGCTATGGTGAGTGCTGTGAAGTGTAAACCTGGCAATTCACAGACCTGTACCCCTGGGGCTAATAACACATTATATGTTAATTTAAAAAATTTTTAAAAATAATGTACTGGCTTTCTTACTATCTTACTTTCAAAGAACTATATTATGGTAGGGTATGGCTTTCTCCCTTGCAACTGGAGAAGCCGAGTATAACCTCAGATAAAAATATATGTATTAAATATAACAATGTTTCTACTACTTTATTATGAATATGACTGCTGTATGTCATAAGAACTTTATAACCATTCATTAGTGTATAGGCTAGACTACTGTGAAACAACTGTATTGATTAACTAGGCTAAAATGAAGCAATCATACCATTGCTTCTTCATTATCAATGCATGAACTGTTATACTTGTAAACTGTTTCCCATATTATCTTTTCATTTTTGATGTCTAGTATTAGTAATAAGTATAACATCTACAGTATTTTGTATCATATAAGACAATACTGATGTAGGTACTGACAGATGGTTCATCTTATGAACAGAGGACAGGGGACGCCTGGGTGGCTCAGTCAGTTAAGCCTCTGCCTCTGGCTCAGGTCATGATCCCGGAGTCCCGGAACTAAGTCCTATTAGCAGGGAGGCTGTTCATCTCTTTGCCTGATGCTCCCCCTGCTTGCGGCTCTCTCTCTGTCAAATAAATAGATAAAATCTTTTTAAAAATAAAATAAAAAATAAAAAATTATAAATAAATTATAAAAAAATAAGAGGACGTAACACTATCAGTAAATACAGTACAGTACTGTAAATATATCTTCTCTTATTTTAATATTTGCTTTTTGCTAGCATACTTTATCATAAGAAACTATGTAACACATATACAAATATATGTTAAGCAACTGTTTCTGTTATTGGTAAGGCTTTTGGTCAACAGTGGGCTCTTACTGGATAGTTATTATGCATTTTTGACCACGTGGGAACCCCTGCGTTGTTCAAGGGTCAACTGTGTATACATTTGCTGTAAGGGACTACAGAGGAATGAGAAGAGGAAAGAAATGATAAATGATGACTTGTGAGCCATTTACAGCAGGGGTACATAAATCAGTCTCACTGTTAGTAGATCTTTCCAGTTAATGGATCTGAAGATAAGTCTCATTTCCAAGGCTTTTTTCTATTCAGTTTTGTATCTTCAAAACTAAGGGTAGATCTACCCTTTCAGGGTAGTTCTACCATCTACCATTTCTCACATAAGCTATTTAATCAGTAAACAAGAAAAGGTTGCTGTATTTTGTGGAATGCCAGGATTAACCAGTTTGGATAAATTTATTAAAACTAAAAAGTGAATACACAGTACATTATAACTTTTTTTTTAAAGATTTTTATTTATTTATTTTGAGAGAGAGAGACAAAGTGAGAGAGAGCATGAGAGGGGAGGTCAGAGGGTGAAGCAGACTCCCCATGGAGGTGGGAGCCCAATGTGGGACCTGATCCCAGGACTCTGGGACCATGACCTGAGCCCGAAGGCAGTCGCCCAACCAACTGAGCCACCCAGGTGTCCCATAACTTTTGCCATATTCAATCATTCACCTAATTTTTAAAAAGATTTTATTTATTTATTTTAGAGCTAGGGCGAGCACAAGCAGGAGGATCAGAGGAAGGGGACAAGCAGACTGCTCTGAGTGCAGAACCCTGAGATCATGACCTGAGCCAAAAATCAAGAGTCAGACACGTAGGAGCCATTCAGGTGCCTCTCATTCACGGTAATTTTTGCTAAGCACCCTGGGCAGTTTCATTTTGTCTGGCTATTAAGTAACTTGTGGATATTCTTCCTTATCAGTGCTGGTTTTCTCAAGCTAGAAGTCAGAAAACTCACTTTCTCAACTTCCCTTAAAACCAGGGTTCAGACATGCGATCTTCCCATCAAATGTATCTGCATAAGACTTCGATTTAAAAGTGAGCAGTATATTGGGGTGCTGGGTGGCTCAGAGGGTTAAGCCTCTGCCATCAGCTCAGGTCATGGTCTCAGGGTCCTGGGATTAAGTCCAGCATCAGGCTCTCTGATCAGCGGGGAGCCTGCTCCCTCCCCCCCAACCCCCCACCACCCCCACCGCCCACCTCTCTGCCTACTTGTGATCTGTCAAATAAATAAAATCTTAAAAACAAACAAACAAACTTCTCTTATCTTAAAACAAAACAAAACAAAACTGAGGTTCAAAGAAGCAGAGCTACTAGCATGTCAGATCACAAGATACATCCTATATCCCCTCACAAAACAGAAATGATAATATATTAACTGCTACAGGACAGGGTAGGTAGAGACAGCAAATGGGAATTAGAGCTCTGCCTATTACTGCATCTGTAATTAAAGTAACAAGAATTTTATTCAAAACTGAAAATCAAGTAATATAAATATTATACAACTATATTTAATTGTATGCTACATACTAAGTATATTTACTAATATTAGGTGGTAGAAGAAATGAAAGGGAGTAAGACGACAAAAGCAGGTTAACCTGCCATTTCTAAAGTAAATAATGGACACTAAAAGACAAAGAGAACAAGGGGTTATTTTATTAAGTTAAAGGGAACTGCAACAAAAATACAGTCCCTCTATATCTATCTCTATCCCTATATTAAAAAAAAAAAAACCTCATATAAAATAAACCGAACCTATCTGTCACATAAAACATAAAAAATTGGGGGCACTGGCTGGTTTGGTCAAGTAAGCATGTGACTTTTGATCATGGGGATGTGAATTTGAGGTTACTTAAAAATATATGTAATTAAATCATTAAAAAATTTTTTCATATTGTAATGCAAAGTTAAAGCCAACTCCATGAAAATTGTAAGATGCACGTCCAAAACAAAGTAATTCAGAAGGATTGAACATAAAAAACAAAGATGGGGCACCTGAGTGACTCAGCTGGATACCCAACTGAGTCTCTTTTTTTTTTATTTGAGGCAGGGAGAGAGAGAGAGAGAACAAGCAGCAGGGGAGGGAGAAGCAGACTTCTCACTGAGCAGGGAGCCCAATGTGGGACTTGATCCCAGGACCCTTCGATCATGACCTGAGCCAAAGGCAGATGCTTAAACAACAGAACCTCCGAGGCACCCCTCAACTGACTCTAAGTTAGATTCAGGTCATGATCTCAGCATCACTGGATGAAGCCCCAGCTTTAAACACAGCAGGGAGTCTGTTGGAGATTCTTTCTCTCCCCACACCACCACCCTCCCCCCACCATTCTCTCTCTTTCTCAAATAAATAAATAGATCTTAAAAAACAAAAACCAAAAAACACAGGGTCACGTGGGTCGCTCAGTTGGTTGAGCATCTGCCTTTGGCTCTGGTCATAATCCCAGGGTCCTGGTATCAAGTTTTGGGTCTGACTCCCTGCTTAAGCGGGGAGTCTGCTTCTCCCTCTGTCCCCAACCCCACTTGTGCTCGCTCTTTATCTTTGTCTCCCTTTCTCACAAAAATAAATAAAAACCTTAAAGAAAAATTAAAACAAAACAACAACACACCCCAAACCCAAAAATATACAAGACAATACACACAAAATGAAAGCAGAATCAAGATCTTACTTTCAAATGAGGTACAGATTACACTATAAAGCTTTAAAGAAGATAAAGAAAAGCACTTAATAATGTCAATGAGGGCAACTCATGGTATCTAAAAATTTTAATATCTACCATAATCTAGCAGCAACATTCATGATGCAGAAATCAGAGATTTATTAAAATATGGAGATTTGATAAATCATCTCCTATTTAATGACAGATCAAAGAGATAAAAATTAACTAAGACACTGAACACCTCAGTAATATTTATTTATTTATTTATTTATTTTAAAGATTTTATTTATTTATTTGACAGAGAGAGATCACAAGTAGGCAGAGAGGCAGGCGGAGAGAGAGGGGGAAGCAGGCTCCCTGCTGAGCAGAGTCCAATGTGGGGCTCCATCCCAGTACCCTGATATCATGACCTCAACCAAAGGCAGAGGCTTAACATACTGAGCCACCCAGGTGCCCCATGAACACCTTATTAATATATTAAGGTATGTGGCCTAAAAATAGGAAACACACCTTTTAAAGTACTCATAGAATGTTCATCAAAAAAGGCTGTATTAGGCTATAGAGGAAACCATAATAAATTGCAAAAAGAGATAATTTAAGTAACATATATAAACACAGTAAAATAAAACTAGGAATTAACATTTTTTTTTAAAGATTTTATTTATTTATTTGACAGAGAGAAATCACAAGTAAGCAGAGAGGCAGGCAGAGAAAGGAGGAAGCAGGCTCCCGGTGGAGCAGAGAGCCTGATGCAGGGCTCGATCCCAGGACCCTGTGATCATAACCTGAGCCGAAGGCAGAGCCTTTAACCCACTGAGCCACCCAGGCGCCCCAAGGAATTAACATTTTTAAAGGCTTTTCTATAAATCCGAGACCTTAGAATTTCTAGGGGAAAAATGATAATGACATTATTTATCAATATATACAGGTCAGGAAAAATATATAGGTATAACTACTTAAAGTAATAGAATAATAAGAACAAAGGCCAAACTCTGGATAAACTCTCATACACGTATACCAGGAAATATGTTTCCATTTACATAAAGTTCAAAATCATGTAAAATTGGGGCACCTGGATGGCTCAGTTGGTTAAGCAACTGTCTGCCTTCCTCTCAGGTCATGATCCCAGGATCCTGGAATGGAGTCCCACATTGAGCTCTCTGCTTGGTAGGAAGTCTGTTTTTCCCTCTGCCTCTTACCCTGCTCATGCTCTCTCTCAAGTGCACTCTCTAATAAATAAATAAAATCTTAACAAAAAATAAAAATAAAATAGTCAAAACCATGTAAAATTAAATAATACATGTTTAGGGATACAAAACACATTGTAAAACCATTTTTAAATCTAAGGGACAATTTAAAACCATTTAAAATCTGGGTGGCTCAAGTCAGGCATCTGACTGGTGATTTCAGCTCAGGTCATATTCTCAGGATTCTGGGATTGAGCCCCACTTCAGACTCAGTGCTCAGTACAGAGTTCCCTTGGGATTCTCTTTCTCCCTCTGCCCCCTTGAGCTCTCTATAATAAATAAAATCTTGGGGAAAAGGAGGGCTGTCAATAAAAGAGGAGATAATATTTCTTGAGTCACTCTATGAAACCAGTATTACTCTTATATAAACATTTCACAAAAAAACCCCTACAAATTAGTACCTCTTATGAATTCAGATAAAAAAATCCTCAACAAAATGCTAGCAAACTGAACTCAGCAGCATATTAAAGGGGTCATACACCATGACCGAGTAAGACTATCTAAGGAATGCAAAGTTGATTCAATACATAAAAATAAACTGATATAATATGCTGTATTAAATAAAGGGGGGAATCCCTATTTGTTCAACAGATACAAAAAGTAACAAAAGCATTCAACAAAATCTAACACCTTTTCATGAACGGAAAAAAAAAAAAATCAACAAACTACAAATTGAAGGAACTTCCTCAATCTAATATGGGCATCAATGAAAAAGCCCTAGCTAACATCATCCTTAAAGGTTAAAGACCAAAAGCCTGCCCTATACAAAGTTCAGAAAAAAGATGTTTGCTCTTGCCACTTCTACTTGACAATATACTGGGAGTTCTAGGTAGGGCAATTAGATACAGGGGAAAAACAGGCATCTAGATTGGAAAGAAACAAAATTATCTTTATTCACAGATGATATGACATGTAATAAATCCTAAAGAATTCACATAAAAAACTGTAAGAGCTAATAAATAAGATTAGGGGCACCTGGGTGGCTCAGTGGGTTAAGCCTTTGCCTTCAACTCAGGTCATGATCTCAAGGTCTTAGGATCGAGACCCGCATCAGGCTCTCTGCACCTGCCTCTCTGCCTACTTGGGATCTCTCTCGCTGTCAAATAAATAAATAGAAATCTTTAAAAATAAATAAGGAAATAAATAAATAAGTTTAGCAAAGTTGCAGAAAATAAAAGATCAATCAACATATGAAAATCAATAGCATTTTAAAAATAATATTTAGGATTAAATTTAACAAAAGAAGTACAACACTTAACAAATATTGAAAGAAATTAAAGAAGATCTAAAGATGGGGCGCCTGGGTGGCTCAGTGGGTTAAGCCTCTGTCTTCGGCTCAGGTCATGGTATCAGGGTCCTGGGATCGAGCCTCACATCGGGCTCTCTGCTCAGCAGGGAGCCTGCTCCACCACCCCCCCCCCCCGCCTGCCTCTCTGCCTACTTGTGATCTCTGTCAAATAAATAAATTAAATCCTTAAAAAAAGGAAGATCTAAAGAGGGATGCCCGGGTGGCTCAGATGGTTAAGCCGCTGCCCTCAGCTCAGGTCATGATCCCGGGGTCCTGGGATCAAGTCCTGCACTGGGCTCCTTGCTCAGCAGGGAGTCTACTTCTCCCTCTGACTGTCGCTCCCTTTGCTTGTCCTTTCTCTCCCTCTTTTTCTGAGAAGTAAATGAATAAAATCTACAAAAAAAGATCTGAAGAAATGGAAAAACATCCTGTATTCATGGATTGAAAGATTTAACATTGTTAAAATGACAATACTCCCAAAACTGACCTACAGATTCAACATAATCCTTATCAGAATCACAGCTGATTTCTTTGTAGAAATTGATCAACTGATTCTAAGAATTGGGAGAGATCAAGACTAGCCAAAACAATCCTAAAAAGTAATAAGGTAGGAAGGCTCACACTTCCCAAGAGCAAACCTTACTACAAAGCAACAATAAGCAAGATAGTGATTTTTTCTTTCTTTCTTTCTTTTTTTTTTTTTTTTGAGATTTGCTTATTTGAGAGAGAGAGAGAGAATCCAAAGCAGATTCCCTGCCAAGCAGGGAGAGAGACAGATGCAGGGCTCAATCTCAGGACCCTAAGCTGAAACTAACAGTTGGATGCTTAAACTGCTATGCCACCCAGGTGCCCAAGACCATGATTTTCAACAAGGTTCTAAGACCGTGTGGTGAAGAACAATCTTTTCAAAAAATGGCACTGGGACAACTGGGTAGTCATACACAGAAGAATGAACTGAAACACCTATCAAACATGACATACAAAATTAAACTTTAAAAATTTATTTCAAAAAATAGATCAAAGACTTAAATAAAAGAGCTAAAACTTGAACTTCTTAGAAGGAAACACAGGTATAAATTTTCATGGCCATGGATTGGGCAATGGGTTCTTAAATATGACACCAAAAACAAAAACAACGAAAGAAAAAGATAATGGACTTCATCAATTTTTAAAAATTTGTGCATCAAAGGACATTTTCAAATGAAAAGACAATCACAAAATGGGAGAAAATATTTGCAAATCATGTATCTGACAAGGGCCTCATTTCCAGAATTAACAGAGAGTTCCTATAACAATAAAAGAACAGCCCAATTTAAAAACGGGCAAAAGATCTGAATAGATATTTCTCCAAAATAATAACAAATGGCCAGTAAGTGCAAGAAAAGGTACTCAACATCATTAGTCAGGAAAATTCAAATAAAAATCATGATCAGATACTATTTCATACCCACTAGGATGGCTATAAAAAAATGTAAGTGAGGATGTAGAGAAATAAACTCTCAAACACTGATGGTGGGAATGTAAAATGGTACAACCACTTTGGAACAGTCTGGCACTTCCTCAAAGAGTTAAACATAGGAGTTACCATATGCCCAGCAATTCTATTCCTATGTAGATATCCAAGAGAACCAGAAAATATATTTACACAAAAACTTGTACAAGATGGTCACAGCAGCACTATTTATAGTAGCCAAAGAGTAGAAAAAACCCAAATGTCCATTAATTGGTGAATAATTAAACAGACTATAATATATTCTTCAATGTAATATTCAGCTATAAAAAGGAAATGAAGTACTTACACATGCTATTAACATGAATGACCCTTGAAAACATGCTTAGTAAAGAAGTCAGATATGAAAAGCCACATAATGAATGATTCAACTTATATGAAACATCCAGAACAGGCAAACCTAGAGACAGAACATGGCTTTCAGGAAGAGAAGGTGGGGTAAGGAATGACTGCTTAAGAGTGTGGGGTTTCTTTCTGGAGTGGATAATGTTCTGGAATTAGTACTGATGGTTGTACAACATTGTGAATATGCTAGGGTCTTTAAATTGTATATTATAAAATGGTAAATGGTAAATTTTATCTCAGCCAAAAAAATATATCTGAAAAAGGGAAGGGAAGGGAAGGGAATGATAAAACACAAAAATGTAGTGCTTACCCCTGAACGAGGAAGAAATGGAATGCAATCACAGAAATCACTGATTGAGTTCTTTTTCTTAAACTGAGCAGAAGACACACAAGTGTCTGTAGTTATTCTTTCTTTATTAAAGATTTTATTTATTTATTGACAGAGGGGGAGAGAGAGACAGAGACAGAGAAAGAGGGAACACAAGCAAGGGGAGAGGGAGAAGCAGGATTCCTGCTGAGCAGGGAGCCCACCCTAGGTGGGGCTTGATCCTAGGACCCTGGGATCACAACCCGAGCCAAAGGCAGATACCCAATGACTGGGCTACCCAGGCACCCCGGTAGTTATTCTTTATATCTTCACATTTTAAAAAAAGATTTTATTTATTTGAGAGCCAGAGAGAAAGAGAGCATGTGCAAGCGGGAGGGGGAATGGGGAGGAACAGAAGGAGAGGAACAAGCAGACTCTGCGCTGAGTGTGGATTCCAATGCGGGGCTTGATCTCAGGATCACGACCTGAGCCAAAATCAAGATATGGATGCTTAACGACTGAGCCACCCAGGCATCCCTTATCTTACACATATTTTTAAAATATCTTATTGGTATTTAATAAAATACTTAAGGTGTCAAAAATGGGATTGTATTTCTTCTCCGTTAAAATTTAAACCTATTTAAATTTAGAGCCACACATCTGCAAATAGAATGGAAGGTGACATAAATGAGGCAGTAAATGTAGAGACTACTCTTTAAGAAGTTTAGTTCTAAAGACATGTAAAAAGAGAAGACAGTAGACACAGAGAGTGGGAGTCAACAGAGGTTTTTTGTTTGTTTTTTTCCTTCAGTTAGTGGTTCTCTTCCCCCACAAATGTGTGATGTTTACTGGTTAAAGGAAAATAATGAATAATGAGAGAGGCTGCCAACGTTACACCTTTTTTTTTTCTTTTTAAGATTTTATTTATTTATTTGACAGAAAGAGAGAGAGAGAGTCCAAGCAGTAGGAGAGGGAAAAGCAGGCTCCCCGCTAATCAGGGAGCCTGATATGGGGCTTGATCCACACACCCTGGGATCATGACATGAAATGAAGGCAGACCGTAACTGAGTGAGCCACCCAGATGCCCCAAAGGTTACACCTTTACAAAGATGTAAAGTTCTTTTATAAGATAGAGAGAGGTCTAAGATCCAGAATTCATAGGTAGGAATTATCCTTTAACGGACAGTGAAAAGGGGAGAAAAATTTAAGGACAGGAATATTTGGGTCCAAGTTTGATGGTGGATATTACAGGCATAAATGCACTCTGACCTGATGGTCCACATTTTGTTAAATTTTCTATTAGGAGTAAGAAAAGATGGAGGAAAGACAAGGGCAGTTGAAGAAAGATGAGGGCCCAAGAACCAATGCTTAAGAATGAGAGCTGAGGAGACTAAGTAGGAAATGACATATGGAAGATTACTTGGCAGTTCTGAGCCCAGTGAATCAGAACCACTCTCATACTGCACTACAGGTGCAGTAGAAATCCAAGTATCTGTATTGACTGGAGACAGGCTGTGGTTAAATAAGTAGCTATAAAGGGGTGCCTGGATGGCTCAGTGGGTTAAGCCTCTGCCTCTTGCTCAGGTCATGATCCCAGGGCCCTGGGATTGAGCCCCACATCGGGCTCTCTGCTCAGCAGGGACCCTGCTTCCCCCGCTCTCTCTGCCTGCCTCTGCCTACTTGTGATCTCTCTGTCGAATAAATAAATAAAAATATTTTTTAAAGAAGAAGTAGCCATGACACAAGAATCAGGAAGAAAAGAGTTGGGGTCAAAATGTTGAGGGAAGTAAAAATCTGTGGTGCTTGACAGGTACAAATTAAGGAGGGGCTAAGTTACTAAAGTCAAAGTTCCAAGGTCATGGGAAGGTGAAGAACAAATACAGTGAAATAAATGAGTGACAAGCAGGAAGATGACAAACAGTAAGATGAGTGACAAACAGTAAAGATCTAACAAGATTTCTGTGCATCTGATCAATAAAAGGGAGATAAGTAATTCTTGCTTAACCCAATCTGAAGAGTTCAAATGAGAAATAATTTCTTGGGCTGGGGGACAAAAAGAGCCTTAAAATAGAATGCATAATATTAAGAGGCTGTGAATTACTTGGCTATTTCACTTATTTATTTATTTATTTATTTTTAAAAGATTTTATTTATTTATTTGACACAGAGAGATCACAAGTAGGCAGAGAGGCAGGCAGAGAGAGAGAGAGGAGGAATCAGGCTCCCTGCTGAGCAGAGAGCGATGCGGGACTCGATCCCAGGACCCTGAGATCATGACCTGAGCCGAAGGCAGCGGCTTAATCCACTGAGCCACCCAGGCACCCCGGCTATTTCATTTATTATTCACTTGATAGTGTAACTTTTATTTGAAAACAATAAAATGTACTCTTCAGAGTATTTTTTCTTTAAGATTTCATTTATTTACTTGAGAGAGACAGACCACAAGCAGGTTGAGGGTCAGAGGGAGAGGGAGAAGCAGACCCCCCCACTGGGCAGGGAGCCCAACATGGGGATCGATCCCCAGACTCTGGGATCATGACCTGAGCCAAAGGCAGATGCTTAACCGACTGAGCCACCCAGATGCCCCACTTTAGAATATTTCTACTTCTGACAGTATAACCAAATAAATCTGGTTCTTCCCCTTATTTCAAAGAATATGTTTGTTCAATTCATATTTATTGAGCAATTATGTGCCAGGCATTATGCTGTAGTATTATTACCGGCAGACAAATAGACAGTCTCTCTTCTCAATGCCATTTCTGCCCAAACAGCAGTCATACTATAAACAAGTGAAGAAACAAAAATTTATAATTATAAATGATAAAAGACAGTGCTGCAAGAGAATAAGGCAGAGTGGAGGACTTATTTAAACTAGGTAATGAGAGAAGGTTTCAAAGCTAAGTTCTAAAGGATAAAAAAGAACCATGTGAAAGATGATGAAACACAGTATTATAATCATTCAGGGCCTAAGGACAGTGTTTAGACAGAACAAGAAGGTCTAGGTCTGAACATGAAGAACTCCAACATCTGAAGTTTAGGCCGAAAAGAAGGGACCAACGAAGGAACCTATACAGAAGCAGCAAGGAAGATAGGAACAACCTAGAGAAGTATGAAATCTTCAAAAGCAAGAGCAAAGAAAACGTTTTAAAGAAAAAAGAATGGTCAATTGTATTCAACAATGCCAAGAAACAGAATATGGAATAAGTTTTATTTTTTTTTTTTATTTTTTATTTTTTTTAAAGATTTTATTTATTCATTTGACACAGAGAGATCACAAGTAGGCAGAGAGGCAGGCAGAGAGAGAGAGAGGAGGAAGCAGGCTCCCCGCGGAGCAGAGAACCCGATGCGGGACTCGATCCCAGGACCCTGAGATCATGACCTGAGCCGAAGGCAGCGGCCCAACCCACTGAGCCACCCAGGCGCCCCGAATATGGAATAAGTTTTAAAAGAGCTACTGGATTTAGCAAACAGAGGTATTTTGTGGCCTTAAATAAAGTGGTTCAGTGAAAAGTGCTAAAGCCAGCCTAACGCATTATAACAGTGCATAAAGGAAAGGGCAGGGAGAAGAGAACAGGAAAAGAAAAAAGGAACAGAAGGAAGAGGAATATTTCACTATACTATAATTCTGAACAAAGTAAAATAAAAGGGGGCATCTATCTTGGACTCCTGGGATCAAGCCCAGAGTCAGGCTCCTCAGCAGGGAGTTGGCTTGTCCCTCACCCTCTACCTCTCTCCCTCGCTTGTGTTCTTATTCTCTCCCAAATAAATAAAATCTTTAAAACACACACACTTTAACATATAGTTGAACTCAACAAGACAGGGCAATCCCTAGATGCCTGAAGGTGAGCCTTCAGGACCCTGACGAAAGAAAGCTAGTAAGCACTCCCTGTGAAAAGTTCAGAGTCAGGAAGAGTTGTCTCCATGGAGTCCCTGGCTGGCTCAGTTGGTAGAGCTTGCAACTTCTGATCTCAGGGTTGTGAGCTCCAGCCCCATGTTGGGTGTAGAGTTTACTCCTCCCACCCCACCGCCACAAAAAAGAGTTGTCTCCACCCTTGAAAAAGAAACTAGAAAAACTGAACTATCTCATTACCTTCTGTCCATGAAGACACCAAGAAACTCACCATATATCAGTGTGTAAATGGAAAGAGTCATGTATAAGATGTTGGAACTTCAGACCCGTCATTGGTGGACGTAAAGGATTTACACTTTCCACTCACACCAGGAATCCTTAGTTTAGGTATTAACATTTTAAAAAACCAGTCCATTAGCAGTTAAAGACCCTATATCTTAGTAAGGGCACATATGAAACTATCTCATAAGCACTCCCTCCAAAATCCAGGTTGCAAGAAATTTCCACAGAATGATGAGATGACAATCAAAACTGCAAGCCACCCAAGGAGACAAAGCACCGTGAAAAAGTCAGGAGATGCAACAAACTATAAAAACACATATCATGTACTACAGTTAATAGAAGATTTGAAAGAAATTACAAAATAAAAACATTAAAGTGTTTAAAAAGAAAAAAGGCACAAACAGCACCCCAAATACAAAACCTAGACATTACTAAAAAACCAAAAACAAATTAGAAATAGAATAAAAGAGGTATTTCAAGAATTTAGGAAGTCAGTGAGGCTGTTTTTTAAAAAGTCAGACATCTGGGGCACCTCAGTGGCTCAATCAGTAACTGGGTCTTAAGCATTCAACTATTGGGTTTCAACTCAGGTCATGATCTTACAGGTTTGGGATAGAGCCCCACGTCCTCTGCACTCAGTGGAGAGTCTGCTTCAAGATTCTCGCTTTCTGCGCGCCCCCCCAAACAAATATATCTTTTAAAGATTTTATTTATTTATTTGACAGAGAAAGAGAAAGAGCACAAGCAGGAGGAGAAGCTGACAGAAGAAGCAGTCTCCCCACTGAGCAACCCTGGGATCATGACCTGAGCGGAAGCCAGACACCTAAAAAACTGAGCCACCCAGGTGTCTCTCAAATAAATAAATCGTTAAAAAAAAGCTAGACATGTAATAAAACATATTTACAAATGTTAATTATGGAGTATAAGTGGTTGGTATATGGGTATTAGCTATATAGTTCTTTCCATTTTTCTGTATGCTCAGTTTTCATAATAAAACATCAAAGAAAGTACCGCTGAAATGAAAAACAAGTACTTATCTAAGTTAGACACAGCTAGAAGAATCTTCTATACTATCTTTTATAAGCTCTATGTTTTTTCCTTTTACACAGATTATTTATAGTATGATTGTTGTTATTGTATGGTATGGCATGGTATATATGGTCAAATACATAAGGGTCTGCCTTCTAATTCCTAGGTGTTTCATAAATTTTTTGTTATTACAATGCTGAAATTTTTGTAATGTCCATTTTCTCTTTGTTGATATATAGATATCTAATTTTAGTTTATGATTTTGAAACTAGCATCCAGCTAAACTTACTAATTTATATAATTTATCTGTAAATTCTTTCAGATATCTGTGTAAGTAACCACACCTGCAAACAAAAACAGTTGTCTCTTCCTTTCATCTCTTATATATTTGTTTGTTTGTTTCTGCCTATCTATCTTACTGTGTTGCTTAGGACCTCCAACACAACACTGAACAGAAACAATGAGAGCAGTCATCCTTGCTATTTCCACATACCAAAAGGAGAGTCCTCAACTTTATTTATTTTTTTATTTTATTTTTTTTAATTTTTTGTTTATTTGACAGACAGAGATCACAAGTAGACAGAGAGGCAGGCAGAGAGAGAGAGAGGGAAGCAGACTCCCTGCTGAGCAGAGAGCCCGATGCGGGACTCGATCCCAGGACCCTGAGATCATGACCTGAGCCGAAGGCAGCAGCTTAACCCACTGAGCCACCCAGGCGCCCCAGAGTCCTCAACTTTTAAATATTGTATCTTGTATATGGTTTTTGTAGGCTTTCTATCAGAAGATTCTTTATCAATATAGACAAGAATTTCATCATGCATGGAGAACTTTATATATGCTTTTTTGGCATTTATTGAGATAGTCAAATAGAATTTTCCCTTTTTTTTTTTTTTTAAAGATTTTATTCATTTATTAGAGAGGAGAGTGAGAGAGAGCATGAGAGGGGAGAAGGTCAGAGGGAGAGGCAGACTCCCCATGGAGCTGGGAGCCCGATGCAGGACTCGATCCCAGAACTCTGTGATCATGACCTGAGCCGAAGGCAGTCACCCAACCAACTGAGCCACCCAGGTACCTCTAGTTTTTCTCCTTTAATCTCTTAATGTGATTCACTATATGCATTTATAACATTAAATCAATCTTACATTCTTTGCATAACATGGTCATGATATATCCTGAATTGGTTCTGGTATTTGCTAGTGGTTTAAGATTTGCATCTGTGTTTTAAACCAGAGTGTCATTAAGTATCCTTCTTGTCAGTATTTAGAATCAAGGTGGTACTATCTCTCATGAAATGAGCTGGGAGTTTTCCTTTTCAATTCTCTGGAAGATTAGACATTGCTGGTTAAGACTGAACTTATTGGCACGCCTGGGTGGCTCAGTGGGTTAAGCCTCTGCCTTCAGCTCAAGTCATAATCTCAGGGTCCTGGGATCAAGCCCCGCATTGGGTTCCCTGCTCAACGGGGAGCCTGCTTCCTCCTCTCTCTCTCTCTGCCTACTTGTGATCTCTTTCTCTCTGTGTCAAATAAATAAATAAAATCTTAAAAAAAAAAAAGGAGACTGAAGTTATTTATTTTATGAATTTTGACAGAACTCACTAGTGAAGTTATTTGGGCTTTATGGAAAGACTTTTTACCATAGATTCAATTTATATAATAGGTACAGAATTCCTGAAGTTTTCTTTTCTCTTTTTTAAGTATACTCTAGCAAGTTCTATTTCTTAGGAATTTGTCCATTTAAACCCAATTTTTGTATTTGGCGGCATGAGGTTAATCGTAAGATTTTTATTTTTTAGTGCTGCCTACTATACCTACAATGTTATCTTCTCACTACTGACACTAGTTTTCTAAGTTCTTTTCTTCCTTAATATCACCAGAAGTACCTAACTTTTGGCTTTGTTTTTTGTTTCATTTCTGTTAACCTTAATTATCTTTTATTACTTCTTTTCTTTTGCCTTCTTTGATTTACTTTGCTATTCTTTTCCTAACTTCCTGAGAGAAATGTTTACTTCATTTTCTTTCTCTAAATAGCATTCAAGGCTATATATTTGCTAACACATATGATACTGCTTTAGGTTATCCTACAAGTTTTGATACATAGTATTTGTATCTTTCAGTCCAAAATATTTTCCAATTAGCATTGTGATTTCTTCTTTCACTTACTGGAAACTAAAATAATTTTCTCATAACTTACAGGGGATTTTTCTATCCTTAATTTAAAAAACTGACTGCTGGGGTGCCTGGGTGGCCGAGTAGTTAAGAGTCTGAAGCTCAAGTCATGATCCCAGGGTTCTGGGATTGAGCCCCGCATCTGGCTCCCTGCTCAGCCAGAAGCCTATTTCTCCCTCTCTCGTTTCCCGTGCTTGTGTTCCCTCTCTCGAGGTCTCTCTGTCAAATAAATAGATAAAATATTTAAAAATAAATAAATTTTTAAAAACTGCTTTGTGGCTTGATTTCAGTTCTTTGAGATTTGCTGATACTTTATGACATGGGTTATTATGGTAGAAAATTTTGTTTAAATTAATGTTCCACGTATTTTCAAAATTTCTGATTTTCAGGCACCTGGGTGGCTCAACTGGTTAAGTAAGCAACTGCCTCTGGCTCAGATCATGATCCTGGCGCCCCAGAACTGAGTCCCACATTGGGCTCCCAGCTCAGGGGGGAGTCTGCTTCTCCCTCTGACCCTCTCCCCTCTCGTGCTCTCTATCACTCTTTCTCAAATAAATAAATAAAATCTTAAAAAAAAAAAAAAAAGTTTTCTGATTTTCAAAGTGATTGGGTTCACAATTCTATATAACCAGCAGGTGAAATCTGTTAATGTGTTAGTCAAATCTTCCAAAAGTCTTTGCTGAATGTCTCTTCCATTTTTTAAATCAATTATTGAAAGACATATATTAAAATCTCCCACTATTGTGATAGATGTAACATTTCTCCATATAGTTCTGTCAGTTTTTATATTAGTTATTTTTTTACAGTAGAACAGATTTTTAAAAATAAATCCCTCTTCCATCTTCCCACTTTAAGGTTCATGATGAAAATCAGTTTCTACATGATAATCTTAACTAAGCCTATTTGATACCTTCAAATTTGCCTATTTTATAGTAGAGACTGGGCATAGTACATCTTGAAAGGCATGTTCCTGGTCAGTCTATTTGAAAGCTAACTTATAACATGGGTCTAAAACTGCAATTTAAACTAATCCCTTAAAAAGGAAAATAGTGATGTTCTCTCTATTTTTTTTTTTTTTGAAGATGTTCAGCACTTCCATTTTTTTTTTTTTTTAAAGATTTTATTTATTTATTTGACAGAGAGAGATCACAAGTAGGCAGAGAGGCAGGCAGAGAGAGAGAGAGGAGGAAGCAGGCTCCCTGCAGAGCAGAGAGTGGGACGCGGGCTCGATCCCAGAACCCTGGGATCATGACCCGAGCTGAAGGCAGAGGCTTTAATCCACTGAGCCACCCAGGCGCCCCCCTCTCTCTATTTTTCTTAAAAAGAGAGAGAGAGCAAGGAGGAAAGGGAGAGGAAGAAAATTTTGAGGAAGCTCCATGCCCAATGCAGAGCCCAACATAGGGCTCAATCTTACGATCTGAGCCAAAATCAAGAGTTGGCTGCTTAACTGACTGAGTCACCGAGGTGCCCCTCAGTTTGTTACTCTTAAAATACCCCACCCACTGAAAACAAAAGTCCTGTCAATAGGTTCAAGTTCCCAAAGGACTCTTAAATAACAATTTTTATTGCTACTACTCCTTACTATGTACAGGCACTGTGTTTCCAAAGACGAATGTGATCATTCCAACAGACTTATGAAGCATTAGCTCTCCAGTTTTTACAACAGCAATACAGGAAACTAACAGAAACCTGAGGCCTACTAATAATCATCACTGAAGGTTAAACAAATCCTGTCATAAATAGAGATTCCTTTCACCAAAATGAGTATCACTTTCAGTGTGAGCACCCAACACCAAAGAATGGCTTCATTCAGTACCTTGTACTTCTGTCTTAATTCTTCTGTGTCTTCTTTCTCTACTTCTAGGACACGGCGCCGTTCGGTAGCATCTTCAGCATAATCGAGCTTAACAAAAATAAATATAATTAGTCATAATTCCTAAAGTACCCCAACTAGCTATTAAAAAATTATTTACACAACTACAGTATTACATGAAATTAAAAACTTTGTATTATACTCAGCTACCTCTTACTTCATTCTCACCCCGCAGAGAAAAATGTGTGCAAAATAGCTAATTAATCCTATCATGGTGGTGGTTCCGAACAGGCACATTTTTTTTTAATGATAACAGACTTTACTTCAATGTTCAATGCCAAAGAATTAGGAGTAAATAAAGAAAATATTTTAGGCAATGAAAAGAAGGTATCACAGCTGACAGCTGTACACAGGAGCAAGGCTTCTACCACAGCAAATATTTTCAGAGTTGAACAACAATGCCTAATGAAATAAGCACCAGGATCTGGGTTTTAAGTCTGATCTTGCCTTGTGGCATAACCCTGGGCAAAACATTCAACTTCCTTAGGGGCATTGTCTGTCACCTACCTGCCTCAAAGCCAGCACTAAATGAGAATGTAAAATATATTTTTTAATTTCCTAAGAAAAATATTAAAACTATATTCTATCTGATAAGTGTATTTTTGTACTGGCATCTGAATTTGAATTAATACCAATTTTAAGTACACCGTTTAAAAAAAAATTAGCTAACAAGGTCAATTTACCTCCATTTCCATGCGACCCATGCCCATGACATCATACTTGACAACAATCGGAATGGGATCTGTTCTCCCTGTAACAGGAACACATAATTAAGGTAAGAGGCAAAGCTAAGCCAACAGTTCACTTTATACATTGGGTTTGGGTGGTTAGAGATCTTGCCTTGGAGTGCAGAGACCAGAAAGCTACAGTGAACCAAACACAAGCCATTCTCACAGCTTACAACCAAACCTACCTCTCCCAGTTTAAGCCCAACTAACCACCTTAGCTAACATTCCAGTTGGGGAAAATTCCAGATTACTATGACAAAATTAAATAAGCAATGCAAAGCACTTCTAAGCAATGGCACCAGGAGATTTAAAATCAAAAACTTTAGAAACTGCTTTTTAAAATGATCCCCAAATAACTTTCCATCAAGAATCACTCTTACTGTTCACGGACACCCTCCCATACACACTTTTAAAACTAGTAATAAATCTCAACTGATATGGTTAAATTTTTAAAATGCACGGTTTTAAACAAGATACAGGAAAACTCTGTAATTGCAATCAGCATGTCTAATATTTTTTTGTTTTCAAAATTAACTGGGGCTGTGACAACATTTAAATTAAAAGCAATGGTTAGTTGCCCTTAGGAACAAAAACTCATTTTACTTTTAAAACTGGTGCTCTGAGGTCTCATTTTCCAGAGCAGATTTAACACTGGCTACGGCAATCAGTAAGCTGTGAAAAGGACTAGTTGCGAAGAAAATTGACTTTAAACTAATCAATCTATGCTGGAGATTTTTAAAAATGTATATTTAATCCACTCATAACCAGCCAAACAAAGCAAAATGGGGCAGACAAGCACTTTACTACCACAGCTGTTTTACATCACAACTTGCGCTGTTTATTGTGATGTAAGGCCACTGAAAAGAGGACTGACTTACCTTATCCGTTGTACACCTTTAGTGAAAAAACACAATGTTTACTTCCCTCATCATTTCACTCAGGCTGGTGTAAACAATTGTTTTTTTTAAGGGTTTTTTTTTGTGTTTTTGTTGTTGTTGTTATACACACATATGTATTATACCTTTGGGCTAAAAAGTTGAGTTTTATCAGGCTAAATCTTAGGTATTACCAAAACCAATTAAAAATAAATAAATGCCATATTCATGACTAGGCTTGGTCCTGGAGAAAAAAGAAAAAACTGTTTTCAAAGTGATTGGCAACCACTTATATCCAGTTGCTCCATATGTGTTTAATTTTTGTCTTTAAAACATAATGAAAAACAAATTCGGAAGTTTACTTATCACCAATATCCCATTACAGTTTTCAAACAATAAATAAGGAGATAATTAAGAATAATTATCACAGTGGAAGTTTAAGTTAATAAAGATCTTTTCATGCCAGGAAAAAAAAAAAGGAAAAAATTTCTAAAATACAGCCTTCTTTTAGAAACTATCAAAGACTGCCAGTTAAACAAAATGAAAATGCATACTACCTTATGCCCAATGGTATAATAAATAAGCAGTGACTGCAATCTTTAGCAAAAGGACCAAATTAAAGACAGGTTATAAAAATGACTTCCTAGGTGTAATATCACTTTCATAACGTCTCAATCAGGGATTTACTGGTAAAATACACAAATGTTCCAATGAAAGAATTGAAAAGAAATGTCAAAGGAATTTACTTTTTTTGGCTTTGGTTTCTTTTTGGTCTGTCAGAATTTGTTTTGCAAGAATCAACGTTTTGGTATAAATTCATTACCTCTGTAAACCCCTGTTCATAAACTCTGCATTAGTACTTTTGCCTTCTAAGGCAGTCAAAGTTTGTTTTAATTTATTTATAAATTGCAGTAGCAAGTGCTAGTGCCCATTACATTGTGGGAAAATCAAGTTTTTGACAGTATTAGAATTTAATGTTTTAACTGATTTTTTTGGCAGTTCTAACACAAACAGATACATCCCTTCTTAACAGTACCCTTTAATGAACAAGGATCAGACAAGTTGCATAAGGAAAGGAAAGGAAAATGAAAAAGACCAAGCAGAAGGATGAAGGCTACAACAGAGAAAGTAAGCCTAACATATTGGTGCACTGATGACAAAAGGAGTAATTCAGTCTGAAAATAAAAAATTACCACTGCTAAGTTTACCATCACCACAACAAGTCCAGGATCATAATGCTGTAAAAAAGAAACACCATTTGTTAGGCAGAAACCATTAGGGTAGGAAACAGGCCTTCTAGCAGGCAGATGGGAAGGGGTAAAGTAACAACTGGTTTGTCCCTCCCCCAACTTCAGCTGAAGAAGAGGAAGGACACTTAGTGCTAGAGCAGTTGTTTTCACACTGGTTGGCCCAGGATGTGGGATTTTTGCACTGCTACTTGAGAACATGTACAACTTCCTCTTTAACAATTCGGTGGGGGCGGGGGGGGGGGGCTTGAAAGCAAGAGAACTAGCTCTAGCTTCCAATTTCTAATTTAACTATTCATTCTGGTAAATCAGTATTCAGGGCCCCAAATGGGACTTCTCCTTAAAGAAATAACATCAAAGACAGATCAACTGGACAGTGATCATTTCCTTCACTAAAAGAACTCTAGGAGGATTTGTGGATTGGGAAGGGAGTCATCAAGACAATTTCTAAAAAAATATATAAGTAAAAGGTCTGGAAAATAACCTTTAACACTAAGTGCTTAGAAAACTCATGTATATTTGAGTTCTGTTGTGAACTCAAACTGTTATGAATGAATAAAATCCCTGAAGTAGCTTTCCTTTGTTTACTTTTAATGAAGTCTTCCAGGGCTTGCCAACATCTTTCTTTCTGCATACAACAAAGCCAAGCTTTGAAGGAGACCAGGAACTCCAGAGAAAGTGGCATCAAAATGGCTGTCCCACTTGTAATTAGTCCACTCAGAGGTAACTCATCACAGAAAATAAAGAGTCTGGCTTTAAAAATAATCTGAAGGTACTATAATAACATTTTGGTGACAGAGGGGGAACTATACGTATTGCGGTAAGCACCGAGTACTGTACAGAACTGCTGAATCATGTTGTTCCCCTAAAAGTAGTATATAACACTGTATGCTAATCATACTTCAATTTAAAAAATATATATATTATATTATATATAAAACACATAGGGGTGCCTGGCTGGCTTAGTTGGCGGAGCACACAACTCTTGATCTCTGGGTTGTGAATTCAAGCCCAACCCTGGGCACAGAGCTTACTTATAAAATATATATATGATGACAACAACAACAACAACAACAACAAAACCCAAACAAAAAACAATCTGAAGATGACATTATTGTCTGGGCCAAGCAGTAATTTCTTTCCATTATTAAAGAGGTTCCAGACAAAGAAAAAATCCTAGTGGGAAAAGACAGAGAACAATATGTAATACAGAAAGAGACTGCAGCTTAAAAACAAAAACCTCTCAAGTTACTCATTTGTGATTAATGATAAATCCTATCATAAAGAACACCACTGCGGAAAACCTGAATAACAATTTACAGTAATGACTTTTCAAAAAGTAGATAGGAACCAAATGTTTGCTAGTATGATATTCTCTAGAAAACTCAACTTTTTTTGAAAAATAAATTGAACTGGGGTGCCTGGCTGGCTCAGTTGGTAGAGCATGTGACTCCTGATCTCAAGGTTGTAAGTTTGAGCCCCATGTTGGGTACAGAAGTTATTTAAAAATAAAATCTTTTAAAAAATAAAAATTAAGGGACGCCTGGGTGGCTCAGTTGGTTATTAAGCCGCTGCCTTCGGCTCAGGTCATGATCCCGGGCTCCTGGGATTGAGTCCTGCATCAGGCTCCTTGGTCGGCAGGGAGTCTGCTTCTCTCTCTGCGTCTGCCTGCCTCTCTGCCTGCTTGTGTGTTCTCTCTCTCTCTCTCTCTCTCTCTGGCAAATAAATAAAAATCTTTAAAAAAATTAAAATTAAAACTAAAAAAATAAATAAATAAAGGGGTGCCTGTTAAAAGAAAGAAAGAAAGGAAGGCAGGAAGGAAGGAAGGAAGGGGGTGCCTGGGTGGCTCAGCAGGCTAAGCACCAGCCTCTTGATCCCAATTCAGGTCCTGACCTCAGGGTCATGAGTTCAAGTTGGCCTCCATGCTGGGTGTGCAGCCTACTTAAAAAAGTTAAAAATTAGGGACGCCTGGATGGCTCAGTTAGTTAAGCTTCTGGGTCATGATCCTAGGGCCCTGGGATCGAGCCCCATGTCCAGCTCTCTGCTCAGTGGGAAGCCTGCTTCTCCCTTTCCTTCTGTCTGCTGCTTTGCCTGCTTGTGCTGTCTCTATCAAATAAATAAATAAAATCTTTTTAAAAAATTAAAAATTTAAAAAAATTTTAAAGGGCCACCTGGGTGGCTTAGTGGGTTGGGTGGGTCATGAGCCCCACATCAGGCTCCCTGCCCAGTGGGAAGTCTGCTTCTCTGTCCCTCTCCCTGCTTGTACTCTCTCACTCGCTCTCCCTTTCCAAAAATTAAATTAAATTAAAAATTTAAAAATAAAAATACACAAAAGCCAATTAAAAATAAAATAATAAAATAAAATAAATTGAACTAAATCCAGGTTCCCTAATTGTTTCCTTTAAAGGAGGAAAATATTTCTTAAAATCCATTAAATTAAGAACATTTTGTTGTTTATTTCACTCCAAAAGACACAACTTCCAAGAGAACAGTACACACTTCCCTTAGAAGAAATTGTCCTCCTCAGCCAAAGATTAATAAATACTATGACTGTGATCTAGACAACTGGAGGAGGGGAGGAAAAAAAAAAAAAAAGAAAACACACCAGATCTAGAACAGGCCAATACTGATGTATTCATGTGATGGAAAAACAAAACAAAACAAAACACTGGTGTTCTTATTTTCTAAATCAAAACCTTAAATATATATACAAATATTGAATCATTATGTACTATACCTGAAACTAATACTCTGTATGACAATTATAACTCAGCAAAAAAATTACAGTAAATTTTTTACTGCAGTAATTTAAATATTTATTTTATTTGAGAGAGAGAGAGTGAATGAGCATGAGCGGGAAAGGGGGTGGGTGTGGGGACAGGCAGGATTAGAGGGATAAGGAGGCGCCCCACTTAGCAGGGAGCCCGACGCTGGGCTCCATTGGAGGACCCCTGGTTCATAACCTGAACTAAAGGCAGATGTTTAACCAACTGAGCCACCCAGGTGACCGACCACCCCACCAAAATATTTTTCTAAAGAGAAGGAAAAAACTTCACATGTTTCATTAACCAACCCAAATTGTACTTGGTATATTTTAAAAGGTAGTTTTACTTCTACTTATACGACGAAAGTACGACATGTTTGTATATAAATATGCATCTCTTGGGGCGCCTGGGTGGCTCAGTGGGCTAAAGCCTCTGCCTTCGGCTCAGGTCATGATCCCGGGGTCCTGGGATCGAGCCCTGCATCGGGCTCTCTGCTCGGTGGACAGCCTGCTGCCTCCTCTCTCTCTCCCTACTTATGATCTCTGTCAAATAAATAAATAAAATCTTAAAAAAAAAAAAAATGCAGGGGCGCCTGAGTGGCTCAGGGGGTTAAGCCTCTGCCTTCGGCTTGGGTCATGATCTCAGAGTCCTGGGATCGAGCCCTACATCGGGCTCTCTGCTCGGTGGGGAGCCTGCTTCCCCCCACCTCTCTGCCTGCCTCTCTGCTTACTTGTGATCTCTCTCTATCAAATAAAGAAACAAAATCTTTTAAAAAAAAATATGCATCTCTTGCGAATATATGAAGCTACTACTATGACTTATCATAACTGAAGAGAAAATAAGGCCAAATATAAAAATTCACTGACTACAGCCACCTTGTTTCTGAGAAAATCCCCATGAATCGGTTTTGATTTGAAAATAGAGATGGACTAATCTAAGAAACTGGCCCAAAGAATTGGACTGAAGAGAATACTTTTTCGAGAAACACTATTTTTAGAGACAAACTCCAGGAACAGAATAACTGAGAAGGAAATATTTTTAAAAAACCATAATTTGGTAATCAGCGACACTTCAAAATAATATGATTTCCCCACAGAAGCAGATTAGAAATGAAGCTTCCAAAATAATTAAAAGACTGGCTGGACAGTCAATAGATATATAAGAATACCTCAATTTCTTTCTGCTGTCTTTCCCCTTACTAAGATTGAGTCAAGAAATATTCATTACAAATATTTACTGAACTGCTACTACATTGTTGGAAGGCACTGGGCATATGGCAGTGATCAACACAAAGTTCTAAACCCCCATTAATTACCAATAATTAAACAAAATAATCTTACCTACTTAAATTTCTGGCATGGGGGTGGGGCAGAACATTTATAGAGCCAGTGCATATACCTGAGAATACTTAAAAATATCTGATGTTCTCTTACGGTGTCGAAAATAGTTTTAAAAGACTGATCATAATAAAGCAGAAATAAATATAAAAGCCATCAAAGTCACAATATCCACTTCAAAAAGTGGCCACTAAACTAATTAAGTCCAAGAGCCTGTCCTGGCATCTTTAAATCTGTTTCTTACTTTTAGCAACTCAAATACATGTACGAAATATTCTCTGATTTGCAGAACTATTCAAAATAGGACTCTTAGTAGCCTACATTAATGCATCAAATATAATTTCATTTATTGAAACAGTGATTACACACAACTCGCACAAACAGAGTGAAAAATGGTACATCTATTTCCAAGCCAAAGTGTCACTTTGGAAAATTTCTCCTGAAAATAAGTCTTCAGTACCATGAAAACAATGATTACTTTCAGCATCATTTAAGTATTTTTTCTTAGTAACTATAATATGATAAATGCTACCTCCCTGAAACACTAACTAGAAACATCAAGAACATTAACTATTCCCAATAGAGTTTCTAAGGGTTTTTTTTTTTTTTTTTTTTAAGATTTTATTCCCTTATTTGAGAGAGAATGAGAGAGAGAGAAATCAGGAGCAGGGGGAAAGGGAGAAGCAGGCTCCCCTTTGAGTAGGGGGCCAGACACGTGGCTCGATCTCAGGACGCCGCTCATGATCTGAGCCGAAGCCATATGGTTAACTGACTAAGCCACTCAGGCACCACCACCACCCCCACGCCCTGAGATCCTACGGTTTCAAAAAAAAAAAAAAAGAAAAAAAAGACTTCCTACTCAACAGAATTCAAATTCTCCAGTACAGAACTAACTACATTCTTTCCATAGCCAGTTTAGTGATCTATACAACAACCTATATAATTTGATTTTCAAACACAAATGTTTTCTAAGGGCACAGAAATTTGACTATGACCTAAAGAATTCCCATCCTCCATCTTACCAGGGTATCAGATCTGGCTTCCTAAGATAAAAAATAGTTCAATTTTAATCACATAGCCTAATATTACTGAACAAGGACAGAGAAAAAGCAAAAAAGCATTACCACTGAATATGTTATGGAATCAGAATGTTAAATCTGAAAAGGATTCAGGGAATTCAAGGGATGATATGAGATACTCAAGCCCTTAGAAGAGAATAATAAAGGGAGTGCATGAGGTGCTTTCAATTAAAAATAAATAAATAAATTACCTAAAGAAATATACTTTTACTCCAAGTAAGATTGTTTTAGCTAAAATTATACCAACTCACTGAAGGCTATCTCATACTAACCATAATGTAAAGATCAATTTATTTTTTAAATGGGAAAACCAATTTAATAAATACAATTTCGGGGGGCACCTGGGTGCTTCAGTCAGTTTAGCATCGGACTCCTGATTTCGGCTCAGGCTGTGATCTCAGGGTCGTGAGATCAAGCCCCACATCAGGCTCCATGTTAGGCAGAAGCCTGCTTGTGGTTCTCTCTCTCCATGTGCCCCTTCCCCTCCCCTGCCGAGCAGGTACACATATTCTCTCTCTCTGAAAACAAAACCAAACCAAACCATGCATACATACAATTTCAGGTTAAAATAATAAAACAAAAACAAAGAAACAAAACAAAAAAACATGGGGCTCAATGGGTACGAGAAAAAGAGTATTAGGTCCTTAGTTTTAAAAAAATGTTGGGGAGCGCCTGGGTGGCTCAGTGGGTTAAAGCCTCTGCCTTCGGCTCAGGTCATGATCGCAGGGTCCTGGGATTGAGCCCCACATCGGGCTCTCTGCTCAGCAGGGAGCCTGCTTCCTCCTCCCTCTCTCTCTGCCCGCCTCTCTGCCTACTTGTGATCTCTATCTGTCAAATAAAATCTTTAAAAAATTAAAAATTAAAAAAATGTTGGGTATCACTTCTGTGCACTGAGTTTCACTTATGCTTGTATCCCGAGTAACTGACACAATATCTGGGATATAGTCATGTTCAATTAAAAAGCATTTGTTTACTCAAAAGAATGAACATGTTCATAGCGGGTCTAGAACTTATTCAGGTCTATGTATTTGGTCATCATAGTGCCCTCTACTTCATGCCATGAAACTGTGATAATTTAAGTGTCTTGTACATCAAGTAATTATTTCATCAAATAGAACATAGGACTATATTACCTAGGCCTTCATATCTCAAAAAATATGTACGTTATCATAAAAAATATTTGAATTTTGCATTACTTAGAGACTTGTTCAATTGGTTTTATCTACTGTCATTCATTAGCAATCAAGAAGAAGGCATTAGGGGCACCTGGGTGGCTCAGTGGGTTAAAACCTCTGCCTTCTGCTCAGGTCATGATCCCAGGGTCCTGGGATCAAGCCCCATGTCGGGCTCTCTGCTCTGCAGGGAGCCTGCTTCCTCCTCTCACTCTCTCTGCCTGACTCTCTGCCTACTTGTGATCTCTGTCTGTCAAATAAATAAATAAAATCTTTTTTAAAAAAAGAAAGCATTACATGTTTAAGGAGTTAGACTTAAGGCTTGCTTCAATATTTTTTAAGCTTGCTTGCTTATTTATTTATTCCTTCCTTCATTTATGTCATCTCTACACCCAAAACGGGGCTCAAATTCACAACCCTGAGATCAATATTCTGACTGCACCAGTCAGGCACTCTGGCTCACTTCAATTCTTAGCAAGTGGGAAATATCTGAGTAGACAGTATCTGGAGGAGTTATGTAGACAGTAGCCAGTCCTATGGCATACAACAATCCAACACCTTCTTAGAGCTGTATTCTCTTACTATTGGTTGAGTTTCCCATAACTACATTGAGAATTTTTTTACTATTCCAGGATCCCTCAAAAATCCAAAAAAGACTTTCCAGCTTCATTTAAACTGTTCCTCCTTTACTTTCAACATTAACCCTCTCCCCAGTTCAACTTTAAATATTTGTTTTCCTGTATTTTTCTAGGAACTCCCTAAAAAGGCTGGGTTACAAAATCGCAGTTCTCCAATAAGAAACTATTTCTAAACCACGGTGTCACCTATGACAGCCAGAGCCTGCGTCTCAGCAGGCTCCCCTGCAAAATGGATATTATCCTCACTTTCAGGTTTGGTATGCAGATTGAGAGGTAACAAACAGAAGATGCTTTGGAAACTATAACTCACTATGTAGGATGTTGAACTCTAAACCAATTATCTCCTTAAGGCTCCAGAAATTTTTTAAAAATAAAAAAAAATTTTTAAAGGAAAGAAAAATTTAAAAAATCAATTTGCTTTTTCATTTCCAAATTTTTAAAGAAGATTCTATTTATTTTTTTGATGAAAAGAGACACAGTGAGAGAAGGAACAGAAGCCGAGGAGTGGGAAAGGATGAAGCAGGCATCCGCTGAGAAGAGAGCCCTACTCAGGGTTTGATCCCAGGACTCTGGGATGATGACCTGAGCCAAAGGCAGACCCCTAACGATTGAGCCATCCAGGTGCCCCTCCAAATTTGGTATTTTTAAAATAAAATGAATGATACTCTAAAACAGAAGCCGTGACAAATTATAATGTTTTACATGCAGTTTGGTGATAATGGAACAACTCTATCTGCAGATGGCAGAAAGTTATTATCCAGGATCAATAACCAAAGAATCATCTAAAAATGTTTCCCATATACCATTCCATTAACAAAATGAGACTGAGTATGAAAAGTGATGTTAACATAAATATTAAATCCAAGCCAAAAGAATGAACCTAAAGAAGCATAATTTTAGGGGTATCTAGGTGGCTCAGTGAGTTGAGTGTCTGCTTTTAGCCCAGGTCATGATCCCAAAGTCCTGGATGGAGCCCTGAGCCAGGCCCCCTACTCAGTGAGGAAGCTGCTTCTCTCTCTCCCTCTGCCCTTTTCCCCTGCTCATGCTCTCATGTGCTCTAAAATAAATAAAAATTTTAAAAAACAAAACTAAATTTTAGCAAAACCTCCTCCAAATTAAATATATAGTTCAAATCACCTAAGAAAATATATTTAATTAAAATAAAATCGAAAAAATTAAACATTTTGTCAAGATGTTTACTATTTGACTATTACTGCCACCTGGAAGAAAACAGCAGCTATGTATGTGTACTGGAGAGCAAGATTCTAATCCACTGTGTATCAAATTAGTAATACATGAAGTCCACACGGAATATACGAATAAATTCAGAATGTCAAGTAGATTGAAACTGAAAAATCCCTGATTTCCTTTGTAGTCTCTGCTAAGAGTCCAGAGATCCTAGGTCATCCCTAGAATTTCTCTTTTTTTCTTTCTATTTTTTTTTAACAACTGTAAAAATCTATGATTCCATACAGTTTTGAAAGCAATTTTGTCTCTTCTTAGTTCCTATTTATCAAATACTGGTTCAGTAATGAATTTTTATATTTTCAATTATTTCTACCTGATTGGACGATTTTACTTACAAGGAATCATGATCACTATATACTCTATATTGCTCATTTTAAAAGTTTCTTGGAGGGGCACCTGAGTGGCGCAGCCCATTAGGGGTCAGACTCTTGGTTTCTGGTAGATCATGATCTCAGTGTCTTGAGATCAAGCCCCCAGTCAGGTTCCATTCTTAGCGCCAAGTCGGCTTGAGACTCTCTCTCTTCTACCCCTAACCTCTCCTGCTGTCTGTCTAAAATAAATAAATCTTTAAAAAAAAAAAAACTTTCTTGGACACTTTCCTGCCCAAGTTAGAAACCCAGTTTCTACATAAACCAGTTTCATTTTAATAATGCAATTAAAAAAAAAATCATGTGAATTAACCCAGTGCAAGAAATCCGTAATATGGTAGAGGAAACAATATAAATCAGGCTAAGGATAAGACTATTAAGAAAAATAAACAGCATTACACTAATTCAGACCCAAAATCACTAATAAAAGAAAAAGAGTAAAAGAACCAACTGTCTAACCTACTTGCTATAGTGAAGGTAATTTTCTGAGAAGCCTATTTTATTCACATGGCCCAGAGCAAAATTCTTTGGGGGAGCTTGTTCACAATGTAATCTCCTGGGGCACCTGGGTGACTCAGTTGGTTAAGTATCTGATTCTTGATCTTAACTAAGATCTTGATTTCACAGTTTTATGTTTAAGCGCTGTGTTGGTTCCACGCTGGGTGTGAGGCCTACTTAAAAAAATAAATACAAAATAAAAAAACAAAAAATAAAATGTAATTTTCTGAACCCTACTCCAGACCCCATGAGTTGTGCTGGTTGGGAACCTACATTTTTAACAAGCACCCAAGTGATTCTGTCGCTCATTAGAGTTTGAAACCATTAAGTTTAATGGAAAAAGTACTGGAGTAGAGGTCAAAAGACTTGTGCATTTACAAACACAGCTCTTAGCCTTAGCAGCTGACCATAGATAAAGTTTCCCACCTACTAAGTGGCATTACCTCCCACCTTACATACTGAGGAGGAAAATGAGATTGAATACAGGTATAAAACTTATATACCATCATGTTCAATTCCCTAGACCTCCAAATCTTTAAAATATGGTATACTGAGGGTATAGCAAGGAAACACTGCTTACTAGTCACAGAGCTCAAATTCAAACCCATGTCAAATTTCAAAAGCAATCATAAACTGGTAACCTAAAGTGAGTCAAATTTAGGTCTTCCATATGTTTTGTTTATCCCAAATTATTTAAGACTTTGAGCCAATATTTATCAAACAGGGAATTCACCCCCACCCACAAAAAAGAAAGATAGATCTAGACTTCTGGTTCCTTTTAAAAAATTCAGAAGTTCTGGGGTGCCTAGATGGGTCAGTCAATTGAGCTTCTGACTCCTGATTTGTTTTTTTAAAGATTTTATTTATTTATTTGATAGAGATCACAAGTAGGCAAAAAGGCAGGCAGAGAGGGAGAGAGGAGGAAGCAGGCTCGCCGCTGAGCAGAGAGCCCGATGCGGGGCTCGATCCCAGGACCCTGAGATCATGACCTGAGCTGAAGGCAGAGGCCTTAACCCACTGAGCCACCCAGGCGCCCCTGTTTCCGGATTTTGGCTTGAGTTGTGATCTCTGCAATTGAGCCTCATGTGGGGGGGGCTCTGCCGTCTGTGGGGAGTCTGCTTGAGATCCTCTTTCTCCCCTGCCCAACATGTGTGCGCACTCTCTCAATCGCTATAACAAATAAACCTTTTTTTAAAAAGGCACCTGGGTGGCTCAGAAGGTATGCCTGCCTTCAGCTCAGGTTATAATCCCAGGGTCCTAGGATCAAGCCCGACACTGGGTTCCCTGCTGTGCATGGGGCCTGCTTTTCCCTCTTCCTCTGCAGTGTTCTCACTCTCTCTCAAATAAATAAAATCTTTAAGAAACCTTAAAGTGCCAGCAGAGACAAATATAAAGTATGAGAAATAAAAAGGGATCAGGTGCCTGGGTGACTCAGTCGTTAAGCAGTTGCTTTCGGCTCAGGTCATGATCCCAGGGTGCTGGGATGGAGTCCACAGTAGTAGGCTCCCAGCTCAGCGGAGAGCCTACTTCTCCCTCTGCCTGCTCCTTCCCCTACTTGTGCTCTCTCTCTGTGTCAAATAAATAAATAAAATCTTTTTTAAAAAGGGGGGAGGATTAGAATATAAGACAGAAGTTACAGTATTTCCCCCTGCTGGACACCAATTACCAAGCATCCCTAAAAACATGGCCAAAGTTCTTACCACTCGATCTAGCCTTAAGTTTCTACTGACTATACACAAATTTATGTTAATCATGAATAATATATATAACCACTTTAAAAGCCTTAAAAAAAAAATCACATTCACAGCTATCTTCAATTTTTTTTGGCCAGAATAACTATCGTTATTTCAATTCTGTAATACTTGCATTTCTCACCACCATCGTTATCTTTCCAGAGCAGAGAAAGATAAACGAATGCAAACTTTAGGTACAGTACACAAACTTTAGGTACACTACAACATATTGATTAAAAGCATAGTTTTGGTACAAGTATTCTATCACTTATTTGCTATACGGTCTCGGGCAAAACCACTGCTCATAATGTCAATTTCCTCATCTAAAAAACAGGAATAATATCTACGTGAAAAAAGATTTAAATCAGATAATCCATTCGCAAGCACTCACTGAACACTTAATAAATGCTAGTGGCTATTATAAAGGATTAACATTAAAGCCAACGAACAAGAGCTTGCCAGTCAGACATATGCATGAAGTAACTATACACTATGCTTCTTGGTTCATTTATCAACCTTCATATCTTCATATCTTTGTCTTCTTTTCCATTTCCATTGCCACCACTCTATTCTAAGTCCTCATCAACTCATACCCGGACAACTTTCTAAACAGTCTTCCACTCATCTTCAGACATACTTCGATCATACTAGCATTTAACTTCTACCACAGATGTCCTGGCTGGTGTACTGGAAAGAGCAAGAGATCACAAATCAGAGAATTTGGGGCGAGGTTTCAGCACTATGACAAAGACATTCTGAAACCATAAACCTAACATTTCTCCATCTGTAAAATGAATTTTATTTTATTATTATTTTTTAAATTATTTATTTATTTGACAGAGATCACAAGAGAGGCAGAGAGGCAGGCAGAGAATGGCGGTGGGGAAGCAGGCTCCCGGCTAAGCAAAGAGCCGGATGCAGGGCTAAATCCCAGGGCTCTGGGCTCATGACCTGAGCCAAAGGCAGAGGCTTAACCCACTGAGCCACCCAGGCGCCCCCTAGTGTGTGAGTCCTGGTATAAATCTGACTTGATTTCTTCTGGATGGCTACCCAGTTGTCCCAGCATCATACAACGGCCCATCTAATCATCGGTTTCAGATACCACTTGTATCATATAAAAAAGTCCTTGTATATATTTAGATCTATTTCTAGATCTTTTGTTTTCTTTAGATCTTTTTTTTTTAACGATTTAAATTTATTTATTTGACACAGCAAGGGAGGGAACACAAGCAGGGGGAGTGGGGAAGAAGCAGGCTCCCCATTGAGCAGAGAGCCCAACGCAGGGCTCAATGTAGGGCTCGATTCCAGGACCCTGAGATCACGACCTGAGCCGAAGGCTGAGGCTTAACCCACTGAGTCACCCAGGTGTCCCTGTAAAATGAATTTTAGATAAAATTATCTTTAACATCTTTTTGCTATGAAAGTCTCTCCTCTAAACAAAAACTGCCTTCGGCTTACAAAATAAAGCATTAAACTGGAGCAGTATTAAAGCCTTCTGCATTCAGTGTGGGTAGTTAAAAGCAGTTTTGAAATGTAGGAAAAAAAAAAGGTTTGCATTCTGATACCCTTGTTTACTGGCCACTTACTCTTGAGCAGCTTACTAGGTTTCTCTAAGTCTCAGTTTCTTCTGCAAAATGAGAGTAACAGCAATTATCTCATAGACTTGCTGTAAGAACTAAATATTTGTTAAGTGCTTAGCACATAGTCAACAGTCAGTAAGTTATCTGATTTGTGCCTATTCAAACCAATTTCCCATAACTGTCTTCTACTTATGGTTTCCAAGCTGCTCTTGCAGACCTAGAACTCTGCTTCAACCAAAAAAACTGTGTCATCCACCAACTCCCACCCCACCTTTCATATATTAAGGTTCAACCTAAAAAAATAAAATATTTGGAGAGGTTCTTCTAAAAATAGTATGAAAGGTATACGGGGGGATGAGGTAACTGGTGATGGGCACTAAGGAAGGCACGTGATATAATGAGCAATGGTGTTACATGCAACAGATGAATAACTGAACTCTACCTCTGGAACTAATGATACACTTACTACATGTTAATTAGCTACATTTAAATAAAATAAATTATAAAGAAAAGAAAAATAAATAAAAACAGTATGAAAGTTCTATGGGCATTCCCTACTCCAGCCAGCCATGGAGTAATCACCTTGTATACATCAGTATCTCCTGTCTTTGGTAATATTCACTCCTCCCTCCTCAAGACTTCATTGTGTCATTCCTCATTCTGAGGACTTATACCATTTACTCTAAGGATCCTCCCCCTTAACTCCTAAAATGAATAGCAAACTCGATGAGTAAGGGCAGTATCTTATAATACTATGTATACTCTTTATTATGGTCTCTTGAATGAAGTAAATATTCAATAAATGTGCAAATAACTCCATGTAATTCTTCACCAATGTCTCCTTCAAATTAATCTACCGTGATAACATCCAATCTGCTTCTGTAACTAGTTCACTCTTTTCTTGGTTAAAAAAGCGGGCTGTGGGGGGTGGCGCTGGCTGGCTCAGTCAGAAGAACACACGACTCTTGGTCTCAGGGTTGTGAGTTTAAGCCCAGGTTAGGTGTAGAGATTACTTAACAAAATCTTTTAAAAAGATATATAAATATAATAAAAGTTTACCTAGATTCACTTAAAAAAAAGGGTGGCTCAGTGGGTTAAGCCGCTGCCTTCGGCTCAGGTCATGATCTCAGGGTCCTGGGATCGAGTCCCGCATCGGGCTCTCTGCTCAGCAGGGAGCCTGCTTCCTCCTCTCTCTCTCTCTCTGCCTGCCTCTCTGCCTACTTGTGATGTCTCTCTGTCAAATAAATAAATAAAATCTTTAAAAAAAAAAAAAGGGTACTAGAATGATAAAATAGCTTTCTGTATTTAACTGTTCCAAATTTTCATTTAAAAAACTTGCCACTGGGCACCTGGGTGGCTCAGTGGGTTAAAGCCTCTGCCTTCGGCTCAGGTCATGATCCCAGGGTCCTGGGATCGAGCCCCACGTCGGGCTCTCTGCTCCATGGGGAGCCTGCTTCCTCCTCTCTCTCTGCCTGCCTCTCTGCCTACTTGTGATCTGTGTCTGTCAAATAAATAAGTAAGATCTTTAAAAAAAACAAACAAAAAAACTTGCCACTTCTTTTCTAGTTATTTTGCCACAAACTAAACACATATTTAATGTCTTCTGATGTATCTTTTAAATGTGACGATCTCTATACATAGAAACAAGTAGTCCTATACGTCTATCCTCCCCCAACTACTCTTATTTCCAGTTACCAGCTTTTTCTGAGAAAAGGTATACATATAGGAACATTGATTTCAAAGTCATGCTTACACTTGAATGGCAGAGACTCAGTACCTATATGACCTTTCCAAAACTGTTCCTTCATTTATGAAATGATTATACTAATAATATTTCATTAAGTGGAACATACAAAACATTTAGATTCAAAATCAATGATTGGCACATAATATGTACCAAGCATAATTTCCTTTTCCCAAAGGAAAATCAATTTCAAAGGGAAACTAATATAAAATGACAACAACTTAGATTTTACAAAAACTCTACCCACAAAATTTATCTATGTCATTATACTATTAAAGCTTATGGATGCCTGGCTGGCTCAGGAGAGCAGAGCATACAACTCCTGATCTTAAGGTTGTGAGTTTGAGCCCTACACGGAGTACAGAGATTGTTTAAAAATAAAATTTAAAAAAAAAAAAAAGGAAAACTTATTTTTCTCATCCAAAGAATGATTTTTCTTAGAAAGTTAGTGAAGATCAACAATCTAGTTTAACAAAAAAGTCTATTTTTTTTCTTTTTCTTTTTTTTTGTTTTTTAAGGGAGGGTGTGGGAGGGTGGAGAATCTTGAGCAGGCTCCATGCCCAGCACAGAGCCCAATGCTGGGTTTGATCTCATAGCCCTGAGATAATGACCTGAGCTGAAATCAAGAGTCAGTGCTTAACTAAATGATCCACTCAGGCACCCCAAATCTAAAATGTAATAGTATGTATTTCTATTCTGTGCTATTGAATCCAAGTCTAGTTTTCCTTCAGTCATAAAATGTAGTAAGAACACTGTTATTACTAATACAGACCCTACCCACCTATATTCACCATTTATTTGTTAACTGAAAATAGAACAGGGATGGGGGGGGGACATATACATGGAAACAAAGAAACAACACACCCTACTTTACAACTCTGCTCTAATTTTGCCTACTCTTTTTCAAATCAATTTTCTCTATATACAGATTTTTAAAGTAAGCTCCATGCCCAGAGTATAGTCCAACATGGAGCTTGAACTCACGACCCTGAGATCAAGACCTGAGCTGAGATCAAGGGTTAGATACTTAACTAACTGAGCTACCTAGGTGCCCCAACGTTTGTATTTCTAAATAGCAATGTAAGTAGGGGTGCCTGGGTGGCTTAGTCAGTTAAGCATCTGCCTTCGGCTTGGGTCATGATCCCAGGGTCCTGGGATGGAGTCCCACGTGGGGCTCTCTGCTTAGTGGGGAGTCTGCTTCTCCTCTCCCTCTGTCTGCTTCTCAGCCTGCTTGTGCTCTCTCATTCTCTGTCAAATAAATTTTTTAAAAATCTTAAAATAAATGAACAGCAATATAAGTGTATCAGTTTTAAAAGGATACAATAAAAAGCAACTCAGTTTCCCTCAGAGTGTGCATTTACAAGGATTTTTCTCTGCACAGTCAAGAAAATACAAACATAAATATATAGGTATACCTCATAGGATGTACCTGTTGAAGGTTTCGTACTGGAATGCTTCTTCAGTTCATGGCTCTCAACATGATACATTCAGCCAAAGATTTTATATAGTAAAATATTTACATTTCATTCTCAAAAAAATAATTTGGCATTTTTAAGAAAAAGGTATGTGAGCAATCTAGAACTACATTTCACATACACCAGAATTTTGGAAAAGCTTAAGTGTCAACAAAAGGGACAGACATGTTACTATACAACCATATTAATTACTTGGCAATAAAGAAGAAATGTTTAAGCCCTTTATATCCTAGCAATTAAAAATTTTTTATATTTATATATTTTTTGGTATTTATTTTTTAATAATATTTTTATATATTTATTTGTCAAAGAGAGCACAAGCAGGAGGAACAGCAGGCAGAGGGAGAAGCAGGCAGGATTCAATCTCAGGACTCTGGGATCATGACCTGAGCCAAAGGCAGATGCTTAACCAACTGAGCTGCTTAACCGAATGAGCTACCCAGGTACCCCCCATGGCAACTTTTTTTTTAATTCACAAATAGACAGCTGTATTTTGAAAACTGCCTGGGGTTTGGGGAGTTAACAAATAACTCATTTTAAATAACGGTGAACAGGTACCTAAATAAGGTCTTCACACAGGTAGGTGGTCTGATTCTGGGGAACAAAATACTGATTTTAAGCTGGAGATATATATAAATGTGTGTGTGTGTGTGTGTGTGTGTGTGTGTTTATCTATGTATGTAACTACCACAAATGGTAGTTTAATATATACCACACATTGTTCTGTACATTGTTTTCTACTTAATGTACCTTGGAAATTGTTCTACAAATACCAAATACACACTAAGCTACTTCCATCCCTTTAAAGCAGCATGGTTTCCCTTTATACAATTTTAGTATTCTATTTCTTCAAATCCAAAATGCCATTAACCAAACACAATATTTTATATGCCTGAAAGAAATTTAACAGCTGCCAATTATAACTATAATTCCATTAATAAGATACAATTAATTTTACCTTTATTAAAATACGAAAAAAAAGTCTTGGAAATCAATGATATGTGGTGGACTGTTTCCAATCTTTCATGATCACAAAACAACATGACATAATAACCTTGATGAAACATTATTTTGTGCATTTCAAAGAGTAAGTGAAGAACAGAAAATCAGGATTGCTGACCTCAAGAATACATGCATTTTATTTTAAAAGATTTATATATTTGAGGGGGTGAGGAATAGAGGGAGAGAGAGAACCCCAAGCAGACTTCCCGCTGAGGGTGGAGCCCAACACAGGCCTGGATCTCATGACCCAAGATCACAACCCGAGCTGAAATCAAGAGCCAGACATCCAACTGACTGAGCCACCCAGGTGCCTCAGGATACATGCGTTTTAATCTTTAAGTAATTCAGATTGTTCTCTGCAGTGGTTTACCAATTTATTCTTACTGACTATGATGTAAATCCCTGTTTTCCCAAATTATGACCGGGAAATTTTTTTTTAACCTTTCCAATGCAAAAGTGAAAAACTGTATCTTGTGGTTATTAAAATGCATATTTCTCTTATGAAAAGAACAGAGTATTTTCATACACTTAAAGATCATTTGCAAGGCACCTAGGTGGCTCAGTTGTTGAAGTGTGCCTTCGGCTTGGGTCATGATCCCAGGGTTCTAGGATCGAGCCCCACCTTGGGCTCACTGCTCTGTGGGGAGACTGCTTCTCCCTCTCCCACTCTCCCTGCTTGTGTTCCCTCTTCGATGTGTCTCTCTTTGTCAAATGAATAAATAAAATCTTTAAAAAAAAAAAAAAAAGATCATTTGCATTACTCTTCTACAAACAACACTCATATCATCTCTTTAGGCTGTAAGTCTTTCATGTAACAGATAAATACATGAAGGAAACTTGTCCTTTGTCTATAATGAGATATTGCAAATATTTTCCCCATTTGTTGTTTGTTTTTTCTTTTGTTTTATTTACAATGAAATATAGTAAAATGTATCCTTTTTTAATGGCTTCTGGGTTTGGGGTTAAACTTAGAAAAGAAGAGGTCTAGGGGTACCTGGGTGGCTCAGTGGGTTAAAGCCTCTGCCTTTGGCTCAGGTCATGATCCCAGGGTCCTGGGATCGAGCCCCACATCGGGCTCTCTGCTCAGCAGGGAGCCTGCTTCCTCCTCTCTCTCTCTGCTTGCCTCTCTGCCTACTTGTGATGCCTGTCTGTCAAATAAATAAATAAAATCTTTAAAAAAAAAAAAGAAAGAAAGAAAGAAAGAAAAGAAAAGAAGAGGTCTACATCCATACCAACTTGAACATGTCCAATCTCATCTAAACTTAAAAATGTTCTCATTCTAAGACAACTGTCACATGCGCTCTCTGACATGAGGAATTTGAGAGGTAGGGCAGGGGGTTATGGCGGTAGGGAAGGAAAAAATGAAACAAGATGGGATCAGGAGGGAGACAAACCATAAGAGACTCAATCTCAGAAAACAAACTGAAGGTTGTTGGAGGGTGGGGAGGGGAGGGATAGAGTGGCTGGGTTATGAACACTGGGGAGGGTATGTGCTATGGTGAGTGCTGTGAATTGTTTAAGACTTATGATTCACAAACCAGTACCCCTGAGGCAAATAATACCTTATATGTTAATTTAAAAAAAATCCTTATTCCAACATTATTAAGTAAGCTCTATGCCCAACGTGGGGCTTGAACTCATGACCTCAAGATCAAGAGTCGCATGTGCTACCAACTGAGCCAACCAGGTGCTCCTTCAACATTATTTTTATTTGTTTTTTCAAGATTTTATTTATTTTGTCAGAGAGACAGACAGAGAGAGATAGAGAGACAGCACAAGCAGGGAGAGTGGCAGGCAGAGCGAGAAGCAGACTCCTCACTGAGCAAGGAGCCTGATGCAGGACTCGACACCAGGACCTTAGGATCATGACCCAAGCCAAAGGCAGCCACTAAACCAAATAAGCCACCCAGGCATGGCTCCAACATTATTTTTAAAATAATAATTACTGGGGTGCCTATGTGGCTCAGTCGGTTAAATGTCTGTCTTCTGCTTGCGTCATGATCCCAGGGTCCTAGGATGGAGTCCCACATGGGGCTCCCAGCTCAGCGGGGAGTCTGTTTCTCCCTCTCCCTCTGCCCCTCCCTCTCTACTTGTGCTTTCTCTCAAATAAAATCTTTAAAAGTAAATAAAGTAAAACAAAATAATTATCCCAGTGCACACCCTAAAAATCTTATTATTTTTTTTAACATTTAAATATTTTATCCATCTTGAATGTATGTCAGGGTAAGGCAGCACAGTGAAGATCCAACTTTTTTTTTTCTGGGTGGCTCACCAGTTTTCCCAATGCCACTGTTAAGTGATTAGGGCTCTTCTTAGATTGTGCAAATTAGGCTCAGAAGTGGCAATAACTAATGATCTCAGAATTAGTGAAAGAGACACCAAAATAAGGGGTTCAGAGAGCCTAAAATGCACAGGGCACTAAAAATACAGATCCGGGAGTCAATTATCTAGCACATACTGAGCACATTATAGCTATTATACTGTAAATTCTGGGAAATACAGACTAGCAAGACAGTGCTTCTCTACTTTTTTTTTTTTTTTAAGATTTTATTTATTTATTTGATAAAGTGAGTATGGGCATGGGGAGCAGCAGAGGGAGAGTGAGAAGCAGGCTCCCTGCTGAACAGGGGGATCCATGTGGGGCTAAATTCCAGGACCCTGGGATCATGACCTGAGCCAAAGGCAGACACTTAACCAACTGAGCCTCCCAGGTGCCCCTCTATTTTTTTTTTTTAATTATATTTAGGTTTCTGATTAAGACCTAAAGATGGGGGGCACCTGGCTGGCTCAGTCAGTGAGTGTACGACTCTTGATCTCGGGTTGTGAGTTCAAGCCCCACAACAGGTGTACAGATTACTTAAAGTCGGTAAGAAAAAGGACCTACAGATGGATTATCTCCAATTCAATTCAAACATCTAAATCTATACAGCAAGGGTGTTAACAGCAATCAGCATCTACATAGCATTTTATAGTTTTAATAAAGCGAGTTCATAATTTATATTAATTTACTTCACCCCGTAACTGAATAAAATGAGCAAAGATTTTATTGGACTGAAATTTACTGGACTTAAAAAATAGCTCCATGATGGTAACTTGTCCCTTTACTTAAAATATGAGGCAGAACCAAACTCAAACCTAGATCTTGTATTTCGAAATGCTGCTCACACTGCTTTCACATCCTACACCAAGTACTTTTACACAAAACTAGACAAGATGCCCTACACTCAATGAACTTGGAGTGATTTGTCAATTACATATTCAGACTGATCACATACTTAATTAACACATGAAAAGAGTACATAAAAGTATAAAACTCAAGAAACCTTCAAAACCTACAATAGTTTAAAAAGCAAGACTTAGGGAACAGGAACAATTTCTTACCTACTCTGTCCCTGGCTTATGCTATTTATAGCCAGTATAGCTAGAATGCATTATTATCTCAGTAATTATGTGTTGGTTGTCTATTACTGATTGAACCTTCTAGACAGGGTGAGCTATGAAACAATATCACACCTCATTTATTTTTCCCAGGGGCTGAACTTTTGCTTGTGATTTAAAAACAAAAAACAAAAAAACCCCAAATCATCAAAAAGCACCTAGACAATGTAACAAAGGGAGTTTAGGTACCCCACGTCTGAGCTACACCTACTGATTACACATTTCACAGCAAAATAAAGATTTGAGCTGCATTCCATTCCATTTTTTTTAAGACTTTTATTTATTTGACAGAGAGAGAGAGAGAGAGAGAGATCACAAGTAGGCAGAGATACCATTTATCTTGCATCATGCTAACTTTTTTTTTTAATGGCCTCGAGAAAATCTTTTTGTGATAGATTTTCTTTGAGAAAATTAATCTTGCTTCCGCCTGGCCTTAAGGTTTTTTTAAAAAGATTTTATTTATTTATCTGACAGAGATCTCAAGTAGGTAGAGAGGCAGGCAGAGAGAGAGAGAGAAGCAGGCTCCCCGCTGAGCAGAGAGCCCGATGCGGGGCTCGATCCCAGGACCCTGAGATCATGACCTGAGCTGAAGGCAGATGCTTAACCCACTGAGCCACCCAGGCACCCCTCCATTCCATTTTAAACCTTCCAGAAGGTTATAAAACAATTTCAAGAAACAAATCTAGTCCAACTGCCACAAAATACAACTATCATTCATTCATTGTTGCTTTATTCCAAATTAAATACATCCTCTGCCTCTACAATAAGCAACTGTCCATAAGAAATTTTTTCTCTGCGGTGTTCCCTTCAGACACCTTGTCAACGTATCTTTTCTGCAAGTCTTTTTTTTAAATACTAGCAATCACTTATCTGCCACACACAATAAAAGTTCTTTTTTTTAAACTTCTGAAATATCTTGGGGTGCCTGCATGGCTCAGTGGGTTGAAGCCTCTGCATTCGGCTCAGGTCATGATCCCAGAGTCCTGGGATGGAGCCCCGCATGGGGCTCTTCGCTCAGTGGGGAGCCTGCTTCCCTCCCCCTCTCTCTGCCTGCCTCTTTGCCTACTTGTGATCTCTCTGTCAAATAAATAAATAAAATCTTTAAAAAAAAAAAAAAACTTCTGAAATATCTTAATACTAAGGGAGAGAAAAAGTGGTAAGAATAAAGGAAATTTGGGTACAAAAATAAACCCAATTTATAAAGTACAAAACTCTACCCTGCCACAGATAATCTCCTTCCAGAGTCAGCATACCCTATTCCCCAATCTATCCAGTGACAAAATGTTTGCACCATAACCTCCAAGGAGGACACTCTTTGTAAAAACCTTGTATGAATAATAATTTTTTTTTGAAGATTTATTTATTTGAGAGAGAGAGAGAGAAAAGGAGAGGGGTGGAGGGGCAGGGGAAGAGGGAGAAGCAGACTCCCCGCTGAGCCGGGAACCAGACTAGGGTTCCATGACATCATGACCCAAGCCAAGGGCAGACACTTAACCAACTGAGTGAGCCACCCAGGCACCCCGGTAGAAATAATTTTTAAATGTTAACAAAATAGGGGCGCCTGGGTGGCTCAGTGGGTTAAGCCGCTGCCTTCGGCTCAGGTCATGATCTCAGGGTCCTGGGATCGAGTCCCGCATCGGGCTCTCTGCTCAGCAGGGAGCCTGCTTCCTCCTCTCTCTCTCTCTGCCTGCCTCTCTGCCTACTTGTGATCTCTCTCTGTCAAATAAATAAATAAATAAAATCTTAAAAAAAAAAAAAAAAAAAAACTTAACAAAATATCCTGAAGAGATCAGGTTTAAATTTTAGTTGATGGCTATTTTTTTTTAAATTTTATTTATTTGACAAGAGATCAGAAGTAGAGAGGCAGGCAGAGAGAGAGGGAGAAACGGGCTCCCCGCTGAGCAGAGAGCCCAATGGGGGGCTTAATCCCAGGACCCTGAGATCATGACCTGAGCTGAAGGCAGAGGCTTAACCCACTGAGCCACCCAGGCGCCCTGTGGATGGCTATGTTAAAGATGTTAGAGCCCTAAAATCAAATAAAAAGGAGAACTGACAGAATTTACAAAGCGATGAGCCCAGAAATTACATGCTATGAAATACTAAAAAGGCATTATCATTTTCACTAGATCGACTAGATAACCATTTTTCTTCAATGGTTATCTGTAGTAAAGGTTTGGTACAATGAAAAAAAATCTGTCATGTTACATGCCATAAATGTGGCCACATTCTAGGTTAGATCATGTGGTTATTACAGAGAAAACTATGCAAGAGAAGTATGCACACTGCTGAATCTGACACTAAAAAAATCAAGATCCAGGGCACCTGCGTGGCTCAGTTGGTTGAGCGATTGCCTTGGGGTCAGGTTATGATCCCGGACTTCCAGGATCGAGTCCCGCATCAGGCTCCCAGCTCCTTGGGGAGTCTGCTTCTCCCTCTGACCTTCTCCTCTCTCATGCTCTCTCTCACTCATTCTCTCTCAAATAAATAAAATCTTTAAAAAAAAAAAAATCAAGATCCATTTACAAGACCATTAAACTCAGCCTTTAACACTGGTAATACAATAAGATTCCATTCTTCTCCAGGGTAAAGATACAGTACCAGCCATTCAAAACAGATGGGCTTTGCACAATAACTGTGAATTTAGTGAACATTACTGATGGTAGTGTTAAAATGTTTAAGTCACGTTTAAGATGAGGGGTGCCTGGGTGGCAAAGTCATGATCTCAGGAGCCTGGGATCCAGCCTGCACTGGGCTCCCTGCTAGGCAGGGAGTCTGCTTCTCCCTCTCCCTGCTCTTATGCTCTTGCTCACTCATGTGCTCTCTCTCTCTCCCTCTCAGATAAATAAATAAAATCTTTTAAAAACATAAAAATAATAAAATGGTTAAGATGGAAAAAGAAGGTTAAGATAGTAATTTTTACCACAATTAAAAAGAAAAAAAGATACGGGCTTCAAATTCCCTTTTAATTTAGATGAATAAGGGACTTAAGATTCATTAAATGTTTACTGTATGCCTGCAACGATGAAGATGGGAGTCAAAATATGAATAAAAACTCTTTTCAAGGAGCTCAAAGCTCAAAACACAACAAAAATTCTACAGTTTTGGGTTTTTTTTTTGTTTTTAGTACTCATTTACTTAATAGAGAGAGCCAGAGAGCACAAACACGGGGAATGGCAGAGGGAGAAGGAGAAGCAGGCTCTCCACTGAGCAGGGAGCCTCATGCAGGCTGATCCCAGGATCCTGGAACCATGACACAAGCGAAGGTAGACACTCAACCGACTAAACCACCCAGGCGCCCCTACAGTATCCTCAAGGTAAAAATTAAATTTTTCTATCACTGAAAAACAAGTGAGTATTCAATTACCTTCCTTTTCTTAAATTCACTTTCTCTTACTCTTTCTTTTCCTCTGCTAGGTGTTAAGTCTCTAATGCTTACAAATGAAAAATTCTGGGATTCAAACAAATTTGCTCTTAACTGTATTTTTTGTACCAACTCATTATGAAATCATTTTGTAATGAGTTCTTGTGCCACTGAGAAAACAAGTTTAATGGTAATCAAATCTTTCTATCTCCCCCCCAAAACAGATTACTGCTTAGTAATAAATACTAATTTTAATAGAACTACTAGGATTATAATTTAAAAAGCAAAGGTTTTAGGGGGCACCTGGGTAGCTCAGTCAGCTGCGTGTCCAACTCTTAGTTTCAGCTCAGGTCATGATCTCAGGGTTGTGAAACTGAGCCCCTCATCAGGCTCCACACTCAGTACGGAGTCTGTCTGGCCCTCTCCCTCTGCTCCTCCCTCCCACCCCCAACTCTCCCTCAAAAAAATAAAATCTTTAAAAAGAAGCAAAGGTTTTAAAGACTAGAACATTCTACTTTATGCCCTATCCTGTGCCCTTAACACATACAACTGAGTTGATTAGACTTCCCAAAAGGTAAAAATCTATTTCCTAAACTCAAAGAATTAGTCAATAAAAGTAAACCTCTCCTCAAAGATCCCTTTATACAATGAGACCCCTCCCCATGACCAGAAGTAGTAGTGCAATGATTCCCATCATTTCTGAAGTAGTGTTCATATCCACGAAGAATAAATAGTAGCTCATGAACATGAAGGAGCTAAAAAGTGAACGGAGTTGGTTTCCAACTAACAAGTACTCAAAAGCAGAATGTTAGTATTTTGTTTTTATCCAAATGATTACTACAGTTAAAAGAAAAACAAATGCAATGGAAATTTTAAGTCATATATTTTTCAGAGCCTGATCGGAACCTGAGAAATTGACCTCTGCTCAGAGAGTCTTAAGAAACAAACTTCTGCTTCCATTTTTTGTTTCATGTGGGTTAATTCTTCTCTCTACTACTATGTGGCTTCTGACTGTAGAGAAAAAGAACCATGGGCAATCACCAGCTTTGGAAAGGCAAAAATTAAATTCTGCTGTTGAATGGCTCCTTTTATAATACTGAGGCCACAATACAACATCGCTAAATGACACAAAGAAAGCACACTCTGAGACAGTGTGTTTCTTTTACTCCACCCACCCATCACCCATCGCCCCCACCAAAAAAATTTAAAACCAGTCCAGCCATACACACACAATGTTTGACCTCAAAGTATTCATGACACAGCAGTTTACTCTTGCAAACTACTAGCATAATAGTAACTTAAAATACAGTTATAGGAAAAATATAGACTGTTCTAGGGGAGAAAAGGCAGGGGGGGAGAGCCCAAACACTTAAGGGGGGAAAAAAAAAAAAGACATCAATATATTCAAGCATAAGATCAAATCAAAAACATTTTTTTTCTTTCTTTCTTTTTGTACATTTAAAAAACTTACCCTGAAGAGATTTTCCCAATCCCTGGCCCAGCTTCCACCCATGTTTCTGGAGTAAGCGATGTCCAATATTATCCTGACAGACAGAACAGAGAGACAAACCAAAAATATTCCAATAATATATTCTTCCCTTCCTAGTGACATTTAAACAGGTGACAAGCAAGAGATAATTCTACATATTGCATGCAAAAAGATGCTAATAATAGGGTAAATGTGCCCAATAAAAGGGGCATTAATGTAAAAAGAAATGCTGGCCAATATTTTATATGGGAAGAACATAGGGGTAAGGGTCCTTTCTGATGGTGTGCTGGGCAACTTTTGTACACAACATTTCAAAAAGGAGAAAAAAGGGAAGGGAAAAGGGGAAGAATACATTTATGAAGTTTAAAACTAACATTAAAAAGCATAAAATCAAGGTACTTATACAATCATATCCACCACCTAGACAGCACCACTTTAAGATTTTTTTTTTAAAGAAAATCTACACTGTGTTTAGTTATTTTGTTTATGTGTCAGGCTTTCATGATACAAAGTAAGTTGTAAGTGTAAGACTGCCCCACCACTAGAAATGAAAACACAATCAGAGCAAAATCCAGGCTAGACTTGATTGGTTTTTTTAATATATATATATATATAAAATATATAAATATTTAACTAGCATGCAGCCAATATTAAACTGAAAAAACAGTGAGGTTAGTAAAACAAGAAATTAAATTGATTAAACAGAAAAATAAAATGAGCTCAAGCACAGACTGAGTGATGCATTTCAACATGTAATCTAACAAAAATGCTAAAATGTTAGAATGAAACAGGCCTAGCAATAAGTTAACAGTAAAGAACCATTAGTGCATGTAGGGGGAAAAATCAATATACATAATGTCTCATCTTCCTAGGAGCACATCAGAAAAGGTATTTTAATGTAAATTGTATGAAAAGATACCAGAAACAACAATTAATGTCAGCTTCTGTGTAAGGGTTCAAGATCTTAGAAACCTCTGCATATCTTTGTCCCGTTTGCTTTTTACAAATATTATAAAGTATGGAGACGAAACTAATATAACCATTAACTATGTCAGCTAAAATGTTCCTAAACTCATGGGAACACTTTCAAATAACAAACACAAAGGGTTCTCTATGCATTAAAATGTAATTTATAGTACTAACCTGGTATCACCATTTAAAAATAATCTATTTCCTAAAAACAACAACAACAACAACCCAACAACAAAAAATATACACACACAAAAAGAAAATAATCTATTTCCTGAATCCATCTAAAAAGTTAAAGCCACAAATTACTGATTTAAAATCAAACACCTCCTGTTAAAACTGTTTTTTATCGGGACGCCTGGGTGGCTCAGTTGGTTAAGCAGCTGCCTTCGGCTCAGGTCATGATCCCAGCGTCCTGGGATCGAGTCCCACATCGGGCTCCTTGCTCCACAGGGAGCCTGCTTCTCCCTCTCCCTCTGACTCTGCCTTCCACTCTGTCTGCCTGTGCTCGCTCTCGCTCTCTCTCTGACAAATAAATAAATAAAATCTTTTTTAAAAAAACTTTTTTATCTTCTAGCTCCATATTCATAGATAAAATGGTCTTTAAAATTATAGAAGAAAAAAATTATTTTATTGTTACTTTTCTTTTCAGACGGTAAATTAGAAGAGGAAGAGTAAGCCTCCCCAATGTTCTTTTTAAGTTGGGGGCTGTGGGGACAGGTTCCTTCCACAAGTTTATAACATGCAAACTGCAAACAGGAAAACTTGGCTGAGCAACTGATTACTTCAGTGATTAGGCTGGGGGTCAGAGGGTGGTGCAGATCTCGGTACTTTTTTAAAAACAAAAAAGGAGCAAACAATAATGGAAAATCTGTTTCAAAAAAAAAAAGACGAAGAAAATTTGTTTCTAAAACAAGATACTCTTGTTTTAAACATATAGATAAAATATCAATATGGTACACAAAAGGTCACTAGAAATTACTTTTTGCCAGGAACTAAAAGAATTTGAAAATGCCATGGTTATGTATAAACCCAGTTGAAGACTTCCACATTACTAGACTTAAAAAACTTAAAAAATAATTAAAGTCTTAATACAAGTAGTGTTAGCAGAAAATGAAGAGGTCTTTATTATCCTACCATAAATATAAACTTACCTGTACATAAAATCCTTACTTTAAATCATAACTCCTACAAGTAAGTAACTATGGAAAGGACAAGGATAGCAGAATGACTCTAAGATTATGTAGTTGCCTAAATTATTGTTTAATCTTTTAATCAGCTACTTTTATATCTATAATTTTACAACTATACTTGGCACAGAGATTTAGGATATTAAACCATGCTGACAAAAATTGCTGCCCCCTTTTTTTATTTAAGAAAATTCAATCTTTGGCTAAGTGGAGATGAGACATTATGCTGACTGTGTTATATTATGAATGCACTAAAATAAACAGACAGATGAAGCAGTATGCTATTTCCAAAAGCAGTGCAAGTGGAGTGAAAGCATTTCCATACGAACCTGGCTTTAAAAACTGGGCTGTCAAAAGAACAGTTAAATGTAACACAAAGTAAGAAACTGTCCAATCACTAATGGTCGTTTTTTTTTTTTTGTCTTGTTTTCAATTCACTGCTTGCAATTAATGTATTTATTAAAGAAGAGTGAAAGCATAAGTAAATTCACGAGTCAAGACCAGCTGAGAGATTCAAGAGCAGCGTGTTGTGACTGACAACAGTGAAAGGAAAAGCAAATGTTAAAGGGAGAGGAAGAAAAAAGAAAACTTTAGGGATTATACACATTAGCACCACTTTTACAAAACCACTCAAGATGGCTGTCACCTCAAAAAAAAAAAAAAAAGCTATTGATACAAATGATAGTGGCATTTCTCAAACTTTAGGTGAAAACTGTTCTTTAATTAAATTTATATTCCTAATTATTAACAAGGAACAGAATGTTAGGGTCTATATTAAAATTACCATGCCACTCTATGTCCTTATGGTTACAACAAAAGGCAACAGAAACAATGGACATACCTCTCCCAGAACCTCTTCCCCTTACCAACCTCCTAGATTAAGTGAATGACTAATACAGAAAATCTGGACCTTTCCTATCATTCCAGACTACCTGCTTTTGGAGGAAAAAAGGCAGCTCTGTATCTCTGCAGAAAGGGCTAGTATTCAGTATGGTCCCTTTTCCTACCAAAAAAAGAAAAGAAGTTTTATAAACACTTGTCAAAAATCCAATAGGCTTAGGGATAATGGGTAACACAAGGAAGACACACCAAAATACCTCATAACAAAGTAGAACAAAGCAGACTTGCCTATCTCTGAAATGATCAAAATGTTCACTGAACATTCACAGTGAAAGAACAAGGAACTCACTCATAAGCCTGTGAAAATAGTAATCTCCTATCTCTACCTGGAGTTGTGATTTTGCTAATTATTCCCATGGATGTTATTTATGACAATAAATTGGAGTAAGTGATTTAAAGCTCAAACAGGTAACCTAGACATAACAAGGGCAATGAGCACTAAATTTACCTCTAAGTAGCAGCATTTTACTATTTCAGTCACTTCAGTAGTGACTAAAAAATCTTTCAAAAAATAAAAAAAACTTAAAAAAAACACTGTGTTTGATTTTAAAATAAAATACATAATTTGAGGTTTAATTGTAATGTCATAGAACCAAAAATAAGTAACAGAATTCTTTTTCTTTTATAACACTGTCTGGTTTGTAACTGACAAAGGGGCATGACAATAACAGGCTGTTTTAAATTAGATGCACATGGAAGAACTGCAGGACAATTCCACCTACCTACCTATTTAAGTAAACTCTGCCCCCAACATGGGGCTCAAGCTTATGACCCCAAGATCAAGAGTTGCATGTTCTATGAACTGAGCCAGCCAGGCACATAAAGGCAAATACTCATCCTAAATTAACTGATAAAGCAACTGACCTTTGCCCAAGGGAGGCAGGCAAAAAACTGGGTTCCACTTAATTCAGAGTTACCACAAGCTATTTGTTTCTCTCTGTGCTCAAGACCAAAATGGTGGCAGTGTGGCATTTTCTTTGGTTAGGCATGAATTTCTTAATTCTGGTCAAACCATGAAACTGAACTGAAAACCCAAACTTTTTATACCTACTATCTCAGTTGGCCTTTTTTCTTTTCTATTTCTAAAGTTAAATCTATAACTAAAATGCTATGTTATTACTCTTTGTTCCCTTCTATGATATGTGTAAGAAAGGAGAATATAATTCTTAAATGGGAACATCTCTGAAAGCAAGAAATGTAAGTTATTATAAACTATCAACATGCTGAAACACAATACCAGAAAAAACAAAAACAAAAAAAACCTTCATTATTGTTTCAGCCATTCCTCAACACTTGTATTTATTATCAAGCAGAAAATTTTCCCAAGAAATTTTTTCTGCTCCATAAACTATATTCCATCATAATAACAATGACCATTTTGGCAACAGCACCATCAATCTGTAAAATGGGACCCTGCCAAAAAACAGATAAAAATTTATTTTATTTCAAGAGTCTGATTCCAGTTTTTATAGCAGGAAACAGAATATCATGTCTCAAGAGAAAACTATACTACAATTATGTCAGTAACTGGATGAGTTTATTAACTCCACACTCAATTTTCTTTCAGTTGACAGCCACATTCAATTTACACCATTTAGACCATTTTCAAGTGACAAAAATGGGAAGTCTCTTGAGTGGATTGTAAGCTTTGCTGATTGTGTATTAAAAGACTCTATAAGCAAAAACCAAATGCTACTAGGTGAACCCATGCAAACAACAAGTTGTAAAAATTCCCGAAACAAAAAAATCTATAGCTCACTACAGATGACACAATGAAGACTAGAGAGAAAAGCCATATAGTAATGCTACACCATTCAGCTCCAAGAAGCACATTATTTATAGTGCAGTCCACATATGGTCACTGCTAAATGTCAAATCAGCAGTCTTATAGTTACAGTTTGGAACTAGTGGAGTCCACAGATCTAAACAGATATGCAACATGACAAAACTCAATTATACATGTACTTCTAAATCCCTACATGAGCAAAGTAAACATCAGCAACTGGAGTTTGAAAACGTACATTAATTTTTTTAAACAGCTCAGTCAACCTAAGAACTATGAAGACAGGATTTTTATCAGGTAAAACAAAGACCAACTAATGGCTGATGATAGTTTTACTTCCAACAGCAACTGTGACAATTTTACTATGATGCAGGTATTTTGCCTTCGGTATAGCTTATAATCATGCCCCCATCTCATTTCTCATTGTCGGTGACAAAGGTAATAAAAACCATTATATCTTAAATCACACCAACCAGTTCTTGGAACTATGTGGAATTCTAGACTGAGCTATGGCTTTAGATTAAGTTTTGTTTTCTAAGTAGTTTATCTTTCTTAAAAACGTAGAGCATATAATTATAATGGGTGCGACTTAAAAAAAATCATTAAGCAATAACTTAAAATTCAAATCCTAAGAAGTTTTTTTGTAATAAAGGTAAAACATTAATACTTTCCATTTTCTCTAATCAAGTTGTCTGGCAATTCTTCCATAATTTTCTTAGAACAAAGTTTTATTCCTGACCAAAAATTTCACTGAAAGATATCTGGTTGGTTGAAATAAAGTAGGGGAAATAAAACTTTTTAACAAAAATTATGAAATACTTTATAAATGCTGGATTTTGAGGTGTTTCCCACACTTCCTGATTGAAAGGAAATACCTGTATCATCTAACAAATCAGGACTTCAGAAGTTTACTAAAAGCATAATGCATTATTGAGTCTTTGTATTGCATTCCCCATCTTGCCAGTTTGCAACAAATTTACCCTATTACCAATGGAAAAGACCTTAATCCTATACTCACAATAACCCTTCACACAGGCATATTTCTTGGCACAAACCTGTGCAGAGACTTCCACGGTTACCAGCTGCTGCAGATTACCTTTGTTTTAAAAAAAAAAAATGACTAGACCTTTAGCTCCTGCAATGATCTGTAGACTCCCAAAGCTGCATATTTCCAGCCACTTTTGAGTTGCATGCTGTAGCAAAACAGTCAGCACCTCTCAACAGATATTGCTGCAGAGAAAGATTTTAATTCAGCAGAGACTCTATATGTGAGAAGCAATGCCATTTCCCCCTAAGAACAAGAGTTCAATATAGCCAACCAGCCATATAACTAAAACATACTTATTTAGTGGGTATTCCTTAGGTGATAGGGCACTTTCTTTTGGGTGGGGGATGGGAGGAGAAGAGGGGAATTGATACCACACTACCAACTTTCATGCCAATTGTTTTAGCAAAAGTTTCTTTAAAACCTTTCTTTAATCAATTTGTTCCCCAGTGATTTGGTAAAAGAAATAAAATCCCTCCTGTTGTGTGTCCCCACTTCTATCTAACACAATGTAGACTAGGAAGCACCTCCTCCCACTACCTAAACTACCATATCAATAATATTTACTTATTAGTTTCAGGAGTAAATTTTCATTAGAAATATAATTTATTAATATACAGCTCTGAACATACACTTATTCATTTTTTAAAAATTAAATATCCAGTTGAGTACTATACCATTCATTATTTTAAGTGAAGATAATACTGCTCAATAAGTAGAGCACGTATCAATTCCACTCCTACTCTTTGAGATTACTCAACAATGATTACTCAGTCAGACTGTCTTCTGATAGCATTCTTCCTATGACATGTGCTGGAAAAAGTCCTGGACAGTGTGAGAGGAAAAACAGCATTAGCCTCACACACCAAAGGAAGGAATTTTCCAAAACTTTAAAATGCAGCCCTAAATTGCTTTAGAAATGTTTATTAAAGTTTTTAAAAAATCTTTATTGAGTATAGTAATAATGAATACTAAGGTGCAAATTTAGTCTAATTAAATTTCCTACTACTTAGAGTACCCACAGAATGCAGCTTATTTAAGAATATTAACCATGTACCTTGTAGATATGGTACTTGGGTCTTGCTTCTGATAGCTATCTGTTCTTAAACTATGAAAATTAAATTATTTTTCAAGTACAAAATACTAATCTAGCTAGCTTACAGACTTCATTGTAAAATTCTGCCTTGTGATAATTCCCTAGGTGATATAACAAGGCACACACTTCAGTGATTTTTAACTAAGCGATGTGGACTTGGCATTATATCCTCAAATCAAAACACAAGACTGGGCTTTCAGCACACTATCAGATATGAATTCTCCCTCTGCAGCATTATCACATGCGTCATCAATTACTGCCATGCCTAAGTCTAGCATCATGCCAGCACATTAAGACAGAAGGTACTATATGCAGTGTTCACTGGACCAGAAGAACAGAAATAAGAAGGGGAGGTGGGGGAGAAAGAAACCCTAGAGAAGAAATTAAAAAAAGGCAGACCGTGCAATACAAACCAGATCATGGCTGCTTAGCTAATATGGGCCAACTGCTGTGGAAGAAAAATGTCGAACACCCCAAGTTGTGTAAATTTCTGTAAACATCTAAACACACACACAAACACACACACAACACCAACCTAATCAGGAACATAAATATATGTTGATCCTTTACTATGTTACAGATTGAAAATAAAAGCTAAAGTTAAAATATCTGTGCTCTCTAAACTGCCTTATCTTCCTGAGGAAGGAGGAGAAGCTAATGTTTCTTAAAAGGAGAGGGGATATGTCTTGACTGCTATAAAGATTAAGATTTCCTCTTTGGTCATTTTTGCTCAAGTTTACCAATAACTCACTGAAACCCTTATTAAAATATGTACACTAACCACAAATATTAAATACTGACAATACTGACAAGTTTAGACTTTTTTAACAATGAACTGTGTAATTTAAAAATAAAAGTCTTTTCAAAATGAAAATAATGTTTAAAAATTGGGATTTTTTTTTTAAAATTAAGTCAGGAAAATAAATCCCTTGTTCTATTACTTTATATCAGTATCTAAAACTAAGCCATGTAAAGAGATAGAATCAGCTTTTCACAAAAACCAGACATCTACATAAGCTACCAAATTTGTCATTTTTCACAAGTGTCTGGTTAACTGTATTAGTCAACTATTCTAATGGAACATTTCACACGTGATTGTGTTCCCCAAGAAAGGTGAAGCTTTTCAAGGATCAAAATACATTTTACTCCTTTATTCAATTTACAAAAATACTAAACTTTAACTTGCTATCTTTAACAGAGTATCACTATGGGCCAAAATGATATTTTTTCATCAAATGCTAAGTTGTTTCTAGATTTTTCAGACCAATTTCCCAAAACATTAAATATTAGATTACATCCCAAACTCTATTTGATTATTGTAGGGCATGCAAAAAAACAAAAACAACAACAAAAAAAAACCACTCTAAACTGTACTGTAAATTAATAAATTTATATTCATTCACATCAAGTGTCACACGAACACTACCTAACTAACTATGACCCAAAATTAAGCACTGATCATCTTACCGATTCTATAGGCTTGTCAAGTGATGCCTGTTCAATTTCCAAATGTCCTTCTTCATATTGATCAAAGTGATTACCCTGAAAGAACAAGACTACAGTTATTTTTCAAAAGTAATAAATGCTGAAATTATTAATAATCGAATCAAACTAGCTGTTATTTTAAATTTTCATTCTTTTTCCGCAATCAAAACTGTGTCAAAAATTCAGACTTTTAAATCTACAAAAGTAATTTATTAGAGGAGTCTAGGCCTAGTAATATGAATTCTTCCTATACAGCAAACACTGAAATTGCTAATTAAAATACTATTAAAAAGCATTTGGATTATTAACTTCTTCTCAGACTGACTATATCACGAAGACTGTAGGATCTTAGAAACAAAGATCCATGTTTAACTTTTCATAAACAATCCTGTACTAAAGAAAATAAGTAACAGAAGAATGAAAACAAAACCTATAATACTGTCCAACGTTGGTAACATTGCTTTTAACTAAAACTGCTAAAAAATTCAACTTTAAGTGCTAACTCCCAAATTTCAAGGAATTTGAACACACAATCTCTTGACACGTTATTCCAAACACAAATGATCTGCCGAGAGAGATAAACATGTCTGTGTAATGATCTGCCGAGAGAGATAAACATGTCTGTGTAATGCCATATTTGACCATAATCAAGCAAGGAGTCACTGCAACTAGAATAAGTCAAAACAGTTCAGCTGCGGATAGGTGCAGACAACTAGGAAGTTGTCGCTAATTATGGTTTTCTCTCATCTCCCTGCTTCATTAGAAAAGAAGAGCTCATAATTTGGCATTAAATCCGAATACCAATTTTCTGATTCCCTTTTTGTTACAGAAGCAGGCATGATGGTTTGTTGAGTCCTTAATTGACCTAAATAAAAAGACTAAAGAGCCTACATTAATTGAGTGTGTGGAGTGGTAGGGCACAATTTTTCAAGGTAAAATTTTGGTTGAATAAAACTTAATGATAGAGATATAAAACATATAATCTGCCACACTGTATCATAAACACTAGGTTACTTGTTTCTCTCATCAGACTGTAAAGTCCTTAAGAACAAAACTAAATCTTATTTATCTCTTATAACCCTAAAAATGTGGTGGCTAAACATCACAGAACAATTAGGTGCTAAAATTGTGTGGTACTGATAAAAAAAATCCTGGAATTAGACAGTGGTGGTGATAATGGTCATACAACAGCTAATGTACTTAATGCCACTGAACTGTACACTTTAAAGTACTTAAAATGGTACGTTTATATTGTATTTTACTACAATAAAAATGATAAAAATAAAATTTTGCAGAAGAGTCTATCCAAAAGAAAAGAGTAACAGGAATGGGTTTTCCAAAGAAAAAAAGCAAATCCTAAAAACTGAAGAGCTGACATTCCAAGAAGGAGGAAAAGCAATCATCAACAAATACTAAAAATGAAAAAAATAGCTATAAATCCTGAAAGGATTTATAATTTATAATTTATAAATCCCTGAAAGGATTTATCTCCAGTATTTTGTCTGACAATCTCTTTAAAATTAACACTTGCCTCTTCTTTTAACTTCTAAAACAACATTTAAAAGATTAAAAACAGTTACTACAAGGCATTAATTGCAAGGTGCTTCAAAATTCCCAAATAGTAAACATCCAAATACTCAGATTATCTCAAAAACCTCACATTGCATAACAATGCCCCACTAAATCTAGTAACTCTTTCACTCCACAGCTCTATAGGATTTAAAGATAAAATCTCATCCGACCAACAATAACTGGATACTATTTTGAAAGTTACTTTAGAGTAACTTAGGACAACCATGCTTTAAATCAAAAGAGAACTGCCCCCAAATTTATCACTATCCAAGATGATATAATAAAAGCACAAACACCTGCAGATATTATGAGAGAACTACCAAGCAACTCCATAAAAAAGAATACGAACATCTAAGAAAAGCCATTCTAGTTCATCCTTACTGCACAAGAGATCACTCAAATTTTTCCAAACAGATAATGAATCATTAGCAAAATCCTTTTATCTGTAGACTTAAAATCACTTTAACGATTTTATTTATTTTTTAATTAATCTCTATACCCAATGTGGGGCTCAAACTTACAACCCTGAGATCAAAGAGTTGTGTGCTGTATTGAATGAACCAGCCAGGTGCCCCAGATTTAGTCATTTAGAAAATCCTTCTGTAGATCACGAACATGTTTCAAGTAAGATACTTAACAAATTTCTAAACACAGCCAGCTAAGTTTTTCTAAACCTTCGGAACTCTTGGGTGCCTGAGTGGCTCACATCATGATCTGGGGGTCCAGGGATGGAGCCCCACGTCTGTCTCCCTGCTCAGCAGGGAGTCTGCTTCTCCCTCTCTCTCTGCTCCTCCCCCAACTTCTACTCTCTCTCTCAAATAAAAAAAATCATTATAAATAAATAAAACTAAAAAACATGCACAGGCAACTCTAGAATACATCTACAAGCTGACACTAGAGATTAACTCTGAGAATTGAGTGCCTAAGAGACAAGAGATGCGAGGGAGGCCCTGTTTTTAACTCCATGTTTTGTCCTTCTGAATTTTATACTTAATACCCTAAGACTCAAATACTCTAATGGAAATCACAACCATTCTGTGTTTATCTTTGAATGCTTAGCACCATTTGAAATAAATTTCTAATGACATTATTTTAAAATTTTAAAGTCGTGTTGATTCAAAAATATATAATTTCCACTTTTTGAAATATAAAAAGAAAATAAAATCATGATTTCTTTGGACATTCGAAACTTTTCCTAAAAAGCAAATACATGAGACATAAAGGCCACAAGCTCAGTTAATTTTTTTGCCAGTATTCTCAATAACTGACACCAGAAATGCTCTTTTGCTGCTGAGAGGTTGACTATTCAAAAACAAACAAAAAAAAAGGCATCTAGGAATCATCCATCATATAATCCCAACTTTAATAAATTTCAATTATGGCATGGTACAGTAGGTTAATCATCCAACTCTTGGTTTCAGCTCAGGTGGTGATCTCCAGTAGTGAGACACAGCCACGTGTAATCTGCTTAAGACTCTTCCTCTCCCTCTATCTCTCCTCCCGGGCAATGGGGGACCTGGGGGGGGGGGGGCTCTCACATTCTCTCTCAAATAAATCTTATTAAAAAAAAAAAAAAAAGCAACAGCAGGAGATGTCCAATAGGGGAAGAGTTTAATACTATTTTATTAACACAACAATCAGGGAGTTACAATAAAAACTTTAAAACTATACAGAAACAGGTTAAGTTACACAGAAGGGGAAAAAACAAAAAAGGCAGTTAACTAATTACAATTGTGTAAGATTCTTTCTTTCTTTCTTTTTTTTTTTTTTAGATTTTATTTATTTATTGACAGAGAGAGATCACAAGTAGACAAGAGCAGCAGGCAGGCAGAGACAGAGAGGGAAGCAGGCTCCCCGCTGAGCAGAAAGCCCGACGCGGGGCTCGATCCCAGGACCCTGGATCGACCTGAGCCGAAGGCAGACGCTTCAACCCACCGAGCTACCCAGGCGCCCCTGTAAGATTCTTTATATGGACAAAAACTGAGTGGCATACTGAAAATGTGACAGGAGCTGATTTGAAGAAATACATCTAACGAACACCTGAAGTTTAATTTTTTTTAAATTTAAATACAATTTTAGGGGCACCTAGGGCTCAGTCAGTTAAGCATCTGCCTCCCGCTCTGGTCATGATCAGGTTCCTGGGATTGAGCTGGGTTCCCTGCTCAGCAGGGTGTCTGCTTCTCCTTCTCTCTCCCTCTGCCCCTCCAGCACCACCTCCTCAATCTCTCTTTCAAGTAATTATTTTAAAAATATGATTTTAGTGATAGAAGATGACTTTAAACAGCCTGAAAAGCAATATTCCACAACTCACCCTAACTGAATTAGTGAACTGAGATTACTTCTTAACATAAGTATCTGCTTCATTTGCCATAATAAACCAGCCAATTAGTTGCAACATTTGAGAAGTATAAAAACAGCTTGTATTTTTTACTGTCTTAGAACTTACCCTTTTAAATATTAGGACTACAATACCAAGTCACAAACAATAAAAAGCACCTACCAACCAAAAAATACTTTCCGCACAAGAGAAATTATCATTACAAGCTTCATCTTCGTAATTTAAACTGTTTAACACCAATTCTAAGTCCTATAGATATTGCTAATTTGCTATATGACTTCAAACAGTGTTACGTTTCCCATCCACTGTGTACTCATTTACAAAATGAAGAACTTTAACTGGACACTCTTTTATGTCATTTCTTGATCTAAAATTTCACAATTGCAAATTTAAGCTGAATTAAATTTAGACTCTAGAAAATGGTTAAGTCATTTAAAATTTGTTAATACAAAAACATATGCCATTAATTCCTACAAAAGAAAAATATTAACAACAGCAGCAATAATCCTTGGTGGAAAAGCATAAAACATTTTTCACCTACCACCAAAATAATGTAGTCTTATTCCATGACATGTAAACCAAGTAAAAGCAAACAAATGACCTTGGTTTGGTGATGACTTTTTAGATTCAACACCAAAGGCATGAGTTACAAACAAAATAATAAACTGAGCTTTACTGGGCGCCTAGGTGGCTCAGTGGGTTAAAGCCTCTCCTTCAGCTCAGGTCATGATCCCAGGGTCCTGGGCTCTCTGCTTGGTGAAGAGCCTGCTTTCCACCCTCCCCACCCCGGCCCCGCCTGCCTCTCTGCCTACTTGTGATCTGTCAAATAAATAAATAAAATCTTTTTATAAATAAATAAGATAATTGAACTTTGTTAAGATTTTAACCTTCTACTCTGGAAAAGACACTGTGAAGAAAATGAGAACACAAATCACCAACTGGGAAAAAACAGTTCCAAAGTTACATCTGATAAAAAACTTATCCAAAATATACAAAGAAATTAATAAAATTAAATAAGAAACAAAGAACCCAATTTAAAACTGGGCAAAGGATCTGAAATGATACCTCACCAAAGAAAAAATACAGATGGCAAATCAGCATAAGAAAAGATGATCAACATCATACATCATTAAGAAATTGCAAATTAATGGGCGCCTGGGTGGCTCAGTGGGTTAAGCCGCTGCCTTCGGCTCAGGTCATGATCCCAGGGTCCTGGGATCGAGTCCCGCATCGGGCTCTCTGCTCAGCGGGGAGCCTGCTTCCTCCTCTCTCTCTCTCTGCCTGCCTCTCTGCCTACTTGTAATCTCTCTCTGTCAAATAAATAAATAAAATCTTTAAAAAAAAAAAGAAATTGCAAATTAAAATGAAATACCACTACATATAAAACAGAATGGCTAAAATCCCAGACACTGGGGTGCCTCGGTGGCTCAAGTCAGCTAAGCGTCTGCCTTTGGCTTAGGTCATGACCCCAGGATCCTGGGATCAAGCCCCACACTGGGATCCTGGCTCAGATGGGAGTCTGCTTCTCCCTCTCCCTCTGCTCCTGCTCTCCTCTCTCAAATAAATAAATAAAATCTTTAAAAAAAAAAAAAATCAGTGGTTGCCTGGAACTTCAGGGAATAAGAACGGATGAATAGGCTTAGTGCAGGACATTTTTAGGGTGGTAAAACTGTTCTGTATAATACTCTAATGGTGGATACATGTCATACATCTGTCAAAACCAACAGAACTACACCAACAGTATCAAACATACCACTCTGGTATGAGATATTGATGGTGGGGACACTGTGTGAAGGGAGAACAGATATATGGGAACTCTACTTTCAGCTCCATTTTGCTGAGAATCTAACAGTGCTTTAAAAAATAAATTCTATATGTTTAAAAAAAAAGTAAACAACAAAAGAGAGGTAATACTTTGAGTATACCCATGGTCAACATTTCCAAAACATTTCTTCCCCAAAATATGTCCATTTTAAAATTTTGCTACAAAACTATAAAGCTGGTAAGTGATTACTTCTTAGAAATAAAACAATGGGTGCCCGGGTGGCTCAGTCATTAAGTGTCTGCCTTTGGCTCAAGTCATGATCCTGGAGTCCTGGGATCCAGCCCCGCATCGGGCTCCCTGCTCATCAGGGAGCCTGCTTCTCCCTCCGCCTGCTGCTCCCCTTGTTTGTGCTCTCTCTCTCTCTAAAAAATAAATATTTTCATTTGAAAATATAAAGAAGAAAAAAGAACGAAAGAAGTAGGGCTTTCCTTCACTTTCTACTGTTACAACACAGCCTGCATTTTAACAATATTCACTTTCGGGCGCCTGGGTGGCTCAGTTGGTTAAGCCTCTGCCTTCGGTTCAGGTCATGATCTCAGGGTCCTGGAATCAAGGCCCACATGGGGATCTCTGCTCGGCGGGGAGCCTGCTTCCCCCCTCTCTCTCTCTGCCTACTTGAGATCTGTCAAATAAATGAATAAAAATAAAAATCTTTAAATTAAAAATAAATTAATTAAAATTAAAATTTTAAAAAAAAAAGACAAAACAGCAACATATATAGGTACTTAAGACAAACTGAAATTTTTATTAAATTATACCTAAAATTAATGGCAATTACAACATTAACTAAATTTTTGCCCTTTAAAAATTTATTACAAACAGACACAGCCAAACAGGTTCTAAAGAGACATGATAGCTAAATGTAATGAGGTATCCTGTATGGAACCCTCAAACAGAAAAGGACATGAGGGGAGTACTAAGGATACAGATACAGACTGGAATTAATAATAATATATCAATATCCATTGGTAAAGATTATTAGTCTGTTAGTATGGTAACAAATGGGCAAACACTAATGTAAGATGTTAATAAGGGAAACTAGGTGCATATCTATGGGAACTCTTACTATCTTAACATTCTTTCCGTAAATCTAAAACTGTTTTAGATTTAAAATAAAGTTTTGAGAAAGGTCAGTACCACTCCATACACTCAGACATGCACAGATTCTTTCAGCTTTATAAAATACCTTCAGAAACCTTATCCTCACAAGCTTAGATAATACAGGATGTGGCAATCAGTTACACTTAGAGGAAAATTTTTTTTTCCTTTCTGGAGTGACCAAGAGTGCATGTGAGCAGGGTGGAGAGGGAGAGAGAGAGAGAATCTTTTTTAAGGTTTATTTATTTTACAGAGAGAGAGAGCATAAGTGTAGGCGGGGAGGGGCAGAGGGAAAGACAGATGCTAAAGCAGACTCCCTACTGAGCACAGAGCCCCATGTGGGGCTTGATCCCAAGACCCTGAGATCATGACCTGAGCCAAAATCAAGAGTCAGCCACTTAACTGACTGACTCATCCAGGCAACCCAACAGAGAGAATCTTCATAAGCAGGCTCCACACCTAGAACCGAGCCCCAAGCAAGGCTTAGTCTCATGACCCTGAGATCATGACCTAGCTAAAATCAAGTCAGACCCTTAACTGACTGAGCCACCCAGGCACCCTTCCTTTAATCATCCTTACTTCACAAATAAGAAATTAACACAGACTGTCCCAAATTCACAAAGGCTTCTGATTCTTTGGGTCAGGGATAGGGTATATGGTAGGAATAAATGTAATTTTATTTTTGTTGAAATTTTATTTATTTATAGTTCAAACACAGTGTTACATCAACTTTAAGTTGTAACGGGTGTACAATTTAGCACTGGGGTCCTGATTCTTAGCCTCATGTTTCCACCACTGTAAACTATATAAAACTCAAAAGATTTAAAAAAAAAAAAAAAAGCATTAACTATTACCATAATTCTTCCCCCATGACCATAATTCTTAAACAGTTATTTCATATAGAAAAGTTAGTTAAAACCTGCTAGTTAGCACAAAAAACATGGAAAGACCAAGGAAATATTACAGATTAGAGGACACAAAGAAGAAATAACTACATGCGATTAATTTAGAATCCTGGGTGGAATCCTGAAACAGAAAAAGAATATTAGTGGATAAAAGTGGTAAAATTCAAATAAGGCTTATGGTTTAGTTAATATTACTGTACCAATGCTGGGGCACCTGGGTAGCTCAGTCAGTAGTGCTTATCCTACAAACTATAAGAACAGTAGTAGTAGTAGTGGGGGTGGGGTGGGGGTGGTCGTGGTGACCATGATGATAGTAGTATTTCTTATTTTTCCTCACATATACAATTTCCATCATCCTGATGAACTTAGACTTACTAAGATCATTCTTTCCAGGGGCTCCTGGCTGGCTCAGTCATTAAAACCTGCAACTCCTGATCTCAGGGTCCTAAGTCCAAGCCCCACACGGGGGGGCGGGGGGGCTTACTTTTTTAAAAAGGTGGGGGGGGGGCGCCTGGGTGGCTCAGATTAAGCCTTTGCCTTCGGCTCAGGTCATGATCTCGGGGACCTGGGATCCAGCCCCGCATCAGGCTCTCTGCTCAACGGGGAGTCTACTTTCCCCTCTTTCCCTGCCTGCCTCTCTGCCTACTTGTCATCTCTCTCTGTCCAAAAAAAAAATCTTTAAAAAAAAAAATTCTTTCCAAAAATAGGCAATATGGCATTTGATTATGTGCAGGCCTCAACAGGGATATTAAGAGGAATATTTTTTTTCCTGCTTTACCCTGCTTTCAAAATCTCATTTAGACCTCTCAAATCCCATTAGAATTAGGATGATCACATAATGTATCTTACAAACCAGGGCACTTTGAGAGTAAAAGGGAAGGCTACGGGTAAACATGCCATGACAAAAGGCATAAACTACAACATATGGTCACCCTAGGGAAAATTTACAAATCCTACATTAAAGTATTCTTAAAATTTAGTTTTAATGATGACTGCTTAAAACACTTAATTCCAATGCCTAAATCAACTCTTTCTATCCATATACTATCTGCTTTCAGAACTGAAATATTATTTTTCATTTATGCTGATCAGAAATTTAAGTTCAAAGGGACCAGACTAGAAGCAGTTTCACTTTTCAAAAAATCGTTTTAAAACACACATGTATACATAACACCCTACGGACTTTCTTTCAACTGCCTCTCTCAACAAAAGCTTCCACTTGTGGCGGGTCTAATTATAAATGAACAGAACCTGGCTGACCTGTATGTCATTAAAATACACGGTAGCCCTAATTCCTTATAGGTCAAGGATTCTGCTTCCAAGCACAGGACAAATGTGGAAACTTCTCTCTTACAAATTTAGCTGTGAAGATCATTTAAATATAAATAGAGACATGGACTGTCCTAAATTTATTCATATAAGTGGAATCTTTTATTTGCTAACCAGTGCTGATTTTGGACTTTACACAATCCTGCACCTGTACCCTTTCCAGTAGTTAAATATGGTAATTAATAGGGAAAATTAAAACTAGAGAAGAGGATAAATTATTGGGACAATTCTTTAAAGATCACAACCAAAAGACCATAATCTCAAATAGTAAAACACCATATTCAAGACCCTGAAGAGGTGATATTCTCCTCTATCTTCCTATGACTATTAAAGTTTAACAAGATTTCCCCCCAATATTAATGAAAAACCGTTATTCATAGTCAAAGTCATTGGATTCAAGCTCTCTGATGAACTGTCAAATCAAATATTTAATACAAGGATTATAGAGACTCAACTTTTAAATCCTTTCTGATTTTTCCCATTTAAACTATGTATGAGCCAAATTTAAAGTAATTTTATCATTGGTAGTATACTGTACCACTCATGCTAGCCCTATCTTTTAGCACCTGGCTCTGGCTAGTAAGCTGTATATTATGGACATTCCCCTCTCTCTTCTTCAAATCTCCCCAACCAAAATTTATCTTTTGTACTATATTTACCATTATTCCCTTAGAGATTGTCTAATGTCACTAAGGGGATATATTAATCACTGCCCTACCTTACAACTCAAGTAACAGACTTGTTTATAATTTGGACTTTCTAAATTCAAAACATGTAATGATGCTGATTTTACCTGCCATAGACAAAAAATGATATGTTTAGGGGCACCTGGGTGGCTCAGTGGGTTAAAGCCTCTGCCTTCGGCTCAGGTCATGGTCCCAGGGTCCTGGGATTGAGCCCTGCATCAGGCTCTCTGCTTCGCAGGGAGCCTGCTTCCTCCTCTCTCTCTGCCTGCCTGTCTGCCTACTTGTGATCTCTGTCTGCCAAATAAATAAATAAATAATCTTTTTTTTTTTTTTTTTAAGATTTTATTTATTTGTCAGGGAGAGAGAAGGAGAGAGAGCGAGCACAGGCAGACAGAATGGCAGGCAGAGGGAGAAGCAGGCTCCCTGCCAAGCAAGGAGCCTGATGTGGGAGTCGATCCCAGGACGCTGGGATCCTGACCTGAGCCGAAGGCAGCTGCTTAACCAACTGAGCCACCCAGGCGTCCCATAAAAAATCTTTAAAAAAAAAAAGTTATTTCCACTTAGAAAGTGGACAGAAACATCAGTGTGGTCAACTCTTCAAAAACCCCAATTCTTCATGATTTTCGTAATCATACAGTCTGATTTACAATGACTTTCAGTATACTATTATAAAAACCAAAGAGCTCTGAAGTGAGAGATACCTGAAATTAAATCGCAACCATTTGCTAGCTGTATAACCTTGGGCAAATAAATTATCAAAACTGTCTAGGCCTAGGCCTATGTCTTCAGCTGTTAAATCCAGATTATTACACTATAGCATTACTGCATAGCCTGGGTGGCTCAGAGGGTTAAGCACGTACTTTCACTCAGGTCATGATCCCAGGGTTCTGGGATCAAGTCCCACAATGGCTCCCTGCTGAGCAGGGAGCCTGCTTCTTCCTCTCCCTCTGCCCTTCCCTCCCACTTGTGCTCTCTCTCTCTCTCAAAAAAAATTAAAAATATTTTTCAAAAAAATAAAGAGGTACAAAATAATAAATTATTATTTTAAAGCACTGTTGAAACCAGTCAATACCCAGATGAAAAATTCATTTATTGAATTTACTTCTATGTAAATTACCAGGAAAGATAACTGGCTCAATTTGCAATCTCAGCAAATCATAAAGAACTTGAAAAACATTACACTGGGTCAAGGGTATGAGGATATCACATACTGGGCTAAAAATACATGCACACCTGTTTGCAATATCAAATTTTCTGGATAATTTGACTAGAAAAAGAACGAACTGCTTCCAATAAAAGCCCTACATTGAAAAATTAGCAACTTTAAAAACCCCATAGGAAAAATAAACCTGGGGCACCTGGGTGGCTCAGTGGGTTAAAGCCTCGGCCTTGGGCTCAGGTCATGGCCCCAGGGTCCTGGCTTCCTCCTCTCTATCATGCCTGCCTCTCTGCCTACTTGTGATCTCTGTCAAATAAATAAAAATCTTAAAAAAAAAAAAAAAAGAGAGAGAAAGAAAAAAAGAAAAATAAACCTTTTTCAGAAATGCATGAAAATACAGCAAACAATTCTTGAGGCATTCAGAAAGACAGGAAGACAACAGTTTAATTCATCTGGGGGTGCCTGAGTGGCTCAGTTAAGCTTCCAACTCCTGATTTCAGGGTTGTGAGATTGAACCCCACACTGGGCTCTTGTGCTCAGTGCGGAATCGGCTTGGGATTCTCTCTCACCTTTTCCCTTTGCACCCCCCCCAACTGCTCTTTCTCTAAATAAATAAAATCTCAAAAAAAAAAAAAAAAAAAGAATCTGAAACCCATAGTAACGTATTTCTTTTACCACTGGCTGGTTATGATAGATCTCTATTCAGAGGTCTGACAAAACTTCTGCACTAGTTCACAGGTAAAGAAGTATATGTGTAATGTTTCACACAAAAGGAAACACAACTAAAAGACGACTGCTGTAATTATATTTAATACATAATAATGTAAAATTATAACTAGCCATTAATACAGACTCCAAATCTGAATATCCCTCAACTGGCTTTATAGGTTACCATAAAAAGTAATAGCCCAACCTAGATAATCCACAGTACAGCAGGAAGCTGAGTCCCCAAGTACATATATATTCTTCCCAGGCTCTACTAAGCCTCTCCCTACTTTCCTTAACTGTGAATACCTGACTTTCCTTAACTGTGAATTCAAATATCTGAGCAACTTCTAGGTGCCAGACCCTGGCTCAATGCTAGAAAAATGAATAAAACAAAGACTTGGCATCCAAGGAGTTCTAAGTCCAGTGTGAGGAGATAAACTATAAGGAAGTATACAGTAAGAGAGGTAAAAACACAGTAGTTAAGAGCTAACACTGGTCCAAAATACCTGAAAGCTACCTCTTCAACTGGCTAGCTATGTGGATCCGGGTAAGTTTTTCATTGTAAAATGGGGATAATAGAACCTGCCCTACTGGGAGATTACATGAAATAATGGTGCACACAACAAAGTAATAAGCCCTCTACACTGTGAGCTGCTACTATTGCCAGTAAAAGTGCTATTACTGAAATATGACCAAAGTGCTATGGGAGCACAGAAAATCAACTAATTCAACTTAGGAAGATGTCAGAGGTGACACCAAAACTTTTATATTGAAGACTATAAAAGTACAGTAGCAGGAATTCAAGACAGCTAAGAGCATATGCAAAACCAAAAATAAAAAAAAGAGCCTAGCAAGGCACCAGGGTGGCTCAATCAGTTAAGTGTTCGCCTTTGGCTCAGGTCATGATCTCAGTCAGGGTCCTGGGATCAAGCCCCACTCTGCTTCCCTGCTCAGTGGTGAGTCTTCTCCCTCTGTCCCTCCCCTTGCTCATTTTCTCTTTCAAATAAGTAAAATCTTTTAAAAATTTTTAATTAACCAAAAAAAAAATAAAAAAAGAAAGAAAGAAAGAAAGAAAGAAAAGCCTGGCATGTCCAGGTTAATAAAAGAAAACTGAAGGATGGCAGGACAATGAAGTGAAAAGAAAAGAGATACACCTTTTACAATGGCACCAGATGCTCCAGTTGGTTTTTTGGGGTGGGGAGGGGCACCTGGATGGTTCAGTTGTTAAGCGGCTGCCTTTGGCTCTGGTCATGATTCCAGCGTCCTGGGATCGAGATTCACATCCGGCTCCCTGCTCAGTGGAGAGCCTGCTTCTCCCCCTCCCTCTGCTGCTAACCCTGCTTGTGTGCATGTGCGCGCTTTCTCTCTCACTGTCTGTCAAATAAATAAATAAACAAATAAACGAATAAATCTTTAAAAATATAATAAAGTTATTAAAAAGAAAAAAAGATTTTATTTTTAGGGGCACCTGGATGGCTCAGTTGGTTAAGTGTCTGCCTTCAGCTCAGATCATAATCCCTAGGTCTTGGGATGGAGCCCTGCATCAGGCTCCCTGCTCAGTGGACAGCCTGCTTCTCCCTCTCCCACTCCCCCTGCTTGTGTTCCCCCTCTCAGAGTTTCTCTGTCAAAAAGATAAATAAAATCTTTTAAAAAAAAAAAGCTACTTGGATTAGATAAATATCTCCAAAATATCCTGGCACAGGGCCCATACCAACAAACAGAGGCTGATAATATCATCACTAGCTATCACAGCAGTCAACTTCTGCTGCTCCAACAGTCAAGGGCGAGTTTATAGTACCCAAATTTGACAACATCCAGTAGAAGTACCATCTCCTCTCCCATCTACCTTTTTACTGATACAAATGAAAATGGACTGATTTTATCTTATTTCTTATCCTTTATGATGCCATGCTAATACATGGGCACTCAATAAATGTTTGGGAAATGGAACTGTCTGGTAAACCTATGCACAGTGAAAAGGCCAGCAAGAAGTCATAACTAAGTAAGTTTATAACACCAAGAGGTTACCAGAAAACAAAAATGATAAACATACCAACCATTTCCTACCAAATAGGTAACTGGTAGAAAATGCTGCCATGTATTAAAGGGAAACAGTGCTCTGCATACTGTAGATAAAACTAACACTCATCTCCTCAAAAAGAGACCAATCTATACACCACAGCAAAAAGTACACTACCAAAAAAATACAAGATAAATTAAAAAATAAATCAGAAGATAAAGTTCAAACCCCTGCTCTGAATTAGGCAAAATAATTTATCTGGGCCTCAGTTTCACCATCTCTAAAATAGAGTTCCTATCTAATCTATCTACCTCACTGAGCTACTGGAAGAAATTAGACAAGAATGTATCTAAGCACACTTACTAAACCATCAGTATACAACTACACAATATTACCATTCTTATATCCAGGTTAGATGATTTTACAACATCCTGATGTCTTAGTTCCCTAACTTCCTTTCTTATGATCTTGTCCTCCAATCTACTTCAGCCGTTTCACTATCATGTCATTACCAATAATCTCAACTCTTCCATAATCTCTATTTCAAGCACTATGCTCTACCAACGGTAACAGCTCATTCCCTCTAGTACCTCCAACTCCAATAATTCTTTTGTTTTTAACTGAAGTGTAATTAACAATGTTATATTAGGGGCACCTGGGTGGCTCAGGTCATGATCTCAGGGTAGTTGGATAGAGCCCTACATCAGGCTCTCTGCTCAACAGGGAGCCTGCTTCCCCCTTTCTCTCTGCCTGCTGCTCTGCCTGCTTGTGATCTCTCTCTGTCAAATAAATAAATAAAATCTTTGGGGGAAAAAAAGTTATATTAGTTTCAGGTGTACAATACAATGATTCAACAAGTCTACACATTACTCAGTGCTCTTTACAGTAAGTAAACTCTTAATCCTTTTTATACTTTTCCTCATCCCCCACCCACCTCCCATCACTCCAACAATTCTTAAACCCCACTGCAGACTACAATCCATTGATCCAACTTTTCTCTCCACCCCAAAAGTCCTTACTTATCTCCCCACCCACCAAGCTTACAATCACAGTTCGTTATTATAATCCCTCTCTTGCCCCCACTCACATTAACTCTGGTTGATGAGCACTGGTTATCACAGCTTTAACTGTACATACAGCACATCTAACAACTGTATCTGAATTAATCTTCCAATAAGAACAACCGTGTTGATGTCTATACCCTGTTTAAACACCTTAAATATAACTAGGACAAAGGCACCTGGGTGGCTCAATTGTTTAAGCTTCTGCCTTTGGCTCAGGTCATGATCCCAGGGTTCTGGGATAAGCCCCATATCCTCTGGCTCCCACTCAGTAAGCAGTCTGCTTCTCCCTCTTCCTCTGCCCCTCCCCTTACTTGTACTGGTGCTCTGTCAAATAAATAAAATCTTAAAAAAAAAAATTAATTAAAAAATAGCTAGGGGGCTCCTGGGTGGCTCAGTGGGTTAAAGCCTCTGCCTTCAGCTCAGGTCATGATCTCAGGATCCTGGGATCAAGCCCCGGATCGGGCTCTCTGCTCAGAAGGAAGCCTGCTTCCTCCTCTCTCTCTCTCTGCCTGCCTCTCTGCCTACTTGTGATCTCTGTCTGTCAAATAAATAAATAAAATCTTTAAAATAATAATAAATAAATAAATAAATAAAGCTAGGAACATTCCTGCTTAGAGCATTAAAATAAAACTTAATTGTTGTAGCCTCAGCTTTCACATTTTCCCTATGTACAATGGCTTAATCATTGTTCAAAGAGAAAAACAAAAACAAACAACAATTCTGCCTGTTCCACTTCTATACTTTTACCCTGGCTATTTTCTCCAACTGAATGCCTCCCTATGATCTCAGGGTCCCGGCATTAAGCCCCACATCTGGCTCCCTGCTCCGCAGGGAGTCTGCTTCTCCCTCCACCTCCCTCCCCTGCTCCTGCTCCAGAGTGTGCATGTTCTTTCTCTCTCGCTCGCTAATGAATAAATAAAATCTTAAAAAAAAAAAAAAAAAAAGATGTAGTCTTAGCTTTCAAGACCCAGCTTAAATGCTACTTTCTTCATAAAGGCGTGCCCAACCATTCCACTTCAAGAGTTCTCTCATTTACTTTGAATTTTTTATTTACTGACTACGCTATTCACCTAACAATCCTGCTGATTGTGAGTAGTAAATATTATTGTTACTTTTGTTACCTCTCAATCTAGGACAAAAAGCTCCTTTTCTTAGCCTCAAGTTTTCTCTATACACACACACTTCTTAGTACAACTACTATTCAAATATTATTTTAACAACCTTTTTAAAAGTAAGTTTAGTGCACCTGGTGGCTTAGTTGGTTGGGCGACTGCCTTCAGCTTGGGTCATGATCCCTGGGTCCTTAGGATCAAGTCCCCCATTAGGCTCTCAGCTCAGCAGGGAGCCTGCTTCTCCCTCTCCCTCTGACCCTCCCTCTGCTTGTACTCTCCCTCCCTTCCTCCCTCCCTCTCTGCGTCAAATAAATAAATAAAATCTTTAAAAAAAAATAAGTTTATATACTAGAAAATATTCTGAAGGTAATATATCCCTTGGTATCTCTTATGCAGATACCCTAAGGCAGTTATTAAACCAATTAAATTTTTAACCATTTTTTCTCCTCCTAAAATACCTCATAATTTTTCTTATAGCATTACTCAAAGCAATAAGGGAAATTACTGACTACAGCATATAAATCCACAAGCATTAGCTTAAGCTTTTTATATAGTCAAGATTTATATTATCCAATTAATTTCTTGATTTTTGATCAGTATTATCTACACAAGGTTGAAAAAGCAAGCTACTTCTCCCTCATCAACACTAAAAAATATTACTTGAACCATAAGATAAAAGTACTAACTTTTCCAACAATCATTATCTAAAATATCAGTCACAAAATATGAGCGATGATTTTTTCTATTATAACTAAATCTGAAGAAAAAAAAAAGAAAAAGAACTAAATCTGAAGGGCTGTTTTGTATTTCAATTCCATAAAACAGAGAGATAAACTGAATTCCTCTTTGAAATCAACTGACAGAGAAGGATGATAACAAATAACTGAAACCTAATGAGATGAGACCAAATTAATATTACTAAGACATCTTCTGCTTGTTTGAATGATGCACAACTCAAGATTTATCTTACCTCGACACTACTAGTAAAAATTAAAATTAAGTTACAGGAAACTACTATTTTGGCCCTAACTTTAATTTCTTACAATCTAGGGCACTTACTAAAATATTATATGCTATTAACCTACATATAATGCCAAAATAACTGTGGCTACTTTTTCTTCCGTAAATTCCTATATTATGTATAATATATTAAATGCATCTGTTAAATCACAAAGAAATCATTTAGTATGACAATATAGTATATTCTTTCAGCTGCATATATTTAAATTTTTGCATTAATTAATACAATGCATTAAGCACATTCAGATAGATTTCCACAGTTAAATGGACAATTCACTTTTTATAACTGGAAAATCATTACAACATCTTCTGGTATCCACTGCAATATCAAATCAATGACTTCTTTCAGTATCTGTGGTGGTCATTTGTAATTCCTTTGGTAATTAACCATGAGTCAGCTCTCACTTAATGCTAAACGGCAATGCTAATATGAAAAGGGATTTAATGCCAGACATACAAGCAAAAGTACCAAACTGTTTCAGGGAAGGAATGTTAATAGAATTCAAGAACTGGATGTCTACTTCAAGCTGGAACCCATTTACATTAATAAAATATTAGAAACTTATTAAGTCACAGAAAAAAAATGAAATCTCCACATGGGTTTCAAATCCATAATTCAAGATCTCATGAACTCCTAATCCTTTCCAGAAAATGGTAATTTTTTTTTTTTAAAGCAAACTCCACCACTCAATGTGGGGCTCAAACTGGTGACCCTGAGATCGAGTTGCATGCTGCACTGACTGAGCCAGCCAGATACCCCAGAAAATGGTCATCTTGGCCACAAGAGAACACTGTCCTTTTTTCATTTTATCATATACCTAAAGAGATGGAAATTATATGGAAATATATCTCAGCTATGAAGCAGAAGAATCAGTATAGCTAATTATATATGAGTCTAAAAAATTTTTTAAGTCACAAATTTTAGTTCTGGTTATATAAATTATCATAAAGATCTAAGAAAATGGGAAAAAAGAGTTTCTGTAGTACTCTAATGGGAATTGTGTGATACAGATATAAAAAAATGGAATGAATACAACAGGGTCACCTATTTTTCTGTAATGCTGATAGCACGAGAACAGCCCTGTAAATAATCAGCCTAATAATCAATCTGTCTAGATCTGTTTCTTCTTTGTCTCAATGCCTACTTTGAAAACAAGTAAGCATACTGTCACATGAAGCCCTGTGATCGCAATTCCTGCCAACCCCATTGTCCCTCCAATGCAACTTATGTTTTTCTCTGTGATGTTATTCCTTAACTGTCCCTTTTCCAGTACCCTTTACCTTGAATATTTACCTTAATCCTTCAAATAACCACCAGAGAACTTTCCCTTATGCTAACCTTACACGGTAACTCTTGAACACCTGAAAATATACTAACCAATAATTTTGCATTTGTTAATAATGACAATTTATCAACAGTATTTTGATGGTACAGCCTTGGTTCCAACCCTGTCCACCTATATAATATATATGGGAAAGGGAGTAGTAATGATTTTGCATAAATTTCAGTATCCCAAGCAAAGTGCACACTGATTTCCACAACTAGTGGCATCTCTTCCAGATGATGGGAGACCCTGGAAACAGAGTCTTCCCCGTGTCATCTGTCATCTCCAGCACGTCTACATTAGAATGCCAACTTTACTGCAAGATACCACACAGAAAATATACTAACATGCTTCTGTGATCAAAGTATTTTAAAACTGTAACCTTCTCATTTAATGGTCTCAACTAAGAATTATCTGAAGGTCACATCCTGGTATCATACATGAAATACCAGGACTCTTACATACTACATAAAGTAACACATGACTTATTACTATTTACCATTATGATTACTTACATATAGTATAGAAAACCCTTCGGTAATTTTTTTACTATGCACTTTAAGACTTTTATTCTCTTCTTTTATTACTCATTGATTATCATAACTCCTTTTTATTAGAAATCTAATGCAAAACACATTCAGAACAAGAATGAAAGGCTACTTTAAATCACCAGTTCTCTGCAGGAACACGAATTGAAGAACATATTTCCTCATAGCATTCAGGAGCATCACCATTAACAGCTGCACAACCACTAAACACTGAGCAGTGTAACAACATCTTACAGTTGTACATCTCTGTACAAACAAAACTTTCTTTAGGGAACCTGTAATTCAAAGTACTGAATACATCTATATCTTAAGTTACATATACTACGTATTTTCCATTAGTTTGTGTAACATTTTAATCAGTGAGCAAATATGCCTTAATCTGGTAAATGTAGGCATAAGTTGTGTCTCATTCAGAAATTGAGGTCAGATTCTTAAAGCAGTAGTCAGAATTAAAACATTAAAAAATAAATACATGAGTCTAAACCACAAAGATTTCCAAAGATAAAAAAAGATCACTTAAAAAAAGACCACACAAGGGACACCTGGGTGGCTCAGTCGGTTAAGCATCTGCCTTTGACTTAGGTCATGATCCTAGGGTCCTGGGATGGAGTCCTGCATGGGGCTCCTTGCTTGGCGGGGAGCCTGCTTCTCCCTCTACTTGCTCTGCCTGCCACTCCCTCTGCTTGTGTGTGGGCTCTCTCTCTCTCTCTCTCTCTCTCTGACAAATAAATAAATAAATAATTTTTTTTTTAAGCCCCACACAAAACAATGTCTAAACTAAAATAAGAGTTAACAATATGTCCTCTATGATAGTGTAACTCATCACTGTCAGAAGTCTCCTTCTAAGTCCTTGGGAGAACAAGAAACCGTTCTGGACAAAGGGGAAAACAGTAAAAACTAACTGTATAACCTCTCTAAAAGCTCACTTATTCTTCATAATTTGTAAGTTTATCCTCTGTATTTGATGACTCAATTACAGTTATATAAAATATGTAAGTGGCAGTAGAGATAATGGCCATGTGCATAGGTTCAAGAGTCTTAAGAGCCAGGGTGGGACTCTAGGTGCTGCCATCTACCAGCTATATATACCTGGCCAAGTTACTTAACTCTCTGTGCCTCAGCTGCCTCATTTGAAAATGAGCGTTAATAGTACCTACCTCATAGAGTTATTGCAAAGACTATGAGAAAATACACATATAGTGTGTAGAATGGTGCCTATTTATTATTAAAATGAAGTTAGTGAAAATGTTTAAATGTATGTTCTTAATAATGATTACTCTTTATATTCCTAAGTGCTTCAGGTGCCATGCCACCGTTAATTAAGCTCCTCACCATACTACATAAAACACCTTTGAAACTTCAGGTGTTCCCAAATAAGTGAATCCACCTCTGACTCCATACTAAGTTCAAGATACCACAAACTCTCCAAAATTTGCAAGTGATGGTAAATTGGCAAAGAGTGAAATTTTATCATTTTTAGTTATCTTGCCAATTTAAAGCCAAAAAAATGACAGTCACCTAGAACTTACTGGAGAAGATACACAGAAAAATTTCTAGTGCTGTAAGATCTTTTTAAAAGCAACAGGATCCATGCACTCTTCGGAAACCTACTTTGGATTTGTTTTCAAATGTACTCAATGGATTCACCTCGTTTATCACTCAAAATCTTAAAAGGAGGCCACATTTAATTTTAATAATCCAACCTCAAAATGTTTTAGATGTACTATATACAGGAGCATGCTCTTACATTTTCTCCCTAATAACTATAAATTGAAGGATATCATTAATGAAAATCAGTATTTTTTCTTATTAAAACATCCCGAAGAAATACTACTTTAAGTTTTTTTTTTTTTTAATTTATTGTAGTTGACTATTTTAAATGGATACTTTTTAGAAATGTTAGTACAGCGGCACCTGGGTGGCTCAGTGGGTTAAAGCCTCTGCCTTCGCTCAGGTCGTGATCCCAGGGTCCTGGGATGGAGCGCTGCATCGGCTCTCTGCTCAGCGGGGAGCCTGCTTCACTCTCTGCCTGCCTCTCTGCCTACTTGTGATCTCTGTCTGTCAAATAAATAAATAAAATATTTAAAAAAGAAAAGAAAAGAAAAGAAAAGAAAAAAAATGTTAGCACAGGGGCATCTGGGTGGCTTAGTCGGTTAAGCATCTGCCTTTGGCTCAGGTCAGGATCCAGGCATCCTGGGATCGAGCCCCACATCGGGCTCCCCCTCTCCCTGCTTTGCTCTCTTGCTATCTCTGTCACTATGTGTCTATATCAAATAAATAAATAAAATTTAATAAAAAGAAATAGAAATGTTAGGGGCGCCTGGGTGGCTCTGCCTTCAGCTCAGGTCATGATCTCAGGGTCCTGGGATCGAGCCCCACCTTGGGCTCCCTGCTCAGCAAAAGTCTGCTTCTCCCTCTCCTACTCCCCTGCTTATGTTCACTCTCTCACTGTGTCTCTGTCAAATAAGTAAATAAATCCTTAAAAAAAAAAAAAAAGAAAGAAAGAAATAGAAATGTTAGTATAATAATTTACAAAAGTTTTAACATCTTTTAGTTGTCTAAAAGGTTTTCATTCCCAGTACCCTATTTTACCCATATTAGGAGATCTGAATTTTAGAAAACCAACATTTTCCTAGCTGCAGGAGTTGGGTTATTCCAACATACAAGCAGGAAAAAAACTTAAAATACACGTACTATCTTCACAGAACTACCCATCAGGTTTCAGATAAACCCAGCTAGAATATCAGAAGAGAAAGTCACCTTACTAGAAAAGGCAGAGGCTTTCTCAATTTTTTCAGGTGACAGCATTCACAATCTGCTATTCAGGTGTCAAATTCTTTCAAGGCCCTGCAAATCTGTTTAAGTCGGCTGAAATTCTGTGATTGAGCCATTTTCCCTCATCACTTAATTGTCCATGTTATTTCTTTTCAATTTTATTAGGTCACCTTGAAATTTTCTCCTCTGAAAAGCACTTGAGATTTTAGTTAACAGGTCTCTTTAAAATAATTACCAATAAAAGCCCACACATCTTGTAGCCTACTCACGCAGGAGCTTTAAAAAAAACACAAAAACAAAAACAAAAAAACCTCAGGGATCAAATGGCTATATAAGAACTGCTTCAACTTCCCTGCACCTGCACTATATTCTTAAACACCTTGAGATCCTGTATTGTGCTGCAGTTAGACAGCAGGCGCATGATCACAAGGTTTTTCAACAGCCCCTTGATCCCTTACTGCTGCAAAACTTATCACAAGCGTTCTATGCACTAGACTGTTGTTGTTTAACTGCTTTGTCTGTTTATTTACCAACTCCATCATCTCAGGGAACGCAAACCCTTCAAACTGCCTTCTGAAACGTATCTAGAGTATCCCATGTTACTCGGAGGAAGATCTGCAGCGGGATAAAAACTTGAGTTCTGATGTTCATTCTCCTGACCCAAATTGCTGTTGCCAGGATATGCGGTAGTAATGCAGTGGTTTCTTTGAGACTCTGAGGATGTATTTTACCCTAGAAACAGCCAATTTCTACTAAATCCCTTTTAGTCGCCGAGATTTCTGCGATAACAATGCTCAACAGGAAGGTATTTTAAAACAACTGAAAGACGCGTTATTCTAATTTGGCCTTTATTTTTCCCTCGATAATAACCTGTCATCACAAGGACACTTTTCCATATAGCATTTGCAACTAAAGAAAGAAAAAAAGGAGCTTCTGGAGCTAGTTCTCACGCGCTAAGGAAGTCCCTTATCATTAACGCTTCTTAAAATCTTTCGAGGGAGGATTTGGGGCTAAGCTTACAGCGACCACAGTCCTGTAACTTACTCTTTTCCAAGCAAGATGAACGGCCTAATAACAGCAACATCTACGCCTAGAGAAATCTCAGTGTTTGACCAACCAAGGAGGCGGCTGATAACTCAAGAATCCTTTTACCATGGGAAGAAATGGAAAGCCACACAATGAAAGGGATTTATCATACTGAGGATAGACGAAGGACGACCCGAAGAAGAGCCGTGCGAGCAAATCCCAGAAATTCGGAAGCCCTGGTCTCAGCAACACCCGCCCGAAGCCCTCCCAACCCATCCCTCTTTTCCCCCCGGGAGCCCGCCCGGCGCCTTCACAGGCCCGGAGCACCCGAGGGGAGCACCGTCCCCAGTCTGCGGCCCAACCAGGCTTCCGAAACCCGTCCGAGCAGGCCAAAGCTGCAAACCCGGCGGCCTGAGCTTAACAGGTAAGAGAATACGAGGTGAGAGGAGATGCGGCCTCGCCTCAAGCTGGGAGGCCCCTAGAGGAATTGGGAGGAGGGAGAAGAGCAAGCCAGTTCGTAAGCCGGAGCAGAGCTTGGAAGAAAAGAACTAGGAGCGGGGAATGAGGACGTCCCGGCTCCGCCAGCGCCTTCCCGGATTCTCGGCGACGCCCGTGTTTACCTGAAAGTCTCGATCCTCGTTGAAGCGGGAGAAGCGGTCCGCCATTTTGCCGCCTTCACTCCTCTCAGGACGACGCTCTCCGGTTCGCTCCTTCCCTCCCGCGACACCCGCCCCCTCGCTCCCCTCCCCAATTCCCCGCCTCCTCCCACGCCCACCCGGCGCGCGCAGGCGAGGGAGGGAGGAAGCGAGAAAGCGCGTCTATAAGAGAGCCCCGACGGCGCAGGCGCCTTTCAGCCCTGAAGGCGGAACCTTCCCTTAAATCCCCTCTCCGCTCGCGGCCCAGAGCGACCCCGACGGCAGCGCGTGCGCACTCGCGCCAGAGAGCGGCAAGCGCTTCCGGAGAGAAAGGTTACATGGGCGCAATACGCTTACGTCGGGATGTTTTCCACCTGCTGGTTTCCCCGGGTAGGGTATATTTTCTTGCCCTTTCGTTTCCGTGTGTGTGCAGAAGTCCATTCTCTGCTTTATTCACTACATAGCAATATAATGCAGTTTGAAAGCGCGGGTTTTGGAGCCAGACTACTTCGATTCCCAGTTTGCTCTGAGGATTAAATGGCAAGCAGACAGGAAAGACCCCTTTTCTCGTGAGGCTTACGTTCCGGCGGGGGGATGTCAGATACATAGTAAAAATAATTACATAATTTTAAATGTTCATGAGTGTTACAAAAAATAAAACAGCACAGTTATGAGACCTCTGAAATGACCTTTGGCCTTTGAGGAAAAGCAAGGGGCAAGGCTCCCCCCACACACACACATCCCTGCAGCTTTCAAGCAAAGGGAACTTTAGACCCACACGCCCCTCGACTACTAAGAGTTTCCATTTTTAGGATATTATTAGAGTATTTTTCAAGAGACCGAAGTTGGTCCAAATCAACTAAAGCTCTCTGGCTTTCAGTTTTCTTTTATAAAATAAGGAAATTGAATGTAGTAATCTCTACTGCCACAGACCCAGCAATGACTGTGGGTTATGATTCAGACTTTTCAATCCTATGGTTTTTCTGTGGACCTCACCCAGTCCTCCAGCTCCCTCAGCCAAAATACATAAAACAGGTAGGAGGGGGTATGAGGACTTCCCTGCTTTTGAAGAGAGTAGTTGACAGAAATCACAAAATGGAAAATAGCCCTTACGCTACCCTGAGAGAGTCAAGTGGAATGTAAATTTTGGGAAGGATGTGTATCTTCTATTCCTTTGTTACCTTTTGCCTCATCAAACCCCAGTCCAAGCAGAATACAATTGTAAGCAGTGGAAAGAACTCTGAGAGGAAGAACACAGACTGTAAACATTGTAAAGAGATTGAGGGTATATGTGGCAGATTGAATCAACATGGATACACATGAGGCATTTACCTCTTCTCCCTCTCTCAGCCCTACTAAGATGACAGTAAAAGGATGAGAAGGGTGAACACCTGGGTGGTTCAGTTGGTTGAGGGCCTGACTTCTGCTCAGGTCGTGATCCCCCTGGGGCCTGGGATCAAGCCCCCATCAGGCTCCCTGCCTGGCCAGGAGTCTGCTTCTCTGTCTCTTCTGCATTCCCCCTGCTGGTGCTCTCTGCCTCTATCTCTGGCAAATAAATAAATAAAATATTTTAAAAATAAATAAATAAAAATAAAATCTTAAAAAAAAAAAAAAACTTGGGGGGCTCTGGGTGGCTCAGTGGGTTAAAGCCTCTGCCTTCAGCTCGGGTCATGATCCCAGGGTCCTGGAATTGAGCCCAGCATCGGGCTCTCTGCTCAGCAGGGAGCCTGCTCCCTCCTCTCTCTGCCTGCCTCTCTGCCTGGTGATCTCTGTCTGTCCAATGGATAAATAAAATCTTAAAAAAAAAAAAAAAAAGGAAGGAAAGGGAAAAAAAAAAAAAAAAACCATCTTGGAACCTGGAGAGCACAGATAAATGGAAATGACTTTAGTAGAATAGAGAAAACAACGTCCTAGAGTGGGAAAGCTGGGAAACAAGTTGACTAAGGCTAAGGTGTACCACAAAAATTCAGGAATTGGAATCACTAGGTACCAAGATGAAGAAGTAGATGGAGTTGAAAACAGGACTTGTTACAAGGCACTTTAGAGAACAGTAAAACGCTAGACCCCTTTTCCCACCCAGGTAGTAAACTGGAGGGTTCTCCCCTGAAAAGACTAAACAAAGAGACTCTTTTAACGTATCTGGCACAGATAAGGAAATAGATACCATGCTGTAAATGGGAAGGTTTGGTAAAAGCTAACATTCTGGTTGGAGGCAGGCTTCTTCCAGCTCAGTGGGAAAAACCTACACACACCAAAAATAGGACTGGAGTCTCCCCAACTTACAAAGGTCATGTTCCAGTCCAGATATCCCACAGAAAATTCCGTCATTCCAGAAGCCCCAACCACACACAGCTTCCACTCAGCTCTTATATATGAATGTATGCCAAAAATAACCAGACATTGGTAGAAACCTGTGAGACAGAAACACCCCACCCCAAAACAAAGCAAAACAAAGTTAAAAAACAGCAAGTGGAATTCAGAGGAACCAGAAATAATGGAAATAATAGAAGAAGCCATCAAAAGAATTGTAATCAATATCCACAGAGATAGGAGATTACCTCAGGAAATAAGGCCAACAGGAAGCATCGGATGCCAAAAAAGAGAAAAGAATATTCAGAGATTAAGAAGTAACTTTTGGGGGCGCCAGGATGGCTGTCCTTAGCGTCTGCCTTCGGCTCAGATCATGACTCCAAGGTCCTAGGATCGGGCCCCAGTTCAGGCTGCGTGCTCAGCAGGAAGCCTGTTTCTCCCTCTCTCACTCCCCCGATTGTGTCCCTTCTCTTGCCGTGTCTCCGACAAATAAATAAATAAAATCTTTAAAAAAGAAAAAACAACTTTTGAAAGTCAAAATGTTTTAAGCAGAAATGAAAAATTCAATAGAAGAGTTAGGAAATAAAATGGCAAGAAATCTCCCAAAAAACAATAAAAAGACAACCTGGTCCAAGCCACCTTTACTTTCTCCTTAATCACGGCAAGAGCTCCTAAGTGTTCTGCTTCCACCCTGACCCCCTACAGTAGTCAGAGGAACTATGGTGATCCTGTTACAAGGTCAGTTAGATTACGTAAGTCCTCTACTGCAAGCCTCCAGTGGTTTTGCCTGTCATTCACACTAAAAACCATCATCACCTCACCTCTCAGACCTCATTCCTCTCTGTCCACTGTGTCCCTTCTCTCTGGGCACACTGACTTGCTATACCTTGATCCCAAAGGCCTGCTTCTGTGTCAGCCTGCCCCACTTAGGGGCTATGTATATGTTGTTCTTGCTGCCTCATTCTTTCCCAGATATCCACCCATGTGGCTTGCCCCCTCACCCTCTGGTCTTTCCTTGAATACTAATTTCTCAGTAAGATCTTCCCTGATCACCCTGTTTAAAATCACAGAGTTCAGGGGCACCTGGGTGGCTCAGTAGGTTAAGCTTCTGCCTTTGGCTCAGGTTGTGATCTTGGGCTCCTAGGATTGAGCCCCACATCGAGCCCCACATCGGGCTCTCTGCTCAGCAGGGAGCCTGCTTCCCTCCCCCCTCTGCCTATTTGTGATCTCTGTCTGTCAAATAAATAAATAAAATCTTTTTTAAAACCCCAAAATCACAGAGTTCAGTATTCTGAACTTTCTAGCCTCTTTCCCTAATTTTATTTTTCTCCTTAGTACTTACCACTTTCTAAAATGTAATGTTAATTCCATGAGAGCAGAGATTCTCTCAGGTCTACCCCCTTCTTCTTTTTTTTTTTTTAAATTTTTTTAAAGATTTTATTTATTTATTTGACAGACAGAGATCACAAGTAGACAGAGAGGCAGGCAGAGGGAGAGGGGGAAGCAGGCTCCCCGCTGAGCAGGGAGCCTGATGCAGGGCTCGATCCCAGCACCCTGAGATCATGACCTGATCTGAAGAGGCTTAACCCACTGAGCCACCCAGGTGCCCCCCCCCTTTTTTTTTATTTTTTAAAGATTGTATTTATTTATTTGACTGAGAGAGACAGTGAGAGAGGGAATACGAGCATGGTGGAGCTGGAGGGGGAGAAGCAGGTTCTCTGCTGAGCAGGGAGCCCAACGTGGGGCTAGATCCCAGGACACCAGGATCATGACCTGAACCAAAGGCAGACACTTAACAACTGAGCCACCCAAGCTCCCCTCTATTCCCTTCCGTATCCTTAACCCCTAGAATAATAAATGACACATAAGAGGCACTAAATAAGGATTTTTTGAATAGATGAGAAGAAAAATAAGAAAGAACATATAAGAAAATAGAAGGATCAATCCAGTATCTGAATAGCAGAGTTTCCAGAAAGAACAGGGGGGAGATGAAGAAAGAGCATATTAAAGAAATAGCATGTAAACTTTTTCTGGTTCACATTGGGTCCCCCAAAAATGGGTACCCCAATAATGGGTCCGTGATTAAAGGAGCAAGACTGATACAAAGTAAAAGTCAAGCAAAGCTTTATTTCGTGAAGCATCAAGAATCAAACCGTCGGTCAAACAGACCGGTCGGGGCCGCCCCTTACAGAGAGGACAACCCCTCCCAGCTTTCCAGACTAACTTATAGAGCAAAGGCCATGTGGTTGGGCCTGGCCACACATAGGTGACCAATGAAACTGTAACACACAGATACAGCTGCATAGTCATGCTAGGTGACCAATTGAATTACAAGTTACCCTACTAGACATTTGAACCAGCCTATCACCTAGTTCAACAGGGGTGGAGCTGCTCTGGCTGAATAGGCCCTTACAGTTCTAAGGGCCTAACTGTCCAACCTGAGAGGGCCCGGCACAATGGATGGAAAAGGAGCTTGCTGCCAGGTACAGCATTGTGAAACTTCAGGACACAGGGATAAAGAGAAGCTCTTACAGGTTTTCAAAGAAGAAAAAGAAGTCACATATGAAGGATTGGAAATTGGAATGATCCTTTTCTCCAAAACACCAGAGTAAGGGGTAATGCCCTGAAAATTCTGAGAGGAGAGTTTTGAACCTAGAAATCTATATCCACCCAAATCATTACTCAACCATGAAAGAGGAAAATGACATATAGACCTGCAAGCTCTCACAAAAGTCCATTTTCCAAAGATTCTTTCCTGGAAGCCACCAAAAAATGCTTTACAGCAAAATGAGAGAGTAAAACATAAAAATGGGATACTTGAGATCCAGAAATCAGACATCCAGCCTGAGAAAGAAGTGAAGACATTTCCCAGGGTGAGCGTGTAGAGTCATTCCAGGACAACAGCTATGCGGCAGGCCTAAAATCACCCAATCCAGATGAAACTCAGGAGGACACAGGAGAAAAGAGGCCCCAGGAAGGTTGTTGCCAAGCCAGAAAGAAACCTGATGGAATACTAGTATGTCTGAAAGAGACTTTTATACTTCTCCAAAGTGTTTGCAGGGGAAAAATCAGTGACAAGAATATAAAAAACCAAGGAGCGCCTGGATGGCTCAGTGGGTCAAGCATCTCCCTTCTTCTGCTCAGGTCCTGACCTGAGGGTTCTGATCCCAGGGTCCTGGGGTCCAGCCCCCTGCTCAGAGGGGAGTCTGCTTCTCCCTCTGCACCACCCCCACCCACTCTCTCTCTCAATTAAATAAATGAATTCTTTTTTTTTTTTAAGAATATAGAAAACCAAGTAAAGAAGGGAGGAAGTGTGGAAGGGGGGGAAGAAAATTTACCTCAATGGACAAAATTATAAGAGAAAATATTTTTTAAGATTCTATCTTTGGGGGGATACCTGGGTGGCTCAGGTGGTTAAACATCTGCCTTTGGCTCAGGTCATGATCTCCTGGTCCTGGGATTGAGCCCCACATTGGGCTCCTTGCTCAGGGTGGAGTCTGCTTCTCTCTCTCCCTCTGCCCCTCCCCACTCCCTGTTTGTATTCTCTCTCTTTAATGAATAAATAAAGGCTTTAAAAATATAAAATAAAGATCTTATTTTTTTAAGCAATCTCCACACTCAATGTGGGGCTCAAATTCACAACCCTGAGATCAAGAATCACACACCCCACCACTGAGTTGGCCAGGTGCCCCATAAGGAAAAAATCTGATGATAGTAATGTTACTCGGTAACATAGCTTAACTGTGAAAAATATTTACAGTCACCATAATATAAAACCTGAATATTGATCTAACAAAAAAAATTTTTTTAATGATTTTATTTATTTATTTGAGAGAGAGAGAGCATGAGAGGAGAGAGATCAGCGGAAAAAGCAGACTCCCTGCTGAACAGGGAGTCTGATGTGGGACTCGATCCCAGGACTCCAGGATCATGACCTGAGCTGAAGGCAGTCGCTTAACCAACTGAGCCACCCAGACGCCCCACTCACAAAAATGCTTAACAGAAGTATATAGTGAGGGTATAGGAAAGGAAAGAGGGATAACGAGAGATCTATCTTCTTACCAAGGGGAACTCAATAGATAATGCCTCCATTTGAAAAAAAAAAAAAAAAAAAGAAGAAGAAGAAGAAGAAGTATTAGTATGAGGGGTGCCTGGGTGGCTCAGTGGGTTAAGCCTCTGCCTTTGGCTCGGGTCATGGTCTCAGGGTCCTGGGATCGAGCCCCGCATCTGCCTCTTGGCTCGGCAGGGAGCCTGCTTCCTCTTCTCTCTGCTCACCTCTCTGCCTACTTGTGATCTCCGTCTGTCAAATAAATAAATAAATAAATAAAATCTTAAAGAGAGAGAGAGAGACGTATTAGTATGAGCATACTATTTAGAACTAAGAAATATTGGAAATAGACATGATTAAAAATAAAGAAGAAAGGCTAGGGGTGAACGCAGGGTCCTCCAAATAATAAGGATTAGGGGTGAGATGAACTAAGGAAGGGGACTGCCATTTTTCACAAAAAGACATGTAGAATAGTTTGACTTTCAGTCTGTGGATATCTATTACTTCAATTAAAAGCAGAAATTCAATTTGGTGACTTAAAAAAATATCCACACCTGTCAATTCTCTGTTCTTTCACTTATTGGAGGGATAAGACAACATAGAAAAGACCAAAACAGGGGTGCCTGGGTGGCTCAGTGGGTTAAGCCACTGCCTTCGGCTCAGGTCATGATCTCAGAGTCCTGGGATCGAGCCCCACATGGGGCTCTCTGCTCAGCGGGGAGCCTGCTTCCTCCTCTCTCTCTGTCTGCCTCTCTGCCTGCTTGTGATCTCCGTCTGTCAAATAAATAAATAAAATCTTAAAATAAAAAAAAAAGAAAAGACCAAAACAATTTAGGACTCAGATTGTTCTCTGTTTGGCCAAGTTGAAAAGTTCTTAGATATTTTAAAAGTTGATCCCTATGTAGCAGCCTTGGAGGGGGGCAGTTACTATGTGTCATGCCTCCACCATGCGAACAGCTTCACATCCATGATCTTGTCTGATGCACACAGCCACTCCCTGAAGTAGGTACTATGATTAGCTTTTTTTCTCACTTCCCAAGTAAAGAAACTGAGGCTTATATGAACTTACCCGAGGCCAGACTCCTAGTAAGAAGTGGAGTCTGGGGGCGCCTGGGTGGCTCAGTGGGTTAAAGCCTCTGCTTTCGGCTCAGGTCATGATCCCAGGGTCCTGGGATCGAGCCCCACATCAGGCTCTCTGCTCAGCAGGGAGCCTGCTTCCTCCTCTCTCTCTGCCTCTCTGCCTACTTGTGATCTCTGTCTGTCAAGTAAATAAATAAAATCTTTTAAAAAAAAAAAAAAAAAGAAGAAGAAGTGGAGTCTGGATTCAAACAGGGTCAGCCCAGGTCAAGAGCCTCACCTCTAAACCTCCACTCCCTGACACCCGACTAGACATTTATTCAGTGGGAACTGGCATAGGGAAAGCCCAGCACTGGGAACATTGAAGCTGATGGCTGAGGAGGGCAGGGCACTGAAGGCAAAGGAGGAAAGAGCTAGGGCAGGCTTAGGAGGCCCTCCTTCCCTCCAGACCTCCACAACCCCAACCTCACCCAAAGTCAGACTCTTGGTAACCAAATGGCTAGAGTGGGATTCATTGATGAGGCCCATAGCCTACAAGGGTGTAGGGTCAGTAAGTATGGATAGAGGGCTGTGCAGGAGAAGGAAAATATCTTTTCCTCTATCTTTTTTTATATTGTTTCTTTTTCTTTTTTTTAATTAAGATTTTTTTTTGTATTTGACAGAGAGAGAGAGATCACAAGTAGGCAGAGAGGCAGGCAGAGAGAGAGGAGGAAGCAGGCTCCTTGCTGAGCAGAGAGCCTGATGCGGGGCTCGATCCCAGGACCCTGAGATCATGATCTGAGCCGAAGGCAGAAGCTTAACCCACTGAGCCACCCAGGCACCCCTCCTCTATCTTTTCAAGTTCTCACTAGGAACCCCTGTAATAAAAGGCAGATTAATGAGACAAAAAGCATACAGATTTATTTAAGGCGAGTTGTAGGTGGCATGGGAGCCTGCAGGAGGAAATGAAGACCCAAAGAAATTGTTAAACCTGGTACACCTGGGTGGCTCAGTCAGTTGGTCATCTGCCTTCGGCTCAGGTCATGGTCCCAAGGTTCTGGAACCGAGTTCCATATCGGGCTCTCTTTTCGGTGGGGAGTCTGCTTGTCCCTCTACCTGCCGCTCCCCCTGATTGTGCTCTCTCTCTGACAAATAAATAAATATTAAGAAGGAAGAAAGAAATAGTTAAACCTGAGTGGCTTTCTGCTAGGTTTGATGAAGAGTAGAAAGCGGTAGACAGATATGATAGGATAAAGAGTATGAGGTAAATATCATCAACTGAGAGAAATGTAGCAAGGTCTGTTCATTCAGCTTCTTCCCAGTATCCCTCGGTCTTCAGAAATAAGGGTGCTTCTTTCCAGCAGGTTCAGAGAGCACTTATACGTGGCAGTTTTATGACCCGCTTCAGGACGTTGGAAAACCCTTTGTCCACCTGTCATGTTTTGAATTCCTTTAATTCCTTGAAATATTCAATATGTCCCCGTGCCATATTTGGGGGTAGCGCGTCCCGGACGCCATCCGCTGGAGCCTGCATCCTGTGGAAGGCACAAAAGTGGGTTACTGGTTTATTTATTTGGTTTGGGTTGCATGGTTGGGGGAAGGTGACTTGTTTATCTGTGAAATCAGATTTTTGTTCCTTTCTCATCTGGAGGGACATTTGGGACGGTGAAACCAAGAGCTGTCTCTGTTTGGGACCTGTGGACCCAGCTGTGTCTCCTGAGGAGTCCTGGGTACAACATGTGGGGGAGCAAGTCCCTGGTGGCTATGTGAGGGACTGTCCCCGGGCCCCTCCTATGGCTCCCTCCCACTGCTCCTTTAGGGAGAGATAATAATAACCCAAACCTTCATCTCAAATTTGCTCTGATAATCCCACCAATATTGTCAAAGAGCTGTCACTGTATAGTTTCCACCATTTTGTGGAAGAGGACATGGAGGCTAAGGCAGGTAGAGTCAGTTGGCCAAAGTCATACATGTAGTAGGTGAGGAACTAGAACCAGAACCCCATGGCCTTCCCATGCCTCTCTTAAACTAACAACAAGGGGCACCTGGATGGCTCAGTGGGTTAAAGCCTCTGCCTTTGGCTCAGATCATTGATCCCAGGGTTCTAGGATCGAGCCCCACATTGGGCTCTCTGCTCAGTGGAGGGCCTGTTTTCCCCTCTGCCTGCCTCTCTGCCTACTTGTGATCTCTCTCTGTCAAATAAATAAATAAAATCTTAACAAACAAACAAAAAAAACCAGGCGAGCCTGGCTGGCTCAGTTGGAGGAGTACGTGACTCTTGATCTCAGGGTTGTGAGTTCAGGCCCTACAAGAGGTAGAGTTTACTTAATTTAAAAAAAAAAAAAAGGGGGCGCCTGGGTGGCTCAGTGGGTTAAAGCCTCTGCCTTCGGCTCGGGTCATGATCTCGGGGTCCTGGGATCGAGCCCCGCATCGGGCTCTCTGCTCATCAGGGAGCCTGCTTCTCTCTCTCTCTGCCTGCCTCTCTGCCTACTTGTGATCTCTACCTGTCAAATAAATAAATAAATAAAATCTTTAAAAAAAAAAAAATTGAAGCGGTGCCTGGGTGGTTCAGTCTGTTAAACATTTGCCTCCAGCTCAGGTCAGAGTCTGGGGATCGAGCCCCACCTTGGGCTGCCTGCTCAGCAGGGAGTCTGCTTCTCTCTCTCCCTCTGTGTCCCCCACCCTGTGCGCTCTCTCTCTCTCTTTAATAAATAAATAAAATACTTAAATTTGTTTAAATGTTAATCTTTAAAAAATTAATTTAAATAATTAAACAAACAAACACCCCCCCACTCCTGCCAGCTGTAGGACTCCTCTACCCTACACCAGTTCCTGGAGGGCAGTCTTCAGCATATATACCTCTACTCATGAAACATTTATTGTGTGCCTAGTCTGAAGCTCTGGGTGCTGGAGATACCGAAGTGACTTGGCAGGAGGGGTCCTGCATTGAGTTCACGTTCTGGCAGTGGGGGGAAGTGGGGAGAGACACAATACGCAAGTAAACAAGTGAGATCATTTCAGAGACGGCCAGGTGCAGAGGAGATAGGAATACCCAGTGATGTGATACAGGGAGACGGGACTGAGAGGAGCTGGGTGAAACTACTTTAAATGCAGCCACAGTTCTGCAGAGGTGACATTTGAGCTGCGAGCCGGGTCTGATAAACTGGGGCAGACAGTTCCAGGCAGAGTCAGGGCGGGTAGCAGAAGGCTCTGTACTCAAAAGGGCCCCACCCTTGGGTTAACACACCCCAGGGGGTTAACTGTTACATCTTGACATTCATAATGTGCTCCACATTTTCATTTTCTACTGGGCCCTGTAGCCAGTCCAAGCGAGAGGGACCACAAGGAGTGGAGGAAGAGGATTTAGAGGTGAAGCGGGGGACCCCCCCCCCCCCCCGCCACGGGAGCTGGAGCCTACTCCACACGCAAGCGAAATCTTTCACAGACCCCATCGGGGCGCCTGTCTGGCTCAGTTGCTAGAGTGTGTGACTCATGTGACTCTTGATCTCAGGGTTGTGAGTTCAAGCCCCAAGCTGAGTGTAGAGCTTACTTTAAAAATAAATAAATAGGGGCACCTGGGTGGCTCAGTGGGTTAAAGCCTCTGCCTTCGGTTCTGGTCATGGTCCCAGGGTTCTGGGATGGAGCCTCTCATCGGGCTCTCTGCTCCGCAGCGAGCCTGCTTCCTCCTCCTCTCTGCCTGCCTCTCTGCCTACTTGTGATCTCTGTCTGTCAAATAAGTAATAAATAAAATCTTAAAAAAAAAAAAATGACTTCCACGGGGTACCCGCCAGCTCAGTCGGTTGAGCAAGTGACTGTTGATCTCAGGGTCATGAGTTTGAGCCCCACCTCCTCAGGCATGGAGTTTACCTCAAAAAAAAAAAAAAGACTTCCGGGTTCCTGGTGTGAGTAACTAGGTGGAATATGGAATCATTCACTGAGATTGGGAAAGTTGTGTGGGCAGTGGACAAATTTGGGAGGGTATCAAGAGTTGCACTTTTAAATTTTTCTATTTATTTAAAGCTTTTAATTTTTAAGTCATCTCTGCACTCAACATGGAGTTTGAACCCACAGCCCTGAGATCAAGAGTCACAAACTCCACTGACTGTGCCAGCCAGGCACCCCAAGAGTTGCACTTTAGACATGCTAAGTCTGAGCTGTCTCTGAGAATTTAAATGGAGATGAAAGAAGATCAATTATCTATATGGATTTTTTAAAGATTTTATTTATTTGACAGAGAGAGAGACCACAAGTAGGCAGAGAGAGGGGGGAAGCAGGCTCCCGCTGAGCAGAAAGCCCAATGTGGGGCTCAATCTCGGAGCCCAAGATCACAACCTGAGCCAAAGGCAGAGGCTTAACCCACGGAGCCACCCAGGCGCCCCATCTATATGGATCTTGACTTTAGAGGAGATTCTAAAAAAGGGGTCAGAATAACATAGAGTGCTTGTTAAAAATGCAAACTATGGTGCCCCACCCCAGTTTTGCCAAATCAAAATACCACGCCTCCTCCCAAAACATGATTCTGATGCTCATGAAAATCTGAGGCTAACTGTTCTAAGAATTTCTAGAAAGCAAGGGGCCAAGACATCCTCCTTCCCTCTGCAGATTCTTAAGGCTAAGGGACGAAACCATCACTTAGCGACATTTACTATTTAACCTGAGGAGTATCTGGGCTAGGATATTTAGTAAAAATGGCCTGCGAACCCCAGGACCACCCAGACTTTGGGGGAGACAGACATTAGGTAGAATTGTTAACGTGCACTGGTCAGGTGTGGGGATAGGAAGGAGCCTGTAAGAAGCACAGTGTTGGGAGGGCACCTGGCGGGGGCGCAGTTGGTTGGACATCTGACTCTTGGTTTCCTCTTGATCTCAGAGTTGTGAGATCCAGCACCGACCGCATCTACCACCGCATCAAGCCCCGTGTGGGGCTGGGATCTCAGCCCAGAGTCGGCTGGAGTCGGCTTAAGACTCTCTCCGCCCCCCTACCCTGCTCTGGCCTGTGTACGTGCAGCATGCTCGCGCTCTTTCTCGCAAATAAATAAATCTTAAAAAAAAAAAAAAAAAAAAAAAAAAAAAGGCACAGTGTGGGTTCAGACTTTTCTCGGCACTCATTATCATATATAAAGTTTAAAAGGCAAAAGATTTATTTGATCTGAAGAGAAACCAGAGTATATGTACATATCTAAAGTTTAAGATCACTGTAACCGATTCAAAACAATTTTTTTTGAGCTGAGGACAGTTACGAGAGCGATGGAAAGGAGCATTTGAAAAGGCGGTACAGCAAGGGCGGAAACTAAGCAGATAGGAAACACCGGACTGGAAACTGGACTTTGGTGGGTATTGCGGTAGCAGGGGACCCAGGGGGAGAGGGGACAGGGAGAGCGTTAGAGGGGAGGTTGTTTATCATATCCTGTTTTGGCCCTTGTGCATTGTCTAGCTTGGGTCAATCACACGGCCCAGTGCCCAGTTCGGGCCCCAGCGGACCAGGAAGTGAACAAACAGCTCCTAGAGCGGCAATGAGTATGTGTGTGCTGCCACCTACCGACCGATTGAGGTAATACAGGCGCCTTCGCGCCTCCTCGTCTGCCCCAAGGAAATCTCAGATCCTGGGTTTCCAAGCTGGGAGTTTCCCTCTCCACGCAGCCTCCAGTTCTGAGCAGGAGGTCCGTTAGGGCCAACAGGGACTTAATGAAGCAGTTTCTGGGAGGAATCTTAAACTACACCCCTAAATGCCTGGTCAGAATCAGAAACTACCTCCAGAACCTGAATTTCTCCCATCCCCACCACACCCCACTGATTTGTCAGGATTTGGAGCCTCTGCTCAGGGCTATTCCTGCCTTTTCTGAGCTGATCATCTAGTGTGGGGGCCAATAAATCAATCCATACATTTACCTGATAACTAAACAATGCAAGAGAAGTCCCAAGGTGCTGCCACCGAATGGGAGACGATCAGTTCTAGTTCTGGGGTGGGAAGGTTCAAAAGGGCAAGAAGGAACAGTGGAGGTGGAAAGGCAGAAGTGAAGGCTGTCTTTGGAGAATAGCTCCAGTTTGGGCCAGCAGGGAAGGAGAATATATACCAAGCAGAGGAAATGAGGAGGATGGTGGGACTTCCATTTCTAGTAAGTTATTCTAGATAGTTATTCAGACCAACCTCCCCACTGAAAGCAGCCGCAAATGCTTTATAAAAGATATTAAACATCTCCTGGGGCACCTGGGTGGCTCAGTGGGTTAAAGCCTCTGCCTTCGGCTCAGGTCATGATCCCAGGGTCCTGGGATTGAGTCCCACATCGGACTGTCTGCTCAGCAGGGAGCCTGCTTCCTCCTCTCTCTCTGCCTACTTGTGATCTCTGTCTGTCAAATAAATAAATAAAATCTTTTTTAAAAAAAGATATTAAACATCTTCTTAACAACATCAGAAATAGGGGCACCTGTGTGGCTCAGTAGGTTAAAGAAAGCCTCCGCCTTCAGCTCAGGTCATGATCCCAGGGTCCTGGGATCGAGCCCCACTTCAGGCTCTCTGCTCAGTGGGGAAGCTGCTTCCCCCTCTCTCTCTGCCTGCCTCTCTGCCTACTTGTGATCTGTGTCTGTCAAATAAATAAATAAAATCTTAAAAAATATATCAGAAATATATGACAACGGAGTTATAAATTAGGCCAAAGCCTAAGGGAAAATGGAATCCCAGAAAGGCATTGGAATATGGAACTGAAGTGACCCAGAATGCAGAAAAGAGGGGCAAAAAGACAAAAGAGGTTGAGAGACACGGAGGAAACACTGAAACTGTCTAACGTAGCTTAATCAGAATTCTAGAAGGAAATGACCAGAGAATGTGGCAAGGGCGAGATTTGAAAGATAATGGTTAAGAATTTCCCAATACTGATGAGGCATCAATCCACAAGTTCTGGAAGCCCAGAGAATCCCAAGCAAAGTAAATAAAATAAAATTCACATGTAGGGATGCCTGGGTGGCTGAGCTGGTTAAGCATCTCTCCTCAGCTCAGGTCATAATCCCAGGGGCCTGGGTTTGAATCCCCCATCATGCTCCCTACTCAGAAGGGAGCCTGCTTCTCCCTCAGCCCGCTGTTCCCCCTGCTTGTGTGCTCTCTCTCTCTGACAAATTAATTAATTAACTAATTTTAAAAAGAATCCACATGTAACTATATTACAATGAAACTTTAGAGTGACAAGTCTAGAAAGAAAATCTTTTTTTAAAAAAGATGGTATTTATTTCTTCAGCTCATTTCATGATCCCAGGGTCCTGGGATGGAGTCCCGCACTGGGGTCCTTGCTTGACAGGGAACCTGCTTCTCTCTCCGCCTCTGCCTGCCACTCTGCCTGCTTGTGCACACAGTCTCTCTCTCTCTCTCTGACAAATAAATAAATAAAATATTTTTTTTAAGATTTTATTTATTTATTTGAGACAGAGAGGGAGAGAGAGAGAGAGAGCATGAGTGGTGGGGAGGGGCAGAGGGAGAGGGAGAAGGAGACTCCCTGCTGAGCAAGGAGCCGATTGTGGAGCTTGATCCCAAGACCCTGACATCATAACCTAAGCCGAAGACAGACACTTAACCGACTGAGCCACCCAGGTGGCCCTAGAAATAAAAGACCAGTCTTCTCACCAACAGTAATGGAAACTAGAAGACAGTGGAATGATATCTTGAACATGATGAAGAAAATAATTTCTGGGGGAGGCTGGGAGGCTCAGTTGGTTAAAGGGTCTGCCTTCAACTCAGATCATGATCCCAGGGTCCTGGGATCAGGCCCCTCTTTGGGATCCCTGCTCAGTGGGGAGTCTGCTTCTCCCTGTACCCCTGTACCCCCACTCATGCTCTCTCCCACTCTCAAATAAATAAGTAAAATCTTAAAAAAGAAAAAAGAAAAGAATTTCTGGGGTACCTGGCTGGCTCCATTGGTAGAGCACATGACTCTTGATCTCAGGGTCATGAATTTCAGTCCCACGTTGGCATAGAAATTACTTAAAAAATAACTTCTAAAAAAATTAAATAACTTCTGACCTAGCGTTCAAGAGCAAATTTTCAAACAAGTAAAAACTAAGAAAGTTTGCCATTAGCAGAGCTTCACTCTGCTAGTTGTGGAAGGAAATTTTAAAGGATGCAACTCAGACAGAAGGAAAGTGATCAGACACAGAAGGTCTGAGCTGCTATTATGAACATTCATGCACAAGTGTTAAGGAGGTCCCTGTGCTGTGTTCATAATAGCATTTCTCATAATAACCAAAAAGTGAAAATAACCCAAATGTCCATAAACTGATGAATACATAAACAAACTGTGGTCTGTCCATACAATGGAATCAGTCACAAAAAGAATTAAGTATTGAGACATGTTAGGACATGGAGGAACCTTGAAAGCATTGTATTCAGTGAAAGAAGCCAAACACAAAGGTCCACATGTTGTGTGATTCCATTTACAAGAAATGTCCAGAAAAGGCAAATCCATAGACATAGACAGAAGGTAGATTCGTGGTTGTCAGGGGCTTCCAGAAGAAAAGAATGGGGAGTGGCCGCCAAAGAGTACAGGATTTCTTTTTAAAGATGTTATTTATTTATTTGACAGAGAGAGAGAGATCACAAGCAGGCAGAGAGGCAGGCAGAGGGAGAGGGGGAAGCAGGCCCCCCTGCCGAGCAGAGAGCCCGATGTGGGCCTGAAGAACTCTCTAGTGTGGGCAATCCAGAGATCCAAGCGTCCTGCCTGGACACCCCATCCAACGCCCTTACTCTGACAGCTTTGCCCACCTCTGCAACCCAACTTCGGGAGGCAAGAAGCCAAGCTCTTCATCCACCCTCCAGTTTTGACAAAATTATCCAATTTCTTAGTTTTTTTTAAAGATTTTATTTATTTATTAGTTCAGAGAGAGAGATCACATGTAGGAAGAGAGGCAGGCAGAGGGAAAGGGGGAAGCAGGCTCCCTGCAGAGCAGAGAGCCCGATGCAGGGCTCCATCCCAGGACCCTGAGACCATGACCTGAGCCGAAGGCAGAGGCTTAACCCACTGAGCCACCCAGGCGCCCCAAGTGATTCCTTTACATAAGGGAATGTTTTCCTGTGCATAAAGTTTACACAAATGGTCCTTTTTACATAAAGTGGAGGAATCCTGGCATCATTACGGATGCAGGTGGAAGGTAAGTAAAGGTACTGGTCAACTTTGGACTTTGATGCACACTGTAGCTGTTAGGGCACAGGCCTATATGTAAATACGGAACGTCATTTGTAGCATAATCCCTAAGGAATAGATACACAAGCGCAGGAATAACAGTAAGGCCTAGTGTGGCGCTTGGGGGATCGAGTCGAATCCCGTCACAGTAACCCCTGGCTGCCCGAGATTAGGTTATCGGAAGAAGAAGACAGAGGTTAGAAGAACAACAAGCAGCACCTTAAGGGTCGCCTGATTCACTCTACTCCTTCACACAGCACTGCTGTCATTTATCAGGTAGGTGTTGGCTCTTCATGGAGGCCACGGTGAGCCACAGTCTCTGCCTTCATGGAATTGTGTGGCCAGGAAGGGAGGCTGGAGGTGTGACCCAGACCACACAGCACAGGGACCTGCGGTTCAGACTGAGAAACTCACCATGGATGCCGAGAGCTGGGGAAAGTCCCCAAAGAGTTTCCAGTAGGGGATGACGTGATCATCCCAGCTGTGGAGCAGAATGGATTGGAAGGAGATGGGAGTGGAAGCACAGAACTACTCCAGGATTCTCGCCTACAGACAGGGAGGCCGGAGTGTGGAGGGCAGATGGGGGAGAGAGTAAACGGAAAGGCCTGGATGTGGGGGTGTGGGAAGGGAGGAGCCCAGGAACCCTGGGGTTCAGGCAGAGGTCCAGGGACTTGCCAGGGTCCTCAGAGAGCTGGTGGCTGAACCAAAGCTGAGAGCGGAACAGGGTCTTTCCACCGCACGGCTGGAGACATGCCCACATCCAGGAAGAAATCCGGGCAGATGAGAACCAGACATTCTGGAGCAGGGAGGCCCAGATCCGGCATCCTGAGACTGAATGTGATGGTTAAACACCTACAAGGCCAGGTTCTCCGAGTCCAAGAGAAGAACCTCGGCTCAGCACCAGAGCTAGCACATGGAAATGGGGTCGGCGAAGAGTAGAGCCGACAGACGGCTGTCAGGAGAGCCACTGACCTGCCGCCCGCTTCACCGCTGCCTTATCCGAGGCCTTTTCCCAACCTCCCTGAGTCTTAGCTTCTGCGGTGGACAGATTCTCGGACAGCCACCCCTCCTCATGCTCACACCCTGGTGCGATCCTCTTCCCTCGACTGTGGACACAACCCACGACCTGCTTCTAACTCTGTAGAATATAGCAAAGAGGAGGAGATGTCACTCACATGATTAATCTCATCGTAGAAGACGGCCTCCGGCTCGTCAACCCACTCCAGAGACGCTCTTGGCTGGCTTGGTGAAGCAAACGGTCACGTTAGGTGGGACAGTGAGTGTCGTGTGTCAGCTTGGCGAGTCTGTCTGGCACACAGTCATTCCATCACAGGCGTAGCTAGGTGGAGGTAAATTGTAGGTGTGGTTACCATCTACAAGCTGTTGACTTTAAGTAACGATTCTTCGGGGCACCTGGGTGGCTCCATGGGTTAAGGCCTCTGCCTTCGTCTCAGGTCATAATCCCAGGGTCCTGGGATCGAGCCCCGCATCGGGCTCTCTGCTCAGTGGGGAGCCTGCTTCCTCCTCTCTCTCTGCCTGCCTCTCTGCCTACTTGTGATCTCTGTCTTTCAAATGAATAAATAAAATCTTAAAAAAAAATAAAAATAAATAAAAAATAAGTAACGATTCTTCTTGGTAATGTGGGTGGGCTCACCCAATCGATTGAAAATCCTTAAAAATGAAACCAAAGTTTCCCTGAGGAATAAAGAAGAAATTCTGTCTCAAGACAACAGCATCCGTTCCTGTCTGAGAGTTTCCAGTGTGCCAGTCGGCCCGATGGATTTCAGACTTGCCAGCCCCCACAATTATGGAAGCCAATTTCTTGGAATAAATATCTTTAGACACACACACATCCTACTGGTGAAATTTCTCTGGAAGACACTGACTGATACATGGGGAAAGCCCAGGTGGAAAGGAAATGTCTTCAGCCAACAGCCAGCAAGAAGCTGGACCCCGCAATCTTGTGCCCTGGAGGAAATGGGTTTTGCCAACAATCTGGTCGAATTTGGAAATAGTCTCTTCTCCAGTCAGACCTCCAGATAAAAAAAACAATTCAGAAGACAACTCGACTGCTGCCTTGTGAGACCTTGACCCAATAAGCCGCGTCTGGACCTCTAGCCCATAGAAACTATGAAATAATAAATGCATGTTGTGGGGCGCCTGGGTGGCTCAGTGGGGTAAGCCTCTGCCTTCGGCTCAGGTCATGATCTCTGGGTCCTGGGATTGAGCCCCGTGTTGGGCTCTTTGCTCAGTGGGGAGTCTGCTTCCTCCTCTCTCTGCTCCTCCCCCTGCTTATGTTCACTCTTTCTCTGTCAAATAAATAAAATATTTTTAAAGATTTTATTTATTTATTTATTTGGCAGAGAGAGAGAGAGAGATCACAAGTAGGCAGAGAAGCAGACAGAGAAGAGGGAGGGGAAGCAGGCTCTCCACTGAGCAGAGAGCCCTAAACAGGGCTAGATCCCAGGACCCTGAGAACATGACCTAAGCTGAAGGCAGAAGCTTAACCCCCTGAGCCACCCAGGCGCCCCTAAAATTTTTTTTAAATGTGTGTTGGGGCGCCTGGGTGACTCAGTGCGTTAAAGCCTCTGCCCTTGGCTCAGGTCATGATCTCAGGGTTCTGGGATCCAGCCCCACATTGGGCTCTCTGCTCAGCAGGGAGCCTGCTTCCTCCTCCCCTCTCCCTGCCTGCCTGTCTACTTGTGATCGCTGTCTGTCAAATAAATAAATACAATATTAAAAATAAATAAATAAATAAATAATTTAAAAATGTGTGTTGTTTCAAGTCATGAAGTTCACAGCAATTTGTTATACAGCAATAGAAAAATGATACTCTTCCCCTTCTGTAAAATGGGAAAATAATAGTGGTCATCTTACGGGGCCATTCTGGGCCTTCAGAGAGCTAATCCAACAGTATGCTTTTTTCTTTTTTAAGATTTTATTTATTTACTTGACAGAGAGAGATACAGAGAGAGGGAACACAAGCAGAGGGAGTGGGAGAGGGAGAAACAGTCTTCCTGCTGAGATGCGGGGCTTGATCCCAGGACCCTGACCAGAGCTTAAGGCCCTGACCTGAGCTTAAGGCCGATGCTTACGACTGAGCCCCCCACCCCAGGTGCCCCTAATCCAACAGTATGCTTAGCAGAGTGCCTACATTCAGTGCACAACAAATCAATAAATGTTAGCCCTAATTTTTCCAAAATTATTCAGCAGCAGTCAAAGAAGCAGAAACAGAAATAAGAAATGTCCAGATTCCTGAAGCACCCGGACTCACCATATCTCACATGAATGGAAAAAGAGTGTTGATTATTTCAGAGAAGCAGGAGGTAACGTGACAGTTCTGTGCACACACCCTGGTGTCACCCGGGCGCACTCCAGTCCAGCTCTGACATCTGTCAGCTGTGTCCAAGGATAGCCCCTGACACACAGTAGGGCTAGATGAGCCTTAGCTGCAATGTTAATAATGATATCTTTAGGATTTTGGCATGATGATGGTTTTATTATTATTACTATCACCATTACTATATCTGTCTCTAACTCCTAGCCCTAGAAATTAATATAGTACATGTTTATACCAACCGAACAAATAAAGAACGGATGCGAACCCACGCTTCAGAGATTCAGAATTTGCTCATTTTGAATAAACTTCCTACATCCTTGTCAAGAGATTCCGATTGATCTCCTCGGGGTTGTCTGGGGATCGGGAAGGACCGCATCTGGCACAGAACCTGCCCGCACGCAGTTCTGTCACCCCCTCCCCCAACTTCGGCACCCTTCACTCCTGCCGCCGCCCCAGGCGCCCATATCCAGCAGAGGGCGCTGTGGCCTCAAAATGCAGCCCGCCGCCGGTTCCCGCCTCCCTCTCCTAGAGGCCAGAAGCTCGGGAGGGAGGGTACCCGCAAGGGGATGGGCCCGACACCCATCAGACCATTTGTCCTAACTAGTCCCTTTCTCCAAGCACTCAGCAAACTCCCTATCACCCACTGCTGGCTGTTTTTCCTAACCTCGCCCTGCTCTTTGAAGGCTCCAGAACTCTAGACCTCCCTTCTTGGAGCCTCAGAAACTGCATTTCAGCAATGAATCATACCGGCCTTATGCTGTTCTGTTACTGTTTCCAAATTCCATGGCAGCACAGCTATAAACCTCCGTCTGGCCCTCTGAAGAGCCTTCTGCCAGCCACCCACAGCCTTCTCCAGTCCCGTTCCAACTTCTCCAGACAAAACTCACTCACCCCACCCAGCTTACTTCTGCTCCCATCTGCTGCAGGGGAAGGACTATTTCTTTCATTCAGTCTTTCAGCTAACAATTGTTTGGGGCCAAGGTTAGCATCACGCAGAGACAAAGACAGCCAACCTTTACTGAACACTACTGCTATGTGCCAAATGTTGTCCTAAGCACTTCACACACTCTTCACGATACCCCCATGAGGCTCCTTAGACCCATTTTACAGATGAGACAACTAAGGCACAGAGTGGTTAAGGGACATGTCCTAAGGTCATACAGTTAGTGACTGAGCTCGTATTCAAAGCCAGGGTGTCTGGTTCCAACAACTGGCTTCTTAAACAACATGGCATCTGGACTCTCCATACAGACACGGGGCTCAATCCTTGATCCTTAGAACCTCACTGTCCAATATGGCCATCACTAACTACATGACTGTTGAGCACATGACTAATCTAAACTGAGAGGCACTGTAAGTGTAAAATACCCACTGAATTCCAAAGACCTCGTCTGAAAAAAATCTATATAAAATATAGCATTAAAGGGGCGCCCTTCTAGCTTAGTCGGAAGAACGTGGAACTCTTCATCTTGGGGGTGTGAGTTCTGGTCTCAAGTTGGGTGTAGAGATTACTCAAAAAAACCCTTTAAATACATATATATTTATGTGTATATATATATATAAAACACATATATATACATATATTTACATATACTATACATATATATAGCAATGTACACATATATCATTAATAATTCTTACATTGATTACATGTAGAAGTGATATTTTTGATATATTCAGTTTAAAAATATATCATCAGGGCATCTGGATGGCTCAGTTGGTTAAGCAACTGCCTTCGGCTCAGGTCACGGTCCTGGAGTCCCGGATTCGAGTCCCGCATCAAGCTCCCAGCTCCATGGGGAGTCTGCTTCTCCCTCTGACCTTCTCACCTCTCATGCTCTCTCTCACTGTCTCTTTCTCAAATAAATAAATAAAATCTTTAAAATATATATATATATCATTAAAATTAATATCACCTTTTTCTTCTTCTTTTTTTTAAAAGAGTTTATTTATTTATTTGTCAGAGAGAGAGAGCGAGAGCGCACAAGCAGGCAGAGTGGCAGGCAGAGGCAGAGAGAGAAGCAGGCTCCCTGCCAAGCAAGGAGCCGGATGCGGGACTCTATCCCAGGACACCAGGATCATAACCTGAGCCGAAGGCAGCGGCTTAATTGACTGAGCCACCCAGGCGTCCCTTCTTTTTTTTTTTTTTTTTTTTTTTTTAAAGATTTTATTTACTTATTTGAGAGAGAGAATGGGAGAGACAGAGCTTGATCCGAGAGCGGGGGGGGGGGTGGGGTAGAGGGAGAGGGAGAAGCAGACACTCTTTGCTAAGCAGGGAGCCCAATGTGGGGGTCAATCCCAGGACCCCAGGATCATGACCTGAGCCAAAGGCAGACACTCAACCAAGTGAGCCACCCAGGTGCCCCTCTTTTTACTTCTGAACACATGTTTACTACTAGAACATTCAAATGGTGTAGATGCCTCGCCTTCTATTTCTGGACGACAGTTCTAGGAGCTCTCAGCCCAGTGAGAGACAGACAGGATCTCCAGTAATTCTAAACCAAGCAAAAATGTGGTGTGTGTCCTGAGAAGTGAGACCAAGGTGGTACAGGAGCCCAGGGAAGCTTTCCACATGGACTCAGAACTCCAGAGGTCTGCAGGAGTCCACTCTGGAGAGAGAAGCAGTGGGGACAGCCAATGCCAAAGCTGCAAGGCAGAGGGAACCCCAAGTCGACGCGGGAGATGGGACAAGGAGTGCTTCTGGGATGGGCAGAGGGAGCCAAGGCTGGTGGGCCCTCAGACTGTGGGGTGGGAGGTGGGGGGCTCTGACTGTGGGACGGAAAGCTCTTGGCAGGATGGAGTTCCAGGAACCCAAGGCTGGGGAGGGCCCTAGGGACTGGGGAAGTTGCCAGCTCAGACTCCAGCAGGGGTGGGGAGGGAGAGAGGGAAAGGGGGCAGGGCAGTGAGTGGCAGATCAACCCTCCCTCTCCTCCTCCTCCTCCTTGCCACTCCCTGAGGGCTCTGAGGACCAAACTCCTCAGAGGAGGTTGCTGTGAGAGGATAACTTGTGAGGAGCATTTCCTGCCTCTGGTTCACAACTGCTTCCTGCCCAGAGCTCCCAACACTTGACCCCCATTAAATTCTTTCCTCCCAGGGGAGGTGGGTGGCCAGGAGGGCCTCACCACCTCTGCAGGTCCAGGGATCCAAGCCCCTCAGCAGCCAAAGGAGGGAGGATCCCAGGTGTCCAGAGGCTCAGCCTTCCCCAGCCCTTCTGAGGATCTGGACTCCAGGCCTCATGGTGAAACTTCTGGACAGATTTTGGGGGAGTCACCCCTGCCTCCCTCCCCTCGCGGAGAGGACTCTCCTTTTCTGTCTTCTGGCCTCTCTACTCCTTTGAGCCCCTCAGCTCTGGGCGGGAACTCCCAACTCTTCTTCATTTATGGGGCACACATTTTTTTCCCCAAACAGAAGTTAGGGGTTTTTAAAGGGAAGGAGGGGTGGCGGTTACGTGCAAATTCCACAGGAAATAATCCTAAGTGATTCCTTCTCTAGAACCGCCTGAGGTCTCCATCTGCAGTTTCCTCCCTGGTTGTGCGGTGAGACCAGTTTCCCAGGAAGTGAATTTTGAGAGTCCACTGACGGTTGCTGAAAGAGGTCAGAACTTTCTTTCTTACTTCCCAAGCCTAAACCATGCCCTCGCCACACTTGTGTGGGTAGTGTAATATCAATACTTAAAATGGGCAAAGGAGGGGCACCTGGATGGCTCAGTGGGTTAGGCCACTGCCTTCGGCTCGGGTCATGATCTCAGGGTCCTGGGATTGAGTCCCGCATGGGGTTCTCTTCTCAGCAGGGAGCCTGCTTCCCTCTCTCTCTCTCTCCCTAGCTCTCCGTCTACTTGTGATTTCTCTCTGTCAAATAAATAAATAAATAAAATCTTTAAAATGCAAACTATTTTTTTTAAAAATGGGCAAAGGATCCCCCCCCAAAAAACCCAACTCAGCTCAGTAAAAACCTCGGGTTCTGCCTCTAAGTCACAACTGTCTTCTTGCTTTCATACATCCTGGAGCCCCCTAGAAGCCCACAGTACCAGCCAGGAATCTTGGATCCTCCAAAAATGCTGCACTGAGAGCGGAGATGAGCCCAGGGGAGACTTAGTCCCTTGACCTGACCTTGTCTCTGGATCACCAGCTGAGCCACAGTGTGGGACATCCCGCCCCATCGTCCACACACCCTTTAGAGCCGGGGCAGAATTCCCTTAGAGGATGGGATCTCCCCTTCCAGGCATGCTCAGCCCGGGTCCAAGGAGAAAGGAAGGCCCTGGCAGAGCGACAGACCTAGAGGGCAGACCCATTCGGATAGCCAGGCAACCCAGAGCCCCCTCTGTGCCTAGGGCTCCCCCTGGTGGCGACGGTAAGAAACTACCAGAGACTTGGACAGAAGAAGCGGACCGTGGAGGAAACTACTAATGGGGATAAAGACTTTCTTCCCCTTCCCTCACTCGTACGTACCCCTACCCCACCCTCCACAGGGACCAGATGCCAAGGGGTGGATTTGTGTGAGCCTAAAAAGGGCCCTGGAGTTCTTTCTCCACTTTCATTTTTCAGGGCTGTACCACATTGGCCCTGCCTGGCTGGAGTGGAATCCAGGCTCTAGGGCCCCAGACCTACCCTGAGACACCCTCAGTGAAGGGGGAGCCCACACTGCGGCAGCAAAGGTCAGATCAGCCAGAGGAGACTCCTCCCCGCCCTCAGCACCCGGCGCCCTACACCACCAGCTCACCCTCTCCCCGTCCTAAAACCTCCTCCTTCCATCCCGCCCCTCCGACGGATCCAAAAGCTAAGCCACATTTGGAGAGGAGGTTGCAAGTGCGAAGAGAGGAGGGAAGGGGCAGAGAAGGGGGTCCTCTGGCCTGTGCAAGCTCCGCCCTCCCCAAGCCGCCCCAGGTTTGGCCCTTCTGGGTGCTCTAAGGAAGCGGGCGGACTAACCCAGAGCTGGGGGTGGGGCAGCGCGGAGGGGCGGGGGAAGGGAGGAGGAAGAGGGAGGAGGGGAAGGCAGCCCAGGCGTGGAGGCCTGGTTTGGGAGGTGAGGGGCTCGTCCCCCTCAGCCCCGTGGGTTGCAAAGAATTGCTAATTGCAACTAAACGAGGCCTCGGTATGGGGGAAGGGGCAGTCGCTCGGCTGTCAGGGGCTGCCGCCTCTTTGAGTGCCCGGGGAAGGCCAGGCCAGCCTGCTCTTCTCATGTAAAGCAGCTTTTTGTCTGGGGGAGCCAGGGCTGGGGCCAGGGGCTGGGGAAGGGGCCCAAGCCATTAGCAAGCTTCTTGTTCCCCAGAAAGCCGATGGCTTCTCGGAGTGAGGACACCCCCTCCGCCGCCGCCGCCGCCGCTGCAGAGTTTTTTTATGGTGGGGCTTGATGGGGTGCTGCCCAGCAGGAGGGGGGGTGGGCCCGGGATCCCAGCACCCCCCTTGCGGGGCTGTGGGAAAAAACTGAGCACAAAGAAGGGGGCTGGCCCAGCCGAGTTGGGAGACAGGGCAGCTCTGATCCTGCGCTGCCCTGAGCTTGAAGTACCCGTTGCTGGAACCCCTTCCCAGAAAATGGACCCGGTAGCCACGCGGACCTTATCTGGTCAGCCGGGCCCCCTTTCAGACTTCCTCATCCACTTTGCCAGCCTTCTGAATGTTTTGTACTATGGGGAGTGGGAAAGGTCTGGAAGATCTAAGCCTGAGCCCAACCAGGGAGAAGAAAGAATTGAACCCCTGGAGAAATCCTATAAAAACACAGGAACTCTGGGGCCACCTAACCTTTTAAAGACTGGAGAGTGTTGCCTTCTAATTTGGATGCGCAGTTTTGTGAGCCTCTATAGACTTGGACAAGAGATTACATAACTTTGAGCCTCAGTTTTCTCATCTATAAAATGGGGGCAAGAGCAACCATGCACTTAAAGTTCTCATGAAGATACAGACAGGAAAGTATCCGGCGGGGCAGGCGCTAGTTCTCAGTGTGTTCCTTGCCCTTCTGGAAACACCCATCCTTCTACAAGCACGCATGTTCCAGGGATAATGAGGTCTGGGTACTTCACACTTGTCTAGCACTTTACAATTTCCAGAATGCACGTGTCAGCTCTCAGACAATAACCATAAGTGGAACAGGTCTTTGCTCCCTACATGGGGGGGGGGGGGGTGTTCCCAGAGGAGAATTCAGATTCCCCTGACTCTCCCCACCTCCTCAACCCCCACTTCCACCCTGGCTCCTCCCACTCACTCCTGTGAGCCCAGCTCCCAGATGAGGCAATGGAGCCCAGGCAGATGGGGCAATGGAGCCCAGCGCTGGCTGGGGGAGGCCAGCTTGCCTTCGTGGCCACCTTGGCTCTGCCCCTAAACCCACGCTCAGAAACTTTGGCCTGTGTGGGTGCCCTTCATTCTGTTCCACACAGGGGCCGCTGAGAAGCGGAGAGCGGCTCTCCTGGCAGCCTGGGAACCTCAGACTGGGGGGTAGCAGATCGCAGTGGAGTCCGTCCTTCCCCTCCGTCCTTTTCTGACTGGAAGTGTGCTGCTTCATCCAGCAGTGCTGCCTCCCCTTCCTTCCTCTCTTTACTTTGGGGGCCCCGAGGTATCTTCGCATCCCAGTGTGTTGCCCTCGCTGGAGCCCTGCCGTCTCCCCACCCAGAGGATCCTGATCCCAGAGGGCCTTTGGCCAAAGGGCTCTGGCTTTGGGCCAGGGCCTTTCTCATTGCCTGGCTCCCTCCCCACAGGCCCCTAATCCCTCTCACCCAGCAGGAAGCCCTTAAGCTGCCTTTTCAGCGGCCTTCCCCAGCCCGCTGCGGGCTCTGGGCCTTTCTATACCACCCTGGGCAGGAGCTATGTTGTACAAGCTGGAGGGAGTGCCCCCGCAAAGAGGTCATGGTGCCCACGGGAGTTTCCAGCTCTAGCAGCCTCTCCTCCTGGTCACCTCTTCGGGCTTACCCCCCTCTAGTACACTCCCTGGGCTTCCGCGGCACAGACAGCCCGGGCTAACTTGCATCAAAGCCACAGGCTGGGTCCAGGTGGGGGTAGGGACCCTAGGGGGACAGTGGGCAGGAGGCCAGGACCTGGGGAAGTGTGGCAGGCAGGAGAGGCCCCTTTGGCTCTGTGCCTTTGGTCCTTTTGGCAGGTCCCTCCATCTTTCCCCTGATTCCAGCCTCTGTCCTCAAACCCTGAAAGTTCATTCACAGCCTGCTCAGACTCACTACGCAGCCCAGACTGAGGACTGGAGAGCCTAGTCCCCGGAAGGCCCATGAGACCCTCTCTGGCCCACCCTGGCTGAGAGGGAGGCCAAGTGAACGGAAGAGAGCACTGGGGGGAGGGGAGAGACTGGGCTCTTTTGCTCCTCTAGCCTTATATCGGGGTGACTAGGCTGGGGATTTCAGAGCTTGGATTATGCTGGGACAGGCTTAGCTTCAAACCCTCAGTCCCCCTGGCCTTTGCAAGCCTCCTCCTACTGATTCTGATTTTTGGTTTGGAAAATATAGTCCTTGTATGGCCTAGTCCCTACCCTGCCCTCACCGTTTCCTCCCCTCCTTCTCCAGGAAAAAAGTACACACCTCCCCACCTTGGCCCCCTTCTCCGTAGCTCAGACCCCAGCCCAGCCTCTCAGTCAGCCTCCCACTCCAGGAAGCCGGGCTTTGGCTGGCTCGGAGTGGTTAGAGGAGAGTTGGGGTGCCTCTGGGAGGTCTGTTTGTAGTTCAGATTCTTCTCATTCCAGACTCAGCAGGCTCTCTCTAAGGGAAGGGCCCGGGGTGGAGGGGGGGGGGGAATCCTTGGGGCACCAGCTGCGGGGAAGGGAAGCTTCCTGGAGAGCGGAGGGAAGTGTTTGCTTCTCCTCCCAATGACCCCCATGCACAAGGTAGGAGCTACCTCTCCCAATTCCATCTTTGGGGTCCCCCCACTCCAAGCTGCCTCAACATGAAAACCCCTCCCCAAAAAAAGGAGACATTTAGAGGGCTCAACTGAGGTCTGATCTCTTTCTTTGTTTCCTAAGGAGTTTCTTGCCTTCTGGGATGCTTCCTTTCTGGAGGAGCTGGGGAGGGTATCAAAAGAGGGATGCCTGGAGAGAGACTGGGTCAGTACCAGCTTCAACGAGGACTTGTCACTCTGTCCCCCAAACTGAAGTCTCCTGTAGATTTTTCTTTGAACCCAGCATAGGCAGATCTGTCCCTCTATACTGCTAGATCCCAGACCACAGAATTCCTCCGGGTTTGATCAGAGAGACCCAGCCCTTGGGGGCGAAAGCATCCTGAACCCCTCAGGCCTTAGAAGTCTGACATCTGCCACAATTTCCCGTGAAACCTCATCCTTGGCTGCTTCTACCTGGTCTAAGGAGAGGAGGAAAATGAGTATTAAAGACTTGAGTGTCCATTGACTGCTCACTGACAACTTTATCTGGTCCTCCCCACCCAACGAGAGAGCAGATTCACATCCCTACCTTACAGATGAATAGTCTGAACTCCAGAGGGCTCAGAGTGACCCGTCCTGGGAAGGTAGTAATGAAGTAGAGAGCACTGTCGTGTGCCTGTGTTCAGGAGCCTCTCCGGGTGACCTGTGGTTGACAATCTGCTTCCAGGTTACAAAACAGCATGCACCACCTTAAACCTCTTTTCCCAAAGCAATTCTTCAAATCCATTTTCTTGGTCCGTCCTCACTTCAAGGGAAAAGGAGAGATTTATGTACCATTCTGCAGATGGAGAAACTGATACTCAGAAAAGCAAAATGATTCACTGAAGGTCAGAGAACTAGTAAGTACTAAGGCCGGGACCTGAGCATTTCAGTTTCCTGGGGCCACTTCATGAGTGCCACGATTGTATCAAATTTGTTTTTCCCTTTACTCTACTGATTGGGGACCAAAACATTTGCAATTAAGTATGGCTTCAAGGGACACCTGGGTGGCTCAGTGGGTTAAAGCCTCTGCCTTCAGCTTAGGTCGTGATCCCAGGGTCCTGGGATCAAGCTCTGCACTGGGCTCTCTGCTTGGCGGGAAGTCGGCTTCCTCCTCTCTCTCTGCCTGCCTCCCTGCCTACTTGTGATCTCTGTCTGTCAAATAAATAAATAAAAATCTTTAAATAAATAAATATGGCTTCAAGAAATTGGTTAATTTGGGGGGAACCTGGGTGGCTCAGTGGGTTAAGCCTCTGCTTTCAGCTCAGGTCATGATCTCAGGGTCCTGGGGTTGAGTCCCCCATCAGGCTCTCCACTCAGCAGGGAGCCTGCTTCCCCCTCTCCCTCTGCCTGCCTCTCTTCCTACTTGTGATCTCTCTCTGAACTAATAAATAAATAAAATCTTTAAAAAAAAACTAAGAAATTGGATAATTTTGTCAAAACTGGAGGATGGAAACCTGGACCCTAGAAACCTAGCTTGCTTACTTCTCAAAGCTTGGTTTCTTGCCTCCCTAAGTTGGGTTCCAGAGGTGGGCAAAGCTGTCAGAGTAAGGGTGTTGGATGGGGTGTCCAGGCAGGATGCTTGGATCTCTGGATTGCCCACACTAGAGAGTTCTTCAGGCCCTGTCGTATTTTTAGAGGGCATTAATTCACTTAACAAATGTTTACTGAGCACCTACTATATACCACCTATTAATAAGCCCAAGAATATGCACAGAAACTAAGACACAGCCTCGGTTCTCAAGAAACTATCTTGTTAAGAACTGGGGGGGTTAGACATACCAAGTACTAAATGTCACCAGATAAGCACACTCCCAGAGAAAGGAGTGTGGGGGTAGTGTCAAGAAAACACCACAGGGACCAGTCTTGAAGGATTTACAATGGTGGAAGGGCTTTTATGGAAGGACCCAGTGAGGAGGCAAGGACATAAAGTATGAAAATACCAAGGGTGGGGCACCTGGGTGGCTCAGTGGGTTAAGCCTCTGCCTTCAGCTCAGGTCATGATCTCAGGGTCCTGGGATCAAGTCCCCCATTGGGCTCTCTGCTCAACAGGGAGCCTGCTTCCCCCTTTTCTCTCTGCCTGCCTCTCTGTCTACTTGTGTTCTCTGTCAAATAAATAAATAAATAAAATATTTTTTTTTAAAAAAGGGAAAGAAAATACCAAGGGTTCTGCTCTGTGTAGGTCATAAGTGAAGTCAGGATAAGGTGTAGAAACTAAGATCACTCTGGGTGCTTTACATAAATGGATACTTAAGGTGCTAGAACTGACTTGTGCTCCCACATTCCTATGTGGAAACCTGAACCCTCAAAGTGAATGTATTTAGAGGGGCTCCTGGGTGGCTCAGTTAAGCATCTGCCTGTCTTTGGCTCAGGTCATGATCTTAAGGTCTTGGAATCCATCCCCTCATAGGGCTCCCTGCTCTGCGGGGAGTCTGCCTTTCCTCCTACCCTTCCCTGCTGGCTCATGCTCTCAGAAGGAAGTAGGCAAATAAATAAATTCATTTAAAAAAATTGTTAGGTGGACCGGAAGAACAGACTTTATAATGAAGACACAGAAATGAGCCTCCAGGAGGAGTTGCTGCCTTTGCCACATCAGGTAAGGGGAATCATGAGCCCAACTTCTACTCCTGCCACAGACGCTGAACAAGGGGCACACCTCGTTCCAGGACCTCACCTGCCAGCAGAAATAGAGCAGCGAGATCATGGCCTCATCTCCCTTGAACTTCCAAGTCCCAAAGGAATGAAGGAATGCATTCTGTATCTGGACCTCTAGCTGCAAGGGAGGCTAAGCCATGAGGTTTTTGTTTGTTTGTTTTTTTTTGTTTTGGCTTTCTAACCTCTGTAGCACAGGAAGGTACCTAGAAGGAGGTGGGAATGGATGCTGAAGGCCAGTCCCTCTTGTCTACCGCACTAGAAATTAAGGCGGGGAAAGTGACACTGGGGTTTGAGTTTGAACAGTTGTTGAATGAGTTTGGAGTGGGGTATAAAGCAAGACTGGGTAGCTGCCAAGATTACCCAGGGCTCAGAAAGCTAATTGAGTGCTCTGGAAAGCAGAGAGCTCTGGAGTGTGCATAAGAATCACTGGAGGAGGGACGCCTGGGTGGCTCAGTTGGTTGGACGACTGCCTTCGGCTCAGGTCATGATCCTGGAGTCCCGGGATCGAGTCCCGCATCGGACTCCCAGCTCTATGGGGAGTCTGCTTCTCTCTCTGACCTTCTCTTCGCTCATGCTCTCTCTCCCTGTCTCTCTCTCAAGTAAATAAATAAAATCTTTAAAAAAAAAAAAAAAAGAATCACTGGAGGATTATGAATTCTGATTATCGGGAGGACCCAGGAATCTGGTGTTTTTTTTTTTTTTCTTTAAGATTTTATTTATTTAGGGCGCCTGGGTGGCTCAGTGGGTTGAAGCCTCTGCCTTCGGCTCAGGTCATGGTCTCAGGGTCCTGGAATCGAGTCCCGCATCAGGCTCTCTGCACAGTGGGGAGCCTGCTTCCACCTCTCTCTCTGCCTCCTTGTGATCTCCATTTGTCAAATAAATAAATAAAAATCTTTTAAAAAAAGATTTATTTATTTGACAGAGGGCACAAGTAGGCAGGGAGGCAGGCAGAGAGAGAGGAAGAAGCAAGCTCCCTGCTGCTGAGCAGAAAGCCTGAGATGTGGGGCTCAATCCCAGGACGCTGGAATCATGACCTGAGCTGAAGGCAGAAGTTTTAACCCACTGAGCCACCCAGGCACCCCAGGAATCTGTATTTCTAATAGGCAGCTCCTGCCTCAGGGCCCCTTCTTCTGTGATTCTGAGGCCTGCGGACTTCAGGCTTTCAAGAATATGGTCCTGGGGCAGAAGCTCCAATGGCACAATTCCACATAGTACTGTGAGCTCTGCAAAAGTTCGGTTTTTCAGGGGTACAATGAGCCAAGTTAGCCCCTTGCTCTCCTTCCTGAGAGCTGGTTCTGAAGATTGGATGCTTAAACCCTGAAAAAGGCCAGTGAGGTGGGGGTGCAGGGGCAGGGGGCCTGCTGGAACCCAGGAGTCTAGGGATTTAAGCCCCCCACCAGTAGGACCAGCACCTAGGAGAACTAGGTGATCCCTCAGTGACAGGCACAAAAAACGTCTTGGAGCTGTGACTCACTGCGTCCTTTCTTCCAACCCTGGCCCTGATGTTCAGGACCCTTGGGACCCTACTTTGATTACAGTGGTGACAGAGCACCTTAAACCTTGGGGAGTTTAAGGATTTGAGAGACAAGGATCAAGGTCAAACAGAAACAGGGGGCAGGAGAGGAAGGGAAGAGAAGACTGGCACTGCCATCCAGAGTGGCCTGGAGTCCCCGTGGGAAGCCAGCGATGTCCTGAGCCCACACTGAATGGCAACACAAAATAATATCCAAATGGATTTTTTTTCCCTTTTCTTTCTCAGTAATTTTGTTTTCCTGGTTCTTATTCCCCAGCCCCAGCCCTTAAGCTCCCAGTTCTGAGGGCAAGCCCTGGCCTTCTCCTGGCAGCACACCCCAACCCAGCCCCACATCTCAGGCGAGGTCATCACTTCAAGTCAGAGCAGGGCCAAGTCTGCAGGGCTAGGCAGCCAGGGAGGAGGACCCATCCTTCTTCCCAGGGGTCCCCTTCCACACCCAGTTCCAGACTCCCAGGGTCCCCTCCAGAAACTTCTGCAGTCTTGCTTAGCCAGGATCCCCTGTGCCTGCCTCCTGGGGCTGGTTCTCCCAGGAGAAGAACAAGCTTTTGGGCTGGGGGAGGGAGTCAGAAACCCATTCCCCAGCCCCCAGTTATCACCACAAAGCAAAGTCCAGGGAAAGGGGTGGGGTGGGTGTTAGAGAGCCAGGTCCTCACTAGTAAATCAAAGTTGGTTTCCCAGATGGAGCTGCAGCGGCTTTGATTTCTCAAGCCGCCCCCTCCCCCTCTGCCTCCCCTCACCCCCAGCTCCATGGTTTCAATTCCTCCCTGAAAAGCAGTGGGGCCTCCTTTCAAAGCAGCCCAGCGCCTCCAACTCCCAACTACAGCTTAAGTTACAGGAAGGAGAAAGGGGAGGGGGTGAGGTGGCCCAGCCTGGAGGAAAATGAGAGAAATTCTGGGAGAAGTGAAGGGGACAAGGGAGAGTGAAAAGAAAGGAAAAGGAGGGAAAAAAGAGAGCAAGTTGGGAGATGGGGTACAGATAGTAGCAGAAAGAGGTCCTCTGCTGGAGCAGGAGGGAACCCCACTGGGGAAGCAAACCTATCTATCATCCTTCCCCAAGTGAGCATTCCCCCACCCCCTTCACCCCTGAGGACTCCTCCACATCTACAAGTCTATGATTCTGGCTCTCCCCGTTCCTCTCCTCTTGGCATTAGTTTCTAGAACTTTCCAGGAGACAAAATATCTGATTCATTCATTCCCAGAGATACTTATTCCTGGGACTGAGATAGGAGTCACCCCCATGAACCTCATTAACCAAACTCAACACTGATTTTTCAGCTTTGTTTTCCCCAGTCTACTCTGAGCAGCCCACACCTTGCTCTTGCTTGGCCTAGGCCTGGGTTAATTAAAGTCCTTAATTAATAGATCATCTGTTATATCTGTTTAATCCTTTTATGGCCCATTTTGCCATCCAGAGACCTTGGGGAAGGGTGGTGGAAGGGCCTAACAGCTGTACTCTCTGCCAAGTCCCCCCCTCCCTCCCACTGGGTCCCCACTGCCAGGGGGGCAGACTTGGAACTTGGCAGGGGGTGGGACGAGGTGCACTGAAAGGGACCTACTAGTGGACAGGCAGTGGGGGCTTTGGGAGTCCTAGACCTGATGATTCTGCGGCCCATTTCTAAGGGCTGGTTCCCTGAAAGCTGAGTGGAGGACCACGTTTGGGGAGAGGAAATTCAGCATCTCACCTGAAATTAATTCCAGGACTTAGTGGCCAGGCTGGGGAGAGAAGAGGAAAAGGAAGATTCTTTTTTTTTTTTTTTAAAGATTTTATTTATTTATTTTGATAGAGAGAGATCACAAGTAGATGGAGAGGCAGGCAGAGAGAGAGAGGGATGGAAGCAGGCTCCCTGCTGAGCAGAGAGCCCGACTCGGGACTCGATCCCAGGACCCTGAGATCATGACCTGAGCCGAAGGCAGCGGCTTAACCCACTGAGCCACCCAGGCGCCCGGAAAAGGAAGATTCTTGACCAGGCAGAGAGAGATACCTTGTGCGCTAGGGGAGGGGTAGCGGGTAGCCCCTTAGATTCTCTGAAGGCTCAAACCTTGTTTTCCCCATTGAGAGTATTTTCTTTCGCTTAGAGAATAAAAACTGAAGATTCAAAGCATCTGACATTAAGTTCTCTTCCTTAGCCCTCCCCTCCTAAACAGATACACCCCCCTTTTCCTTTAGGGTAGAGGGTGCTTCAGGAGAGAAAGAATGCTGACCCAGGATTGAGGAAACGAAGAAAGGGGTTTCCTTTCTTCGCAGGAGCCCAAGACCAACCAGTAATGTTCAGGAACATTCCTTTCCTTGCTGGGGGCTGGGTGGGGGGGTGATTTCTCCAGAAGACAGAGGTTCTAATGGGAAAGAAACAAGGAGACAAGGAGGCACGCAATTACCCAGAGTCTTTTCCTTGGCAAAATGAAAGGCCAGAAACAAGAGGATTTTTGTGTGAGAGTGGGGAGCCCTGGGAAGAGCCCCTCAGGTTTCCTTAGCCAAAGGAATTTTCCTGTGCTGTCTCTGAGCAGGCTCATGTTGTTCAGGATATTGCTGCCAAGCTGTCTTTTCGCTTACCTGTAACACACAAGCCTTTCGAGCAAGGAGTTTCCACGATCCAAACATACGATTTTCACAGCTCCCTTTATCTGGCCCAAAGGTAAAAATCGATAAATGTTTTCATGATCCCCCCTCTACAGACGAGGGAGCTGAAGCTAGGGAAAGCAAATTGACTTGCCCAAGCTCACTCGGCAGGTGTGGGAGGGAGCCAAGCCAGCAGCCAGAACATTCTGAGCCTCAGACCAGGTTTCTTTCCTCTCTACCAGCTCTTTGCTCTGTTCTGCAGGGTTGAGCTTTCTGTTCTAACAGAACATCCCCTGAAACGGAGTGCAAACTGTCATTACAATGTGCCCCCAACAATTATTCCAGATATCGGGTTTGTAACTTGAGAGATGACTGACAGCCGTGCCTCGAGATTTAGAGAAGTGGCACTCTCACTGTGTACTGGGGACATCTGGGCCCCCATCCTACCGCAGAAGCCCAAGACCAACCAGAAACTTTCAGTCAATGCCTCGAGATTTAGGGAAGTGGCACTGTCACTGCGCACTGGGGACATCTGGGCTCCCACCCTACCGCAGAAGCCCAAGACCAACCAGAAATGTTCCTCAGGGCTGAACAGCAGCTGTGTTCTGAAGCAGATGGCAGACTATCACCCCCCTAGACCCGAAGTTTCCTGAAGCTGGAGCCCAGGTCTCTATAGACTTTGTCTGCTTTGCATATCATAGGTACTCAAAACCTTGTTGAATTGAAAACAATAGCTATTATTTTTCAAGCTTTTATTTATTTTTTTAAAGATTTTTTTTAAATTTATGTATTTATTTGACAGACAGAGATCACAAGTAGGCAGAGAGGGAGGAGGAAGCAGGCTCCCCGCTGAGCAGAGAGCCCGATGTAGGGCTCCATCCCAGGACCCCGGGATCATGACCTGAGCTGAAGGCAGAAGCTTTAACCCACTAAGCCACCCTTTTAGCCTAGCATCAGGTCAAGTGAGTGCCGTGCTCTACCTCATTGAATTGTCACAACAGCTATTCAGCTATTCAGCTATTCAAGTTCAACCAACTTGAGGCTCTCAGTGTCCTGAGAAGTGAGCCTGTGTAGTTCACACGTGGGCTAGACTCTTTTCTTCTGGCCCCACCACTCTTTCTCAGTCCCCCTCCTCCTCGACCCATTGTCCTCAATGTTGGTATCTCCAAAGCTCTAGTTTTCCCACCCAATCCACCTTCCATGGGTGATCTTAGGCACTAGCAACAACCATAGCCTAAAGTTACCAGATCTGAATCTAGCCTAGAGCCCCCACCTGGCCCCTGGCTTAGAATAGCCATCTGTTTTCTGGGCACCCTCCATTGGATGTACCATCAGCTTGGACCAGCTCGCCTGAGTTCATTACACATCTTGGTCTGCATTTCCTAGCTTCATTAATGACATCAGGGCATCTTGGTCAGAAACCTTGGTTGGCCTCCTCCGTCCTCTCTCTTCTCCAACTACACAGCCTCTGCTCATTGGACGCCCTCACCATCTCTTGCCCAGACTCTTGTAATCTCTCCCTAACTGGTATCTCTGACTCACCCAAGTCACGTTGCCCATGTCTCCCCAAATGCACCAACTAAATCTTGGGCATGACTCTTTCCCTTCCCCACACTCCAGCATATCTCCAACGGCAGGAATCCAGATTGGGTGCACGATATCTAGGGTCCCTGCTTATTTAAAATCTCCTCTGCCATCATTCTCCTCCACAGGGCTCTAGCAGGCCCAAATTTGTGTATTCTTGGGCTTCCTGCCCATTCCAACCATTTGACCCCACCATACCCTTGCATGTGCTGGTCCTTCGGGCTGGAATGCCCATCCCCACCTTGAGATGGGGGCTTCATATTTCTATACCTAGTGCCTCACACATGGTCTGCAAAGCCCTGTGGATCTGGGTTCTCTTTATCTCATTCTATTTTATTCCTCACTACAACTACACAATCTTCCACTGCCCTCCCCAACCCAGTCTGATTCCTGTATTACACTGCCTCAGCATAGGCTTCCCCTCCATACCGCTGAATCCTGTGGCAATTTTGCATCCATTTAAGTGACTATGTGATAAGTGTGAGTGTCTCCCTTTTCCACTAGAATGCAAGCTGCCCAGGAACAGGGTCGCTTCTGGTGATCACTACCTAATTAAGTGCATAAAAGCACACAATTCTTATAAAACATTAGGGGCTGTGTGGTATAGGAGACAGAACACACACACAGCTTTAAGAGCCAAGCAGGCCTGGGTTTAAATCTCAGCTCGGACACTTTGTGACGTTGAGAAAGTTGTCAAATCTCACCTAAGGTCAGATTCTTCATCTTGAACAAATAAATGAATGAATTAATTTTTTTTTCTTCTTTAAATAATTTTATTTATTTATTTGGCAGAGAGAGAGACATGAGAGAGGGAATATAAGCAGGGAAAGAGGGAGAGGGAGAAGCAGGCTTCCCTCGGAGCAGGGAACCAGATGTGGGGCTCGATCCCAGGACGCTGGAATCATGACCTGAGCAGAAGGCAGACGCTTAATGACTGAGCCACCCAGGCGCCCCTGAATGAATGAATTTTTATTTTATTTTTAATTGTAGATTCTTCATCCATAAACCCAATGCAATACTTCTTGTGTATGTGCAGTGTTCAGTAGGAGCTCAAGAAATGGTAGTAGTGGGACACCTGTGTGGCTCAGTGGGTTAAGCTTCTGCCTTCGGCTCAGGTCATGATCCCAGGGTCCTGGGATGGAGGCCCACATGGAGACCTGCATTGGGCTCTCTGCTCAGCGGGGAGCCTGCTTCCCGCCTGCTCTGTGCCTGCCTCTCTGCCTACTTGTGATCCCTCTCTCTCTGTGTTAAATAAATAAATAAAATCTTAAAAAAAAAAAAAAAAGAAATGGTAGTAGTTACCCTTTGTATCCAAGGATGTTTGCCGAATAAATATTTAATTCATGTCACTTCATGTTTTGAAAGGTTCTTCATGATTGTAAAATGTATTCCTGTCATTCTGAAATTACTCTGGATGTGTAAATCTCATATTTTAAAAATCTGCTGGCTCATTCCCACTTTGCAGATGGTGAACCTAAGGTACAAAGAACTGAAATGACTATCCGAGTCAGGGATCAGGTCCAGGTCAGTGCTCAAGCTAATTAAAAAAAAAAAAAAAAATCAGAATTAACTGTTGTACCTATCAAATGACATAATCTAGTGTTTAAACTGAGAGAATCTGCTCATTTCCTTTAGTTACTGATCTCCTGCCATTGAAAGGTGGGTTTGTGGCGTGGAAAGTGTGTGGATAGACCTGAAAACCTGAAGATGTAGGTTCTGGTCCTGTTCACATTCCAGATCCTCACATGAAAAGGCAAGAGTAAGGGAGAAATATCGTGATTTCACCCAGGTGTGATTTCTTATTTCATGTAGAAATGCTAGATAAGGGGCACCTGGGTGGTTTAGTCCTTGGTCGCCTGCCTTCAGCTCAGGCTCAGGTCATGATCCCAGGGTCCTGGGATGGAGCCCTGCATTGGGCTCCCTGCTCAGCAGGAAGCCTGTTTCTCCCTCTCCCAGTCTCCCTTCTTGTATACCCTTTCTCGCTGCCTCTGTCAAATAAATAAATAAAATCTTTAAAAAAAAAAAAAAAGGGAAGAAAGAAAGAAAATGCTAGATAAGTGCAGGATCTCAGTAGAATGACTATTCTTCCGGGATACCACAAACTCTTGACAGTCCGGGATGCTGCCATTTTCCTCTGCACCCCTCCCTCCTCCAGCCCCACCCCCCAGCACCTACCGCAGTGGTGTGAAATGAGAAGACTCAAGAAAAGTCTGTTGAAGGAATGAACACTTTTCTGAGTGAATGAAAGAAGGCCTGTGACTTCTTTTTTCCACCTCCAGCTCCCCCTTTGTGGGGGTGGTTGTGGAAGGGATAACCGTCACTCAAAACTGGCCCCAGGGTAGGAAAACAGGTTTGTCACGGAAGGAAATTGAAGATGCTGCATTTCTATTGGAGATTGACTCTCAATTTCCGATCAGACGGTGAGCTTCCTGAGTGGAGAGTAGGAGCCTGTCTTACTCATTTTTGTTTTCCCTGCTCAGCTCAGGGGCTTGGTCCCAGCTCTAGAGAAGCACAGGGATACGCTGGGACGGGGAGACTGAAGGAGGAGCCCTCAGGTGTGGTTCAGGCCCCTCCAGAATACAACTCTAGACTGTTCCTTAACCATGTGGATTTGGGGGTGAGCTGTAAATGGAATGGAGAGCAAAAAGCACGTTAGGAATACTTTAGAATGCTTTAGGAAGTATTCTTCCTAAAGCAGTGAAAAGAAAAATTCTCCAGGATACAATAAGGACCATTTTCACATTGTAAAGAACTTGAAAATCTGCTTATCATTCAACGGGGGGGGGGGGGGGGCCGCGGGTCAAATCCTGTCCAACCTGGATCTGTTATACGTATCCACTTAGAGTTTTTTTCTTCTTCTGCCCATTCCATTCTTCTTTTTCTCTCAAATCTCTTTTGTTGTTTCTGTTTGGTTTGCAAAGCAATCCTTTTCTAGATCGGAGCAGGAAACACCTCGCCAGGCTGGGAGGACTTATTGTACTGAGAAGTAAAGGATTTTCAAAACTCAACTTTCTTTCTTCTTTTTAAGTTATCCCCCCCCCCCTTTCCCTTGGAAGACACGGTAGAGGTAATTGATCCATCATCCAGTATCAGGCCCTGGAGATTTACACGCAAATCCCTCCTAACCTCCCCGCCCCCAAACCCTTGCCCAAATTTAAAATCCTAGGAGGGGAAAGATAGAAGACCGTTCTAAACTAGTAGGAACCCTTCTGGCGGCCACCACCCATCCCCAACCAGGTGAGAGACGGGGGAGACGGGGTAGGTAATCCGCCACAACCCCCCAGCCTCTCCCTCGCCACACAGGCCACCTCTTTCTGGTGTGGAATCACTTAAGGTTTGGGTAAAACTCCCCTCTCTTCCAGGAGACAGTATCTGGAAACTTTTAGGGGACGGAGGCAGAGGTGGGGAGAGAGGAGGAAAATGCCCGCAACGGCCTAAGAGAGTCATCTCTTCACTCAAAACTGCCCGTCACCCCCCACCCCCCACCATTAACTTTCGATTAAGACCTCCCCGTTATGGCAACTAAACTTTACTTTGCATAATTAAGATTTGCCTCGGAAGAAGGGGGAGGGAGAAGCCGCAGCTCTCGGCCATTCTCCTTCACCTCTCCCCCTATCACCCCCGCCCCATCCCTCCAGCTCTGGGCCTCTAAGTTCCTGAGTTTTCTCACTTTGAGGTGCCACCGAACACAAAGAACCATAATGGGCTCCTTTGTGCTCGCTACGGGGCAATTACGCCCTGGAGTCCAGGCCCCTTTAAGAGCCTCTTAAAGAGACAGGCTCTCATTTTTCAGAGGGTTATTTAAGGGTGTGTTTAAGGGGGAGGGGCGAGGCAAACTCCTAGGGGTCTGCGTACTGGGTGAGGTGAAACTTTTTGTCTGCACTCCTTGAGGAGGAGCTGAGAGAAATGTCTTTGTGAGCCGCTCGTTTTTTAAAAAAAGTGTTTTTCTCTCTCTGAAACATTTTTTAAAGTTGAGGTTTTTCACTTGATTTGAAAAACTGGACTGGAATAGGTGGGGTGCTAGGAGCAGGGGCGGAGGCAAGGATTTAAAGAAGCCGTACCAGCGAGAGCGCCTTAGGCCCCCAGGAGAAGAGTGATCCAGGGCCGAGTGGCTTGGGTCTGCCGCAATTCTGGGGCTTGTGTGTCTCCGGATCTCGCCGCCGCGACTCCGGAGAAATCCCGTGCTGGGCAAACAGCCCCTAATATAATAATAGCTTGTCTCTTTAAAAAGCAAAAGGGGGGGGGGAAAGTTTTGTTGGCATCTGGTTTCTGATCTCATTATGTTGTGGTCGACCAATCCAGCCCTCGGGGCTGGTCCTGGGGTTTAAATCTGATTGGCCGAGAGCACATTTTGGGATGGTGCTTAGAGCTCGACGGGGCGGTTTCAAGGATCCCTTTTTTGGGGGGCTGAGAGGAGGGCGGGGCCGCCGGCGGGGGCCCCCTTGAAACCGACTAATTGGGATCGGAGAGGCCGAGGTGAGGGCTGGAGGAACGCACAAAGGAGTCGCTGGGCGGAGAAGGGAGGGGAGAGGCGAGAGGAGGAGAAAGAAGAGGAGAGAGGGCAAGCAGCGCGCGGTGTCTCGGGCTGCTCAGTCGGACCGCGGCGAGCTAGCCGGCAGGCGCGCCGCCCCCCTCCCCCGCCCGGCCTCCCCAACTCTGCGGCCGCCAGCAAACTTTGCAAAGAGGCGCGGGAGGCGGCGGCGAGGCGGCGGCGGGGAAGGCGCGCGGTCTCGGGCCTGGGGCGGGGGCGGGGGGGCGCCCGGGAGCCGAGTGGGGGGCGGCGGCCAGCATGCGGCCCCGCAGCGCCCTGCCCCGCCTGCTGCTGCCGCTGCTGCTGCTGCCGGCCGCTGGGCCGGCCCAGTTCCACGGGGAGAAGGGCATCTCCATCCCAGACCACGGCTTCTGCCAACCCATCTCCATCCCGCTGTGCACGGACATCGCCTACAACCAGACCATCATGCCCAACCTTCTGGGCCACACGAACCAGGAGGACGCGGGCCTGGAGGTGCACCAATTCTACCCGTTGGTGAAGGTGCAGTGCTCCCCCGAACTGCGCTTCTTCTTGTGCTCCATGTACGCGCCCGTGTGCACCGTGCTGGAGCAGGCCATCCCGCCGTGCCGCTCCATCTGCGAGCGCGCGCGCCAGGGCTGCGAGGCGCTCATGAACAAGTTCGGCTTCCAGTGGCCCGAGCGCCTGCGCTGCGAACACTTTCCGCGCCACGGCGCAGAGCAGATCTGCGTGGGCCAGAACCACTCCGAGGACGGCACGCCGGCGCTGCTCACCACCGCACCTCCGCCGGGCCTGCAGCCGGGGGCCGGGGGCACCCCGGGCGGCCCGGGCGGCGGCGGCGGCTCTCCCCCGCGCTACGCCACGCTGGAGCACCCGTTCCACTGCCCGCGCGTTCTCAAGGTGCCGTCCTATCTCAGCTACAAGTTCCTGGGCGAGCGCGACTGCGCGGCGCCCTGCGAGCCCGCGCGGCCCGACGGCTCCATGTTCTTCTCGCAGGAGGAGACGCGCTTTGCGCGCCTCTGGATCCTCACCTGGTCTGTGCTGTGCTGCGCCTCCACCTTCTTCACCGTCACCACCTACCTGGTGGACATGCAGCGTTTCCGCTACCCCGAGCGGCCCATCATCTTTCTGTCGGGCTGCTACACTATGGTTTCGGTGGCCTACATCGCGGGCTTCGTGCTCCAGGAGCGCGTCGTGTGTAACGAGCGCTTTTCCGAGGACGGCTACCGCACGGTCGTGCAGGGCACCAAGAAGGAGGGCTGCACCATTCTCTTCATGATGCTCTACTTCTTCAGCATGGCCAGTTCCATCTGGTGGGTCATCCTGTCGCTCACTTGGTTCCTGGCGGCGGGCATGAAGTGGGGCCACGAGGCCATCGAGGCCAACTCGCAGTACTTCCACCTGGCCGCGTGGGCCGTGCCGGCGGTCAAGACCATCACGATCCTGGCCATGGGCCAGATTGACGGCGACCTGCTGAGCGGCGTGTGCTTCGTGGGCCTCAATAGCCTGGACCCGCTGCGGGGCTTCGTGCTGGCGCCGCTCTTCGTGTACCTGTTTATCGGCACGTCCTTCCTCCTGGCCGGCTTCGTGTCCCTCTTTCGCATCCGCACCATCATGAAGCACGACGGCACCAAGACGGAGAAGCTGGAGCGGCTGATGGTGCGCATCGGCGTCTTCTCGGTGCTCTACACCGTGCCCGCCACCATCGTCATCGCCTGCTACTTCTACGAGCAGGCCTTTCGAGAGCACTGGGAGCGCTCGTGGGTGAGCCAGCACTGCAAGAGCCTGGCCATCCCGTGCCCGGCGCACTACACGCCGCGCATGTCGCCCGACTTCACCGTCTACATGATCAAATACCTCATGACGCTCATCGTGGGCATCACGTCGGGCTTTTGGATCTGGTCCGGCAAGACGTTGCACTCGTGGAGAAAGTTCTACACCCGGCTCACCAACAGCCGGCACGGCGAGACCACCGTGTGAGGGGCTGCCCCAGCAGCCGTGTACCCAGGCGGGCCTCTCCCCCCCACCCCGCCCGCGCGCCCGCACGGGGCGTTGGGGGGGCGCCTTGCCTCTGCGGGGGTGGGGGTGGGGGGCCTCCTACAGACTCCTTATTTTATTTTTTTAAATAAAGAACAATCGAAACCATTTCTCTTTTAGGTTGCTTTTAAAGAGAACTCTGTTCGATGCCCCCAGCAGGTTTGTAATTAAAACTGTAAATAGTCTTGTAAATTTAATTATATATTTTCTATTTAAAAGAAAAACGGAAAAAAAAGGGGGGAGCGCCAAGGGGCCCCGAGGCTGAGGAATGAAGGGAGGGGGCTTTGGGGGGCGTCCTCTCCTTTCTTCAGTGCCCTTTTCAAACACCATCCCCTACTTTGGTTCGAATATTTTGGTGTTTTGGCAGGGCTGGGCCTGCTGGAAGAGGTGTTTCTGGGACGAGGTGGATGGAGGAGGGGGTTAGATTCAACTCCCAGAGCCAAATCTGTGAGCCTTCTCGCTGGGCCTGTGGAAGTCGCTGGGTGTTTCCGAACAAGACTTGGGTTCCTCTTGTTTTATTCCCTTTCTCTCCCCACATGACCTGTCTCCTTCACTCGATCTTTGGAGCATTCCCCAAAGAGATCGGGCTAACCCCGCGAGTGGGATGGGGGGACAGGGCGAGATGGGGTGCGGAATGGCCGCCTCCCCCCGCAGGCTGGAAGATCATTCTTCTCTTTGACTTTTCTTTTCAGCTTGCTGCCCCAAGCGCTTGGAGTGGGCAGAAAGTGCTTTGTAGTGCTTTGTGAAATGTGTTCCGAAACAAAACCGCCCCCCACCCCACCTCCGCCACTACCTTGAGTACCAATCCTGACTGTCTCCATTTTTAGGGAGAGCCTTAGCTCACAAATGTTGGGGTTCTGAGATGCCCTTGTGTCTTTCCCCTTCCCTTGTAGTTGGCTCCCTGCCACTTCCCAACCGAATATCTTCTCTGGCATTCAGTTAAGAAGTTTGCAGGTTGGTTTGTGCTTTATGTGTGGGTTTTTGTTGTCCCCCCCCCCCCCCCCCCGCGCGCAAAAAAAAAGCAATAAAAATGGGTTGAGTTGAAGGGAGGGGACGGATAGGCTGGTGGGATTTTTAGTTTAACTTTGACAAAAGACTTCTTTTCAAACTTGTCCAGAAAGGGAAACGAAAAAAAAGTGGGTATCTTTGCTTTAGAAGAAGGCTCTAGGCAGTCTCTTTGTGACTGTGGGGGTGGGGTTGGGTGTTTACAGGACATTCTATATCTCAAGATTGATAGAATGTTTACAACAGATGTTTCTTATCTTCTCCCTAAAACCCCAAAATAAAAGGCAAGACTTTTCTTAAAGTGTCTTTCCCGCTGGTATGAGAATTGATTGCAATTTCCAATACACATCATTTCCCTCAACTATTTGGAATATTTTAGAATTTTAACTCCAAATGATTGATTTGAAGACCAAGGGGTGGGGTGGAACCAGTATGGCACAGAACCCAATTTTTCACCATCTCCTGTTTCTTGATAATAGTGCAAATTAAAAGCTAATAATCATAATAAAGCACATTTAATTATCTTCTAGAGATCTAGCCCTTTAATTGTATTTAACAGGGTTGTAACATTTTATTAGTTTAACCAAACCACACACCCCCTTTCCCTCTCCCCGGACCTACTTGGTTGGGGGTTGGGGTGGAGAAGAGGTTCCCTGCCCCAGACCTTGCTTTTTTTTTAGCTAAAATATGGGGGAAAGGGTGCCTTACCACCCTTTGTTGGCATTCTTTGGGATAAGGGAGAAAGTAAGTTAGAACCCCTACTTCCATTTGTTTGTGTGTGTTAGTTTATGTTGGGGGAGGGGACCTGGAAATGTTTGGTGGTAATTGAAGTCGTATGTGGGGCTTTGTTTGGAATTGTATGAAGCCTGGGGATTTCAGCAGAGCCCCCTTCTCAAAATATGTAACCTTCCACCAAATGATTTGTGTGGGGGAGGAGGGGTCAACGTTATAAGTTAAAACTAGCTTTTTCTCAACTGAGGGCGTGTACCAAGTCCTAATATGAGATGATATCAACTATCAAAGCAGCAGGCAGGGGAGCCACTCCCCTGTAGCTCCATTTGTTGCAAAATTCTAAAGGAACCCCACAAGGCCTGGAGGAAAGAGTTAAATTACAAATTGTGAGTGCCTCTCCGGGAAAGAATGGTGAAAGCCTGGGGGTAGGGGGAGGGGTTCCAGTGGTGGAGATGGAGCCTGGTGGGGAGAGCTGGTCTCTTGAAGATTTCGCGGAAGAGCCCGCCCTGCACCCCTCCTCCTGCCTCGAAGCCCCCAGGAGCCCAGCTCTGCCTGCTTTGGGTACATCTGTCAGTGGGCTCTCACGCTGATAGCAGGAGCACATGGTGGACTGCCCACAATAATCTTTCCTTCCCTGAGCTGGGGTGAGAGGGAGGGAATTTGGGCAAAGATGGTAAGTCACCCGCCAGTGGAGGGGAAGAAGGCCCAAGAAAATGGAAAAAATGAGTTTTCTGGTGGTGTGTGTTGGGGGGAGAAGATACGTGAAGGACAGTTCTAGATGCCCTCCCCTTCCCCAATGTGGGGGGGGGGGTGGGCAAAGGGCTAATTACCTGATAGAAAGTAGTGGGGGAATTCCTGCCTGGCTGTTGTCACTGCTTTAAGGAACCAGCTCTCAGAGGAGGGAAGTGTTAGCCCAAAGAGCCTGAGCCTGGAACAGAGACCCAGAGGCAAACTGTCTGAGCTCTGCCACACCTGGAGAGGGGTCTCTATGCCCTTATGATAAACACCAGGGCTTGGGAGTCTACTTTTGCAGATTTCTCGGTCACCCTATGGGTAGTCCCAAAGGGGCTAAGGGAGGCTTTGGTGGAAGGTCTACAGCCCAAAGGAAAGCCTTGCACCTGAGACCAGGCTTTGGTCTCACAGGGCTTCCTACCTGTTCTCCCGTCCAACCCCCAGACCACAAAGGAGAAGCTGGTTGTCTAGGTTCTAGGCTTAGGGCATTTTTTCCTCCAGACTCCTCCCTCCTCCCTTGATCAGACTTTGGCTTTTCCACCCCCCACCCCTAACTCTCCTCCTGAAAATGGTTCCATTAGTTGCAAACTCTGTGTTCTTTAAGAACCAGCCCCAGAAGAGGACCCTCAGGGTTTCCACGACAAAATTCTTCTAAACATCCGCAAACAGCGAGGATCACTAGGCTCTGGAGCTGGTGACTTCTGGATTCTAGGGTGTTGGAGCCCTAGATCTGGGCTGGATTCCAAAAGCGGAGAGATGCTGTCCCAGGGTGCTGTGGGGCGCATGTCTGGGGAAACCGAGCCCAGATTCTGCCAACTCTAGGGCATCGTGCTTCTGTTCATCTCCGTCACGGAAGCACAGTCCCTTCCTTCCCTACACTCACCTTCCTTTCCTCAAGTTGGATTTTAAACTGGGCTACTGACCCATCTAAGAACCTGAAAAATCTTTAGAGCTTCTCCTGGGAGAAAATGGCCAGACTCCTGTGAACACACAATTTTGCATGAATTTTGGGGGATCAACGAATTCTCTATCTGTGCCCCCTGCCCCATCCCCAAGCTAGCTTTCCAGCTCCTGGTTTAGACATCTCCTCCTCCTGAGGAGGGGGTCTCTCCACCTCTTCGATGGGCATCCTTTATAACTTTCCTGGGGTGGGGAGTAGGGGGGCGGTGTTGGGGGGAATCTGCGCCACAAGTGTCCAATTACTTCTACTATGGAAAGGGGGATCAGGAGGGGAAACCATCAGGTCTATAAAACCAGGAACATCCCCCAACCCAGATTATTCCCTCAACCCTGCCTCTCTGGAAGGTAACAGATTATCGAGGGAACGAGTAATATTTTTGGAGTCGAGGGGAAAAAACAGGCAAAAGACAGACACACACAGGCCGATCATGGTCGTGAGTGCAGACTTAGGCACGAGACGGTATCCGCTCCGAGCCTGACCTCGGAGTCCCTGTCCTCATCAGTAAAAAGGCCGTGGTACCGGTCCCGGGAGCTTGCGTGAGGATTAGATGGGCGCGGGTACAGAGCCAGCACATTAAAGTTCAGTAAATTGTAGCCCTCTTCCCATTACTTAGGTTAATTCCTAAAAGAATCTGCATCAAAGGATGTACATTTCTTCAGGGCTTTTTACCCTATTGTTGCTGATAGTTTTAACAAAATAGAGTGATTTCCTGTGCTCCCGGGTTTTGCACCTGACTCTGGATGCCAGCTCACAGTCCAGAGGCTCTCGGAGGTGGTTGGGCCATGTTTTTCTCTCCCTCTCTCTTCTGATGAGGACAGAAATGTCTTACCCGCCTGAGTGAGCAGGGCACACACACGGGCGGGCTCTCTCTCCAGCCAGCTTTGAAGCCGGCTAATTAGGGCTAGGGCTGTCACAGCTGGCTTCCCCTGCACCTCCCCTCCACCCCTCTGCCTCCCCTCTACCCCTGCGCCTCCCCCCACCCCTCGGCCCTCCTCCTCGGTCCCCAGTCCCAGCCTCACAGCCTGAGAGCCCCTCCTTCGGGGCCTTGCCTTGCCTGGCTTTGCCCTCCACAGCCGGCCCGCTTGTGGCCCTTCCAGACTGCCTGATCAGGGCTGGGATCTGATGCCTGGAGAAAGGACAAGACGGGACTTGGGACGTGGAATAAACCCAGGAACAACTGATTGGGTTCAGAGAGGACTGCCTATGGCCCAGGACCCTCCTCCTGATTCCTAATGAAGCCTGGAGAGGAGCCGGCCTGGGCTGCGGGCTGAGCCCTGGGCCCTTTGTTTGAGAGCCAAGCTTTCTGAAGGCTCCAGCCTCCCAACCTGGCCCTTATAATTAGCCCCAATCAGAGTGTTTATGTAGGGGCCTCCTGCGGAACTCAGAGCCCCGAGATTTCATTCCAAACCTGGAGGAGGAGGGGCAGGAAAGGGATTTGTGTTGGGACAGGAGAAAAAGGAGGATGGGGTTAGCCAGTGTGGAGAAGGAGGCCTGGGGGGAGGGGAGGGGAGGAGGTCTTGGAGCTGGGAGGACCACCACCCTCCCCATTGGGTCCCGGCTGGGGTCAGGACCCCTCCCAGGGTAGCAGGCGCCCTGGCATCCTGACCCGGGCTGGGCCTGCACGCCTTCTGGGCAGGCTCTGTGGGTGGGTGGGCTTGTGCCAATCGGAAATGGTTTGGATATAATTAACCCAGCTAATCACCAGCCTCAGCCCGCTGGGAGGGGAGGGCACAACCCAGCGTCCCAGCTCCCCCAGGAAGCTCCGGTCTCCTGTTCTTCCTCCGATGGGGCCAGGGGTGTGCCAAGCCCTGCAGCTGCTGAGGGTGGTGGAGTCAGAGGACGGGCAGGGAAGGGATGGAGGAAGGGAGGGCGCCTGATTCTCATCTCTGGCCTCACCCTCAAGGGGGAATGCGACAGCAGGGAGTGGGCCTAGAGTGGCCATGCTGTGCTGGTGGGGGCAGGGGCACAGAAGCAGGAATTGTGGGTGGGAGGGGGGGGTGTTCCCAGCCACTGCTTGCAGGTGGCACTGGGTGTGTCCCTGACCCCTACTGCCTTTCCCTCTGGGTCTAGGCCTCCCAGGGAACTCTGTGGGGTGGGACTTGGCTTGAAGGGATTTCTGCCTACTGGGTTGAATGTCTTTTGGTCACAGTCTCGCAAGGCCTCCAAAGAGTGTCCCAACCCCCTCCCTCCCTCAGCACATAAGGCTTTCCAAGGTCTGGATCTGGCTCCTCGCTTTCTAGTCTCACTTCCCACTGTCCATTCCTACACTCCTTTGTGCCTTCTCCAGAACTCTGATGTTCTCAGACCCGCCATGCTCCATGACTTCGCCAAGTACGGTTCCTGTGGCTCAAATGTCCTTCCCTTTCCTTAGCCTAGATAGTAACTTTTATTGCCTCAGAATGTGCCTGAGGTCGGGTGGCCCCTCTGCAGACAACCGTACCCCTAGCCAATCCTGTCGCCGCACTGTTCTCTATGGTCCCGGCACGTCATCATTATTGTTCATCTCCTTTCATGACTATGACCTCCTTGAGGGGGAGCCCGTGTTTGGTCTTTCATCTCTGTATCCCTGAGCCTAGCGATACGCCTGGCACATAGTGGGTGCCCAAGATCACAGGCTCTGGAGACAGACAACTTGGGCGTGAATCTGCCTTAGCCCCTTGCTAGGTGTTGACCTTGGGCAAGTTAACTTCTCTGTAAATGGGAATAGTAATAATACTTACCTTTCAAGACTGGTTTGAGGATTAAACAATCTGATTCAAGTAAAATCTTTTTTTTTTTTTTTTTAAAGATTTTATTTATCTCTTTGGCAGAGACAGATCACAAGTAGGCAGAGAGGCAGGCAGGAAGCAGGCTCCCCGCCAAGCAGAGAGCCCGATGCGGGGCTCAATCCCAGGACCCTGAGATCATGACCTGAGCCGAAGGCAGAGGCTTTAACCCACTGAGCCACCCAGGCACCCCTCAAGTAAAATCTTTAAAGTAGTGGCTGGCACATAATAAATGCTTATTTACTGTGTTGGCTCAGTATTTAGTGTATAGTTAGTATAAGCCTACCATGGCTCAGGAGCTTGCCAAACTATAGAGAAGCACAAATTCAGTCCCCACCCACATGGAGACCATCTAGTTTAAGCCAATGAATGGATTAATGGGATTTCTGAGTTTTTATGTTTTCTTAAATAAGCTTACTATATAAGTGTTTGAGAATATATCTATATTCAAATATGGAATCATGATGTATCTATTTGGATAGTATAAAGCATGCAATAAAATCCCTTATAAACCTGACATATGTAATCAGTTTTTTTGAGCATGCGAGACCTGCTTCTAGGACAGAAGTTCTAGGACAGAAGTTTCTGGAAGCCTCCTGCTCAGTCTGCGCTGCTAAGGAGAATGTTAAAAAAATTTTTTTTCTACCAGAAAGAATAATTACTCTTATACAAATACACACAATAAACACATCAACATTTTCATTTAGCTCCTCAGTTAATGAAGGAATCTGTAAGATGTCAAGGAGACTCTGAAGAATGGAAAGATATCGAGGCATTCGATATACGAACGTTACGTAGATTTGCTTCATGGACAACTAGGCAATACTCACTGGGTGATATCAACTGTGTCTTCACCAGACACAATTCACATCTTATGGCTAAAAATAATTTCCATTATTATCAGTCACCTGAGTTGGAAAATAACTCAACGATAATAAGACTCAGACATAACCTGCCAGGAGACACAGTAATCCCCCCTCCAGAGTCATTATTTTAACCATTTCCAAGTCATTCACAATTTTCCTTGACAAGACTTTCTGAGCTTAGAACTCCCAAGATGATAAGTACCAGGCACCCCTTCCCCTCAAACAGCTTTCGTGGTGGTAGGGGGCTCAGTTCCATCCAGAGTGAGCTAAAATCTTCCAGCCACCCCCTGAGGTTGGCACGGTCTTTGTCCACCTCTTCTTCCCCACTCTGAGCTCTGGCTTTTCTCCCTCACCTTCCTCTTTCCCACCCCACCCCTCTCATCCCCTCCAACTATACAGTCCACCCATTCATCCTTTGTGGTAGCCATAATTTATTGAGTACTTTCTATGGGTGAGACGCCGTGCTAAGCACTATACTTTCATAATAGCATTTAATGTTCACAAGAACCATGAAATGAGTGCCGTCTTTACCTCAAATTACAGCATATTAAAGTCACCGGATTTCATGGAAACAGCTGTTTAGAGGGCATCTAGCCAGTCCGAGAAGAGGGAAAGCAGTCAGACTCTTAACCCCAATACCGGAAGTAGCAAATGGGGTCATTCCTCATGCCAGCTGTCATGAATTGGTAGTGGCTCCCCAGAGTACTGTGTTAAGATGGATTCTGAGGCATCCTCTCTGTTGGATGGAAGATAGTGCTGGAATCCACTAGTGATGTCTGTCATGGTCAGAGAATCAGAGAATGTAAAGGTTCGCAAGTACATCAGATGAGTGTCAGGCTGGCTTTATACTGCATTATCTCATGATCTCCGCAACATTTTTGTAACATTGCTGATGGCTGCCTCTCCATCTAAGGCCTGAGCCTCAGGGTCTGGATCTTAACGCCAGTTTTCTAGGTCTTTCTAATTCAAAGTGTGAGTCCATCTGTATTCTGCCCAGTCTTCCCCTCCACACCTCCCCGGCCCCCCCCCCCCAAGTACCATCACCTGGGAGCTTGCTAAAAAAGCAGAATCTTGGATCTGACCTCATACCTACCGAATCAGAAGCTGCATTTTAACAAGATGCCCTGGGGGGTTTGTTTGCACATTCGAAAGGAGCTGGTCCTGGGGACCTCTTTTCTCAGCTGCACCTGCCCCCACCCCTGTGGCCAGAATCCTCTTCTTCCCGGAAGGTGCTGGCTCAGGTCCAGGTCTGAGTATTCCCGACAGACCCTAATACTTAACCCAACAGAACCAGGTGTGTTCATGGACAATTTCAACTGAGGCTTGAGAACTTTAAGACATCCTCCCCCACCCTGGAAAAATCTTGCAGGATCCTCTGGCTTTTCCCATTAGGAGTGTGAGTGCCTCTGGGTCTGCAGGCCACACCCCTACAGCTCAGCACTCTCTCCTGTCCTGTTTTCTGAGACTCTGCAGAGTCTCGCTAGGGCCTCGAGAATCCAGCCCAAACTTTCCACGCTGGCTTTTGAGACCTTTGCCCCTTCTCATAGGGGCCCAGGGACGTGGGGTGGAGCCGGGCAGCACAGAGATGTGGAGGAGAAATAGTTGCTAAATCTTATTGGTTCAGCCATTGGTTCAGCCATTGGTTCAACCAGTGTTCTCTCCTGGGCACGGGGAGACAGTGATGACTAGAGCATGGTCTCTGTTCTTGATGAAAGTGGACGTATGAGCAGATGATGGCTGTATCATGTGATACAAAAGGCAAACACTGGGGTTCTTAAGAAAAAAAAACAAGGGCCTTCTAGGCAAAGGGAACCCCACGGGCAAAGCCATGGGAGAACATGGCATAATCAGGGAACAGCGAGAAGGAGAGCGTGCCTGGAGCATAGGATGAGTGTGGAGGAGAGTGCCAGAGCTGATCTAAGTAAGGATTTGGGCTGAGCCCCAGCAAAATTTCAATCTCACGCTGGCTTGGCCATGCAGCACACATCTGAGCCACCCCTGCCCGCTCGCAACGGCAGATCTCATTTCTTTACTGACTTGAACCAATCAGAACCAGGGGGTGCGGGCACACACACACACACACACACACACACACACCACAGGACATGTGAAAGCCAAACGTTAGTGGGTTTTGGATCTATGCCCTCTCTCTAATCAATGACTGGATTCCATCCCTACCAACACCCTCTTTTTGTGCCAACAGGAGCAGGGATGGCCAGTGATTTTGAACTTCCTGGTAAAGAACTCTGGGGCAGGACTTTGGGTCTCCCTGACCTGAGACATGGCTACAGATGGAAGAAGCGTTGGCTCTACGTATGTACCAGATCTGATTGTGCAACTATGTCTGGGTGTGTGTAGACGGGTATATGTGTGCGAACTGGTTGCCTTGATGTCTCAGGAGACATAATCCCAATTCCTTGTCAGAGAAAGAAGGATAGATTGGTCTACTGACATTCCAGTAAGATTCATATGGGAAACTTCCTTGGGGGCAGAAAGTGAGATGGCTATAATACCTTGTTTCAAATTATCTGACTCTCCTGTAGAAAGGCGGAGTATATGTCTCCTCGCCTTGACTCCTCACCTTTGACCAGTTGGCTATGGTGGAAGTGATGTCATAGGACGGATAAGTCTGGGTCATGAAAACCCATGCAGTTTCGACCTTGTTCATGGGAACCCTCACCCTCGGGCTGACAGAGCTGGCATATAAGAAGTTAGACTATCCAGAGACCACCATGCGAGAGAGGCCCCGTGTACGTGCTCTGGTTAATAGTTCTAGCTGAGCCCCGCCTTTCAGCCATCCCCACTAACACACTAGACAGATAGGTAAAGTCATCTTAATTTTACCTATCTTATTTTACCCAGACCAGCCCATCCATCAGCTGAATATCATTAGGTGTCCTCAGCGATGCCTGTGGAACAGAAGAACCACCCAACCAAGCCTTACCCAAATTCCTGACCCATAAATTGTGGGATATAATAAAATGGCTATTGTTTCAAGCTACTTGGTTTTAGTGTACTTTGTTACGCAGCAGTAGATTACTGAAACGTAACTAAGTTCTTTAAGTACTTACTATGTATCTGGAATTGTTCTAAGTATTTGACATGCATTAATTTTTGTAAAGATTTTATTTATTTATTTTTTTATTTATTTGAGAGAGAGAGAGAGCACAAGCAGGGGGTCACCAGGCAGAGCGAGAAGCAGGCTTTCCACTGAGCAAGGAGCCCTATATGGGACTCGATCATCATGACCTGAGCCGAAGGCAGAGGCTTAACCTGCTGAGCCACCCAGGTGCCCCGACATGCATTAATTCATTTATTCCTGAGAATGGGTTCCAGAGAGGTACCTGGGTAGCTTAGTGGGTTAAGCCTCTGCCTTTGGCTCAGTCATGGTCTCAGGGTTCCGGGATCAAGCCCTGCATTGGGCTCTCGGCTCAGTGGGGAGTCTGCTTCCCACCCGCTCTCTGCCTGCCTCTCTGCCTACTTATAATCTCTCTGTGTCAAATAAACAAATAAAATCTTTTTTTTTTTAAGATTTTATTTATTTATGTGACAGAGATCACAAGCAGGCAGGGAGGCAGGCAGAGAGAAAGAGAAAGGAAGCTCCCCGCTGAGCAGAGAGCCCGATGTAGGGCTCGATCCCAGGACCCTGGGATCATGACCTGAGCCAGAGGCAGAGGCTTTAACCCACTGAGCCACCCAGGCGCCCCTAAATAAATAAAATCTTAAAAAAAAAAAATGGGTTGCAGAAACCAAAGCAGTCAAGTAATCTCTTCAAGTTAACAGCCTGTAACTGTGATCACCTAGAACCTGAACCCAGGTTGTCTGACACTGGAGCCCATACTATTAACCCCCTCCCTTAGAGAGCAGAATAATAGAGATTAAATGTTCTTAAAGATGACATGACGGGGGTGCCTGGCTGGCTCAGTCTGTGGAGCATGTAACTCTTGGTCTCACTATTGTAAGTTTGAGCCCCACACTGGGTGTAGAGATTACTGAAAAGTAAATTTTTTTTTTTTTTTAAAGAGTTGGGTAAGGACAGAGGGAGAGGGAGAGAGAGAGAATCCCAAACAGGCTCCATAGGAGCATGAAGCCCAATACAGGGCTCAATGGCACAACCCTGAGATCATGACCTGAGCCAAAATCAAGAGTTGGATGTTTAACCAACTGAGCCAACCAGGTGCCCCGAAAGTAAAATCTTAAAATCAATTAATAACATCTTTAGAGGGGCACGTGGTGGCTCAGTGGGTTAAGCCTCTGCCTTCGGCTCAGGTCGTGGTCTCGGGGTCCTGGGATCGAACCCCACATCGGGCTCTCTGCTCAGCAGGGAGCCTGCCTCCCCTGCTACGTCTGCCTGCCTCTCTGCCTACTTGTGATCTCTGTCTGTCAAAAAAAAAAAAAAAAAAATCTTTAGAAGAAATGGAGAACCGGGAGGATTAAATGGATAACCCTAGGACCCCACGGTCTCTTTGTACCAAGTCAAGTCCAGATCCCAAGTTTGCTGACTCTCGACCTAGAAGGAAAAACAGAATGGAATGTTCTTCTATCTCAACATACCCTTCCTTGTGGACCACCATACATACCTTCTGTCTCACGGTCACCATACAAAATCCTTGGTTTGAATCTCTGCTTTTTACTATAGATGTGCAGAAATGACTGGCTCCTTCTCAGGACTTCTGGGTGCACAAATGCTTGTGTGCGTGCACACCCGCCACCCCCCAACAAACACACACACACACACACACACACACACTCATTCATTTTCACCAGAGCTAGGTGAGCTTTTTGTTGCTACCATCTCAGGGATCAAGATTTTTGCTTTCAAAGGTATTAACCTTGGGTGCCTGGGTGGCTCAGTGGATTAAAGCCTCTGCCCTCAGCCCAGGTCATGATCTCAGGGTCCTGGGATGGAGCCCCACATCGGGCTCTCTGCTCAGCAGGGAGCCTGCTTTCCTTCCTCTCTCTCTGCCTGCCTCTCTGCCTACTTGTGATCTCTGTCAAATAAATAAATAAAATCTTTAAAAAGAAGAAGAAGAAGAAGAAGAAGGGGAAAGTGATGGAGGAAGCAGCTTTAGGTTTCTAGCTGGGATTATTGGGTGGATGATAAGCCATTCACAAATGGAAGGAATAAAGATGATATGCAGATTTGAGGGTGGAGAATCTATTAAGATCATGTAGGTTTTGCTACAGTAATTAATAACTTCAAAATCTCATTGGTTTAACAAAACAAAGACTTCTTTTGTCTTCTCATTCACACTACAGGTCTCGTGTGGTCAGCGGGAGTCTCTAGTCCATACAGCGACTCAGGGATCCAAGCTGACAGAGGCTCTACCAGCTATAACGCATGGCTTCTTCACTCCTGTCCTCAGCCCTCAGCTACACAGCAGGAGAAGAGAGAGCTACTAGAGGACTGTGGGGGTGAGAGGGGGTGCGTTTTACTACCCTAGCCTGGATACTGTGTGCATCATTTCCATCCACATTTCACCGGCCAGAACCAGTCTTGTGGCCTCTCCTGACTACAGAGCGTTGGAAAGTATAGGGGAGCACACGGAATACGTGGTAAGCCTGATTGTCTCCGCCACAAGGAGGTAATAAATTCAGTTTTTTTTTTTTTAGATTTTATTTATTTATTTGACACAGAGAGAGAGAGATCACAAGTAGGCAGAGAGGCAGGCAGAGAGAGAGGAGGAAGCATGCTCCCTGCGGAGCAGAGAGCCTGATGCAGGGCTCGATCCCAGGACCTTGAGATCATGACCTGAGCCGAAGGCAGAGGCTTAACCCACTGAGCCACCCAGGCGCCCATAAATTTAGTTTTGAGCACATTTACTTTAAGGAGAAGATATCCAGTATGCAGTTGATGTGGTTCTGATGTTCAGACCCGAGTTGAGAGCTTGAGCTAGAGGTTTGATCTCTGATCTTGTCTCTGACTTCTGGAGGGTTTATTGGCCAATCAATCTAAGGGACTGAGGTCTGTCTACACCCACGTGAGACATTCTAGACAGGAAGAGAAACATATATAAATAGCTCTGATCTGCAGGAGGTCAGGTTACATGCTACTTGGCTGCAAGCAAAAGTGCTGCGAAGGGAAAGATGGGGGAGCAATGAATCCCATGAAGGTGGGTGGGAGTCTCATAAGGAAAAAGCATGGATCGCCAACCTCTTGATGGATTGGCGAACCTGTACTGGTAAGGGGTACATGGAAGCAGCACAGGAGGGTGGATCCGGGGAGAGGGGGCATGAGGCAAAAGAGATAAGTCTAGAAGGGGAGGTGGCCAAGGGGCAGATGGTGGAATGTTTTAATGCCAAGGAGACCAGACTTTATGCCGTAGTTACAAGAAACCACTGGAGGCTTGGGGGAGGAAGGGAACAGATAGATGTATAAAGAGTGGATAGACAAATTTTTGGTCTTTTTCTTTTTTTTTAAGATCATATTTATTTGACAGAGAGAGACACAGAGAGAGAGGGAACACAAGCAAGGAGAGCCGGAGAGGGAGAAGCAGGCTCCTACTGAGCAGAGAGCTCAGTGTGGGGCTCGATGTGGGGCTCCATCCCGGGACCCTGAGATCATGATCTGAACCAAAGGCAGAGGTCTAACCCACTGAGCCACCCAGGTGCCCCTAGATGAATTAATCTTTACATGTGTCAATACTCATAAAATTCATAAAATTTATTTATTTGAGAAAGCAAGAAGGAGGGGCGCAGAAGGAGAAGCAGGCTCTGTGCTGAGCAGCAAGCCAGACGCAGGGCTTGATCCCAGGACCCTGAGATCATGACCTGAACTGAAGGCAGATGCCTAAGAGCTTAACCGACTGAGCCACCCAGGTGCACCATAAATAAACAAAATCTTTCCCAAAAAAGCTATAGGACGGTTTCTCCCCGCTATCTTCTAGGGAATTCTGATTTCTATCACAATCAATTATATCTGTTCTAGAACTTCTAGAAGTGGAATAATATATCCTCTTTTTTTTCTTTAAAGATTTTATTATTTATTTATTTATTTGCCTGCAGAGAGGCAGGAAGAGAGAGAGGAGGAAGCAAGCTCCCCGCAGAGCATGGAGCCCAAAACGGGGCTCGATCCCAGGACCCTGGGATCATGACCTGAGCCGAAGGCAGAGCCTTAACCCGCTGAGCCACCCAGGCAACCCTGTCTTTTATATCTAATGTCTATGAGGTCCATACACATGGTTGAATCCTGGCCTTATCCTGAGATGTTCCAGCTTTTAAATCAACTTATTTTCCTTCTCTCCCTCCTTCTCTTCTTTCTTCCTCCTTTCTTTTCTTTCTTTTATTTTTTAAAAGATTTTATTTATTTGTCAGAGAGAGAGAGCATGAGAGAGAGAGAGAGAGAGCGCACAAGCAGGGGGAGCAGCAGGCAGAGGCAGAAGCAGGCTCCCCACTGAGCAAGGAGCCCGATGCTGGACTCGATTCCAGGACCCTGGCATCATAACCTGAGCCAAAGGCAGGTGCTTCACCAACTGAGTCACCCAGACATCCCTCTTCCTCCTTTCTTCTCTTCCTTTCCTCCACCAGTGTGTAGAAAGCTCCTTCAAAGGTGCTAGGGAAGCAGCAGTGAGCAATGCAGACCTGGTTCCCCTCCTGTTCGCAGGGTGGGCTCTAGTGGGGGGACAGGGGAAGCAGCGGAAATGACACTGCAGCCTGATGAGCATGGAGCTAGTCAAGTCCAGGGTGCTATGGGAGTTCATAGAAGAGGCGTCAAACCCCAGCTTTACGGATCACGGAAGACTTCCTGGAGGAAACAACATCTGAGCTGAGACCTGAATGATGAATAGAGTGTTGCGAGCAGTCACCTGTGCAAAAGCTTCGAGAGAAAGTGGTGCTTTCCAGGAACTGCAGGAAGGTTAGAGAAGTTCTTCTCAGCGGGAGCGGTAGAGTGCAGAGTAGGAAGGGGTGAGGCTGTGGGGGCTGGGTGGGGCAGCCCATGAAGGGCTTTGTGAGCCCAGTTAGGGAGTCTAAGCTTGTGGCCATCACTGAGGGGTTTTCAGGAGACTGACACAAGGAGGATTTGTGGTGTTTTTTTTTAACCTATTAATAAATTTGAGGGGTGCCTGCGTGGCTCCGTCCATTAAATGTCTGCCTTCGGCTCATGTCATGATGCCGGGGTCCTGCGATCAAGACCTGCATAGGGTTCTCTGCTCAATTGGGAGCCTGTTTCTTCCTTCCGGGAGCCTGCTTCTCCTTCTGCCTCTGCCTACTGCTCTGGCTACTTGTGATCTCTGTCTGTCAAATAAATAAATAAAATCTTAAAAAAAAATTGTTTTGACTTTGAATCGATTTTTATAAAAGGCTTCCGGTTCTTTTTAAAAAATTGATTAAATAAATTAAATTAACTAATTGTTATATTTTATTTATTTATTTGACAGAAAGAGATCACAAGCAGGCAGAGAGGCAGGCAGAGAGAGAGAGAGAAGCAGGCTTCCCAAGGAGCAGAGAGCCTGTTGCGGGGCTCGATCCCAGGACCCTGAGATCACTGCCTGAGCCACCCAGTGCCCATTTCTTTAAAGTTTTATTGAAGTTAACCTCTGTACCCCAGGTGGGGCTCAAACCTATGACCCCCAGATCAAGAGTCACATGCTCTATCAACTGAGCCAGCCAGGCTCAGGGGTTAAAAAAAACAAAAACAGGGATGAAGCCAGCACTGCTTAGGGCTTTCTGCTCAGCAGGGAGACTGCTTCCCCCTCTCTCTACTTCCCCCTACCTCTCTGCCTACTTGTGATCTCTCTCTGTCTGTCAATAAATAAAATCTTTAATTTTTTTTAAAAAATAAAAAATAAAAAACCAAAAACCCTTAAGCTGATCTTTTTTAAGTGGGCTCCATACTGGCCATGGAGCCCAGAGAAGGGCCTGAACTCATGCATGACCTTGAATCTGGACCTGAGCTGAGATCAAGAGTTAGAATGCTTCACCAACAGAGCTACTCAGGCGCCCCTGGGTGATTTTTTTTTTTTTTTAATATTTTATTTATTTATTTGACAGACAGAGATCACAGTAGGCAGAGAGGCAGGCAGAGAGAGAGAGAGGAGGAGGAAGGCTCCCTGCTGAGCAGAGAGCCCAACGTGGGTCTCCATCCCAGGACCCTGAGATCATGACCTGAGCTGAAGGCAGAGGCTTTAACCCACTGAGCCACCCAGGCGCCCCCCTGGGTGATTTTTTAAAAGACATTTTAATTTTTTGGATGGTATACGTGTGGTATAAAAGGGCACATTATGGGGGCGCCTGGGTGGCTCAGTGGATTGAGCCGCTGCCTTTGGCTCAGGTCATGATCTCAGTGTCCTGGGATCGAGCCCCCGCATTGGGCTCTTTGCTCAGCGGGGAGCATGTTTCTCTCTCTCTCTCTGCCTGACTCTGCCTACTTGTGATCTCTCTCTGTGTCAAATAAATAAATGGAATCTTAAAAAAAAAAAAAAAAAAAAAAAAAAAAAAAAGGGCACATCATGAACCGCGGGTCTCCCAGGCTCTTCCGTCCCACCATCTCACCAGCGCCCCCCGCAGGGGATCTGTGTGTCTTCCGTGTGGAAAGATACAAGATAATGAAGAGTGGGAAAAAGAGACCTTTCAGGAAGCTATGGAGCTATGGAACGTTCCAGGTAGGAGAGGACGGACCGTGTCAATGATTTGAGAGGCACTGATGAAGCAGAAACAGCAGACCTTGAGCACTGGTTAGAAGAAGGGGTTAAGGACCACACCTGAGGGAGGAGATCTGCCCTTGAGTAAGCCGAAGGGACCAAAGGGGAGCACGAGGAGGGGCACACAGCAGACGGTCTGCAAAGATGACCACCGCAATGCCTTCGCCATTCGGAGCCTTTCAGCTATTTTCCACTCTCCTTGAATTCGCGTGGCCTTTGACTAGCTTTGATGGACAGGATGCAGCCAAACCCATGTCCTGACGGTTCAAGTGTAGGGCTTGGGAGGCCTGGCGCAGCGCCCACTTCTGCCCCTTGGAAGCCAGCCATCACGCTGCGGGAGAGGGAGAGGCTACCTAGAAAGAGAGGGGGAGAGACCCTCTGGAGTAAGAGACACTAAGAAGGAGATGGGGAGGGCCCCATCTCGTCCAGCCACATTGGCGGAGGCACCAGACACAGGAGGAAAGCCATCCATCCTCGCGCTCCATACCCAGCTGAGCCCTCCCAGCCCAGACCTCACGGCGCAGAGACAAGCTGTCCACACCAAGCCCTGCTCAAATTGCAGAATCATGAGCGAAGGAGATTGCTGTTGTTTTAAGCCACTCTGTTTTGGGTGGATTGTTACCCAATAGATAGCTGAAAGAAGTAGGGAGGGACAGGAGAGAGAGGGTAGAAGTTCAGTGTCTTTCCCGTCTATGCCTTAGAACTCCACATTCCCTGGTCTGCTGCTTTCCTTCTTTTCGCTTTTAAAAGCCCCAGTATCCCTGCTAAATACCTGTGGCCTTTTTTTTTTTTTAAGATTGTATTTATTTAATTGACAGAGAGAGATAGTGAGACAGGGAACACAAGCAGGGGGAGTGGGAGAGGGAGAAGCAGGCTTCCTGCGGAGCAGGGAGCCCTTGATGCGGGGGTTCAATCCCAGGATCCTCAATGACTGAGCCACCCAGGCACCACCCAGGCACCCCTACCTTCGGCTTTATAATGAAGCCAGGGCTCCCGGCCCTGGGGTTCAGGCATCTTGGTCTCCTGTTGCTCCTGGGTCCACATCAACAGCTCTGAAACCCAACCACCTGTTGATTAGTTTCCTTGGGTCAGCCTAGGGTTGGTTCCCATTCTACCTTTGGTTCTGGGGGAAGGAATTTGTTTTTCCTAACATCACACCCCTGGGGGAAATGTTATTTCTCTGTGTTCCTTGTTTTCTAAGGCAGGACGGGCTAACTCTCAAGTAGCTAGGCACTAAATGCCAGACGAATGACTAATGAGGCTCACTTGGAGAGAATCCTAAATGGGGTTCAGTTCCTCACTTCCTGCCCCAACCAGAGGCCTTCAGTCTCTCCCTTTACCCAAGAAGGTCTCACCTCGCTCCCTGCGCTCCCTGTGACTCAGGAGTGGCTCCCTTAGCTGGGGAAGGAGAGGAGTTAAAGGGCTCAAACACTATTAGAGAGCCATCCCTTCTGTGCGTCCATGGAGAAATGGCGGGCCCAGGAAGAAGCAGGTGATGGAGGACAGGCGTGGAGACAAAGACCTGGAGAGGTCTGTCAACATTCCTCAACAGGGGCCTGAGGAGGGAGAGCATGTACGTGAGCACAGGAGGGTGACTGACCTCATGCTCCCCGTCTCAACGGCCCACTTCCCCCATTACACAGGTCTGCCACTGAGAGCAGCTGGTGGGGAGAATCCGCCATTACTTGCCTCTGGAGATTGGGGTTCCCCAGGGTAAGGACCACCCCCCTCCTCTGGATTGTCTCTCGAGGGAGACTTGAGTAACTTTCATGCAGTCCCTGTTGACGACTCTTGGTGACCCGCCCAAAGCCTGTATCTGCACAGGTCTGAGGAGATGGAACATCTTCCCTGTGCCCCCAAATTTAGTTCTAGTGACTGGAATCTAAGAAGGAAATCAGGAGAGACTCTAGTCTAACCTGCCTCCATATTCAAGATAAGGAAACCAAGGCCCAGGTCAAGCCAAGTGACTTGTCCAAAGTTCCACCTGGTTCATGGCAAAGCTGAGGCCACATTCCTCAGCTCCCTAGTCAGTGGCCTCTGCTGCCCACACAGCCTCCTGCAGGGCTCTCCCCACTCTGGCCTCCCTTTTCTTTTACCATTCTTTCTCTTCTTAGCCTCTCTCCACCACATGCCCCATGGAGGGGCACTTCCAACTGGGGAGGCAGTGACAGCAGACAGCCTTTCCCAATGAATGTGGGACTTACGGCATTTCTGAATACCAAGAGGCTGAAGAGCGTGTGTGTGTGTGTGTGTGTGTGTGTGTGTACACACTCATTCACTTCCGTGACACTGAATCCCTGCTTGGGCCCTCAGACACACACACACACACAGTCCCAAGCCCCCCTTAGGGAGACCTGTGCTCTCCACCGATCCCCTGTTCAGATGGCCCTTAGTACAAACTCAAGTCACAGGACTCCTCGCCTAGCTTCAGCCCTTGGTGTCCCACAGACTAGCTTAACTGGGTAAGGACAGTTGAATGACCTGTTCTGGCCCCGATCCAGAGATGGGAAAGAGAACACAGATGGCTTCAGAGCTGTCATCAACCATGGCCCCTCTTTGTCTACTTAGAACTCTTGTCTCTGGGTCCCTAAGTGTCCCTCCCAGTGAGGATCATGGGAGGGTGAGGACCCCACTTTCCTTCTTCTTCCTGCTCCCTTTGCTACTCCCCCCACCCGTCTTTGATAAGAATCTGTTGGAATGAAGCTCCTGCCAGGCGTTAGATTCCGTCTGAGACACAGCTGGATATCTTAAAACCCAAGGGGAGATGTTTATCTTTCCTCCCAGCTCTGTCCTGTCCCCTCCTCCTGGGCATTGCCAGTCAAAGGTACTGCCCAAGGAGACAAATCAGGTAACACGGAGCTGGGCCCCTGATACCTACAGCTCAGAGGGTAAGCCTTGCTGGGGAAGGGTGGGCGGAGCGGGAAGGGGAGGGGCAGGGAGGGCGGGAACTGAGATGTCCCCTCGGAGTTGGTTCACTTCTTCCCTCCTCCCCTGCACCCCACTCCACCCCACCCCCAGCCCCAGTCATTCCAATACCCCCCACCTCTGCAAAAGTCAGATTGGGATTCGATCCCCAGCCAGTTGCCGGAGTTCCGGAGCAGCTGTCCCGGGCTCCGTGGGGGAGGGGGCCAGGAATGCTGGAGCTGAGGCCTGGGCCGCCCCAGACAGAGGCGGCTCTGAATTCTGGGAATGTTTGTGCAGCTGGAGCCCATTAGGGGAGGGAGCCGCGCCGCTTATTAATCCCAGCCTTGTTCCCCGGGAGGGGCCAGGGCCCTGCACACGAGTGGAGGGGGACGGGGCTCTTCTGCTACGCGGGGTGGTGGGGGGGAGAGGCTTTCAGCCCCCTGCTTGGTTGAGTCTCCCATCAGGAGCTTGGAGATCTGGGGCCCTGCGCCTGGCTCGCAGCGCATGGTGCACATGTGTGTGTGTAGGGGGCAGTGTGTGGGGAGGTGAGTGTGGATGGGTGGGTGTGGGCACAGGTAAGGGGCCTGTCCAGACGTTGGGAGGTTTGACAGAAGCGCTCCTTCTTGGGGAGGCAGGAGGCACACAGTGGTGCTGGGGGGTTGCTGCTGTGTGCTCCTTAGGGATCCTTACCAGCAAACCCAGCACCCACCCAAGCTCCTCGCTGGCTGGCCACTCTGACCAACGGGAGAAGGTAATGAATTCCTGTTGCCTCAAGTGTTTGAATGTGGCACAAAGAGGGCTGAGCAGTGAGTGGGAAGGCAGCTGCTTGGGTCACATCCTCCAGCAACTCCAGGAGACCCTGGGTCCCCTCCCGGAGAGGTGCAGTGTGGGACCTGGGCAACCACACACAGTGCTCCCAGGATGGGGAGTCTGGGGGCCTGGGTTCAGTTCGGAGCTAGTGCTGCAATAGGGGCCTGGCCTGGTGTTCCAGTTCTACAGACTAGCTGCGGGACCCCGGGCACACTTCTTTGCTTCTCTGAGCCTTGCTTTCTTGACTGGGATAGAGTCTGTCCTATGAATTGTAGAGGGTTGTTGTACAGATCATGTGCCTTTGTGTATCCAGCCAGCCAGCCCACAAACCTCTATACCACTTATCTTGCTGGTTACCGGGCCGCAGAAGTACATGAGGACACTGACCATTAGAAGCTCATCCTTCACAGTACAGGCTTCAGAGCTGGGGTGGGGTTAGTCACATCGGCAAATGGCAAATAGAGCGTAATGTGGAAAGTGCTCTAACCCTCCAGTCTGCAGCTGGGGGCAGGGGCTGTTGGATGTTCAGGGGGATGATGCCAGGAAGGTTCTAGAATGAACTCTATCTACTAGGACTTTGGTTGGTTGGGAGTTGTGACAGAAATCCCAGCATCCTCTCTGAGGAGCAGAGAGGAAGGCTTTATGGTCGATTCCATAGAGAGGGGGTTAGCTTTCTTTTTTTCTTTGTCCTTTTTCCTTTTCTTTTTTTTTTTTTTTTTTTTTTGAGAGGGGGTTAGCTTGGTGCCCATGCTGAAGCTGAAGTTCATCCTGGAGATGGTGAGGGGTGGCTGGGACAAATGAGAGAGAGAGTCAATGAGGCGCTGGGGCCTCAAGAGCTTTGGAGAAGGATCATTTGTCTCAAACATCCCCAGAGGCCTCAGCCAACAGAAAGAAGGAAGGCCCTTCTCCTCTTACCCCCACCCCACAACAGTCCTTGAGTTCACAGGGTCTCCAGCTCAGGTAAGTGAGCTCCCTTCAAAACCTCAGAGAATTTCCAGGAGGGCTGCTGGGACAGGACACAAAGGCTGACAATCCCTCTGACAAAAATTTGGAATCTTGGGATGGGCAAGGAATGGGAGTAGTTGTCTGAGAATTCCCAGGTCGTGCCTCAAAGCATTGGCCCCAGCAGCTCCAAAGGGCACCACGCATTTCTGGCATAGTATTGAAGTGAATATTCCTGTCCAAGGCGCTCATTGCTTTTAGGTTCCAGGCCTCATGTTTGAGGGACTAAACCAGAGCTGGCTCTGTGGAACAGAATCGTAGAGGTGAGTGGGAGGCTCACAAAATTCCAGAGACTCAGTTCCTGCCTTTAGGGAATGCTAGTCTAATAGGGGAGAGCAGCCCCCTACTCTCAGGGAGCTCGTATCCTGGTGGAAGGGAGACATCATTTGTCCTCTGGGAACACCTAGTCTGATGGTAGAGACATAGACTTTGTCCTTCGGAAATGTCCAGTCCAATGGTGGAGGCATACACACTTCTAGGATATAAAAAATTATATGGGGTGCATATGAGGCAAATTAATGAACCAAGTACCAGTTATGGGCAGTCAGGAGTAGTAGAATGAATGATAGGAGAGAAGAAATACGGAGTTAACTAGAGGAAGCTCCTGGAAGATAGTGAACAGTAAGGTCGACCGCAGTCAGATGGAGTAGAGCCCTTCTCTGCGTCCAGATGCTGCAACCATCTCTCCCGCCTGGGGGAGTGTTGTGAAATGTCCAGACTGCGCTAGCTGATCCCTAATATCCCTTCCAGCTTTAACATCCTAGACTTGCTGGCCCCAGCCCTCTCACCCCTGCTTCCTCTCCCTCAGAGCCTCCCCCACCCCTGCCCTTCCTCTCCGCCTTCCATTTGGTCTCTCCTGAGGCAGGTGGTGCGGCCAGCTGCTTGGCCTGTGCTGAGATGAGATGAGATCCCACCCACAGAGTGGGATGGCGTTCCGTGGGGGTGGGCTGTGTGTGACCCGAGGAGCCGACAGCTGGATTTGGGGCTCGGGCAGGGGGCACTGGGGTGAGGACATGGCTTGTGGCAGCTTTTCCCAATACCCTCAAGTAGGGGAGATTTGTGGGGGAGGAAGAGAAAGTCTTTGGGGGTGTCACAGGTTTGGGCTGTGATGGGTCTGGGTCCCTTTGTGGAGGTCCGGGAGGAGCCATCAGGGAAGAACAGGTCGAACTCCACTTCTCTTGAACTGGGGGACCCTGGGGCTAGAGTTGGGCCAGGCTGGGTGGTTCCTGCAGCTGCTGGGTGTGCTCCTTGGAAGGGAGCTGGGAGGTGGGGGGCAGCGTGGATGCGAAAGGACAGCTGGGTCTGCCAGGAGGCCTGGCCTGACACCCCTCCTGAGACACTTCCCCGCCCTCACCCCACACATGTGGACTAGGTTCGTGGGGGGGGACTCTCCACCCCAGCACAAGAGGTCAGACAATGACCTGGACCCCGGAGAGTTTAGAGCGGGGGCGGGGCCTAAGGGAGCCATGTTACTTCCATCTTGGCACCCTTCCATCAGAAAGACTTACAGGAAGAGCGCTGGGGTCCCGTGGAGCACCGAGGGATAGATGGTGGCCGGATGGCATGGCTGAATGTTCCACTCCACTCCTGTTTCCACTGATTCAGCTGAGAGTGCTCCCCACCAACCTTTCCCCTCTGTACCACTGGTACTTAAACTTTAGCAGTGCCTGAGAGTCACTTGTTAAAACATAAGGCCATGAAGTCCTCCTCACTCCAGAGATTTTGATCGAGAAGGTCTAGGGTGGGGGCTGAGAATCTGAAGTTCCTGCAAGTTCCCTGGTGATGCCCAAGCTCCCGGTCCACAGGCCATGCTTCGTAGTCTACTCCTTCTTTCTCTCCTTCTTGCTCAGCTCTCCCATCCTTCTCCCAGCCCCTGTTGTCTGCCTGTCCCCTCCCCACCCCCCAAGCCCAAGCCACCATGGCCGGGGTGGCAGAGCCCAGGGTTAGACCCACTGGGACCAGAGGGTGTGGAGCTGGGCTCAGCCTGGCTTCTTCCGTGGGAGCTAGGCGTGGCAGCACACTGGGGTAATTCTCTATCCCCTCCTCTCCCCCCTTCCCCAGCACAGTGACCTTCAACGTCAGGGTCCTTGAGGATTCATGTGTGGACCAGGCATCACCTGTAGATTAGAAAATTTCCCACCTGTCTCCCAGGTCTGTGCGCTAATGGTCTTCCAATATGTATGTCTGCTGTTGTCGTAAGAAAAAAAATTTTTTTTAATTCAAAAAAATTAATCACTTAAAAGTCTTAATGCATTTATACTTTCTTAACTTAAAAAATTATAAAATATAGGAGCACCTGGGTAGCTCAGTCGGTTAAGCGTCTGCCTTCGGCTCAGGTGAGGATCCAGGGGTCCTGGGATCAAGCCCCCGGCACCCTGCACCGTGGCTCCTTGCCCAGCAGGGAGCCTGCTTCTCCCTCTCCTTCTGCCCTTTCCCCCTGCTTGTGCACCCTTGTTCTCAATCTGTCAAATAAATAAATCTTTAAAAATTACAAACTTGGGGCACATAGGTAACTTAGTGTGTTAAGTCTCTGCCCTCTGCCCAGGTCATGATCTCAGGGTCCTGGGATCGAACCCTGCATCAGGCTCTCTGCTTGGCAGGGAACTTGCTTCCTCCTCTCTCTCTGCCTGCTTCTTTGCCTACTTATGAGATCTCTCTCTGTGTCAAATAAACAAATAAAATATTTAAAAAAATAATTACAAACTAGGTCACACTAATAAAGCATATTGGCATTCTGTCAAGATGAATTTTGTCAAGATGAACAACTGTACAGGCTGTCACCCCAGGTTCATCCAAGCTCCCTCTCCTCACCACACGGACCTTAGTTCAGTTACACAAACAGACCTAACTCCCTCTGGCTTCAGGGCCTTTGCACATGCAGTTCCCTGTGCTTGCAACAATCCAATAATCTGTGTCACTTCACAACCTCTTCCACTCCTTGGCCTGAATAACTCTTACTTTGTCCCCAAATCTGGGCTAATCACTTCCTTAGCGAATGTCTCCCATCTCCCTGATCAGGTCAGTTCCCTCATTAGAGGCTGTCACCACGCATACATGTAGATGTATTCCTCTGTCTAGTGCCATCACGTTGTTTTAATTTTATATTATGTGTGTGGCTTTGATTAATTTCTGATTCCCCCATCGGTCTGAAAATTCTGCGAGGCAGAGTCCATTTCTTTCTCTTGCTTCCTGCCCTCTTTTGTAGCTTTGGGGCCAACCACAACCATGGGGCCTGGCACTAAGGGGGTACTTAATAAACATGTGGTTAAGGGAGCAGTCAGTTAGTCAATCAACAAATAAAAGATTCCCTCCAGAGCTGAAGGCACTAGCCACGGGGCTTTGTAGCCAATCTGGCACCGAAAGACAAAAGTTAAAAACAACCTATAAATAAAACAAAACAAAACAAGAACAACAACGACAACAAAACCCAAAGGACCTGTACACCTGTAGTTCTCCTTATGGGGACTTTCTGACCCTTGTTCTCAGAGGTAGCAGATGGTCGGGGCTCCTGCCTGATAGGTGAGGGAGAAGCAGGGGTGATGGGCAGGCAGCCAGAGTAGTAGGAGTTGGGAGGAGGAGAGAAACCTGGAGAAGAGCACAAGAAAGAGAAGGGAGAGAAGAAAGCAGGGGGAGAACAGAGCCCAGAGGAGAAAAAGGGATGTGAAGGGGAGAAAGAGGACAAAGCCCTCCTAGGACAAAGCAAAAGGCAGGCGACTTCCAGAGATCAGAATGGGGTCATAGGGTGGAGCCAAAGGGGTGTCATTTGACCTCCTTGCTTGGGGACCTCCTCCCCCGAGCTCAGCCACCTTCTCTCCTTCCCCAGCCCCGGCTCCCTCCCCGTCTGCCCCGGGAGCTGGGCTCGGTTTGTTTTCCTTGGGAAGGCTTCCGGAAAGGGGAGCCCGATTTTCCTGACACATGAAAAGTGGCTCAGACTGCCGGCTGACCCTTCCCGCAGCGCCCCAGCCCCAGGGGGTCGGTCGGACTTGCAGTCACGCACGTGGACACGAGGCCAGAGCCTGGCACACGGCACACACCCGTGCGCCCCCGGGCCCCGGGCGCGGCTCCGGTCGGGCTTGCAGGAGCTCGAGTGCGCGCAACACACACCCAGTCCCAAAGCTTATCCTCCGCGTGGGTGCGCACTACCCACGCGCAGCCCACAGCCTCCCTCAGCCCCATGTAAACCCCCACTTGTGCCCATCTCCGTGTTCGCCGTACCGCGCGTGTGGGCGTCGGGGAGACTTAGAGGGATGGTGGCGTGTGGTGTGACTGGCCGCGTGCGTGAGTGGCTGGTGTGGCCCAGGGCCAGCTGCAGCTTCTCCCTGAGTCAGGGGGAGCGCCAGAGAGACCACCCACTGCGTCGCGCTGGGTTTCCCCTCCCCCCAATGCCTGTGGTTGGGGGTGGGACGGCTGTGTCCTCAAGCCTCCCAGATTTCAGGCTCTTCTGGAGTCAACGTGCATCTGCCCTTCTCCAGGGTGCTCCCGGGAATTGGAAAGCAGTCCTCTCCTGCCCACACACACGTATCCCCTTCCCAGCCTCAATGGACGGGGTCCTTCCAAGCACAAGCCACTGGGCGGGGGGGCTCCTACCCCCTGAGAGAAGTGGAGAGCTCAGGGGCTGCTCTGCCCCCTACCAGTTATGGGACCTGAGACTGTGCGATAATTGTCATCTCTGCAACTACTACACAACACTTGCCAGGTAGTTCCCACACAATATTTTATTTAAGACTTTTTTTTTTTTTTTTAAAGTAAACTACACCCCCAATGTGGGGCTCGAACTTGAAACCCTGAAATCAAAAGTGGCGCGAGCCAGCCAAGCTCCCCTATTTTTTTAACGTTTCTAACAGGCCTAAGAGGGGCCTTATACCCTTCTTTTAGGGATGGGGAAACTGAAACTTTGGGGGTAGAGAAACATGCCCCATTCATGAGGCTATGAGTTGAGATTTGGTCCCAGGTCTGTCTGCTGCCCCAGTCTAGGGTCTGGAACACGGTGCCAAATTGCCTCCAAAGTCCCTTGACTCACCACGTCTTCAGCTGTAAAAATACCTGCCTGAGAAGCTGCCCGGGAAGGAATGGCCATGGTTTTTGTAGAATGGCCTCGCACCATGGCTGGCACATAGAGTGTGTTTGAAGATTATATTCCAATACTATTTCTCCTTTGGCTTCCAGTATGGAGGAAAGGGTGGTGTGTGGGTAATGTCCCCCTGATCCATGGGAGCATCGTTTGGCAGCAAGTGAGTGACGCCTTGCCCCCCACCCCTTGCCCCCATCACCCTTTGGACGTCTGGAGCCTGAAGCCATAGAAACCCGGGATCATCATCCCGTGCCCCCAGCGCTCCCCCACACCCGCCTGCTGTAGAGGGGCGCGGCTGGAGAGGACAAGAATCCTCCACACCCACGGCTGGTCCTCCTTCTCTCTGCCGCACCCCCCTCCCCAGGAAAAGGAGGCATTCCCAGACTCCCAGACAGAAGGGAGGGGAGGAGCTGGGAGTGGAAAGGGAGGAGGGGCCTCGGCACACTGAAGCCTTTGTGGGATTCCCAAGAGTCGAGGTGGAAACACTTCATATATCAAGTGTGTTTGTCCCTCTCTGGGGAATGGGGGGGGGGGGGGCGGGGGAGAGGGAGGGCGGATGCGGCGGAGGCTGAGCAGCCGGCGAGGGCTTAGGGTCTGAAATAGGAAACACTGCTGTGTAACCCGAGCGTGGTGAGGGGGGTGGCTGCCCAGAACCTTTCTTGGGGAACTGACCTGTTCTTGGCTTCTGGGATCCCCACTCGGAGGCTTCTACTCCCCTTCCTCCCCTTCTGCAGGCGCCTGGTCACTATGACCAGCAAGCACTTGCCACTCAGTCCAGACTCTGCCCTCTTCTGCCAGACTCCATACCTCCCTTCTCTGTGTCCTGCTCCTGCTCATTTCCCCCCAGCCTGCTCCTCAGCCCTCCTCTGGGAACCAGTTCTTCCCTCCTGGTTCCTTACCCCCATACCCCCACCGGAAGTCTCGATTCCAAAGCCCCCTCGCCATCTTTGGAACTCTGCTCCCTTTGAGCCTCTGAGACCCCTGGCCACCATCTCTCCTGGCTCTCCTCCTGGGGCTCACTCTCTTCAACCACAGCCTTGCCTGCTGCCCCAAACTATTCAGGATCCTGGATCAGTCTTCTCTAAGTCTTGAGGTCCCCTGCTTCTGTTCCCAGACTCATGGCCCTGACCCCCCCAATATGCCTGTAACAGGGATCCCGCATTGAGTCACTGTAGCCCAGCTCACTTGGTAACCTTGTAATGAATAGGACTGTGATGATTCTGGAAAAGTTAGTGCTATTCATGTGCTTATTCAAAAAGTATTTATTGAGGGCCTACTAAAGGTCAGAGGGTCTGCTGGATGCCGGATGGCTTTGGGAATGCACAGGATGTACCACCCTTAGGCTTTAGGCAAGAGGGTTCCCTGCCCTGGGGGCCTCCAGTCACTCCCCACCCCACAGAGCAGAGTCCATGGTATATGCCTACCCAGAACCTACATGGTCCCCTCGAGTGAGGGCTCCTGGCCTAGTGCTTTGTGGAAGTCTGAGGCAAAAAAAAAAAAAAAAAAAAAAAAGGACAAAAACCTGAACAACCAAAACAGTAATACTGATCCATTCTTTATTTAAAACTTTGGTATTTTATTATGGATATTTTGCTTTAATTTTGATTTTAAAATATGACTACTGAGCTTTTCAGTGTCCCTTAAATTTTGCATCTGAGCTGAGGGCCTCACTATTCCCCAAAATTCCCCAGCAAAGTGACCCTAGACTGTTTCCAAGGTCACTGGAGCTCTTCCCCCACCCATCCTGCTGAGGGCAGCCCTGCGCACCTACTGGTCAAAGGAGGGCTGTCTGTGGGGCTGGGCAGGTGTCCTCACCAGAGCAGAGCAGAACCCCGTTGGTGGTGGGAAGAGAAGGTGGGCAGGTGAGGGGATGGCGTTCCAGTGCAGAGCTCCAAAGTCATTAGGAAAGCAGAATTGTGAAGGTAAGAGGATAATAAGCTCTATCTTATTTACCACTGATTTATAACTTGATTTATAACTTTTAAATATTTAGAAAATTTCTTGGTGGCCTTTTATTTGTACTCTTGCCAGAAGCCCCGCAACCATTAAGGGTAGGCCTGTATGGGGGATGGTGAGTGGAGGGACAGAAGTTACTGGGCTGGAGTAGACCAGCCTGATCTATTCACTGCCCCTGAACTTCCACCCTGTGGACCTTGCTCCTGCTTACTACCAACACCTACCCCACCCAGCAAATCTCTCTCCTCTCCCCATAAAGTCTTCAGGGATCCCTGATGCCCTTGGTGGCCCCTCCCACCTCCAAACTGTGACTTTTACTGCCAGTACCACTCCCTGGGCCCTTGGCCACACTGCCTGGCATCAGCTTGCCAAAGGCTATTTTGTGCCATCATCTAACTTTTAGTGTGTGTGTGTGTGCACATGTGCCATGTCCGGGCAGCTCGATTATCAGTGTTTGTTTTAAAGATTTTATTTATTTACTGAAGAGAGAGAAAGAGCATGAGCAGGGACCAGTAGAAGGGGTGGGAGAGAGGGAAGGAGAAAGACAAGCAGACTCCATACTGAGCGAGGAGCCAGCCCTGGGGCTGGATCCCAGAACCCTGAGATCATGACCTGAGCTGAAACCAAGAGTTCAACACTTAACCGACTGAGCCACCCAGGCGCCCCTGGACTATCAGTGTTTTAATAACACCGTCAGTGTATTATGTTATTCTTCGAGTTCCCTACAGTGTTAGGCTTGGGAAAGAATGGGTCTGAAGTTAGCCAGAGACCTAGGGGTGATGCTAGGCTAGCCCTGTCCCTTATTAGCTTTATGACCTTGAGCAAGTTAACCACTTTGAATCTCAGACTTCTCATATATCAAACAGGATAATAAGGCCTGCTTGGCAGGGTGTTCCGAACATAAGAGGTAATATATATAAAGGGCCTGACAAAGGAGGCAGTCAATAAAATGTTAATCATAATAATTATATTATTGCACATAATATATTAATATATAGTTTACATGTATTATATGCCTATTTTATTGTTCCTTTAACAATTATAATTATGTATTATTAAAAGCATTACATAAATTCAGCAATTGAATGGGATGATCAGGAGGCCCCAGAAACCCAAGGGCGTGGACATGGAACCCTTCTGACTTAAGCCCTTTCTGGCTGGAACAGACTGAAGAAGCAGCTGGGCTGCTTTGGTGAGGGGATCTTCGGGACCCCTGGATCCTCCCTGGGCATTTGGCTCAGGAGTGCACAATAGAGGGCTCAGAATTAATCCTTCCACGTGGCTAAGGGCTCTTGACCCTGGGCTCTTCGTTTAGCCATGTGGGCCACACCCTTGGCACAGTCCAGTCCCTGCCCTATTAGCGGAGGCAGCTGTGCCCCAGGCCCCACATCCCCGTCTGCTGCAGAGTTGGCCAGTCTTCCCAAGTGGTTCCCCTGCTCCAACACATCCCAGAGTGCCTGCCTAAGAGAAACCATGGGAACCGAGGACTGGGGGAATAGGAGGAACAGGATCCCAGCTCCCAGGACCACCCACCCTGACCTCCCCTATGATTATTAAAAACATATTTCCGAGGGATTAACAACTATGCCAGGGATGTTGATCGCTAAGTCTCAGTCAAACCAATGGTTTTAATCACTAGCTGCAGCCACGTTAACATTATTAACTAATGAGCAGTCTGTTGAAGTGGGGGTGGGTACAGAGTGGGGGGATGGGGTGGAGAGGGAGGCACCTGCTGTAGGACTGAGCCAAGGGGCCACTCTGGGAGAGAGTGGTTCAAAACTGCACCCCGCCCCCACCATAGCTAGGAGACAAGCTCCTTAGAAGACAAGCATTGAAGACACTGGTTTGAGGGTGGGGAGCCTGTGTCCCGGCATTCTGAACTACCACATCTTGGGGGAATCCCCAATTAGGTTCCCTGTGGGAAACTCCTTGGAGCAAGAGAGCTCACCTGTGCACCGGCAAGTTGGCAAGTTTCTAGGCCGGGACTCCCTGTAAAGACCTTGCTGTTGGCTAGCCAAGTGTGGGCCAAAGTGCAGGAGATTCAGACTCAGCCCCTCCCATCGTCCAGTGGCAGAGCTGATTGCTAAGTTCACTCCCAGTCTTACCTCCATCTCTCCCAGCAGGGCTCCTGTTTTTTAGCAAGCAACTGTAAAAATTATTAGCCAATGGGAGAGGCTGAAAGTGGCCACTGGTGCCCTCAGGTCCCTCTGCCTGGGAGCAGTGAGACAGCAGATGGGAAGTTAAGAAGGTGGGAAGGGCACAGCCTAAGAAAATGATTGGAGGGAAAAACAGGTAGCTGAGGTGGTGGAGGGAGAGTAGAAACTGGGGAGAGTCTGGAGACCCCTCTGGCTCCTAGGAATGCCCTGGGAAAGAAGGGTAGCCAACCCAGAGAGGGCTCTGTCCTTACAGATCATGGCTGGAACCATTTGTGCTTAACAAACTGGCGACTGAAGACTCGGGCCCCTTACCTATCCTCACTCCTGTCTCCTGCTCTCGCTCTCTCTCCCCTCTTTCTGGTGTTTCTTTCCTTCTTCGTCTGTTCCTGCTCCAGAGAATGGCTAAGGCCTGGAGTTGGCTTCCGCTTCACCCAGCGCTCATTTTTTTTCCCCAGGGAGACTCCTAGTAGCTCTGCCAGGCCACCAGCTCTGCTAACAGCCCCTAAGGAAGAAGCGCCTCCCTCCACCTACCTGGTGAGAACTTCCCCTTTTTGCTGGATGCACACCTAGTCTGGGCACTGAGGAGCAAATCACACGAAAGAGGGGACCTACCAGAAGTGAGAAAGGTACACATTCCAGAGCCAAACCTAGCCCAGGGTAAGTTCAGTAGCGGAGCGCACTTGCAGGCCAATCAGAGTAAAGGGAAAGGGGGCGGGGCTCTCGGGAAGGAGGGAGGCGGGAGGAGCTGGGGTCCAGCCCAGGCCCAGGCCCCGAGAGGAGGCGGGATGGGGAGGTGGTCAGTGGAGAGTTGTCTGCTTGGAGTGAGCCATGGTTTCTAAGATGTGGACAGGTATGGGCGGAGGGGGAATGGGTCCTCGATTTGGCCCCTGGAACCCCCAATGAAAACATCCTGCCTAAATGTGAGGGGAATGGCAGCTCCTCTGTGGGCCCTGGGCAGGGGAGAAGCAGCCTCTCTCTGGGTACCCTGGTGCACCAGGTAGAGGCAGGCATAGGGGAGAGAGTGTCCCTGGGGCAGCCGTCGTGAAAACCATCCTGTCACCCTCCCCCAGGCAACCTGATGTCTCTGAAACCCAAAGGCCCCAGCAGCCCCTCTGGCCCTACCCTGCTCAGGCACAGTCTGGGACAGAGAAGCCTCTCTGAAATAAACACCATATAAGAACAACAACCCCCAGAAACTCCAGAGGGCTTTGATGTTGGGGCCAAGGGTTTTGACTAAACAAACTGGAAGCGATTTAGGCTGGAGCGCTGGTGGCCTGCTGAGGCGGCTGCGCTGGGGAGTTGATCAGGCCACCAGGAGCTAGCAGGGGACTCTACCGCCCCTGTCCCCCAAATCAGCCCCCTGGGAATCTCAGAGACCAGCCCAGAGAGGCACAGGTGTGAGTATGGTCCCCCCTTCCGTTCTTCTTCCTGCCAGAAGGCCTGGGCCACCTAAGGATGCTATGTCCACCCAGCGAAATGCTGGGCTATCAAGAGCACGCGAGGGCAGGCAGGCGAGATGTCCTCCCCGTCCCAGCCCACTCAATCCCCCAGAGCATACATCCACTGTTCTCCATTTCTGCCATGTCTCCTCCTCTGCAGCTAGGCCTTATTTCCAGTGTCTTTACAAGGAACAACTCATCCTGGGACTAAATCTTGGCCCAGTCTGAAATGTCCTCAGCCCTGTCCCCACCACCTTGCTCTGATACCGACAGGGATAAATTTAATCCATGGAACATCATTGATTTCTTCCCTAGAGGGCAGCCTTGGTGAGGGCAGGAACTGTGTCTTGCTTATCTCTGTCCCCACCCCTACCCCCAAAGTCAACCATGTGTCTAATGAAGGTAGTGAGGAAGCACATGTTTGTTGAAAGGACAAATGAGTTACCATTTGGGGGAATCACGGTGGGTTAAAGTCCTTGCTCTGTTGGAAGCCTCATTTCCTCTCCAAAACGGCAATTTCAAGCTCAGAAGTGGTGTTTTTTTGTTTTAAGATTTACTTATTTATTTGAGAGAGAAAGAGAGCGAGCAAGCAGAGGGAGAGGGAGAGGGAGAGGGAGAGAAAAACAGACTCCTTGCTGAGCACAGAGCCCTAAGCAGGACTTGATCCCACATCTCTAAGATCAGGACCTAAGCATCAAGACTCAGACGCTTAGCTGACAAGCTACCCAGGTGCCCCTCATAAGTGTTTTTTTTTTTTTTTTAAGATTTTATTTATTTATTTATTTGACAGAGACAGATCACAAGTAGGCAGAGAGGCAGGCAGAGAGAGAGAGAGGGAAGCAGGCTCCCTGCTGAGCAGAGAGCCTGATGCGGGACTCCATCCCAGGACCCAGAGATCATGACCTGAGCCAAAGGCAGCGGCTTAACCCACTGAGCCACCCAGGTGCCCCGCATAGGTGGTTTTATACCCATCCATCCATCTAGACTGTTGATAGAAAATGCATGTGAAGGGCCCAGCTCAGGGCGGCGTGTGCGGCAGGGATACCATGACTGGCTACAAGTGTTAGGATTCAGACTGTGTCCCAGCTGGTCTGTATCTCATTTGTAGAACATACATTCGTGAATATGCACAGAGGGGCTTAGAAGAAAGAGGCTCGGGGTGCCTGGGTGGCTCAGTGGGTTAAAGCCTCTGCCTTCAGCTCAGGTCGTGATCCCGGGGTCCTGGGATTGAGCCCCTCATCGGGCTCTCTGCTCAGTGGGGAGCCTGCTTCCTCCTCTCTCTCTGCCTGCTTCTCTGCCTACTTGTGATCTCTGTCTGTCAAATAAATAAAATCTTAAAAAAAAAAAAAAGAAGAAGAAGAAGAAGAAAGAGGCTCGGTTTTCCTTGTGGGGTCACCATTCCGGCAGGAAGGCAAGGCAAGAACAGCTCCCTCCCCCGCCCAACCTTCAAGTGTGGACAAAGCAGAACCCTTCTGGAACCATGTGGTGCCTTTCTCCATTGGAGAGGTGGGAGGGGTGAACCCCTTCACCCTGAAACCCCCCAAAAGAGACCCTGTGCTCTGTAAGTAGGTCCCTCCTCACTCCCCCCTCGGACTGCACTCTGGCTGTTTCCATCGCCCATATCCTCTAGCTGAAGGCCATCTGCCTTCCTGCCTTTTTGGTTTTTTTTCATCTTAATTACTGTTTTACATTTAATCACTAAGTCTTGGGTAATAAGATCCAAAAAGAACCAATGAGGTCTCTCTGGGCTGAACTGACTCTCACAAAGGAAAACAAAACAAAACAAAAAACAAGGGAGCACTCACAGAGACCCAGACACATGCTTACACACTTCCTTACACAGACTTACATGCAGGGTCCTGGACGCTAACAAAGAAGTACAAGGAACACAGGCGTGCCACACACACACACACACAGAGATATACACACATGCTGTCTCAAACACAAATGTCTACACACACACATTAAGTACCAACAAAGAAACCAACGAACTGGTGTGCACACATGGACCCACGGGAGGGCCCGATGACTGGACTTTAAGCTTCACCTCCCAACCCAAGCCCAAAAATCTGTCTCCAATTATCTGGCCCGTGTTGGGAGCAACAGGAAATCCAGAGCTGCCTCTGTCTTCTGGGGGAGATGCCGGGATTTCAGCCATTTCTCCATCGCTGGAAAACAAAAGCCTCTGGCCTTGTATTCTTCTCCCTGCTTCCAAGTCAGCTGGGGCTAGGAGGGTGTGGGTGGGAGCTGGACCGGGTGTAAAACGGAGCCTAAGAACATCTTGACTAAGAACAGCTTGACGAGCCTGGGAAAAGGGCCAGGGGCCTCAGCCCTGAGCAGGAGCCTTTCCAGCTTCGCCCAAAATACTGAATAGGGCAGTGACTTGGGTCAGAAATAAAGGCTTGCAGTGGAGACCTTGGAATCGGTAATGACCCTAGACACCGGCCTCATAAGGTGAGAAACACAACGTAGTGGAACCACCATCAGACTTGCAATCAGAGCTGGGCTCGGGCCCCAAATCTGCAGTGAACCAGCTGTCAGGGATCTCACTTCTCGGAGCCTCACTTAGAAAATGGAGGGAGCGCTAGCGACACACCCGTAGAGAACGTGCGTTGGGCCAAGTGCGTGTGTAGCTGGGGAAAGTGACCATGCAGGTGTCCTCACTGGCTATGGGAGGGTCTCCCAACCAGCCAATCTCCCCCCAAAATTGGGAGCTCTCCTTGTCTCCTTCAGATGTACCTGCTGTTTCCACGGAAGAGAAAATACTGGGGACGCCTGGGTGGCTCAGCCGGTTAAGCATCTGACCCTTGGTTTTGGCTCAGGTCACGATCTCAGGGTTGTGAGAGATTCTCTCTCCCCATCTCCCTCTGGATGCCCCCCCTCAAAAAAAAAAGAAAAAGAAAATACTATTTTGAGAAAGTGGGCCCACGCCTTCATTCCCCGTCCCTTAGTAGATGGAGCAGCCCGCGCCCTCTTGCAGCTTTCCGGCTTGGCCGCACAGCCCACCCCCCGACATGCCCATCCCCGTGTGCCTTACGTCAGTGAAAGTGGCATGAGGTGGTGGAAAGACCATTGAATTTGAGGGTCTTTACGGTTTTTAAAGGCAGCTACCCCTAATTCAGCCCAGCTTTAACTTTCACGGGCAATGGACACTCTCCATCCAACTTTGCAGGAGTGTTAGAAATTGTGGGGCAGGGGCGCCTGGGTGGCTCAGTGGGTTAAAGCCTCTGCCTTCAGCTCAGATCATGACCCCAGGGTCCTGCTCAGCGGGGAGCCTTCTTCCTCCTCTCTCTCTGCCTGCCTCACTGCCCACTTGCGATCTCTGTCTGTCAAATAAATAAATAAAATCTTAAAAAAAAAAAAAAAGGAAGAAATTGTGGGGCACCTGGGTGGCTTAGTCAGTTAGGTGTCTGCTTTTGGCTCACATCAGGATCCCAGGATTCTGGGATTGAACCCTTGCTCAGCGAGAGCCTGCTTCTCCCTCTCTTGCTGCCGCTGCCCCCAGCTTATGCTCTCTCTCTCTCATTGTCTCTTTTGCAAAAAAAAAAAAAAAAAAAAAAAAAAATCTTTAAAGAAATTGTGACCACAGGGGCACCTGGCTGGCTGGGTCAGAAGAGCATGCAACTTTTGATCTCAGGGTGATGGGTTTCCACCCCATGCTGGGTGTGGAGATTAGTTAAACAATAAAATCTTAAGGGGCTACTGGGTGGCTCAGTTGGTTAAGCATCTGACTTCAGCTCAGGCCATGATCTCTGGGTCCTGGGATCGAGCCCCACATGGAGCCCTGTGCTGGGGCTCTGTCCTCAGTGGGGAGTGTCTCTCCCTCTGACCCCCATCTCGTGCTTGTGTGCTCTCTCTCTCTCAAATAAAGTCTTAAAAAGTAAAACAAAATCCTAAAAAAAAAAAGAAAAGAAAAGAAAAGAAACTGTGACCACCCACATGGGATGGTTCCCACAGGGCTTTAAGGAAGGAGATTCGGAAAGACTTTTTTTTTTTTTTAAAGATTTTATTTATTTATTTGACACAGAGATCACAAGTAGGCAGAGAGGCAGGCAGGGACAGAGAGAGGGAAAAGCAGGCAGAGACAGAGAGAGGGAGAAGCAGGCTCCCTACTGAGCAGATAACCCGATGAGGGGCTTTATCCCAGGACCCTGAGATCATGACCTGAGCTGAAAGCAGAGGCTTAACCCACTGAGCCACCCAGGTGCCCCTTGGAACGACTCTTGACACAGCCCCAGTCCCTCTCTGTGGCTTTAGCCTTTTGTAGGATTTGCAGTTGGGAACATACTGCTCTATGAAATAGTGTTTAACTGTTTAGGTCTAAGTTCCTCCACCAGACGGGAGTTCCCAGAGACCACACTCTGTGCTCCCCCGTCAGACAGGGGTTCCGGGTAGCGCTCTCAAGATCCCAGTCAGGTTCTGGACCCAGCAAGCGCATGCGAGTTGAGCAGGATCCCGTGCTGTGCGGGAAAGGCCCGGGATTGGGTAGACCCTCCCTGGAGTGTAGAAAGGGACCCGTTTAATCCAGACTTCCGTGGGCGCTTGAAACACAGGGACGCTAAGCCCGTAGAGTAAGCTGGAAAAGAAGGTTCCCCGCTCTCTTCCCTATATGTGAAAGATCTGGATGGGCCAATAGTGTGGATGGGGAAACAACAGAAAGATGGGGCGAAGGAGAAGGGAACGAGAAGAAAGACATGTGAGTGTCATGGGATCCAGGAACAGCCTGGCACTGTGGGGAATTTGGGGAGGAAAGAGTCCCTGAGGGGGCCAACTGCCCAGCTGGGGTTTGGGTCTCCACTACCAGTCAGCAGAGCCCAAATCCCTGACCAGGCTCAGGAGCTCCGATGACCCCCTCTTCTCTCTGCGAAAGTACAGAGAGGACCCCTTTCCTTCCCCCTTTCAGGATCCCAACACATGACTTTTTAACAGGATTTTTCACGTGGGATTCTCGATGTGGGGTCAAGGGACATGAAACAGGCCAGCTCTGGAATTAACAGGTCCCCGCTCTGCCCGTGCAACCTGGCCCTGGGAGCACTGCTCTGAGGGTCCACCCACAGTCCGGGCAGCCCTCCTTTGAAGGCCAGGGGGAGAGCCTCCGCTTTCCAGACTGCGGGCGGGAGTGAGTCACGGTCTAACAATGTGATCTGACAAGGGCTGCCGCTCCCTGGCCGGTCTTGCCCACAGCCTCTTGCCACCCGCCCGCCAGCCCGCCCGGGTTCTCCCTGGGCGTTCCTCAAGCTCACAGAATGTGCAGATCACGCTGGTGGCTTTTCTGTGCACTCCCCGCCAACCCCAGAGCCAGTTTACTTTTAGTAAGGCAGACCTCATTGGGGGCACCCAGCCAAAGGGATGGGTCCGAGGTGGAAAATGCCAGAATGATGGGGCACCTTTTCCAGAATTGAGTCCAGGCCCAGAGAGTGAAGAATTAGGGGCAGAGGGAGAGCACAGGAAAAGAAACTGAGGTCTGTGTGGCAAGGAAAATCAAGTGGGCATGGTATTCAGCATGGGAGATAACAGTGTTTCTATACTCAGAACCATTGGGGTTCCTGGGGGGCTCAGTCCTAAAGTGTCTGCCTTCGGCTCCCAGGGTCCTGGGATTGAACCTCCCATCGAGCCCCGCATTGGACTCCCTGCTCATTGAGGAGTATGCTTCTCCCTCTCTCACTTCCCCTGCTTGTGTTCTTTCTCTGTCAAATAAATAAATAAAATCTTAAAAAAAAAAAAAAAAGCCATTGCGCAGTGCACTTTAAGAGGGTGAACTTTCGGGAACCTGGGTGTCTCAGTTGGTTGGGCATTCTCGAACCTGGAGTCCTGGGATGGAGTCCAGAGTTGGGCTCCCTGGGGAGTCTGCTTCTCCCTCTGCCCTTTAGCCCACTTGTGCTCTCGCTGTCTCGCTGTCTCTCCCAAATAAATAAATCTTTTTTAAAAAGGGTGAACTTTCTGATATGCATATTATAAATATTAATGAAGCTGGTTTGTAGGTTTTGTAAAGATTGTGAAGATGAGAGTCTGAGTGGACTGGAGGTGAGTTGTCCCCACAGAGAGGTCGTGCTGGTTATGCAGGGTGGGTGGGGCAAGGATAAGCTGTTTAGAAGGGGGACACCTGGGTGGTTCGGTGGGTTGGGTATCTGCCTTCCGCTGGGGTCATTATTCCAACGTCCTGGGGTTGAGTCCTGCGTCAGGCTCCTTGTTCAGCGGGGGACTCGCTTCTCCCTCTTCCTGTGCCTGCTACTCCCCCTGCTTGTGCTCTCTCTCTTTGGCAAACAAATAAATAAAATATTAAAAAAAAAAAAAAAAGATGTTTAGAAGGACCTGGCTGCCTCCAGGTTCTAGTGGATCTGGGTTGGACGGAAGCAATGGCACACTACAGGGAGGGTGAGGTTGGGACGGGTCCCTGTCCATGGAGATCCAAGGCCTATCCAGAATTTGCCAGCCCTGTTATGAGCCTTCATTGTCCACACTGGACATCCTGAACCACCACCACCCAAATGACCCCTTCCACTGATTCAGATAACAGCATGCATTTCCCAGCAACCTTGAGACCTGCCCACAGCAAACAAGGTACATGTTTAGTTGCATCTAGAGCTCATTACGTCCTCATTCTTTTTGTCTGCTGCTTTTAACTCTCACCTTTAATTTATGTTCTCCTATATCTTAGGTATCTTATAAGCCTCTGTAAACCCACTGCACTACAAGGCAAGCTATAAATAACATTTTTAAAATAAAATCTGCAAATGTACATGTGTCATGTACATTTTCTCTTTTGGTGCTCAGAACGGCCCATGTGGAAGGTAAAGGTAAAGCTATTCCTATTTTGAGGCTGAACCAGATTAAGGAAGCTGGTCGAGGTACCTGGCTATTGAATGGTGGAGTAAGAACCAAAATTCGTATCCAAACTCTGAAATACCACTTCTTCCTCTGCAGAAGGTACCAGAACCAAGCCCTGGAGGAGGACCAGGTTGTCTTCCTGCCGCCTGGCCAGTGTACACATCACCACCCAACAATGCAGACAGGACTTTCAATGGTGAAGTGTCGGTGCCCATCTGCTCAGTGGGGGAGACCAGGGCCGCAGGGGAAGGAGAGAGATGGCTTTTCCACTTCTCTTTCCAAGAATTCAAAGTGAACAAATGTTGCTCCTTCCAGTCAGTCAGACATGTTAACGGGTACCTTCCCTCAGAAAAAGGGCAAATAGGACACACTTCTCCCAAGCCTGAGGAACAGGTCCCTGCTGTTCTCTGGAGGGCTGCTGGCATCTCCTGATTTGACTGGGACAGCTCTGCCTTAAAACCCCTCTCGGTGGGGCGCCTGGGTGGCTCAGTCGTTAAGCATCTGCCTTTGGCTCAGGTCATGATCCCAGGGTCCTGGAATCGAGTCCTGCATTGGGCCCCCTGCTCAGTGGGGAGTCTGCTTCCCCCTCTCCCTCTGCCTGCTGCTACCCCTGCTTGTGCTCTCTCTTTCTTTCCATCAAATAAATTAATAGAGTCTTTAAAAAACAAAAGAGGGGCACCTGGATGGCTCAGTGGGTTAAAACCTCTGCGTTCGGCTCAGGTCATGATTCCAGGGTCCTGGGATGGATTCCCGCATCGGGCTCTCTGCTCAGCAGGGAGCCTGCTTCCTCCTCTCTCTCTCTCTCTTCCTGCCTGCCTCTCTGCCTACTTGTGATCTCTATCAAACAAAAATAAAAAAATAAATTAATTAAACAAAACAAAAAAAACCATCTCAGAGGAGCCTCTGCAGGGATGGCTGCCATACTTATGGCTATGGTCCCAGATTCTTCCCATTTCTCGAACTCAGAGTGGGGAAATAAAATGGGCCACACAGCAAGGAGAGTGTCTTCACTAACACACATTGATCACAGTGGTGACACAGAGATGGGTCACATACCCTTTGCTTTCCAGTCTTCCGTCTGGGGTGTCGCAGGAATGAGGATGCAAGATAGAGCGGACGTGATTCATGAGAGAAGCTGACACCACAGAGCCTGACTGGGAAACTAAGCGGGAAATCTGGGGGATCTGAATAGGAGTCTCTAGGGCCAATTACATTTGGGAAGGACCCCAGAAGGATATGTAAAGTCTATCTTTGGGACGCCTGAATGGCTCAGTCGGTTAAGCATCTGCCTCCGGCTCAGGTCATGATTCCAGGGTCCTGGGATCAAGACATGCATTGGGCACCTTGCTCAGCAGGGAGCCTGCTTCTCCCTTTGCCTCCACTCACCATGCTTGTGCTCTTCTCTCTCTCTCTGATAAATAAATAAAATCTTTAAAAAATAAAGTCTGTCTTCTTTATAAAACCTTATGACCCTTGCTTTTTAAACAAAGGATGGGGTGGGAAGAGAGTGAGAGAGACCAAAAGCAGGCATCAGTGATGTTAGGAGAGCAGAGGAAGGTGTTCTAGGCACAGGAGGCCCAGCGGGGGGCAAAGGCACAGGGGTGGAATGTGGGCACACTTGAGAAGCACTGAGTAATTCCGTTTGATTGGAGCATGAGGTAGTGGAAAGAAGGACTAGAAAGGTAGACCAGAGCCATATCACCACGGGGGACCCTAAATTCCAAGCTTAGGAATTTGCACTTCATTTAGTAGGCCACAGGGAACCTCCACAAGTGACTGGATTATGAGTGTGCTTTAGGAGGAGGAAAGCTCCAGCAGCCATGCTTGGGATGAACTAGAGGTAAAGGTCTCATTAGTTAAGTGACTAGAGAATGACGTGAGGCGTATAGACACCGTTCCTGGGAACTGGAAGGCAGGAAGATATTCATTCAAAGCTCCCATGTCTTGATCCTGTCTTTAGTCTGAGGACAGATACAGAGATGAACAAAGATGCCAGCCCTAGCTGATTCTGACATAGCCTTGCGCAGAGCCAAGTGAAGGAGAAGTTACCCTGCAACAGGGTCAAGTACGCAACAGAGTCAAGTGCTCCGGGACTGCCGTAAAGCTGGGGCGGGGGGCGGCGGGGAGTAGGAAATGCTCCAGAGGTTTTCCATGTAGAAAAGAACATTGATCCTCATGTCTTTTCCTTCCCCGCTTTAATCTAAACAGTGCTCCTCATAGATGCATTTCTGTTTAGCTGGCATCGAATATGAGGCAGTTTTGACCAGCCAGTCTGAGAGCGAACACCACCACTGACCATGGACAGGTGTCCAGATACCTGCTCTCTGTTCACTTTCCTGACACCTAGACTAGGGGAAGGGACAGGAAAACTGAGGCAGCGACTGACCTACTGGACCGGGTGGTTTGAGAAGCCCAAAGACCTAGTGCTAATTCTGACCTTAAGACACATGTCCCCACCTCTCAGCTTTGCTTAATTGGGTTACAGGAATTAGTCTTGAGAACAGAGAAAAGGCAAGAAACCACATTCTCCTCACTCTTAAGCCTCTAAAGAAGAGGTCAAGTGAGGTCGCCCCTGCTTGACCTGGTGAGGACAGCCCAGCAAGGAAAATGGCTTCTTGGGAGACATCACAAGGCAGGGCAGCACGGGGCAGGCGGGAAAAGACAATGACAGTCAGACCAGGGGACAGCTGGGGCAGGACACCCTGGCCCCGAGGAGATACCTGCTAATTACTTACAGATTGCGTGAACGAATCCCAGAGGTCAGTGGGCACTCGTTTTAGGAGAAACAATTAAAACTGCAGTGAGACACCATCTTTCACGGATGGGATAGGCAAAGATCAGAAGTTCTGTAAGATTCTGTATCAGTGAGGGTATAGGAAACATACCCCCCAGAGCCCTTCTGATGTAGCCATAAATGGGCAGCATCTGTGCAAGGGCAATTCAGCTGTATCAATCAACATTACAAATGTGTGTAATTTGCAGGCAAGCAATCTCACTTCCGGGAATTTATCCTGCAGACAGGCACACATGCAGAGAGACCTAGGAACAGTGTATTTATTTGCAGCTCTGCTTGTAATGGTACAAGATAGAAAAATAATCGGGGGCTGGTAAAATTGATTATGGCTTATCACTCAATTAAATATAGTTATTATGAATTGCGACGCGGATGGATCTACACGATCAGTTATCCAAAAAAACTGCGGAAAGAAGAGTGTGTATAGGATGGCCACTATTTGAGCAATAAAAACCAACACGTACATGTTTGTATGCCGTCCTGAGCCCGTGGGAAGAAAAATACATATTGGCTTAAAGAAGCACAGACTCTCTCTAGAAAGAAACACTAGAACACTTCTTGGGCTTACCCTCCAGGAGGATGAACTGGGTAACTGGGGCACAGGTACATTGTATATTCATTTGTACCTTTCAAATGTTGTGTTATGTACAAGGAGTACTTACCAAAAACATTTTTTAGTGGAAACAAATTAAAAAGAAGGGAATAAGGCAGGGAGGCTTACGGCTGTGTCCTCCAGCGGAGGCTCCCAGGGCAGGCTGGTCCCTGTGTGCTGGTCTATAGCGCCCCCTGCTGCTTCTTGTGAGCATGCGCGGCATAAAGACGGGGTGGGGGTGACAGGGCAGGGGATCCTTTGAGGGAACCCTGGGGTCTCTTTAAAGGGATAGAGAGAGAGAGAGAGGAAAGGGTGGTGTATAGTATTAGAGCTGGAGGAGACTCAGAAAGCACACGATGTGCCCCGTGGTTTCAGAGGTACAACAGGAGGGGTGCTGGGAATGAGTGGTCCTGAGTTCGAGTCCCGCACTCACCCTCGCTGGCTGAGTGCCCTTGGACACATTACCCTCTTAAAAGTCTCAGTACTTTTTTTTTCTCAGTACTTTAAAAAAATAATTTATTTACTATTTTTTTTTTTTTTTTAAGATAGTGCAAGAGCAAGTGAGACAGACAGAGAGCAGGAGTGAAAGAGCACAAGCAGGGGGAGCGGCAGAAGAGGGAGAAGAATCAGGCTCTTCACTGAGCAGGGAGCCTCAGGAGGAGCTCAGACCCTGGACGCTGGGATCATGACCCAGCTGAAGGCAAACGCTTCACCGACTGAGCCACCCAGGCGCCCCAAGTCTCAGTTCTTACCCTGTAAATTGCTCGAATAATATCTACCTCTAGGGTTGTTTTGAAGATTCGATAGGGTACGGAGTGTGAACAGTGCTTTAGAATCGGAAAAGAGCTATAAAAATCTAGGGGATTATTATTTTTTTTAAGATTTTATTTATTTATCAGAGAGAGAGGGGGAGAGAGCAAGCACAGGCAGACAGAATGGCAGGCAGAGGTAGAGGGAGAAGCAGGCTCCCTGCTGAGCAAGGAGCCCGATGTGGGACTCGATCCCAGGACGCTGGGATCATGACCTGAGCCGAAGGCAGCTGCTTAACCAACTGAGCCACCCCGGCGTCCCTAGGGGATTATTTTTAACTAGCCCCTCTCATTTTATGAGGAAATCCAAGGTAATATAGGGTAGTGGTTAAGACAGGGGACTCTGCAGCCAGAACTGCCAGACTTGGAAGCCCAGTTTTAACCACCCATGTGCTGGGGTGATCTAGGGTCAACTACTTAATTTGGAGACTGATTTTTTTTTTTGTCTGTGAAATAGGGCTAATAATAACATTTCCATATGCTGTTGTGAAGATTAAGTGAATAAATACCTGTAAATAAAGCATTTGGAATAGCGTCTGGCACTCCTGAAATGCTGAAAAGCATCTGCTATTATTGATTTCTCATAATATATACAATGCTTTTGTACCTTATGTAGGCCTTGATAAATGTGAGCGAGTCTTACCATTTTGTATGCAAAGAAATTGAATCATGGATAAAATTAACAAATCAGGAAATGACAGATGGTGGCAAGGATGTGTAGAAAGGGGAACCCCCCCTTACCCTTGGTGGGAATGCAAGCTGTTGCAGCCACTCTGGAAAAGAGCATAGAGATTCCTCAAAAAGTTGAAAATAGAGCTACCCTATGACCCAGCAACTGCACTACTGGGTATTTATCCAAAGATACAAATATAGTGATTTGAAGGGGTACATGCACCCCAGTGTTTACAGCAGAAATGTCCACAACAGCCATACTATGGAAAGAGCCCAGCCCCACCCCCCGGAATATTACCCAGCCATCAAAAATAAAATCTTGCCATTTGCGATGATGTGGATGGAACTAAAGGGTACTATGCTAAGTGAAATTAGAGAGTCAATCAGAGAGAGACAATTATCATATGATCTCACTGATAATGTGGAATTTAAGAAAAAGGCAGAGGATCATGGGGGAAGAGAGGAAAAAATGAAACAAGATGAAACCAGTGAGGGAGACAAACCAGAAGAGACTTCTTTTTTTTTTTTAAGATTTTATTTATTTACTTGAGAGAGAGCGCACGCACGTGAGAGAGAGCGCTTGCACAAGCAGCAGGGTAGGGGCAGAAGGAGAAGCAAACTCCCCACCAAGCAGGGAGACCTATCTGGGACTCAATCCCAGGATCCTGGGACCATGACCTGAGCCAAAGGCAGACACCTAACCCACTGAGCCACCCAGGTGCCCCCCAAAAGAGACTTTTTTTTTTTTAAGATTTTATTTATTTATTTGACAGAGAGAGATCACAAGTAGGCAGAGAGGCAGGCAGAGAGAAAGAGAGAGGAGGAAGCAGACTCCCTGCTGAGCAGAGACCCCCGATGCGGGACTCGATCCCAGGACCCTGAGATCATGACCTGAGCCGAAGGCAGCAGCTTAACCCACTGAGCCACCCAGGACCCCAAAAGAGACTCTTAATCTTAGGAAACAAACTGAAGGTTGCTGGAGGGGAGGTAGGTGGGGGGATGGGGTTACTGGGTGATGGACATTGGGAGGGTATGGGTTGTAATGAGCACTGGGTATTATATAAGACTGATGAATCACAGACCTGTACCCCTGAAACAAATAATACATTATATGTTAATTAATTGAATTTAAAAAATTTTTAAAGATTTTATCTATTTATTTGACAGAGAGAGAGGGATCACAAGTCGGCAAAGAGGCAGTCAGAGAGAGAGAGGGAAGAAGGTTCCCTGCTGAGGAGAGAGCCCCATGTGGGGCTCCATCCCAGGACCCTGAGATCATGACCTGAGCTGAAGGCAGAGGCTTAACCTACTGGAATTTAAATTTAAATAATAGTTGAGAAAAAAAAAACCATTAAGCATGGAGATGGGGTGTGACTTGCTCAGGCCACCCAGCTAATAAGTAGTAATAATATTCCCTCCAAAGAACCTTAGGCATCTCCTAGACATAAGCACTCCATTTCAGAGAGCATTCCCACACGGGAGTGTATTTCTTCATCCCTGCAAGCCGAAGTAAAACTGGACTGGAAGGGGGATGGAAGAAGGGGGGGCCGTGAGGAAGAGAAGCCCTCGGGGGGAAGAGACGGAGAAGGGCTTGTAGAGAGACAAGATGCGTGTGGTGTCAGGGTCTATGAGAATTTAGCAAAGAGATGTGACATGACTAGGAAATTGAGTGGGAATTGGGGATGCAGGTCACTGGAAGAACTTTAGGGGAGCGGCTCAAGGACAGGGAATTTTCAGCCAAGTTCTTGGTAGGAAGGAACTGAGGCCATGATGATAATGACCATCCCCACTGTGAATAAATATTTCCTGAAACAGGCAGTATGTACCAGGCTATCACCCAAATGCCAAGGCCAAAAACAACCAACCAAAAACACCAGAAGGCACATAACCATGCATAAGGCACTAGATATACCAAAGCACTGATACTCAGGATAGACTCAATGTACAAGGGCACTCATTATTCACGAGGTTTTCATATGACATTTCGGTGACATCTATTCTGGTATGTTCGCTGTGTACTCTGCCCAAGATATACAAATATACTCATGGCAGCTCAGGAGCTTAGCAAGTTACAGCAATGGTCCTGCATTCATATGTCTGCCACGGGCCCAGGGAACCTTCCATCTGTGGGTCCCCTTCCTTGAATGTCAACTCTGGTTCTTGTAATTTCAGCAGATATGTCAGACACAGCAGACAGAAATCCAGAATACATAAACCTTGCATACCCCAAATGTAGGTACTGTGTTCCTTCCACCCTATTTGTACCCTACCCTAAGTTGATAAAGTAGCCTCGTCACTTTCCCCTTTTCTTTCTTTCTTTCTTTTTTTAAGATTTTAGTTATTTATTTGACAGAGAGAGAGAGATCACAGGTAGGCAGAGAGACAGGAGCTGGGGCGGGAAGCAGGCTCCCTACTGAGCAGAGAGCCCGATGTGGGGCTTGATCCCAGGACCCTGAGATCATGACCTGAGCTGAAGATACAGGCTTAACCCACTGAGCCACCCAGGCGCCCCTCCCCTTGTTTCTTGCTATGTTTTTTTTTTTTTTTTTTTAAGATTTTATTTATTTATTTGACAGAGAGAGAGAGAGCAAGAGAGGGAACAGAAGCAGGCAGAGTGGGAGAGGGAGAAGCAGGCTTCCCGCGGAGCAGGGAGCCCATTGCAGGGCTCGATTCCGGGATTCCAGGACCCTGGGATCATGACCTGAGCCGAAGGCAGATGCTTAACAACTGAGCCACCCAGAAGCCCTCTTGCTGTGTGTTTTAATTTGACTTAATAAACCATGTGATTTGAGCATTAACATGACTTTTTCTATTTTTTTTAAAAGATTTTATTTATTTGACAGAGAGAAGAGAGCCAAGCAAGGGGAGCGGGAGCTGAAGCAGGAGGCTCCCCGCCGAGCAGGGAGCCTGATGAGGGATCGATTCCAGGACCCTGGGATCATCACCATAGATGCCCAAACAACTGAGCCACTCAGGCATCCCTATGCTGCAACCTTAGGGATAGCTCACCTGATCATGAACCCAACTGAAGGCTACCATCAGAGTATGATGATTTCCCACACAACAGAAGTCATGGGGATATTTTTTTGCAGTGAGGCAGCATGTTTAAAGTGGTGTTTTGGAAAGATGATACAGCAGCTGAGTGTGGCATGGGTTGACCCAGGGAGACTGACAGTAGAACTGAGCTAAGTCCTGGCTAGATGCTCTGGGACCCTAACTCAGTGTGGGAGCACTAGGAATAAAAGGAGGGGGGTGGATTTGAAGAAACATTCTAAAGGAAACATCAGCAGGACTTGCGGTATACTGGATTTAAGGAAGACCCTGTGGATAGAGTCAAAGACCTTTCAGAACTTCAAAGGTGGAGAGTGAAGAGAGTGTTAGATCTACTGAATGAAATGGGGAGAAACAGAGGAAGAACTGGCTTGGAGATGAAAACTGTTAGATTTTAGACCAGTTAGTTGGTCAGTTCTAACAATGGCCTTGGCATTGATTGATCCTTTTCTCTACTCCCTACGTCCCTGTAGTCTCCAAGTCCTGTTGCTCTTTCTCATGAAAAAACTGTCTCTTGCTTTCTCTTCATACTGCCATGTCTCCAGTTCAGGTTCTTGTCCTTCTAGCTCAGGTTCTTACAATAACCCTCTAGCTGGTGCCCTCTCAGAAACATCTTGACATTGAAACTCTCTGCTTCGGCAAAGCAAAGAGAGTCATGGTGGGGGAAAGTTGAACTACTGTTCTAAATACCGCATGGCTTGTGAGAGATGGGCAAGGTCCTGCAGCCACACCCCAGTAAGGACACCACTGTAAGGACACCCAGTAAGGACATGACCCTGGGGGATGATAATGAAGGCAGGCTACCGGGCACATAGTTGTCTCATGTTCTTGTCCATTTGGGGCTTAGGCATGGAGAATGTTAGATTCAGTGTGGTAGGGAAGAGTCACCCCAGAAATAGAGTAGTAATGAGGGTCCGTTGTAGAAGGGGTGAGGGTTAAGGGCAGGCAGGGAAGGTAACTGAGTCAGTTATGGGAATAAAAACTCATATCCTGAGTAGAGAGTAAAGGGTGGAAGGAGCAGGCATGAATGAACCATGGGTTAGGCGAGCAAGAGGTCAAATCCAGGGGTCCCAGGGCAGAAAGAAAAGAGCAGAGGTAGACAGACCAAGAATAGTCTGAGAAATCACATATCAGGGAGCAGGAACCCAGGCTGGGAAACTGGACAGCAACAGGTGAGGCATGAGGCAGAGAGCTGCACCTCAAGGGTCAAGAAGTCCCCCAAACAAAAAAGAACAGCAAAATGCAGCCAAAACTACTTTAAGCCAAGGGGGAGGGGGTTTCAATTTTCCAATTAGGACCAGACCCATTTCAAGGTGCGAGTTTCTTATAACTTGACAATGGTTTTTCCATTATCATCCTATCTCTTGCCTGGCCAGGGATGTTTTTAAGGCTTACAGAAATAACCATGAACAGATTCCTACTATTTATGCCTAGGCTGGTCTGAGTCCAAGGATTACTTACTTAGTCATTCCTTTAGGAATGAAATCAGCTTGCGCATCTCCCAGGATGAAGAGACATTTGGAACTTCCCCGGGCACAGGGTTCGCTGCAGATGACCAGTTCCAACACCTTGTTATCAAGAGCCTGAGATCTGAGAAATGCTTCCATGCAAGCGAGACCACTGGGAGACTTACAGAGGGCTGATGAGGATCTTGTGGGAGCCAAGTCTTCCCTAACTTGCCAATCAGGCATCAGCTATCTCTGTATTTCCTGAGAACAGAAGAAAAATGGCTGCAAAGTGACCCGTCTTTGATAGTGTTTTCAAAGCATTCTTCAATTAGTTTATTTTCACGTATTCTTTCATCACATCACTAGATTTTAAGAACCAAAAGCTGAGGATGAGCCCCAGCTCAGCCATTAGCTGAGTGGCCTCAGGCTAACTGCCTTGTCTCTCTGGGCCTCATTCTGTTTATCTGGAAAATGAGGAAATTGGAATGAATGATTCTTAATCTTCCTTCCAGCATTAAGGGTTTTTAGCTCATCACTATCCCTGGTGCTCTACACAAACCCCCATGGCCCAGAACACACACATACTCAGCATGGAGAACTGGGTTCTGTTATTACCAAATGAATGACTAGATCACCTAGGAATCCAGGCTGAGAAAGGGTCATCTAATAAAAATAGTTATTGATGTGAGTTCTTATCTAACATCCCCTTAAAGGTCTTATAGCAATTTTAGGAACTGTCAGTCCACTAGACCTAAGTTGTTAATTATCTCTCTAAAGTCTCTTATACATCTAAATGATGATAATGGCTTAATAGTTTATAGCAAATTGGAACCGTGATGTCACAAAGCCATACAAGGGGTAGCAAAGATGCTGTCATTAAATAAGCCCTTGCTTTTTTTAAACAGATGACAAAACTCTACAAGGACCAAGTGTTTTGTCCAGTCACAAAGTCCCAAATGTTAAATGGTATTGCTTCATCAAAAATCTACTCCTTCCATTTCCAAATGCAGAGCCTCTGTCCTCTGAGAACACAGATCCAGACCCCCACCATCCCTGAGGTGGCTGTCTTTCTGCAGCTGTGAGGGGCAGGTTGGGGTGCGGTGCCCAACAGATTAGAATTTGCTGAAATATCCCAACCCTACCATGTCATCCTTAAAAGCCCACCTGGTCCTTTGTCCCATATATTTTCCTTTCTGCTTTAAAATGTGAGTCTCCTCTGCAGTAATACCAATCCGTGTTTCTGATTTCATTTACACCACATTTCTCCAAAGGGCTCTCTGACATCCCAAGCTTTACACATTTTCTAGAAGTAAAGAAGATGTCACCTGCGGGAAGACTGGGACTTTGAGACTGAGCTTCCAGGCACCCACTGTGATTGTCCCCTTTAGGAAAATGATATCTCCCATCCTTATGGTGGTTGCTGTGTCTGGCTTCAACTCCACATACCACCTCCAGCTCTAGCCGAGGTGACAGTTATAACACCGGGGCTAGCCAGCATGGGACCCCATCCAGAACACAGAACATAATAAAGCAAGGAATGAACTTGATCCTTGACAGCTGGGCCAGGGCGTGAAGTAAGATTGTGAGAGATGGAATGATTCTTGGGTGCTTCCTGAGTATTTCATCTTATGCTTCAGCAGGAGAGCTTAGATACTCCCTCAGGGCAAACCTGACTCTAACAAAGAGAGTAAAAGCATGAACTGGACAAGGTGATCGGTAGTCCTTGGCGGAAAGAGGACATGGAGACAATGAAGCATGGTAGAAGGTGCTGTGTAGCAGGCAACCCGGGTTCAAAGCCTGGATCTGACATTAAGCCCAGAGACTTTAAGCAAATTACTTAACCTCAGTGAGTATCACCAGAAAACCTCCACCTCAAAAGATTGTTGTACAAATTTTCAATGAGGCAATTTTTATGACAGGATAATTAATAGGCACTTAATAAATGGCAACGAGCAGTATATTATCTGAAAGCAAAATGCTGTGTGCTGAATTCCCTCTTTTTTTTTTTTTTTAAAGATTTTATTTATTTATCAGAGAGAGAGAGGGGGAGAGAGTGAGCACAGGCAGACAGAATGGCAGGCAGAGGCAGAGGGAGAAGCGGGCTCCCCGCTGAGCAAGGAGCCCGATGTGGGACTCGATCCCAGGACGCTGGGATCATGACCTGAGCCGAAGGCAGCTGCTTAACCAACTGAGCCACCCAGGGGTCCCTCCCTCTTAATTTCCATTTACATCACCCTCCAGGCAGTCTCCTGACACCCCACGGAGTTCAATATGGAAGTTTTGATAACAATCAGTCAACAATAATTTAATGTGCCTGTGACTGTGTAAAGCCAGAGCTAGATGTTATGAGGGGGGACCGGTGGGAAAAAAAAGGAGCAGGTTTACAAGGTTGTAGAGGAGACATAACACAAGCTGCAGATACTTGAGAAAAATCACAAAGCAATTTAGCAGTAGATTAAAAGAATCCGGGGCGCCTGGGTGGCTCAGTGGTTTGGGCCGCTGCCTTCGGCTCGGGTCATGATCTCAGGGTCCTGGGATCGAGCCCCGCATGGGGCTCTCTGCTCCACAGGAAGCCTGCTTCCCTCTCTCTCTCTCTCTCTCTCTGCCTGCCTCTCTGCCTACTTGTGATCTCTGTCTGTCAAATAAATAAATAAAATCTTTAAAAAAAAAAAAAAAAAAAAGAATCCAAGTTAAGTCTTGGGCTACTGGGGACGCAGAAGTAAGCGTGGGGGATACAGAGGCATGCTGGAGAATGGTCTTAATCAGGAATGCTTCTCTAGAATTCTGAACTTGGACTTGAATTTTAATCTTCCTTAATACATGGCAGATCTGAAGCCTGTAATTTTATAATAAAAGTACAATTTTTTGTTTTAAAAATTTGTGTGCAGGGGAGCCTGGGTGGCTCAGTTGGTTAAGCATTAACTCTCGACTTCGGCTAAGATCATGATCTCGGCATCGTTGGACTGGGCCTCACATGGGGCTCCACGTTCAGCGGGAAGTCTGCTGGAGATTCTCTTGCCTTCTCCCGTTTCCCGTTCTCTAAAATGAATAAATAAATCTTTAAAAAATTTTTTGTGTTGGGGCACCTGGGTGGCTCATTGGGTTAAAGCCTCTGCCTTTGGCTCAGGTCATGCTCTCAGGGTCCTGGGATCGAGCCCCGCATCAAGCTCTGTGCTCAGCAGGGAGCCTGCTTCCTCCTCTCCCTGTCTGCCTCTCTGCCTACTTGAGAATCTCTGTCTGTCAAATAAATAAATAAAATCTTAAAACAAAACAAAACAAAATTTGTGTGTTGGGGAGGGAATGGGGAAAAACTGCTTAGTGGATATGATGTTTCCTTTTAGGGTAATGTTTTGGAACCAGATAGAAGTAATGGTTGTACAACAAAGTGAATGTACTAAATGCCACTGAATTGTTCATTTTAAAATGGTTAACTGGGGCTCCTGGGTAGCTCAGTGGGTTAAAGCCTCTGCCTTCAGCTCAGGTCATGATCCCAGAGTCCTGGGATCGAGCCCGCATCAGGCTCTCTGCTCAGTGGGGAGCCTGCTTCCTCCTCGCTCTCTCTCTCTGCCTGCCTCTCTGCCTACTTGTGATCTCTGTCTGTCAAATAAATAAATAAAATCTTTTTTAAAAATTAAAAAAAAAATAAAATGGTTAACTTTAGGGGCACCTGGGTGGCTCAGTCAGTTAAGCGTCTGACTCTAGATTTTGGCTCAGGTCATGATTTCAGGGTTATGACACTGAGCCCTGCGTTGGTCTCATGCTCATGGTGAAGTCTGCTTCAGATTCTCTCTCCCTTTCCTTCTGCCCTCCTACTCAATCTCTCTCTCCCTCTCAAACAAATAAATAAATCTTAAAAATTCTTTTTCTCTGGGGCGCCTGGGTGGCTCAGCAGGTTAAAGCCTCTGCTTTCTGCTAGGGTCATGATCCCAGGGTCCTGGGATTGAGCCCCGTGTCGGGTTCTCTGCTCAGTGGGGAGCCTGCTTCCCTCTCTCTCTCTTTCGGCCTCTCTGCCTACTTGTGATCTCTGTCAAATAAATAAATAAAATCTTAAAAAAAAATTCTTTCTCTCCCTCTCCCTCTGCTCCTCTCCACTGCTCTCTCATTCTCAGTCTCTCTCAAATAAGTAAATAAATTTCAAAAAAACCTTGTGGAAATAAAAATATTTTAAAGGAGTAATCCTATCAGATATTAGAATATATTTTTAAGCTACAGAAACTAAAACAGTGTGTTATCAGCACAGGAATAGATGACAGATCCAGGGAAAACAATGTGGTTAAAATCAGTGGGAACAAGATGGATTGTTCAATAAAGGATGTTAATTCTAAGTGGTTAACTATTTGGGAAAAAAATAAAGATAGACCCACACCTCACAGTTTATACCAAAATGAATTCCAAATGGATTAAAAAATTAAATGTAGAAACATGGAAGCATGAGAGCTTAGAAAGAAAATATGGTAGTACTTTGTATAATCCTGGGATGATGAGGGATTTTTATAGGTTTGACATGAAGCTCTGGAAGCAAAAAGGAAAAGTTTGAGAAATTTGACTACACACATAAAACACACAAACAGAAGCAACTTTTGTATATTTGGTATGGCAAAAAATTACTACAAAAAAGGTTGAAAGACAAATAAATTGGGAAAATACTGGCAATTCATATGATAGATAACTGATTTCTCCAATATACAAAGAACTTTTACAAGTTTTTAAGATAAAGTCTATTACTTCTATTGAAAATAAGCATAAGAGGGGCGCCTGGGTGGCTCAGTGGGTTAAGGCCTCTGCCTTTGGCTCTGGGTCATGATTCCAGGGTCCTGGGATTGAGCCCCATATCAGGGAGCCTGCTTCCTCCTCTCTGCTTCTCTGCCTACTTGTGATCTCTCTCTGTCAAATGAATAAATAAAATCTTTTTTTTTAAACATTTTATTTATTTATTTGACAGAGAGAGATCACAAGTAGACAGAGAGGCAGGCAGAGAGAGAGGAGGAACCAGGCCCTCCACGGAGCAGAGAGCCCGATGCGGGGCTTGATCCCAGGATCCTGGGATCATGACCTGAGCTGAAGGCAGAGGCTTTAACCCACTGAGCCACCCAGGTGCCCTGAATAAATAAAATCTTAAAAAAAAAAAAAAGAAAAGAAAAGAAGCATAAGAATGGACAGTTTAGGGGCGCCTGGGTGGCTCAGCGGGTTAAAGCCTCTGCCTTCAACTTGGGTCATGATCCCAGAGTCCTGGGATCGAGCCCCACATCCGGCTCTCTGCTCCGCAGGGAGCCTGCTTCCTCCTCTCTCTCTGCCTGCCTCTCTGCCTACTTGTGATCTCTCTCTGTCAAATAAATAAAATGTTAAAAACAAAACAAAACAACAACAACAAAAAACGGTTTAAAAAAAAAGAATGGACAGTTTATAAAAGAAAAGCTGAATAGTCAATAGACATACGAGAATATGTTTAATTTCATTAACAATTAAAGAAATATAAATAAAACCAACAAGGTGATTGTATTTTTTAAAAAAGATTTTATTTATTTATTTGACAGACAGAGATCACAAGTAGGCAGAGAAGCAGGCAGAGAGAGAGCGAGGAGGAAGCAGGCTCCCCACTGAGCAGAGAGCCCGATGCGGGGCTGGATCCCAGGGCCCTGGGATCATGCCCTGAGCTGAAGGCAAAAGCTTTAACCCACTGAGCCACCCACGCACCCTGGGATTGTATTTATTGTTCATCAAATTGATGAAGAAAAAAATATATATCATGCCCAGATAATAGGTCCTCTCAGGAATTTAGGTAAAAGTATAAAATAGTATTACTGTCCTAGAGGGCATTTTGTCTCATGTATCAACATAGTAAATCAATTTACTCTTCATAAAACAAGTAAACAAAAATAATAGGTAAAAATGGGGGGAAAAACCTTAAATGTTAATCAATAGAAGATAGGTCCAGGACTGGGTGACTCAGTCAGTTTGGCATCTGCCTTCAGCTAGGGTTGTTGTCCCAGGGTCCTAGGATTGAGCCCCACATTGGGCTTCCTGCTCAGTGGGAAGCCCACTTCTTCCTCTCCCTCTGCTCCTCTCTACCGTGTTCATGCTTTCTTTCTCTCTCTCTCTCTCAAATAAATAAATATAATCTTAAAAAAAAAAAAAAAAGAGGGGCGCCTGGGTGGCTCAGTGGGTTAAGCCTCTGCCTTCAGGTCAGGTCATGATTCCAGGGTCCCGGGATCAATCCCCACATCCGGCTCCCCTGCTTCCTCCTCTCTCTCTGCCTGCCTCTCTGCCTACTTGTGATCTCTCTCTGTCAAATAAATAAATAAAATCTTAAAAAAACAAAACAAAACGATAGGTCCATACTACTGGAATACTATGCAGTCATTTAAAAAAATACATACTTTGGGTGCACCTGGGTGGCACAGTCAGCTAGGTGTCCTACTCTTGGTTGCAGCTCAGATCACGAACTGAGAGTCGTGAGATGGAGCCCTGTGTCCCACTCCATGCTGGGCGTAAAGCCTGCTTCAGATTCTCTTTTCCCAAACCCCGTTTCTAAAAATATACATACTTTGTTGAGACGCCTGGGTGGCTCAGTTGGTTGGGCAGCTACCTTTGGCTCAGGTCATGATCCCAGTGGCCTGGGATTGAGTCCCACATCAGGCTCCTTGCTGGGCAGGGAGCCTGCTTCTCCCTCTGCCTCTGCCTGCCACTCTGTCTGACTGTGCTCACTCGCTCTCCCTCCCTCTGTCTCTGACAAATAAATAAATAACATCTTTAAAAAAATAAAAATATACATACTTTGTTTTTTTTTTAAGATTTTATTTATTTATTTGACAGACAGAGATCACAAGTAGGCAGAGAGGCAGGCAGAGAGAGAGGAGGAAGCAGGCCCCCCTGCTGAGCAGAGAGTCCCATGCGGGGATTGATCCCAGGACCCTGGGATCAGGACCTGAGCTGAAGGCAGAGGCTTTAACCCGCTGAACCACCCAGGCACCCCTAAAAATACACATACTTTGATAATGTATCATGGTATATTGTTGGTTGAAAAGAGTGTTGCAGAACCATATATACGGTAGTATGACCTCATTTTTATAAAAAAAAATTAAAAACTATATTGCTGGGGCACCTGGGTGGCTCAATCTTTCAAGGTCTGCCTTCAGCTCAGGTCGTGAGCTCAGAGTCCTGGAATCAAGCCCATATCGGGCTCCCTGCGCAGCAGGAAGTCTACTTCTCCCTTTGCCCTTCACCCCACTCATGCTTTCTCTCTTGCTCTCTCTCAAATAAATAAATAAATAAATAGAAAAAATAAAAAATAAAATTAAAAACATATTGCTTACTTCTGTTTGTACCAAGAGTAAAAAAAAATCTGGAAGGATATATATCAAATATGAATAGCAGAAATGCTTAGAAAAGAGTAGAGAAAATAGGGGATAGAAACTTACATTTTGCTGTGTATATTTCTGCAGTGGTTCATTTCATTTTATTTTTTAATTTAAATTCAATTAGCCAGGGCGCCTGGGTGGCTCAGTGGGTTAAGCCGCTGCCTTCGGCTCAGGTCATGATCTCAGGGTCCTGGGATCGAGTCCCGCATCGGGCTCTCTGCTTGGCAGGGAGCCTGCTTCCCTCTCTCTCTCTCTCTGCCTGCCTCTCCATCTACTTGTGATTTCTCTCTGTCAAATAAATAAATAAAGTCTTTAAAAAAAAATTTAAAAAAAATTTAAAAAATAAATTCAATTAGCCAGCATAGAGTATACCATTAGTTTCAGATGTACAGTTCAATAATTCATCAGTCACTCTTTTTTTCCCTAAGATTTTATTTATTTATTTATTTGTCAGCGAGAGAGAGAGAGAGAGAGAGAGAGAGACACACACACAAAGAGAGAGAGACACAAGCAGGGGGAGTGGCAGTCAGAGGAAGACCACGCTCCCCGCTGAGCAAGGAGGCCAACATGGGACCTGATCCCAGGACCCTGGGATCATGACTTGAGCCAAAAGCAGACACTTAACCAACTGACCCACCCAAGTGCCCTTCATCAGTTGCTCTGTAGTGGTTTAAAATGTTTTAAAGCAAACAAATATTACTTTTATAATCAAATACAACAAATTGGAAGATTATAAATTATAAAACATCTGTCTCAGGGAATAAGTCAAAGGAATATACATTATATCATATGTATTATTATATACTGTATTATATTAATATATACATAATCTCCTAAGTCTACAGACAGATCACCCTAAAATATGGTCTGTTGAAAATGGCAGGTACACATCATAATGTGTCCCCCATCGCTTTTATAATATTTTCCTTTTTTAAAAAATTGTTTTGAAGATTTTATTTATTTATTTGACAGAAAGAGAGACAGTGAGAGAGGGAACGTAAGTAGGGAGAGTGGGAGAGGGAGAAGCAGGATCCTTGCCCAGCCGGGAACCCGATGCAGGGCTCCATCCCAGGACCCCGGGATCATGACCTGAGCTGAAGGCAGATGCTTAACCACTGAGCCACCTGGGTGCCCCTTATAATATTTCCCCCCCAAAAATGTAATAACCAGAAGCCCCCAAAGGGGGGAAATTTTTATAACCACCCTAAATGTAATAGAGACAGGCATACAAAGATGTACATGGATATGATAGTGCATGAACTCATCTCTAGAACTATAATTTCCAACTGTCAGGACAGAAATTAAAACTAAAAATCTTTGAGCACCATTTAATATTTACCACTAACATGTTAAATTATACCCCAGAGTTTCTATTTTGATGTGGGAAGAAAATCAGTTACGGCAAATGCTTCCCATTATGCTCCTGCATGTGTACACACATATACATGGAAGAGAGAGACTGGGGTCTTTGACAACATGGAGGGATTTCTAGGGACTCTTTCTTTTCTCTTTAACCTATTCTATATTGTTTAACCTCTCCACAAGCAGTATTATCTTTGCAAACTGAAAAGAAAAATTTAAGAAGTGAAAATTCACATAAAATGTATATATTTTTTTAAGTTGGGTTTTTTTTTTTTTTAGTAACTGCTCCCAGCATGAGGAATTCCTAAAAATGTTTTCTAATAGAGCACTGGTCAAAGAATATGTCAAAGTCATGACCCAAGCAACACCCCTTCCCTTAACATTTGACATTTTCCTAAGCCAAAAAGAAAGCTCAAAACAACAAAAAATAAATAATCAAGATGGGGGGTGTATGAGGCTGGGAGTACTAGATAAACAGAAACAGTCCAACTCTCCAGGCATGTCTGGACTTTAATATCCAGTTAGGTGACCTGTAGAGCACATCACCACGATCCCTGAAGTCCTTCTGAAGATCATGGAGCATCTCTGACAAGTACAGAACACAGCTTCCCACAAGGGCTAATCAGATGAAATCCTCCCTTTTCCTCAGTTCGGGAAATGCAAAAACCAAACATAGGACCAGACAAAACCAGACAATGCAAGTTCTCTCCAACTACTGTTTATTTGGGGATTTTATCTGTACAACACCCGAACAGCTCCATAATTGGTACAATTTACTCAACTGACAAAAATAAAGTCAGTATTAGGGATGTCAATAAAATATCAACCCATTAAAAAGTGGAAAAGTAAAAAAAAAAAGTGGAAAAGTTCCAGGGACAATGAAAGAGAGTGAAAACATGGAGAGAAGAAGAATGTTCTCCTCTAAAAAAAAAAAAATGGAAAATTTTGGTACCAGTATCTTGGTCTATGTTATTATTATAATACCAAATAACTGACTTTGATTTTCAGTTCAAGAGGTTGTTATTTTTCTTCTAGTAAATCTAACTAGGTTTCTTAAGTCAAACAGTTGTTTTTTTGTATTAGATGCACATATATTTGGTGGGGACAAAAAACCCAACAGTTTATAGGAAAGTATGCTGTTTCAGAGCCAGACTCATGGCTGTGTTCTCAGATGGCTTTTGTGAGCATTAATGCAAGGTTCTCACACTGGTCGGTACTGCATTAGGAAGTATGATTCCCCTACTCTGGTTTCTCTCCAGATCGCATAAATATTTCACCTTTTACTAAAGATTTCCACGGAGAGAAACAATTCTGAGTCTTCAACCCATTTTTTGAGAACTTGCTTAGGGAAAAAAATAAAAAGGATAATCTCCAGCAAATCTAAAAACAAAGACAAAAAAAAAAAAAAAACAGTAGAAGACTCCACTCTTAACCATATTGTCCCTACCTATGAAGACTTTAGGTCTATTCTCCATCCCTATTTGACCCAATTCCACTCAGCCTCAAAGCTACGCCACCTCCTCTCAGGTGCTCCGGCATCACCAGCCCTGTGGTTTGCACTCCTCTGAGTCTCATTTGGACATTTGAGGGTTGGGCCAAATGATTCCCAATGGCACCTCTGGATCAAAAATCCTTTAATTCCATGGTTGTACTAGCTTGAACTTTTCTATATTCTAAACCAGAACAATTTAGAGTTGGAAAGAACTTGGCAGGTTGACTTATCAAACCCGTGATTTTACAGAGAAAAGTGAAGCTTCGCCAAGGTAAAGGCCAGAAGTCTGGAGATCATCTGGAGAAGATCTGGAGAAAACACTAGGCCACCGGGCGCCTGGGTGGCTCAGTGGGTTAAGCCGCTGCCTTCGGCTCAGGTCATGATCTCGGGGTCCTGGGATCGAGTCCCGCATCGGGCTCTCTGCTCAGCAGGGATCCTGCTTCCCTCTCTCTCTCTGCCTGCCTCTCTGTCTACTTGTGATCTCTCTCTGTCAAATAAATAAATAAAATCTTAAAAAAAAAAAAAAACACTAGGCCACCTGATCCCCAGCTTATTTTCTAAGAGACACCCCTGAGAGATTTCCCTCTTGGTGTCCAATATTTAAGATGAGCTCAACTGGAAAAGCCAGGTTTCCTTATGCGAAAGCGTTTCTGTCTCTTCCCACTCCCAGCCTAGAGTCTAGATTCAACTTAACAAGAGAATCTGAAGACAACTGTCCAGGGGCGCCTGGGTGACTCAGGGGGTTGAGCTTCTGCCTTCAGCTTAGGTCATGATCTCAAGGTCCTGGGGATCAAGCTCAGCAGGGAACCTGCTTCCCCCTCTCTCTCTGCCTGCCACTCTGTCTCCTTGTGATCTCTCTTTCTGTCAAATAAATAAATAAAATCTTAAAAAAAAAATAAAGACAACTGTCCAGAGCAGAGAGTTCTTAGACGAATAGAGATGCAAGACCTCTCCTTAACTTTGACAGTGAACTGTGGTTGAAATAGGGAGCAACACTTCTCAATGAGGCCCCTTTTAATCATGAATATTCACATTATTACAGTGTTCAGGGAATTTGCAACAAACTAGCTTATATTAGAAAGTTAAACAGTCCTTTTTATTTTCAGCAGAACAAGGAAAAAAGGAATGAAGGGCCTGTGGGTGTTGGGGGAATAGGGGAGAAAAAGAAAGAGAGAGAAGGAGGGAGAGAAAGAAAGAGAGGGAGAGAGAAGAGGAGAGAGAGAAACTTGAGACTGGTGCCAGTCTAAGGAATGATGTTATTATTATGGGTGGAAGGGCACAGGTTAAAGAAGGAAACCCAGGAAGGGCACTGTTGCCAAGAACTGTTATCAATTAACATTCTGGAAACCACAGCCATACTTCTCTTCTTTGGGAATCCTATAAAATGAGACCATAAAGATTCATTGAGCCAACAAGACTGGTTGCATACTGGTGCGGGTGGTAGAGAATAAGGATACAGGCTCAACGGGCTCCAGACGTCTGCTTCACTGGAGTGGAAAAAACCACCATAATGATTTCCCCAATATATCTGGCAGAACGAGGTGCTGCAGAAGCCAACTAATCTGGCTGAGAGTAGGCACCAGCTCGCAGAGAGAGTGAGAGTTTTAATTCAAGAGGTGTTGCTGAGTTATGAAAGAAAGGGACCAGTCCTCAATTTGCTTACCTCGGTTTAGCTTACCTCTCGATCTGATGGGACAATTAATCCTGGGTTCTCTTATCCTTAAGAAGGCAGGCCCCACGGGTGCCTGGGTGGCTCAGTTGGTCAAGCGTCCAACTCTTTTCTGCTCTCAGTGCAGAGTCTGTTTGAGATTCTCTCTCTCTCCCTCTTCCTCTGCCCCATTCCTGCAGCCAGATAAATAAATAAAATCTTAAAAAAAAAAAAAAAAAAAAAAGAGAATGGGGCACCTGGTGCTTGGTCAGTTAAGTGTCTGCCCTCAGCTCAGGTCATGATCTCAAGGTCCTGGGATGGAGCCCCATATCAGGCTCCCTGCTCAGCTGGGAGCCTGCTTCTCCCTCTCCCTCTGCTCCTTCCCCCACCTCTGCTTGTTCTCTCTCTCAAAGAAGTAGATTAAATAATAAAGAAACAAACAAATAAATAAAAAAAGAAGTTCCTGTGTATGAAGAAAGAAGCTATTGAGCATTTATCTGTTCCTTTTTGCTGGGTTCATAGTTTCTTGTGCAGTTTTGGAAGGCAAGGACATTTTTGGCCTATCTCTTTATACCCTAAATAATGCATAGATCAAATCTTGTAACTCCAGGGGGCACAGTCAGTTAAGCATCTGACTCTTGGTATCAGCTCAGGTCTTGATCTCAGGGTCATGAGTTTAAGCCCTGTGTTGGCCTAAAAAACAAAACAAAACAAAACAAAAAAACAAAACAAAACAAAAAACCCACCAAGTTTCTGTGTGAAATCTTGCAACTCCAAAATACCACTGAGATTTGGGTTATAGGGGTCAAGGACTGAGCCTAAAAGTTAAGCAAAGTTTGGGAACAAAGAGTAGGGACAAGTTAAAAGTAGGGTCCTCTCCTAGATAGTATGTAGAAGATGACAGTCTAGAACAGGGTTTAGCCAGTATTTTCTGTAAAGGGCCAGATAGTAAATATTTTACACTTGTAGGCCATAGGGTTCTTGCCACAGCTAGTTTTCTGCTGCTATACAGGAATAGCAACCATAGACAATACAAAAATAAATGAGTGTGTCTATGTTTCAATAAAACTTTATTTATGGACAGTGAAACTTATATATCGTATAATTTTCACATGTCCTGAAATATTCTTTTGTAAAATTTATTTTCAACCATTTAAAAATTTAAAACCATTCTTAACGCATGGGCCATCTAAAAACAGGCAGTAGGCCAGATGTAGCCCACAGGCTATAGTTTGCAGACTCACAGTCTAGAATGATGGTGTCTAACAGAAATATGAGAGCTACGAATGTTAACTCAAAATTTTCTAGTAACCCTATGTCAAAACTGAAAAAAAAAAAAACCCAGGTGAAATTAATTTGAATAATGTATTTTCTTTGACTCAATATATCCAAAATATTTTAATTTCAATGTTGTCAATATAAACATTATGAATGAGATATTTTACTTTTTCTTTTTTTCACACTAAAGTTTTCAAAATACGGGGTATATTTTACAATTCTAGGATATTGTAATTCATTCTAACCATATTCCAAGAGTTCAATAACTATGTATGTTGAGTTCAATAACTCTTGAAGAGTGAAAGTCTAGAATAGTGTTTTCAAATTTTAGCTTACATTAGAATCACTTGGAAGGCTATTAAAATACAGATCTTTCATTCAGTAGGTTTGGGCAAGACCCCCAAATTCTATTTCTTTTTTTTTTTTAATTTTTAAAAAAGATTTTATATATTTGAATGAGACAGAAAGGAGAAGTAGGGTGGAGGGGCAGAGGGAGAGGAAGCAGTGGGCTCCCCACTGAGCAGGGAGCCTCCATCCCAGGACCCTGGGATCATGACCTGAGCTGAAAGCAGATGCTTAACCCATTGAGCCATCCAGATGCTCCCCAAACTCCATTTCTAACAAGTTCCTAGGTGGTACCGATGTTGTTGATCTGGGACGTGATTTGAGAGCAACTTATTTAGAAGCTGAGCAGTAAGAAAAAGTAGAGAAGCAGGGTGCCTGAGTGGCTCAGTTAATTGAGCATCTGCCTTGGGCTCAGGTCATGATCCCAGGGTCCTGAGATAGACTAAAGGCCTATGTCAGGCTCCCTGCTCAGTGGGGAGCCTGCTTCTCCTTCTGGTTGTGCTGCCCCCCCTGCTTGTGTATCTTGCACTCTCTCTCTAAAACAAATAATAAAAGCAAAAATCTTAAAAGAAAAAATAGAGAAGCAATTAGGAACCAAGAATATGTACAAGCAAGAGATTAAAAAAAAAGTAAAACAATGAGGTACCATTACACACGTACTAAAATGGCCAAAATTAAAACCACTGACAATACCAAATGGTGTTGAGGATGCTCAGCAACAGGGATTCCTATTCATTGCTGCTGGGAATGCAAAATGGCACAGCCATCTTAGAAGACAGTTTGGCTATTTTTTACAATACTAAACATACTTTTACTGCATAATCCAGCAATCGAGCTCCTTGATTTTTTTTTAAGATTTTATTTATTTATTTGACAGACAGAGATCACAGGTAGGCAGAGAGACAGGCAGAAAGAGAGAGGAGGGGAAGCAGGCTCCCTGCTGAGCAGAGAGCCCGATGAGGGGCTCGATCCCAGAACCCTGAGATCATGACCTGAGCCGAAGGCAGCCCTGAGCCACCCAAGCCACCCAAGCGCCCCAATCATGCTCCTTTATATTTATTCAAATGAGTTGAAGACTTGTATACACGAAAAGCTGCATGTGAGTGCTTACAGCAGCTTTATCCATAACTTAGAAGCAACCAAGATATCTTCAGTAGATGAAATGTATATACTGTGGCACATCCAGACATGGAATATTACTCGTGCTAAAAAGAAATGAGCTCTCAAGCCATGAAAAAATAGGGAGGAAACTAAATGCATATTACTAAGTGAAAGAAGCCTGTCTGAAAAGGCTACTATTAAATGATTCCAAATATATGACATTGTGGAAAAAGCAAAATATGGAGACCAGTGGTCACGAGGGGTTAGGAGAGAGGGAGGAATGAATAAGTCGAACACAGAGTATTTTTAGGGCAGTGAAACTTTTCTGTATGACACTATGATGGTAAATACACAACATTATACATTTGTCAAAACCCACAGAGTACACAACAGCAAGAGTGAATCCTCTGTAAACTATGGGTTTTGATTGATAATGTTGTGTCAATGTAGGTTCATCAATTGTAACAAATGAACACTATGGTGCAGGATACTGATCATGGGGAAGGCTGTATATGTGTGGGGGCAAGGAGTATATGGGGACTCTATCCTTTCCACTCAGTTTTCTTGTGAATCTAAATGTGACCTAAAAAATAAAGTCTATTTTTAAAAAGGGGGCGGTGCCTGGGTGGCTCAGTGTGTTAAAGTCTTTGGCTCCGGCTCAGGTCATGATCCCAGAGTCCTGGGGTGGAGCCCCTCATCGAGCTCTCTGCTCAGTAAGGAGCCTGCTCCCTCCTCTCTCTCTGCCTGTCTCTCTGCCTACTTGTGATCTCTGTCTGTCAAATAAATAAATAAAATCTTTAAAGAAAAAAAAAAAAAAAGGAGAGCAAGCACCAGATCATCCAGCTAGATAAGTAGTAGGACTCCAGATCAGAGGTAACGACCCTGAAAAAGGGATAGAACCTTATAACTGGCTAAATCTCCCATACTCTGCTCTCCCGGAGCCAGTGAAGTAGCTTCTCCAGGTTTCAACTTTGTAGGTGTCCTGGGGATGGATACCCCATAGAACCCTGCCTGATTAGGAGCCAGCTTAGAACCTAGGCAGATTTTAAAAGTTTTTGCAATGAAAAGAGCTATCTCCAGGCTCTGACAATGTGATAAAGATGAAGAATCCCATTATTCAGTACAAGGATTTATAAAACAACCAAACTCTCAGACTCAACTTATAGGTAGATCCTCTCATAGTATCTTAAGAATGCTCAAATAGAAAATAAGGCAGATAGGGCGCCTGGGTGGCTCAGTGGGTTAAGCCGCTGCCTTCGGCTCAGGTCATGATCTCAGGGTCCTGGGATCGAGTCCCGCATCGGGCTCTCTGCTCAGCAGGGAGCCTGCTTCCTCCTCTCTCTCTCTCTGCCTGCCTCTCTGCCTACTTGTGATGTCTCTCTGTCAAATAAATAAATAAAATCTTTAAAAAAAAAAAAAAAAAGAAAAGAAGGCAGATAAAAGAATACAGAATTTTGGGCTGGTTAAAGATTTTAACAGTTAGATGAGCTGTGAGTTTTCAGGAAGATTCTATAAATACAGAATTTATTTCCCACCTTAAGGGCATATAATCATCCAATTTGGAAACCATACCTTTCATGAATGTTCTTTTAACTTAATTACCCTTGGGAAGGAAGTTTATGTTTAGTGGTATGTCACAAAACACAAAGCTTGGATAGAACTAAAAAAATGGACCCGTCCATAACTTCTTGAACTCTGTGGCCTAAATTAAAACTCTGGATCTTAATTTCTTTTAAGAAGCTGTTTTCTGGTCCATTGTGTCAGGAGACCCTTCATTATACAGTCTGGGGATCCCTCAAATTCAGGAGAAATTTAAAGGCCCAAAGGAAATTTCAAAAGACATCTTTAAAAGATGTCTTTTCCTGGTGGCGATCTTCTATGAACCTTTTCTAACATCTGGTTCCAATCAAACATTGAGAAATAGAAACTCAGTTTTGGAGGGCAGTGAAACAGAGATTCAGAATTTTCATTCTATAGTGAAAGCCCTAGTTCAATGTCAGTTCGTCAGTTTAAATATCAAATATACACTCTATCCTATTCAGGAAATAAAGTTCTACATAGATAAAATCAAAATACAAAAAAGATGACAAGGAACGTTCCAAGGAATGGAAGAGTTTGCCATAGAAAATGCACATTAATATTACATTTGATAAATATTAATCAACTCAAGAATCTCCCCACCCCCCTCAAGTAGAAACATTTATTCAGCAAAGGTAAATGCATGAATTTTTCAGGGCCTCATCTCAAGCTAAGTGGAAACCTACAAGTTTCCTGGAACACAAGTCCAACCAGAAAGGTTAAAGCAGAAACAGGTTTACTTCCTACCTATCTTAAATAAATAAGTAAGCAATCAAGCTGTAAATACAATACTAGAGAACCAGAAAAACACTAATTTGAGTACTGAAAAAAGGGAGTAATTTCAAAGAGCTCTAATAAAGAGCATTTTGTAAGGCTTCTGTCAACCTTTTTAAAAGAAAAAGGTAAGCAATTCAGCCAGGAAAATAGAGTTTTCGGGTGGGGGTGGGAGAGCAGAAAAACTGCAATTCAGGACAAGCAAACTATGGCCAACCACAGGCCAGTCCTGGCAACAAAATGGGAGAGGTCCTTCTACAGAGGTAAAGAGGAAGTTTGAAGGGATTTATTCATTTGTGGGGCGCCTGGGTGGCTCAATGGGTTAAAGCCTCTGCCTTCGGCTCGGGTCATGGTCCCAGGGTCCTGGAATCGAGCCCCGCATCGGGCTCTCTGCTTAGCAGGGAGCCTGCTTCCCCCTCTCTCTGCCTGCCTCTCTGCCTACTGTGATCTCTGTCTGCAAATAAAATAAATAAAATATTTTTTTAAAAAAATAAAGATTTATTCATTTGAGAGAGAGTGAGAGAGAGGGCGTGTGCGCGCACGTAAGGCAGGGGGAGGAGCAGATGGATGGGGAGAAGCAGGCTTCCCGCTAGGCAGGGAGCCCCACATGGGGCTCAACCCCAGGACCCCAGATCATGACTTGAGCCAAAGTCAGTCAACTGACTGAGCCACACCGGCACCCAGCTGGGAGATTATATATATATATATATATTTTTAAGATTATTTATTTATTTATTTGACAGAGAGGGATGACAAGCAGGCAGAGAGGCAGGCAGAGAGAGAGGAGGAAGCAGGCTCCCTGCTGAGCAGAGAGCCCGATGCAGGACTCGATCCCAGGACCCTGAGATCATGACCTGAGCCAAAGCAGTGGCTTAACCCACTGAGCCACCCAGGTGCCCCAGGGAGGTATATTTTGAACAAAAGTTCATTGGAGGAAAAAGTGAGTTTGAAGTGGTGGCAGCCTTTCATTGGCTGCAGGTGAGGGCAGCTTGCTGTTACTGGTCTGAGAGGAAATCTTCCTTCTTGCTGGAGGAGGCAAGCCAGGAGGAGTGGGAGTACAGGTGTGAAAGCCTTCCCTTCCTATTTTCCCAACTCCAATTTTGAGTTAAATTTCCTTAATACATTTTCACTCTTCCAACAACCTATGAGAGGTAGAGAACCCATATATGGAAGCCCAGTAAATTTCAGAAGGTATAATTAAGATAATTGGATCCCTCAAGTCAGAGAAGCCTATAAAGAATTTAATGGCTTGAACTGAGTAGGTTTGCAGCCCATTTAAATTGTTGGACCACTAGTCCATTAGGAAACTGGAAAAACAATTCATTTAACATAAATGTGAGCATATACAATAATCCCGCAGTGATTTAATTATATACTGACATGGAATGATATGATTGCTTTCTATGAAGAATTAATTCAGAGTTCTCTCTGGCATTGAGACTTTGCCCCGAAACACTTTGAACTTTTGGAAATACGTATTTTATTTGCACTTGAAGTTTTAGTTGAAATCCTATTTCTTTTATCACACAAAACACTTCTTGGGGGAAGGCTGATTTTTTTCAATGGAACTGATTATTTTTGTTACAAAACAATATGTTTAAGCATGTGTAAAAGTATAAAAATGGTTTCACTAATGTAACTGAAGAGTACCACATTGTACATTGTCTTCCAGAGTTGCAAACCAAAAACAAAAAAACCTAACCTTACATATTTTGGAGAAAAGTGCATTCTGCACTAATTCTTAAGAATGGAATAGGTTTTAAATTGTTCCTAGTTATATAAAAGAATGCTCTTTTTTAAAAGAGTTTAGTTAATTTGAGAGAGCACACGCTGGGGGAGAAAAGGAGGGAGAAGCAGATTCCCTGCTGAGCATGTCCTGAGCTGAAAGCAGAGGCTTAACCAACTCAGCCATCCGGATGCCCCTCAAAGAATATTCCTAACTATTTTTAAAAATCCAATCATAGGGGTGCCTGGGTGGCTCGGTTGTTGGGCGTCCGTCTTTAGCTCTGGTCATGGTCCCAGGGTCTTGGACTCAAGCCCCATATCGGGCTCTCTGATCAGCGGGAGGCCTGCTTCATCCTCTCCCACTGCCCCTGCCTGTGTTCCCTCTCTTGCTGTGTCTCTCTCTGTTACATAAATAAAATATCTTAGAAATATATACTGGGGCGCCTGGGTGGCTCAGTGGGTTAAGCCGCTGCCTTCGGCTCAGGTCATGATCTCAGGGTGCTGAGATCGAGTCCCGCATCGGGCTCTCTGCTCAGCAGGGAGCCTGCTTCCCTCTCTCTCTCTGCCTGCCTCTCCGACTACTTGTGATTTCTCTCTGTCAAATAAATAAATAAAATCTTTTAAAAAAAAAAAAAGAATGGAATAGGTTTTAAATTGTTCCTAGTTATATAAAAGAAAGCTCTTTTTTAAAAGAGTTTAGTTAATTTGAGAGAGCACACGCTGGGGGAGAAAAGGAGGGAGAAGCAGATTCCCTGCTGAGCATGTCCTGAGCTGAAAGCAGAGGCTTAACCAACTCAGCCATCCGGATGCCCCTCAAAGAATATTCCTAACTATTTTTAAAAATCCAATCATAGGGGTGCCTGGGTGGCTTGGTTGTTGGGCGTCCGTCTTTAGCTCTGGTCATGGTCCCAGGGTCTTGGACTCAAGCCCCATATCGGGCTCTCTGATCAGCGGGAGGCCTGCTTCATCCTCTCCCACTGCCCCTGCCTGTGTTCCCTCTCTTGCTGTGTCTCTCTCTGTTACATAAATAAAAATATCTTAGAAATACATACTGGGGCGCCTGGGTGGCTCAGTGGGTTAAGCCTCTGCCTTTGGATCAGGTCATGATCTCAGGGTCCTGGAATGGAGCGCCAATCAGGCTCTCTGCTTAGCAGGGAGCCTGCTTCCCTCCCTCTCTCTGCCTGCCTCTCTGTCTACTGGTGATCTCTCAAATAAATAAATAAAATCTTAAAAAAATATATATATATGCACAAATGGCCAATAAATGTATAAAGAGATGCTTCAAATCATTAGTTATAGGGAAATACAAATCAAAAGCACAGTGAGACACTGCATCATACTTTCTATAATGGCTACTATTCAAAAAGAAAAGGAAAACAAAAAGTGGAGAAATTGGAACCATGATGCATTGCTGCTGATGGGACTATAAATGGTGCAGCTGCTGTGGAAAGTTTGGCGTTCCTCAAAATGTTAAAAAGAATTACCATTTGACCCATTCCCCTCTAAGGCATATACCCAAAAGAATTAAAAAAAAAAAAGACATCAGATAAATGTACACTGATATTCAGAGCAGCATTATTCACAATAGTGAAAAAGTTAAAACATACCAAGTGTCCACCAACTGATAAATGGATAACAAAATGTGGTATACATGTACAGTGAAATATGATTCAGCCAAGAAAAGGAATGACTTTTTGACACATGCAACAATACTGATGAAACTTAACGATGTTAATGAATAAGACAGCCACAAAGGGACAAATATTTTATGATTCCACTTACGTGAGGTACCTAGAATAGGCAAAATTCTAGTAACAGAAATTAGAATTGAGGTTATCAGTGGATGGGGGAGAGGCAATAGGGAGTTATTGTTTATTGAGTACAGAGCTTCTGTTTGAGATAATGAAAATCAACGGCGGTGATGGCTGCATAACCCCACTGAACTGTAAACTCGAAAATGACTAAAATGGTAAATTATATGTGTATCTTACTATAACAAAAAAGATACATAAGAGGATTCATACTTTTTCAAAATTCTTTTGGGCACAATGGGGGAGGGAAGGGAGTTAGAGCTCCCTCAAGCAAGGGGAGAATGAGCTCCACATCAGCAACTTTAAGGGTAAGGTAGGGAAAGAAATTTAATTGATACAGCCACCTCACCTGGTCAGCTTTCTTTCTTTAATTTTTTTTTTTTTAAAGATTTTACTTATTTATTTGACAGAGAGAGATCACAAGTAGACAGAGAGGCAGGCAGAGAGAGAGGAGGAAGCAGGCTCCCTGCTGAGCAGACCCTGAGATCATGACCTGAGCCGAAGGCAGTGCCTTAACTCACTGAGCCACCCAGGCGCCCCCTGGTCAGCTTTCTTAAATCAAATCTAGGCAGGCATCCAAAATAACTCCCGCAACAGAATGGACCAATAAAACTTGTCCCCCTATATTATCTCCATTTACTTTTGAATTAAAACATCTTCCAGGATGCCTGGGTGGCTCAGTCAGTTAAACCATCTGCCTTTGGCTCAGGTCATGATTTCAGGAGCTTGGGATCGAGTTCCACATCCGGCTCCTGGCTCAGCAGGGAGCCTGCTTCTCTCTCCGCCTCTGCCTGCTTGTGCGCTTGCTCTCTCTCTAATAAATAAATAAAATAAAAAATCTTCCACTTCATTGAGCGCTTCTCAAGTTTTGATTGTAAACAAACACCTTATAGGCTTTTGCAGGGTTTATGATTCTCATCTTCAATATTTCAACGCCCACAACACTTAGCGTTTCTCTATCATATCTCCAAATGGGACTGCCCATGTAAATGGCGTCTGTGGTGCAAGTTGGCGTGAACTCTGTTCAAGAGTTACATTAACACCAAAACGCCTTCACCCTCGTTGTGGCCTCGGGCCTAGAACAGAGCGTGGCTCTCTCTCGGAAGGCGGGGAATCCCAACAACACCTAACTCCTTAATGGGGTTCCTCACCTTCAGAAAATGAGCACGCCTATTATTCTCTTGGCCGCTCCAAAGGATTCTGGGAGTTAGGGGAGGGACTAAAGGACAAAAATGAAATACGTAAAGTGCACAGCGATAGGTGAAGGATTATCAACCAGTTGCTGAGCGAATTGTCATATCTTCCTACCACCTACATCACTTCTCCTATCCGGTAGGCCCGCGCTCCTTCCTCACCTTCTACGTCCACCCCTTTGCTGCCCCACTAGCCAATCATCGGACTGCTGTTTGCCAGTCAGGGCCAATCTCGAACAGGTTTACTTTGAGCGGGAAAGACTCTGAAGCTGCGGAAGAACGAAGTCAGCTAACGGCCCCCTCTTGGCTTTCTCTCTGGGTGGGTGGGTGGGTGTGGGTAACAGGCCCTGGAGGCGGTTGCCCATTGGGTGGGCAGCGGACCAATGAGGAGGTGCGAAGCGGGGGGCGGGCCTCACAGGAGGGAGTAGGGTGGGGCGGGGCAGGCCGGTGCGGGGTCGCGTGCCGGGTCGCGAGCCGGGGGGTAGGCAATGTAACGGCCTCTCCCCCCACCCCTCCCTCCCCGCTCCGGCCCCCCACCCACAGACCGGCTCCAGGCAGCGCCCGGGGCGGCGGCGGCGGCAGCAGCGGCGGGGTGCGGGCTGAGGGAGCCGGGCCTCGACGCCCCCCCTCACCCCCGTACCCCAGGAGCTGTACCTAGTCCAGGAGGAGCTGGGGGGCCCCATGGAGGTGAGAGGTGGAGACACCTGCCCGCCCCCTCAACCCCCCAGGCCCGAGGGAGGGACTTGAGGTAACCGGTGGGGGTGGTCAGGGTCCGGGAGGCGGCCAGGCTTGGAGGATGGCGACGGTGAGGAGCCACAGAAGAGCGGGCGCGTCCCCTGACGCGGTTCTCTGAGGAGGCCGCGGCCGGGCTGGAGAGGGCCGGTCGCCGGGGAGAGCCCCCGACGGGGCACCCGGACCGCGGGGCGGGGGCGGGGACGGGGACGGGCGGGGGGGTGGGTGCGCGGCGACCGCCGGCCCCGGCCTGGGGGGCGCAGCGCGGGCTGACTGGACGGACGGGACGGACTGCAGTGGCCGCAACGCCAGAGCAGCCGCTGCCGCATCCACGTCAGGTGGCCGCGGCGCTGAGGCCGGTCAGAGTGGCCGCCGGCGCGGGTCTGTCAGGGCCGTCGAGGGCCGCCTCCTGGGGTCGGCCCGCCGCTGGCCGGGAGGCAGACAGGGAATCCTGGGGACAGAAGCGCGGGCCCCGGGATCGGTGGCGTCGGAGTGGATTCCGAGTTGAGCGGAGCAAACAGTGGCGGTGTAACAGCCGTCCGTCCGTTCCAGCCCCGGCTTTGCGCTGCGTGACGCCTCTCCCGCTTCCTACCCCTGTCTTGTGCAGCCCAAGGTAGCGTTCCGTGGAGGTGCGAATCGCTGCTGGAACCTCGGTGCCGACCCCAGCAGTAGACTAACGGATGTGTTCAACAGCGTGATGCTGACTGGCTCCACTTCCTTCTATGATTGCTACAAATCGCAGGTCCATCCTTTGTTAAGAGGATTTTTTTTCGAAATCAAAGTCGTTTACCCCAGCCCATTCACTTAGGTTTTACATTGCTGCAAGTGTAGGGACCAGAAAGCCAGTAACATTTTCTTTCTTTCTTCCCTTTCTTTTTTTCGGCCAGTAACATTTTCAGTAGAGTCTGCACAATACATATTTTGCTTTGAAAACAAGTTAAGGAAGATTTTTCATTGATTCTTGTTATCATTTTGTCCTCAGTGTAACGTGAGGCCAGAAATATAAGAAAATCCCTGTTAGTAAGACCGTAAAATAGTTTTTCCTTCAAGCATTTATTACAAGTCAGTACAAACATAATTTTGATCATCTGAAGGCGAAATTTTCCTGTACTCATTCATTTTCTGGCTTTAGCAGTGTCTTAGATTACATGGTGCCTTTCACCTCACCTAAAACACTCAGTTTTATTAATCATACTAAATTAGGCTTAGGGTAGTGTAAATCATTTTCATTTGAAATTATTTAACCAGGACATCAGTACTGATATTGTTATACTTTGAATTATGACAATATCCCAAAATAAATAATTTTCTTTAATCCACATTACAACTTTGTATAATATTACATCCACTGTACAGACTGCGAAACTGAGGCTGAGAGAGCTCCTTTCGTGTTCCCAAGTGGAACACAGGTCTTTTCACTGCTAAGACCAGCATTCCACTGTTCTCTATAACGTTTATACAGCTCCTAAAATTTACTTAGACTTAATTTCAATCAGTTAAGTATAGCAGGATATAAGTGATACATTTTGCAGTTATTCATTCTGATTAATATGGCAACCCCAAGCATTTGCATATTTAATTCCCATAAATGTTTTAACTAAAAAGGATCTAGATATTTAAAGTATAATTATGGTCAAATCCACCATGTTACTTTAGCTGTTTCTTTTATCCTAGAATACCTAACTGAAATCAATCTTATAAAGGAGTTAATTTTTCTAATCCTCAAATCTTATTTAATATGTAAAATAAACTTGAAAGAATGGTTTCAAATACTGTATATCTTGTTTGATATTGCATAATCTGAAAATACTACTTTTAAATCCCTGTCTCAGAAAGATGAACAATTATTTCTATCACTTTGGATGTTTCATACCCAAAAGAGAGTTTAGGTGGGCCTATGATAAAGACTTGAGAACTGGGATACCTGGGTGGCTCAGTCTGTTAAGCAGGTGCCTTCTGCTCAGGTCATGATCCCAGCATCCTGGGATGGAGTCCTGCATCACACTCCTTGCTCAGTGAGGAGTCTGCTTCTCTCTCTGCCTCCTCTGCCTGCCACTTCCCTGCTTGTGCTCTCTCTGACAGAAAAATATAATCTTTAAAAAAGATTCAGAACTAAAGGAATAAAATCTGAAAGTTTCTAAAGATAAAAGCCTTTGTAAAAGTTATTGCTAACTAAGAAATTCTGTAAAAGTACTTTTTTAGTGACACACTTAGTAAAATTACTTTGGTACCTCGGTTTCCACAGCTTCAGAAGAGGCAGCATGATATATATAAACATTATAATGTGTAGTTTTCAAATAGCAGTCATAACCAGAATTTAAACAAATGGTTGTCAAATATTTGAGATTCTTAAAGTTGAGTGATTGGAAGAGATTTTCATATTTTTTTGCTATAGTATAAACTCTGTTATATATTTAAAGAGTTGAATTTCAATAATGTCTATAATGAACAAAAATTTCAGAATACTTTGATCTAAGTATGTCTTCTCTCTTTATATAAATTTTGATTAAGAGTATAAAAACAATTAGAAAATATTTTCAGTCAGGATTATATTTTATCAATTTATAAGAAAATACCATTTCTACTGTGTCTGGATATTTATAGTTATTACATCTCAGGTTTCATTTGGAGAGTTAAAATTTGTGAAACTAAGGGAGACAAACCATAAGAGACTCTTAATCTCAGGAAACAAACTGAGGGTTGCTAGAGGGGAGGGGAATGGGAAGGATGGGGTGGCTGGGTGATGGACATTGGGGACGATATATGCTATAGTGAGTGCTCTCCATTATGTAAGACTAATGAATCACAGACCTATACCCTTGAAACAAATAATACATTATATGTTAATTTTATTTTTAAATATTTTATGTATTTTAATATATGTTAATTTTAAAAATTTTGTGAATTTATACTTTCAGTCTTCCTTAAAGAAACATTTTCTAGAATAAAATACATCGAAGTTTAGTCTTCATTATTTGTTAAATTCATTCTACTATATTAAGTATCTAAAATTATTTTCCCGGAACATCAATCCCTTTTGGAAAGAGGCAGCATTTTATTTTTTTAAAGATTCCATTTATTTATTTGACACAGAGAGAGAGAGCACAAGCAGGCAGAGCACCAGACAAAAGGAGAGGGAGAAGAATGCTGCCTGTTGAGCAAGGAGCCTGATGTGGGGCTCAATCCCAGGACCCTGGGATCATAACCTGAGCTGAAGGCAGATGGCTAAACCAACTGAACCACCCAATTGCCCCTTGAGGCAGTACTTTAAATCAATAAAATCTTAAAATTCAAATTTTTTTTACCTTATTTACTCAAAGTTCATTCTAGAAGTATCCACAAAAAGAGAAGAATGAGTTTGTATTTTTCTTCTAATTGTAGTAATAGCTATTAAATTTCTAAAGAGATCATAAAATTTTATGTGTCATGTCATTTTTATAATATCTCTTGGAAATAGAAAGTAGGCTGAAAATTGAAGATACTACTTAAAAGGTCCTACAGTAGGAGTAAGGCCTTGAGTTTGGGTGTAGTTTTACCATCTATCAGCTCAGTAATCTGTAGCCTCAGTTTCCCTCTTTTTAAAGTAGAGTACTTAAGTCACAAGGTTGAATGAATATAATGTTATATGAAATTTCTTCAAAAAGTCTATGTAAACATTCTACATAAATATGAAAAAAACATTCACTTTTTTCACAGATTGCGGGCATTAAGACCAAATTTTGTAAATGATTACTTGAAAATAACACTGCTGGTGTCCACACAATTCTCATCTGTTCAGAAAAGTTAAAAGTGTGGTAATTGTAGGTGTTTCATACCAGGGATAAGCAACAAGTACAGATCAGATCTGCCCAGTGCCTCATTGTATAAACAGAATCTTATTGGAACACAGCTATGCCCTTTACATATTGTCTTTTGTTTGCTCTGGTGCTAGAAAAGCAGAGCTAAGGAGTTTCAACAGAGACCTTAACAGCTAGAAAAACCTAAAATATTTATTATTTGTCCCTTACAGAAAAAAGTCACCAACCCCTAGTAGAAAACAAACTTAACTGGTAAATCTAGATTTTAAGTCTTCCAGCACTTACACATGGGCTGTTACCTCTAATTTCTTATTATTTCACTAATATTTTATAATAAATGTAATTTTGATGTGTCTGATATGCAAATATGTCTTTAAAATTTCAGAGTGAAGACAGTGTTGACCTAAGGCAGACCTATACTCCACTTTCTTCATCAACAGAATATTCAAATTCTGTAGATTCTTCACTTTTCTATGCACCATGGTCTACTTATGGAGATGATATTAAACAGCCTTCTAATTCTCAGATCAATGTAAAGAACAGGTAAATTAATAAATCAGATTTTTCAGGCTAAATGAAGTTCTTTTTAAGTTTGATTACATGGGAACCCAGTTGTATTAGCTCTTTTTTCCCTATATCAGGATTTTAATGTCATGGCATTATAATTCTGTGTTTATTAAACTTTTAGAAATCCTGGGGCGCCTGGGTGGCTCAGTGGGTTAAAGCCTCTGCCTTCGGCTCAGGTCAAGATCCCAGGGTCCTGGGATCGAGCCCCGCATCCGGCTCTCTGCTTAGCAGGGAGCCTGCTTCCTCTTCCTTCTCTCTCTGCCTGCCTCTCTGCCTACTTGTGATCTCTATCTATCAAATAAAATAAATAAAATCTTAAAAAAAAAAAACTTTTAGAAATCCTGAACTGAGCAGATTTTGTGTATAATTTTTAGCTCATTACTTTTTTTATTCATTAGAGGCAATCCTTAGTGCGTACATATTAAATTCCTCTTTCTAAGGATAACTTATATAAATGAGTTATAATTTTTTATCTATTTTTTTCATCCAGTTCTAAATTTTTAGTAATTATTTCCTTCACAAGTATACAACAAACAGGATTTTATCAAATATAAGATACTTTTAGTTATTTTTCAATTCCATTAATAATAAAGGCCTACTCTATGCCAGATCTCTCATACTGGGAATACTAGAATTAACATGGCAAATATTATCCCTACCTTTAGAGATCTTACAATGATGATAATGATGACTATGATGACAGTGACTTCCTGGGCACAAGTATAGTGAAGTTTAAAAAAGTGTAGGATATTTTGGGAGCCTGTTGCAAAAGAGGGAGTGCCATCTACTGTTACTTTAATTATGTATAAGAGAGCAGTTGAGGGGCGCCTGGGTGGCTCAGTGGGTTAAGCCCCTGCCTTCGGCTCGGGTCATGATCTCAGGGTCCTGGGATCGAGTCCCACATTGGGCTCTCTGCTCAGCGGGGAGCCTGCTTCCCTCTCTCTCTCTCTCTGCCAGCCTCTCTACCTACCTGTGATCTCTCTCTGTCAAATAAATAAATAAAATCTTTAAAAAAAAAAAAAAGAGCAGTTGATAGAAGTTCATACATCTTTTTTTTTTTTTAAAGATTTTATTTATTCATTTGTCGTTCAGAGAAAAGCAAGAGCGAGCACAGGCAGACAGAGTGGCAGGCAGAGGCAGAGGGAGAAGCAGGCTCCCTGCCAAGCAAGGAGCCCAATGTGGGACTTGATCCCAGGACGCTGGGATCATGACCTGAGCCAAAGGCAGCTGCTTAACCAGCTGAGCCACCCAGACATCCCAAAGTTCATACATCTTTAGTTTAATTGGAAAATAATTATTTTAAAAATCTTACATGTTTATTCTTTTTTTTTTAAGTAAATTTTATGCCCGCCATAGGGCTTGAACTCAGGACCCTGAGATCAAGAGCCACATGCTTCACTGACTGAGCCAGCCAGGCTCCCCAATTTTTAATATTCTTTAATTAATAAAATTTTAAGTGGCTCAATCAGTAGAGCATGCGACTCTTGATCTCAGGGTTGTGAGTTCAGGCCTCATGTTGGATGTAGAAATTACTTTTTTTAAAAAGATTTATTTATTTATTTTATAGAGAGAGCATAAGTGGGAGGGGCAGAGGGAGAAGGACAGAATCTTAAACAGGCTCTGTGCTCTAAGCCCCATCATGGGGCTTGATCTCACCACCTGAGGTGAAACCAAGAGTTGGTCTCCTAACCCACTGCATCACCCAGGTACCCCTAGAGATTACTTTAAAATTCTTTTTTAAATGTTAAAAATTTTAAAGTTTTAGTAAGTTCTATAAAATAGTGATTTTATTAGAAAGACATATATAATTCTATAAAAATATTTTTAAGTTGCTCTATGTCATTGAAAAAATTCAGACTTTACAGAAATACACGAAAGAAAGCAGTTGTTCACCTTAATCTTTAACACTTCCCAATAATAACTATTAATAGTTTAGTATATATTACATTGAATTTTTTAGATAGATACTAGTATATTAATATACAAAAAACTTCACATTGAATCTTTTTGAAATAATACAACATAGTGGAGAAAGCATTAGACTTGTAGGCATACCACTTGTTCAGCAAGTATACAGTTTGGCAAATCAAATACACTTGCAAAATACAAGTTTTTTTAAGATTTTATTTATTTGACAGCGAGAGAGATCACAAGTAGGCAGAGAGGCAGACAGAGAAAGAGGGGGGAAACAGGCTCCCTGCTGAGCAGAGAGAGCCTGATGCGGAACTCGATCCCAGGAACCTGGGATCATGACCTGAGCCGAAGGCAGCGGCTTAACCAACTGAGCCACCCAGGTGCCACAAAATACAAGTTTCTTAAAATCTCAAATCCTCATTCTTCAGTAGCTTAATGATTACTAATTCTTGCCCATCCTGTGTTATGAAGATCAGTGAAATGTTTAAGTGTTATCCAAATATAAGGTATTTTTATTTCTTAAATACCTAACATTGTGAAGTGTTAGAAATAAAATGTGAGAAAACAAGAAGTTACAACCTAAAGCAACATACTACTTCTAGGAACAAATTACTTTAAATACATAGGAGGTAAAAAGGACTAATTTTGATCTTGTGGTTTTTACATTTTGTATTATTTAGTGTTAGTCACAAGGTACAATTTCAGGTACATGGAGTTCCAGTTACTTTAGTAAGGATTTGGGATAGCCCACAAATCTGTTACATTTAAGAGACAACTGCAATAGGTGTGGTATCTAGGATGACCATATCACATTTCACTTTTTAAATCCAACATTTGGTCTAAAGAGTCACAAAAATAGAGCAGCAGATTTGTATGGTTTTCAAATCACAAATGAAGAAACTGAGCAAGTGTTGATGGAATAATGTATAATGGGACCAGATATGCTTTTAGAAGGAGCCATGGAGCCAAGCCTGTCTAAAACATCATAGGTCAGAGATTTAGCTCTTGGAACCTAAAATGAATAGCATGTGTTTTGGAGAAATAGGAGTTAAGCATACATCGTGAATTAGGCGTAGGATTTGAAATGAAGGAGAAACACTTATGTAGCATAGGCACTATGCTGAAGTGGAAAATATTCTTGAGTTCCCATTCCCTCTTTATTTGAAATGATGGTATAAATCCAATCCAAATATTTTATAGGAAAATAAGGATATAATAAGTCTGGAAATAGAAATCAATATATTGTATTTCAGTATGAGGAAAAGAATTTACATGTGATATTCATTTATTTTTAGGATTCAAACAGAAAGAAATGACTATGGCAGTGAAACAGACTTATATGGACTTGTGTCTAATATTTTGGAAGAACAAGATAAGTCACAGCCATATTTTGCTGAGGGGTTAGTATATTATATAAGCCGTATGGTATATAGTAAGCTTTTAAATTCACATATACTAGATTACTGTATTTATTAGCTTTTATTCTTATTTAATAAAGGATCATCTGATGATAGACATCTTAATTCACATATTTGTATCTAGCAGCCTTGATTTTTCTGAGGTACTTGCCATACAATTGGAAGTTTCATACTAAAGTTTAATTTGATCTTAAGAACTTTCATTTGGAAAATTATTCTTGCATAATTCAGAGCTTTTTCCCTCAAGTTTATGAGCTAAATTTTGGCTTAAGGAATATAAATTCCAAAGAGCTTTTATAGATATATCCTAAAGAATGAAACTATCATTAGTGCTGTGTAGAAATATGTATGGACTTTATTCATATGGTAAAAATTTTTTAAATACATTGTTTTTTGGGGTGTGGAAGCCATATTACCCAAATACCCTATTTCATAGGTAGGGAAATGTGCAGCACACATGTAACCAATTAAAATATTTTAATTTCAGTAATACTTTCAGCAAAGTACATCTTTTTCATTTAAAAAGTTGCTGTCAACTTTTTTGTATTGTATAATAACTTAATTAAAGGAGAAACTTACTTTGTTTTCTGCTTACTATAGATAAACAATTCTTGTAAGATCATGCAGTCACCAGCCTCAGGCCTTAGTTAATGCCTCTTGGGAAAGTATAATGTAGACATATTAAGATTAAAATGCATATTTATGTAGCATGTGACATTTCAAGTGATAGAAAATTATTTGGATGTTACAGTAGTTTATAAGGCAAAATTAGAAAGGATTAGATAGATAGTGGGGCAGTGAGGAAAACCTGTCCTACCTTTTCCACTAAGGCAATAAAGTCATTTAAAACCTAAGTTGTAATTAAATATATTTACTTGTTCTAGGACCTGCTCCTCCAATTTAAAGTCAGTTTGGCCAATGAACACAAGCAGATTTGCAGATCACCATGACCTCTTAACAGAAACCAAAAGGCCAATAGATACAGCCATCTCTCAGCAAGCTTTTTATAGTGGTGAATCTGTGTCAGCAGTGGAAAAGCAATACCTGCATAATAGTAATCTAACACCACAACAAAAAATAGATGAACTTTATCATGGATTTACTGGTTTAGACCTTGAAGAACAATGGATGTACCCCTCACGAAGTGATCATTCTAACTGTTACAATATCCAGACAAATGATACAGCTAAGACAACATTCCAAGATTATCCATTTGTCAAAAACTGTTTTACATCACAAACTGGTCTGTCTGACATCATGAAAGAAACAGGAGTTGATACTTATCCTTATGGAAGAGAGAAAATATGTGCTAAAGGTCTTGAAGCACCATTACAGCAGAAAAGGGCAGAGATGTTTCTTTCTCAATTTAACAGATACAATGAAAACACAGATTATTGCAGATACCCAGAATATGTTCATCCTAATAAGGCTAAGATTAATAAGTGTTCGAATTTTAGTGTCCAAGATAGTAAAAAATTAGCCAATGGCACACCTGAAACACCAACTGTAGAAGCAGACACCTACACAAAGTTATTTCAGGTTAAACCAGCAAATCAGAAAAAAATGGAGGAGACAATACCTGACCAGCAGAATTTCACATTTCCAAAAACCACACCACATCTGACAGAAAAGCAGTTTGCAAAGGAAGCAGCATTCACTGCTGATTTTGGCTTAAAATCAGAATTTGGACTAAAACCTCACACAGCTTGTCCAGCTAATAATGATTTTGCTAATGTCACAGAAAAACAACAGTTTACAAAACCTGACCCCCCAAATTCTGAGTATTTTAAATCTGTGAATTTATTACCAAACTCAGCAACATCTTCAGGAGGTATCAACTTAAACAGACCAACTTGGATGAATGTCCAAACAAAAAATAACACTCCTATTCCTTATCGGAATCAAGGTAACTTGATGAAATTAAATAGCCACTTAAGTGTAGCTTCAAAAGGTTCTAACCATTCTTCAGATTTCCCCCAACTGTCATCCACAAATTTAACCCCAAATAGCAGTTTATTTCAGAAGTATTGCCAAGAAAACCCTTCAGCATTTTCTAGTTTTGATTTCAGTTACAATGGTGCAGAAAGAATTCAATCTGTCAATCACATGGAAGGACTGACAAAGACTGGAGAAGAAAATCTCTTTGAATCAGTTACTGATAAAAAAATAAAGCAACCAAATGGATTTTGTGATAACTATTCAGCTCAGCAGTATGGGATCATTGAAAATGTAAACAAACATAATTTTCAAGCTAAGCCTCAGAGTGGACATTATGATCCTGAGGAAGGTCCAAAACATTTAGATGGCTTATCTCAAAGTACATATCAAGATCTGTTGGAGTCACAGGGTCATTTTAATAGCCACAGACAGGGAAGTGGAGACAACAATATTAATAGCCGTGTGAATCGCACACAGGCATCATGCTTTTCTAATAATTATATGATGGGAGATTTAAGGCATAATCAGAGTTTTCAACCACTTAGTTCAAATGGGTTTCCCCTAAGATCCACTCACCCATTTGGCCATTCAGTTGTTCCACTGTTGGATTCTTATGATTTGTTTTCTTATGATGACTTAAGCCATTTATACCCTTATTTTAATGATATGATGTATGGTGATAATTCCTTTTCTGGTTTCGTGCCAACTTTTGGATTTCAAAGACCAATTAAAACCCGTAGTGGACCAGCCAGTGAACTTCATATTCGACTAGAAGAGTGCTATGAACAATGGAGAGCATTAGAAAAGGAGAGAAAAAAGGTAACACAAAGCTATCCTTATAGGAGTAATTTAGGATGTTCCCTCTGCCTGTCTTCATTTTATTTGAGTAGTTTAAGAGTACTCGCCTCATTTCTAAGCTGAATTCTTCTGTAATGTACCGTATTTATTAAGTCCATGACATTAAGGAATTAATTAGATGACTTAAACTTGAAACTTAAAAAAGTAGTTGTTTATGTAAAGTTTATTTTGCCTTTGAAGTACTTTTTCCTTAATGGGTTAAAGATATATTTTGGGGGGTGCCTGCCTGGCTTAGGATTGTGTTTGAGTAGTAGAAACTACTTTTTTGTTTTTAAAGATTGTATTTATTTATTTGACACAGAGAGAGATCACAGGAAGAGAGGCAGGCAGAGAGGGAGGGGGAAGCCGACTCCCTGCTGAGCAAAGACCCCCCCCCTCCCTCGCAGTGTGGGCTTGATCCCAGGACCCCTGGATCGTGACCTGAGCCAAAGGCAGTCCTTTGACCAACTGAGCCACCCAGGCACCCTTAAGAAGTTCTTTTAATTAAGTATTAAACTGTCAGAGCCTTTGGGTATTTTATATGCATTAAATATGACAGAAAAATATGGTGGTATTGTGGTTTGGATTTTTTGCCTTTTAAAACCAAATGGGAGGCTGGGTGGCTCAGTTGGTTGTGTCTGCCATCGGTTCAGGCCATGATCTCAGACTCCTGGGATCATTGAACCCCCCCACCCCCAAAAATCAGGCTCCGTGCTCAGTGGGGAGTCTGCTTCTCCCTCTCCCTTCCTCCACTGGTGCTTGCTCGCTCTGTCTCAAATAAATCTTTTTTTAAAAAAGAGAGAAAGAAATGGAAACAATTTTAAAGTTGTGATTTTCAATTTATTTCTTAGGCCTAGGAGAAATGTTATTCAGTTTTGAGTCATATGTAGAAAGTTCAGCATGTAAAAGTTATATAATTTTTTACAGACTGAATTGGCCCTGGCCAAGAATTACCCAGGAAAAAAAGTATCCAGTACTAACAACACTCCAATTCCAAGGCTAACCTCCAACCCATCTCGAGTTGATCGCTTAATTGTGGATGAACTTCGGGAACAAGCCAGAGTAAGCTGTAAAAACACCCAATAATGGATTTTTTTAATTGTTCGATAAAATTTTAAAACCAAGGTTTTGAAGGAGTTTTAAATTCACATTTATGCATAACTCTTTAAATATATACTTTTGAAAGTTTGATCCTAGAACTATGATTAATATTTAGGGAAAGGGAAATTGCACCCCCTTAATTATTTTTAAAGTAGGTTTTCTAACTTAAATGGTTCCTCTTTAAGAAACCCAATTAACATAGAGCTAATGCTCAAGAAGAGAATTCTAAAGTAAAAATAATTTTGAATATTATCTATATGGAAAGTCCCATTTCTTAGACACAAACATTTTTTCTAGCTTGATGAGTAAGCTGGTAAATAACAGGTAATTACTGTATTTCATTTTCTTAACCCTGTACTCTTGATTTATTTGACAAACACTAAGTATATCCAACAATGGATTAAATATTGAAAAACTGAAAAATACTGAAGGATATGTGTATGCATAATTTTATATAATACTCCTGTTTTGGAAAATTTATGTATCGTTTCAAATATAAAGAATCCTGATGTTAGATCATTTTATGATTTAACAAATGATTATTCCTGTTATTTCCTTTGTAATTTCAGAATTTTCTAGAATTTAATAGAGCAGGCTGTTCTCTTATTTGCAAAAAACAATGTTAGATCTTAAATTTGCACTTACTGTCAGTAATGTGGAAATGTTTGAATGTTCAGTTTTTTTAACTGTTGCTTATTCCCAGATTACTCAAATAAGTAGGTACAAAAGATTGACTTTACAGCTTTGTTTTCCCCAGCAGGGAAAATAGGACACCATAGGCAGTTATTTATTAGATGAATATTATTGTCCTCATCTCTATTCTGCTTCATTGAAGATTTGTTCTTACTTAAAAGACAGGGCAGTATGATTATATGCCTTATCAAAATTTAAAATGTTTCCCTCAGGTTGTGACTCTACTAGGCAAAATGGAACGTCTTCGAAGCTCTCCCCTTCATGCCAATATCTCTACTGCTCTTGATCGACACTTGGAGTCCATTCACATTGTACAGTCACGGAGAAAGGATGAAATTGTTAATGCTTCAAATCGGCAAAGGCAAGGAGTTCCTAGATGCCAAGATGACAGAGGTATAAGTGTTAATACATATTCTTTTGATAAGGCAGTGAGATCATTTGAATGTTGTTAAAATCAGATTCTGAGGTTAAAAGGTTGGATTTCTAAAATTTACACTTAGGTGAAGAATAAATCAGTAAATGATGCCCATATAATTTACTCTGAAAGTACTTTGATCAGTTTTGTTAATTTTACCCATTTAATTAACTCTTGTCAAAGTCTGTTCTACCCAAAGCATAGTCATTGTCCTACAAGTAAGAAATAGAGTACCAACAATTTTAAATACTAAGCCAAATACTTCAGTCCAGTCAATAGCCATCCTTCTTTTGTAAAAATAATGTTTGAACATTTAATAGCACAACATTGGGCTTTTTAAGAGTTAAGGAATATATAAAATGTATCTAATATGAACTGACCCTTAATTTTTTTTACAGATGTTTTTGCCCTTGCTTCAGCGATTAAAGAGATGTGTGTGGCTACTCGGAAAGCACGCACTACCCTGTGGTGTGCACTGCAGATGACCTTGCCAAAAACAGCCAGTACAGCTGGCCAAACAGATGTGGAAAAGGCTTTACAAGATATAGTGAACTGTGAAGACAAAGTCCATGAAAACATAAATAGTAGCAATCCAATGAACCAGAGAGGTGAAGCAAACAAACATTAAGGAAATGCCAGCAGAAAGAAGAATAAAAAGCTGATAAGTAAATGTATCAAGACATGCTAAAAAATTTTAATGAACTTGTCAAACTTGAAAAATTCAATACATTAATTTTCTTTCAGATTTAAAGTTAATACCTTAATGAAGTCTAACTTCTATTTAAAAATCTTCTATTTGGAATGAATCAGATATAGTTTAAAGTGAACTCAAAGGGAAAGTTGACTACTCTAGGAGTTCCGAGTAGCCAAAACTAACAAGTTTAAGTAAATTAAATATTTCTTAACAGCTAAAATATTGCTTAAACCCATTCTGCAGTGCAGGTAAATGCAAATGTGAAATTGTTCTAGAAGATAAGTTTCATTTAGGTCTGCCTTAGTAAGTATAATTCCAAATAATGAATCTAAGTGACTGTAACCCAATTATGGCTACAGTCTAGTAACCAAGACAAGTTTTGATTGTGATATAAAAGTGTTTTCCTTACAAAACTGGATAATACCTAGGAAACAAAGGAAAACAAGGATGAACCCAATATTCATGTAAAAATTTAATATTTAAAATACTACCATATTTATAAATTTGAAATCTTAGTGCCTAAGTATATGGAGGGAAATGCATCTGATTCTCCTAAATTAGTGATAAAAGTGCCAGTGTAAAAACCATGCAAGTTACTGAATATAAAACCTGTTCAAATCATTTGTGTATATTCTTTAAAATTTAATTATACTATCAATTATTACATATTTCCAATTTTAAAGTATTTAAACTGAATCAAAAACGAAACATTTCCTTTATCTGGATCTTTTAGACTTGATGCACAGTGACTAAAATAATGACTATTGTTTTAATACCCTTAGTTTGCTGCATTTTATGAGGGTATCACGAAGTTCTAAAGTGTATTTTTTTAAGGTTAATCTTTAGTTTAGTTTGCAATTGGTTAGTGTATATTTTGTGTAGTTGTGTTCATTAGTTTGTTCTGTATTTTTTTTAAGAGCTCTTGAAAGCTTGGCTTTTTCTGTTTCTCATCACTTAATATCTTTGTATGAAACCCGAGTAATTTATTCATTAATATGAAATGTTGGTATTATGTGACTCAGAAGATCTTGGGTTTTAACATTTCTAGCATGAGTTAAACTATAATATAATGTACTGATGAAATTTAATTGAACTATCCTTGACTAGAAACACTGATGTTTTAAATGTTGGTGTTTTTCCTAGTTTTAGAAATCTTGGTATTAAAGAGTGTAATCACACCACATAAATTTTCTTTAGATGATGTGCGGAAGAAACTGATTGAGAATGAATGCAGGAGTAACTGTAGGGAGAAACATTTCGATCACTGATATGCTTTAGAACTACCCAAATGAATTACATTGAGGGTAGTCAAATAAAATAGATCACCCCACCACACTCACTGCATAGAAAGTGGTTAAGTTTGACATAAGACATGTTGGATGTTATGAAAACAAATATTGTACTGAATTTAGTCTCTCAGGAAGAAATTAATAAATTTGTTGAAAATATATGGTTTGGGTTTTTTTACATTTTTGTATTAGTTTCTAACCTTAATTGTCACACAGGTCAGAAAACCAAATTTCATTTCACTGATAAGAACTGGCACTGAGTTTTAAATTTCATTAACATAGAAGTAAGAATGTTGGTAGGCTAACCAATGCCATTCAGATATCCTTGCATCGAACCTGACCTCCTTCAAAGTTGAAGGTTTGGTTTTTGTTTTTGTTTTAAGATTTTATTTATTTGAGGGGGAGAGTGAGAGAGAGCATAAGCAGAGAGGCAGAGGGAGAAAGCAGACTCCCCAAAGAGCAGGGAGCCAGGGACCTAGAGATCATGAACTAAGCCAAAAGCCAAAGGCAGATGGTTACCCGACTGAGCCACCCAGGCACCCCAAAGGTGAAATTTTTGCTCTGCCTTTATACTAATCCAGGCAAACCAGAATAAAAATTCTGGGAAAGTTTTAACATGACAGTGGTTAGAAATAAAACACTAGTCCATTAACAAAAACCAAACACAAAAATTCTTTGAAATTCTGTTAATCACATCACCCTGTAAATAATTCATACATTAGTTGGTTATTCCTTCTATGGCATACGCTCTTAACAGATGGTTCATATGTATTGGACTTCTGAATTACAACCTATGAGAACAAAAATAACATCACACATAATTTGAAGTGAAACTAATAAAACTGATGCTCTCCTCATTTTTAATCCAAAAGAATTTGGTATACTTAATTTTTTTAATAGACAAAGTGATTTATATAAAGGTGGTTAAAAATTATATATCCTGAATCATACAGGCATCCTTACCACTTGAGTAATCTGCTACTATAACGTTTTGGAGGGTTGGAAATTAATGAAAAAGATTTTGTTATTAATAAAAAGATTTTGTTTACTTATTTGACAGAGATCACAAGTAGGCAGAGAGAGAGAGGGAAGCAGACTCCTTGCTGAGCAGAGAGCCCGATGTGGGGCTCAGGGCTCCATCCCAGGACCCTGAAGGCAGAGGCTTTAACCCACTGAGCCACCCAGGTGCCCCTGAAATCCCTATTTTGCCTAAAATGTCAATCATACTACAGAAGATAGAGTTTAAAATTTGCCCTTTGCAGTATTGAACATTTTAAACATAAAGGATTAGCAGCATCTGAATTAAGTGAATAACCTTACTCAAAGCCTCATGAACTGATCTTTTTTTCCCATTTAAACATTAGTTCCGGGGTGCATGGGTGGCTCAGTGGGTTAAGCCTCTGCCTTTGGCTTAGGGCACAATCTCAGGTTAAGACCCCCATCGGGCTTTCTGCTCAGCAGAGACTTCTTCCCCCTCTCTGCCTGCTTGTGATCTCTGTCTCTGTCAAATAAAATAAAATAAATAAACATTAGTTCAAGTATACACGTAACTGTATAGAGTCCCAGAAGAACTGGCTACTGTTGGACTAAAACAAGTACCCTTCAGGGGTCCATGGATATAACCTGGCTCTGCTTCAGAGACCAAAATCAAGGTGAAAATAAACCAAAAATCCAAAATAAGGGTTAATAAAATAGGCTCTCTCATATGCTATCTGTAGCCACAGCCTATTATTGCTACTGCCATAGAGGACTAAGACTCCAGAAGTACTTGCAAGGACTTCAAAGCCAATTTACCAACTTCCAATACTTGTCCCAATTACAAAGTAATCTTTCTGATCTCCCAATACCCAGCCTCACAGAACTGAGGCAGAGAATTTGATTCTAGGAAGACGTTTTACTTAACAGATCATATTGGGCTAATAAAAACCTAAAGCAAAATTCAACACATTCTGAAGTGTTCACACAATTCATTTCCATGGACAGCTGGAAGGAATCAAAATAAATCAGAAAACAGTGATTTAAATAGTTTATTTTTTTTTAAAAGATGGTTACTTTTTTTAAAATGCAATGCCACGATTATAGGAGTGTATAGAGGTGACACATCTTTTCCTTAACCAAGCTTTTACCCTCTACACAAAGGTAAAAATTTGTTAACCTCTTAGTTAATGCTATAAAACAGGTTGGCAAACTTTCCCTTAAGGGCCAGACAGTAAATATTTTAAGTTTTACAGGCCACAAGAGGGGTCTGTCACATATTCCTTCTTTTACAACCCTTTAAAAATACAAAACCTATTGCTGACTTGCACCATACAAAAACAAACGGAGCCAAATTTCCTTGGCTGCAGTAGTTTGCCAACCTCAGGTATAAAATACCTATTTTCTGTCTTGTCAGGGAGATTGCTCCCTTCAGGCTTCTAGACAGTCCGCTGCCAGAAGTAGAGAAAGGATTTATTTACAACTGAATGTGGCTTGTGACAAAAGTACAAATGGAGAGTTCCTGCTCACTTGTGACTCTCCCAGGTTTTTCCACTCACTCATTAAATAAATTTGTTGAGCACCCACAATGTACACTCTCAAACATCTTTGTATTAGCAGAGATTTCCAGTGTTTCTTCCTTAGACGCATGGTTCCTGCAGTTTCTTTCAGCCTGTAATTACACATCCTTATACTCATGTTTTATGGCAGATCAGGATTAAAATCTCTACTAACACCCAAGAGGGCTCATGATTATAAAAAATGAATCTAGCTAACAATGATATCCTTTCATTCAATACACATCCTTCAAAATCACAGCCTGGATGAGGAAAAATATGTAACTATCTCTACATAAAAAGATACTTCTTTCCTCCTATAGGCTGAAACTTAAAATCTCAAATCTAGAACATCTTACCACATCATCTCTTCTGTTTTCAAAGTTTGTTGCCATGTTAACATAATATCTGGATCCAGGTAGGGCTCTTCATAAGCTTTCTATTTCATCCATAAAACAATACATTAAGAGGTAAGTACTACTCTCAAAGTACTTTACGCTCCCACATTTCATATCAGAAAAGGAGTGGTCATGATTCTGCTCCTTCAGGATGAAAACCGTAACAGTCAACTTTCTGAATATTTCTGCTATTTATCCTAGGTGAGGGAAGACTTTTAAAGTGGCCAAAAGGAGCCAGGATTTCAGTATTAAAATATAAAAGTTGCCCCCATTCCAGATCTTTGGTACAGACATCAACTACAATAATCTGATTACCCACACCACAGAGACATGGCACATTTTGTAATTAGAAGTGTTTGTGATTTTCCTTTTGACTGTGTAAACAAAAGGGAAATGCCTTGGGAAACCACTCTGCAATGTTCTCTCATTTCTCTTAATACACATGTGCACAATCGCTTCTCCCTTTGATCAAGTTCATGAGGAGAAAGAATAGAGTAGACCAAGGTTATCGCTTCCGCTCTCCTCTTTGTGTCCTTTTCTTTTCCTTCTCCTTGCGCTCCTGCTTGGCTAGTTTGTCCCTCTCCCTCTGCAGCTTGTCCTGTTCCTTCTTCCTTTGGGACTCATCCCGAAGTGAGTCTCGCTCCAGTTTTCGGGCATTGAGGACATCTTCCACATTGGTGTTTCGGAACAGAGCTACAGGTGAGTTAAGGGATTAGGGTACACGTCACAGTCTACTGTCTTTATTCTCTCTCCACATATGCCTAGTCTTTAAAAAAAAGTCCTTATGACAATTTATCTTTGGTCTCATGGGATACACAGAAACTATCATTACAAAGGTTTAAAACTAACCCTCAGGAAAAAAAAAAAAAAAAAACTAACCCTCAGAATAAAAATCTCAGACTTATCTAAATTTGAATATTAAAATATTTTAAGAAAATGAAATTTCATTCCAGAATAAGTACTTAGATCATGGCAGAATATTGTTGGGAGTATCTAGGCTAGTTTTAGTGAATAGAGTATTAATGTAACTGGCAAAAATTTTATGTGCTTGGCACTATTAAAATGCTTGGAAAGAGTTAAATAAGTGTGTAACCTTACTAAACTTTATCAGTTTGCTTTTTTTTCCTAGACCACTGAAGCTTAAGTAAAAAACATGTTCTAATAACCACAAACTCTGAATTTATAGAAGATATGAAATAAGTTTAACCAGTTAGAAAATAACTAGCCAAAAACTTTACCCTCCATTTCTTAGGACTTTAAAAACACAGCCTGGGAGGGCCTGGCTGGCTCGGTCAAAAGAGCATATGACTTGATCTTGGGGTCACGGGTTCTAGCCCCACAACAGGTGTAGAGATTACTAAAAAAAACAACCTCCCACTCTTAAAACAACTCTTTTTGCTTTGGTGCTTTAAAATAAGTCCCCCTGACATAACCTCCCCTTCTTGGATAACCCACCATACTTTTCATCTTTAAGAAGGTGGATTTTTTTCTTTTTTAAAGATTTTTTTTAATTTGCGAGAGAGAGTGCAACCCTGCAAAAGCAGGGGGAGAGGCAAAGGGAGAGGGAGAAGGACTCCTTGATGAGCACAGAGTCCAATGCAGGGCTCAATCCTAGGACCCTGAGATCACGACCTGAGCTGAAGGCAGACACTTAACCAACCGAGTCCCTAAGAAGGTGGATTTCTACATTTAGAAGCTTCTCAGGGCACCTGGGTAGCTCAGCCAGTTAAGTGTCTAACTCTTGGTTTTAGCTCAGGTCATGATCTCAGGGCCCTGAGATCAACCCTTGCATCAGGCTCTGCACTCAATGGGAAGTCTGCTTGAGATTCTCTCTCCCTCCCCCTCTGCCCCTTTCCCCTGCTTGTTCTCCCTCACTCTCAAATAAATAAATAAATAAATAAACTCTTAAAAAAATAAATAAATGAAGCATCTTCTCATAAGTGTCTATTGGTAGGGACTCTCTCTCCTCAGCACTTACTTCCATCTGTCCATATTTTTAGTTTAGAAGTATTTACTGTTTGTGTTCTCTTTCCAAATAATTATATACTCTCTGAAGACAAAGTCAAAATTTCAGTATTATTCAACTTGCTTCTGCTTCTGGGAAACCCAGCACTATACACAGGGAGTATAGATTCTTATTTTCCCTTAGAAATCCTCCCTTAAGAAATCCTTCCTCCGGGGCGCCTGGGTGGCTCAGTGGGTTAAGCCGCTGCCTTCGGCTCAGGTCATGATCCCAGGGTCCTGGGATCGAGCCCCACATCGGGCTCTCTGCTCAGCAGGGAGCCTGCTTCCTCTTCTCTCTCTCTCTGCCTGCCTCTCTGCCTACCTGTGATCTCTATCTGTCAAATAAATAAAATCTTTAAAAAAAAAAGAAATCCTTCCTCCCTTCATAGTAGATGTTAACATGATTTCTTTGGGAAAAGTTCTCGTTAAATTGACTGTTTATGGTTATCCTTAAAATGCTGGCCCAAAACGAGATCCTGTTGGTAAAAGGATCCCCCCTCAAAGACAGCAAGATGAAAACTGTTCCTCAAGAGTGCTCAGTGGAGAAACACTTGGGGACGGACAAAGAGAAGGATACATTTATCAGAACCAATGTTCACTGTGGAGGCACAGGAGTCATCCTTCTCATCTGCTTCGGTGAGCGTCGTTAAGGAAAGTCGGATGGAAAGCAAAGGCTAGCACATCCCAACCCAGCATCAGAAGACAGTCGGTGAAGTGATGGGCAGGGAAAGCATGCTGAAGAAAAACACCGTCAGAGTGGCAGGGGTAAGCCCAGCCCAGTCATCTTCAGGAATCTCAAGACTGTTCAGAGCTACTGGGAGATCCTTATCTCCCGGAGGCTGAAAAGAAACTGCCTGGTCTGTGTGGGCTTCCACATTACCTGGCAATGCCAGGGGATGGCAAGAGGACTTCTAAAACAGTGTTTCTCAAAGTATGGGTCCTGGAACTCCCTGGGAACTTGTTAGAAAAGCACCTTCTTGGGCCCCACCCTCGACGTACTAAATCAGAAACTGGGGAGCAGGGCCCAGCCATCTGAGGTTTAACAAGTTCTCCAGAACCACCACTGCTTAAAATGTTCTCTTCTAGCCCAAGAAAGAACTACTGGAACCATAGCTCTGCTGACCCTGGCAAGAAAAAAAGGAGAAACCAGAAGACAAGCTGGCCCCAAAGAGCCTAGGAGCTAATTCCTACACTTGTGATAAGACAGCTAACATTTCTGGTATGAGGTCCCCTATATCAGGCTCCACACGCCCCATTCAATCAGGCCATAAGCTCAGCATCTCCTAAACAAGTTCAAACTCACAGGCAACCAAGCCTGTCCCGGTCAGTAGCAAGTGCCTTTTGCACAGGCCTCCAAATTCCAGACTTCTTCTGTGTTGGCTGGGGATTCAGTCTCACTTTCAATTATGTGGTCACTGGAATATTAAATTAAAAAAAAAAAAAAATTCAAATGAAACTGCTCCAAATTTGGGAATCCTTCATCCAAAAATATCCATATTCTAGTCCCTGTTTTGCCACTAAAGCTATGTATGTCTCTGATCACACAGGCATCTCTAACCATCACGGTTTCCTTCTCAACTGGGAAAAGCATAGAAAGATGGATTATATGAAGGATACTGTACTGGACAGAAAGGTATTAGACGAATATAAAGAATGACAGCTCTATCTTAAGCTTCTGAAAATACAAGTGGTCCATTATTAAGGCATTTTTTTTTTTTTTTAAACCACAGTTTTCAGGAACATACGGATTATGTGGTGAAAAATGTTAAGTCAGGGGGTTGGGGCCTCTGCCTTCAGCTCAGGTCCTGGGATCAAGCCCCACATCAGTCTCTCTGCTTAGCGGGGAGCCTGCTTCCTCTTCTCACTCTCTCTGCCGTCCTCTCTGTCTACTTGTGATCTCTGTCAAATAAACAAATAAAATCTTTAAAAAAAAAATGTTTTTTTAAAAAAAAAAAAAAAGAAAAATGTTAAGTCTATTATCAACTCTCCCAACGTCACTCCTCACACCCACGAAGGACCACAGATCAGAGCCACTTTAGAGGGAAAAATTACACGACAGGGGGAGATTAGTAACTTCTCAAAGCTCACTGTAAACCAGCAAACACGTCGCTCTCAAGCCTCAGGGAGTGGTCCCAAGATTCCGAAAAGGATATTCTTCCTCATCTGTCACATCAGCATACTGGGCCAGAAGGGCGGCTTTTCTCTGCTTCTCCTCTTCGGACACCATCCTGGGCTTCACCACAATCTGTGCCTGCTTCTCAATTAGGGTGGCAATGGCCTGTACTTCATCTGGGACGGGGGAGGGAAGGGAGGGACAACAGGGTTGTATGTGAGAGAAAACAAGCTCACCGAACCACTAGTCCACCCAAATAGTGTGCAGGAAAGACAGCGGCATCTGCTGACTCTTCAGGGCCCTAGGCTTCAAAGGAGGTGCCTCGGGGGCCAATGAGAAAGGCAAGGAAAGGCCACGCAGGCTAGGCTTTAGGTCTTGTATCCATCTCCGATCAGAGCAGCCCTGCTTTTACCTGTTTTATAAACTGAAGTTCTGATGCTTTAAGGGACCAAAAAAAAAAAAAAAAAAATTGACAAGCTCTACATTAGAATCATAGGAAATTCAGCTTCAAGCATGCAACTTTCTCCCCTCTTAACCCAGAAACCTAAGAAGGAATCTAAAATCAACTTATGCTGGTCCTTTTCATAGTGATGATTATGCCAGGTGAAATTCATCAATTATTATTATTATTTTTTAGGATTTTATTTATTTGAGAGAGAGAGAGGGAACATAAGCATGGGGAGTGGGAGAGGGATAAGGAGGTTCTCCACTGAGCAGGGAGCCCAATGCGGGGCTCCATCCCAAGACCCTGGGATCATGACCTGAGCCGAAGGCAGATGCTTAACCAACTGAGCCACCCAGGTGTGCCAAGAAATTCGTAGATTATTTTAAAATAAAATCAAGTGGAGCACCTGGGTGGCTCAGTGGGTTAAACCTCTGCTTTCGGCTCAGGTCATGATCCCAGGGTCCTGGGATCGAGCCCCACATCGGGCTCTCTGCTCAGCGGGAAGCCTGCTTCCTCCTCTCTCTCTCTGCCTGCCTCTCTGCCTACTTGCGATCTCTGTCAAATAAATAAATAAGGGGCGCCTGGGTGGCTCAGTGGGTTAAAGCCTCTGCCTTTGGCTCAGGTCATGATCCCAGGATCCTTGGATCGAGTCCCACATCGGGCTCTCAGCTCAGCAGGGAGCCTGCTTCCTCCTCTCTCTCTGCCTGACTCTGCCTACTTGTGGTCTCTGTCAAATAAATAAATAAAATCTTTAAAAAATAAATAAATAAATAAATAAATAAATAAAATCTTTAAAAAAATAAATAAAAATAAAATAAAATCAACTACTAAGTTAACCATTCTCAAAGAAAGGAGGCAACAGTGCCCAGTAGTGGTTTTTATGCCTGGAGTGACATTAGACTAATCATCCGTGTGAGCTTTAAAACAAACAAACAAACGAATGCCTCGATGGCTCAGTCGGTTAAGCCTCTGCCTTTGGCTTGGATCATGATCCCAGGGTCCTGAAATCAGGCCCCGCTCAGGCTCCCTGTTCAGCTGGGAGCCTGCTTCTCCCTCTGCCCCATCCTCTGCTCATGCTTTCTCTCTCCATCTCTCTCTAATAAATAAATAAATATCTTAAAAACAAACAAACAAACAAACAAACAATATGTGGGCCCCACCCCTCAAAGATGTTTCTATAACTGGTCCATGGTATGGCTCCAGCACTGATGTGTATGTTTTTTTTTGTTTTGTTTTGTTTTATGATTCTTTTTTTTTTTTTTTAGATTTTATTTATTTGACAGATAGAAATCACAAGTAGGCAGAGAGGCAGGCAGAGAGAGAGAGAGGAGGAAGCAGGCTCCCCGCAGAGCAGAGAGCCCGATGTGGGGCTTGATCCCAGGACCCTGGGATCATGACCTGAGCCGAAGGCAGAGGCTTTAACCCACTGAGCCACTCAGGCGCCCCTGATGTGTTTTAAACTGTATAAAGTGGTACTAATGGACAGCCAAGACTGAGAACCAATGTGTAGATAGTTTAGAATTGCTTTAAGTCTGGCTTTTACAATTTGAGTTTTCTGCAGTTAATCTGTCATTCTAATGGCTGTATTAACCCACTTCTCTTTCATTTTAAGGGGTGACACATTTAGCTGAATTAAGCAAAACATCAATCACACCTGTTATGAAATGAAAGTACAGAAAAGACAGGAGGAGGGAATATTTAGTTGGCCGCAAGCCCTGCCATGAAAATCTACAAGGAGTAGTGGAAAGAGGATGAAAAGAAGGAAAAGTGAAAGCCAGAATGAAGGGGACTGTGGTCCAATGAGGTGGGTAACTGGAGAAGGGGAAAAGGAAACCAACGTTCAGTTAAAAAGCTCATGGAAGCTGCCAGGTGTTTACCAGTTCAAATTATCTTGGGCAAAATGAGTAGGAAATGGAGAAAACTCAATATCCTCTTGCTAACAGCTGTATAGGAAAGGTTGCTGGAAAAGGTACTGGCGGTTAGACAGGCAAAAACTCCCAACTCTACCTTCTTTTTTCACTTTGGTGACGACATTCTGACTTTCCGACCATCGTTCCACAATCTCCTTGCAGATGTTAAGAAGCGAATCTTCTTCCTAGTTGAAAAGGTAGACCAATTAATCTCCTGAGAGCCCTCAGCCTGAACAAAGCCCATGCACAGGGCACGGCTCTCCCTCTGGTGATGAGGACTTCATGGGGAAGGTTTGAGAGCCTTTTTTGAGGCTCAGAAGTAATCCGGCGAGTCTCAGAATCCACACCTGCTAGGTCAAAAGCACCCACTCCGTCCTGCCAAGCACCAAAGGAAAGGATTCACAGTAACTTAGAACAGTTTTCCTCATGCTTTTGGAGCAAAAACCTGTTGCCGGAGTTAAAACTCTCCTCTGTGAAATCTTCCTTGGCTGATAGATTCAACTCAGTACATTTTCCAGGGTTTATCAACTTTGATGCTGGAACATATCCATGACCTTGGGGACCCCACCACTTTAGCTGATAAATGAGTAGCTGTCTCCTATCCAACCATCCCTCTGTCCATTTCACACAAGCAGACATATTCTGCATGTCTACCAATCCTCCTCCTTAGCACAGTAGAACAAAAGGATGTTGGCTTCAGTGTCCGATGAAGTCAAGCCCCGATCTATGAACGAGTTTCTTAACTTTCTGAGCTTCACATCTTGTCAGGATTTTAGTGAGGATGAATGAGAATGTACCCCTACCCTGCTTGGCGAAGAAAAGGCATGTCAATCAATCCGAGCATTTCCCTCCATCTTCATTACAGCTACCTTATCGTCTTCATACTCTATCCTCAAAATGAGTTGTTGGCTCAGGTGCCAGGCACTGTTCTCAATACTTTACCTAAGAACTTTTCATTCTTAAAACAATCCCAAGATGTAAGGGCTATTGCTACTCTCAATTTATAGATGATAAAACCAAGGTACAGAGGTTACGTAACTTGCCCAAGGTCATACAAGTAAAACACACACACACAAATGGATTAAACAGGATTTGAACCCAAGCAGTCTACCTCCAAGCCCATGTTCTCAACCATTATAGGATACCATCTCTCAAAGACAGTAGGAAGGTGTAGAACACATACTTTTTTTTTTTTTAAAGATTTTATTTATTTATTTTACAGAGAGAAATCACAAGTAGATGGAGAGGCAGGCAGAGAGAGAGAGAGAGAGGAAAGCAGGCTCCCTGCTGAGCAGAGAGCCCGATGCGGGGCTCGATCCCAGGACCCTGAGATCATGACCTGAGCCGAAGGCAGCGGCTTAACCCACTGAGCCACCCAGGCGCCCCCCCCCTTTTTTTTTTAAAGTAATCTCTATACCCAATGTGGGACTCTAACACACAACTAACCCTGAGATCAAGCATTGCATGCTCTACAGAATGACCAGCCAGGTGAAGCCGTATTTTGGATTTCCTTATTTTGTACCCAACAAAGGATTTCATTCTCTCCCCTGCGTCTTTAAGCACAAATGACAAACATGCAGAACTTCTCTAGCCCAGTTTCTTTAGTTCATAGACCCCCCCCCCAGCAAGAAAAGCAAAAGAAGAAATGGAAGGAAAAGGGAGAGAGGAGCAAAAGAGAAAGGGTGCTCACCAAAAGCCTTCATCCATCCATTTGTTCATTTATTCACCCACATGGTGCCTGCCATGTTGAAGGCACTAAGATGAGTGATAAGAGATGAATCAGAAACAGCCCTGGCTCTCACGACACTGACAATTTAGAAAGCTGGTATAGAAATAGCAGCCATAAAATGTAATATCCCAATTAATGTAATAATCCTACTTAAAATTGAAAACTCACTCCCCCATTCCACTCCTGATCTTCTTAAAGTATGTTCCTTTTTCCCTAGCACTTATCATTTTTCTAAAGTACTATACAATTTACTGATTAAGTTTTTCTCTGCTAGAATGTCCCCCCATCAGGGCAGGGATTTCTGTTTTGTTCCCCGAGGTATCCCAAGCACTTAGGGCAGTGCTTGGCAGAGAGTAACCTATCAATAAAAACTCAAATCAATCAATCAGTCAACAAAAATGCTACTGGAAGGAGTAAAAAAAGGATAATAAAAAGCTTTGATTAACTGTTATTTGCTCCTGACAAGATACACTGTTCTTGAATCTTCACTCAAATTGTTGTTGACAATTTCTTAATTCCTAATATTGAATCCTAGCCCCATCTGGTGATCGATCTGGCTATGCCTTTTGTTTTTTTCTGGAAAGGGATTTGGTAAAACAGCAGCTTTCATACTGACCGAAAGAAAGTAAGTAGCATTATGAATAACGTGTTTGATATATACCACATTCATTGGCCTTGCTGATCTGTAAAGTTGTTTCTCAGTTGTGTCATGAACCCTGCCTCATCATATAATTCCTGGCCAATTCTTCCCAAAGCCATTTCCTATACAGAAGGGGTTGGGAAAACCAAGAGAAAAATTAAGCATAGTGTGTGAATGGGCAGAGCGGGAGGGAAATAAGTCTGTCTACTATAGTTCATGTAAACAAGAAGCAGATATAAAGAGCCAAATCTGGTTCTAGATAACTTTTCTCTTTTCTACCAAGAAACTTAGTCTAAAATTCATGCCTGCCTTTATCAGCAGACATGCAGTCCTAAATAATGACACAGGAAAAGAACAAGTCAAGGAGCTAGTACCAGTGGGTACCCAACTTATTTCAACTTCTTTTTCATGGAGTCTTTAGAAATTTCCAAGCTGGAAATAAAAACTAACTTAAATTGCTTGTCTCACCCTCCCTCTTTCCCCCTGCCCCACCAATCTGCAATGTCAGCATCCAGCAAAAGAGTTTACTCCATAGCGTTCTATCTCCACTGAACACATGAGCTGCATCACAAGCTTTGTTAAAGCTTTCCCCTTTATAGGTCAATCTCACCAGAACAGGCTTTGGGACTAAAAGGGGGACATGGCCAGAAGGACCTGGGACAGCTGCACCAGTATTATATTTCAACCATCTGCCCAATCATTGAACGGTGTTTCCAACAAGTAAGTGTAACCACAGATGAAGGCAGCAGAATGATCAGGTTGGAAAAGTGGACAGCCTGGTAATTTACCACCTAAACATAGATTAAAAGACACATTTCTGAATTCTTGAATCTCCTTCTAAGCAGCTGGGTACCAAGTTTATCTCTCTTCTTTAAAACTCTGACTTTATATGCCACTTCCCCCAGCAAAAACCGGCGATTACTGCATTTCTAAATACTATAAAAGATCAAGCACAGTATTTGCTTCAGTTCCCGCCTAGGCCTAGACCTATACCTAGAGTTTTACTGCCAACTTACCTTTTTTGGACTCTTACCTCCAAAATTGGAACCGAGAGGGTACTTCCTGCAGGCTTTTTTTGTCATGGGACAGCCCTGGGCACTGCCTCCTAAAGAGCACAGACATCCCAGAGCACTTTATTCCCCTCTCTGAACACTGTCAATGGATGGGAATGAAATTGGTCGTTAGGCGTTTATGATAAAACTCTCATTTAGACATTTCAGCGCCTTCGGAAGAACACTCAGCCAGCTCACCCACAAGCATCCGAGACGGCCATGTCCCCAAGGAATAAGGGAAAACCATTCTTCTCTATGCACCTGCAACCTCCTGACATCCCCAAACCCTGGTTGGTGAGTAATCCCCTTCCCCCGCGGCCAAGAGCTCAAAATATTCCTCTCCCAGGTGATACCACTAATTGTCTGGGACACCAGGTACGGGAAAGGGGGTACGAAGTACTGACAGGGGCCGCCAGAAAGCTAAAGGAACGTGTCCGGGCTTCTCACCAAGAAAGCAGAAAGGATACCCTGCAGAGCGTCCAGCCTCTCTTCTTCCTCCTCTTCCTGCAGGACACCCAGGATGTAGGCGCCGTAAACGGCTCGGTCCACTCCCAGCGCCTCCAACCGTCCATCCAGCCAGGACCCAAAGGCGGTACTCACGCCATCGCCTTCTCCGGAGGCAGCCGCAGCCACTTCCCTGGGCGCCGCCATCTTGGGGTCAGGGTCCTGCCAGCCTCCAGGGCGCCTACCGCAGTGCCTGACGGGTCGCGCCGCGGGCCCACTGCGCATGCTCCGAAGGAGAACCCACGACCTGGCGCGTGGGGCGGCGAGCCAATCCACCTGCAGTGGTAGGTCTGGGCATTTTGCACCTTCTAAATAGCCTGCTGGCGTGCGCGCGGTTACGTCATCTCTCAGGAACGCTGGCAGGTGAGTATTCTTAACAGACTCTTTTTTACAGTTGGTTCAGAGAGGTTCGGTGACTTGGCTGAAGTCACGCAGTTACTAACTAAACAGGATTGGAACTCAGCTTAGATTCCGGCGCTTCGTCCCACCTCGCGGAATTGCCCTTCCCCGCGCCCTGGTGGGACAGGTACTAAGTCGCCCTCTCCCACACGGCTTTCCAGAGGGAACCGGCTGACTGTCCCGGATGCCCACCGTCTCTATCAACGAGCACCACATTCGCCTTTCCAAGCTCCGTCCGTTTCAAAACTCAAGCTCCAGAGAACCTTCCCCGGTTCCCTGCAGCCTGTGTTAAGACATCTGCAATGTGCTGCGGTTGCTTCTGTGCATTTAGCAAGTAGTATCGGACATAGTAGGTGCTCAATAAATGATCAGGTAACCTCAAGTAATTTTTCACTCATTCATTCAACACTTAAAACGCTTGTCTATTTCTGAGGAGCCTTCTCTACTCTTTGCCGGGCTCTGTGCTAAGAGCTTTTGATGCATTACTGCTTGTAATCCCCGCAACAACTCTGTGAGGAGATTCTTGTATTGTCCTTGTATTAAAGGGAAGGAAACCGAGGCACAAGTCCTACAGCTACAGGAAGCCTAACCAGAGGCCTCTGCACAAGCCTCAGCTGACTCTGGGAAGCACCTGGCTCCTGGCCAAAATGAATTACCCAAGAACTTAGGTTGGCTTTTCCTGAACTACAGAGAGGCTGGTAGGTCACTGACCTGACTCTTTCATTCACTAAATATTTGAGTACCTACAGCATGGTGTATGTAGCTCCTAGGCTCTGAAAATACAAAGATAGAAATATCACAGAATCTCTGCCCTCAAAGGGACTTCAAAAGGGACTTCATCAGTCTGGTGGGAACAGGCAGTGTTTAATGACAAGATAGTGAGGTAAATGTTTTAATGGAGCTTTGTCCAATGGTGGTTGTCCAGTGGGGATTGTCAGTTGACAAAAGTTGGGAGCCATTATGACTCAAGGGTCATAGGTTGAGGTCAGTACAGAGCCCCCCAACCAGAAAAGTACCATGAAATTTTGTTAGCTTTTAATTTTTATTTTGAAATAATTATGGGCTCATGGGAAATTGCGAAAATAGTCCATAGAAAAACCTGTGCATCTTCACCCAGTTTCCTCCATTGGTACTATCTATATAACAATAGTACAGTATCAAAATTGGGAAATCGGTATTGGTACTATGCACAAAGATTTTATTTTAAGATTTTATTTGTTTGATGGAGAGAAACATAGCGAGAGAGGGAACACAAGCAGGGGGAGTGGGAGAGAGAGAACAGACTTTCTGCAGAGCAGGGTTCAATCCCAAGACCCTGGGATCATGACCTGAGCAGAAGGCAGATGCTTAATGACTGAGCCACCCAGATGCCCCATGCACAAAGATTTTTGAAGGTCTTAGGAACATCTCACAAAACTGAGTAAAGGCTCTTCAGACTCTGTGTTAAAAAAGATACTTGAGGGTGCCCGGGTGGCGCAGTGGGTTAGACTCCTGGTTTCGGCGTCCGTTGTGACCTCAGGGTCCTGACATCCAGCTCCACACTGGGCTGTGCGCTGGGCACACAGCCTGCTTCAGTTTCTCTCTCCCTCTCTTTCTGGCCCTCCTGCACATTCTCTCTCTCTCTCTCAAATAAATAAATCTGTAAGGATTTTTTTTTTGTTGATTTGATAGAGAGAGACAGCAAGAGCAAGAGAGGGAGAATTAGGCCTCCTGTGGAGCAGGGAGCCCAATGCGAGGCTTGATCCCAGAATCCTGGGATCATGACCTGAGCCAAAGGCAGACACTTAACGACTGAGCCACCCAGGCATCCCGAGGATTTTTTTTTAAAGAGTTATTTATTGGGGCACCTGGGTGGCTCAGTTGTTAAGCGTATGCCTTTGGCTCACATCATGATCCTCGGGTCCTAGGATTGAGCCCCAAGTTGGGCTCCCTGCTCGGCAGGAAGCCTGTTTCTCCCTCTCCCACTCCCCTTGCTTGTGTTCCTTCTCTCTCTCTCTGTCAAATCAAGAAATAAAATCTTAGGGGCGCCTGGGTGGCTCAGTGGGTTAAGCCGCTGCCTTCGGCTCGGGTCGTGATCTCAGGGTCCTGGGATCGAGTCCCGCATCGGGCTGTCTGCTCGGCGGGGAGCCTGCTTCCTCCTCTCTCTCTCTCTGCCTGCCTCTCCGACTACTTGTGATTTCTCTGTCAAATAAATAAATAAAATCTTTAAATAAATAAATAAATAAATATTTTTAAAAAAAGATGCTGACCTATAGTTTTTTAAATATGCAAATTAAACTTGGAATGAGCTACAGTGTTTACTTCTCAGATCAAAAAGGCCGATAATAGGGTACCTGGGTAACTTAGTCTGTTATGCATCTGCCTGACTGAGATCATGATCCTGGAGTCCCAGCATTAAGTCCCACATCAGGCTCCCTGCTCAGTGGGGAGTCTTCTCCCTCTGCCCTTCACCCAGTTTGTGCTCTCGCTTGCTTGCTCCCTCTCTCGTTCTCAAATTTAAAAATAGGCTTTTTTTTTTTAAAGAAAAAAAAAGCAATTTTTTTTTTAAAGGCACCTGGGAGGTTCAGTTCTACTCAAGTCATGATCCCAACATCCTGGGATTGAGCCCCACTCCCTGCTCAGCAGGGAGCCTGCTTCTCCCTCTCCAGGTCCCCCCACTTGTGTCCCGTCTCTCACTGTCTCTCTCTGTCAAATAACTAAATAAATAAAATCTGTAAAAAAAAAAAAAAAAAAAGGCTGATAATATGCTGTCTTGATCTGTGATTGAGTTGCAGGCACTGGAAAATGTGAGAGCAGGATGTAGATCAGTACAATCTAATTGGAGGGCAATTTGAAAAGACCCAGCATTTCTACTTCTGGGAATTTATTATAATACATACATGTGTGCAAAATGACCTATTTATAAGGACATTCATTACAGTGATGCTTATTATAGTGAAAGGACAGAAATAGTCTCCATTCTGTCCATGGGAGATGGGCTCAAAAAAGTCACAAAAAGGGATGCCTGGGTGGCTCAGTTGGTTAAGCCGCTGCCTTTGGCTCAGGTCATGATCCCAGAGTCCTGGGATCAAGTCTCGTATTGGGCTCCTTGCTCAGTGGGGAGCCTGCTCTCTCTCTGCCTCTACCTGCCACACTGCCTGCTTGTGTTCTCTCTCTCTCTCTCTATCTCTATCTCTGACAAATAAATAAATAAAATCTTTAAAAAGAAAAAAGTCACAAAAAGGAGTACTGGACAGCTGTAAAAATGGAAGAAGCTCTTAATGTACTGACAGGTAGCAAAACTCAAGCTACATTGTTAAAGAAAAAAGTGAGGCTCAGAACAGTATGTAATGTTTGCTACCAATTGTGTTTGAAAAGAACATGGGGTGGGGGAATATATATATACATTCGTGTCCTTGTATGTGCATAAAATACCTCTGCAATCACAGACAAGGAGTAAGAGGATGGTTGACACTGAGGAGGAGAACCCAGGGAGACTAGTGTCAGTACATCTTGTTTTAAAATTATGAGCGGGGCGTCTGGCTGCTTTAGTCAGTTAGGCATCCGACTCTTGATTTGGCTCAGGTCATGACCTCAGAGTGCTGGGATTAAACCCTGCATCAGGCTCTGCATCCAGTGGGGGGTCTTTCTCCTTCTGCCCCACCCCTGCTCATGCTCCCTTGCTTTCTCTCTATCTCTCAAATAAAATCTTAAAAAAAAAAAAAATAAAGGGGCGCCTGGGTGGCTCACTGGGTTAAGCCGCTGCCTTCGGCTTGGGTCATGATCTTAGGGTCCTGGGATCGAGTCCCGCATCGGGCTCTCTGCTCGGCAGGGAGCCTGCTTCCTCCTCTCTCTCTCTCTGCCTGCCTCTCTGCCTACTTGTGATCTCTCTCTGTCAAATAAATAAATAAAATCTTTTAAAAAAATAATAAAATAAAATAAAATAATAAAATTATGAGCTATTTATTTATTTACCTTACATCTTTTTTTTTTCCTTTTCAGAAATAAAACCTACTTGCATACTTTCTCCAATCTCATTTTCTTCCCTTCCTCTCCAGAGGTAAACACTATTTCTGAATTTGGTGTTTATCCTCCTCCGGAATGTTTGAAACATAATGTATAATACAACATGTTTGTGTATTTACCCAAACATATATATGTATCTGTAGACAACATGTCACATTATTTTTGCATGTGGGACTTTTCATCCTGCATTGTGCTTTTTTTCACATAAAATTGTTTAAAATACTTACCCATGTTAATACATGTAGCTTTTATCCATTCATTTATTTTTTTTAAAGATTTTATTTATTCATTTGACAGAGATCACAAGTAGGCAGAGAGGCAAACAGAGAGAGGGGAAGCAGGCTCCCCGCTGAACAGAGAGCCTGGTGCGGGGCTCGATCCCAGGACCCTGAGATCATGACCTGAGCTGAAGGGAGAAGCTTTAACCCACTGAGCCACCCAGGCACCCCTTATTCATTCATTTAAACCACTCTTTGCATATCCAAGTTGATCCATTCCTTTGTTGGTAGTCATTTATTTTCCAGTTTCCCGAATACTGCTTCAATTCACATTCTTTTTTTTTTTTTTTAAGGTTTTATTTATTTGACAGAGGGCGAGAGAGGGAGCACAAGCACCAGAAGTGGGAGAGGAAGAAGCAGGCCCCCACTGAGCAGAGAGCCTGATGTGGGGCTCGATCCCAGGACCCTGGGGTCATGACCTGAGCCAAAGGCAGACGCTTAACTGACTGAGCCAGCCAGGAGACCTCAATTCACATTCTTATATATGTCTCTTTATATGCTTGTGGGAAAGTTTCTCTAGGCCAGTAAGCATCAAACATATATATATTTTTAAGATTTATTTATTTATTTTAGGGGCGCCTGGGTGGCTCAGTGGTTTAAGCCTCTGCCTTCAGCTCAGGTCATGATCTCGGGGTCCTGGGATCGAGCCCTGCATCAGGCTCTCTGCTCAGCAGGGAGCTTGCTTCCCCCTCTCTCTCTCTGCCTGCCTCTCTGTCCACTTGTGGTCTCTCTCTGTCAAATCAATAAATAAAAATATTAAAAAAAATTAAAAATTAGGGGTGCCTGGGTGGCTCAGTGGGTTAAAGCCTCTGCCTTCTGCTCAGGTCATGATTGGGATCGAGCCCCGCATCGGGCTCTCTGCTCTGCAGGGAACCTGCTTCCTCCTCTCTCTCTCTCTCTGCCTGCCTCTCTGCCTACTTGTGATCTCTGTCTGTCAAATAAATAAATAAAATCTTTAAATTAAAAAATTTTTTTAAATTTATTTATTTATTTTAGAGAGAGAGTATGAGCGGTGGGGAGGGGTAGAGGGAGAGAGAGAATCTCCAGCCCACTCCCCAGAGTGCAGAGCCTGATGCAGGGATCAGAGCCTGATGCAGGGATCAGTCTCACGACCCTGAGATCATGACCTGATCTGAAACCATCCTGATAAACAATCCACCACTTAACTGACTGTGCCACCTAGGAACCCAGCATCAAACATATTTTTGCCACATACTCTTAGCAGGAAAAATATTTCACTAGGAATGTCTGATGTATGTATGTATTTGTTTATGAATCACTATAACAAATTAGTATGTCCATCATAAGACATATAAAAAGATAACTATAAAAGGGGAGATTAAAAAGTGAATAATGATGGTTAGCATTTTTTAGCAATAAAGCAATTTACAAAAAAAAAAAAAAAGTTGAAGAGGGGTGCCTGGGTGGCTCAGTTGGTTAAGCATCCAACTCTGGGTTTTGGTTCAGATCATGATCTCAGGGTTGTAAAATCAAGCTCCACGCTGGGCCCTGTGCTCAGTTAGGAGTCTACTTGTCCCTCTCTCTCTGTTTTTCCCCCACTCATGTTTGTATGCTATAAAATTCAGCTAAAGTTGGGTGCCTGGGTGTCTCAGTGGGTTAAAGCCTCTGCCTTCAGCTCGGTCATGATCCCAGGGTCCTGGGATCAAGCCCCACATCTCAGCTCAGCGGGGCTCTCTGCTCAGCATGGAGCTTGCTTCCCTTCCTCTCTCTCTGCCTGTCTCTCTGCCTACTTGTGATCTCTGTCACATAAATAAATACAATCTTTAAAAAAATAAAAATTAAAAAAAATAAAATTCAGGGACGCCTGGGTGGCTCAGTTGGTTGGGCAGCTGCCTTCGGCTCAGGTCATGATCCTGGCTTCCTGGGATCAAGTCCCACATCGGGCTCCTTGCTCGGCAGGGAGCCTGCCTCTCCCTCTGCTTCTGCCTGCCATTCTATCTGCCTGTGCTCGCTCTCTCTCCCTCTCTCTCTCTGATAAATAAATAAAATCTTAAAAAAAATAAAATAAAATAAAATTCAGCTAAAGTAAATAGAGGGAAATATATGACCTTAAATGAATACACATGCTCTACAAACATAGCCAGCCAGGTGCCCCTTCCCTTGTATTTCTGCCTTAAATATTTTTTTTCTGCCTTAAATATTTGAAGGTTATGTTGTTAGGTTCATACAATACTAGGTTACTTAGTTCCTGGTGAATTATCATCAAGCAGTGACACCTATATCCCTAACAATTCTTTACCTCTTAAAATCAATTTTTTCAAGGGTGCCTGGGTGGCTCAGTCATTAGGTGTCTGCCTTCGGCTCAGGTCATGATTCCAGAGTCCTGGGATCAAACCCCACATCAGGCACTCTGCTTGATGGGAAGCCTGCTTCTCCCTTTCCCACTCCCCCTGCTTGTGCCTCTCTCTCACTGTGTCTCTCTCTGTCAAATAAATAAAATCTTCCAAAAAAATCAATTTTGTCAGATTTTAATATTGCTGTATTGGTTTTCTTTGACTGTGTTACCCACAGAGCAGTGTTAAGAGCATGGTGTCTGAAGTCAGACTGCCTGGGTTCCCATACCAGCACTAACACTTTCTGGCTGTGTGACTGCAAGTAAGTTATAACCTCAGTGTCCCCATGTGCAAAATGGGTGTAACTAACTACCCACCTCACAGGGGTTTTATGAGGATGAAATTAATTACAATTTTTAGAGCACTTTGAGGGGCACCTGGGTGGCTCAGTTGGTTAAGCATCTGCCTTCAGCTCCCATTATGATCCTGGAGTCCCAGGATTGAGCCCCAGGGCAGGCTCCCTGCTCAGCAGGGAGTCTGCTTCTTCCTCTCCCTCTGCTCCTCCCTGATTGTGTTCTCTCTCTCTCTCTCTCTTGCTCACTCTCTCTCTCACAAATAAATAAAATCTTTCCCCCAAAAAACATTCTGAATATCATAAAGAAGCAGACTCCCCATGGAGCAGGGAGCCCAATGCCGGACTCGATTCTGGGACTCTGGGATCATGACCTGAGCCAAAGGCCGTCACCCAACCAACTGAGGCACCCAGATGCCCCTGTGTCATTATTTTTTAAGTATTTCTCTATAAACACCATACAGCTGGTAGATACTGCAGTGCTGCAGTAGATGTTGCATAAATCCTAGCACATATGTGTGAGCGTATCTGTAGAGTCACTTCTGTAGAGTCACTCCTAGAAATGAGATTGCTGGGTGGAAAGATACATACATTTGTAATTTTGCTAGATAGTGCCAAATTGCCTTACATAGGAGGCTGTTACAACCCCGATGTAAGGTGATTTGGCACTATCTAGCGAAGTTGATCTTTGCCAGTCTGTTAAATGAAAAGCGGCATTTCCGAGTAGATTTAATTTGCATTTCTCTTATTTTAAGTGAGGTTGAGTCTATTTGAATGCTCTTTGTATTTCTTTTTCCATGAATATTCTCTTACCCATTTTCAACTGGGTTGTTCTTTTCTGTATCTATTTGTACAGGATTTTTTGTTTTGTTTTGTTTTTAGATATTGAGAAATCAGTCCTTGTTCTATGATAGGAGCTGATTTTTTTTTTTTTTAAGTTTAAGCACTTCCCCTCAGGAATGGAGAAAAATGGTAAGAAAGAAAATTTTGAATTACTATCTCAAAACATTTTCTGCCCAGTAGTAAAAGGTACATTTTTCTAGTCACTGACTGTGCTTAACACATGTTGAATATTTAAAACCTCACTTTCTGGTAGATAATATTATCTTCATTTTACAAATGAAAAAAATGAAGATCTGAGAGATTCAGGGATCTGGTCATTTAATAAATATTTAGTAAGCACCCATTGGGTTCTTTACTTTGGGGATATAGAAGTAAGTGAAAAGAAAAGGTCCTTCTTATGGGCTTGCATTCTAGCTGGGGAAACATAGACAAATATAGACCAGTACACAAATAAGAAAGTTTCTGATGGTGGTTAAGTGCTGTGAAGAAAATAAGAAATGGGCGAGCTGGTGTTAGGATGGGTGGTCTCCAAAGTCCTATCTGAAAATAGATGAGATTTGATCTGATGCCTAAAAGAAGAGAGAAGAGTTGGGAAATGGAGCTGTTGGTATAAACGCCCATGTTGGGCTCATTCAAGTTACAGGGAAGTATGGTCAGAGGAGCTAACAAGGAAAGCCACTGGATGGTTTTGAAAGGGAGGGGAATTTGATCCATAATGGAGGAGCCCAAACAGCTTTTTTTTTAATAATTGATGTGTCTGTCAGTTATCTGTCGCTGTCTTGCCCCAAAATGTAATGATTTAACTACCAGCCACCGATTTTCACTGGATTTCTATGGGCCTGGAATTTGGGAGCGGCTTGCTTGGGCTTTCCTGTCTTGGGATCGCTTGTGAGGTTGCAGTCTTCAGAAAGCTCGGCTAGGTCTGAACTATCTCCTTGCAAGATGGCTCAGTCACTTTAGCGGTTACGTTGTTGCTGACTCTTAGCAGGAAGACTTCATTTCTCTCGGTCTCCATGAGAGCCTCTCCATAGGCATACTCGAACCTCCTCATGTCATGATTGCTCCCTTCCCCCACAGCAGGTGGTCCAAGAAACAGCAACGCATATGCTGAAATGTTTTACAACCCAGACTCAGAAGTGGCATGGCGCATTGCTCTTTCCTGAATATTCTGTTGGTTCCTAGCCCTATTTGATGTGGTCGCGATTGCCAGGAGACATACGTCCCTGCAGGCCATCTTGGGAGACTGGCTACCACAACGTTAGTTTTAGCGGCTGCTTTTAGGCAACAGGTTTGAACAGTGGAAACCTGAGTAAGGTAGAAAGGCCCACAGAGACCCCAGCCCTCCGGCTAGATACAGACACGCCCATCAGGTGACCCATCTCAAACTATCCATAGGCCCTAACCAACCTACGGGCTACTTACAACCAGGCACAGGTACCAAAAAAAGGGAATATTCCATATGTTCCCATACCTCCTCACTGTCCTTCTTGAAAAACAGCCCCCACCCATTGCCTTGGGGCCGGCCATCTCTCCTTTGTGGCCCTGCCTGCTGCTCCCTTGCGGTGTATTTTGGTAAATTTCTATCTCCTTTGTTCTGCCTCCAGTGAATCCTTTCATTGCCTGCGCCACTGGCTTCCATCGGATTGAGTGGCCCCACATTTGGGGACCCCCATCCAATTGAGACAGACACCACAAATGCGGGTATTTTTTAATTTAAATTTATAAAAGTAAATGTATCTTTTATGTTTGTATATATATTTAGAAAAGAAAATATGTGATATTTACCATATTAGAAATTAAAGCTTAAAAATATTGTTCATAGGGGGACTCCTGGGTGGCTCAGTTGGTTAAGCAGCTGCCTTCAGCTCAGGTCATGATCCCAGCGTCCTGGGATCGAGTCCCACATCGGGCTCCTTGCTCAGCAGGGAGCCTGCTTCTCCCTCTGCCTCTGCCTCTGCCTGCCGTTCTGTCTGCCTGTGCTCGCTCTCTCCCTCTCTCTTTCTGATAAATAAATAAAATCTTTAAAAAAAAAATATTGTTCATAGGGGCACCTGGGTAGCTCTGTCAGTTGGGCATCCAAGTGCTGGTTTCAGTTCAGGCCATGATCTCAGGGTCCTGAGATCAAGCCCCAAATATGGCTCCATTCTCCCTGGGAGTCTGCTTGAAGGTTTATCCCTCTTCCTGCCCCTAACCACTTGCACGGATGCACGAGCGCAACCACTTGTACTCTCAAATGAATATTGTTGGGGCACCTGGGTGACTCAGTTGTTAAGCCTCTGCCTTCGGCTCAGGTCATGATCTCGGGGTCCTGCGATCAAGCCCCGCATCAGGCTCCCTGCTCAGCGGGAAGCCTGTTTCTCCCTCTCTCACCACCCCCTGCTGTATTCCCTCTCTCTGTCACATAAATAAATAAATAAATAGAATCTTTAAAAAACTGTATCTTGTTTGTTTAAAAATAAGCCCACTATCTATTAATGTAAATAATGAATTTTTATAGACTATATTATTTTTTTTTATAAACATATATTTTTATCCCCAGGGGTACAGGTCTGTGAATCGCCAGGTTTACACACTTCACAGCACTCACCATAGCACATACCCTCCCCACTGTCCATAACCCCACCCCCCTCTCCCAAGCCCCCCCGCAAGCAACCCTCAGTTTGTTTTGTGAGATTAAGAGTCACTTATGGTTTGTCTCCCTCCCAATCCCATCTTGTTTCATTTATTCTCCTACCCCCTTAACCCCTCATGTTGCATCTCCACTTCCTCATTATCAGGGAGATCATACGATAGTTGTCTTTCTCCGATTGACTTATAAATAATGAATTTTTTTTTTTTTTTTTTTTTTTTTTTAAAGATTTTATTTATTTATTTGACAGAGAGAGATCACAAGTAGGCAGAGAGACAGGCAGAGAGAGAGAGAGGAGGAAGCAGGCTCCCTGCTGAGCAGAGAGCCCGATGCGGGACTCGATCCCAGGACTCTGAGATCATGACCTGAGCCGAAGGCAGCGGCTTAACCCACTGAGCCACCCAGGCGCCCTAAATAATGAATTTTTAATGAAAATACATTTTCTGGGGTGCCTGGGTGGCTCAGTCAGTTAAGCATCTGACTCTTGGTTTCAGTTCAGGTCATGGTCTCAGGGTAGTGGGATCGAGCCCTGAGTCTGGCTCCCGGCTCAGCAGGGAGTCTGCTCCTCTCTCCCTCAGCTCCCCCCCCACTCACATGCTCTCTCTCAAATGAATAAATAAAACTTTTAAAAATGTAGGTATTTTCCAAGACAAAAACAATCAAAAGAATGACATTGTTTTACATTTCTCCAAATCTTTTTTTTTTTCCCCTCAAGATTTTATTTATTTGACAGAGAGAGACATAGTGAGAAAGGGAACATCAACAGGGGGAGTGGGAGAAGGAGAAGCAGGCCCCTGGCTGAGCAGGGAGCCCCCTGTGGGTCTCCATTCCGGGCCCCTGGGATCATGACCTGAGCAGAAGGCAGACGCTTAACGCCTGAGCCACACAGACACCCCTCCAAATCTTTTTAATAACTGGTTTGACAAAAGAGTGTTGGATTCTTATTTTTGCTTCTGCATACTCCACTAAACTATTCATGAGAGAATGAGAACAAATAATGGAAAATAATGTCTTTTGTGTTATTATAAAAATAGTTTTGACTTCCTAGAGCCTTTTGAAAGGGGTGAGCTATACTTTGGGAACCTTAAACTAGATTATGATGTAAAAAATGATACCCAGGGGTGCCCGGGTAGCTCAGTGGGTTAAAGCCCCTGCTTTCGGCTCAGATCATGATCCCAGGGTCCTGGGATTGAGCCCCACGTCGGGCTCTCTGCTCAGCGGGGAGCCTGCTTTCCCCCTTCTCTCTCTGCCTGCCTCTCTGCCTACTTGTAATCTCTGTAAAATAAATAAATAAAATCTTTTAAAAAAAAAAATGATACCCAAATCTCAGTAGCTTAAAATAACAAGTTTATTTCTTACTTATGCTACAAATCCATTTGGGGGTGCCCATGGTTCTGTTCTATGTCATCTTTTTTTTTCTTTAAGATTTTATTTATTTATTTATTTGACAGACAGAGATCACAAGTAGGGAGAAAGACAGGCAGAGGCGGGTGGGGGAAGCAGGTTCCCTGTTGAGCAGAGAGCCCGATTCTGGGCTCGATCCCAGGAGCTGGAATCAGAACCTGGGATCATGACCTGAGCTGAAGACAGAGGCTTTGACCCACTGAGCTACCCAGGCGCCCCAGTTCTATGTCATCTTGACTGAGGAACCCAAGCTGTCAGGTCTTCCTCTAGGTAGGATATTGCTAGTCATTGTAATGGGGGGAAAGAACTTGGTAAATTATCCTGTCTCTTAAAACTTGTGCTTGGAAGTGATGTGAATTTTTTTTCTTTTTACATCAGCTAAAGCAAGTCACATGGTCAAGCTTTAGTTCATCAGGGCTGGTATGTATATGCTAGTATAGGGAGGGATCCTGCTGGAGGGGATACAAAGTATATGTGATCATTTGCATATGTGGCGTGGTATTGAATGAATATCATTCCAGTTGTGCATGGAGAATGGATTACTTTGAGGAGATGTAGGAAGGTACTCAAGAGTAAAAGTAGTGTTGGGCCACCTGGCTGTCTCAGTCAGTAGTAGCGCATGCAGCTCTTGATCTCAGGGTCATGAGTTCAAGACCCACATTTAAAAAAAAAAAAAGAGGGGTGTCTGTGAGGCTCAGTCGTTAAGTGTCTGCCTTCAGGCTCAGGTCATGATCCCAAGGTCCTGGGATCAAGCCCCACATCATGGTCTCTGCTCTGCGGGAGGCGTGCTTCTCCCTCTTCCACTCCCCCCACTTGTGCTCGCTCTCTCTCTCTCTGTCAAATAAATAAATAAAATCTTAAAATAAAAAAATAACAAGTGTTAGAAATTAACACAGTGCTGGGGCACCTGGGTGGCTCAGTGGGTTAAGCCGCTGCCTTCAGCTCAGGTCATGGTCCCAGGGTCCTGGGATTGAGTCCCGTATCAGGCTCTCTGCTCAGTGGGGAGCCTGCTTCCCTCTCTCTCTGCCTGCCTCTCCATCTACTTGTGATTTCTCTCTGTCAAATAAATAAATAAAATCTTTAAAAAAAAAAAAGAAATTAACACAGTGCCAGTGCTTTGGGCAAGAAGGTCTGGTGGCTTGAACTAAGATGATAGCAGTGGTCTGATTTAAGATGTACTTGGGAGTTGGCAGAATTTGTTTTTGGAGTAGGGGTGGGGATAAGGGCAAATACTGAAATAATGTCTAGGTTTTTGTCTTGAGCAACTGAGTGGATTGTATGACATGTACTGAGATGGAGAATAGGTGGGTTTTTTGAGGGGTGTGTGGGTGAAGCAAATGTTCTGTTTCAAACATATTAAGCCTGAGGTTGTCCATTGGACATCCAAGTAGAAATGTTCAGTAGCCAGTTGGATATATATAAGTCTGGAGATCAAGGGAGAGGTCAGAGGTAGAGATAGAAATACTGCAGGCATTAGCATAGAGCCAATTGTAAAGCCATGGAGTTGAATGAGATCTTCTAGGGAGAAAGTGTTAATATGGAAGAGAAGAGGGCTAAGGTCTAAAGCCTTGGTATGCTGCAACATTTATAGGTGGGACAATGCCTTTGGATTCAGCAAAGGAGATTGAAGAATCATTGAGGGAAGATGAAAACTGGTAGAAATAGAAGCAAAATGAAGGGGCGCCTGGGTGGCTCAGTGGGTTAAGCCGCTGCCTTCGGCTCAGGTCATGATCTCAGGGTCCTGGGATCAAGTCCCGCATCAGGCTCTCTGCTCAGCAGGGAGCCTGCTTCCTCCTCTCTCTCTCTCTGCCTGCCTCTCTGCCTACTTGTGATCTCTGTCTGTCAAATAAATAAATAAAATCTTAAAAAAAAAAAAGCAAAATGAAGAAATTGGCTCAAGAAGGAGAGAATAGTCGGTTTCAGTGTTCTAGAAGTCAGATAGGATGAGTATAGCAAAGTGACCATAGGATTTGGGAAAATGGATGTGATAGCTGACCTGGACAAGTATAGTTTTAGTGGATAGGTGAGGATCAAAGTCTAATTACGTGAGTTGGGAATAAGAAGTGAAGAATGGAGACACCTCTTTTGAGAATTTCTTTTGGAGGTAGGTAAGTGGAGAAAAGGGAGTGAAACAAAGATGTGAAGATGAAATGAAGTGTTCATGGGTTGTTCTTTTGTAAATTGTCAATGTTCTGTAAGTGCTAGGCTTTATTATCTAACTCCCAAGAATTTCCAACCAGCTTAGTGTGAAGAATCACTAAGACTGGCTACCACTAGTCCCCAGCTTCCCGTCTTTTAAGGCGCAGGGTATCTCCTCCACCCAATGGCAAATCAAGAAATGAAGAGACTGTGGAGAAAGCGGAACTGAAAAGGAAGGGGGAAAGGGAGCATTTGCCGAGTTAATATTGACCTCGCAGGGCCACCGTAGGGCAGCCCCTCACAGCTATTACGCTATTTTAGGGGGCGGGGCCGACAGGAAATTTAAACCGAAGCCGCGACCGAGGGCGCCTAGAGACTGATAATGTACCCGTGGAGTTGCCATCGGCCCTCGGACGTCTGAAATCGCTCATGGAGCCCGCGAATATAACGCGGAGGCCTTGAGGAAGGAGTACGGAGGCCGAGAAGGAGCCAAGAATTTGAGGGAGCCAGGAAAGGGTACGGATGCCGGGAAGGGGAAGATGGGGTAAGAAGGTAGGCGGAAGGGGTCGTGAGATTGTAGAGAGGATAAGGAATGGGGAAGGTGCACAGGCATTGGGGAGCGGATAGGTGCAGAAGCTGAGGAGGGTGGAGGGACGGAAAGAGCTCCCAGGAGTTGAGGAGGCAGAGGACTCGAGGGGGAGGAGGGACTGAGGGGACAAGAACCCGGAGGGAGGAATTGAAACGTACCAAGGGTGGCCAAGAGGCCGTGGGAGTTGAGAGCGCAGTCCTAGAGGGGCCGATGGGACTGAGGGACCAGAGCCTTGAAGGGGTTGCGGGAGGTGAGATGAGATGTGGATTGGGATGGATTTGAGGCTTGCTGTACCCGGGAGCCGCTCCAGAGATTGTGCGGGAATTGGAAGGCGGGGCGGGGGGGGGGGGTGATGATAGAAGGTCGAAGGCTAATGAAGGTGGTTCTGCTGCTGTTTTGTCCTTTCTTAGGCGACGGCAAATTCTCTGAGCTGCAGAGTTCTATGGCTGAGAGTAGGCTCCGGGCTCCGGACCTAGGTAGGTAACAGGTCACAACTAGGGATGCGAGGTCGAAGTTGCTACTCCTGCACCAGAGTCTCTTGGGATGGAAAGGTCGAGAAATGTTAGCGCTGTTGGGGTTTTCTAATTACTTAGTGGTTTTGAGTGTGTGTGTATGGTGGGATGTCATTAAATCATTTAGGAATTCATGTTAAAGGTCAAATAAGAGCTTTCAGTCTGATAATACGAACAAGATTAGCAGATGGGGAGTCAGGATAGAGTCTTTTATTAAGCCCACATTCATGGTTATTTTTACCATAAACTTAAACACCGAAATAGATAGCGTATTTCAGCACATGCTTACTTCCCTCAATACTCCCCCTCCCACTTCTTTCAATATCTTCTAGTTTTAGTTCTGGATAATTACAGATACAGGCCTTGGTTGTTGCCTTTGAACATTAATGTATTTTACTAAGTTATCCACTCTTCCTTTGCTGAAGAACTTTTCTCCAAGAGTGTTTTCAAAAGAGGGCTTTATGGGATGAACTTTCTGAGGCTTTTATGCCTGAGAATATCTTGACTTCACCGTTGTGTTAAAATTCTTAAGTCAAAGTTCTTTTCCTTCAACACAGTGAAAAATTACAGTATTTTCTTCCTGCAGAAAGTAGAGCCTTTGATAATTGATGTTGGTCTGATTCTTGTTCCTTTGTAAGTGACCTGCTTTTTTCATGAGAACATTTCAGATGATTCTCTTTATATTTGTTCTTAAAATTCACTGTAATATGACTATGTGTGAATTTTAGAGGGTTTTTAAAACTTTTTAATTTTTTTTAAAGATTTTATTTATTTGACAGAGAGAGAAATCACAAGTAGGCAGAGAGGCAGGCAGAGAGAGAGAGGGGAGGAAGCAGGCTCCCTGCGGGGCTCGATCCCAGGACCCTGGGATCATGACCTGAGCCGAAGGCAGAGGCTTTAACCCACTGAGCCACCCAGGCGCCCCTAAAAACTTTTTTATCACAATTTTATGGTTACATCATTTTAAAAGGCCAGGTCTCCATCCCTCCCTTTCTCTCTCTCATACACACACACACCCACACACCCACACACACCCAGCAGTGGGAGTTGTTCCTCCTGATTGCCACTCCCTAGGGTGCCATTGTTTACAGCTGTTTTAGCTATTTCTTCTAGTGTTTACCTACTTATTTCTAAATAGCATACTCCTACTGTTTTTGTTGTTTTCTTTTTTTTTTTTTTTTTTAAGATTTTATTTATTTATTTGACAGAGAGAGATCACAAGCAGGCAGAGAGGCAGGCAGAGAGAGAGGAGGAAGCAGGCTCCCTGCTGAGCAGAGAGCCCGATGCGGGGCTCGATCCCAGGATCCTGGGATCATGACCTGAGCCGAAGGCAGCGGCTTAACCCACTGCGCCACCCAGGCGCCCCTGTTTTTGTTGTTTTCAACTTAAATTATATCTATTGATTTCCTAGCATGGAAAATATTTTTTGTTCTCTCCCCACTTACCTGAGCGCGCGCACTCACACATACACACACACATTTCCCTCCTCATCTCTCCTCTTCCTAGTGCATATAAAGTCTGTTTTTGTTCATTTGTTTGTTTGGGCCCAACACAGGGCCTGAGCTGAGCTAACCCACTGAGCCACCCCAGCACCCCTATATGTAGTCATTTTTGATTGGTCACTCATTTATTTGCATTATCATTATTATGGTTATTCACAGATGACCCATGTAGTAAAGTAGGAAATATGCCTCATTTTCTGTGAATGATGACTAATTCATGTCCAGGGTTTTTTTTTTGTTTTTGTTTTTGTTTTTAAGATTTTATTTATTTATTTGACAGAGAGAAATCACAAGTAGATGGAGAGGCAGGCAGAGAGAGAGAGGGAGGAGGAAGCAGGCTCCCCGCTGAGCAGAGAGCCCGATGCGGGACTCGATCCCAGGACCCTGAGATCATGACCTGAGCCGAAGGCAGTGGCTTAACCCACTGAGCCACCCAGGCGCCCCCCTGTTCCACTTTTTTAAGTGTACAAATCTTTTTGTTTTGTTTTAATTTTTAATTCCAATATAATTAACATCTGGTGTTATATTAGTTTCAAATGTACAATATAGTGATTCAACCATGTTCCACTTCTTGTAGCTTCCAGTGTACTATAGCAAAGTCCGATTCTGTAAATATTTCTGCCTTCCTCCTGAACATGATAAGGGCCTAGACTGATCTATCTCTGAACCGCCCCTGCCCCCATCTAGCAACACTGATTGTCTGTCTTTTTTACTTCCAAATTTGTCATTGTTATTGTTGTTTTATACAGTCAGTGATTGTTTAGATTTATACATATTTTTGCCAAATTTTTGGCATTTCAGTCCTTCTGGGTCTAGCTTCCTTCATCCCAAAGTACACCTCTGTGAAGTCCTTTAGTAAGAAGTGTTTGTGGATAAATGGGTTTTCTTTGTTTGAAAAAATGCCTTTGGTTTTCTTTGTTGAAAAAATGGGTGGCTCAGTTAGTAAAGCATCTGATTCTTGACTACTGATTTTAGCTGAGGTTGTAATCTCAGGGTTGTGGGATCAAGCCCAGTGTCAGGCTCCATGACGGGTATGGACCCAGCTTAGGATTCTCTCCATCTCCCTCTCTACCCTTCTCGCCCTCAAGATTAAAAAAAAAAAAAAAAAAGGAATAAAAAATAAAGAAAGTTGCCTTTATTTTGCCCTCACTCTTGGATAATTGTTCAATCACATACAAAATTCTAAGTTGACATTTATTTTTTCTCAGTATTTTAAATACTGATTTTAGTGAAATAAAGCATTTAATAATTGAAGTAATTATTTTATAGTCTATATGATTATTCTGTTTGAAGCTCCTAGGGATCCAATTTTGGTGTCTCTTATTTCTGTTGATACTTACCCACTAGTTTGTTTCCTTCATGTGTTTTATAATGTTGGAAGGTGAGTTAATGTTTGAGGATGCTTTATCCTTGGAAATTCTTGGAAACTTGAACTAGGCTGTGTACCTCTAGAACTGCTTTGCATTTGATTGTTTAAGGTATGCCAAAGACATGAGCTGGGATTATTATTATTATTATTTTTAAAGATTTTATTTGTTTATTTGACAGAGATCACAAGTAGGCAGAGGCAGGCAGAGAGAGAGGAGGAAGCAGGCTCCCTGCCGAGCAGAGAGCCAGATGCAGGGCTGGATCCCAGGACCCTGAGATCATGACCTGAGCCGAAGGCAGAGGCTTTGACCCACTGAGCCACCTAGGTGCCCCGAGCTGGGATTATATTTTGCTTTAATTTCTCTGCTTGGTGGTGGTGATCGTGGGTTTTTAGACCACATTAGTAATGTGAATTTGAATTCCAAATTCTTGGGAGGCCTGTGGTTATGAGTTCTCAGAGAAGATTTTTGTCATGCAGAGCCCAAGCTAATATAGACAGTATTCCCCCTTTGTCTCTTTTGGTGGATAGATTATTTTCTAATTTACCTTTTCTCCTAGATTCATGCAGGATTTCTCAATTCTATCTCCCTCCTTTAGGCAGGCACAAAACCTTATCTCCTGGGCCCATCTGGCTCATCAATCCCAAACCCTTTTCTTTTAAGCCCACAAACTCCCCCAGGGCAGCCAGCATTAGCTTTTACCACAGTGGTTTTCAGTTTTCTCATCATTCAGGGCATTTGTGGGGTCCTTTTATTTATTTATTTTGTGAATTTAGCTGCTAGATGGGATTTGTATTTATATTTTAGCCAGTATTTTTTTTAGATATTTTGTATTATGAAGGCTTTTAAATTACCTGGTCTCCAAAATGGCCTGAAATGAAGCCAAAATCTTCTTTCTCCTTAATGTCCTGAAACTTGACAGTGTGCCCTGATGTGGGACTTGTTTCATTCATGGCAAGGGCACTTGGTGGAGACTCTCAGTCTAGAAACTCATTTTCTTTCGTTCTGGAAGTTGCTAGCACTATTTCTGTAAGATTCATCCCCTCCATTTTCTTTCTTTTTTATTTCTGGAACTTTGTATTATTCAGATATTGGATCTCATGGACAAATTCTTCGGTTTTCCTGTCTTTCTCTCCCACTTTCCATCTGTTTGTTTTTTGTTCTCTTCTATGTAGAATTTCTTCAACTTAACCTCCAATCATTATATTAAATTTATTTCTGTAATAGGTTTCTCAATTCCTAAAAGGCTTTTTTCTCTGTAGTTTCCTTTTTTTATAGTTGCCTCTGTGCTTATGGAAGGCATTGCTTTTTTTTTTTTTTTTTTTTTTAAAGATTTTATTTATTTATTTGACAGAGAGAGAAATCACAAGCAGGCAGAGAGGCAGGCAGAGAGAGAGGAGGAAGCAGGCTCCCCGCTGAGCAGAGAACCCGATGTGGGACTCGATCCAGGACCCTGGGATCATGACCTGAGCCGAAGGCAGCAGCTTAACCCACTGAGCCACCCAGGCGCCCCAGTAGACTTGATTCTAAGTAATCAGGCTGGAACCTGGCAATTTTGGTGGGTGTCTTATAGCTCAGGCTGCTATAACAAAACAGCATAGACTGAGTAGCTTAAACAACAGACAGTTATTTCTCCTGTTACTGGAGACTGGTAGTCCAAGGTCAAGGCGCCAGTAGATTCAGTTTCTGGTGAGGACTCTTCCTGCCTTGTACACGCGTATCATCTAGCTATGTGTTCATATGACCTCTTCTTTATGCCCTCCTGGATGGAGAGAGTGAAAGCTCTGGTCTCTCTCCTTCTTACAAGGACACCAGCCTCATGTTGGGGGCCAGGTTCTACATTATGATCTCACCTAAAGGGCCATACCTCCTACCACTATCACACTGGGGTTATAAGTGTGGTGGTCAGCATTCTGGGAGCTCCATAGGGGAAGAGGTTTACAGGTCTCACTGTTCAATAGATAGATATCCTCTTAATCTTCTGTGTTTTCAGTGGGGCTTATCCCTGCTCTCACCTGTGCTCCATGTCCTCTAGCCCAGGGAGCTTTCACACTTAGCGCTGTTGACATGTAGGGCCAGGTCATTTTCCTGCAAGGACCTTGTCCTGGAAGATGTGAAGCTGCTTTCCTGGCTTCTGCTGGCTAGAAGCACAACCCCTCTCCATTGTGACCACCAACAATGTTTCCATCAAAATCTCCCCCCCAGGGAAGAACCATTGCTGGAGTCTTCTGCTGGGGTGAGAGAGGGTTCCTGGTGCCCGGCTAACCATTCCTTTTAAAGGCTTTCTGATAGCCTCTTTCTCAGCCCCCGTCTTGTGCTCTAGCCTCCTCTCTCTGGCCCTCCAGGTGTGGGCCTTCCAGCTCCAGCTTCTCGAGGGCTTCAGAGGCCGCTTTCTCTGGGGCCTCTGCCTGCTTTCCACTCACCATGTGCTTTCCAGCGTCCACAGTTCAGGGGCATCTCTCTTGCCTATTGTCATCTTCTTGCCAGTTTCTTTGTCCATTTTTATTCTTTTGTCTGTTATTTTAGTGGCCCTTGGGGGCGAGAACAGAAGTTCTTGCATTTACCCTCCACATATATTGAGAAGCCTGGACCATTATTTCTCCAAATATTTTCCTGTCTCCATTCTTTTTTTCTTTCCCTTTGCAGCCCCTCTGTGGTGTTGCTCACACTTCTCTTTCTGTCCTTTCTTAATATCTGGTTGGTCCACTTCTTTATCTCCTCTTGATACCTTCTGGAAGAGTTCCTCCACTTCAGCCACCAACTCACACTATGTTACAAGATGTAACTCACCTACTGAGGGTTTGGGTTTTTTCTTTTTCATTCTTTAAAATAATTTCAGGGGCACCTGGGTGGCTCAGTGGGTTAAAGCCTCTGCCTTCGGCTCAGGTCATGATCCCAGGGTCCTGGGATAGAGCCCCGTATTGGATTCTCTGCTCAGCAGGGAGCCTGCTTCCCCCTCTCTCTCTGCCTGCCTCTCTGCCTACTTGTGATCTCTGCCTGTCAAATAAATTAATAAAAACAGACAGAGATCACAAGTAGGCAGAGAGGCAGGCAGAGAGAGAGGGGGAAGCAGGCTCCCCGCTGAGCAGAGAGCCTGACACGGGGCTCGATCCCAGGACCCTGAGACCGTGACCCAAGTGGAAGGCAGAAGCCCAACCCGCTGAGCCACCCAGGTGCCCCAAGGAAAGAATCTTAAACAGGCTCCATTCCCAGCTAGGTGGGGCTTTGTCTCACAACCCCAAGATCATGACCTGAGTCGAAATCAAGAGTAGGACCCTTAAAGTAACTGCACCTCCCAGGTGCCCCACCCCACCCCCTTTTTTTAATGTATTTTTTATTTTAAGGAGGTGCATGCCCAACATGGGGCTTAAACTCATGACCTTGAGATCAAGAGCTGCGCTCTCACCAGCTGAGCCAGCCAGGTGCCCCTCATTGCTCATTTATAGTTGAATTATTTATCTTTTTATTATATGAGCTTTTTTTAACTATTGTATTTTTCATGTCTTTTATCTCCAATTTTTTTACCTGCTGTTCCTGTTTTTTTATTTCCAATATTCTCCCTTTTTTGAGATGATTTGTAATACTTTAAAATTCTTTTCTCGGGTGCCTGGGTGGCTCAGTGGGTTAAGCCGCTGCCTTCAGCTCAGGTCATGATCTCAGGGTCCTGGGATCGAGTCCCGCATCGGGCTCTCAGCAGAGAGCCTGCCTCCCTCTCTCTCTCTCTGCCTGCCTCTCCATCTACTTGTGATCTCTCTCTGCCAAATAAATAAATAAAATCTTTAAAAAAAAATAAAAAAATAAAAAAAAAAATTCTTTTCTCTGTCCAATCCATTACTTAGGACAGATAGATATGATGTACCAGAGAAAACGTCTTTTTTTTTTTTTTTTAAAGATTTTATTTATTTATTTATTTGACAGAGATCACAAGTAGGCAGAGAGTCAGGCAGAGAGAGAGGAGGAAGCAGGCTCCCCGCCTAGCAGAGAGCCCGATGTGGGGCTCGATCCCAGGATCCCGGGATCATGACCTGAGCCGAAGGCAGCCACCTAATGACTGAGCCACCCAGGTGCCCCGAAAACGTTTTTTATATACTTTCTTTCTTCAGTTGCCTCATATTTTCTTATAAGCCCATGTCCCTGGGAGACAGTTAGCCACTCTGATTGATAACGTGCTTCTGGGACATAGATGCAAAAGCCCAGACCCTGTCCTCTGCCACTCCATTGCGTGCAGGGACTGGGGGTGGGACAGTAGAGGACAGCCCCTGGTCCCAGCATGGGCTCAGTCACTCCCTGTTTGCAGCCACAGCCTGTGCCCTCCCAGATACACACAGTGCCTTGTGCTGTTCGTCGTCAAGAGCTGTCTCCTTGGAGCGCCTGGGTGGCTCAGTGGGTTAAAGCCTCTGCCTTCGGCTCAGGTCATGATCTCAGGGTCCTGGGATCGAGCCCCGCATCGGGCTCTCTGCTCATCAGGGAGCCTGCTTCCCTCTCTGCCTGCCTCTCTGCCTACTTGTGATCTGTCTGTCAAATAAATAAAATCTTTAAAAAAAAAAAAGAGCTGTCTCCTTGAGTTGTAATTACCTAACTCACCAAATGGATAGACGGTAGGGAGGAAGGTTCATTCAGACACCAGCCAGCTCGCGGTCCCCTTGACCTCTTGTTATCTCTTTCTCATACATATGTGTGTATTTACCCTGTGCTAGGCTCCCACACTGCCTTGATGGTACCCTGCTGCCTCTGGGGGGTACGGGGCTGCTTACTGGCCCTGCCCACTGCCAAGCAGTGACAGCACAAGTAGGAAGCAATCCCCAGTCTGTCCCCCACCTTCACACCCTGGCACCCTTCTGCTCTGAGCTTACTGTCCTCCCAGCCCCCAAGGCCCGGATCTGACATCCATCTCATTCCTTCTCACTTCCGTGGCTTCTCTAGGTTTTTATTTCTGTCGAGAAAGTCAGTGGGCCTTATGTGTTTATCATCTTGTTTGGAACTCGAAGGGAGTGATTCTGAGAGAGCTTCCTATGCAAGTACAGAATTAAAGTGTACACCTGAAACTAATAACAATGTTGTATGTTATTTATACTTCAATTAAAAAAGAAAAAAAGAGGGACGCCTGGATGGCTCAGTTGGTTGGACGACTGCCTTCGGCTCAGGTCATGATCCCGGAGACCCGGGATCGAGTCCCGCATCGGGCTCCCGGCTCCACGGGGAGTCTGCTTCTCTCTCTGACCTTCTCCTCGCTCATGTTCTCTCTCACTGTCTCTCTCTCAAATAAATAAATAAAATCTTTAAAAAAAAAAAAAAGAAAAAAAGAAAAGCAAGCTTTCTGGAGAAGTTAGCATTGGGAGGGATCTAGAATGGCCTACTTGTGATCTCTCTCTGTCAAATAAATAAATAAAATCTTTAAAAAAAAAAAAAAAAAAAAAAAGATTAGAATGGCCACAGTTAGAATAATGCCCAGGGCTAACTTTCGGCAGGTATTCCTCATTTGGCTAAATCCGGCCAGTCTCCATTCAGAGTGGTTGGTGCAGGTTAAGTATTTGAATACCCACCCCCCCAATATCATTACCTGACACAATTTGCAGTATTTGATTTACTCCATATGGACTGTCCAAGGAGGATGGGTAGTAATTGTTATCACTATTTCAGAAGATTGGGAGACACTAAGAGAGATTGTGACCTGCCCAGGGTTACACAGCTAGGAAGAAGCAGAGGCAGGGACTCACAACAGGAGTCTTCTCTGTGAAATGCCAACCTGACTCTCCAGTATTTTCCGCCTCTGTACCTGACACTTTCAGGAAGAGGAAGGTTTAGGGGACCAGAAGTTAAGTGCCCGGCGGTCAGGCGCCCGCTGAGGATGGGAGAGCAGGCTCTGGTTTTATGGGAACAATACTGATATGTAGGTCAAAATCTCTTCCCTAAATAGTTCCCAGTCTAATGGGGAGCCCAGAGGTTCACCCTGAAGAAGTAAACAAGAATATGAAGCTGAAAATACCACGAGGACAGACAGTAAGTGATATGGAACTCAGAAAAAGAAAAATACCATCTCACCAGGGCAGGCAGGGTTTAACTGAGCAGGTCCAGCTGGGAGTCTGATAGGGCAGTAGGTAGCAGTGATGCAAGAATTCATGGAATCAGGGGCTCCTGGGTGGCTCAGTGGGTTAAAGCCTCTGCCTTCGGCTCAGGTCATGATCCCAGGGTCCTGGGATCGAGCCCTGCATTGGACTCTGCTCAGCAGGGAGCCTGCTTCCTCCAATCTCTCTCTCCGCCTGCCTCTCTGCCTACTTATGATCTCTATCAAATAAATAAATTTAAAAAAAGAATTAGTGGAATCAAAGAGTTTTAGAAAACTTACAAAATTATCTGATCCGGGGGTGCTTGGGTGGCTCAGTCGGTTAAGCGTCTGCCTTCGGCTTGGTCACGATCCCAGAGTCCTAGAATCGAGTCGCACATCAGGCTCCCTGGTCAGCAGGAATCTGCTTTTCCCTCTCCCTCTGCCTCTCCCCCTACTCATGCTCACTCTTTCTCTCTGTCCAATAAATAATAAATAAAATCTTAAAAAAAAAAAAATCCAGCAATGTCACTAACTATATCTTGGTATTGGCTCTTCCGGGTCCATTTTTTCAAGTATGTGACAAACTGAATTTGTTAGTTTCAAATACACTTTTTTATTTCAGGGAAAGTTTCTTCAATTGTAAGTTTTAGTATTCTGGGGATTTTTTGTTTTCTTTCATTGTGTTTAGGAACTCTTCTTATCTGTATGTTAGAACTTCTTTGCCTGTCTTTAGTGTTTATCACATTCTCTCAAATCCATTTTTATCTGTTTTATCTCTTAACATTTATTGTGAAAGTTTTCAGCCCTGCAACAAAGTCAAAAGAATTCCACACGAGCATCAGGACATACCGTTTAGTTTTACCGTTGATGTTTTACTATACTTATTTTATCATCATTGATTTTTATCTGTTGTATTTTTTTTTTAAGATTTTATTTATTTATTTGACAGACAGAGATCACAAGTAGGCAGAGAGGCAGGCAGGAGGGAGTGGGGGGAAGCAGGCTCCCTGCTTAGCAGAGAGCCCGATGTGGGGCTCCATCCCAGGAACACATGACCAAAGGCAGAGGCTTAACCCACTGAGCCACCCAGGTTTCCCATCTATTGTATTTTTGATACATTTCAAGTAATTTGTAGACAGTAGTACCTTTCCCTCTAAATAGTTCAGCATGCGTTTCATTGACTAGAATTCCATATTTGTTTATAGTTTTTTCCATTTAATGTAAAATTTATATACAGTGAAATGTACAATTCTCAAGATTATATTCATTGAAGGTTTTGGGGGTTCCTTTTTTTAGCTTCATTGAGATATAATTTACATACTATAAAATTCATTTGTTGTAATGTATGCTTTCGGTGATTTTTAGTTAATTTACCAAGTTATGCAACTAACACACCAGTCTAATTTTAGAATATTTTCATCAACCCGAAAAGAACCTCATGCCCATTTTTAGTCACTCCTTATTCCGCCCACCATCAGCCTTTAAGTGACCGCTGATCTAATTTCTCTCTCTGTTTTCCTTTTCTGGGCATTTCATATAAATGCAGTCATATAATATGTGGTCCTTTGTGTCTGGCTTTTCTAATTCAGCATGTGTTTGAGGTTCAACCCAGTTGTAGCATGTATCAGTAGTTCAGTCTTTTTTTATTGCCCAATAAAATTACATTGAGTGGATATACCACATTCCACTTACCGTTTTATTTACATGCGAATTATTCCCTATTGGCTCAATGAACCAGGCTGCAATGAACCTTCTTGTATAGGTTTTTTTGTTTGTTTGTTTGTTTTTAGATTTTATTTATTATTAGAGAGAGAGTGAGAGAGGAGAGAAGGTCAGAGGGAGAAGCAGACTCCCCATGGAGCTGAGAGCCCGATGTAGGACTCAATCCCAGAACTCCGGGATCATGACCTGAGCTGAAGCCAGTCGCTTAACCAACTGAGCCATCCAGGCACCCTGTATAGGTTTTTATCTGGGCGTATGCGTTCATTTCTCCCTGATACAGGCCTAGGAGTGTAATTGCTGGGTCACATGTTAATGGTTAGCATTTTGAGACACTGCCTCACTTTTCTCAAGTGGCTGCACTGTGTTATGTTCCCACCATCCATGTGTGAGGGTCCTGGTGTCTCTGCATCCGAGCTTCACCAGGGCAGGAGCGCTAGTCTCAGGTTCATCTTTCCATGCCCGGGGCCTACCCGGGGCATGCCACGCAGAAGCCGTTGGTGAGCATTGCTTTGCTCGCGGGACTCCCTTAGCCCGTGCTTCTCACTTTGTTCCTTTTGTCGTTCTTTTCTAGGGACTCAGCTGGGAGTTTCCAGTTGTCTGGAAAAATGCCGGAAGAACTCACCAAATGCTGGGAGGCAGCCCTTCTCTGGAAAGTCCTTTTATCTGGATCTGCCTGCTGGCAAAAGTCTCCAGTTTTTGACGGGGGCCATCCAGCAGCTGGGTGGGGTATGTGAATTGCTCCCAACCTGTGATGTCATGTGCCTTTGTGGGTGGTAGGGCAGGAGCTGGAGAGGAGTTCTGTCTGTGACTTCCAGGTATTTTCATTGGTATGACTACAGTTTCCAAAGCCACCCTTTTTAAAAATGAAGTTAGAGGGGCGCCTGGGTGGGTTAAGCCTCTCCCTTCCGCTCAGGTCATGATCTCAGGGTCCTGGGATCGAGCCCCACATCGGGCTCGCTGCTCAGCGGGGAGCCTGCTTCCTCCTCTCTCTCTGCCTGCCTCTCTGCCTACTTGTGATCTCTGTCTGTCAAATAAATAAATAAAAATCTTTAAAAAAAAAAAAATGCTTAAAAAAACAATGAAGTTAGAGGTGCCTGGTGGCTCAGTTGGTTAAGCGACTGCCTTCAGTTCAGGTCATGATCTCAGGGTCCTGGGATTGAGTCCCGCATCAGGCTCCCACTCAAATAAATAAAGTGGTTTTGTTGTTTTTTAAATGGCTTTTAGCGTATTCACAGAGATATGCAAGCTATGTGAATACACAGTCAGACTTAGAACATTTTCATCACCCCCAAAAGAAAAAAGCCCATAACCATTGTCAGTCACTGCCCATTTATCCTCAGTACCCCTAATCTGGATAAGCATTCATCTACTTCTTTTTTTTTTTTTTTTTAAAGATTTTATTTATTTATTTGACAGAGATCAGAAGTCGGCAGAGAGGCAGGCAGAGAGAGAGAGGGGAAGCAGGTTCCCCGCTGAGCAGAAATCCCGACATGGGGCTCAGTCCCAGGACCCTGAGACCATGACCGTAGCCGAAGGCAGAGGCTCAACCCACTGAGCCACCCAGGCGCCCATGCATTCATCTACTTCTGTCTCTATTCTTTTTCCCTTTTTTAAATTTTATTTTTATTATAATTTTTTTAGAGTGGGGAGGGAGAGAGGGCAAGGGAGAAAGAGAATCATAAGCAGACTCCGTGCCCAGTGTAGAGCCCCACATGAGTCTCTATCTCCCAACTCTGAGATCGTGACCTGAGCTGAAATCAAGAGTCAGATACTGAACCAACAGAACCACCCAGGTGCCCCATTATTTATTTTTTTTTTTAAGATTTTATTTATTTATTTGACAGACAGAGATCACAAGTAGGCAGAGAAGCAGGCAGATAGAGAGGAAGGGAAGCAGGCCCTCCGCTGAGCAGAGAGCCCGATGTGGGACTCGATCCCAGGACCCTGAGATCATGACCTGAGCCGAAGGCAGCGGCTTAACCCACTGAGCCACCCAGGCCCCCTATTTTTTTTTTTTTTTAATGCTCATTTTCTGTGTAGTTATGATCATGAATACGTTTTTTGTTTTTTTGGGGTTTTTTTTAGATTTTATTTATTTATTTGTCAGAGAGAGAGAGAGCAAGAGCGAGCACAGGCAGACAGAGTGGTAGGCAGAGTCAGAGGGAGAAGCAGGCTCCCTGCGGAGCAAGGAGCCCGATGTGGGACTCGATCCCAGGACACTGGGATCATGACCCGAGCCGAAGGCAGCTGCCTAACCAACTGAGCCACCCAGGCGTCCCAATGAATACGTTTTTGATTACCAATATTTTACCCACAACCTTAATGCATTAGCACTTTCCTATCATTATTGTCCCTCATATGCATTATTTGTAATGAGCATATAATATTTTTTGAGCGGGTTATTAGTTTACTTAATTGTTCCACTGTGGACATTGAGATTATTTCTAAATTTTAGCTCTTTTAAATAACACTGGTTAAAAAAAACTTTGGGTAAAAAGCATTTTCCATGTTTGTGTCCTTTAAAATATATATATATTTTTTGGGGCGCCTGGGTGGCTCAGTGGGTTAAGCCGCTGCCTTCAGCTCAGGTCATGATCTCAGGGTCCTGGGATCGAGCCCCGCATCGGGCTCTCTGCTCAGCAGGGAGCCTGCTTCCTCCTCTCTCTGTGCCTGCCTCTCTGCCTGCTTGTCATCTCTCTCTGTCAAATAAATAAATAAAATCTTTAAAAAAAAAAAAATAAAATATATATATTTTTTAAGGTTTTATTTATTTATTTGACAGACAGAGATCACAAGTAGGCAGAGAGGCAGAGAGAGAGAGAGGAGGAAGCAGGCTCCCCGCCGAGCAGAGAGCCCGATGCGGGACTCGATCCCGGGACCCCGAGATCATGACCCGAGCTGAAGGCAGCAGCCCAACCCACTGAGCCACCCAGGCGCCCCTGTCCTTTAAAATATTTTTAAGGTGCATGTGTGTCTTAGTAAGACACATGGGTAACTCTTGTGTTTAGAAAATAGGATGATGGCCCTTGGCCCCAAAGAGGCAGGCAGCTGGGGAAATGACTTGAATAAACTTGGAATGCAGAGAATTGTCAAAGGAACAGAAGCTCAGGGATATGGAAACTCAGCAGTGGGGAATGTACCAAATGATGATTATACACCCGCACCTGGCCCCAAATTTCCTTTGAACTTGTAACCTGTTCTATCATTTAGCCTTTGGTGTGTAAAAAACCACCCCAGAACTGGGGCATAAAACAAGTTATTGAGGCACCTAGGTGACTCAGTTGGTTGAGTGTCCAACTCATTTTTTTTTTTTTTTTTTTTTTTTTAAGATTCATTTATTTTAGAGAAAGAGCACATGCGTGCGCGTGAGCCAGGGCAGGGGCTGAAGGCAAGGGAGAGAAGCAGACTCCCAGCTGAGCAGGGAACCCAACATGGGGCTTAATCTCATGATCTCGAGATTGATCTCGAGATTGACCTGAGCTGAAATCAAGAGTTGGACACTGAAATGACTGAACCACCCAAGCGTCCTGAGCATCCAGCTCTCAGTTTCAGCTTAGGTCACCATCTTGGGGTTGTGAGATTGAGCCTTGTGTTGTGCTCTGTGCTGGGCATGCGTGGCGCCTGCTTGAGATTCTCTCTCCTCCTCCCTCTCCCTCTGCCCCCACCCTCTCACCACCTGCTTGTCTGCGAGTGCTCTCTCGCTCACTCACTCTCTCCAAGACCGTTTCTGGTTTCATATTTTTGCTCCGTTTGGTGGTGTGGCCAAGATCACAGGTGCAGTGTTAGAATGCCACAGTGCGCCTTCACAGGAAAGCTGTGACCTAAGCTATTCTTTTTCTTTTTTTTTTAACTTTTTTTTTTTTTTTAAGATTTTATTTATTTATTTGACAGACCGAGATCACAAGTAGGCAGAGAAGTAGGCAGAGAGAGGAGGAAGCAGGCTCCCTGCTGAGCAGAGAGCCCGATACGGGGTTCGATCCTAGGACCCTGATCCCTGGGATCATGACCTGAGCTGAAGGGAGAGGCTTTAACCCACTGAGCCACCCAGGCGCCCCTCAGCCCCTCATTTTTTTTTTTTTTCTTTAAATATTTTTATTTATTTACTTGACAGACCAAGATCACAAGTAGGCAGAGGCAGGCAGAGATAGAGGAGAAAGCAGGCTCCCCGCAGAGCAGAGAGCCCGATGTGGGGCTCGATCCCAGGACCCTGGGATCATGACCTGAGCCAAAGGCAGAGGCTTTAACCCAATGAGCCACCCAGGCGCCCCATCATTTTTTTTTTTATTTATTTATTTATTTTTTTTTAAAGATTTTATTTATTTATTTGACAGAGAGAAATCACAAGTAGATGGAGAGGCAGGCAGAGAGAGAGAGAGGGAAGCAGGCTCCCTGCTGAGCAGAGAGCCCGATGCGGGACTCGATCCCAGGACCCTGAGATCATGACCTGAGCCGAAGGCAGCGGCTTAACCCACTGAGCCACCCAGGCGCCCCTCATTTTTTTTTTTAATAAAAATTTTATTTATTTATTTGACAGATCACAAGTAGGCAGAGAGGCAGGCGGGGGTCGGGGGGGGGTAAGCAGGCTCCCCGCTGAGCAGAGAGCCCAACACGGATCTCAATCCCAGGACCCTGAGATCATGACCTGAGCCGAAGGCAGAGGCTTAACCCACTGAGCCACCTAGGCGCCCCTTAATTTTTTTTTTTTTTTAAGATTTTATTTCTGAGAGAGAGATCAGGAGCTAGGAGGAGGGATAGAGGGAGAAGTAGGCTCCCCACTGAGCAGAGAGCCCAATGTGGGACTTGATCCCAGGACCCTGGGATCATGACCTGATTCAAAGGCAGATACTTAACCGACTGAGCCACCCGGGGGCCTTTTTTTTTTTAAGATTTTATTTATTTGTTTGACAGAGAGAAAGCACAAGCAGGCAGAGAGGCAGGCAGAGAGAGAGAGAGAGAGAAGGAAGCAGGCTCCCTGCTGAGCAGAGAGCCCGATGCGGGACTCGATCCCAGGACCCTGAGATCATGACCCGAGCCGAAGGCAGCGGCTTAACCCACTGAGCCACCCAGGCGCCCCCCCCTTTTTTTTTTCTTCCAGATTTTATTTATTTGAGAGGGAGAAGGCACAAGCCAGGGGAGCAGCAGAGGGAGAGGGAGAAGCAGGCTCCCTGCTGAGCAGGAGGCCCAATGCAGGACTCGATCTCAGGACTCTGGGATCATGACTTGAGCTTACCTGACTGAGCCACCTAGGCGCCCCCAGCTAAGCTACTCTTAATCTTGTCGAGCCCCGTCAGTGTGCTCTCGCTCTGTGCAGACTCAAACTGGTCAAATAACAAAGCCTGTGGCCTTTTGCTGCTGGGTCAGAAGCAGCCGTTCTGGAGACAAAAACCTGTATTTTCTATATACATATATATATAGACCCTATTATGTTTCAGGATGACGTCTTCTTGGGGGCTCGGTACAGAACTGCATTTGGTCTATTTAAAGACATTGATTCTGAAACTTCTGGCAGCCAAGATTTCCTTCCCCAGCCTCTCAAAATCGATGATTCTACATCTGCCTTTTGGTTTGCAGCCACCTCTGTGATCTGGTTTCAGGTAATTGAGGGTTTTCTGAGCAAAGAAGTAAGTTACATCGTGTCCAGCCGCAGGGAGGCGAAGACAGAGAGCAGTAGGACAAGCCCCAGAGGCTGCCCCAGCCCCAGCGAGGTCAGAGGACAGACACCATCCATGGCCCATCCAAAGGGTGGCCACACCAGGCCTTCACAGAAGCCTGCAGACTCGGTAAGAATCTCATTGGGTGCGAAAGGTGTGTTCTCTGAACAAAGGAAGTACACCTCGGTGAGCCCCTGTGGGCGGTCTCCAGCTTTAGTTTCGTCTGGTTTAATTTAATCCCTCATTTGAATTCAGGGACTGAATCTAGCTCTACATCCAAAAAGCTTACCAAGTTGTTATCCCCACGCGGTCCCTTCTGTGATACATTTCACTTTTCATGGGACTTCCGTGTCAGAGGTTCAGAAACAATAGGAAGGTCCTTTGTAAACCAGGGAGGACTTGTTGAAATTGAGCCAGGTTGCTCTGCTGGGGGTGTGGAAACTCTCAAAGAGTGGTCTTAGAACATGGGGGACACTTTGACCTTGGGTCCATTCAGGACATCCATCTCCACCGGGGTCCAAGCTGTGGCTACCTGTGGGTGACCTGGAATTGTAGGTGGCTTTTCCTTTACTCCAGAAACTTCTTTGGGCTCTCGTTCTGCTGCTCCTCAGCTGTCACTGCTCCCAACTTTCCGAGAGCCGGGTCCCTAGGACCCCTCCCCCCGCCCCGCCTCTGGCGCCTATGGGGCACATCTGTGCACAGGTGGGCTGCAGAGTCTGGCTCACGGCTTTTCTCTTCCTGTCAGGTGCCTCTGAGCAGAGGGAAGGAGCTGCTGCAGAAGGCCATCAGAAACCAGGTGAGCCGAGGGAGGCAGGCTGAAGGTGCCCGGGGGAGGACATAGCCTTTCTCCTGAGGGCTTTCCAGAATACTGCCACGAAATGAACAGCTGTGGGATGGAGCGTCTTTATTTCCTTCTTACAGATGAGCAGGTAGAGCTCAGAGAAGTAAAGCAGTTTGTCCAGAGTCACCCAGGGTGGTGGTAAAGCCTGGGTCTTGACTCCCCCATCCTTCCGTCTCCAGAGCTAGCGAGAGCACCCCGGAGGGACACTGGGGGATGTGTCTGCACTGCACATAAGCCAGGCTGCGCATCTCGTATAAGTAGCTGTTTATCCCTTTTGCGAGATCCAGAGCCACTGAAGTGAAGTCATGGGAGGAGGAGTCAGGGTGCTCTTGTGAGGAAAGTGGGAGAAGTCGTGTCAAGGAGGGTGCGTGGCTGTGGCCAAGGGAGGAGGTGGGCTGTGCTTGGGTGGTGGGGTGGGGACAGCCTGAGGCAGATGCAGCTTCCTGCTTGATGGTGGCGGCTGGCGTTGCTGTTTGTCGGGTCCCTGTTGGGTGCCAAGAGCTTGGCTCACAGAGGCCCTCCTGGCAGACGGACAGACAGCTCTCTGAGAACCCTCCATTCCTTCCTGATCACCAGGGGCGGGGACTGGCCCGTGTAGGAAACAGGGTCTTTGGGGGGCCTGGGGGAGACTCTCCCACACCCTGTCTTCATGGGGGCCACCCGGAGCCCGTTAGGCCTTGGGGAGTCCGTTGCTCCTGCCTGACCGGGTCGTCTTTCCAGGAGAGTAGCAGCGGAGGAGGCGGTGGGAGCAGCAGCAGTCTCCTGACCAATGCCCGCTCCTGGGGAGTGAGGATCCTGCACGTGGACGGTACCGTTTCTGCACAGGGCTTCCGCAGAGGGGACTTCGTGACTGGCTGACGGCATCTGCTCTTAGAGGGCTGTCCGCCAGTGGAAGCTAGCGGAAAGCCAGATGGACTCACTCACTGTGTTGACGCACAGAGGTGGGGGGCGTGGACCAGCCAGAGTGAGAGCAGGGCGCGGGTGCTGGAAGGCGCCGCTTTGTTTAGCTGCACTGCACCCCCCTCCAGCTGGTGTCATGATCCTTCTCCACAGATCCAGAAATCCGGGGCGCCCGGGGGGCTACGTAAGCTAAGTGTCTGCCTTCAGCTCTGGTCATGATCCCAGGGTCCTGAGATCGAGCCCCACATCGGGCCTGCTTCCCCCTCTCCATCTGCCTGCTCCCCCTCCTGGTGCTCTCGCGCACTCTGTCACATAAATAAACGACATCCTTAAAAACAACAACAACAAAAAATACAGAAATCCTCCTATTCTCCGTAACCACTGACTACATATTACTCTGCTAGGTATCAGCTCAGTTAATCCCCATTGCAGTCTTTTGCCCATTGTACAGATAAAGAAACTGAGCCTTAGTAGATATTAGGTAAATTATCCCTAATGTCATCACAAGTGAGGAGTGTGGCCCACATTCCAACCTAGCTTGACCCAACTAAATTTCATGTTCTTTCAGGGCACCTGGCTGGCTTGGTCGGTGGAGCCTGCAACTCTTGATCTCAGGATTATGAGTTCGAGCCCCACACTGGGTGCAGAGATTGCTTAAAAATAAAATCTTTTTTTTCCCCTAGATTTTATGTATTTATTTGCCAGAGAAAGACAGAGAACACAAGCAGGGAGAGCAGCAGGCAGAGGGAGGAAATCGGCTCCTGGCAGAGCAAGGAGCCTGATATGGGACTCGATCCAAGGACCCCAGGATTATGACCTGAGCCGAAGGCAGACATTAACTGACTAAGCCACCCAGGCGTCTCTAAAAATAAAATCTATTTTATTTTATAAAAGATTTTATTTATTTGAGAGAGAAAGAACACAAGTGTGGAGAGAGGCAGAGGAAGGGGGACAAACAGACTCCCCACTGCGTGGAGCCTGATGCAGAACTCGATCCCAGGACCCAGAAATCATGACCAGAGCCGAAGGCAGGTGCCTAACTGACTGAGCCACCCAGGTGCCCCAAATCTTTTTTATTTTTATTTTTATTTTTTAAGATTTTATTTTAGGGAAAAAAAGGTTTTATTCTAGGAGCGCCTGGGTGGCTCTGTCGTTTAAGCATCTTCTTTCGGCTCAGGTCACCATCCCGGGGACTGCTCAGTGGGGAGCCTACGTCTCCTTCTCCCTCTGCCTCTCTCTGCTTTTGCTCTTTCTTGCTCTCAAATAAGTAAATAAAACCTTTAGAAAAATAAAATAAAAAATAATAAAAGATTTTATTTAAAGTAATCTCTGCACCCAACGTGGGCCTTGAACTCACAACCCCAAGATCAGGAGTCACATGCTCCACTGACCAACCCAGCCAGGTGCCCCAAAAATAAAATCTTTTAAAAAACATTTTTTTTTATGTTCTTTCTTTTATGTAGGGTTGCCTCACACTGTAATCGCCGATTTGCAGGTTGTCATAAATTTACGTTAGAACAGCCGTCCTGAATCAGCCAGCAGTGACTAGCCCACGTACCCAGCTCTGCTCTGAGTCTAGGGTTTTCTAATAACACTGTAGGGGGCTGATCCAGATCTAGCCAGAGGCCTGCCAGGGCGTTCAAGAATTGTGCTCAGGAAGGTACAGTCTGGGATGTTGGGGGGCTCTTTTGTCACTGGAAAATCAGAGATTTCTTTTTTTTTTTTTTTTAAAGATTTTATTTATTTATTTGACAGAGAGAAATCACAAGTAGTCGGAGAGGCAGGCAGAGAGAGAGCGAGGGAAGCAGGCTCCCTGCTGAGCAGAGAGCCCGATGCGGGACTCGATCCCAGGACCCTGAGATCACGACCCGAGCCGAAGGCAGCGGCTTAACCCACTGAGCCACCCAGGCGCCCCGAAAATCAGAGATTTCTAACATGATCTAATTTTCCTGCCTTCCTGTGTGTTAGGGAAGCTCCTGCTGAGTCTTCCATCTAAGGCTGCATCTGAGTAACGCACGTGGCTGGTGTCGCCCCATCTCGGGTACCGTAAAGCCCTTGTGAGCCGTAAGGCCACTCCTCTTCAAGAGCGGTACCCAGTGCGGCAAAATAGCCCAAACCCAGCTTGGGTACTTGCCCGAGGAGAGAGGACCCAGCCCTTTCTTTTATTATCAGCAGGTGCAGAGATGACACATAGCCAGAAGGTGGCAGGCAAGGCTGGTGTGATCCAGGGGGCCAGGCTGGTGAGAAGCTGAGCCCCCAGCCCCAAGAAGGGGCTGTGCTGGGGAGAGAGGAGTGGGAGCCTTTGGCCACAGCCCTCTGTTTCCTCCACAGAAATGCTGATGCACGTGCAGCAGCTGTCTCTTGATGCTCTGTGTGTGAAGAAACAAGGGCCGAAGAAGAAGCCAGAGGTAGGTTGTCCTGCCGAACTGAAGGGAAATTGATGGTCTGCAGTGGTGAAGTCGGTGACAGCTTTGGTAAACCCCTGACCCCCGTGAGCCATGTGTTCTTGGCCATTTCAGAAAAAGGAGGAAGAGTGCAGCCTCCGCCGTCAGCGTGGCCCTGGTGTCCACAGCCTCTCGTTGCCCTGCCCTCTCCTCCCCGTGCTACCTGCAGATCTCCCATGGTCCACTGAGGCATGCACCGTGGCCTGGGCTGTGGACTGCCCATGGCTAGTCGTGGCCTAGATAAAACAGAAGTGCTCAGGGCCTGCTGGCTAGGCTGCCGTTCTGGGGCCAGCTCTTGGCCCAGGAATGAGCCTGCAGCTTGCATGGGTGGGGGTGGGGGACGTTGCGGTTTGAAAGAGCTGTCACCTTCCAAATTCCTATTTGGCTTTTCCTTCCTCTGCTAGAGTTAGAACTGTGTGTACCCTACATCAAGAGAGCCCAGGCTGATTTTTAAAGCCATGGTGTCTTCCTCCAGCCTGAATCTGAGGAAGGATTAAGCCTTTCAGGTACCTCCCAGGGCCTGGTACCCAGGAGCAGGACCAGCAGTGGTCGCGAACCCCTCCATAGCGGAGGGAGCCCTCCGCCCCAGCGCCCCTTGCTCCACACCCTCTGGTCTAGGAGTCTTCGGGGTTCTCCTGCTTCTGTGAGATAGATCTGCATTGTTCACCATTCAGAGGGTTGTACGAGGAAAGTCTTTCTCCGCTGCGACTTCTACACCCATTGCCAGGCTCCCTCCCCAAGATAAGCAGTGTGAAGTTTCCCAGGTATCCTCCCAGGGTCCGTGCTTATGGGAGCAGATAAGTCAAAAGTTCCTCTCTTTTTTGCAAACGCATGGTATTTTTACTTTGCCTTATTCACTTAATAGTCTTTTGTTTTTAAGATTTTATTTATTTATTTGACAGACAGATCACAAGTAGGCAGAGACAGAAGAAGGGAAGCAGGCTCCCTGCCGAGCAGAGAGTCCGACATGGGCTCGATCCCAGGACCCTGGGATCATGACCCGAGCGGAAGGCAGAGGCTTTAACCCACTGAGCCACCAGGCGCCCCAATAATCTATTTTGTAGATACTTAGAGGTCTTTCAGAGTAAGTTCTGTGTGCAGTTGGCTGATATGCAAGGAGATAGGGAAAGCTTCTTTGGGTCATGGGTGCCCTGGAGTTGTTGCCTAGAGAAGAATCCAGAACCTACATGGACCTGGACCCACTAGATCTCTGCCAACCCCCTCCCTGATTTCTTATTTTTTTCCATTTAATTTTTAATAATATAGTAGCTTTGTTTGACCTTGACCTAAACACAGATTTGTTTTGTTTTTCTTTTAAAGATCTTATTTATTTATTTGAGAGAGAGAGTGCACAAGCAGGGGGAGCAGCAGAGGGAGAAGGAGAAGCAGGCTCCCTGCTGAGCAGGGGGCCTGATGAGGGGCTTGATCCCAGGACCTCAGGATCGTGACCTCATGACCTGAGCTGGAGGCAGACGCTTAACCAACTGAGCCACTCAGGCGTCCCAGACCCAAACATTGGTTTTGACCCACAGGGTCCAAATACACAGCACAGGGCACAGGAAAGCAAGAGGTATGTAAGCTGACCTGGAACAGCAGCAGAGCCTGGGAGATGCGAGCTGCTGCGTCTGGGCACCTGCCCTGCATCAGGTCTATTGCCGCCTCCCTTTGCATTTGTCTGTACCTCGTGGCCAAGTCTGCGAGGTAGGGGGCTGTCGCTTGCACCCCGGGCGGCACAGCACGGGCCTACGCCCGGGCCCGGGGGTTCTGCATCTCTTGCCCTTCCTGGTGTGCTGCGTTCCCTCCACAAAATCAGCTGCCACTGAGATGCACTCACAGGGCTCACTCCCCCCCCCCCATCATGTCCCCGGGGAGCCAGAGGGAGCCATTGTGTCGGCTCTGCCCTCGCTTAGGGCCCAGCTGACAGCAGGAAGCAAAGTGGGGCAGACAGACTCACAGAGACTTGCCTCACCAGACCTGCTTCCTCGACCCTCCAGCTCCCTCGCATCCTTAACCTATTTTCCTTTCCATTTAGGGAGCGTGTCCAGCAGAGTCAAGAACGTGGAAAGGTCAGTGTGGTAGCTTTCCTCATCTAACTGCAGTCCCTCCCTCCTAAACGCTTCCCCACGGCTCCCTCTGTGGCAGCATCTGCTCGCTTTTCTGCGGCAGGAAGCGAGGAGTCCAGGTTGTCCTGTCGTGTTTGCAGGGCCTGTGCTTTGGAGGCGAGAGGGCGGGAGAAGGGTATCCGGGAGCAAGCCCAGAGCCGCGTGGCCCGAGCTTCTCCTTAGCGCCAGGACCCCGTGCGGCCACGGCCGGATCCCGGCCCTGCCTGAAGTTTGCCTTCCTCTTCCCTCTGATTCAGGAGCAGTTTGGGGTGGGCAGTGTGACAGCTGCCTACCACTCTCCCAAATGCCAGACTCCCCGAAACTGACAAACAGGCAGATTGACAGCCCGGCTCCCGGCCCCTCTTGGACCGCAGGAGAGTTTCTCCCCCTGGATGTTTCTCCCGGAGCTGCTCTTTAAGTGGCATTTATTCGTGCACAAGTAGGAGCTAAGAAAAGTCACTTGGCACCTCTCATGTTCAAAATTCAAGGAAATCTGTGGGGGAATTGATTTTAATCACTGTCTCAGTTAATTAGAAAGACAAGAAATCGCCCCCAAAAAGTAATTAATGAGAGCTGCTGCCTTGCGAGGAGCAAGGCTGCTTTTGGCTTGGGCGCTGGCGGAGCCTGGAGCGGGTCTGAGAGGGGAGGCGCTGGCCTCTCAAGGAGGGGGAAGGTCTGGGGGCCTCTGGGGCTGCCCAGCTGCCCTTCTCACAGGGCCTCTGGGGGAAGAAGATGGGGTTCTTAATACCTAAGAGATTTTGTAAACTCTGCGAATACCTAGCTCACAGAGGAGAGGAATCTCTTGATTAACTGAGCAAATTCGTCTTCCCAGCGCCCCTTGCCCTGTTGATCCAGGATCCAGATTTCACCTTTGATTTTTTTTTTTTTTTTTTTCTGCCCTCCTGCTTTGATCCCTAAACACTCTGGCTCTCTTCCTCCCTGCTTTTCCCGCAAAAAAACCCTGGAGTCTCCCACCTGGGAGTGTTCTCAGGCCCCTCAGGATTCTGAGGCAGCAGGAGGGCAGGTCGGGAAGGACCCGGGCTTTTAGCGGAAACGAGCCGAGACTGCCAGGTTTCTCACCCTGACGGCCTCCAGCGTCCCCACACAGCAGGGTCCCCCGTCCTGCTTTGGGGTGGGAAGCCCCCTGCAGCCTCTCCCCACTGGGGGACCTCTTCTCTTTCACCTCAGGTAGAGACCAGAAGTGACGGGGGTGTTGGCTGACCCCAGCCGAATGGAAGGGCACACCTCCGGGTGGCGTGGGTCTCGGTTCTGTGTGACTCTTAGACTTTGGCACAGCCTTGCCTATCAGCGCATTTCCCCTGCGGGCCCTGCCCCGGAGCCGACAGATGGCTCATGTGTGTGTGTTTCCTTTCCAGTGGCCAAGCTGAAGGCACCGTTCCTCAAAATCGAAGATGAGAGCAGGTGAGTGGTGGGGGGCCCCCCTCCCCTCAGCCTCACCAGGCCCGCACGGAGGACAGGTGCTCAGGGGCCCCAAGCCGATGTGACGGTCCTGGAGCCCCTCAGCCCTCCACCTTCGTCTTCCCCAGAAGCCGCTCTCTCCCCCTGTCATGGAGAAGTCTCCCACAGACCAGGAGGAGCCTCTGAAGGTGGCCCTTGCACAGTTGGCCCTCCTCTTGGTCATGAGTCAGAGGTTAGTGACCTGTGTGTGCATTACCTCTTGAATGCTCTGCTTTTAGGAGCGCTCATGTCCCGCCCAGGCTCATGGCTCCTCGCCTTCCCCCTCCCCCCCACCAGGGGTGCACACTGACGCTCACTGCTGAACCCCTGCTGAACCCCTGCTGGCCCCCGGCAGTACTGGTACCGTCGCCTTGGCTGAAGCCAGGGTGCTTGGGCTGGTGTGGCGGTTCCCTTGTGAGACCATCTTGTACTGGAAGCCCTTCTGTTTGGCGATACAGAACCCTCTTCTGACACACAGTATCTCGTGAGGGCCTGGGAAGGATGGGCATGAGGAGAGCCCATCCTTTTCCTAGTGGGGAAACTGAGGTCAGAGAAATTAAGGGACTTAATACAGCCATGTTGCCAATGAAGCTCAGCCCAAGGCCAGAATCTGGGTGTCCTGCCCATCCTGCCTGGTGTCCTCCGCACTCTGCCCTGTCTGTCCCCCAGTAGGGCTTCTTCTTTCTAGACAGCCAGGGCATATGGGGGTAATCTGTGGGCTGTTAGTCGCCTTGGTTATCACTCACTCTTCAGTAAGTACTGGCTGAGAAACCTGCAAATTTATGATGACCTCAAAATAAAAAGTTGGCTTTGGGTTTTTTTGTTTGTATTTAAAGAAAAAGCCCGTGTGAAGCCAGCAGAGACTCCTGGGACCAGAGCTTTCTGGGTCTTTTAGCCTCAGGCAGGGCAGCTAAAAGGCCCAATGCCGGGAGCCTGATGTGCCTGCCTATCCTCCAGGCAGACCTGGGTTTCCCTCTTGGCTTCTGGGCACAGGAGAGAATTGGCTTTGGTGGCCCAACCATGAGTGGAGGGAACGCAGGAGGGTGATGAGATGCTCTCTTCTCCAGTTCCAGTGGGATGGGGGCTGCACGGCCTCTACCCCAGCTCCTTCACTACCAGTTAAACACAAGTGGTCATGGCTCGTACACACTGCCAGTGCCCCAGTGTCGCACTGCACGTGGCCGGCGCATGTCACTTACGGGGAGTACCATACACAGTTGGGGTGCCCCCAGCAGCGTAGGCAAGAGTGGAGACAAGGTGTCCTGTGCTTCTGTTGGCTTGCTCTCCCGAAGCCCAGTGACCTTACCACACTCAACTTTGTAGCCTTCTGGGCAGAAACAAAACCTTGAAGAGGAAGAAAGTGGGGAACTGGGGCTGTGAAGGGTACCTCCTTCTCTTTAAGGGCCCAAGAAGACTCCTGATTAATTCACCCCGAGACCATAGGACTCTCACTGTGCCTCTCCCCCACCCCCCAGAAACCCATGGCCCACACTGTCCCCTGGAGCACAGGCTATTGCAGCCACACGCAGCGCGCCTGTTCACTACAGCGGCAGGCTTTGCTCGGACCCACAGATCACTGTGCCTGGCTCTGGAAGTCTCTTGAATGTGAGCAGCTTGAGGCAGAAGCATTCAGTGTAGGTCTGACTCCCCAGAACTGTGCTGCTCTTTTCCATTCAGAATACCTCCCCTCAGGTGGTACCGAAGAGCAGCCCAGAGCAAAGACATTCCTCTTCCTGGAGTAGGAAAGTCACTGATCTGGTTTAAACATTCCTCCATTTAGGTCTGCCAGGCCAGAGTCCTCAAAGGTGGAAAGTGGGAATTTGGATCAGGAGTCGGGAGACTTGGCTCATTGCCTGGTCTGGGCCACTTAGCGGTCGTGAGCCCTTGGGCAGGTCACGAAACATTTTAGGCTTCATTTCCTCTTCTATAAAATGGGCAAACACCACTTGTTCCCCTCTGCTCAGACGATGCAGGGAGGGTAAATGGGCTCGTTGAGTAGCCAGAGTCGGGGAAAAGCCACTTTGTCAGGACTGGGATTCTTCGGGGTGGGGGGGTGGGGGGTGGGGAGGGGTGTTGGGCCAGGCCCTCCCTTCTCCTCTCCCTGTCCCCGACGGTATTCAAAATGGAAGTTCTCTGTGTTTCAGGAAGTTTCGTCCCTTCCACCATCAATTTAAGTCCTTTCCTGAAGTTTCTTTTCTGGGACCCAAAGATGCAAGTCCCTTTGAGGCCGCGACGACCCCGGGCAGCTCGCATCGCACCAGGTGGGTGTTGCTGGTCTGAGTGCCAAGGGCGAGCTGCGGGCCAGGCCCTTCCCCCGGGGAGCCTGCTGGTCCCGTTTGGGGAATGGCCATGTGTTCACTCCTGAGGCAAAGTCTGTTCTGGGAACTTCGCCCAGAGAAGAGATACTAAGCATCTTCATCCGTTTTACTTGGTGTTCTCCATCCCTACGAAGGAATTTGACTTCGGTCCAAAGGGCAGTAGGCTGGTTTCTAACACTCACATCTACACTCCACGTTCATCAGAGTGCCCTTGGCTCCCATTAAAAATGCAGGTTCTCAGGCTCCACGTGCAGAACCATAGTCTCATGGTGGAGCCTTCAGAACTGTGCTCTTGTGGGCAGCTGGGCAGCTCCCCGGGTGATCTCTGTGCACATCCAAGTTGGAGGCCTCTCGGGCCTGACGTCAGGAATAACTTGGGGGCAGGGAATCTGGGGACCTGCTGCATTGTGTGGCCCAGAGTGGCTTGTAGGCCCGTGGGTGTTCCTCCTCCGCAGACGGGTGAGAATTGGAAGCCTCCCTGAGCAGAGTGCAGAAGGGATGTGACCTGGGAGACGGACCATATGCCTCCTTGGACCCCCTTCTATCGGCTGTGTCACAGGGTTAGCTCACAGACCAGGGAACTAGGGCAGGCAGGCTCCCAGCATGCAAGTTCCCAGGGCAAGGGCGGCCTGTGGGTCCCCCCCAGCAGACAGAGACCGTGAGCAAACCGAGGTGACAGCCTGGTGCCCTGTGTACTTTTCCCAGAAGGCGAAAGGGATACCTGTAGGCAGTGCTGGGCCTGGGATGGCTGCAGATTGCAGAGGAGCGGAGGTTGTAAAGGAAGGACAGTGAAGCATTGGTGTCTGCGTGGGAGAAGTATAGCGAGAGAGTGGCCCGGGGTGGGGAAGCGGGGAGGAAATCTGTGAGAGGAAAGGTTTAATTTTTTTCATTTAAAAATTATTATATTTTGGTTCCAAATTCAAGACTTACAGGGGGTGATTTTGTTTTGTTTTTTAGATTTTATTTGTTTGTCAGAGAGCACAAGCAGGGGGAGCCCCAGGCAGAGGGAGAAGCAGGCTTCCCGCTGAGCAGGAAGCCCAATGCGGGTGACCCGAGCCGAAGGCAGAGACGCTCAACTGACCAAGCCACCCAGGTGTCCCAAGAATCACAGAAGGTTTAAAGTGAAAGGTCTGGGGTGCCTGGGTGCTCAGTGGTTAAGCATCTGCCTTCGGCTCAGGGTATGTTCCCAGGGTCCTGGGATTGAGTCCCGCATTGAGCTCCCTGTTCAGCGGGAAGCCTGACTTCTCCCTCTCCCACTCCCCCTGCTGTGTTCCCTCTTTCGCTCTCTCTCTCTGTCAAATAAATAAGTAAATCTTTAGAAGTATAAATAAATAAAGTGAAAGGTCTGGGGGCACCTGGGTGGCTCAGATGGTTAAGCATCTGCCTTTGGTTCAGGTCATGATCCCAGGGGCCTGGGATCAAGCCCTGTGTTGGGCTCCCTGCTCAGCGGGGAGCCTGCCTCTCCCTCTGCCTCTTCTGCTCATGTTTTCTCTCTGTGTCTTGAATAAATAAAATCTTTTTAAAAAACTAAAGTGAAAGGTCTCTATTCCACACCTACTCTCCCGTTTCTAGATTGTGGTTCTGTGTCCAGAGATAATTTGTGTGGGGCGCCTGGGTGGCTCCGTTGGTTAAGCAGTTGCCTTCGGCTCAGGTCATGATCCTGGAGTCCCACGATTGAGTCCCACATCAGGCTCTTCTCCCGCCGACCTCTCTCCTCTCATGCTCTCTCTCTCTCTCTCTCTCAAATAAATAAAATCTTTTAAAAAACAAACAAACAGGGACGCCTGGGTGGCTCAGTTGGTTGGACGACTGCCTTCGGCTCAGGTCATGATCCCGGAGTCCTGGGATCGAGTCCCACATCGGGCTCCCAGCTCCACGGGGAGTCTGCTTCTCTCTCTGACCTTCTCCTCGCTCATGTTCTCTCTCACGGTCTCTCTCTCAAATAAATAATAAAATGAAATCTTTAAAAAAACAAACAAACAAACAAACAAAAAAAACATAATTTGTGTGGACAGAAGTACATTGTGTGTCCTTCACTCCTCTTCTGTAAAGAGTAGCATAACATTGGCTGGGCTAGATCTAGCCTTTTCCACTTAATGTATCCTAGATTAATTTCCCATTGGTCCTTAGAAAGCTTCCTCATTCCCTCTTAGGGCTTCAGGGTTTTCCATCAGATGGTCTTACTGTACTTTCTGTAACCGGTCTCTCCTTGATGGATGCTTAGATTATTTCCAGGCTTTTGCTGTTATAAATAATGCTGCAATGAATAATCTCACTCAGCATATATTTGTGAACCAAATTCCTAAAAGCAGAGGTGCTGGATCAAAGGGTTATAACATTTATAATGTTGATAAACGTGGCCAAATCGCTTCTCATGGGGGTGAAGCCCATGTGCCCACATGCACCCTGGCCTGCACCCGGCTGCCCCCCCAACCCCAGGCCTGCCCCCGTGCCGACCTCCGCCAGCCTGCTGGGTTAAAAACCATGTCTTGGTGTGATCTGCATTGTCCTTTTTTTCTCATTACGGAAGAGGTTAAGTACATTCATATGATTTGAACATTTGAATCTCTTTCTGTGTGAACCTTCTTTTTGTCTGTCGTCGGCTTTTCTTTCTTTTCTAGTTGCTTTTCTTACTGATTTGTCAGGAGCCCTCCACGTATTAGGGAAATGAGCCCCCTGTCTGTGTTATTAGTTATAAATACCCCCCTCCCCTGTCGGTGATTTGTCTTTTGTTTGCATTTCCTGCCATGCATACATTTTTTTTAGATTGCATGTAGTTGAATTATCAGCTTTTTTCTGCTTTCTGAATTCTCCATCCTGCTCAGAAAGTCCTTGACGGGGACTATTTTGGACTTCGTTGAGTTTGCTCAGACAGCCAAGCAGCCGCTAAAAATACGGGCCTGAAATTAAGAAGAGGAGTCCGGTTGGAGAAGGAGACGGGCAGGTCCTGAGTGAATGTATCAGCTCTGCAGGGGACAAGCCGGCGGGGCAGGGGGCAGTCAGGGGAGTGGAGGGCAGGAACAGCACAGGCCCCTTGCTGCCGCTGAGGCCTTGACCCTGTCATCACGCAGCGCGGAGGGATGAGGCTTCGGGGGTGAGCTCGAGCCACGTCTGTCCTGGGAGGCATTCCTGCCGCCACCTGTCCTCACCTGTGCTTTGCCATGTTGGGGCAGGGACAGGATGGGGTGCCTGCCGGGAGCACTCCCCCCTTCCTTGTTGCTTCTCCTGCCACCCCTGGACAAGAGTCCCAAGTGGGGGCAGGCCTGCCCATGCCTGCCGAACTGTTTTGGTCCACCCCGCTGAGGGCCCCAGCCGTGATCGCTTCCCCCCACCCCGCGCTTTCCCCAGAGAAGCCAAGGACCGAGAGCAGAGCCCGCAGTCAGCCGCCCGCACCCTGCCCAGGAGGAGGAAGGGCTTCTGTGAGTGCTGCCAGGAGGCCTTCGAGGAGCTCCACACGGTGAGCCCTCCCTGCCCAGCAGCTTCCCTGGGTCTGCTCTGCCAGCACCCTTCCCCGCCGGCCCCCGCCTCCACCCTGCTTGTCCAGCCCTGCTCGTCCCACCCTACTCCTGTCTAATTCCCTGTGCCCCTCTCACCCCGGGCAGCATCTCCAGAGCCCCCAGCACCAGGGCTTCGCCCTAGAAGCCCACCCGTACGCAGAAGTCGATCGGGTCATCGCCCAGCTGTGCCGCAGCTCTGCCGATGCCCCACCCTGGGCCGGCCTCCCCAGGTGAGCGCCCTGCGCCGGCCCTGCCCCTGTCCTCGCGCCACTGCTGCTGCCCATGATGGGGGGTGGAGCCCTCAGCCTAGTGACATCGGGGACCGGGGACCAGGCTGCGGCGGTTTTCTCTTTTCCACCAGCTTCTGTCCTGGTCCTCTTGGGGATTGGTGGGGATTGGGAACCCTCCATTTGTGGCTCTGGCTGATGAGGACTGGGCCCCCACCAGCACCAGCATGGCTGTGCCTGTGGGGGTGGGGAGCGCAGCTGATCCTTTGCTGCTCCTGGCGTGTCCCTGGTGATGTGCCTGTGTAGAAGTTTCGAGGGGGGCTCCTGGGTCCCTCCCAGATGGGTAAAGAGCCAGATCTCTCTGCCTTTCTAGAAGTTACCCCCGACCCAAAAGGATTGCAGGGTGTTCTCTAGAATCCTAGCATCCTTGGAGCCCAGCTTCCCCTGCTGCCCACCAAGGAGCTGGGGCTTCCCCTCGCAGGCCAAGTCTTCAGCTCCCTGGGCTCCACTTGGAGAGCCAGGCCTTGTGCTGCATCTTCTAGCCGCCAAAGGGCACAGCCTCCACTGCAAACTTATTAAGTGGAACAGCCTCTAACCTGTTCCTCTGGGCAGCACTGACCACAGGCCACAGAGCCAGGAGAGGCGCAGACAGCACTGGCCGCTGCTGCAAGGGGAGCCCTAGAACGGACCTTTCGTGGAGCCCCGAAGTGGGCCGCGCTCTTCAGCACACCAAACCTGTGAGGGTAGCCCTGTGCAAGCCACACCCCGGCCCGACCCCGACCCCCATCCAGGAGGATCCCAGCCTACCGCCTGCTCTGGAGTGGAGCCCCGAGGCCCACTGGACATGTCTGTGCCCACAGGCAGCCGGACTCCCCAACTTCAGATGGTGATCCTCTGCGGCTCGAGACTCTGCCTCCCAGCCATCCCTCCCATCCCCAGGCAACGTCTCCCAGGAGGAGAGAGGAAGACGAGCACCTGGGTGCCCTAGAGCCAGATGGAACAGCAGGCAGCATGAAGCCCCCTACTGAACCCCCTGCTGAAGCTGCGGGGTCTGGCAAGATGCCAGGACCAGTAGCCAGCTGCCAGGAGCTGGGGGGACCGATGGATGTCATTGCAGACCCCCCAGGGACACCAGGGTCCACGAGCCCTGGACACCAGTGCCACCTGACAAGCTCTGGTTCTGCGGAATTCTCTAGCCCGGACATGGCCCCTGGTGGCCACAAGCGGAAGGTTCAGTTCCCCAGTGGCAATCCCGAAAAGAGGTCAGGGGTGTCCCAGCCACAGGCCTCCTTCTTCGTCCTGAGAGCCAGCAGCCCTGGTGGCACCAGGACAAGCAGCAGCAGGCCTCTCTCCTCCCTTCCCCTTCCAGGCCGCGAGCACAGGCCTTTGGCCTCCCTCCTCCCCTTATGCCACCCACAGACCTGCCTCTCCCTCCCAGAGCCCTTCCCCTGGCAGCCCACAGAGAGGCCAGCAGAGTGCTGGGCCGCACAGCCCCCTTGGCCTGGGGGAGAATGGCCCCCGGGGATCTGAGGAGTCAGAGTGTGCACCCCCAGCCCTGTCTGTGGCTGGCTAGCCTGCACCCTGCTGCCCTGTGGCTCCAGGCCAGCTGTCCGCGCGGCTGACATGCAGGCCCCAGGAGGACCTGTAAGAGCCAGTCTGCCTCTGTACCCCCCACCACTACCAGGCCTCGGAGGAGCCAGCTGTGCCCGGTGGCTCCGTCCCCCACCTCCCTGTCTCCCAGCACCGGCAGAGGACCGCTCCCCGAGTTCTCTGGGGCAGCAGCAGCCCCTGGACCCAGGGTCAGAGCCACACAGAGCGCCTCAGGGCCTCACCGCAAGAGCCAGAAGAGCCCCATGGCCTGGCCTTTGATGTCCAAGTGAGCAGCTGCAGTCATGGCCAAGCTCTGTGGGTCACGGCCAAGCTCTGTGGGGTCAACAGAGCCAGTCCACCACTCGCCAGGTCTGTGGGTGGGGAGGACCAAGGGAGTCTGGGCGGGGGGCCACCCTCTGCCCCTCCCTCCAGCCGTGTCCCAATGACTGCAGTCATCCGAGCCTGCCGCCCACTCCAGGAGGCAGAGGCAGGGGTGGCGTAAGGAGGGAACACAAAGAGGCTGGAGCAGCAGGAGCCCTGGCCTGGCTTCCTGTCCCTCTGCAGGCACTTGCCTCATGCAGCAAGTTTTGGTGTTCCCCACCCCCACCCCAGCTTCCCTTCCCAGGAGCATGTGGCTCTCCTGCTTTCCGAAATGCCTGTTTGTCCCCTCCCCCAGCCCCCCACGCGCGTGCACACAGATCCTCAGGAACATACGAAGCAGAGGAGGGGCGGCTGCAGCACCTCCAGAGCTCCCTCGCCCCTGCATTTGGGGGGAGCCCAGCACTGAATGGACCTTCACCCTGAGCCCCGGGGACGGCCAGACCCCACACACACATCCAGGGACCCTTCTGCTTTTCCATGGCTGCCCCCCCATCCCATTTCTGCTATGCCAGGGTCAGCAGTTCACCTGCCAACTTCTGCATCACCCTTTCCCTCCCTCCCCAAGGACCTCCCCCCATTTCTTCCAGCCAAGCCATTAATCTGGAGACAGAGATGGGTTTGCTATCGATTCTCTGGCCACTTTTTTTTTATTATTCCATTCCGTGCTGTGGTTCTTCTCACCCTTCTCTGCCTCTGTGCGTTTGTTTCTTTAAATGTTGGAGCTACCAGAAGCCTGGTGCTATGCTGTGTCTCATTTTGGAGAAGGAAGGGGGGCCTAGCTGCGGGTGAGGACCTGAGTTGTTACTTTGGAAATAGAGCAACTGTGTGTACAACCACCCTCCTAGAGGTCATGTTTGGCCTTTTTATGCCATTCCTGTTAAATTCCATAATTAATCTTGGTTCAGGAACTGTAAATAAATTTGTTAATAACAAATAGCAAAGGGACAGGGCTGGAGTGCAGTGTGTTGGGCCCCAAAGTGCCCTGCAGTGATCCCGAGCAGGGCCGCGGGCCCGGTAGACATGGATGGAGTAAGTGACCGGCAGGATGGGAGCCCCCCACGAGTGGAACAGTGTGTCAGCCGCCACCCTCCCCCGCCCAGTGCCAGAGGGCTGTGGGGTGGAGGGGCTACATCTGTCCCGTCTCTGGTCACTGACTTGGTTCGACCTGCCAGGCGGTCACCTCCAGAGGGCATGGCCACAGCCCACTGCCAAGGAAACTCCTTTGCCCTAATGAGCTTTGCTGCTGGGGCCCTCTCTCTTGTCCCCCGTTGCTTCTTCCACAACACTGCCACTCTGGATGAGAAGTTTCCTCCCACCCCTTTCTCAGACCTCTGGGATGTCCTCCTATGCTGCTCAAAGACCAGCACACCCAGGGCCATCACCCTCCTCGCCATCTACCTAGGACCTCACAGCCAGCTGGCCTTGCCCTCCCTTCTCAACGGTTGTGACCTTGGATATCCCCTCTCAGCCAGGCCAAGGCCCAGGGCTGTCTCTCCTTGTTCATGTCTCCGTTCCAGCCTCCAGGATATAAATTTAGAGGGGACTCTAGGAGACCTGAGCTCAGACAGAGAGGTGCTGGCCCATATATTAAACCATAAGTGACTCCTTGACATGGGGACTATTCGAACCCCCTTCCACTCCTCTGCAGATGACCTTGACTCAGACCACACAGGCACTGCCTCCCCCTGCTCTCTAGCCCCTTCCCCCATCTGACTCGGAGAAGGAGCCATGTGTCCTCCCTGTCACCATCCCTGCTTTCCAGTCCACCCTGGTGAGCCTTGTCAAATTCCTTCTCAGATTTGTCAAATTCTCTTCCCTGTGCCCTAATACTCCAACCTGGAAAATACTCGCATTGATTCAGCAGGCTGCCCCCTGTTCCCCAGCTACTTCCTGCGGTCTGCAGCCACTGCCTCCATGTCTGCGCCTGCTCGCCCTTCCAAAGCCACGGAGGCTCTGCCTGAAGCGCTCCACTGGGCTTGCCCCTCCCAAGGTCATGGATAACCTGAGAATTATCAAAGTTGGCCGCCTCCTCTCCTTTTCCACCTTGAAATCTGGCTCCCTGCTCCATGTCCCCCACCACCACCAGCCCGGTCCTTCCCTCCCCCAGCCTCGGGCCTCTGTACCAGCCTCATTGAGCACAGGCCTAGATGTCTACCCTGAGTCAGCTCCTGGAGCCCTAACCCGCCCTTCCGCACCCCTGCTTCCCCAACCTGGGACCTTTGTCCTCAGCTCCATGCATGCGCTGCTCTTTCCTTTTGCAGATGGGACCAGAATTGGTACCTCTACCCTTGGCTTCCTTCTGAATTCTACTCCTCCCCTGCACTGTGGGAAAAGGCAGGGGATCTCATCACACCCCCGCTCACACTGACTTCTGGCAAGTCCCTCGACTACACTGGGCCTCAGTTTCTTCATGTTTCAGTGAGGGGCTTGGATGAGATGACTTCAAAGGTCCTTCTTCCCAATAATAAAATACCTGATGGCCAACGGGTCCCTCGTATCCCTCTACTGCCACTACTACAGACCTACTTACCTAGAAACCCATCCTTCCAGCCAGGACCGCCTCCCCGTCCCACTGCGTCCCCCTGTGTCCCCCTGTGTCCCACGCCTCTCCTGGCATTTTCTCCCTCTGTCCCTCAGCCTCTCGCATCAGACTCAGGTCCTTCTGGCCCCTCCCCCTGCTGCCCGGCCTCTCCTTACAGCCTCCCAGCCTCCTCCCTGCTCTCTGCCACCTCCTGGTCCCTTGTCTGGCCACCGCGAGCACTCCAGTGCTAAGGCCACTCTCGGTCACCAACCTGGAACGCCCCTCGATGACAGCAGGAACGCCTTGCTCTTCGAGATGCAGGTTCCAGATTCCCCAAGAACCCCATAGTATGTGCCTGTAGGCTCCACGGGCCCACGCTCCCATCTGGGGCCTGCCCATAACTGACCTTTGGCAAGGATCTTGGGACACTTTTCTTAGTCTGAAAAATGGAGGTAATGGTAGTTTCTGCCTCACTGGGAAGTTGCAAGATTTAGATCTGTTTGTGAGGTTATAAACACAGTAACACACATTATAAACACTCAGCAAACTGTTCGTCTGTCGCCCCCCACCCCGGAATCCGTACCTGTGAGGCCTCTCCGAGCCCTCCAATAGGACTTATTTTCACTAATGTCCCACCTCATGACCCACAGCCCCATCCCCGACGTGTGTTTTTTGGCTGAAGCTGCTAAGGGGGTCTGTGAGACACCCTGACTCCGGGTCCCCCACTTTCCAACAGCTGGTTCCCCAGAATCTGAGGAGGATCCCGGGTGAGGGGGAAAGGGACGGGGGGGAGGGGTACCACACCTTCTGCCAGTATGTCGGACCACTGGGGACATGACTACAAACCTCCCAAAGGATGGCTCTTCCTGGGACACCCCCACCCCCACACCTCTAATTCCTCCCTGAGCGTCAAGAGTTGGAAGGAAGGGTTCACAAGAACGACCGACAGGGGGATTCACTAGGCTTCCCTGGGGAGAATTAGCAGGTCAGAGGGGTGGCTTTCTCCCAGTGAAAAGGACAAGGTGCCAGGCTGGGATCCGGGAGAGAAGAGAAGGCACTTCTGGTTCCGATGTCCTGGGCATTTCTCTGCTCCCTCAACATCATGTCAGCCGGGGGTCTCTCCCTGGGCTGAATGGAGGGCCCCAAGGGCTCCCCAGCCACAAAACAGTCCCTTGGGTCTAGGACAAGGGCCACAAAGCTGGTTTTCTCGTTGGCATGTCTGGGGCCACAGGGACAGTGCGAGCCCAGGTCCAGTGACCCTCCCATGCTGCAAGCGCTGCTCTGAGCACTTGAGGCCGGCCCCTCATTCATTCCCCAGCAGCACTGCTCAGAGCATCTGGGAGACTGGTTCCAGGTCACACAGCCTTTCACCAGGACTGGGACACCAGCTGGTTGGCTGGAGCCCTCATTTCTGCTGTTCACGGGGCTTCCCCCAGCCCCTCGCCTAGCATGGTCTCCACTCCAAGCCTCATGGCCTGGGCACGGGGCCTGGGCAGCCTCCACTGGCAGGGATCATGCCTACCATGTCTTCCAGGTTGGAGTTTTTGGGCAGAGGTAAGGAGAGGAGCCAGGGGCAGCAGGCCACCCCCCGCCCCTTACCTGTGGCTGCTAGGACTACATCTCGGCCCCGCATCAGCCCAGCTTGGCCCCTGTGTGGGAAAATTTGAGGGAAGAACTGGCTGAAGGCCAGGACTTCAGGGAAGGAGGCCTCAGGCCTCTTGGTGGTAGAGGCTCTTGAGGGATGGCTGTGGGTGGGGACCAAAGCCTCACAGCTCCCTCAGCAGGGATGACCCAGAGGGTGGCATCAAGACAGAATAGTGGCCCCCAGCCTCTGATTTCCAGAGTCCTGCCCTTCTGGGAGAGAGAAGCTATGGGCAGAAGGGACCAAAAGAGCCCACCATAACTGTGGCCCTGGGGTAAGGCTTTTCCCAGGGAGCCCCTGCCTTGAAGAGAGGCTGCCTCGACAGCTCCTGACCTCAGGAGAGGAGGTTGAGGAGAGAAACAAGCGAGCTTCTGCTGGGGAGAGACGTGCAGCTTGTAGCAGAACTGACCTGGAGGACAAGAGAGAGGAGGTGGGAGCTCGGGCTCGGGAGTGGGGCGTGGTCCAAGGAGGGTCAAGATCCCAGCTGGGCTGTGGGCGTCACAGGGCCATACAGAGGAGCCTCCCCTGGAGCTGGCTCAGGATGTCACCGGAGAGGAGTTAGACAAGGAAGGACTCCTAGCGGAAACCCAAGGAACCAGAGCCACAGAAATCATAGCCATGCCCCTTCACCGAGGACGCCCAGGCCACAGACTGGGTATGCCATGTGGTCTTGGTCATGTCGTGAGAGGGGTCCAGACTCCCCCAGGTCCAGTGTCCCCCATTGTGAGATGCTTATCCTCTTGGGAGGCACATGGGATCGTGCCCTACTGCTGTGGCCCCAGAACTGGCAGGCCAAGATGAACTCGCCCTGGGGGGACCTGGGAAGCAGGTAAGATAGATGGTCTCTCACTGCCAGCTCTTGGACTTCGGGAAGCTACCATGGGCATCTCTTTCTTGGAGCCTCCGTGTCCCCATCTGAAATGAGGAGCGCAATCTCTCCCTCCTGGCTGAGTTTCTAGGGAATATCCCACCGTAGTTCCTCATTCCGGGGAGCCCCCTCATGCCTACACCCTGGAAGAGGTTTCCAAGATGTCTCCAGAGTGAAGGACCAGTTGGCTCAGCCTTACTGAACATCTGGAGCTGGAGAGGCAGGTGGTTGCTGGGGGTAGTCACCCCGGTCCCAGCACTGATGTCAGCACCGCCCAGGAAATTGCCTTCTCACCTCTCCTGGGCCCAAAATAGAGCTGGGGGGGGGTGCTGTCACGAGCCAGAGATAGCTCCCCCATCCCTGGCAGAGTCCCTGTGTCCCTAAGGAAGCAGAGGACCCAGGATGGGGTTCCCTGCCTCCACTCCCACCCCTCAGCCAAGTGTGGGTTCCAGGATGCTCTGGCCTTGGGCACAAGGTCATGGTGGGACCTCACCAGCCGTGTACATGCCCTACCACTCCCCATCCATCTCAGGTCTCTGGTTCTTGGAATTCCTAGCAGAGATCAGAGACCCCATCCTCCAGTATGGGGACCCAACTTACTCTGGAGCCCTTGAGCTGAGCTGGAGGGCACAGGGAGAGAGGAAGTTTGGAAGGTCAGTTGGTTTGCACACAGGGTAACCTAGTCTGGCCAGAGCTGGGAAGCTGGGGGTCTCCAGAGGTGTCTTCTGCTCCTCAAAGATTTGGGAAGGCAAGGGAGGGGCAGGAATGGGGAGTGCTAACAGCATGTAAATGACCTGGCTAATTGATATATTTAGGGGACAGAACTGGGGTGCCTGCCCTGTGTGAGGAATTCAGGAGCCCAGAGGCAATAGGCCAGCCCTTGCTGGTGGCTCTGGTGACAGCAATCTCCGCAGCCGTCCTGGAAGCAGGGACATCTTTGGCCTGGAATACAAGCCTGCAGGATGGAAAGGGGTCTGGAGGCAGGATGTGGGAGGATTCCGCAGTGAACTGCTCTGCTGTGGGTGGGTGAGAGAGCCCTTTAGTCCCATCCCTGGTCCTCCGATCTTCCCAGCTCCACCAGCCTGCGGTCGACCCGGGCCCTCGCGGCTGGGTCCAGAGAAAGCCGTTCGTGGGTACCGCGCTGGAGGGGCGAACCAGAGCGGATCAGCCACGCCCCCGCACCTCGACCGCGCGGGGCCCCCAGACGGACCTCACCGGGTCAGAGGCCGGGGTCCCCGTGTTCCCTGCCTCCCTTCTCCTGCAGACCCACAGGTCCTCCGGGGTCCCCCCAGTGAGGGGTGGCCTGGGGGGCAAGGGGCAGGGGCCGCGGGATGGGGACGGGCGCGCCCCGCCGTGCACCTGCCGAGGGGGCCCCGAGGAGCCACGGGCAGGCCCGTCTCCGGGCGGCTCCTCTTTTGTCCTCCCGTCGCGGCGGACCCGGCCCTGCCCGGCTGGGGGGGCCCGCGGGGGGCGGGGGCGGGCCCTGGGCTCACGTGCTCGCCGCTCGGCTCTTAACCCGGCCCGCCGCCCCGCCGGGATGGCCGCGGCCGGAGCGCGCTGAGCCGGGCGCCCGCCCCGCCGCCGCTGCCGCCGCCGCTGCCGCCGCCGCCAGCCTCGCCCCCCGCCCGGCCGGCGCCCCCGCCCGCGGCTCCCGCAGCCGCGCCTCCCGCCCGCGCCTCCTCCCGCCCGCGCCGCGCCGCTCGCAGCCGCAGCCCCCGGAGCCGGAGGATTATGAGCGAGCCATGAGGCGGCTGCGGCGCTGGGCGTTCGCGGCGCTGCTGCTGCTGCTGCTGCCGCGGCTCCCACCGCCCGGTGAGTGCCCCCCGCCCGGCCGCCCCGGCCCCGGCCCCGGCGCCCTCCCTACCCCCGCCCCGGGTTTTGCGGCGCTTTCTGCTGCAGCCACATTTTCCTGCAGTGCTCGGGGTGACAGCAGGTCCGAGCGCGGGGGGGGGGGGGCAGGGAGGAGGGAGGGCGCGTGCACCCACCTGTCCCCATCTGGCCCGCCCCACCGCGGCCAGCCCCCTGCCGCCGGCCGGCGGACTCTGCAGGTCTCTGCGGGTTGGGGTGGGGGGGCAGTCGTGACCGGCCGGCAGGAGGGAAGCTCCTGTCCCCTCCCCATCGGGCTCTTCCCTCTGCAGGGGAGCAGGTCCTCCCACCCAGATTACCTCCCCTCCCCCCTGCCCAGGGCTTCAAGGGCCACACCAGCGTGGGGGGGATGAGGTGGACTCACCCCAGTCCCAAGTCTCCTGCCCCTCGGTGGGCATCCGCCTGCAGCTCTGGCCTTGTCTCCCCAGGTCTTGGGACCCGGGGTCCCTTCGGAGCTCTGCGCTGGCGAGTCTCACCCCAGTTGGGGCAACCGGGAGCCCCTGAGGTCACAGAGCCCAGCCGTCTGGTGGGGGAGAGCTCCGGGGGAGAGGTCCGAAAGCAGCAGTTGGACACCAGGGTCCGCCAGGAGCCACCAGGGGGCCCGGTGAGTGGGGCTGGGTGTTGAGGCCAGGGGGCTGAAGCAGGCCTGGAACCCAAGGAAGGGCACCCACAGCCAGGGTTTGCCCTCACCCCCCAAGCTGGCTCCTGCAGCTTCTCCTTCTGTACAATGGGCTACCTACCAGATGGGTGCTGGAGCCCACTAGTGGGGAGCATCCTCCTCACTCCAGGCCCCCCTCCAATCATCATGGGGATCCCCTGCCCTTGGTGGACCCTGGAATGCAGGACTCAGTCCAGCCTTGGGTCAGCCTTCTACCCGCCCCCACTCCCCTCCTGCCAGAGCAAGTGGTTCTACATCAAATGGGGCTTGGGCAGGGCAGTAGGAGGCAGGGAGAGGCCGCTAAGAGCCCAGGCAAGGATTAAGTAGGGCTCCTGTTTCTCCTCACGGCGCCCTTCGAGGGCTTTCTTGGCAAAGCTCAAGGGTCGCTCCTGCCTCAGTTTCCCTCCATGCACGGACAGACTTGTCAATTCTTGCTGTCCTCGCTGAGCATGGAGCCTTGGAAAAAGGCTGGAGGCCCCAAGATCACCCACATATGCCAACTCCACCGGCCCCGTTCCCCAACCCCCCTCGGCCCCCTCCCCCGTCCATTTCAGCTGCCAGGCCCCTCCTGCCTCCCAGAGGAAGGTTAGGAACGAAGGAGATTAATTGCAATTAATAATTAATTAATATCATGTGAATAATAATTACCCAGATGGAATATTCATTCAGCATGCCTTGGCTCTCCAGGAGCTGGAAGCTGTAAGTTAGCCAGGCCAACCGGGGGCAGCGGAGGGCGAGATGGCAAAGGCCTGGCAGGAATAGGAGGTGTACCCGAGGAGGGGTACAGCCTGGGAAGTTTTGGCAGCTGGGAGTGGTGGGAGGTAAATTGGGCTGGGCAAAGGGAGGAAGGAGGGAAAGGGAGGCTAGCATTACAGACATCTGTCAGACTGGCATCTGGCCCTGCCTAATGTACTTGGTTAAAAGCCCTTAGGGGGGGTGGAGGGGTTTGTGGGAGGGGTGCAGGGGGGATAGGCGGGAAATGGAATGGAGCAGGAAGGCAGCATGCATAATAGATGGACCATCACTCAAGGCAGGGAGGGGGATGGGGTACTTAATGGTCCTGGGCAGGAAGGCCTGGGCAGGGGTGGGGGTGGGTTGCCGTGGGCAGGGGTGAGAGGGAAGGGGCTGGAAGCTGCCTTCAGGGTCTGCTCAGGCTCCTTGGAGTGGGTGGGAGATGGGCCGCAGGGATGGTCCCAAGACCAGAGATGGGGTGTCCTGGCTGGGTTTGGTCCTTGGTCCAGCTTTCTTTCTTGGGGTCACCCCTCCTCCCCAGAACTGTGCACCTGTGTTGGCTAGGAGCTGACCACCCAGCCTGACTGCTGGAGCCCCTGGCGGGTGCTTCAGGGAAGGTCCAGATGGAAGATGGAGCGATGTTGTGGTGGGGTCAGAGGGAGGTGAGTGGCGAAGGCAGGGGGCAGGTAGAGATGAAGAATGGAGGCCTCCCTCAGCCTAGTCCTTCGTGGATGGAGAGTTGGGGGAGGTTCCGGGCTACGATGGCGCCTGGGACTGTGTGGGGGGACCAGGATGGGTGGAGCTGGGCTTGATAAGTTGAGTTTGGAGACGATAGGGGAGTCTCTTTGGGTGTCGTTCTGCTGGGTGAGTGGATGGCATATGCGTGTCTGAGCGACCAAGTCTGGATGTGGCCAACGAGGTGTCTGAGGGGGTGAGGGTAGGAGTGGAGGGTTCCTGGATCTCTGGGGCAGCGCTTACCTCCAGTGGGGGTCTCTCTAGCCTTGAGCCTTTCCAGGGACCTTCCTGCAGCCTCTCTAGGGGAATCATAGCCCTGCCTCACCTGAACCTCAGTCTCCCCTGAGGTGAATTTCTCACAACTCCGCAAGGCAGGTAAACTTTTGCCTGCCCATTTTACAGATGAGCAAACTGAGGCTCAGAGAGGTTGAGTAACTTGCTCAGAGTCCATCAGCTCTCAAGCAGTAGAACGTTTCTCTCCAAGACCAGGTGCTTCCCACCGCCCCATTCTGCCTCCAGGGATCTGTTTTGGCACCGGGGCAACACCACCCAGAAAGATGGAAGAAGGCCAGAGGAGGCAAAAAGTCATGTCCAGAATCTTTCCCCCTTCCTGGAAGGTGACACTGCAGCCCTCTGCTCCCTCCCGGCATTTCTCTCTGAAGCCCTTCTGGCCTTGCACCGTCCGGGGCTGAGGGTGGAGCATGAGCGGCCCTGAGTCCCTGTCCCGTGGCGCCGGAAGTTTCGCCCCCTAGCGCCGTTGGGCTCTGTCCAGAATTATTGCATCGGTTTGGGACCTTGGGCCCAGCGAGGTGCTGGGGCAGCGGCAAGATCTCTCTTTGCTGTGGATCAGGTGGCGAGTCGGGGGGAGCACTCTGGCCAGCAGGACTTGGGTGGGGGGACCTCAGGCACTCACCTGCTCTGGCCGGGTCCCATCACCTGTCTGAGGCCTAGCTTCCTGATCCCTAAAATTGGGATGATGGTAACATTAATCTCGGCCTCATCCACCTCCTAGAGGTGGTGATAGGAAAGGGTTTTGTGTGCTGAGGGCTTCTGGGTTTGGGGTGGAACGGGGGTGTGGAGGGAAGGAAGGTAGCCGGGAAAGAATTAGAAGCGAGAGAAATGATAATTTACTGGGCCCTTACTGGGGCAGACAGTGTTATGCCTTTCCACATATTGAGGTATTTAATGATCATCACAGCTGTAGGAGAAGGGGCTGTCATTATTCCCATTTTACAGGTAGGGAGGTGGGCACAGAGAAGTCAAGTAACAAGGAAGGTCACACAGCACTTAAGTAGCTGAGTCAAGGCTGATGCCCCAGGTTGATACTCGGAGCCCGCCTGCCTCCGGCTCAGGGGTAGAGTGAGTGAGAGGTCACAGGGGACCCTCTGCCCTCTTCACCACTGTTCTCAACACCTTGCTTTTGTCCAGTTTGGAAGCAGGCTGGGCCTAAGGCCCAGAGAAGTGGAGGAATTTCTGGAAGTACAGAAACTTGCAGTCACAGGGAGCCTAAAGCTGAAGGTTGAGACAGAAGAACAAGCAGGGTCACCATGTGCAGTTGGGCTGGTTGTTCACTGCACAAGGGAGCCCAGGCAAGTGGACTGAATGAAATCTGTGGGCTCAGGCAGCTACATGTTTCTGAGGGGACTCTTTTTCTAGTCAACCCAGAGCTGCTGTGTGGGTCATGTCTGCCCCCTAGGGAAACCCAAGAACCAAGAAAAGGGCAGGATGTAGGGAAGCAAACAGGATAGGGGGTGGAGAGGTTCCAGGCTCCAGGCCTAAGAGACAGACTTATCAGAGCCAGACAGAGGAGGGGAGACCCCAGTCACTGGGGTGAGCTCCTATGAACGCTGTCCAGACCCGCATTTACTGGAAATGCTACCCCTGGAGCCCCTGGTGGAGGGTGTGTGTTTCAGTGTTTGTGTTTTCTTGCTGTAGGTGGTTGGGGCCAATCCGGCAACGCTCAGTCCCCAGCCCTTACTAAATGGCAGTCCTCAGCAGGGAGCCACAGGGCCTTGTGCCTGGAGCCCTCATACCCCACTAGGGCCATGGCCATGCTTGGTCTGTGCAGCCAAGGTCACAGCTCTGTCCTGGGATTGAAGGCAGGAGATGGTTTCCCCGGGGGGGCTGGTGGCCGGAAGCCACCCCTGAGACTTGTGCTGGGCCCCCCACTTGCTCTGCAGAGGCAAGGGGCATGAACTGAGCCCAGCTGTGAGCCCGGCCATGAAGCTGAGTGAAGAGATTATTCACGCAGGAGACTAAGCTTGGGTCTGAAAGGCTTTGTGGGGCGGGGGGAGCAGCCTTGGTGGCTCCTGGTTCTGCTGCCTTCTGAATCCCACATTCCTAATCCATAAAATGGGGCTAAGAGTCGACTCCATTTTGCCAAGCTGCCTGGAAGATCAGAGGCGATGATGTTTGTTAGGTGTCCTGCCTAGGATCTGGCAAGAACAGATGTTCAACATCTGTGAGGCCTCCCTTCTTCCTGAGTATCCGTGGCTGGGTGCAGGCAGCTGGCACCTGCATGAGGGCGGGTGTCTGAAACAGAAGCCTGGGCATTTGGGGGTTACCTGTCGGGTTCCAGGTGGTGCTGGTAAGGGTAGGGACAATGAGACAAGAGTCTTGAGTTCTCCCCAACCAGATCCTGGCCTGCGGGCTTGGCCTCGCCTGATCACCCCCGTCCTGGCTGTCTAGAGGGGCTCCGTTGCCCAGAGAATGTCCCCAGAGGAACTTATGACCCTCTAAGGAAGTGACTCTGTCCTCAAAAATGTAGGTCAAATCCCATTATCAGAAATTTGTTCAGCTGCTCTGTCTGGGAGTCCCACTGTCCCGCTGATCAGTTGAGCTCCAGCACATCGTGGAGAACAGCTGCTGTGGGGAGGGGACATCTTCCAGGTGGGGTCCCTGGGTCTCTGGCTCCCCGCCATCTGCCACGACCCAGCCCATGTGGTTCATCTAGTTCCTCAAAGCCCTGTTCAGCTGGAACATTTACACTTCGTTCTTCAACTGTTCTGATTATGATTACTAGTCCTTGTGATAATAATGCGTTAAGAACGGCTTCCCTCTAACCCTCAAGACAACCCCATTTTACCAGTAGGGAAACTGAGGCTCAGGCCTTCTGATGCTTTTCCATTCAACATGTGTGTTGAGCTCCTGGGCCGGGAAGAAAATGGGCATGTTCTGTGAAAAGTTGAATTGGTGATCAGAGATGTCCAGAACCCTGTGTGTGCTTAAAGGCCTAGGAGTAGAGGGGCCACAGCCCTCTGTGTGTTGTGGGGTGTGGGGTTTGTGGATGAGGAGGAGGAGGGAAAGCCATGGGAAGAGATGGGGGTTCCAGAGGAGGGACTTGGGGTGACAGCTTAAAGGACAGTGCTTGGACACTCGAATTTACTGGAGCATCTGAGAATCCCGAGGTCCTCAATCTCCCCCTTCCCAAGACTGTGATTCTGGGGGTATAAGGTAGAGGCCTGGCGTCTGTATTTATGATTCTGGGACTTCAGTGGGATTTTGGCCTCCTTCCTTCTGCATCCTGAATCTGGTTGAGCCCAATATGGGGCATAAGCCAATGCCTAGGGGGTGGACGGGCTGTTGACAAGATAGCCTCAGGCAGGGCAAAGTCGCTGAAGCCAGGTGGCCGAGCTGCCGGGGCAGATGTGAACTCCAGCCCGGGGCTGAGATCTGACCCCACACCTCCCCAGCATGGCCCTGGGCCAGTCACCTCCAAGTGTCTCTCCCTGAGCCTTGGCCTCCCATTTGTAAAATGAGCACCAGGCGACCTGGGCGGGTTGAGATCCAATGAGCCAGGGCACGTGAGAGCCGGATGGCCGGGGAGCGAGAGGTAAGAGCAGGGCACGGGGTCGAGGCCCAGCCGGCCGGTCACCAGCAGCGCTGAGCTGGGCACGGAGGAGGGCGGGAGGCAGGGGACGGGAGGGGCTCCCAGGGGAGGAACTGAGGGATAATGGGAGAGGTCAGGGGCAGGTCAGGGGCAGGAGGTGGACCAAGCAAGGAGTGGTTTGGCTCTGCTAGAACTCAGGCCTTCAGGTGAGGGGTGTGGGTGGGGGTCTTAGGAGTCTGATGCCAGGAAGAGCCTCCGCCCCAGCTGCCTGGGGTACAGAGTTCCTGGGGACTGAAGCGGGTTTGCCTGATCTTTCTCTTCCTGCAGACAGGGGTTGCCCCATGTAGCCCTTGCCCAGCCTTCTGAATTCCCTCCCCTTCCTCCAGCACCTTTGGTGGCTCCCCAGCCCTCCCTGGGCCTGCCTCCTGTCGCGCCCAGCCCCCAGCCCCGGCAGCAGTGGGGCTTATCTGGCCTGGGCCCTGGGTCCTGCTGGGGAAGGGGCAGCCCCACCCAGGGTCAGCTTTCGCAGGTGAGGAAGAATGAGGCTGCGGGAGGTGGTGGGGACAGGAAGGACCTTGTGTCTGCTCTTCCAACAGTCTGGGCTTTCCCCAGAGATCGGGGAGGCTGTAGGGGTGAGCTTACCGACTTCCTGAGTAGTGGACATTCTGCTAGCACGAGGGCCGATGCTGCCAGATTTCTCCTGGCCCGGGATGACCCTCACCACCCAAGCCTGCTTCACAGCCTTGCGTCTCTCTGGGCTCATCGTACCATTTTCAGTGGGAAAACCTGAGGCCCAGGGAGGCTGCTGGATCATCTCTGAAGCAGTACAGTCTGAGAGAGGGGCTCAGGACGGGCTGCTCCTCTGGGGGATCAGTACGGGCAGAGATGGGTGCTTATGAGCTGGGGTGGGGAGCGGAAAGAACAAGTGGGTACAGACCTGAGGGCAGGGGAGGGCAGGGGTAGACCCGGCGGGGATGGGTGGGAGAGGCAGAAATAGACCAGGCCCAGGAGAGGACAGGAGAGGGAGGGCAGGGACAGTGCAAGCCAAGGGCATGGGGTGGGAAGGGGAAGGGTAGTCCACGCCCAGGGGCAGGGAGAAAGCAGAGATGGTCCAGGCCAGGGCAGGAAGAGGAAAGCAGTGACTCCTTGTCCTTGACGTTCTATTTCAAGTCTGATCGACGCTCTGGGGGCTTGGGATAGAGCTTTGAGCTCAGTCGGCCTGGGATGGGGTGAGTCAGTGTCCTTGGAGCTCAGAGGGCTGCCTACCCGAGCTCTGACCCTTCACCCCACCTCAGCCCCCTTCTCTTAGGGCCTCTCATGGACACTGGGCCATTTTCATCTTGCTTCACCTTTGGGGTGAGAAGGCCTTGGAAGCTGATTCTTCAGGCTTGAGTCCCAGCTCTACCACTTCTTAGCTGTGTGAGTTTGGGCAAGTTAGTTAGGCTCTCTGTCCTTCTGTCCTCTGCCCTCTGTCCTCCGTCTGCCAGAGGAGGGTAGCAGGAACATCTGTCCCCCTGGCTTGTGGTGAAGATCAAATATGATAATACTTGTATTTTGAACAGTGCCTGGCACATGATAGCACTTAATAAAAACGAGAAATCTAGGTGGTTGATAAGAAAGCCAACTAGCACAGGCTATGAGATTTTGTGACCTTGGGGCTCCCTTCTGTCCTGCAGCCCAGGAGAAAAGCAGCAAACAAAAGCCTCACACCTGCACAGCCCAGTGGTGGGGGTCTGGGTTTCAGTCTTCTGAAATGAATACGGGTGTGGAGAAGGCTCTAGTCCTTCTCAGGACCTTGATACGTTTCCCTGGGTCTTTAGTGATGAGACCTGGAGTGGGGAGCGCCCCCCTTATCCCCTGAGCTCAGACTCTCCTGCCCCTTCTTCTCTTAAGGTCACTGTTTCTCCAGGCACATGAGCTTCAGGCCTGGAGTCCCCACTCCCCGTGGAAGCTGGGTGCCCAGACCGGGTAGGGCAGCCATCTTGCTCAGACCTGGTACGTCGCCATGACAACCTGGAGCCTCCCAGACCCACTGCAAAGGCCCCTTTGAAAAATTTATCAGGAAAACTTCCGTGTTTAAAAATTAACCATGGGATTGAAATATTAAAGATGAGCTGCTTTGGGCAAGGCAGAGGGCAATGGACTTGGGGGTAGAGGAGCCAAGTTCTTTCCTCCTGACAGGATGGCATCCGCTCCAGCTTCCAATTCTAACCCACACCACCCTGTCTGCAAAGTCCGAGCTTTCTCCATAAATGGAGGCTGGGCCCCGGAGGCAGGAGAGAGGAGCCCGGTCTACAGGGTCCGGGGGTCACCCTGCACCCCATCTCCAGTTTGCCCCTTTTCTGTGGTACTTCTGGGGGCTCCCTGAAGTGAGAGCAGAGCTGGCCCTGCCAACAGCGGGGAGGGCCTGACCTAAGCAGTGGGCGGGCTGAACTGCTTTCCGTCCCTGCTGCGCAGATAGACCGGCCCTGGGGGACTCCTACACCAGAGAGGGTGGGCGGGCACCCGCCTCCCATGCTGCTCACCGTGCCCTGGCTGAGGGTGGGCTGTGCCCTGGGATGCATACATCTGCCCCCGCCCCCAGGAAGGGAACAGGGGCTCAGAGGAAGATAAGCTCTTTCTCCCCAAATCAATGGTTCCCTTAGCGGCTGGGCTGGGCCATCCCCTCCCCAGCGCAACAACTTGTTCTGAGGTTCCCTGGGTTGACTCCCCTCTGCCGTCCCCCAACCCCCAGCCTGTCCACCTGGCCCAAGTGAGTTTCGTCATCCCAGCCTTCAACTCAAACTTCACTCTGGACCTGGAGCTGAACCAGTGAGTGTGGCCTTGAGCCTAGAAGGAAGGGCAGCAGGCGGGTGGGCAAGGCATGGCCTTGACCTGGGTGGGTGAGGAGATGGGGACAAGGCCAGGTCAAGGGACCTAGATCGGAGCTGGGGTGGGGCCCAAAACTGACCCGGCCCCCAGCATGGACCCCCCGCTTCCTCCTGCCCCCCTTCTGTCTGTTTCAGTCACCTCCTCTCCTCGCAATATGTGGAACGTCATTTTAGCCGGGAGGGAACAACCCAGCACAACACTGTGAGTGCCTTTGGAAGGGGCTAGGGGAGGGGGAATGAAGGGACAGGTGATCTGTGGCCCCCAGGGTTGGAGTCCAAGCAGCTTGTTGAACAGTGTGGAGCCTGAGCTCCCTTCACCCAGTACCCACTACAGCACCGACTCCCAGCCGGCCTCTCTGCCTGACTCCGAGGCTTTCAAGGACCCTCCCTGCCCCCTGCCCAGACCTTTGTCAGAGGTGGCAGTTGGGGAAATGCACTTCTTACTAAGCACCAAGGCCTTGGGAAGTCCTGGCTGCCTGGGACACCAGGGTCCCAGCCCCAGAGGCCCAGGGGCTTGAGCAAAGATGAATGAGTGTCTATAAATAGCCACCTCCCCCCGCCACACACACACCAGCCAGCTCAGTAACTGGAGCACAAGTAATTCTTCAGGAGCAGGGAGGGGGTACTTGTCCCCTCTGACCCGAGCGCCCCGGCCTCGAGGACACATGGCGCTTATGGTTGCTCAGCCACAGACCGTGTCCGGGGACAGTCCGCAGAGGCTGTGGTGTCTGTGAACCGTGCCATGTGTGCCCTTGTGTGAGTGCTGGGGCTGAGCCCACAGCTCTCATAAATTCGGGGCGCTCGTCGGTGAGTGCTCAGAACAGTGCCCGTGCAGAGTGCTAGCTCTTCTTCTCAGAGGAATCGATGAACCCCACATATGCTGAGAATCACTGATGTAGCCCAACTTCCTCATCTTGTAGGGGAGGGAAGGGGGCCCAGAGACTAGGCACCGGCCCAGGTGAAAGAGCAAACTAGGAGTGCATCCAGAATAGGACCAGGCTCCCGATCCGCGGGGGCACCCCAAGACCACGGCCACCCGCACCCCGCCCACACCGAGCCGTTGCGGGGACCCTCAGCCCTCCTCCTGCCTTCATGTCTGTTCATGTTCTGCTGCTCCCCCAGGGGGCCGGGGACCACTGCTACTACCAGGGGAAGCTCCGAGGGAACCCCCACTCCTTTGCCGCCCTCTCCACCTGCCAGGGGCTGCAGTGAGTATGGGCAGGGAGGGGGCAGGAGCGGGGGAAGGGAAGAGCCTTCCTCCCTGGCCCTGGGGATGCACGGTGGGGACCTGCGCCTCTCTCTGCAGTGGGGTCTTCTCCGATGGGAACTTCACCTACATCGTGGAGCCCCGTGAGATGTCCAGGTCTCAGGAACCCCCCCAGGTGAGCCCCTCACGGTCCCCCCTGACACCCCAGCTACGCACTTGCGCATCCCCATGGCTTGTCCCAAAGGCTGTCGCGCCTCCTCCCTTGGTAACCTCAGCCTTACTGCCCTCCTCAGTCACCCCAGCTCTGGTTCCCTCCCTCTGTGCCCTCAGCTCCAATGTCCCCTCTGTCCCCCAAGTAACCTCCCATCAGGCTCCAGTGTCCTTTGCCCCTATCTCTCAGGGCGCCCCCAGGTCTTGACCCCGGAATCTGAGCATCTGGGAGATCAGATCCGACATGGGAGCTCTGGCCAGTTCTGGGTCACCCTGGGATGGGGTGGGGGGGAAGGGCTGGAGCTGTCCCCCATTTGGGTTCAGTAGCAGACCTGGTCGGCCCCCCCAAGAATTAATTCCCCCTCATTTCAGGGACCCCTTCCCCACCTCATTTACCGGACCCCTCTCCTCCCAGCCCCTCTCGGATGCAGGGAACCAGGTAAGGGAGGGAAAGTGGGGCTGGGGAGGGGGCCGGGTGTGCCCCCCTCACCTGTCCCCTCCCCCCAGGCTGCCTATTTGCTGCCCCTGCTCATTCTGCTCCTGTGAACCGGCCGAGGCTGAGAAGGAAAAGGCAGGTACGGGGGCCCGCACAGACCTCGGGCTGCAGAGACCCCAGGCTGTGGTCCAGAGCAGAAGGACACCCCATCCATGACGGGGGCAAAGGAGGGCTCAGACCAGCGTGGCTGGGAGCCAGGGTACCATGCCTGAGAGGAAGCCCCCCACCCCATTTCCTAATGGCTGTGTCTACACCCGCCTGAATTACAGACAAACTGAGGCTGCCTGCCCTCTTACCAAGGCTGGGGGTGGGGAGGGGACCCCCACCATTGAGGGGACTAGCATTATCCCTGACCGGAGTTCAGCACCCCCGAGTCTGCCCATGGCTTGGCCTCCATGCCGGGCATGGAGGGGACTGATCCCAAGTGCCCACCCACTGCCCAGGTCCGCCGGGGCCACCCTACTGTGCACAGTGAGACCAAGTATGTGGAGCTGATCGTGGTCAACGACCACCAGCTGGTAAGTTCTCAGCCTAGGGGCAACTCGGGGAGGGGGGCCAGAAGTACCCTGGCCCTGCGCCCACTCTCTTTCCTCCCAGTTTGAGCAGATGCGCCAGTCGGTGGTCCTCACCAGCAACTTTGCCAAGTCCGTTGTGAACCTGGCAGATGTGGTGAGCCACCCCCCCTTCCCTTCCCTCCCCTCCCTTGCCAGCGCCCCGCTGCACACATGCTTGGGGTGAGCTCTGGAGGGCCCTAGCAGCCCCTGATCCCCACTTCCTGGAGAGACAGACTGAGGCCCTCCTCCAGCCCTGTGCCCCCACCCTCCTCCTCTTCCCTCGGGGCCCAGATGTACAAGGAGCAGCTCAATACCCGCATCGTGCTGGTTGCCATGGAAACGTGGGCAGATGGGGACAAGATCCAGGTGCAGGATGACCTCCTGGAGACCCTAGCCCGGCTCATGGTCTATCGGCGGGAGGGCCTCCCTGAGCCCAGTGATGCCACCCATCTCTTCTCGTGAGTCCCCCCAACACCACCCGGGTCCCGCCAGCCTCTGCTGTTTGCTCGCTCTGTGCCGGGGCTCCTGCAGGGTCTGGGAACTGGGCTCACCTTGCACCAGCCCCCCAGCCACTTGCCACAGGCTGGACATCTCCCCCTGTATGCTGATGCGTCTTTTTCCAGTCCCCACTGATCTTCCTCTGCCTATCATCTCCCCTTTGGTCCCCTCTTCTCCTTTCAAACTGCCCCAGCATCCCTTCCTCAGGGACTCAGTGCTCAGATAGAAGAAAAAAAAAATCTGATAGAAGGTCCTTGTCATTAGAGATGATCTCATAGGAGCCTCTCACGTGGCTCCTGGGCAAACAAACCCAAAGAGAGGAAGGGGTTTGCCTCATGAGGATGGGCTCCCCTCCCCGAGGGAGGGCTGTAGTGCAGTCTGCCCCTCTCAGCCCAGAGAAGACACTGTGGGCAGGGCACGGGGTTCTCCTGACAACCCTCTCCCTTCCAGGGGCAGGACTTTCCAGAGCGCCAGTAGCGGGGCTGCCTACGTGGGGGGCATCTGCTCCCTGTCCAGGGGTGGGGGTGTGAACGAGGTGAGAGCTGCAGGGCATGGCTGGGGTGGGGGTGGGAGCCAAAGGGAGAGGGGCTTTGAAGGGCACGAGGGATGCAGATATCTGTGTGCTCCATCTTCCTCACCCCAAGTATGACAACATGGGCGCCATGGCGGTGACCTTGGCCCAGACGCTGGGGCAGAACCTGGGCATGATGTGGAATAAACACCGGAGCTCAGCAGGTATCAAAGGAGACCCCGTGCGGCCCCACGACCAGCCCAGACCCACTCCCAGCAACCTTAGAAGTGAAGAGGGTGTCTGTGGGAGAGGCGTTGCCCTCCACCCTCCCTCACACCCATCTGCTCCCTCTCAGGGGACTGCAAATGTCCGGACAACTGGCTGGGCTGCATCATGGAAGACACAGGGTGAGTTCTTGGGGACAGTCGAGGGCAGGGTCTTGGGCGAGGGAGAACCACAGGGAGGACTGGTCAGCAGTCTTGGACCCAGTGGCCTCAAGAGGCCTAGCTGTTGGGCCCAGTTTTCTGAGGACCCTGCCCAGGGAGACCCACAGTGTCCATCCCGACCCTCCCCGCCCTCCCGCCCCGCCCCGCCCCGCCCCGCCCCGCCGCGCCCCCCACACAGAAACTGCAGCCTGTAGTGTGCGCTGTGGCCACTGGGAGCCGCCAGAGCCTCACGTGGAGGCACCTTCTCCCCTCAGCTCTCCAACCTCCAATTCTGAGCTGTCCTGAGGCTTCGGGAAGGGGACAGGAGCACCGCCCCTGTCCACTTCCGCTTGATGGGCAGGCAGGAGGCTGATCGTACTGTTGCCGGGCACATAGATCCTCAGCCTCCTCGAGATGGTCACCGAGTCCCCCCGTGCACCCCATCCCCAGTCTTGAGAAGGGGCGAGAGCGGCGGGGCTCAGCAGCTCGGTCCCCTGACTCTTGCCCAGGTTCTACCTGCCTCGCAAGTTTTCGCGCTGCAGCATCGACGAGTACAACCAGTTTCTGCAGGAGGGAGGCGGGAGCTGCCTCTTCAACAAGCCCCTCAAGGTACCAGCCCCAGGGCGGCGATGTGGGAGTGAGGCTTGGGCAAGGTCCCGGCCAGACTCCCGACACCGCTTCCCCGTCCAGCTCTTGGACCCGCCTGAGTGTGGGAACGGCTTTGTGGAGGCGGGAGAGGAGTGCGACTGTGGCTCGGTGCAGGTGAGAGACGGGTGCGGCGCCAGGTGCCGGACCGGGGCGCGCCCGAGAAGGTCTGGGTGAGGAAGGTCGAGGCTTAACCACCTCCCTCCCCTTGTCCCCGCATCGCTCAGGAGTGCAGCCGGGCGGGCGGGAACTGCTGCAAGAAATGCACTCTGACTCACGACGCCATGTGCAGCGACGGACTCTGCTGTCGCCGCTGCAAGGTGAGGGACACCCACCGCCGGGGTGGGATGGAGGCGGTACCTTGAGGCCTGGCAGCGGACATTCGGATCAGGAGCCGGACTTAGGGAGGAGGAGCCGCTGGAGGCGGGGCACATGTAGGGGCGGGACTTGAGGCGAAGGAAGCGCCAATGGAGAGGGAGAAGGGCGGGGCTATGAGAAACGGGGCGGGGCACCTACACTGTGGCGGTGGGAGGGGCGGGACCGTGGGTCGGCCTGGGGGCGAGGCGAGGAGGAGCCGAGTGCCCAGGCCTTAGGAGGGGCGGGGCTTCAGGGGCGAGGCTTCAGGGGCGGGCCTCGGGGAAGACAGGCGCTGAGTCCGCGGTTCTGGGCTGAGCTGCGAAGCATCCCCTTCCCAGTACGAGCCGCGGGGTGTGTCCTGTCGAGAGGCCGTGAACGAGTGCGACATCGCGGAGACCTGCACCGGGGACTCCAGCCAGGTCCGTCCAGCCCAGCCGCCCTGAGGGTCCCCGGGCGAGGCAACCCCGATCCTTATAGCTTTGGCTCCGCGGGGCTATTGTTATCTGCGCCCCTCCGCTCTGCTGCTGGCGTCGCCGCCGCTGGTCAGCCTCGTTTTCCTCGCCTGTGAAACGAGTTCTTCATGCCTCCTGGTTTTGCTCCTAACGTCATTAAATCAGAATAGTCTGGCTGGGGTTCCAAGGGCCTGGAACGGGGTTGGTGTGCACTCAAGATCAGAGCGTAAGATATTATTAGTTAACATCCCTTAAGTCCTCAATACGTGGCATTAAGTTCTCCCAGCCCTGTGAAGTAGTTACAGGAAACAGAGAGATTGGAGAGGCTACGGAACTTGCCAACCTGTGTGGTCTGAGTTCTGAGCCAGACCTCTTGCCCTTGACTTGGAAGAGCCCTCTACTACTATGAGCCCCATGAGAGGGCATTTAACAACCCTTCATCTTCAACTCTCAGTTCTGGGGCTGCTCTGCTCAGACCAGCCCCTCTGTCCACAGTGTCCTCCTAACTTGCACAAGCTGGACGGTTACTACTGCGATCATGAACAGGTATGACGGGGCCCCTCCCCTTCTGGACCTCTGGCTCAATAACAGTCTTTTGACTTCTATCCATTCTGACCACTCAATGTCTCAGTCCCTTGTCTCTTGTTTGCACCTTAGGGCCGCTGCTATGGAGGTCGCTGCAAAACTCGGGATCGGCAGTGCCAAGCCCTTTGGGGCCATGGTGAGTCTTTGGCTAGGGGTATGGGAGAGGAGACACTGGAGGACCCAGAATCAAGAGGCTGGGGAGGGGTAAGTTCTGGTAAATAACCTCTACCAAGTGTGTGGCTCTCAGGATCTCAGTGACCCAGCTGGATTGGGGGTCAGGCCAGAGTGCTGGGGGGTGCAGCCTGAGGTCCTGGGGTGGGTTCTGGGGTGAGTGGGTGACACCTGGCATCATCTCCTTACAGCGGCTGCTGATCGCTTCTGCTATGAGAAGCTGAACGTGGAGGGGACAGAGCGTGGGAACTGTGGGCGCAAGGGGTCAGGCTGGGTCCAGTGCAATAAACAGTGAGTTGCCAAGGCTCCTGGTTGGCCTCCCCAGCTCTGGGACCCAGGAGGGTTTTGTTTTTTGGTTTTTGTTTTCAGAGTTGGGACAGCAGGTTCTAGGACAAGCCTAGGAGTCCCAGCGGAGAATATAGGAAAATTCAGATGGTGGGGAGAGGGCGGATTCAAGTTCAGTAGTAGTAGTAGCAGTTGGGTCAGAGGTCAGACTTGGGGCTTCACTGTCTTCACGCTGCCCCAACAGGGATGTGCTCTGTGGCTTCCTCCTCTGCGTCAACATCTCTGGAGCTCCTCGGCTGGGGGACCTAGGGGGGGACATCAACAGTGTTACCTTCTACCACCAGGGCAAGGAGCTGGACTGCAGGTATGGGCTGAGACCATGCCTGGGGAGGGGCAGCTTGCAGCCATGATGGGGGTGGGCACAAGAGCTGAAGCTGGCTATGCCGGTTCCCCAGGGGGGGCCATGTACAGCTGGCTGATGGCTCTGACCTGAGTTACGTGGAAGATGGCACAGCCTGCGGGCCCAACATGCTGTGCCTGGATCATCGGTGCCTACCAGCCTCGGCCTTCAACTTCAGCACCTGCCCTGGCAGCGGGGAGCGCAGGATCTGCTCCCACCATGGGGTGGGTGCCTGGAGGCCAGGGGTGGTGGGAGGTGCTCCCGAGAGGGGACAGCCCCCCCTCTACCGCTCACCTCTACTGGCCCAACCCCACCTCTAGGTCTGCAGCAACGAAGGCAAGTGCATCTGTCAGCCAGACTGGACAGGCAAAGACTGCAGCATTCACAACCCCCTGCCCACATCCCCCCCGACAGGGGAGACCGAGAGATACAAGGGTGAGGCTGGAGCCAGCCGGGGTGGGGCTCTGTCTCTCCCTTTCTGCATGCCTGTTCCTGCCAACCGAGCTCTACCTTCCTCCCCAGGTCCCAGCGGCACCAACATCATCATCGGCTCCATCGCAGGGGCTGTCCTGGTTGCAGCCATCGTCCTGGGAGGCACGGGCTGGGGATTTAAGTAAGAGACACACATGCACACACATGCACGTGCACCCCCCATCCTTTGGTGTTTTGGGGGGTATCAGAACCCCAGACTGTTGGAGCTGAGGGGCCTCCCTGAGAAGTTAGCTAAACCAGAGCTCACATATCATGGTCCGAGCCAGGCACATAGTCTTGTTTTGCTCACAATTCCAAGAAATTAAAAAAAAAAAAAAAAAAAAAAAAGCAAACAACCAAAAAACACCAAAACATTTTACATTAACAATCTTCCCAGCTTCTCTTGCAAAAGGAGAAGAAGACTGGGCCTCAGTGCATCCCAGCACGGTGGAGAGGAGCCTAGTAGGGGCTGGTGGGAACAGGGTGTGTCCTCCGTCCCTAGGCCCCACCTGGCCCACAGTGGTCTGTGGGCATCTGGGTCTGGGGCCCTGAAGCTGGTCTAATGCCTTCACTGTGCAGAGGAGGGACCTGCCAAGTCAGGACTCAAACCCAGGCATCTCTCCCTAGGCCTGCCATTAGTGAGCCGGTCCTGGGGACCCTGGCCCATATTTGGGGCCAGGGGTCTCATGGGAACCAGGAAGGCCCTCCCTGAGAGAAGGGCACGGTCGTCACCCGTGGCTCCTTTTCCTTTTTCTCTCTGCCTGTCCTCTCCTTGGCTCCTTGAAGAAACATCCGCCGGGGAAGGTACGACCCGACCCAGCAGGGGGCAGTGTGACGCCGGCCACGTCATCCCTCCCGCTGTCCCTGTCTTCCTCCATCTCATTCGTCACCTCACATTCTGTTGATGGGGAGCTGGGGGCTGATTCCCCCACCCCTGTGTCACTGCTGTCACTACAGGGGTGGGAGAGCCCCGCCCCGCTCCGGGAAGAAAGTCCTCAGCCTGCCCGTGCCCCTTCCTCCCGCCCACCTGCCCTCCCAGGCCTTGGTCCATTTCCTCCTGCCCTTCCTATTGCCAGACCACCACTGTCCAGGTGGGCCCTGGAGCTGTGTCCCCCGAAGCCCCGTTCTCCCGGGAGGGGAGCCTACCTCTGCGTCCCATCTGTTTTGTCTTCCATGTCACCGCTGTCTGAACTCCCACCAGAACCCCTCCCTGGCCAGCCTGGGACTTGCTGCCTCTAGGGCCCAGCACTGACCTCCCAGGGCCCCGGCTCAGGGGCTCTCCCTCTGGGCCCTGCCTCACCTCCTCCCCTGATGCCCCCTCTCCATTCCAGGTCCGGAGGGGCCTAAGTGCCACCCCCCTCCCTCCGAGCCTGGCGCCCACCGTCTCTCCGCCCTGAACCACGAGGCTGCCCCCTGCCCAGCCATGGAGGGAGGCACCATGCAAATGTCTTCCGGGCCCAAGCCCTTCAACTCCTGGCCCCACGGTGTGGGGCGGGGGGAGGGTGTTGTGGGGGGCTGTGGCCCTCCCTGCCCTTCACTCCACCAGGGTGGACCGGGCGGGCCTGGGGCATTTCCGTCACGGTCCACCACCCCACCTCATGCGGCTTTGGCCTCGCACACCAACTCTCCCTGTGTGAATGTAGCTTTCATCATCACTGATTGCCACAGCAAGAGGGATCCCCCCACCCCACCCCGTGGGCAGGGCCTGGGACGGCCCCTCCTCAAAACCAGGCAGCTGGGACCAGGGTTTTAGCTCTCTGGGACTTAGGGGGAAGGGGCTGACATCTACATTTTTTTTTTTTTTAAACTGAATCTTAACTGATGAATGTAACTTTGGGGGTGCTGGGGCAAGGAAGGTTGTGGGGATATTTTGACATTTGTGTGGGAGGGACCGGAGGAACTGAGACATAGCCATCCCCCGGGGCCCTCCCCGGGGATGATCCCACCTGGAATCCTCTCATCGAACATAGCCGACCCCAAGCCAGGCAAGGGCAGGGCCCGTGCCCTGTGGCCCAGCCCTACCGAGCTTGGAGAAAAGAATGAGTGCTGATTCAAACCAAAGCTGCCTGTTCTGTGCCCAAGGCCTCGGTTATGGGCACAACGACCACACGTCCCAGATTGTCTTCAATTTCAAAATTACCATCCTGCTATCCCTGGCAGGATGCATGTATTTGGGGTCTAGAAAATCTAGACCCTGATATAAAATAGCACCTACCCCCCTTTCAAGAAGGTTGATTCTGGGGCAGACTCAGGGTTTAGGTGCCCCCCAGCATGGCCTAGGGGTCCCAGGCTGGGCCATCTTCCCAGAGAGGACTCTCCCAAGGAGGAAAGGCCAGGGGTGGCCCAGTGACTGGAGGGTTAGGGGTTTTGCCTGTGATGTACAAGAGGAGGTAAGAAAAAAGGCAGGTTTCCTATCTGATCTTCAGCTTCTAGAAAAGTCCTCAAGGCCCTGTCGAAACCATTCTGCTCCTTACCCCCATTCCAGGGCTGAGTAGTAAGTTTACAGTTGTTCTCCCCCTAACATCCTCTGATCCCCACTGCAGCTGAGCCTGACAGACAGGCTGAGGCCAGGGCGGGAGTCCTCAGACCCGCCCCTGGCCTTCCCCATGACCCATGGGACAGTGGCGCCTCGGCTCTACTGCTTACAAACCAGCTGGCAAGGGCAAGATGAGGGTCAAGCTACCTTATGGATGAAAGCCACAAATGAGCGGAGCCCCTCTCCCCAGGAATACCCCTTCCAGACTCAGCAGGGGTTTCTGGACACCCCAGGGACTTTGAACTGCCTGTTTCATCCAGTCCCTCTGTTTCTGGGTCCTCTTTGAAGAGGAAATGGTTCCCTGTTTATCTGCACCACCCCTCAGGGCAAACGGGACTGAGACCCATTCACACCCTTTTGGGTGGCCGGATGCGGAGTCCTCGATACTGAGCTCCAGCTGGCACTGCCCAAGAGAAGGGGGTGGGTGGGGCGCCCCCTGGCCAGTCCGGCTCCGCCAGTCCCACACACTGGAGCAGGGGGGCAGGAGGGGAAGGGCTGGCTTGGGCGCTGCTGCCGCGGTTCTCTAAGGCGTTCTCCGCTGATGCACGGGCACACAGCCGGTGGTACCCCTGGCACAAGCATTTGGATCCACATCTCCGCACAAGTGTGAATACCTCTGCACGTGCAGACAGGCCTGTGCGCGCACATGCGTGGGGGCGGGCGTGAGGATGTGGAGGGCTCGGGACTTCCTGTGACCAGTCCCCCCGGCTCCCAGCTGTCTGCATCCTTCCGCCCCACCCAGGCAGCGCTCGGGGAGGAGAGGAGGCTGCACTGGCCTGGGCCTGGAAATGGCTCCATACAGCATCCTGTAAATATGTCATCTGGGGCTCGGGGCGGGGAGGCAGGGACAGGGACATCAATTAAAGATCATGTCCTGGGGCTTCCATGGAGCTCACACCAACGTGCGGTCTCTCCTTTCTGTAAATGACGGCGCTGTGACTCGGGACCCTTCCCCATCCTCCCTGGCCCTGGAGGAAACACGATGTCTGCAGCGCTGGAGGGGGGAAGGGAGCACCCAGGACCGGGCGCTGAGAGTCTGGGAGGAAGTGATGTACTTTTCCATTCCTGGCCGGGGAAATAAGCGACGATGGGTGGAGAGCCAGCCCTTCCGCTTCCTTGGCTCTCCCAGCGAAGAGAGCCGCCTTCCCCTGGCTGGGGCAAAGCAGAAGGGGAGGTGATAGGAAGCATCTTTCTCAAAGTCAGGAGACCCAACTTCCAATTTTTATTATTTTTTAAAGATTTTATTTATTTATTTGTCAGAGACAGAGGGAGAGAGAGCGAGCGAGCACAGACAGACAAAGAGGCAGGCAGAAGCAGAGGGAGAAGCAGGCTCCCCGCCGAGCAAGGAGCCCGATGTGGGACTCGATCCCAGGACCCTGGGATCATGACCTGAGCCGAAGGCAGCTGCTCAACCAACTGAGCCACCCAGGTGTCCCCCCAACATCCATTTTATGGTTACAGCCAGAGAAGCCCCTCCCAAGAGGTTTCAGAAAGCCGGTTAAAACCGCTAGTCTGGTCCCAGGGCACCTGCTCTCCGGCCTGCGGAGAATTTGCTGTTTGTCCTCTCTGTGCCTGGGGCAGCAAGGGACTGAGCTCTGCCAAGGCTCCGAGCCCTGCCAAGGCTCCGAGCCCCTCCCATCTTCCCCTTCAGAGGCTTCGGGCCTGGAGGTATCTGGCTTTCGAAGCCAGGCAGGTTCAGGGGAAATAGAAGGTAAGAGGTGGGGGCAGAGAATGAAAGCCAGGTAAGGGAGAGAGAATGGGAGCAAGAAAAAGCCGCGTTCAAGCACCTGGAGAGAAAGAGCAGCCGGTAGCTGGGTAACATAGCCCCATTCCCAAATGGGGGGTCTCCCGGGACCACCCCAGTACACATGCAGAGAGAGCAGGACTCGGGGTGGCCTGGGTTCCTGGTCTGCTCCCTGTGCTGAGTCCCCCAGGATATCAGGAACCTGCACCTCCTGTCTCCACGCCCTGGCAGCCCAGGCAGCCGGAACCCTACTGCAACTCACAGTCGTTGGCTGCCTGTGGTCTAGGCTGGCCCCGTCTGCGCTGGTTGCCCCCTCTCCACTCTCCTTCCTCATGCCCACTCCCTCCTCGCTCCTCCCTCTGTCCTGACCTTCAGACTCTGATGGGTCACACAGCTGAGACTTCAGGGGATGAAAAATGTGGCTTCCGGCAGAGGGCATGGGCGAGGCTTATCACAGGTGACTCGTGAAGGTCAGGGCACGGTCACTCTTGACACCTGCTTCTCAGCCTCAGGCCACAGCCCGGAGCCCCAGGAGTTACCTGGGTGAGCACCCAGAGGAGCGGGAGGCTACAGAGCAGAGCGGGCACTGGGGGGCAGTGGGAATACCAGGGAGGTGGCCTCAGCCCTCTGCCACGGGGCTGCCCTCCGATGCCAGCACGCCTCTCCCATGGCCGCTCTGCCCAGGGCTAGAATGGAACACAGAATGGGGTGGAACTGGACTGGAACACCAGATCCGGTCCAAACAGATCATCTGAAAAAATACTTGCTTTGGCTTCAGAACATGTCACAGAACATGTCTGGCAGAAAATATTTCCCCAAGAGTGTGGAGTGGAACCAGAAATTCGAAGGTGCTGTGAAGGCCACTATTGTAAGAATTCCCAGGTATATGTTTTTGATATAGTCTGCTCCCAGATCCTTTAACAGATCACCATCCCAGACTGCCTCTGTCGCACCTCCCTAACCCAGCGCTCACCTGTTCAGGATTTCTAGATGGATCGTGGGTCCAGATTTCAGTTCCCATTTCTACGTGTGGGTCTCCTCAGTGTCCTCCTGAGTTGAACGTGGCCACGATGGACAGCTGGGGTCACAAAGTTCACCCTGCGCTGTGCAGGTGCTCCGAATGTGTTTGCTGAGGTGAAGGAATGATTCTAAATCATTATGGCTCATCCTAGTGCCTAAACGGGTTTGTCCAAAAGAATTAAGTGCGCAGCCCACAGAGGCAAGCTACATGTGCATCTTTAAATTATCTAGTAACCGGGTGCCTGGGTGGCTCAGTGGGTTAAGCCGCTGCCTTCGGCTCAGGTCATGATCTCAGGGTCCTGGGATCGAGTCCCACATCGGGCTCTCTGCTCAGCAGGGGGCCTGCTTCCCTTCCCCTCTCTCTCTGCCTGCCTCTCTGCCTACTTGTGATCTCTGTCAAATAAATAAATAAAATCTTTAAAAAATAAAAAAATAAATTATCTAGTAACCCCATTAAAAAGAGAAACAGGTAAAGTTAGCATTAATACAATGTACCAAATTAAATATAACCAAAATATTCTCATTTCAACATGTAATCAACATAAAATGATCACTGAAATATTGCATGGGTTTTTTTGTTTGTTTGTTTGTTTGTCTTTGGTGCTAAGGTTTAGAAAGCAGGAGTGTATTCTGGACTTAGAACACCTGTCAGTCTAGACTAGCCACATTTCAAGAGCCACATGTGGCCAGCGGCCACCATATTGGACAGCGCAGGTCTAGACCAGAAGTATGAAGTTGCGCTGTCTCAACCCAGGAAACTCTGAAAGAAGGCAAGGCCGGGAGAGAGGAAATCAGTGAGGGCAGGAGACACCAGGATGGGCTGAGGTGAGGGGGCCACTAGGATGACCTGGGTGGGACTGGGCAATTTTAACTTAATCTTGAGGGAGAGACCTAGATGCATCCCGCCCTGAAAGCAGCTCTGGCCCCCAGAACGGGCTGCAGATAAGGCGTGATTTTTTTTTCTTTTAAATATATTTATTTACTTATTTGACAGAGAGAGATCACAAGTAGGCAGAGAAGCAGGCAGAGAGAGAAGGAGGGAAAGCAGGCTCCCTGCTGAGCAGAGAGCCCGATGCGGGGCTCGATCCCAGGACCCTGGGATCATGACCCGAGCTGAAGGCAGAGGGGTTTTTTTTTGTGTTTTTTTTTTGTTTTTGTTTTTGTTTTTAGATTTTATTTATTTATTTGATAGACAGAGATCACAAGTAGGCAAAGAGGCATGAAGAAAGAGAGACAGGAAGTGAACCAGGTTCCCCGCAGGTTCCCCGCCAAGCAGAGAGCCCAATGCGGGGCTAGATCCCAGGACCCTGGGATCATGACCTGAGCTGAAGGCAGAGTTTTTAACCCACTGAGCCACCCAGGCGCCCCTAAGGCGTGATTTCTATCCCGCTTTTCAGAAGGGCAGAGGAAGCCCAGGGACAGCCCCGGCCTGAGGCTTGGTGCCCACGAAGCCTCTTCTTGCCAAAACCCTTCGCAGGCGAGGGCTGTCAGCAACGGCTCGAGCTTCAGCTTCTGGCCTTCGAAGCTGGAGATTCATTCTCATTTGGTGAGAAGCCACAGACACAGGGAGGGAGCTCTGCACCCCAGTCCTACCCCCCCAGACCCTGACACCCTCTGCACCTCTGACCCAGGGCCCCAGCAGCTGTGGGGGTGCCCCAGGCCTCCTGGGGTTGAAAGCAAAAGCAGGGAACAGGCAATGTCCCTGCCCTGTGCCTCAGCGACGACTAGGGTGGCCCCCAAGAGGTCTTTAGATCTTGCAGCCTGGAAGAGGGGGTGCCTTGGCAGCGGGGGCCCTGGGGGCCTGGTCATCACCTAGGCCCTTGGGAGAGAAGTGTCTCCCTGCTCTGAGAGACTGACGAGGCTGGGAAGCAACAGATAACATCGCCCATGCCGCACTCGGCAAGAACCTTCTGCTTGGTCACACGTCGCCCTGCAGGTTCACTGTGAGGGGACAAGGTGCACACCCGGTGCTCCAGAATGCTGACAGGCGGCCCCTAATGCCTGACGGCCCTTCGCTCTTGCACACAACCCTTCACGCCGTCCATCTGACCACCAACTGAGACCGAGCCTGTCCCCGAGTTCAGTATACGTGCGGGCTCCCAGCCCCCTTCTTGGGCAATGCTTCAGTTGGGCTCTGGAGTGTTCTGTTTTGGTTTTGTTGTTGTTGTTGTTAAAAGATTTCACTTATTTCTCAGAGAGAGAGGGAGCAGGAGCATAAGCAGGGGGAGAAGCAGGCAGAGGGAGAAGCAGGCCCCCCGCAGAGCAGGGAGCCTGATGTGGGGCTTGATCCCAGGACCCCAGGATCATGACCTGAGCCGAAAGCAGTTGCTTAACCGAATGAGCCACCCAGGAGCCCCTTGTTTTGTTTTTCTACGATTTACTTATGTATTTGAGAGGGAGAGCATTGGGGAGGGGGCAGGGGAGAGGCAGGGGCAGGGAGAGAGAGAGAATCCCAGACCCCGCACTGAGCATGAAGCCCCACGCGGGGCTCGAGCCCACAAACCTGAGACCATGACCTGAGCGGAAATCAAGAGTCGGCTGCTCAAGCGACCGAGCCCCCCAGACGTCCCACTGGGCTGCGGAGTGTTAACCGCTGCTCCCCTCACTCCCACCCTGACCCCTCCTGCCTGGTCCTGGCTGTCAGCCAGACTGAACCCCTGCCCACTTGGCAGCCTACAGGCTTCCTGACAAGTGTCTGACCGGATGCCAATCTCTGTTCTCCCCAAGAGCCGTCTGCTTCTCCCAGGCGGATGTAGTGCCCACTTGGGTTTAAAAATAAGCTCACTGTCTGCTCTCTCCAGCCTGACCGCGGGAACAGCTTCCAGGTTAAGCCTGGTCCTGGCTGCCACTGCTCATAAGGTTCCACCAACATTCTACTGCGAGGAATGTGTCCCAGTTTCTGCCAAGCACAGCTCATATGGAGATCGTTCTAGAAAACTCCATCCTTTTCCATCTTTAAAAATAAGACCACCAGAGTGCCTGGGTGGCTCAGTGGGTTAAGTCTCTGCCTTCTGCTCAGGTCATGATCCCAGGGTCCTGGGACAGAGCTGTGGATCAGGGTCTCTGCTCAGCGGGGAGCCTGCTTCCTCCTCTTTCTCTCTGCCTGCCTCTCTGCCTACTTGTTTTCTCTGTCTGTCAAATAAATGAAATCTTTCAAAAATATATATATTAAAAATAAATAAATAAATAAATAATCAATGTTAAAATTTTAATTAATTTTAAAAATAAAGAAAAATATTTAAATAAAATTTTTAAATTTAATTTAATTAAAATTAATTTAAAAATAAATAGGGGAGCCTGGGTGGTTCAGTGGGTTGAAGCCTCTGCCTTCGGCTCAGGTCATTGTTTTGCCCCCGCAAAAATGGGTCCATGATTAAAGGAGCAAGACTGATATAAAGTGAAGGTCAAGCAAAGCTTTATTTCGCGCCAAGCATCAAGAATCAAACTGACCAGCCAGGGCCTCGCCTCTTACAGAGAGGGCGAACTTTCTCTGTTTCCCAGACTAGCTTTTAAGGGCAAAGGCCATGCCCTTGGGCCTGGCCACGCACAGGTGGCCAATGAGACTGTAACACACAGAGAAAGCTGCTGAATTACAATTTACCCTAGTAGACATTTGAACCAGCCTATCACCTTGGTCAGAATTGGCGCCCAAAAGGTGCCCAAAGGGCGGGGACCACACTCCTTGGTAACTAGGGAGACAGTATGCATCCCCCCACTGATCGGATGTCTCCACCTGGCCTGACCCACCCTTGTATTTGAGCTTTGTTACCTGGAGCTGGTTTCTGGGACTTGTTTTTAAGTAAGTCCCCTGGGGGAAGAGGGGGAGCAGGGACAGTTTAAGGGTTAAACAACGTTATTGTTTTAACCTTGATGGAAGCCTCTAGCTAAATAGGTCCTTACATTCCCCCCTTTTCTTTGGAGATTAGTCAAATCTTTTACTTTTCAGCCAGTTTTATACCCCCCTTTTAATGGCTGCTATAAACTGTTTTAAGGACTCCTGTGTGATTTACCCAGAAACAGGATTTCTCTCCTGGGGTTATGCAGAGTCCCCCCTCCTGTTTTATTAGAAACAGTATGTCAAGCCCCCCCTTTTTATTTTGCAATTGCTTATACCTCCGCCTATATCTTAACAACAGGAGCAACAATGAATTTAATGAACTCATTGTTCTTTGAGTTTTAGTTTTAGTCCACAAGGGGCGGGGTCCATCCGCAGTAGCATCCACCTCTTGGGGGATGTTTTCACCCTTGGCTTGTTTGATGTGACCTGCGTGAATCCAGGCCCTAATGCCTTCCACTTTTATTGCCATGGGGGTGGTCAAGATGAGAGTAAATTCCAGCGAGGCTCCAGGCTTCCCATTTGGTGGCGGTGTATCCAAACCAAGTCCTTGGGTTGGTAAGGATGTGGTTCCACCTCCGTCTCGGTCCCAGTGTGGGCAGTCTGGATCCGTGCCATGGGCTTTTTTAAGACAGACTGTAATGCCTGCAGTGACTGGAGTACAGATTCATCAGTCATTTCTGCTATAGCAACCTCTTGTAATCGAGGGCAGAGCTGGGGGAGGGGGTCTTCCAAACATCATTTCAAATGGGGTCACCTTATTTAAGTAGGGTGTACCTCGCGCCCCGAGGAGGGCAAAGGGATGGAGATCCACCCACCCACCGCCCGTCTCCAGAATTGACTTTGTCAAGTTCTCGTTAAGAGTATGGTTCATTCTTGGGGCGCCTGGGTGGCTCAGTGGGTTAAGCCTCTGCCTTCGGCTCGGGTCATGATCCCAGGGGCCTGGGATCGAGTCCCGCATGGGGCTCTCTGCTCAGCAGGGAGGCTGCTTCTCCTCATCTCTCTCTCTGTCTGTCTCTCTGCCTATTTGTGATCTCTCTCTCTGTCAAATAAAAAAATAAAATCTTTAAAAAAAAAAAAAAGAGTATGGTTCATTCTTGGGGTGCCTGGGTGGCTCAGTGGGTTAATGCCTCTGCCTTCAGCTCAGGTTATGATCCCAAGGTCGTGGGATCGAGCCCCGCGTCAGGCTCCCGCTTCCCTCTCTCTCTACCTGCCTCTCTGCCTACTTGTGATCTGTCAAATAAATAAATAAAATCTTAAAAAAAAAAAAAAAAGAGTACGGTTCATTCTTTCTACTTGCCTGGAGCTGTGGGGCCGGTAGGCACAATGTAGTTTCCAATTAGTGCCTACAGCTTTGGCCAATACCTGTGAGACTGAACTCACAAATGCAGGGCTTTTGCCTGACCCGATCACAAGAGGTGACCCAAACCTCTAGTAGCTTTTTGGCTACCACTCCTGCCATCCCATGTTTGGCAGAAAATGCCTTTGCCCAGCCGGAAAATGTACCAAAACTAACATATACTTGTGCCCGTATTTTCCCGGTTCATCTCTGTAAAACCTATTTCCCAATAAACTCCTGGTTCCTTACCTCTTTCTCTTTTCCCTCTTCCCATTCTAGTTCTTTCTGCATTTACCGCCTGATATTGAGTACATCTACTACCCACATCCTGAGCCATACGCCGTAATTTAGAAACCTGGAATTGCTTGCCCATAAGCTCTTTAAGCTTGCGTGTCCCTAAATGAGTGCCCTGATGTATTTGGCTTACTAATTTTCTTCCTAGTCTTCGAGGAAGAATTAACTTTCCTGTTCTAGTCTTAGCCCAATCCCCTTCATAGTCTAATTCAGTCCACTTCTGTAAATATACCGCATGCTTGACCAGGAGGGCCGTGGCAGCAATTACGCGGAGGCAAGGGGGAACTCAGCCGCTACTGGACCTAGTTTCTTGCTAAGATAGGCTGTTGGCCTTTGCCAAGGCCCCAGAGTCTGAGTCAAAACTCCTTCAGTCACCCTGCCTTTTCATCCACATACAAGTGGATGAACGTCTGGGATGGCCAGGGCTGGGGCCCGCAGTAAGGCTGTTTGTAATTCCCGAAATGCTCCTTCTGTCTCAGCGTCCACTCTACCTTCGTGAGTCCTCCCTTAGCCAGTTCGTAGAGAGGTCGCGCCATCTCCACGAACCGCAGTATCCTCAGCCTGCAGTGGCCCACCGTCCAAAGGAACTCCCTCGTGGAGACCAAAGCCTAAATACGTGGCGTGGCTCTTACAAAGCTGTGCTTCTATTGCTGACACCCGATACCCTTTCCCCCGCAGAGTCTGTAAGAGAGCTCTCGTCCCTTGCAAGCATGACCCATAGTCCTCAGCGGCTATTTCTACTATTCCTACGAACTCAGCAGATTCTTCCTTTCAAATCCTTCCATTTTATGAAGTTTCCTCCTTATACCTGGGGCTGACTGACTGGCAAAAAACAAGACTGTCTACACGAGTTATCTAGCAACTTCTCTGAAGTTTACCTTAAGCTGTCTAGCTTAGGTAAATAAACATTTAATAACATTCTAATCTAGAATTTAACACCCATAAAGGCATGTTATTAAAACATAATTTTTCTCTCTAAAATAACCCTCATTTCCAGAGCTAGCCAAATCAGGACTAATTCATTTGAAAAACAAGTCCAGTTTTAACAAACTTGGCCTAATTATTTACATAAGCTCAGCAAGAACAGTAAGTAATCATATAGATCTTTTAGAATCTGCTTTGTTGGAACTTTTTAAAAAATATTTTATTTATTTATTTGACAGACAGAGATCACAAGTAGACAGAGAGGCAGGCAGAGAGAGAGGAGGAAGCAGGCTCCTGGCTGAACAGAGAGCCCGATGCGGGGCTCGATCCCAGGACCCGGGGATCATGACCTGAGCTGAAGGCAGAGGCTTTAACCCATTGAGTCACCCAGGCACCCCTGGAACTTCTTATAAGGAATCTCTAGGTTGAACTTTTAATAGTCTCTCCGAGCCAGAAGCCAAGCCACGTACTTGCCATCAGACGTGCCTGCAATACCTGTTGACTTGGGCAACTGCCTCTCCCTGAGGTCCCCAAAGTATCCTGAGGCTCCTACTCCTACCAGGGAGTGACATTCTTTACTCACCTGGTGAGGCTGCTGGGAACTCTGTAAGCAAGGTATCAGGCCAACAGTTCCAAAGGGCTTTATGGCTCCAGGTTTTATAAAGCCAACCTTAGTTCCTTTAAGCTGCTGGTCATATCTGAGTCTTTTCAAATATGACATTCCGTCAAAGCCTTGGTAAAATAACCAGTTCCCAATGGTGTCCTGTTACAAGGAGAACAGATTCTTATTGAGTTTATGCAAATGACTGATTGCCAAGGAAGAAAGAGTATTTACTGAGACCTTTTGGTTTCAGAGGGTTCAGATAGAGAGAAAAGTTGAATGCCTTGGTTCGTTTACAAATGAGTACTTTTACATCTCTGTAAGTTACAGATAACTTAAGAAAAATTTTCCCTAGTATGGAGGAGCAAACATTACAGAAGTAGTCATGTTTAAAATAAGACAAAACAGGGGCGCCTGGGTGGCTCAGTGGGTTAAGCCGTTGCCTTTGGCTCAGGTCATGATCTCAGAGTCCTGGGATCGAGCCCCACATCGGGCTCTCTGCTCAGCAGGGAGCCTGCTTCCTCCTCTCTCTCTGCCTACCTCTCTGCCTGCTTGTGATCTCTGTCTGTCAAATGAATAAATAAAATCTTTAAAAATAAATAAATAAATAAAAATAAAATAAGACAAAACATTAAGAAACATAACATTACAACCTTTCAGTTCACCTAGTCCCATGTTAATTCTGGTTTAGTCCGAATGTAGCCCTTACTTCTGTAAATTCTTACCCATTACAGTTCCCAGGATTTTATTTTATTTTATTTTATTTTATTTTAAATTTATTTTTTTTAATTTATTTGAAAGACAGAGATCACAAGTAGGCAGAGAGGCAGGCAGCGAGAGAGCCAGGGAAGCAGGCTCGATCCCAGGACTCTGAGACCATGACCTGAGCCAAAAGCAGAGTCTTTTTTTTTTTTTTTTTAAAGACTTTATTTATTTATTTGACAGAGAGAAATCACAAGTAGATGGAGAGGCAGGCAGAGAGAGAGAGAGGGAAGCAGGCTCCCTGCCAAGCAGAGAGCCCGATGCGGGACTCGATCCCAGGACCCTGAGAACATGACCTGAGCCGAAGGCAGCGGCTTAACCCACTGAGCCACCCAGGCGCCCAAAAGCAGAGTCTTTAACCCACTGAGCCACCCAGGTGCCCCAGTTCCCAGGATTTTTAACATATCAAAGACCTGTATTTATCCTGAAAGTCTCCCATATGAATTTCCTTTAAGGCAGAATTCATCTTACAAGAGAATTAAAACAATTACAAATGACAAAAACTCAGAATAGATACGGTTAAATATCAAGTGATGATCCTTACCAAAACATTAAACTCTAGGAAATGTATAGAACCTCTAGAGTAGTTACAGCATTTACCCAAATGTAACCCAAGGTTTATCATTGGTTTAGCAGTACTCCCAGAGTAATTTAGCATATCAAGGAAAAACCTGGAGTCAAAGAGATCTCATTTAAAACTCTGGGCAGGCACAAAGAGAAAACCATTTACATTTTCTTAAAAATACTTTATTTATTTATTTGACAGGTAGAGATCACAAGTAGGCAGACAGGCAGGCAGAGAGTGAGAGGAGGAAGCAGGCTCCCTGGTGAGCAGAGACCCTGATTCGGGGCTCGATCCCAGGACCCTGGGATCATGACCTGAGCCAAAGGCAGAGGCTTTAACCCACTGAGCCACCCAGGTGCCCCTACATTTTTTTTTAAACAGATCAATTAATCTAAGAAAACCTTGCCCTTTTAAACAGAGACAAAACCAGGTGTTTGTTTGTTTGTTTGTTTGTTTGTTTTATACCAGTGTTTCTCCTCTCTTTTTTCTAAAATAGTGTTTTCTGGGTTTCCCTCCCATCGTGAATGATGTCGCAGACAAAGGGAGGGGATCTTTCAGATGCTGTCCTGCTTGCATCCCTTGCGGGAACTTAGAAGCATCTTAGCTAAGGTCTGTCCGTATAAGCCCCGGACCAGGCTACTCCGTGGAGAAGATGACCGTAAGGCCATATGACACCCCGCGAGACTCACGATGCAGCCCACTCAGACTCTGTAGCCAAAGTGGTGGAGCCACACAGACACATTCACAGAATCAGGCCCTCTTCATTCAAAGAGGTTGGACACCCCGCTCTGGGTATCCCTGGCTAATGGGAGGCAATCAGTCTCCCCTTCCGTTCTTTATGAATGGATCTAGCTCAGACAGTGGCCCCGGGGCTGTTTTTCTTTTTTATTCAAACAGGATCAGGCTTCTGGTCTTTTCTCTCCTTTTTACACATCTCCTACTTTTCTACATACAGAGTTGTTTCCCGTATTTCCATCAGTCTTAGTTACACTTAGCACTATTTTGTAGTCTTTTTTTTTTTTTTAAAGATTTTATTTATTTATCAGAGAGAAAGAGGGAGAGAGCGAGCACAGGCAGACAGAATGGCAGGCAGAGGCAGAGGGAGAAGCAGGCTCCCCGCTGAGCAAGGAGCCCGATGCGGGACTCGATCCCAGGACGCTGGGATCATGACCCGAGCCGAAGGCAGCTGCTCAACCAACTGAGCCACCCAGGCGTCCCAGAATTTTGTACTCTTAGAAATACCTTAACCTCTACTGAAGACTAAATATAAACCAATTGTGAACTGTTACAACAGAATTCTTTAGATGACACGTTTATCAATCAGTTAAGCACAAAACATGTTTACCAACAGATTTCAAAAGCACAAACCTAGTTCCAGCGACCAGCGCTCTAGCATTTTATCCCATTTGGTTTAAAGTTTCAGGTTAGCAAAGACTTTGAAAGCTGCTTTAACAATTATCCACTAAAACTTTGAGACCAGTTGGGCGCCTGGGTGGCTCAGTGAGTTGGGCCTCTGCCTTCGGCTCAGGTCATGATCTCAGGGTCCTGGTGATGAAGTCCCAGAACCCAAGTCAGGTTCGGTGGGGTGAGGAGGTTCGGAGCTGACGACTAAAGAAAGAATTCTTAAGACGTCGTTGGTGCAAAAGGTGATTTATTAGAGCACGGGGACAGGGCCCGTGGGCAGGCAGAGATGCGGCTGCCCCGGGTTGTGAAGGTGGGCATGTTATATACCCCACGGTTGGGTAGGTGAGGACAAAGGGGTGTTCAGAAGGGCTATTGGGGCAAAGAATACTATCAGGATATTGAAGGCTTAGTTGCTATCGAGTAAAGACAATTGGAAGTCTGGTGGAATGTACCATTCCTGCTATCAAGCATCCTTGTTAATAAGATTTAGGTTTAGAAGAAATTTAACTTTATTTACTTTTCCTTCTACTTCCACCTCCTTCAGTTTTTATGGAGGGGAGGGTAACATTAGGCTTGAGGAACTGAGTTCTGTGTCTTTGGAGATTGGGCTAGTGATAAGGTAACTTCTTTGTTGTAATCTCAAGGAAATTTGCAAACCAAGGGAGATTCCTGTCTTGCAGGATTGCGATCTCAGCAAGTTAACTATTTATCATTTTATGGCAGTCAGGGGTGCCTGCTACACATATGGAGGGGAACAGATGAAGGGGGGGGTGCAAGGCGCCAGCTTTTGCTTTGTCCTCAGCCAGCCTCTTGCTCCCTCATCATTGGGATTGATTACCGCATCAGGCTCTCTGCTCGGCGGGAGCCTGCTTCCTCCTCTCTCTCTGCCTGCCTCTCTGCCTACTTGTGATCTCTGTCAAATAAATAAATAAATAAATATATTTAAAAAAAAAAAACTTTGAGACAATTAACCATCAGTTTAGTCATCTCTTTGCTGACAGATTTAACACAGATTTTAACAGATTTTAACACATAACACGAGCTTATCTGACCTGAAGTAAAAATTCTGAAGTTTCACATTTACTACTGTGAACTCAAAGGGCATGTTTATCCTAATTAACCCAACAAATTTAACTTAGTTCAAATACTGATTTCTGTTCCACCTAGGCCACTCTGTTTCGAATGTTTACCTGAGACCCAGGTGGGAAGATCTGGAGTGGGGGGTATTGGGTCCAGGGGGGGCTCTTCTTGTTTCCCAACAGTGAAGAACAGAAAAAAGTGCCAGCAGAATGCAGAGAAAGGGTTCCCAGTTCTAGGACTCATCAGCTCCAAGAGAGGAACAGACGCCATGCTTTCCCACCAGCAAGGGGGAGGGGCTAGGCAGTCCCTGTCGGGCCAGAGAGGGCAAGGAATGTCCCCGAAACAAAGTTGTTTCGGCAGCTGCTTGGGAATATTCCTTAAAGTCTCTGTCTCAAGTTAGACTACCCCCAACTGGCTCCAGTAAAGCCATTAAAAGTCAGAGTCCCTTACTCTCTGCTTGCCCCATTCCTTCAAACACAGCAAACAGCACAGGAGACAACAAAAAGACAAGACAAAGACAACTACAGGCCCAGAAGTTCTTAGCCAGAACCTGCCACCGGTGGGGACTTTTTGATCTTCTGGCCGTCCAGGGGGACTCGAACCCCCTGGCAATCTGCCAGTGGAGGGAAGGGGTGTCCCCGCAGCCTCTCCAGCCCTGGGGAGCATGGCCGCTTCTCCCCGGTGGGCTATACCTGGATCTCCACCCAGACAGACAGACCGATCTCACAGAGCACCTGGAGATCAGTGGATCCCACAGAGTAAAATCTGTGAGATCTTACCTTGAGGCTTTTCCCGGAAATTCTGATGCTGGCTCAGTTCTCATTGTTTAATCCCGACAGATCCCCCATATGTTATCCGCCCCCAAAATGGGTCCGTGATTAAAGCAGTGAGACTGATATAAAGCGAAGGTCAAGCAAAGCTTTATTTCACGCCAAGCATCAAGAATCAAACTGACCAGCCAGGGCCTTGCCTCTTACAGAGAGGGCGAACTTTCTCTGTTTCCCAGACTAGCTTTTAAGGGCAAAGGCCATGCGGTTGGGCCTGGCCACACACAGGTGGCCAATGGGACTGTAACACACAGAGAAAGCTGCACAGTCATTCTAGGTGACCAATTGAATTACAATTTACCCTAGTAGACATTTGAACCAGCCTACCACCTTGATCAGAATTGGCACCCAAAAGGTGCCCAAAGGGCGGGGACCACACTCCTTGGTAACTAGGGAGACAGTATGCATCCCCCCACTGATCGGATGTCTCCACCTGGCCTGACCCACCCTTGTATTTGAGCTTTGTTACCTGGAGCTTGTTTCTGGGACTTGTTTTTAAGTAAGTTCCCTGGGGAAGGGGCGCAGGGACAGTTTAAGGGTTAAACAACGTTATTGTTTTAACCTTGATGGAAGCCTCTAGCTAAATAGGTCCTTACAGTCATGATCTCAGGGTCCTGGGATCGAGCCCCGCATCGGGCTCTCTGCTCAGCAGGGAGCCTGCTTCCTCCCTCCTCTCTCTCTGCCCTGCCTCTCTGCCTACTTGTGATCGGTGTCTGTCAAATAAATAAATAAATAAATCTTAAAAAATAAAAAAAAAAAAAAGAATAAATAAAAATAAATAAATAAAAACAAAAACCACCACGTCAAAAACAGCCCGTGGCTACCAGCCCCCTGTCTTCAGAGCCACATCTGTTGATAGAACAGCCCCATTTCCTCACCACCCATCCAGTCCTCGGAGCCAACAGTGGAGGTTGCCAACTCGGAATCCAAATCCTACTCCACCCCATCATCCGGATCCGGATCCGGATCCTGGCAATGGCCACCTCTGGGCCTGCACTCTCCAGTCCTGCCTCGGGCCCCGCCCCGCCCCCCCCACCCCCCCCAGCTCTGGCTCACCTGTTTGCCCCCTCCTCCCTCTCAGGGCCATGCTCACCTCTCAGCTCCAATGTCTTTCGGTTCCTTGACAATTCTTGCCCTTGGAATTTCTCCCTATTTACAGTTTCATCTCTCACTTTACCTGGCTAATTCTTATTCTACCTTTTGCTCTCAACTTACTTTATTTTATTTCTTTTTTAAAGATTTTATTTTTGCAAGAGAGAGTAAGCACGAGCAGCTGGATGGGGGTGAGGGCAGAGGGAGAAGCAGAAGTCCCCCTGAGCTGGGATCCTGATGCGGGGATTCAATTGATCCCGGGACCCTGGGATCATGACCTGAGCCAAAGGCAGCTGCATAACTGACTGAGCTACCCAGGCGTCTCCTGGCTCTCAGTTTATGTCATTTGCTCCAGAAGGCCAACCTGGTTTGGGTGTCCCCTGCAGGCTCTCCAGCACTCCCAAGGTCGTGAAGGGTGGGCCAGCTCTGGTTTTTACCATATTTCCAGCACGTGCAACACTCCATAGCGCTCAATCAATGTTTGTCGAAGTGGGGCCGTCCAAAGACTAGAGCAGGCTGGTGGGTTGTGTGTTGAGTTAGAAGAAAAAGGAGAAACATAAAATTGGGCCTGAACATCGGGCTGGCTCAGGATTGCTCCTGTTTAGCTGGAGTTTAATCTGGAATTTGAGTGACTTCGGGGTGTGGAGGCAAAAAGAGTTTCATTTGAGCCTGTACCCCATGGCATGTGCTCACAGTGGAAATTTCTTTTTCTTTCTTTCTTTCTTTTTTTATATTTTTTATTTTTAAGATTTTATTCATTTGTCGGAGAGAGAGAGAGAGCACAAGCAGAGGGAGAAGCAGGCTTCCTGCTGAGCAAGGAGCCCGATGAGGGACTAGATCCCAGGACTCAGCCAAAGGCAGATGCCTAACTGACTGAGCCACCCAGGTATCCCATCACTGTGGAAACTTCTTTCCCAAAGCACAACAGAAAGAAAAATTGACTTGCTGCTGTAAAAAAAAAAAAAAAAAAAAAAAAGAATTAGGAATATATTCGCAAATCCACCTCCCTCCCCAACTAGCTTCCCTTGTTAGCCTTTCCAGATGGATCCGTGGAAATCTTATGCTTCCAACATCAGGCAACCCCTGTCTATGAGGCCCCAGCAGAGTGCTCCCCGGGGGCCAGGCACTGGGGCAGCACCTCCCGTAGTCCTCACTTGCCATCACCAGCCCCACAGCACAGAGAAGCGTACCTGGCCTTAGAGGACGCGCCCCCTTGAACTCACTGTTCCTGTAGCACTGGTCTGACACTCTCACTTTTATGTGAAGGTCCTATTTTCTGCAGCGTTGTGAAGCCCCCCACGAGTCTCATTTTCTCCCTGCATCTTCCCCAGGGCCTCTCTACCCAGGATCACCTCGCACAGCCTCATGGTTGAGGGCAGGGCACCCTGCGCCGTCCCCGTGGTCCAGAACGCGAGGGACAACAGGTCTGCGGCTCCAACACCAGGGCCAAACGCTCCCTTCAAAGGACATTTATGGGTGCTTCCCCTTTCTGAGTCTCTCATAAATGTCAAAGACTTAGTGTTTATTTGCTAAAATACTTGCCCAGCATCTCTAGCAGCTTAAGGAGAAAGAATCAAGGATGTGAAGAAAAAGAATTTAGTGACCGGTGCTGTTGCAAAGGGAATGGAGACTGAAATCCTGCTTATTCTGACAGAAGTGCAGGATCCGGAGACGTAGGACTGGGACAGTCCTTGAAGTATGTGAAGACCGCGGGGGCAAGTCTTCTCTTCCTCAGGCTCATCATCCTTTGGATTCAAGTGCTCCTCATTGTCTGACCTGTGCTGCCATTGTCTTCTGGGTACCCCCCAACCTGCCCAAAGACAGAGAGAAGCCCAGTGCGCCGAACCCAGTAGAGCCAGAACCATGGGCCCGTCGCCTTCGTGGATGAAAAATCCTATCTCTACCCAGTAGTAACGGTGCCCAGATCAGACCACAGCAGCAACGTGCATTCATTCGCCTTCGTCTTACCATGATTTGGCCTAAATCCGTAGACAGGAAATCTGAGAAAGTTGTTATTTTTAAAGATTTTTAAAAATTTCTTTTATTTTCATTTTCATTTTTTTAAAGATGTTATTTATTTATTTGACAGACAGAAATCACAAGTAGGCAGAGAGGCAGAGAGAGAGAGAGGAAGGGAAGCAGGCTCCCCGCTGAGCAGAGAGCCCGATGTGGGGCTCAATCCCAGGACCCTGAGATCATGACCTGAGCTGAAGGCAGAGGCTTTAACCCACTGAGCCACCCAGGTGCCCCTAAAGATTTTTTTTTAAAGATTTTTATTTATTTATTTGACAGAGAGAGAGAGAGATCACAAGTAGGCAGAAAGGCAGGCAGAGAGAGGAGGAAGCAGGCTCCCTGCTGAGCAGAGAGCCTGATGCGGGACTCGATCCCAAGACCCTGGGATCATGACATGAGCCAAAGGCAGAGGCTTTAACCCACTGAGCCACCCAGGCGCCCCTTCATTTTAAATTTTTAAAAAGATTTTATTTGGGATGCCTGGGTGGCTCAGTTGGTTAAGCAGCTGCCTTCGGCTCAGGTCATGATCCCAGCGTCCTGGGATCGAGTCCCACATCGGGCTCCTTGCTTGGCAGGAGCCTCTGTCTCTGCCTGCCACTCTGTCTGCCTGTGCTCGCTCTTTCCCTCTCTCTCTCTGACAAATAAATAAAATCTTTAAAAAAAAAATCTTTAAAAAGATTTTATTTATTTGACAGAGAGAGATACAACGAGAGAGGGAACACAAGCAGGGTGAGTGGGAGAGGGAGAAGCAGGCTTCTTGTGAAGCAGGGAGCCTGATGCGGGGCTCGATCCCAGGACCCTGTGATGGTGACCTGAGTGGAAGGCAGATTCTTAACAACTGAGCCACCTGGGTGCCCCAAGAGTTTATTTTTAAATAATCTCTACACCCAGTGTGGGGCTCAAACCCATCACCCCAAGCTCAAGAGTCACATGCTCTGTTCCAGGTGCCCCTGAGGAAGTTCTTTGAACGAAATTGATGTAGCTTTTCGTTTTTAGGAAGGTACCAGAGACTGTATATCAGTCCTTGTTCGAAGAACTGACTACACGTTAAAACTAGAAGCTGTGCTTGGAGGGACAGCGGAGGGACCCCCCATTAAAGATCTGCAAGCTCTTTCCTTCTGGTACCTGCAAAGCCCCTTCCGGGAGGTGATCTCTCTTGTTCTCTTGAGAACATGGAGCCAGGCAAGGCCATGTTACTGGGGGCTGGAAATCTGAAGCTGAAGGTGGGCCCAGCTGTGTCGCCGGCCACATGGTCATTGACACAGTGCAGCAGGTGCACAGGACAAGGTGATACCTTCCGTGCTAGCTGCGATCCACACAGGAAAAAACTGTGGGAGAATTCGAAGAAGTGGAGCAGTGGCTACACGAGGGAGAAACGCTGCTGGGAAACCGGATGTAGGGATTTTTATTTTTCATTCATTTAATACATTTTGGTGGCTGGCTGGCTCCGTTGTTTGAAGCTTCAATTCAGGTCATGATTTCAGGGTCCTGGGATCAAGCCCCGCATTGGGCTCCCTGCTCAGCAGGAAGCCTGCTTCTTCTTCTCCCACTCCGCCCATTTATGCTCCCCTCTCTCTCTCTGTCAATATAAATTAAAAAATCTTAAAAAGATGGGGCGCCTGGGTGGCTCAGTGGGGTAAAGCCTCTGCCTTTGGCTCAGGTCATGATCCCAAGGTCCTGGGATCGAGCCCCCACATCAGGCTCTCTGCTCAGCGGGGAGCCTGCTTCCTCCCCTCTCTCTGCCTCTCTGCCTACTTGTGATCTCTGTCAAATAAATAAATAAAATATTTTTTAAAAAATCTTAAAGAGAAAAAGCATTTAATACACTTTTATTAATTAATTAATTTTTATTTATTTATTTCCTGGCTGCTTGGAGTTTATTTTCCACTTGGTGCAAGGCATACGGTTACAGGGTGTCACGAAGACTTACGTGGGGCCTGGATAGTAAAGGGGACCGGGGTTCTCTCAACTTCCCCTTTGGTGTTTTGCTGTTTTGCTCTAAAAGAACCCATATTCTTCAGCGGGCTGCAGCCTGGAGTCCACGGGGAGGAGAGGGTCTCTGATGAGCTCAGCAACCCCTGACGCCTGGCAGTGGCTGCTCAGGACTGGGCCCCACTGTTGGCTTTGCCAGGCTCCCCACCAGGCTGCTCCCTCAGGGTTTCCAGAGCCAAGTCACAGGTGACCCTGCCCCTGGAGGCCCAGGGAGAGTCCCCGCTGGGGGAGAACGTAGGGTCAGAGGCTGCTTCCACCTGCCCCCATCTCCCACACTGGCCCCCAGGTGGGTGGACTCCCTGTTCCGGGGACTCCAACATGGTGGCCATGGATGGATGGATGGGAGAGTGGACTTCCTGCAAAAGAAGCCTGTGCCCCGGTGCCTCGGGTGCAACTTGGAGACCCATGTAGCCGGGACTGGCTTCCCCAGGATTGTCTGCACTTGCTCAGGACCTGTAACTGGACATGACAGCCCAGTGGCACTGGTGACAGTCATGGTTGACCACGAATGAGGCCACTGCCATGCTGTGGTTTGTGGGCTGCTGGAAACCTCTGCTTGGAGGGATGTTGGGCCACGGAGCCAAAGGCCACTCTACCCTCACTGTGCGCTCAGGGTGGTAATTTAAAAAAAAAAGATTTTATTTATTTAACAGACATAGATCACAAGTAGGCAGAGAGGCAGGCAGAGACTGGGGGAAGCCAAGCAAAGAACCTGATGCGGGCCTCGATCCTAGGACCCAAGCTGAAGGCAGAGGCTTTAACCCACTGAGCCACCCAGGCGCCCCTGCATGTGTGCTTTGAACAAGAGAATGACTTTTTTAGGGAGGGGCAAGTATTGACATCTTTTGTTTTCTCTTTATTCGTTCCTGAATTTTCCAAGTCTTTTATAAGGACCATGTGATAATATCCTCATAACCAGAAAAGATGTCATTGAAGTTGAATAACCAACCATGCAAAAAGCCCCAGCAGGCAATGGTATTTGCATTAAAACAACAATAAAAACAAAAACAAACCCTCACAAAAGTCATTGAACTGTACACTAGATAAGGTCACCTTTATTGTCTGCAAATTATGCCCCATAAAGTTTTTTTTTTTTTTTTTAAAGATTTTATTTGAGAGAGAGAGTGAGAGCAGGAGCAGGGGGAGCTGCAGGCAGAGGGAGAAGCAGGCTCCCTGCTCAGGGCTCAATCCCAGGACCCTGGGATCATGACCTGAGCTGAAGGCAGACTCTTGACTGGCTAAGCTACCCAGGCACCCCCACTAAAGTTCATTTTAAGAAATTAAAAAAGCTTTAGAGCTCTTACATTTCATTTTAAGCCATCCATGTTGTCGTGCAGAGCTCATCAACTTCCTGGTGAGTAAATTCATGAACACCAGCACTAGCCACTCCTGTGAAATTTCTTTTTTCTTTTTCTTTTTTTTTTTTTTTTTTTTAAGATTTTATATTTGACAGATCACAAGAAGGCAGAGAGGCAGGCAGAGCAGCAGGCAGAGAGAGAGAGGAGGAAGCAGGCTCCCCGCTGAGCAGAGAGCCCGATGCAGGGTTCCATCCCAGGACCCTGAGACCATGACCTGAGCTAAAGGCAGAGGCTTAAACCCACTGAGCCGCCCAGGCGCCCCTCCTGTGAAATTTCTATGTGCCCCCTTGCAAGACAATTCATTAAAGCTAACTTTGGTGTCACCAATTCTGGGTTTGGGGTCCTACAGCCTATTATTAAAGATGACATTTGTAATTCTCTTGAATAAATAGTTTGCTTAATGGGGCGCCTGGCTGGCTCGGTTGGAAGAGCATGCAACTCTTGATCTCTGGGTCATGAGTTTGAGCCCCACACTGGGTGTAGCGATTACTTAAATAAATAAAACTTTTTTTTCTTTTTAAGTTTTTATTTATTTGACAGAGAGAGAGAGATCACAAGTAGGCAGAGAGGCAGGCAGAGAGGGTGGGGGGAAGCAGGCTCCCCGCCAAGCAGAGAGCCCGATGTGGGGCCCGATCCCAGGACCCTGAGATCATGACCTGAGCTGAAGGCAGAGGCTTTAGCCCACTGAGCCACACAGGCGCCCCATAAATAAAACTTTTAACAACAAAAAAAAACACAAATAAATGGTGTTTAAGCAACAAATAATCATGTGTATATTCTTGTATGTGCATAAATATTCCTGCAGTGATTAGCTCTGAGGAATAGTAATAGGAAGAAATGAGAGAGACTTTTTCTGTTTTATATCTTTTAGTACTGATCAAGATGCTTTTATTATTTCGTTTTAGTAAGTTTGTCATTTTTATTTTTAAAGAAAGAGTGTGAGCAGGGGAGGGGCAGAAGGAGAGGGAGAGGTTTTTTTTTTTTAAATTTTTATTTATTCAATAGAGACACAGCAAGAGAGGGAACACAAGCAGAGGGAGAAGGAGAAGCAGGCTTCCCGCTGAGCAAGGAGCCTGATGTGGGGCTCCATCTCAAGACCCTAGGATCATGACCTGAGCCTAAGGCAGAGACTTAACAACTGAGCCACCCACGTGCCCTAGAGGGAGAGGTTCTTAAGCAGGCTCCACACTCAGTACAGAGCCTGACGAGGGGCTTGATCTTGTAACTCTGAGATCACGACTGGAGCCAAAATCAGGAGTCGGATGCTTAACAGACTGAGCCACTCAGGTGCCCCCCCATTTTTTTTAAAGCTCTCTGTCCAACGTAGGGCTCAGATTCACAACCCCCAAATCAAAAGTCACATCTCTACTGACTGAAGCAGCCAAGTATCCCAATAAATGAGTTTTTTAAAAAGCAGGCTGGTTGGGCGCCTGGGTGGCTCAGTGGGTTGAGCCGCTGCCTTTGGCTCGGGTCATGATCTCAGGGTCCTGGGATCGAGTCCCGCATCGGGCTCTCTGCTCAGCAGGGAGCCTGCTTCCTCCTCTCTCTCTCTGCCTGCCACTCTGCCTACTTGTGATCTCTCTCTGTCAAATAAATAAATAAAATCTTAAAAAAAAAAAAAAAAAAAAGCAGGCTGGTTGCTGGCCCGAGTTTGGGTTGATATGGCTAGTAAATTGCTGATAAAATCACAGAACCAAAAAATGGTTTGCATTAGAGAAGAATTGCTATAAACAGGGAAGTCCAAAACACACTGTGTACCAGGAGCATGATTTCTTACCTTTCCTCATCAAGGGCTCAGACTTGGCACAGTGCTTTGCTTGCTGTTTTTCTAATAGTTGACTAAAGCCTTTTTTTTTTTTTTTTTAAGGTTTTATTTATTTGTCAAGAGAGAGTGAGAGTGCACAAGCCAGGGAAACCACAGGCAGAGGGAGAACCAGGCTCCCTTCTCAGCAGGACTCAAACTCAGGACCCAGGGATCGTGATGAGCCAAAGGCAGATGCTTAACCAACTGAGCCACCCAGGTGTCCCAGACTAAAAGCCTTTTCCATCCTCTGTTACCAGCCTCAGAACCCGTGCCTGAGTCCAATCAAGATGGGGTTGCTAGTTTTAGCAAATAACATAGGACACTCAGTAACGTTTGAATTTTGGAAAAATGACAAATAATTTTGAACATATCAGTATTGCCTGTATATAATATACGATATATAAAAACCGATTCGTTGTGGATTTGAACTTCAAATTTAACGAGGCGTCGTGTGTTTTATCTGGCAACCCTAAGCCAAAGGTAATGGGTTCCTGGCCAGGCCATGTATTTCAGGCCAACCTATGCTGATCTATTCAGTCTTCTCTGGCAGTCCCTGGTTGTGCTCGGGCACATCAGATCCCTCCTGACCGCACAAGGCCCTCCTGACCGCAACACCCCAGCCCCACGGTGCAAGCTCGGCCCTTCCCTCTCCTATTTCTTCCCAGGTTCATGGAGACTACTCAGAAGAGCCAGCTTGAGTGGCCACTCACTGCCTAAGGGCAATGAGTTAAATGAGAAGAAAAGCAGTAACCACCCCACGCTGTCTCTTCTAGGCCAACGAGTCCCCAAAAGCAGACCGACCGCTGGAATCAAGCAGCATCATCGCAAGCTGGTCTATGATCGAGACGGGGTCAAACGCTGCAGACTTTGTCCACGATCATTTTCCCAGCAAAACGTGAAGTAAACAATCTGCTGACAATTTGCACTTACCCTATTTCCAGGGCTTTTGCCTTTAAAGGCATCTCAAGGAGCCCCAATCCTCATGCAGACCATTCTGCAGAGGCTGGGGCCTGTCACTGCTGTCCACAGCACCTGGGTACAGAATCAAACATCCATCTCTGCCTGCTGGGCACAAGCCACAGCTGCAACGTGCTTTCAGAAAAATGGGCCAGGCCAAAGGGGCTCCCTGTCAGTGCTTTTCAATGTTCCCAGTGCAAAGATAAAATTTCACTTTCACAGGACTACACAAACTAAAAATAAAATTGGAAAAAAAAGCGATCTAGTTCTGTATCATTTTTCCCCATGGTCAGGTCCCATTCAGGTCACTGGCTGTGCAGGGAAATCGGTTATGAACAGTTGCTTGGCTCTGCCTTGCCTGGGGTTTAAGGCTGTCAGCCAGCCGTGCCCTCTGTGATGGCCCCAGAGAGCAGAGCAGACAAGGATACTTGTGGAAGGTTCGGCCGAGGGTAAAGAGGGAATCCGGTCAGCTTTTCCTCCAGGCACTAGCAGTGGGCTTCCTTGGGTTTTCTCTCACAATCCCTGAATCTAGTAGAAAATAGGCCTACCGTGTCAAGGACAGGGCAAGGAAATGCTGTGCCATTTCCTCAGGATTGAGAGGGCAGGAGAAAGCCAACCGACAGCGAATGCCTGTCACCATGTCATCTTCTCTTTTTCTTGTTTTCCACTCCTGAGTCACTTCCCATTTCTCATTTCCTCAAAGATGCCATTCAACGTAGGGTGGGGGAACTTCTAAGTAATGATACCAACTCATGACACAGAAGGGGAGAGGAGTCTCTTTACGTGCGGCTCGTCATAGCCATAAAGTGGAAGTCGGAGTCTGTACTGCACGAGATTTTAAAACACTTCTGTATCTAGTCCAGGACCGCATGCTTCCCAGCACCCAGCCCCTGCAAGTCCCTTACGGCTTCTTCTGCCCATCACTCTACAGTGCTCCACTCCAGGCCATCAGGCATTGTGGGCTCCTGTGCAATGCCAGGTCTAAACCTGGAAAGGAGACCATTCAAAATAAACCCTCTCCCTGGCACACACTTGAAGTTTTTGTTTCTTTTTCCTAAGATCAGTGGTTCTCAAAACTTAATGTGATTATTATATGCAGAAAATTGTTGGGTGAGGCACCTATTCTGTACCTTCCAGGGGTGGTTACTCAACCGTATGCATTTGCAACTATATACTAAATAGTGAATTTCACATGTGAAATTCTACCTTAAAATATCTTTTTAATGTTCTATTTATTTATTTGACAGACAGAGATCACAAGTAGGCAGAGAGGCAGGCAGAGAGAGAGGGGGAAGCAGGTGCCTGGTTGAGCAGAGAGCCTGATGTAGGGCTTGATCCCAGAACCCTGGGATCATGACCTGAGCTCAAGACAGAGGCTCTAACCCACTGAGCTACACAGGCGCCCCTACCTTAAAAGATTTTTAAACAACTGCCTAGAGAACTTAGATCTGATTACGAAGGCCTGAGATGTATCCAAGGAACCTACATTTTATTTTAAAGATTTTATTTATTTATTTGACACACAGAGAGAGGAAATACAAGCAGTGGGAATGGGAGAGGGAGAAGCAGGCTTCCCACTGGGCAGGAAGCCCAATGCAGGGCTCGATTCCTGGACCCTGGGATCAGGACCTGAGTCGAAGGCAGATGCTTACTGACTGAGCCACCCAGGCGCCTTGGAACCTACATTTTAATAGGCATTCCTGTTTCTTCCACAGGCGGCTCAATGGTCGCATTTGGAAAACACGCTCTAGACAGCAAGGTTCCCGCAGCAAAGATCCACAGACCCAGACCCGCCTGCCCCCATGAGGAAGCCCCAGCAGCAGCTGCTGCCCCTCCAGGAAAAGCTCCAAGGGTGCTAGACAGAGCCACTGTGTAGACCAGGATTCTGTTCTCAGCTCTGCCTCAACCTCCAAATTTTTCACGCCCCTGGGTAACGTGCTTCCAAATTTGAGGTAACCAAAGGAGAGAAAACCCATAAACTATTGTATATTATAATTTATATAAGCCCTAGAAATAGTTTTAAACTCCATGTAGCAAAGATTTTTAACTCTGAGGACACCTTTTCCAGGTGTTAGTTTCTGTTCTGATAGCAAATCTGCCAAAGAATCCACTTTCAGAAGGAAGAGAGGGCCTTCCCTGCTTGGACAGCTTTCCCAACAGCTCACAAGTTCATTACCAAATATGGTTGGCTGACCAGTTTACAATCTGTGCTGCTGAGGGTGCGCTCTGTGCATGACCTACCAGCCAATCTCCTGTGTCTGGGGGAACAGAGGCCACGCTTGCAACAGATGCTACCCTCTCCTGCACTTCCCGCAGAGGGCAGATTAGCCATACCAAGATTGGGCTGGGTCTGTGGGAAACAGCCCTCCAGAAGGCGCTCCTCCCGGAGTAAAGGCCCTGAGAACGAAAGGGAGCCTGAGACAGGGTGTGATCCCAGTTTCTATGCTTAGACCTCATCCTTCCCGGATTAGGATGCCAGAAATAAGCCCGTCCATACAGCCACAGCACTGCCAGGGGTTGTAACTCAGCTGTGAAAAAGGGCAGGTTTTGAGCCCAAACATCTACTTGGATATCTTCCTGGTCGTGCATTCCCACTGAGATCAATTTACTGTGCAATGCCAGGTCCACAGGTTTTCGTATCAGGTTTTCTGCACAAACCATTAAGCTCTCAGGTACTATTTTACACAAAGAATGGGGTAAATACTCAATATGATACTTACTGGCAGCTGAGTTTTCAAGTTTGGGAAAAGATGCACTGACCACGAATTAATCTTAACTGTATGTGGCACGGACCCGTCTTCACGAGACGTGGCCACGAGCAGTCTGTCCCACCACTAAGTTTTACATCAACATACAGAACAAAATTAGCATTGGGTGATCTCTGGCACTAGAATGGTAATTCTTTAGCTGTTCATACAACATCTAAGCTGCACACCACATGACCTTCGATTGCTGCTTAAGAGATGAATTTCAGGGGCGCCTGGGTGGCTCAGTGGGTTAAAGTCTCTGCCTTCGGCTCAGGTCATGATCCCAGGGTCCTGGGATCGAGCCCCGCATCGGGCTCTCTGCTCTGCAGGGAGCCTGCTTCCTCCTCTCTCTCTCTCTCTGCCTGCCTCTCTGCCTACTTGTGATCTCTGTCTGTCAAATAAATAAATAAAAATCTTTAAAAAAAAAAAAGAGATGAATTTCACATTTATTTATTTATTTTTAAAAAAGATTTTATTTATTTATTTGACAGAGAGAGATCACAAGTAGGCAGAGAGGCAGGCAGAGAGAGAGAGAGAGGAGGAAGCAGACTCCCCGCTGAGCAGAGCCCGATGCAGGACTTTATCCCAGGACCCTGAGATCATGACCTGAGCCGAAGGCAGCAGCTTAACCCACTGAGCCACCCAGGCGCCCCTGAAGTTTACATTTAAATTACCTTAAATAACTGGAGGTCTTAGCTACCTTTTTCATATCCGTATGTTAACCACATCTAATACTTAGTGCCTGGGGAAGAGACTTCTCTAAGAGCTTTATTAAAGAAAACACAAGTGAGAATACAAAAGGAGAGTAAAATTGGGGTGGCTCAGTTGTTAACTGTCTGCTTTCAGCTCGGGTCATGATTCCAGGGTCTTTTTTTTGGGGGGGAGGGTAAAAGATAAAACTTATTTGAGTCACTGCTATGCAGATTTTTAAAGGAACCAAAGCCCTCATAGAACTGCCAAAATCTCCAAAGCCTGCATTTATATACCAAAACTGTACAAATAAATCTTGACTCACATAATAGAAAAAAATTTGTGCAAATTATAGTTACTGATTAGGGAAAAGGCAAAGTATATATTGTGGGGGGGAAAAACCCGTCAAACCAAGTGGAAATGAAAGAGAAATATTCAACCATATGAGAGCAAGATGCTATGATTAAAATAAAATTAGACTTCTCAACGAAAGTATTTCATAAAAACATGAAATATTCTCTACTTGGCTTAAATAATTAAAACCACACTACAACCCAAAGTGTGTGATAACAGTAAGTATACTGATTGCATAAGAAGAGTGGCGACAGGAGGACAGCTCTTTCTAGCGCCTTCCTTAAAATGGTGTTACTTTTGGAGTTACGGGTTTATAGCTATAGCCTGATGTCAGGCATATTGTGGGGGAGGCTGCAGAAAGTCCTTGAAGAGCATGTGGCGGTGAACTGGGCTCCCATCTTTACTATCAAGTGAACTTTTTTCATTCTGCTTGAGAATAACTGCATATGGGAAATTATAGCTTATGATTGCTATATGCGGGATCGAGCCCCCTCATCGGGCTCCCTGTTTAGTGGGAGGGAAGCCTGCTTCTCCCTCTCCAGCTCCCCCCACCCCCAACTTGTGTTCCTTCTCTCATGGTCTCTGTCAAATAAATAAAATCTTAAAAAACAAAACAAAACCCAAAACAGTGTAATAAAAAACATTTCCAATCTTGGAAGCATATAGCCAAAGGTCTTGGCTGGCTCAACAAGCCAATCCTGAAATGCAAAATGCTTACTCCTTTTACTTCTGTAGAGGTTTTGCATGGGAGTAAGATTTTCTTTTGTTTGTTTGGACTCCTGTATTTTGCAATACTAAGGATTGCTTCTTTAAGTTATGACTATTAAGGTGGAATATGCATGACCCAAACTCAACATCATTATTAAGAACAACACAATTGCATCAGGGACAACAAATAAAATCTTTTAATCTCTCCATGATCTGTGGCCAGAATGAGTGACAAGTATGCAATTCAACCTAATGGTTCTAACATTTGATGGTGACTACGAGTTATTACAGATTTAGAGTATAGAGGTGAAGTTTTATTTCCAAATACTGTATAGGCGCCGGGGCTTTCTTATTTTCAGGTGGTAAGACCCTTCATGAGAGTGCATGATTTTATAGAGATACAATTAATCTAATATTTGGAATCTTCCAATCAAAATGACTAGCAACTGTGTATCTTTGACTTCAGGTGCTTTTCTTCAGTCAGAAAAGACCCTTTTATAAAAAGGTTCTTGAAGTAGGTTCAAGTAGAACATACTTGCCTTTTACTGAAGGCTGGCTGGCCAAAAATTTATCGTAAACTATAGATGTTATTTTTAGAGGTGTACTGTCTCTTAAATGAGACAGAGGAATAAAACACGGACATTTATAAGCTGAAAGGGCAAAGCATTGGTATGACTAACGGGAGTTAACACTGAAGTCCATTCTTGGTATAGACTGCTTCAAGCGAGTGTTTTAAACCATCACTGACGCCCGAGATGGAGGGCACTGAAGGATGTCTTACTACTGTCAAGCTCTTCTGTCAACTCTCTTTTCCTTGAAGTTCCAGGTTCAGACAAATGACCCATAGATGATTTTTTTAGTATCTTTTACCAGAGGGTCTAACTACTTCATAACATTTTGGAGAAGCAAGCAGCTCCCGAAACTTGGAAAGGGCGAATAAACTGCTTAATTTCATACCATGGAGAAATGACAGAGTTAAGGTACCAAATGATGACATTTTTTCTCTTTAAAGACATAGGTGTCCTTCTGAAAGACAGATGGGTAAGAGTTGTTGGGACCGTGAAACATATTTTAGATGGCAAAGTTCATTTTTATCAAAAAGTAATTCTAGAGATATTAGTCAAGGAAAATCCCCAGAAGAATGACTTCGATTGAGGTAACACACTTGTGGGTTTAAGTAAGCAAATATAGAGACAGGAAAAATGAAGTCATAAGCGAAGATGAAGCCACAAAGCGAACATTAACAATTCTTAGGCAAAAATGTATTCTAATTCTCCCTTTCAGTTTGACTAAGAAAGAAGTCTGTTTTATAATCTCTTCTGAATAACAGATTTTAACACAGATGAAGAGCAAAAAGACACACCACATCTGAATAATTCTAATACCGTGTTAAGAAATATAAATGTGTTGACTGTTCCCTAGTTCTGGTGTGGGAAGACTAAGACCTTAACAATTTAGAAAAGTAGAGGTCACACGACAGACAGAGCAGGTCGATGCGGCAATCCAAAGGAACAGGATTTTGGTAAGAAAAAAAATACTGCTCACTTGCTTTTTATACTGATAACTGCACGTTCCAGAATAACCAGAACGGCATTTTTAATAGATTCAACGTCAACCCAATTAATGGGTTAAGGTAGACATTGGTAGGGCTGTCTTCCTAATGGAGGTCCGTGACATGCCATGAGGGGAAAATGGCTTTGGCCAACTCCCATGTTCAAAGGCTGAAAGAAATGTACCAGGAAAGTAGTGAGGGTTGGGAACTCCATGTCATAATTAAAGCTCTGGCAAGAGAATTAAAAAAAAAATAGGTTTTTAAAGTGTGTGTACATGTGAAGTGACTTAGATGTTGAAGAAATTATCCAGATACAAAATAACATTCTCCTCGGAATAAGCCAAGAAGAAACGCCCAGGGCACTGTGTGCAGGAACTAAGTGGATGCTCCTGGCGCCGCACGTCTTTGCCTGGCATTTCTGCTCGGCTCCTTTCCCTCTCGGTCACTCCCGAGTCCCCAACCTTTCCGCTGGCGAAGCCACTCTGTTCTCCTTCAGGCTCTGTGTAGATGGATGCGAGTGTCTGTGTGTTTTCTGTCCTTTGATTAAGAAATCTCCTTGAAGCTCTAGAGACACAAGACTGAACTGATGGCTCTTCATCTTAGCTAAGCTTTGGTGTTTAAAATCTTGCTTGTTTTCTAAGAAGAATCACTTGAATTTCCTTATAAAACATGTAGTATGAAGGAAACTATGCGTGTTTACTAATCATCCAAGACATCAGGTCTCCTGTTCTTTGAAAATTCCCTTTTAGTCTCACCTGAGTTTCCTTCCTGCTTAAGACGTTTAGAGATTCTAAGGAGCTTCTCTGGGCTAAAATTTATAGATTAAAAAAAAAAAAAAAAAAAGAAAAGAAAAGAAAAGCAAAATAAGGGTTAACGCATGGCTAGAAGATCATTTTAAATTTTCTACTGAGTAGAACAAAGAAAGAAAGAAATGAAAAAGAAATGACCTAAGGGTGCTGCCCCAGGATTCTCCTAAATAATAAAGAACTGATGTTCTAAAACTAAGACATAAAAAGTAATACTTTGGGAATTCCAAAGTCAGAGGTGGCTTGCTTCGTCTTAGGAGAGTGACACACTCAAATGGAAATGCTCCCTGGGAAGCAAAAGCCCCCCTTCCTTTAAATCTTTACCAAATTCTTACTCAGATGCTTATACACTCAGAGACAAATAATGTGAACGTGATGCGAGAGCAAAGCTCTCCAACATAATCCAGGACGGAAAACATCAATAAAATGCTACAAATTAGGGGTGTTATGTGAACCCTCATGCTTGTCATTAACAAACAGATATGCCTATAAGGAATAAATACTGAAATTCTCTTTAGGTCTATTTACAGGCAGAATCCCTGTCCTGACTGGTTTCCACACAGAAATCCACACTGGCAGAAGTATAGAAATTTTAAGTTTTACAGTAAATTATAAAAAATTATTGAATTCAGATTTAGGCCTTCTGCCATACACAGTGCAAGAAGCTCTGAGTTTTCTTAGCCTATAGGGGAATTTTTGTATTTCTAATGTTAATATGTAAAGAAAATATCCGTCACTGGTTTCTTGAGCAACCCAAGAGGCAGGTTTCTAGGTAGAGATTTCAGGCAACAGGTCCACAACTGAACTGCAGCGTGGTGGGGCTCATTTCTGACGCTTTGCTGTGCAACAGGACTCTTCGTCACACCTCAGGACAGGGACTCTGCACTGCTACCAGGCTGGAGATACCTCTGTCTGCAAGCCTTTTGAAAGAACTTAAATTATATACACACCACCAAGGGAAATGCTGGTAATGCTTGGTAACTACAGGAATCTTGCAGGGAATCATTTATACCCTTTGAAAACACAAACAGGTTTTCAAAGATGAGATACAAGTCTCGGTACATGAATGAGACTCAAGAACCTCTTAAGTAAAGGAGAAAAGACCCGAGCCTCCTGCTACTGTGGACTTTCTTTCCAAGACTAAAAACTGATGCTTCCTCCTCTGGCTCCTTACATATCTGAACTCTTCCTGGCAACACAAGAGCCACTTTTATTAGGTGTAGCATCTATGAAACCTTTAAACCCAGGGTTGCATTTGCTGAAAAGTAATAACACTAGCCTAGTAGGCATTACCTTAAGGATTTTTTTTCCTTTAATATAAAAGTATAACTACAGTGGTCCAATATACAAATACAAAAAAAATTCTCATACTAAAAAAAGTACCATAATACTGTACATACAAAAACTTTTCAAAAAGAATGATTTAAATATATTTGTTCTTTTCCAGATCTGGAAGACATATATGTAAAGTTCCATAACTGTATTATTGCTGGAATATGTGCCCAGGAACACTGTGTTTTCCCCTTTTCTTTCCCTTGTCCCAGCCCCGCTTTCAGAGTCCCCTGAGCTTGGATCATGAGCCAACAGCATCCCTGAAGATAACCAGAGCCAAATGTTTACTCAATGGAAGTCATTATTCAGTGAGCCGCTGCTTACCATGCACTATGAAAAGCACTGGTTTCAAGCCCCGCCAAGATTAAATCCAGACGGAGGTCTTCCCATCCCCTGATTTGCTACTAGCACTGCTCTTGTTGGACCCAGCTTTGGACCCTGCTTTGGCTTTTTTTTCTCGGGGTCCATGGGGGTTGTTTTGGTGACTGTAGGCCTGGATTGCGAGATCCAAGCGTTCCTGGGCCATTCTGATCTCCCGCTGCAGAGTCTCCAGGTCGGCTGGGAGGTTCTCCTCATGGCTGCCATACTGTTGTTCCTGGGCGATGTTGGCCTTGTTTTGCTTGTAGGCGATCTTAGCGTTGGACAGTTCGGTGTACTGTATCTGATCTGGTTTGACGGCAATGTTATAGCCAGGGGGAGCAGATGGAGTATTCCAAGTGAAAGGGTAATTATAAGCACCCGGATCTTCCAGTTCCCTCCTTTTATTGTTTAGTGAGTCTCGAATTGTCCCAAACCCTAAATGAAGCATTTCCCAAATGTTAAGCAATAGGCAAAGGCCTGTAACACCATACATTATTAGAAGGAAGATGGTCTTTTCAGTGGGCCTAGATATAAAGCAGTCGATTTTATGAGGGCAAGGAAGTCTGCTGCACACATAAAATGGGTGGACTTGGAAGCCATACAGGAAGTACTGCCCTATCAGAAAACCCACCTCAAACACAGTCCTTGCCAGCAACTGCAGCACGTAGATTTTCATAAGTCCATCTTCCCGAATCCGCCGTCGGCCATCATGCTTGGGTTTAGGTTGGTTCTGCTCCTTATTTTCTTTTTCACTCTCCAATTCCATTTCCGGATACATCATGGGATCCTCTTCATGGTCCTCTTCTGTTTCCTCCAGAGCCCGGTGCTGTTTCCAACGCATGGCATAGGGTTTGCTCCGAGCCGCCTTCTTGTCTGCTTCGCCGTGCTCCATCTTGGCGATCTTGTGGATGGCGTAGCCCAGGTACATCACAGACGGGGTTGCCACCAGGATGATCTGGAACACCCAGAAGCGCACATGGGAGAGGGGCGCGAAGGCATCATAGCAGACGTTCTCGCAGCCTGGCTGCTCTGTGTTACATACAAATTTGCTTTGCTCATCATAATAGATGGACTCCCCTCCTACAGCCGTAAGGACAATCCGGAAGACAATCAGTACAGTGAGCCAGATCTTCCCCACAAATGTCGAATGGTTGTGGATCTCCTCTAGCAGGCGTGTCAGGAAGCTCCAGCTCATGGTGACCGAACTGCTTTGCCCTGATAAAAATGGAAAAACCCCAAAGGAAAATCAACAAATTATTAAAATGATAGCATGAAGAGCACCTCACGCTCCACTATCTCACATAGAATAATACATCTCAGTCTGTGAGCACTTGTTTGGGGCTGCAGAACACTAGGAAGTCTGGTTGGCTTTCCGGTCTTCCCTAGTCCCAAAGGTCAAATTGTAGCTAACATCTGAGATATATTTCTCAGACTCAGCATACTGGATTCTTTATGTATACTATCATGTCATAAGACTTATTTGTGAGATATAAATAAGAAAAAAGAACAAAGTGTAGCTTATTCTGTTCAGTCATGGTGAGATTATCACTAAAAACATAATGTGGAGGGCACCTGGATGGCTCAGTTGGTTAAGCAACTGCCTCCAGCTCAGGTCACGATCCTGGGGTCCTGGGTTCGAGTCCCAAATCGGGTTCCCCCAGCTCAGCAGGGACCCAGCTTCTCCTTCTCCCTCTGCCTGCCACACCCCCCTGCTTGTGCACTTGCTCTCTCACTCTCTCTCTGTCAAATAAATAAATAAAATCTTAAAAACAAACAAACAAACAAACAAACAGGCATAATGTGGACACTTGAGCTGGACTCCATTGTAAAGAGGCACTGTATGAGAAATTTAAATTTTAGACCTGGTGACAAAGTATTAGAAAGAATTAAGGAGATGATACAGCTGCAAATAACTGGCAACGATCAAGAACTAAAACAAAAGACAGAAAGGAACTAGGAAGTCACTCCCTAGCTGGGCTGCACAGCGTAACAGATTCTAGGATTCTCTATGTTGCTGTACTTTGTTTTTGGTAGATGTTAAAAATGTTTCCAAACTGAATTGTGAGGACATTAAATCCAATCAACAGGCAAATCCATTTGAAACAGCATTTAAAAAAAAATTTTTTTTTAAATTATTTCTTTACTTGACACAGAGAGAGAGAGATATCACAAGTAGGCAGAGAGGAAGCCAAAGAGAAGGGGAAGCAGGCTCCCCGCTGAGCAGAGAGTCTGATGCCAGGACCCTGAGATCATGATCTGAGCTGAAAGCAGAGGCTTAACCCACTGAGCCACCCAGGTGCCCCTGAAACTGCGTTTTCAAGGACAGCTTTATTCTGAGAGTCTTAGATCTCTGTCCAGAATCCTACTAAAAATCATCTAAATGAAGTGATGTATATAAAATCCCTAATACAGGGCGCCTGGTTGGCTTAGTTGGTTGGGCCACTGCCTTTGGCTCAGGTCATGATCCTGGAGACCCAGGACTGGGTCCGCATTGGATTCCCAACTCCACAGGGAGCCTGCTTCTCCCTATGACTTTCTCCCCTCTCCTGTTCTCTCACTCTCTCTCAAATAAAAATAAAATCTTGGGGCACCTGGGTGGCTCAGTGGATTGGGCCTCTGCCTTCAGCACAGGTGGTGATCTCAGGGCCCTGGGATTAAGCCCCACATCCGGCTCTCTGCTCAGCGGGGAACCCTCCGCCCTGCTTGCCTCTTTGCCTTCTTGTGATCTCTCTATCAGATAAATAAATAAAATCTTTAAAAATAAATAAATAAAATCTTTAAAAAAAAATTAAAATCCCTAACGCAACACCTGACACAAAGCACACTTCTCTCTCCCAGTTTACTTTTGCAGATTATCGGTGATTATCAGCATGATTGAAGTTTATACTTTACCTGTTATCCGGAACTTCTGTTACCCAGTACTTTCTTAGACAAATGATGTTTTGCTTACAACTTTTCCAGATTCCCTCTGGAAGGAAAAAAGACAAAAGAAGGTCACAAGCTTCCTCCCATAGAAAATAATGAATCATTAAAGTGCAATTTTCAGGAAGAAATGAATGGAGCGCAGGAATCAATCAGAATGAGCTAGAAACAGGCTTGAATTTCTTTCTTTCTTTCTTTTTTTTAAAGATTTTATTTGTTTATTTGACAGAGATCACAAGTAGACAGAGAGGCAGGCAGAGAGAGAGAGAGAGAGGGAATCAGGCTCCCTGCTGAGCAGAGACCCCCCGATTCGGGACTCGATCCCAGGACCCTGAGATCATAACCTGAGCAGAACGAAGGCGAGGCTTATAGCCCACTGAGCCACCCAGGCGCCCCAGGCTTGAATTTCAATACCACTGTTTATTCCTCCCAATGCATGCAGTAGAAAAAACTATGTTTAAAAGTAACCCAGAGATAATCTTAAGTCATTGTAGTCTAAGAAAATATGACAGGAAGATGAGTCATTTGTGGAAATCTGAAGCAGATCAACTCTGGCACCTATAGGAAAAAGCCAAGGCAGAAAAATCTCAACAAATTTAAAACAGGTCACAAAAAGCCTTGTGAAAATCTTCACCCTGGATGCTCTGAGCAGCTAATACCTCTCACCGGGATTTAAGCGGCCAACTGGGAGTAAGCTGTTTAGTTAAAACACCCAACAGCTGGCTCTCAGTCACTGGGACATCCGAATCCACATGGGGTGATTTATAAATTCACACAAAGAAACTGCTCACAGAAAGAAAACACCTGCATCTGTACTGCGATTAAAAAAATAAAATAAAATAAAATAAAATAAAATAAAAAAGTCCCAGGGGCGCCTGGCTGGCTCAGGTGGTGAACTATGCAACTCCTGATCTCAGGGTTATGGGTTCAACCCTGTGCTGGGTATAGAAATTACTTAAAAATAAAATCTTAAAGGGCGGCTGGGTGGCTCAGTTGGTTAAGGTACTGCCTTCAGCTCAGGTCATGATCCCACAGTCCTGGGATTGAGTCCCACTTCAGGCTCCCTGCTCCTTGGAGAGTCTGCTTCTCCCTCTGACTTTCTCCCCTCTCATGCTCTCTCTCAAATAAATAAAATCTTAAAAAAAAAAAACAAAAAACTTAAAAACAAACAAACCAACCAACCCAGGATAAAGTATTGTTTATTATCAAGTTCTACCAGCTCTGAGTAGCTGTGGCTAAGAGGCATCCATAAGATGGCAAATTTGTTCACTGGCTATCATTTAATTTAATAAATTTAAAACAATCCATAAGTGTTACATGTTCATGGTAACTTAGAAAAATCTGGGGAGGGGGTTAAGATATAGGGGAAAAACCTAGAACAATTTTTTTTTCTTTTCTTTTTTTTCTTTTAAGATTTTATTCATCTGACAGAAAGAGAGATCACAAGTAGGCAGAGAGAGAGGGGAAAGCAGGCTCCCCGCTGAGCAGAGAGCCCGATGCAGGGCTTGATCCCAGGACCCTGAGATCATGACCTGAGCAAAAGGCAGAGGTTTAACCCACTGAGCCACCCAGGCACCCCTAGAGCGATTTTCAAAAGGTCAGTGAAAATAAGAAAAGATATCAGTCCAGGCACCTACAAAATATGAGAGTATCTCCTTACGTACAGGATCCGAGCACACAAGCATCTTACCATAGGACTTCAAGTACATTCCCAGCCCTAAAGTCTATGAGCTCAGCACTTCTTTTTTTTTTTTTAAGATTTTATTCATTTATTTGACAGAGAGATCACAAGCAGGCAGAGAGGCAGGCAGAGAGAGAGGAGGAAGCAGGCTCCCCGCTGAGCAGAGAGCCCGATGCGGGGCTTGATCCCAGGACTCTGAGATCATGACCTGAGCCGAAGGCAGCGGCTTAACCCACTGAGCCACCCAGGCGCCCCGAGCTCAGCACTTCTCTCACTGAATACACAAGCTATAAAACCACAACATAGAAATATATATTCTTTAAATGGTGACATAACTCAAGCTTCCAACACGGAACTCCCGTCATGATTCACATCCAAGTTCAGACTGTTCCCAAATACCCCATCGAAAGCATTTCCCCTGAAGCCCGAAATTCTATTTATTCCAGTGAGTCAAAATCATCAAAGTACTATTGTTAATTAGTTAGAAAATTCATCCTCTACACCTTCCTCCATACCAAAGACAAATGAATATCATTTAAAAAAAAGATTTTTAAAATTTATTTGAGACAGAGAGAATGAGCAGGAGGGGCAGAGGGAGACAGCATCTGAAGCAGACTCCGTGCTGAGTGTAAAGCCTGACGTGGGGCTTGATCTCATGCGTCTGACATCATGACCTAAGCAGAAACTGAATCAGCCGCTTAACTGACTGAGCCACCCCAACAAGTATCTTTTTAGTAATTATTGCTATGAAAGAATCTCTCAACAGTTCACCATCTCATGTAATAATCTAAGTTCTTTGGGGGAGGAGGAATGGGGTATGTCCCTCAAACCTCATATAAGTTATAAAGCAGTGAAACACACCGGAAGTGAGCACTGCACATTGGCTAAGTTGTGGGGTAGGCCTAGAAAATGGTGAACCCTTAGAACCTGCTTTCCCAGGGGCATTTTTAAGTGCCAAAGCACCCCACACCCACAGCTAGAGTATAAGCAATGCTGTGTTTAGTAACTTAATTTCAGCATCTCATAAAAAGGGGCCTGGGAAATTTTCTTTCTAAAATAACCATGGGCTTCCTAAAATCAATGGCAGCCATCACTATTCTACTAAAGAGTCAACAGATTGGGGCGCCTGGGTGGCTCAGTGGGTTGGGCCGCTGCCTTCGGTTCAGGTCGTGATCTCATGGTCTTGGGATCGAGTCCCGCATTGGGCTCTCTGCTCAGCAGGGAGCCTGTTCCCTCTCTCTCTCTCTCTGCCTGCCTCTCCATCTACTTGTGATTTCTCTCTGTCAAATAAATAAATAAAATCTTTAAAAAAAATTTTTTAAAAAAAAAGAGTCAACAGATTTGATACTCTTTCCAAATTCCTTTCCTTTCCTTGCAAACATTAAAGAGAATGCCTTAAATATCAGACTACACTGCTCCAAGGGTGTGGGGGGGGAGCGGCGGGGAGAGGGAGGGAGGTAATGAGAGAGAGAGAAAATGGAATGAGTAGAAGGGTGGGTTCTGGAATTGCCATTTCTAAGCAGAACATGTCATTACCAAGTGTGGTCTCATTGTGTTCTTGCTCTACTACAGTTCCCTCTCTTCTGCCGTTTTTTGCTCTGCTATCAGAAGCCTAAAATTTAGGACATAGTCTTTTCTGACTTCCCTGTTTCAGCAACCAGACATGGATAAGGAATGGGGAGTGAGAGTTTGTAATTTACCTGTGAATGGCTCTCATGAAAAAGGAAGAGTCATTTCCATACTCTCTATCTATGAAGGGAAGTGACAGAAGAGCATGTGACAAGTGGTGGTGAGAGGAGGGGGATGGCAAATACCTCAAAGTTTCTTGCTAAGAAAGCCCCAACTGACTTACACGTACTTTTGAACTTAATAGCTTTTTGAAAAAATAGATTCTTTATGCTTTTGTTGAATTTATCTATAGACAAATTCTAAGAAACGGTATTAGGTCACAGGAAATGTAAACCTGCATGGCTCTTGCTTTGTACTGTCATCTAACTTATTTATTTATTTATTTATTTATTTATTTATCAATCAGTCAAATTAGGCTCCAGGCTGGGCGTGGAGGCCAAAGTGAATCTTGAACTCACAACCCTGAGATCAGCGTGTGAGCTAAAATGAAGAGTTGGACCCTCATGGGCCCAGGGTCCTGGGATCTAGTCCCACATCGGGTTCCCTGCTCAGCAGGAAGCCTACTTCTCCCTCTTCCTGCTTGTGCTTTCTCTGTCAAATAAACAAACAAACAAATAAATATATTTAAAAAAAATAAAGAGTTGGACCCTTAACCTTCAGAGCCACCATTGTCATCCAACTTTCTAAAAAGATCCTAGCAATTTACTAATGCCTGGCAAAGAACAATTATAATTTCACCTCAACCTCATCAGCACTGTTACGCTACTTCACACAGATGCCAATCGCATTTAAAAATTATGTCAATTTGTATGTTGGTTTTTTTTTTTTTTTTTTTAAATTATAGACAGAGAGAGATCACAAGTAGGCAGAAGGCAGGCAGAGAGAGAGGGGGAAGCAGGCTCCCCGCTGAGCAGAGAGCCTGATGTGGGGCTTGATCCCAGAACCCTGAGATTATGACCCGAGCCGAAGGCAGAGGCTTAAACCACTGAGCCACCCAGGCTCCCCTGTATGTTGTTGTTGTTGGTGTGTTTTTTTTTTTTTAATATTTTATTTATTTATTTGTCAGAGAGAGAGGGAGAGAGAGCGAGCACAGGCGGACACAATGGCAGACAGAGGCAGAGGGAGAAGCAGGCTCCCTGCCAAGCAAGGAGCCCGATGTGGGACTCGATCCCAGGACGCTGGGATCATGACCTGAGCCGAAGGCAGCGGCTTAACCCACTGAGCCACCCAGGCGTCCCCCCTGTATGTTGTTTTTTAAAAGATTTTACTTATTTGTCAGAGAAAGAGGGAGAGAGGCAGGGAGAGGGAGAAGCAGGCTCCCCGCTGAACAAGGTGACTGATGTGGGGCTCAATCCCAGGACCCTGGGATCATAACCCGAGTTGAAGGCAGACACTTAACTGATTGTCACCCAGGTGTCCTGAAATTTTTTTTTAAGATTTTATTTTAAAGTAATTGTTAAACCCAACATGTGGCTCAAACTCACAACCCCAAGATCAAGAGTTGCATGCTCTCCTGAGTCAGCCAGGAGCCCCAGGCGCCCCCCAGTTTTTGGTTTTTGTTTTTGTTTTTTTAAAATATTATTTATTTATTTATTTGATAGAAAGCACAAATAGTCAGAGAGGCAGGCAGAGAGAGAGGAGGAAGCAGGCTCCCCAATGAGCAGAGAGCCGGATGTGGGATGTGGGACTCGATCCCAGAACCCTGGGATCATAACCTGAGCCGAAGGCAGAGGCCTCAACCCACTGAGCCACCCAGGCGCCCCCAGTTTTTGTTTTTAATGTATCAGGACATGGTATCCCATATCCACCCCCCTTCACTGACTATTTCTAGACTTTTGCCCATTTATTTGGAGAATGTATTCTCAACATAGTATAGACAGACATTAACCATCTGACCTTTAATGTAAACACTTCAGTTTATCGTCTTGCTTCAAATTTTCTTATTTTATATAGTCTCATCGATCAATTTCTTGATTAAATTCAAAGGTGGAAAACTTTTTATTTTTTCTAGGACGAATTTTTAAGTAAAGAATACTGCAGGGCGCCTGGGTGGCTCAGTGGGTTAAGCCGCTGCCTTCGGCTCAGGTCATGATCTCAGAGTCCTGGGATCGAGTCCCGCATCGGGCTCTCTGCTCAGCATAGAGCCTGCTTCCCTCTCTCTCTCTCTCTGGCTGCCTCTCCGTCTACTTGTGATTTCTCTCTGTCAAATTAATAAATAAAAAAATCTTTAAAAAAAAAAAAAAAAAAAAGAATACTGAAAAAAAAAAAGAATACTCCAATTTGGGCACCAGGGTGGCTCAGTGGGTTAGAGCCTCTGCCTTCAGCTCAGGCCATGATCCTAGGATCCTGGGATCGGGCCCCCAATCAGGCTCTCTGCTCAGCGGGGAGCCTGCCTTCCCCTCTGCCTGCCTCTCTGCCTACTTGTGATCTCTGTCAAATAAATAAATAAAATCTCAAAAAAAAAAAACAAAAAAAACCCTGCAATTCATGGTAGCCCATAATTCAAAAAGACTCACACACACACACACACAAACACACTAAAGAAAATTATGTTTGCTTATATAACATTTATCGGGCAGAAACCAAATGTGCTATTTTTAGTCCATTTTCCAAATAACTACAGTTACAAATCTACCTTGTCTTGTACTAGAAAACAATTTTCCAAATTAGTTGGCATAAACATGGTAATAAATTACCTAATTCCCTTCCAAATTATTTGTATTTGAAGTTTCTACAGTTATACCCTAATAGGATCAAGTCTAAGTTAACCACATTTTTCTGTAAAAAAAAACCTCACAGGATTTTTGAAGATTAAATACAAAGCATATTACTTGGATTATTCCAGGAGGCAGATTATATGACTAGATCCCTTCTAAAAATGAAGAAGTGAAGTCTAGAAAGCATATAAAAGTTGCCCAAGATCATACAGTTATTAAACTGGTGAAGCTAGGCCTTAACCACTAATAAAGAATTACATTACAGATGAAACTATATATAGGTTTCATGTGAACACAGATGGGAGGAACTAAACCCAATCTTTGGCATCAGAATTAAACTAAATAATAAGGGGCACCTCGGTGGCTCAGTTGTTAAGTGTCTGCCTTCCATTCAGGTCATGATCCCAGGGTCCTGGGATCCAGCCCCACGTCAGGCTCTCTTGGCTTAGGAGGGAGCCTGCTTCCCCCTCTGCCTGCCTCTCTGCCTACTTGTGATCTCTGTCAAAATAAATAAATAAAATATTTTTAAAAAAAGAACTGAAAACTACTAAATGGTTAATAACTGATGATGAGTGGTGAATACAGTATACATACCAATAAACCTTCATACCACCAATCTACCAAAACTTACCAAAGATAAGTTCTACACTGCCAAATCAATGGTCAATTCTCTTATTCAACCTTTTTTAAAAAAAGATTTTATTTATTTGACAGGCAGAGAGGCAGGGAGAGAGAGGAAGGGAAGCAGGCTCCCGATGCAGGGCCCGGACCTTGAGATCATGACCTGAGCGGAAGGCAGAGGCTTTAACCCACTGAGCCACCCAGGCGCCCCTCTCTTATTCAACCTTTTAAGCTATATTTGATATACCTGATCACTCCTTCCTCTCTGAAATACTCCCCGTGCCCCCACACCTGTGGTTTCCCTGGTATCATGGTCCTCTGGCTATTATTTTTCAATTTCCACTTCAGTCTCACTTCTCCTTTGAACACTTCTAAATACATATCCTGATCTTTATCCTATCTTATTGGCCTACCCTCCTCAGTCTTCTTTGTGGGTTCCTCCAACCTGAATTCAAGCTGGAAGTGATGTCACATTTGCTTTAACACCTTCCTTGAATTTTAGACTGGAAATTCAACTGCTACTTGACAACTTCTCTTGGATGTCTAATAGGCACCAAATTTAACATACCCCAAACCAATCCTCCTATCCTCTAAAGACCGACTCTGTCTTCAGTTATCCAAATCTAAGTAAATGCCTCCACCATTCATGTAGTTCCTCTAGCCAAAAACCTTCAAGTCAGCCTCACTCCTTTTATCACTTCAAGCCAAGCTACTAGTAAATCCTATTAATTTTATCTTCAAAATATAACCACAGTCCAACCACTTATTACCACCTGCATGACAACCACTCTGATCCAAGTCACCTTCATTTCTAACAAAGACTACGGTAAAAGCAAAAGTCTTCTTCTTCATTTTTTTTTTTTTTAAAGATTTTTTATTTATTTACTTGACAGACAGAGATCACAAGTAGGCAGAGAGGCAGGCAGAGAGAGAGGAAGGGAAGCAGGCTCACTGCTGAGCAGAGCCCCACGAGGGGCTCGATCCCAGGACCCTGAGATCATGACCCAAGCCGAAGGCAGCGGCTTAACCCACTGAGCCACCCAGGCGCCCCAAAGCAAAAGTCTTCTAACTGGCCTCCTAGCTTATGATCTTATCCCTTTCAAATCTTTCTCCAAAAAGCAACCAGAGTAAAGCTTTAAAAAGTAAGTCAGGGGGCGCCTAGGTGGTTCAGTGATTTGGGCCTTGGCCTTTGGCTCAGGTCATGATCTCAGGGTCCTGGGACTGAGTTCTGTGTTAGGCTCTCTGCTCAGCGGGGAGCCTGCTTCCCCCTCTCTCTGCCTGCATCTCTGCCTACTTGTGATCTCTCTGTCATATAAATAGATAAAATCTAGGAAAAAAAAAATAAAAAGTCAGTCAGATCATTTCCCTTTTCTGCTCAAAACTTTTGGAATAAAACCAAAAATCTTTACCACAGTCTGTAACACCCCCTGTCATACAGCCACAGCTCACTTTCTGGTTGCATACTCCTTCCATTCTCCCTTTTGCTCATTCTGACTCAGGAACACCTGCATCCTATCCTCCTCAGATCATACCTAATATGCCATGCTTTCGTCTCAAGACTTCTACACTTGCTATTTTCACTGCTTTGAACACTGTTTGCATAGCTAGTTGGCAGGACTGTCTCATTCAAGTCTGCTCAAATGTCACCTCCATAATGAAATGTCCCCCAGGGGCAGCTGGTTGGTTCAGTCAGTAGAACATGCTACTCTTGATTTTGGGGTTAAGTTCAATCCTCATGCTGGGCATACTTAAAAAACAAAACAAAACAGGGGCGCCTGGGTGGCTCAGTTGGTTGGACGACTGCCTTCGGCTCAGGTCATGATCCTGAAGTCCCGGGATCGAGTCCTGCATCGGGCTCCCAGCTCTTTGGGGAGTCTACTTCTCCCTCTGACCTTCTCCTCACTCATGTTCTCTCTCACTGTCTCTCTCTCAAATAAACAAATAAAATCTTAAAAAAACAAAACAAAACAAAACAAAACCAAAACAAACAAAAAAACTTAAAAAATAGTAGTAATAAAAAAAGAGACCTCCCCCAGACCAGCCCCTTTACTCTGCTTTAATTTTCTTTATAAGCACTTAACTCTCAAAAAATATATATATTCCTTATTTATAATTTCATTGTTTATAGAATAGAAGCTCTCTGAGGGCAGAATTTTGTTCCTTTATCCCTAGTATCAAAAACCCTATGGCCTGACAAAGGGTGGTAGGTGCTCAATAAGTATCTGTTCAATAAATAAATTCAAACATTTGAAAAAATAAAAATGCTGGTGATAAAATATAGGATACAGGGGTGTCCGGGTGGCTCAGTGGGTTAAGCCTCAGCCTTTGGCTCAGGTCATGATCCCAGGGTCCTGGGATCTCGTCCCGCATTGGGCTCTCTGCTCAGCGGGGAGCCTGCTTCCTCCTCCTCTCTGCCTGCCTCTCTGTCTACTAGTGATCTCTGTCAAATAAATAAATAAAATCTTTAAAAAAAAAAAAAAAATCTTAGAAGAGGGGCTCCTGGGTGGCTCAGTTGGCTGAATGACTGCAATGCAGGCACACCTAATAAAATATTTTTTAGATTTTATTTCTAAGCAATCTCTACACCAATGTGGGGCTCGAATTCACAACCCTGAGATCAAGAACTGCACACTCCACTAACCAGATGCTAACTAGCCAGATGCCCCTTTGTTAAGTCTTTTATAGGTAAAGACCTAATTTTGCTATCATATAAAGAGTTACAAAAAAGAGGGGCGCCTGGGTGGCTCAGTGGGTTAAGCCGCTGCCTTCGGCTCAGGTCATGATCTCAGGGTCCTGGGATCGAGTCCCGCATCCGGCTCTCTGCTCAGTGGGGAGCCTGCTTCCTCCTCTCTCTCTCTGCCTGCCTCTCTGCCTACTTGTGATCTCTCTCTGCAAAATAAATAAATAAAATCTTTAAAAAAAAAAAAAAAAAAAAAGAGTTACAAAAAAGAAAAACAACAACAAAAAAAACCCAACAACGACAACAACAAAAAAAACCAACCCAAACTTACAAACAAAAAACCCCATCCATCAATCCAACAGAAAATAGGCAAGGTACACAAACACACATTCCATGGCAAAACCCCCTATAAGTTCGCCTTAAAAAAGATGCACAACATGGATGAACCTTGAAAAAATAAAGCTAAGTGAAATAAGTCAAACACAAAAAAGTCAAACTTTATAGGATTCCATTTCTATGAAATGCAAATCCAGAGACAGAAAGATTAGTAGTTGTCTGAGGCTTTGAGAAATAGAATGTGACTATTAATGGACACAGGGGTATCTCTTTGGGATGATGAAAATTTGACAGGGGTGACAGCTACACAACCTTCTGAATACACTAAAAAATCACTGAACTGTACACCTTAAAAGGATGAAATGTAAGGCATGTGAATTATATCTCTAAAATAAAACAAACTACTTTGAGATATAATTCTTCTATCATGTTGATAAAAATAAAACAGTTGGGGAGGCTATGGAGAAATAGATTTCTCATACATCATTGATGGGAGTGGTATAACTTCTGATGGCAAATTGGCAAGATCCAACAAAAGTATAAACACACCCATCCTTTGACCTATAATCTCACTTTTGGGAATAATCACATTATTTTTATAATGGACTCAAATGTCCACTATCTAGCAATGGTTAAATTCACTATGGTCTATCTACACAAATAAGGAAGAATGCTCTCCCTGTATAGAAAGACATTCAAGACATTTAATCAGTGGAAATAGCAAGGTAAGTAAGTATATATTAAGGCATGCCTTTTATGTAGAGAGGAAAAAAAATTCCAATGTGTTTTTCCTTTTCTTTCTATAAAGACACACAAGGGGGCAATGGGCTGGCTCAGTTGGAAGAGCATGGGACTCTTGATCCTGGAGTTGTAGTTTCGAGCCCCACACTGGGTGTAGAGAGTACTTAAATGAATAAACAAACTTAAAAAAAAAAAAAAAAAAAAGGCTTACAAGGACATAAAAAAAAAAAACCAACAAAAGTACGAGAGTAAGGAGGACACGGTAGAATCAACACTTTTGATTATATATCTTTTTAATTTTTATTTTTTAAATCTTTTAAGAAAGATTTTATTTGAGAGACACACACAGAGACAGAGAGAGAGCAGTGGGAGGGGTAAACAGAGAAGCTGACTCCTCACTGAGCAGGGAGCCCAATGCTGTACTTGATCCCAGGACACTGGAATCAAGTGTGATCCCAGGACACTCAGCTGAAGGTAGACGCTTAACCAACTGAGCCACCCAAGTGTCCTATATATCTTTTAAAAAAAAAAAGATTTACTTAAGGGAGAGAGTGTGTGTGCAAGCGAGCACAGGTAGGGGCAGAGAAAAAGGGAGAAAAATCTCAGATTCCCTGCTGAGGGTGGAACCCAACATGGGGCATCAACTCAGACCCCGAGATCATGACCTGAGCTGAAACAAGAGTCAGTCTCCAACTGACAGAGCCACTCAGGTGCCCCTATGCATCCTTTAATATTGTCTTGTTTTTTTTTGAACTAAATGAATATATTAGCTTTTAAAAGAAAATACCTCTAAAGGCATTCCGTGCCCTATAGAATAAAGTCTGCTTGAGATTTAAAAAAAAAAAATTCTTTTGTAACTTTTTAACAAATTCTTCTTCAAAAACCTCAATGTTTTGTGTTCATCTTAATGTGTTTTACTTCAAATTGAAGAAATTCATTATTTGTATTAATTCACACTATGCACTTTCATATATGAATTGTTATGATTTGTTGTTTCCTCTATTAAATCCACTTCCCCCAAGGCACCTGGGTGGCTCAGTCAGTTAAGTGTCCGCCTCCCCACGCGGCCTCTCACACTCCCCCTGCTTGTGTACTTTCTTTCGTTGTGTCTCTCTCTAATAAATAAAAATAAATAAATAAATTTAAATCTCTGCTCATTGACTTTTCCTCAACCTTAAGTATTCTCTTCTCCCACCCTGAGATCACGAGTTTCACGCTCTACCAATTAAGCCAGGCAGGCAACCCTCCTCCGCTTTAAAATGTCTTTCCACAATTTATTACCTGGAAAAATTTCATCCTTTAAGATCTAATCAAAGGTCACTTAAAGTTTCCTTGACCTCCTCAATCAACCAACCCCCAAAGCCCATAATAATTCTTCATTCCCACAGTACCAGGACTTACTCTATTAAATCAACATTAGTGACACTGGTTTCTTCTGCTGGAATAGGAGTTCCTTGAAGTCTGGAAAGTCTGTTTCTTTAAAATTTTCTGGACACTTAGCTCCTAGTATGCTGCCCAGGACACAAAAAGCACTCAATGAATGTGTGCTATATTAAACAGAAGATTTGAATGAATATGTATTAAGTAGAAAATGTAAATCATGTTCACGGATACAATCATATTTCAGGACAGAATACAATGAATAGTATAAAAGTACGAAACGTGAAAATACTTAGAGAAGGAAGTGCCTGGGTGACTCAGTCGGCTAAGTGTCTACCTTTCACTCAGGTCATAATCCCAGGGTCCTGGGATGGAGCCCTGAATCAGGTTCTCTGCTCAGTGGGTAGCCTGTTTCTCCCTCTCCCTCTGCCTGCTGTACCCCATCCTTGTGCTTGTTCAAGTCAAACAAACAAACAAACAAGATCTTAAACAAAACCAAAAACCAAAACCAAAAAAACCTCAGAGAAGGGAAAGAGATAATTTTTTTTAGAGATTTTATTTATCTGACACACAGAGAGAGAAATCACAAGAGGGCAGAGAGGCAGTGTGTGCGTGTTTACAAGAAAAGGTCAACTTTTTTGCCCACTCTCTCTTCAAAAATTCTAAAGCTTTTGATCTGTATTACCAAATTACCCCTCCAAAAAGCTGGTGCCTACTTATATCTCCACTACTAGAGTATGAGAATGCTGGTTTCCTCACTCCCTCACCAATAATTTCTATATATATATATATATATATATATTAAAGATTTTATTTATTTATTTGACAGAGATCCCAAGTAGGCAGAGAGGCAGGCAGAGAGAGAAAGAGGAGAGGAGGAAGCAGGCTCCCCGCTGAGCAGAGAGCCCAATGTGGGGCTTGATCCCAGGACGCTGGAATCATGACCTGAGCTGAAGGCAAAGGCTTAACCCACTGAGCCACCCAGGTGCCCCAATTTATATATATACATATATATATATATTTTAAAGATTTTATTTATTTATTTGACAGAGATCACAAGTAGGCTTTAACCCATTGAGCCACTCAGGCGCCCCTTAATATATTTTTTAAGAAACAAAGTTTGGGGGCGCCTGGGTGGCTCAGTGGGTTAAGCCACTGCCTTCGGCTCAGGTCATGATCTCAGGGTCCTGGGATTGAGTCCCGCATCGGGCTCTCTGTTCGGCAGGGAGCCTGCTTCCCTCTCTCTCTCTCTCTGCCTGCCTCTCCGTCTACTTGTGATCTCTCTCTATCAAATAAATAAATAAAATCTTTAAAAAAAAAAAAAAAGAAAGAAACAAAGTTTGGGTTAATAGGAGTTTAAATTGGGGCACCTAGGTGGTCCTGGGATAGAGTCCACATCAGGTTGCCTGGCTTCTCCCTCTGCCCTGCCATGAACCCTGCTTGTTCACTCGCACTCTCTCTCTCTCTCTGACAAACAAATAAATAAAATCTTAAACAAAAAACCCATAAGATACATCACATCACCCATCAGAATGTATATCACAGAACAAGAAAAGAGCAAGTGCTGACAAAGCTGTGGAGAAAGTGAAACCTTTGCTGGGAATCTAAAATGGTGCAGCTGCTACAGAGAAAACAGTATGGTTATAATTTCCTCAAAATATTAAATATACAACTACCATATGATCCAGCAAATCTCCTTCTGGGTATATACCCAAAGAAACAAAAGCAGGGACTCAAACAGATTCTGTATACTCATGTTCACGGAATTATTAACAAGGGCCAAAAAAGGTAAGAAGCAACCCAAGTGTCCACTGCCAGATGAATAAACAAAACAGGACATTTCGTTAATATACAATGGAATGTTCTTCAGCCTTGAAAGGAAGGAAATTCTGACACATGGATGAAGCTTGACAAAATTATGCCAAGTGAAAGTCAGTCACAACAGGACAAATGTTATATGATTCCAGTTACATGAAATAGCTACACTAAGCAAATTCATAGAAACAAAACAAAATGGTGATTGCCAGGAGCTGAGAGGAACAGGGAACTATATTTAATAGGTATAGTTTCTGTTGGTAAGATTCAGAAGTTGGGGAGATGGTTGTATAATGATGTAAATTTACTTAATGCCACAGAACTATACACTTAAAAAAATGGGTAAAATGATAAATTTTATGTTAAGTATATTTTACCATAATAAAAAAGGATAAAAAAAGTTTTAGACGATGGGGCACCTGAATGGCTCAGTCAGTTAAGCATCTATCTTCAGCTCAGTTCATGACTCCAGGGTCCTGGGATCCAGCCTAAGTTGGGCTACCTGCTCAGTGGGGAGCCTTCTTCTTCTTCCTCTCCCTCAAATAAATAAATAAAATCTTAAAAAAAAAAAAAAAGTTTTAGACTAAAATTCATTCACTCAATTGGTATTCACCTACCATCAAGAAGCTTGCAATCCAGCAGTTTATAAGAAATTTACACTTTTTAAAAAAACTACAGTTGTATTCAAGAGATAGTTAATATACAGTTATATAAATAAAAAAATTTTTAAAAATACAGTTACATATGCCAAGCAACAAAGGAGTAGCAGAAGCTAACTAGAATCATCTGTTAAAGTTTAAACATTTTAGAGTATAGTAACACTACAGGGAAACACTTTACTTTTCAGTTTATCTGATTCATTTTTTCCACTGCAAGCTCTTTATTATTATGTTGGCCACAAAAAACAACTGTTAATCTAAAAATATCACTTTAATATATATATATCTTTGGAAAGGACTCTCTAGTACTCATGTTAAAAAAGCTCCCAAGGGTTCCAGATCAATAATTAAAAAACCCAGTAACTTGTCCCTTGTCAATTTTTAGTCTTACTAAACTATTATAACCAGGAAATTTAAAATTTTAAAGTAGGTAGTGCTATTCTAAATGTTTTGCAAATCCAAAAACGAAGTCCAAATGGATCAGAGCCAAGCTTTAATCTCCTTCTAATTAAAAAAAAAAAAAAACCCAAACCTATCATAAGCCAGATTTTAAAATCTTAGTTTCTTTTTAAAATAAAAAAAAAGTCCAGGATGAACTAAAATTAATTTTCTAGAATAGTCATTCCTAATGTTGAATTTTATGAAACCAAGATGAAGTAAGCACTGAACTAGGAGCCAAGAGATTTTAACAGGCGCTTCAGGAGTATTTCTTTCCATTTTTTCATTTGTAAAATAAGTGGAGAATATCAGATAATTTCTAAGGTCCTGGCTATTAACACTTGATGAAAATCACCTCAGGCAGAATAAAAATTAAAAAACAAAAAACAAAAACAAAACCAAGCCAACCATCAAATTATGTGGAATTCAGAACTCTAGGGAGCAAGAAAGAGGTGAACTAACTGCAGTGAAATTAACAATGATAAGATGTCAAAGTGTCAAGAAGGCACTTCCCCAACAAGTCATCCCAGAAAATCTGTGGTTAAATCAAGCTAAAAGATTTCAATACCGACTCACCATGATTCTAAAATATTAACTATCTGGGTATCCCGGGTCACAAGCTGAGCAATCCACTAAGAATCGTGCTAGTGACTCACACTCCTGAATGAGACTGCTTTATGTACAGAGACAAGGAATCAATTAAAGGGTTTACAATGAAGTTTTGTTCAACTGGAAATGTTTTAAGTGGAAGTTAATTCTGCATGAGCGGTAATAGATGTTTAATAACTAGCTAGTGACAATTTCCAAGCAAAAGCATTATGGCAGTTCACTAGCAAACAGTAATCTATGTATTACAAACATAAAAACTTGTTTTCAAAAGAGCTCTTGGCTATGGACAGTATTTGAGAAACACAATATAATTTGTTGTGAGTCGAATTATAAAACCTAGTAGAGAGAATGTAGTTTGAAATCTTGGCTCTGTTAACCAACAAGGACACAAAATACATCACTGTGGGCTGAAGTGTCAATTTGTGCTGGCAAAAAGCCACTCTATTTGAATCTAAGAACCTTCAGGAACCAGCTGGAGAAGTATGAGTAACCTGGGAATAATGCATTCATTCACATCCTAAGTGGTACTATCTTCATGTAAAAAAGGACAGTATTGGTACACTTGCCCAAAACAGCTTGAGTTTAGGTCAAATCAACTGTCTGAATAATAATCACTCTAGGAGAATGAACACCTCTAAGACAAAACAAAAAATGTGTAGCATTTCCAGTATGACTAGGTTCACAGCATAAAATTTGAAAAAAAAAAACAAAAAAACAAAAACAAAAACCCACAAAAAAAACCCTATCATCCACTAATGGTGAGGGCAGTCTGGTATAACTTCTCTGGAAGGTACTGTGGTTAATACTTACTGGGAACTTTAAAGTGTTTACATTCTGGGGTGCCTGGCTGGCTCAGTCAAAGAGCATGCGACTCTTATCTTGGGGTAGTGGGTTCAAGCCCCACGCTGGGTACAGAGACTACGCCTGGGTGGCTCAATGGGTTAAGCCGCTGCCTACGGCTCAGGTCATGATCTCGGGGTCCTGGGATGGAGTCCCACATCGGGATCTCTGCTCAGCAGGGAGCCTGCTTCCCTCTCTCACTCTCTGCCTGCCTCTCTGCCTACTTGTGATCTCTGTCTGTCAAATAAACAAATAAAATCTTTTTTTTTTTTTTAAGATTTTATTTATTCATTTGACAGAGAGATCACAAGTAGGCAGAGAGGCAGGCAGAGAGAGAGAGAGGAGGAAGCAGGCTCCCCGCGGAGCAGAGAACCCGATGCGGGACTCGATCCCAGGACCCTGAGATCATGACCTGAGCCGAAGGCAGCGGCTTAACCCACTGAGCCACCCAGGCGCCCAACAAATAAAATCTTAAAAAAAAAAAAATCGTTAAAAAAAAAAACAGAAAAAAAGAAGAAACTATTAAGTTGTTTATATCCTTTGATCAGTAACTTCACATCTAGTAATTTATCCAAAATAAATGACCAAAAATAAGACAAATTTTATGCAATTTAGGATATAACCTCATGACAAAATACTGCACAACTACTATAAATATTGTTTTAGAGTAGAAATCACAAAATTCAAATGTATACAATTATCTAAAGACAAAAAAATAGACTAGTGGTTGCCTAGATCTGAAAGGTATGGGACAGGGGGAAACAGGGAGTGATCCCTAGTAAGTAGGGGGTTTCTTTTTGGACAATGAAAATATTCTAAAATTAAATTGTGCCATGGCTCCCCAACCCTGTTAATACACTGAAAATTTTGAATTGTACACTTTAAATAGGTTACTGTACAGGGTATGAGTTATATCTCACTCAAGCTATTTAAGGTATTTTTTAAACATCTAGATACCAGTGAGGAGATGAAAGTAACCAAAATAGGAAAATAGGGCCTGGAAAAAATACCAGCCAAAGTGGGGGCTTACTGCTTATAAGCTACAGCTATGGAGCTACCAGATGGTTATATCCTCTTTTTTTTTTTTTTTTTAAATTTATTTATTTGGGGCGACTGGGTGGCTCAGTCGTTAGGCGCCTGCCTTTGGTTCAGGTCATGATCCCAGAGTCCTGGGACTGAGCCCCGCATCAGAATCCCAACTCAGTAGGAAGTCTGCTTCTCACCTTCCCACCCACCCTGCTTGTGTTCTCTCTCACCATCTCTCTCTCTGTCAAATTAATACACAAAATCTTAAAAAAAAAAAAAAAAGATTTATTTTTTGGGGGGAGAGCATGCTCGCGTGCAAGTGCGGGAAAGGGCAGAGGGAGAGACTCTTCAAGTAGACTGCCTGCTCAGCAAGGAGGACAACCTGGGGCTTGATCTAATAACCCATGAGATCCTGATCGGAGCCAAAACCAAGAGTCAGAGGCTCAACCAGCTGAGCTACCCAGGCACCTCAAGGCTTTCATATCTTTGACCTGGATGTTTATGTCAAGTCTGATTTTTTACAATTTTTTTTTAAAAATATTTTATTTATTTATTTGACAGAGAGAAATTACAAGTACACTGAGAGGCAGGCAGAGAGAGAGAGAGAAGGAAGCAGGCTCCCTGCTGAGCAGAGAGCCCGATGCGGGACTCGATCCCAGGACCCTGAGATCATGACCTGAGCCGAAGGCAGCGGCTTAACCCACTGAGCCACCCAGGCGCCCCTACAATTTTTTTTTTTTTTAAAGATTTTATTTATTCCTTTGACAGAGACAGATCAGAAGTAGGCAGAGAGGAAGGCAGAGAGAGGAGGAAGCAGGCTCCCTGCCAAGCAGAGAGCCCGATGCGGGACTCGATCCCCGGACCCTGAGATCATGACCTGAGCTGAAGGCAGAGGCTTTAACCCACTGAGCCACCCAGGCGCCCCTTTTACAATTTTTTAAAATTAAATTATTTTAAAGATTTTGTTTGAGAGAGAAAATACCAGCACAAGCAGGGGGAGGCAGAGAGAGAAGCAGACTCCCCACCGAGCAGGGAGTCTAATATGGGACCCTGGGATCATAACGGGAGTCAAAAGCAGACCCTTAACTGAAAAAGCCATCCAGCTGCCCTGATTTTTTTTTTTTTTAATTTTTGACTGAAGTGGAAAATAACTAGAGAAAGGTGTATAAATGTAAGCATGAAGTTCAGTGAATTGTCACAAACCGAACATACGCCTGTAACCAGCACTAAAATCAAGAACATTACCATCCACCTACAGCCACAATCATACCTAAGGGAAACCACCATCCTTCCTCCAACAGTATATGTAAGTTTAGCCCAGGGATAGTTGTTTGTTTTAAGAGACTGTCCTATGAACTTTGGGTGTTCTGCAGCATTCCTGGTCTCTTCCAGTTGTGGCAACCAAAGATGTCTCTACACATTGCCAAATCCCCCTTGGGGTACAATATTATACCACAACCACATTAAGACCCACTTGTTTACCTGTTCTTGAACTTAATGTAAATGAAATCATACAAAATGGGCTTTCTTGTATCAGAATCAAAAAGAATATAATCTTTTGTGTCTGACTTCTTTTGTTCAGCATCTATTGAGAGTCACCAATTTTACTAAACCTAAAGCTCTAGTCCGTTCACTCTTCTCTTTACTATATTACTATTGTGTGAATGTATCACAATGTATCCATTCTACTGCTGATGGGCATTTAAGCAGTTTCCAGTTTTGAATATTATGAATAATGCTACTATGAACATTCCATGTATGTCGTCTGGTGAATCCGTGTATGAATTCCTGTTGAATACCTAGAAGCAAACTGTCATGTCAGCTTCCATAGGTTAGTACTTTTCCAAAGAGGGTTGTATCAATTCACATTATTTCTTGTCTCCTTTTTGTTCACGTCAGCAACTAACTATAATATATATAAATTACTATATATTATAAAATATATATTATATATTTTTTGCAGGGGAGGGGAGATGCAGAGCAAGAGAGAGAATCTTAAGCAGGCTCCATGCCCAGTGCAGAGCCTGATCTCAAAACCCTGAGACCAGGGGCGCCTGGGTGGCTCAGTGGTTAAGCCTCTGCCTTCGGCTCAGGTCATGATGTCGGTGTCCTGGGATCAAGCCCCGCATCGGGCTCTCTGCTCGGTGGGGAGCCTGCTTCCCTCCTTCTCTCTGCCTGCCTCTCTGCCTACTTGTGATCTCTGTCTGTCAAATAAATAAATAAAAATCTAAAAACAAAAACAAAAAAGACCCTGAGACCATAACCTGAGCCAAAATCCAGAATTGGACACTTAACTGACTGTACCACCCATGTAACCCAACATTTAAATACTATGGAGTCAGATAATCTTATTGGCTGAATAAAGCCTGTCAATTGGTGACCTGTTTAAAAAGAATATTTCATCATGTGGGAAAATGCTCCTATGTAGCAGAGACAAAAACCAACCAAACAAAAACCCTCCAGTAATAATATGTCTGAATGGAAATACAGCAACATTGACAATGGCCTTTGAACAATTTCTATTTGCTTTTCCATATTTTCTATAACAAACATGTAATAAAGGAATTGGAAAAGCTTTTTTCTATGCAACAAAAGCCCTGAAGGAAATTTAAAAAGTAGGTCAGGGCACAAATTTCATATTTGCACACATTCATAAAGACCTAATTAAGTAATGGGTATATCACAGAAAAGTGTTAACTATCTCATAAAACCTTTGATACAGTTACTACACCCCCCTGCAGAAAGGGGTCCAAGACAGAATTTGCGTAAAATTCCACTCCAGAGTAAAACAGTGTCTAGAAGGTAATTCGTAATTTGTAAGGATATATCAAAAGATAGCACTATTCTTTTTTTTTTAAGTTTTTAAAAAAGTTTATTTATTTAAGCAATCTCTACATCCAACATGAGGCTCAAACTCATGACCCTGAGATCAAGCGTCAGGTGCTCTACCAACTGAGCCAGCCAGGCACCCCAGAAGACTAGTATTCTGACATGATGTCGTATATCACAGCTTACTATATCATAATATTGCTCTTTACATTCCTTTAGAAACACTATAAAATCATTAAGGGGTGCCTGGGTTGCTCACTTGGTTGGGTGTCTGACTTCAGCTTGGGTCACAATTTTGGAGTCCTGGGATGGAGCCCCGTATCAGGTTCACTGTTCAGCAGGGAGTCTGCTCCTCCCTCTCCCTCCAAGCCTTCCCCCTGCTCATGCTCCCTCTCTCTCTCTCAAATAAATAAATAAATAGATTTTAATATGGTTCAGAAGCAACATGGAAAATTAACATATCCAACAGTCCCTTTAAATATACAGTTGTTGCCATTGCTATCTGCTTATTGAATGTCTGCTACTGAGTATTTGGAAAGAGCTACCTTATTTGGGGAAATTATTATTAAAATGCCACCCAAACTTAATCAGTCTCCATTATTTCTTTTTTAAGATTTTATTTATTTAAGAGAGCGGGATAGCAAGTGAGCATGCACAGGAGCAGGGAGAGGAACAAGCAGACTTCCTGCTGGCTTGGTCCTAGGACCCCGAGATGGTGACCCAAGCCGAAGTCAGCTGCTTAACCAACCAAGCCACTCAGGCGCCTCCCAGTCTCTATTATAAGTGAGTTCTAGTAAATCTTTATTTGACATGTGAAAATGTTATAAAACTCATACTTTCTGGGGGCGCCTGGGTGGCTCAGTGGGTTAAGCCGCTGCCTTCGGCTCAGGTCATGATCTCAGGGTCCTGGGATCGAGTCCCGCATCGGGCTCTCTGCTCAGCAGGGAGCCTGCTTCCCTATCTCTCTCTCTCTGGCTGCCTCTCCATCTACTTGTGATTTCTGTCAAATTAATAAAAAAACAACAACAACAAAAAAAAAAAACAACAAAAAAAAAAACTCATACTTTCTGTCCTAATCACTCCACTTCATTTTTTTCCCCTTCATATCAAGGATTCTTCTGGTGGGCTAAGAATATGCCCATGAGATTCAGTATAAACCCAAGAGATTTCTCCTGAGAGAAAATACTAAATGCTAACATGCTGATTATTTAAAACAAAATCATCTATTACTTTAGGGCTTTGAAGATTAGCTAAACTGGAATCTAATAAGACCACTATTCTGAGCACAGATTTCATCTCCCATTTTCCTACCTCAAAAAACCATGCCAGGGGTGCCTGGGTGGCTCAGTGGGTTAAAGCCTCTGCCTTTACCTCGGGTCATGATCCCAGGGTCCTGGGATCGAGACCCACATCGGGCTCTCTGCTCAGCAGGGAGCCTGCTTCCTCCTCTCTCTCTGCCTGCCTCTCTGCCTACTTGTAGTCTCTGTCTGTCAAATAAATAAATAAAATCTTAAAAAAAAAAAACAAACATGCCAGTATGTATGTAATTTCAAACCACAAAGAAAAAACAAAACAAAACAAGACAAAAAAACAAAAAAACCAACAGTTTTCTGTGGCACATAAATAAAATACAGCAGGGAATTTTTTCTTTTCTTTTTAAAGTAAGCTCTAGGGGTACCTGGGTGGCTCAGTGGGTTAAGCCTCTGCCTTTGGCTCGGGTCATGATCTTAGGGTTCTGGGATCGAGCCCAGTATCGGGCTCTCTGCTCAGTGGGGAGCCCGCTTCCCCCTCTCTCTGTCTGCCCCTCTGCCTACTTTGTGATCTCGCTCTCTCTGTCAAATAAATAAATAAAATCTTTAAAAAAAAAAAAAAATCAAGGGTTGCATGCCTCACTGACTGAGCCAGCCAGGTACCCATAGGAAATAAACTTCTATTAAGAGCATTCTGGGGGCGCCTGGGTGGCTCAGTGGATTAAAGCCTCTGCCTTAGGCTCAGGTCATGATCCCACAGTCCTGGGATCGCGCCCCACACTGGACTTTCTGCTCAGAAGGGAGCCTGCTTCTGCCTGCCTCTCTCCCTACTTGTGATCTCTCTCTGTCAAATAAATAAATAAAATCTTAAAAAAAAAAAAAAAAAAAAGAGCATTCTAGTGGGGTTTTAGTCTGTTATGCACCTGCCTTCTGGAAGGTCATGATCCCAGGGTCCTGGGATCAAGCCTCATGTGGGGCTCCCTCGGTGGGGAGTCTGCTTCTTCCCCTCCCTCTGCCCTTTCCACAAGCTAGTACTCTCTCTCTCTCTCAATTAAAAAAAAAAAAAAAAAAAAAAAAAGCATTCTACTATGGGTTCCAAATGCTAAGATGGGGGTGGTGCTGGCTGGTGGAGCCTGGGACTCTTGATCTTGGGATAGTAAGTTTGGGCCCCACACTGGGTGTTGTAGAGCTTTTTAAAAAGAAATGTAAGGTTGATTTAAATTTCTCCCTGAACTAGTAACCATAATGAACTGGTAATCAAAATAAATCTAATCAGTAGAATGCTTTGCAAGGTATGTATATATAATTTCCTCCCCAGGACACATCTCAATCATAAACATATTTTGCCACCCTCTTTTCTGAGTTCAAGTAATAGGATACAACGGCTTCAGATACACAATTCAGTAAAAGAACCGAGATGCTCCCCCAATTCCTAACAATCTTTCCAAACTCAAAAAACAAAACAAAACAAAAACCAACCAACCAAACAAAAAAAACCCTATTCCTAAGTAATTCTGAGAAACGCACATCTGCTTGACCTGCTCAACCTACAATAAATACAAAGCTTTCACACTACTAAATTGGAACATTAAGGTCAAAGCAAGCTAGTTGAGTCAGACACACAAACAACAAATTCCCCTTCAGAAAGTATTATACGGTTTCTCTCATGAAACATTCTTTATTTTTTTTTTTAAAGATTTTATTTATTTATTTGACAGAGAGAGATCACAAGTAGGCAGAGAGGCAGGCAGAGAGAGAGAGGGGAGGAAGCAGGCTCCCTGCTGAGCAGAGAGCCCGATGCGGGACTCGATCCCAGGACCCTGAGATCATGACCTGAGCCGAAGGCAGCGGCTTAACCCACTGAGCCACCCAGGCGCCCATGAAACATTCTTTATACAAATCTAGATAGGCTAGTCAATCAGGTCTCTTAAAAAGAGATCCCAAGGGGTACCTGGCTGGCTGAGTCAGAAGAGCATGCGGACTCTTGATCTTGAGGTTGTGAGTTGGAGCCCCATGTTGGGTGTAGAGATTACTTAAAAATAAAATCTAGGGCGCCTGGGTGGCTCAGAGGGTTAAACCTCTGCCTTTGGCTCAGGTCATGATCTCAGGGTCCTGAGATAGAGCCCCACACTGGGCTCTCTGCTCAGCGGGGAGCCTATTCCCCGCCCTTCTGTCTGCCTCTCTGCCTACTTGTGATCTCTCTCTGTCAAATAAATAAAATTGAAAAAAAAAATTTTTGTAAATGCTTTGAAGACTGAAAACTGGGCACCTGGGTGGCTCAGTTGGTTAAGCAACTGCCTTTGGCTTGGGCCATGATCCCAAGATCCCGAGGTTGAGCCCTGTATCCAGCTCCCAGCACAGCAGGGAGCATGCTTCTTCTCCCTCTCCCTCTGCTGCTAACCCCTGCCTGTGTTCTCCTGCTCTTTCTGTCAAATAAATGAATAAAAAAATCTTAAAAAAAAAAAAAAGCTTAAAATATTACATATTCTTAGATACAAAAGCCATCATAAGATATTAGTTTTCCTTAAACTGATCTAAGATGTAATGTAATCTTGATTTCTAAAAATGCCAATCAGATTTCTTAGGAAGCAGACAACCTGATTCTAAATTTAACGTGAAGGGGTGCCTGGCTGACTCAGTCAGAAGAGCATGTGGCTTTGATCTGGGGGTCGTGCATTTGAGCCCACATAGGGTGTTGAGATTCCTTAAAAAAATAAACTTAAATAAATCAAATAATGAATAAACACATTTAATATGAAAAATAAAGTTAAGAATGGTTGGGAACTTTTTCTTTTTTTTTGAGATTTAATTTACTTATTTGACACAGAGAGAGACAGCCAGAGAGGAAACACAAGCAGGGGGAGTGAGAGAGGGAGAAGCAGGCTTCCCGCTGAGCAGGGAGCCTAACGTGGGGCTTGATCGCAGGTCGCTGTGATAATGACCAGAGCCAAAGACAGTAGCTTAACAACTGAGCCACCCAGGCGCCCCCATTTGGGAACTTTTCTTAAAGAGTAAGAAGGGCACACAAGCTTCTCTAGATATAGATTATAAAACTAATCATTTTAAAAGGTGGAACTGGCAAAAAGATTAACAGATCAATGGAATGGAACATAACACAAAGTCCAGAAGATCAAAATACAACTGGAAATGTAATGTATGATAAGGTGGCATTTCAAAGCAATGGACAAAACATGGAATATTTAATAAATTGTAATAAACTACCATAGGTAGCTCTCTGGAAAAAATTAAAGTTGGGTTTTTAAATTCCAGATGACGGGCACCTGGGTGGCTCAGTTGTTAATCGTCTGCCTTGGCTCAGGTCATTATCCCAGGGTCCTGGGATACAGCCCTGCATGCGCTCCCCACTCAGTGGGAAGCCTGCTGTCCTTCTCCCACTCCCCGGGCTTGGGTTCCCTCTCTCGCTTTCTCTCTCTCTTGTCAAATAAATAAATTCCAGATGAATCAAGGATTTAAAATTAAAAACAGGACCCCTGGGTGGCTCAGATGGTTAAGCATCTGCCTTCAGCTCAGGTCATGATCCTGGGGTCCTGGGATGGAGCCCCACAGTGGGCTCCTGGCACAGAGGGGAGTCTGCTTCTCCCTCTCCCTCCCTATGCTCTCTCTTTGTATCTCTCTGTCTCAAATGGATAAATAAAATCTAACATAAAAAAAAATAAAAAAAAATTAACATGTACGGAGGGCTTACTAATACGCCAAGCACACCTTTAAAGAAATAAAAATTAAATTAAATTAAAAACAATGGCAGTTAGAAAAAGCCATGGACATTTTTTCCCCTTGATAATCTGAGTAGAGAAGACTTCTAAAATGATACAAAAACCTAAAGGTCAAATGAAAGAAATGATAAATTCAATTATCCAGTGTAATTTTTGGAAAGCAAAAAAAAAAAAAAAAACCTGTAGAAAACTCAAAAGATATACTGAATGCTTAAAATGATTTGCAGCTCTCAGAATAAAAGGCTTTATTTCTCTAACACATAAAGAACTCTAACATCAATAATAAAAAAGGGTGCCTGGGTGGCTCAGTGGGTTAAGCCTTTGCCTTCGGCTCAGATCATGATCTCAGGGTCCTGGGACTGAGACCTGCGACGGGCTCTCTGCTCAGCGGGGAGCCTGCTTACCCCACCCCCAACCGCCTCTCTGCCTACTTGTGATCTCTTTGTCAAATAAATAAATAAAATCTTTATAAAATAATAATAATAATAAAGACCACTCAATAGAAAAATGTGCAATGGATAGAGAGAGGTCTCAGAAAAAGAAATATAAATTTTTTAAAAAAAGATTTTATTTATTTGAAAGAGAGACAGTTAGTGACAGAGACAGCGAGAGAGAGCACAAGGGGGGAGAAGAGAGAGAAGCAGGCTCTCACTAAGCAGGGAGCCCCACATGGAGGTTGATCCCAGGACCCTGGGATCATGACCTCAGCCAAAGCAGATGCTTAACCGCCTATGGTGCCCCAGAAATAGAAATGTTTTTTAAGGATATGAGAAGATATATAATTATCACTTGTAATTAAAGACTTACAAATTAAAACTATACCAACATACTACTTTTTATTTATCCAATTGGAAAAAATTTAAGAAGTGACAGCCAATCACTGACAAGGAAGAATACAGAATAGGGTATATGGTGAGGTGAACTGGTTATATATATGGTGAGGTGAACTGGTTATATGAAGAACACACACTCTTTTTGACCCAGCAATTCCAATTCTGAATGTTCATCTAATAAATATGCTTACATACATAGAATATTCACTGTAGCACTGTTGATAATGTGCTGGAAAAAATTTAAAAGTCTATCTGGAAGGGATTGGGTAAACAAATTACAGCACATCTGGTAGTCAAAAAGTAGGAGACACATTTATCTCTAATGATAGAAATAAACTAAGATATATCAGCCAACAATTCAGGCTGCACAACAGTGCCTATGTATGCTACCATTTATGTGTATGTGTGGAGAATTACTGAGTCCATGGATACCTCCAGAGGAATTCATAAAAAAGGGTAAATAATAATTGCTTCAGCAGAAAGAAAATGAGTGAGAAGAGAATAAAGGAAGACTTACTTTTCACTGCAAATCCTTTTATACCTTTGGGATTATATAATACCTAATACATTACCTACTCCAAAAAAGGAATTAAAAAAAAATTCTTCCATAAAGATTTTTTTTTTTTTTAAAGATTTTATTTATTTATTTGACAGAGAGAGAGGCAGGCAGAGAGAGAGAGAGAGAGGGAAGCAGGCTCCCTGCCGAGCAGAGAGCCCGATATGGGACTCGATCCCAGGACCCTGAGATCATGACCTGAGCCGAAGGCAGCGGCTTAACCCGCTGAGCCATTACTTATCTGACAGAGAGACACAGCGAGGGAGGGAACACAAGCAGGGCAGCAGCAGAGGGAGAGGGGAAGCAGGCTTCCTGAGGAGCAGACAGCCCAATGTGGAGCTCAATCCCAGGACCCCGAGACCACGACCCAAGCCGAAGGCAGACGCCTAATGACCAAGACACTCAGGTGCCCCCGCAAAAAGCAATGTTTAAAAAAGTCTACAGGGGCACCTGGGTGGCTCAGTGAAATGGGTTAAAGCCTCTGCCTTCAGCCCGGGTCATGATCCCAGGGTCCTGGGATCACACCCCGCATCAGGCTCTCTGCTCAGGAAGTGGGGAGCCTGCTTCCTCCTTTCTCTCTGCCTGCATCTCTGCCAACTTGTGATCTTTGCCTGTCAAAAGAAAAAAAAAAGTCTACAAAGTAAAATACTCAAGTGCGAAACTATCAACATTGGCCGTAATGTATAAACTGTCCCAGTTTCTTGGGACATTAATTATACTGAAGCTTGGCCCAGCAAATAGGAAGAAGAAATGAAAATCAGAACTAGGTACAGAATGTCAAAGAAAAAACCTAATCTTCAATTTCTTTATTACATCTGACAGCCTGCCTAAGCCAGCTATGATTATTTCCTATGACACTTTCCAGGCAAGTGTAACCATTGTGTATATTACACCAGTGGTGACCACTGTATTTCTGGTCTACTAAAACTACTGAAGATTGCTTAGGCCATGGCTATTAGCAAGTTTACATCAATAAATATTTACTAAGGAACTAACACTATATTGGCATATAAGACCAACAGAGCAAAAAACAACATAAAATAATGAGGCTTCTTTTCTTTTTTAATAAAGATTTTATTTACTTACTTGAGAGTGAGTGGGGGAGGGGCAAAGGGAGAAGGAGAGAAACTCAAGCAGTCTCTGCACTGAGCTCAGAGCCTGATGTAAAGCTCAATTTCACGACCTAATCATGACTATGCTCAACTGACTGCACCACCCAGGTGCCCCAATAACGAGGCTTCTAATTAGAATAACAAAAGCTTTGTCAGAAGTTACTTTGCTACTATCAGCAATTATAAATAATTAGTAAGCACTCAATTAATTGTTGAATACAGATACGAACTACGAGCTAGGTGCTGTGACACTGGGCTGCCCAAGACAGTTATTACTCCTGACTTTATGAAATATACAGAACAGACTAATGGTGAAATAGGCATTATACAAATAATTAATCAATATTGTGATAAACCCTATAAAAGAGAAGTGCAGCATACTATTAACTGAATCTAGGAGGATCAGAAGATTTCTCCACAAAACTGCTATTTAAGCATATTTTGAAGAACTGAGAAGCTGCCTTCCAGGCAGAAGAATTAGCTACTACATGCCCAAAGGCCTTGGGTGAACTTTGAACCTTTAAGGAATGAGGGGGGGGGAGATCAGCAAGATCAGCAAGCCAGACCACTCATAATAAGAAGGTTAGGTACAAAGACATGATGCTGGAGGAGTAAGCAAGGCCAGATCACACCTTCTTAAATGAAGAGGGAAAGTCTTAAATGGAAAACAGAAGTCTTCAGGTAAATGACTTGGTTAAATTTGTTTTATAAAGACAATTCTAGCTGTTCTGAGAAGAAAAGATGAGGATATACTGCTTAGAGCATATATGTATGTAGTAAAAGTACAATGAAATGCAAAGGAGTAATAAATTCAATTAGTGGGGCACCTGGGTGGCTCAGTTGGTTAAGAACCTGCCTTTGGCTCTGGTGGTGATCCCAGTGTTCTGGGATCAAGCCCTGCATCAGGCTCCCTGCTCAGCCAGAAGCCTGCTTCTCCCCTCACACTCCCTCTACTTGTCTTCTCTCTCTTTCTGTCAATTAAATAAATAAATAAAATCTTAAAAAAATAAATAAAAATAAATTCAATTAGTAATTACCTCTGGCAAGGAGGTCTACAATGGAGGTTGGGGAAAGGAGGATGCAATCAGGTGGGGAAACACCTGAACTTTACTGGCAATATTTTATTTTCCTAAGCTGCAAGGTGGTTATGTTAAGTATTTATTGTAGTATTATTTATTACTTTTTCTATCTTAAATATCTCATATTACCCCCCTTTTAAAAACAAGAGTCAATGTGGAAAGACCATTTATAATTGACTGTAATAATCCTAGGGAAAGGTGACCTAGACTAGAATGGAGACTAAAGGTAGAGAAAAATCACAAGTCTGGCCTCAGTAAGTTGTTGATAGAGCCACTTAATTAAATAGTACAGTGAAGAAGGTCTAGGTCTGGAGCCAAAATCAAGAGGTCAGTCTGCGCATCTCGAGCAAAGTGCCTCTTGAAACTAAGTACAGATGGTGAGTAGGCAGCTGGGATCAGAAAAGAAGTTTGGGAGGCAGACAAAAATTTGGGAATATTCAAAATACATATTGTAACTGAAGCCACAGAATGGATGAAATCAGAGGACTAAGACTTGAGAAAGTCCATCAATTAAATATCTGGTAGAGGGGCACCTGAGTGGCTCAGTCAGTTAAGTGTCTGCCTTCGGCTCAGGTCTTGATCCCAGGCTTCTGGGATCAAGTCCCTCACTGGGCACCCCGCAGGCAGCCTGCTTCTCCAGGTCTCTCTCTCTCATGAATGAATAAAATCTTAAAAAAAAAAAAAAAAAATCTGGTAGAAGAGGATGGCAGGCGGCGGCCAAAGGGACTTGAAGGAACAGCCAGAGAGCAAGGTGGTAAAATCAGAAGCCAGGAAATAAAGAGTACTTCAGGAAGAAATTTTTGAACAGAAATAAACACCTACTGGGATGCCGGGGTGGCTCAGTTGGTTAAGGTGTCTGCCTTCCACTCAGGTCATGATCTCAGAGTCCCGGGATTGAGCCCTATGTCTGGCTCCCTGGGAGTCTGCTTCTCCCTCTGCCCCTCCCCACCTTGTGCTCATCACATGCACGCTCTCTCTCTCAAATAAATAAATAAAATAAAATATTTTTTTAAAAAGATTTTTATTTATTTGTCAGACAGCACAACCAAGGAGCAGCAGGTAGAGCATGCAGAGGGAGAAGCAGGCTCCCCACTGAGCAAGGAGCCCAATGCAGGACTTGATCCCAGGGTTCTGGGATCATGTGAGCTGAAGAAAGATGCTTAACTAACTGTACCACCCAGGCACCCAAGTAAATAAAATCTTAAAAAATGGAAATAAAAATAAAATAAAATAAACACCTATTCTGAAATGGGCATTTAGGAACCTGAGGTTCAAGAATGAGTCAAATAGAATTCCCTAAAAACAGAAAGTTCAGATCTACCTTATTCTGAACATCCCCCCCCAAATGTTATAACTCAGTTAAGTAACAATAAACTCAGTCAAAACTGATAAATCATACAAAGATGTAGATGAAAATAATCTTTGTAACTATATAAGACTTGAACATCCAGTTTAGAGATTAAAGGAAAATAGGGATATATGAAGTTTATTCCATTTCTATATAGAAAAAACAAAAATTTACTCCAAAATCCTGAACATTTCTTTTGTTTCAAATATTTCTGAGAATTTCCAAATTGCTAAACCTTTCATGTTAAACTGCAAGCATTTTGAGAGCAAAAACCACGTAGTATTCATCTTCAGCATCTTACAGCATTCTCAAAAATAACTGAATGGAAAAAAAAAAAAAAACCCACAAAAAAATCTTCCTTAAATGAATGAACAGCCACTGAGTACTTTTGTCCAAGTTGTGCTGATGCTATAAGCAATACAGATCAAAAGTACAAACTTTAACTGAGGGCTCTACTCATTCCACAGAACACTTCTTTTCTCAGAAATAAAATGGTTTCTGCAAAGAGATCTTGTCCTTGTCCTAGGGGGGAAAAAACACTTTGGGCAACACATTCCACACACAGGTTTCAATGACAAACTTGAAGGTTGTCAACCCCTACAATGTTTCCAAAATTCAAGAATGTACTACTACAGTATGCCAGCCAGTACTGTCTGGTCATTCATTCTAAAGAGCAGTAGAAAATAGCAATGCTCACACTTAAAAGAATAAGTCCTTATATTTCCACAAAAACTAAACTCATCAGTTGCAGTAGTTATGTCTGAAAATTGTTGGCACTTAGCCGATATCAACAGTTCTGAACTGTGTTTTAGGTTAATGATATCAACTAAAATCTATTACCATATGTATTCTCAAAGAAATGGTCTAAAAAAAAAAAGTAATCCCGTTTTTCTCTGCCTAAATTTCTTTTCAGATATTTTGGATAGAAGCCACACATGTTTCTATGCAACAAGCACCAATTAATAAAAATACATACATTTGCAAATTAAAAAATAAAAAAAGAAAGCACCAGTTTGGAAAAAAAGTATACTCCCAGTTGCACTAACTATCCAGACTAATGATAATGGCGGGGGGGGGGGGGGGGGGGGGGGTGCACAGCTCATTTATTCTGAAATGGGAACAAACCTCAGATAAAAAACCCAACTTTTTGGAACTCATCTCTTTGCACTGAATTAGGCATAGAACAAACTATTCATTTATTAAGACTATGATACTCTAGATTTTAATTACATATTTTGTATTCTAGGATCCCAATTACTGACTTTATAGGAGAGCCTGGAGTTAGGGTTGTGGTGCCGCTAATCAGAGACAGACCCTCTATTCCTTCCCTTTTGCTAATTTACACAAATATAAAATATGAATAAAAATATTAAGGGGAACAGTATTTAAGTAAAATTGTTATGTTGAAGATATGTTAACTTCTTAAATCCTGGGGCGCCTGGGTGGCTCAGTGGGTTAAAGCCTCTGCCTTCGGCTCAGGTCATGGTCCAGGGTCCTGGGATCGAGCCCTGCATCAGGCTCTCTGCTCAGCGGGGAGCCTGCTTCCTCTCTCTCTGCCTACTTCTGATCTCTGTCAAATAAATAAATAAAATCTTAAAAAAACAAAACAAAACAAACTTCTTAAATCCTTTAGAGTGAAGGCTGAAAGTCAATTCTACCTTCATGAACTGAATTGAAAGTCTCTGGGTCCTTAGCTTTTTTTTTTTTTTTTGAGAGAGAACTGTGGTGGCTACCTGGCACAGACAGAAAACCAATTCTGAAGTCACACAACCTAAAAAAGAAGCTAAAAGCGTTGGCTTTTAGAAAGGATGTTTCAAAGGCTCTGGAAAACTGCACAACAGTTTAAAACAAGTGGTAGACAGTATCAAACAACTACAGATCAGGACAAATTAAAAAAAAGAAAGAGCTTTCATATGGCTCCTATGTATTCTCTTCAAAATACCCTTTCCTTACAACACTCCGCTCACAAAGATCTGGCGAACACTAAGACCACAGCTTTTTTCCTTCTACCCAGAAGGGTCGGTGCATTGCTTCAATTCTGCCATTATACAGCACTTAAGAAATCTAAAGCAACTACAATACACTATGCTAAATTCCAAAAAAATAAACCCAACAAAACTCCTGGAAACGTGGTAACTACAATTCACAATACATTTAATCAGAACCTTTGGAATTAAGTTTATTTTTCTGCATTCTTACTTTGAATAATATCTAAACCCTCTTTAGGGGGGTAAAGGATTTGATCCCTAAATTACATTATTAATCCCCTTTTCTACAGATACGTGAAGTAGTCGAGATATGCTGTTTCTCCGTTTATCAAAAACCAAAATCCCCTTCATGTACACAGTTTGATTTTTATAGCGTTTTCCCATATACTCATTTCCAAGTATACACAACACGAACATATAATTTTAGACTAATCAGGCGCAAGATAAAGCTTATCCAGAACTTATTCTACCTTGATTTACTCGATTCCACCAAGTCCGGTCTTGAGGCTAACAAAATAAAGCGTGAGCACAATGAAATCTGGAGCATCGCAGGTTCTCAATGAACAAACATTCCTTCAAATCATAAATCCGAACCCGCCCGCTTCGCAAAGAAAAAGTAATCCCAATCTTAGAAAACAATCGCAAGGGAAGGAAAACAACCCAAATTCTAAAACACACATTCACGTAAAGCCTTTCAACTCAAAGCTCCAAACGCAGCCACCAACCACATAATTGGCTACAATCGCAGCTTTAGCGCCTTCTCTTCATTTTGAATCTGCAGATCGAAGGGAAAACAAAACAGTTGTCCAAAGTTTCACGCAGCGGAGGTGAAAAAAAACCCATTTTAAGTAAAGGAAACATGTAAATCAGGAGGCGACCGCGCCATTCACCGCCCCCCCGCCCCGACTCCCTCCTTCCAGCCCTCGAACTAAATCTTGTCTCAATCACTAACGGGAGGCAGGAGTCCCGGTAGCGGTGTTCGAGGAAGGAGTCAAACGAACCGCACGCCGCCGGGAGAGATGTCAGGGGCCGAGCGTCGGGAGACAAAGACCAGCCCGCGAAGCGCCCCGGCGGCGAGGGGCGGCCCCGGCGCGGCCCTGCGCCCCTAACCGCCCCGACGAGTTGCGAGCACCGCCGAGCGCCGCCCAAGTGCGCGCCCGGGGTCCTCCGGGCTCTCCGCCCGCCCAGCGCGGCCCCCGCCGCCCGGGCCCACCCCCGGGCCGTTTCCCTCCCAATTTGGGAACCGCGCGCCCAGGGACAAAGAGGGAGGGCGCGCAGGGGGCAGCGGGCGGCCGCTGGTCAGACGCCCCTCCGGGATCGGCGGGAAGTCTCGGCAGCAGCGGCCCCCCCTCGCCGCACTCTTCCTGGGACCCCTGTCCCCTGCGTTCCCCCCCCGCCCCTCCTCCATCCTCCCCAGAAGTTCTCCCGCCCCCCCCGGCCCCGCCCCTTGCCCGCTCCTCAGCCGGCACTGCGGCCGCCCCTCACCGGGCGGCGTGTTCCCCCGGAGCCGCCTCCTCCGCCGGGCCTCGGCCCGTCCCGCCGGCCGCCGCCTCATGTGCCCCGCGTCGCCATCGCCTTCGCTGCCACCCGCGCCTCTCCTCCAACTCTCGCCGCCGTCACCGCCCTCGCCTCAGTCTCCAGCCGAGGCCAAAGCCGCTCCCGCCGCCGCCTCCCGCTCCCGCCGCCGGGACCCGCGGGGAGGCGCCTGCGCACTACGCGCCGCGGTGGGGGCGGGGGCGTCCCGCCGCGGCCTGGGAGCTGGGGGCGCGCGGCACGTGGCGCTCGGGTGGGAGGGGGCGCCCCGGAGCGCGCGGGCTGCGGCTCTGGCGTCCCAACTTTCTACGGTCGGGCCCTCGCGCGCTCTCGGGCGGTCCCGGTGGCGCCGAGCGTGTCGGTACCCCCCGCGTGGAGTCTGGACCTGGGTGGGCGCAGACCTCGCCCGCGGGACAACTCATTCCTCTAGCTTGGCTCTCGGGATAGCCGTCCCCCGAGGCCCGCGCCTCTCTTTGGGCGGGGTACTAACGGCGCCGTGAGGACACGCCTTACCTGAGCATCCTAAGTCGGTCCTACGAGCCCCGGAGTTGTCTTCCGTGCGCTCCGCCGAGGCCTGGGTCCGGTGTGACACATCAGGTTGCTCACTCTCGGTTCTAGGTTCTGCTCCTACTGGCCCTCGTCGGGTCAATCATCCTAGCTCCTTTGAGTCTTGGCTTTTAGTGGCGTTCTAGATACTTTCTCGAGGTCCTGGACTTCTCAGATTAGCAAGACCCTAATAGGCCATTTCCTCTTAACCCCTTGCATCCCAGCAGGATCCCATTCAAAGGACTTTCTGAAGAATTTGTACGCTTGGGAATCTCCCGCTTTAAACGGCCTCGCCTCCAAGGAATCTGGAAACTCCTCAAATGCTTTAAGTCCAGCCAGTCCGTGCATAACAACGGAAGGCATCTCAAGGAGATGGGCGAGTACTTCACTTTGTATGGAGTTTGACAACTCCTCTACTCCTGAATTATCTCATCTGACCATCAAGAATAGGCTTCCATTTTACCCTTTGACCACAGAGGAAATTAAGCTCTAACAAATGAGGTGACTTGCTACAGGTCAAACCCTCCCATTCCCAAAGCCGGGCCGGAACTAACGGCTAGCCCAGAGGGCTGGCCATCTGGCCCACTGACAAGTTTTGTTTGGCCAGTATGATGTTTTCAAAAGTATGAATTAATTGCCAAAAGTTTAAAATCCAGATTTTTGGCTTCTCTCTAAATAATGAAAAAAAAAAAAGTTTGTTTCCTTTGAGCCCTTTAGTTTCACTGGCTACTTTTTTTTTTTTTTTTTTTTTTAAAGATTTTATTTATTTATTTGACAGACAGAGATCACAAGTAGGCAGAGAGGCAGGCAGAGAGAGAGAGAGAGTGAAGCAGGCTTCCTGCAGAGCAGAGAGCCCGATGCGGGGCTCGATCCCAGGACCCTGAGATCATGACCCGAGCCGAAGGCAGCAGCCCAAACCACTGAGCCACCCAGGCGCCCCATCACTGGCTACTTCTGAGTAGTATTTTTTACGCAGGACAGGCTCTGTTCCCACTTAGCTGCTTGAATCATTTTCATTACCTTTTTTGCCCTTTGAATTTAAGTTCTCCTCTCTCCCCATGGAACTCGCCATGCCCCAGTCATCCCCAGCCACCTTCCTTATCACATTCCCTCTACAAATGTATTTAAGATGACAAGTGCGAGGACCTTGTAATTATATGGAAGTATGGTAAAGAACATGTCAAACTAAACACAGGAGACAACATCACTATGCTGATTAAAATATTCAAACTAACGTCTTGCTAGTGCAACTCTGTATTCGTACAAATTGCTTTGGAAAATGGCAATATCTACTAAGACCAAAACTACGTCTACACTATGACTGGAATTCCATGGAAATTCCACAGAAATGTGTACAGATGTACAACCACATGTATCAGTGTGTTCATAGCAGCACTATTTGCAATAGCCAAAAAAACTGGAAACCCCCCAAGTGTCCAACAATTGTAGAAAGGATAGATGAAATGTTGTAGTCACACAATGCAAGGAGAATGAACAATCTACAATTACACACAATGTAAATTAATCTCTTGGGGTGCCTGGGTGGCTCAGTGGGTTAAGCCTCCGCCTTCACCTCAGGTCATGGTCTCAGGGTCTTGGGATCAAGCCCTGCATCGAGCTCTGTGCTCAGCAGGGAGCCTGCTTACCCTCTCTCTGCCTGCTGCTCTGCCTACTTGTGATCTCTCTCTGTCAAAGAAGTAAATAAAATCTTAAAAAAAAAAAAAAAAAAAGATAGGGGATGCTTGGGTGGCTCAGTCGGTTGGGCATCTGCCTTCAGCTCAGGTCGTGGTCCTGGGGTCCTGGGATCGAGCCCTGTGTTGGGCTCCCTGCTTGGAGGGAAGCCTGCTTCTCCTTCTCCCATTCCCCCTGCTTGTGTTCCCTCTCTTGCTTTCTCTCTCTGTGTCAAATAAATAAAATCTTTAAAAAAAAAAAGATAGATGAATCTCACAAAACTCCATTTATATGAAGTTCAAAAACAGGCTGAAGTGTCCTGTGCTGTTAGGTTAATGGATACCTAGGGGTAAGTTTAGTCACGGGGAGCATGAGGGGGCTTCTGGGGGACTGATCCTGTTCTTTTCTTGATCTGAAGGTTAAATACACGAATGTGTTCATACACATCTGAGCTATACACTTTTGATAGTGCACTTTTGTGCAGCATATTAAGACTTCAACAAAAATCTTTAAAATGGTGGGGCTCCTCGGTGGCGCGGTTGGTTGGGTGTCCGACTCTTGGCTTTTGCTCAAGTCGTGATCTCAGCGTTGTGGAATTGAGCCCTGTGTCAGGCTCTGCACCTGGCAGGGAGCCTGCTTGAGATTCTCTCCCTCTGCCTCTTGTCCCACACCCTCTCTCACTCAGATAAATATATCTTTTTTTTTTTTTTAAGATTTAATTTATTTATTTGACAAAGAGACACACAGAGAAAGAGAACACAAACAGGGAAAGTGGGAGAGGGAGAAGCAGGCTTCTAGCTGAGCAGGGAGCCCGATGTAGGGCTCCATCCCAGGACCTTGGGATCACGACCTGAGCTGAAAGCAGACACTTTAACGACTGAGCCAGGTGCCCCTGAAATAAATAGATCTTAAAAAAAAAAAAAACAAACCCAAACCTTTGAAGGGTGTCAAAATATTTGATTACATATGTATATATTATATATTAATAGCTTATATTAAATGTTCATTAGGTATTATTTTCCTGTTCATGGATGAAACTGCTGAGGAAGGCTCACGGTCTTTTAGGATTGACCATTCCTCATGGAGCTTGGGAACAATACACTTTCTATAATTGTTACCTTACTACCCAGCCTGCAGCCAGCCCATCTCTCTTTTGGTAGATGGAAATAATGAGGGGCGCCTGGGTGGCTCAGTCAGTTATGCAGCTGCCTTTGGATCAGGTCACAATCCCAGAGTGTTGGGATCGAGCCCCATATCAGGCTCCCTGCTTAGCTGGAGGGTCTGCTTCTCTCCTTCCCTCTGCCACTAACCCCTGTTCATGCCCTCTCTCTCTCTCAAATAAATAACTGAAATATCTTAAAAAATGGAAATAATAAGATCCATGGAAGCTAAGTTGTTTTACCTGCGCATAGTTGAAAATAACCCCAGAAATGTAACTCTTCTCTCTTTTATCACCTTCCCAGATAATGACATCTTTTAATTTAGTTATAGGTGATAAACTGAAGCCAGAAACCCAAGTCAGAGGATCTCTGATCCAGGCGGTCCCAGTGATATAGGAAAGATGTTAGGGATCAAAGCTAACAGCCAAAAAAGAATTCTTGAGACGTCTTGGTGCAAAAAGGTGGTTTTATTGGGGCGCCTGGGTGGCTCAGTGGGTTAAGTCTCTGCCTTTGGCCAGGTCACGATCTCAGGGTCCTGGGATCAAGCCCCATATGGGATTCTCTGCTCAGCAGGGAGCCTGCTTTCCTCCCTCTCTCTCTACTTGCCTCTCTGCCTACTTGTGATCTCTGTCTGTCAAATAAATAAATAAAATCTTAAAAAATATATATATATGGTTTTATTAAAGCACCGGGGACTGGACTGTGGGCGGAAAGAGTGGTGCAGGAGTTGTGAGGAGCAATTGATGAAGTACTTGGAGTTGGGGGAGGTAAGGGAAAAGGGAGGTTTTCAGAAGAATTTTCATATGCTAAAGAGGACCTACCAGGTGCTGGAGGCTTTGCCCTTGTCGAGCTAAGGTTGTTTTCCCCTCTGGCAAGGCATTAACATTAAGACAGTTGGGAGCTTCCTGGAGGAAGTTATACTTTGCCTGCCTCAAGTATGGGTCAACGGGCTGCAGGTATAAAAACATTTAATTTTATCTACAGTTCCTTCTGGAAGCTAGGTTATTGATAAGAATGCTTTTTCCCTGTAAATCACTAAGACTATTGTAAACGGAGGGAAACTCGGTCTTGAAGGAGTGTAACCTCTATAGAGGTTACCTAGGGGAAGGGTTCGTCATGGGGAGCCATTTGTTTTTCATTCTCTTAGCTTTAGGGCTGAGGAATGTCACCTAGATCCCACCTGGGTGGGGGAGGGGGTCATCGCGTGTCAGCTTGTGCTGTGTCTTCAGCTTGCCTTCTGCTCCCTCGTCAACCAGGGTCTAGAGCAGGAGGGCAACCGCTACAATGTGAGTTCCCTGAAGGGAGGGCCACTGGCTCTCAGCTTCTAGAGCAGAGCACACCACGTAGTAGGTGCTTAGCAAGTACAAGCAGAGTGAATGAGTGACTGAGCGCTTGCCCGGGCTAGCGCAAAAAGACCGGCTACCTGAGGGCAGAAAAAGAGCCCCAGCTTCAAACAGGGAAGGGGTCTGGTTTCCAAGCCTCTGGCAGAGAGTGGTGGAGGCGGGTGTTGTGAGAACCGCATCACTTTTTATTCACATGGGGCCCAGGCAGGAAAGGATCAAAACCCAGTTTGAGAACTTGAGAGTCACCCTGGGGCTCTGTGGTTTGGGAACTGCAGGGTCAACTTGAAGACTGCAGTGTGTGTCACTATTTCCATTACACATTTTCCAGGGTCCCCACTTGGCTGATAAACTCAAGAGTAGATTGCTGTGTCCCGGGGGATGGGAGCAAAGGCTCAGAGAGGTAGGATTTTCAGAAAGCTGCCTGCTGGCAACGGGAAGCCCTGTGGGCCCCAGACAGGCTGGGTAGTGAGGAAGCTTCCTGTTAAACCAGGTCTTGATTGCATGTGCTTGGGGGGGGGGGGGGGTTGCGAGGATGAGTAGCACACCCTTCTCCCCAGAATCCCCGGCAGTTTCAGTTGACTTATGGGACACATTATATTATTTCTCCCTGCCTCCAGGGATGGTGGGTGAAGCATATTTTTTTGTTGTAAAAATTTTTTTTGAATGTGTTTGTACAGATAGAAAGATTAGAAAGAACAGTAGGATGACCCTCTTCCCCCCTCCCATCCCCACCCTCTCCCCCGTGCTTCCTTGAGCCCAGTTAGCAGTTCCTACGTACTAAGGCAGAATTTTAAATTACGGTCGATTTACTTGCAAATGAGGGATAGGTGAAGTGTGTGCAGGAGATAGGGGTGGGGAGAAGCATCTGGGAGAGGACCGGTTCTGGTACCACCCACCAGGCGAGGACTTCTGGATGCACCTAGATCGCAGTGTGCTGGCTCAGGAACCACCCTGCGTTGGTGAGAAGTGGTGCGGTAGGTGCAGTCTTTGAATTTCTGGAAGTTCTCTCTGCCCAGCTGTTTGTACTTGTTTACTTATATTGCTACGATGGTGGATGGTGGGAGAAAGTGATGGTGAAATGTACATGAAGTCCCATTATTATTTGCTATGTTAATTTTCCACTGTCAGCTGGTCTATAGTGGTTAATATTATTGGTTGGATAGCTCGGCCATTTACCTGCTGTGCGATCTGGCCGTTACTTAACCTTTCTGAGCCGTGGTTTCTTCATCTGTAAAATGGGGACGAGATCCATCTGTTGGGGGCTGTTGTGAGGATGAAGTAAAATACGTGAAGTGCCTAAATCTTGTAGGCTCCAAAGGCATTAGTCCTCCCAGTGCTCTTCAGTGGAAGCCAGGTAATTTGGGTATTCAAAAGCACCCAACACAAGGATCTTAGCAAAACATTCAAATCTCTGGCACATCCATTCATCATCTGAGACAGGTGTGCTCAAAATTGGTCCTTCACAAGAAGTGATCCTACATCGTCAGCACTACTACAGTCGGAGGCAGCCTTCCAATCACTACCATCCACACCCTCTTAGAAGCTTTTTTTTTTTTTTTAAAGAGGGAGTTTTTTGTTTTTGTTTTTTTAAATTTTTATTTATTTGACAGAGAGAGAGATGACAAGCAAGCAGAGAGGCAGGCAGAGGGAGAGGAGGAACCAGGCTCCTTGCTGAGCAGAGAGCCCGATGTGGGCTCGATCCCAGGACCCTGAGATCATGACCCCAGCCGAAGGCAGCGGCTTAACCCACTGAGCCACCCAGGCGCCCCTCTTAGAAGCTTTTTAAATGTGTGAGTAGTCTCCCCAGAAAGATTGGTGGTAACAAAGGCACTTTCCTGGCCCCAGGCCTGTGGCTCTTGGGGCTGTCCTTGGACAAATACTGCAAGGTCCTTTGAACTCCCTGCCTGCTTTTAGGGGAGGGGATGTCACCCCAGGCACTTTCTGGAGAGGCTGCCTCCGCCTAGCCCTATTATCTGGAAGCTTCCAGCCTGCTCCTGTTCCCCCCCACTCCCAGCACCTCAAGTCCCTGAGACACTACTATATATGGCCTCGTGTTTTCTCTCCTGTGATTTCCCCCAGCCCTTCAGCCTGGGTCCTCCGCATTCCAACCCCAATTCAAGCATCTTCTGTTCCTTGTCCAGTTCATTCTTCAGCATCCCCTCACTCACAGCACTCCTTAGTTCAAGGTGAAAGAGTTGCTGGCCCTCCTTTCCCTGTCTGGTCCCTCAGCTCCCTTGGGCTATATATAGTATAGCAAATGTCTTAATTCACGCAGCACTTAAAGTCTTAGCCACCCGCCTCTCAACACAATAGGGAGAACAACCCTGAAGCTTCCAGTTAGGGTAAGGAAGGCCAAGAAAGAAAAGAAGGTTGGGGAGGGACAAGGGTATGCTGAATTGGGACCACCCGGAACGTGGCAACCTTTCCATCTGTTGTTAGGGACTTTCCACTTCTCCCCCAGCCTGCTCTCTCTATCCTGATGCTTGCTCATTCTGGAGGAATAGGAGCAGGCCGTGTGCAGGGGGATTCTAACAATCATCTTATTTAACTCTTACAATAATCCTAGGGGTAGATGCTACCTCCATTCTCCATTTTACAGATGACGGCATAGACTCAAAAGACAGAGTGGCAAAAGACCAAGTATTCAGAGAGTGGTCATTCAAGCAGCTGACTGACCCCATGTCTGCTTGTGGCCTACGCTCCAGATCCATTAAGTCTGTCTGCATCACTCAATTAGACCCTTCTAAATTAGAATTTCTATGAGTGTGACATGACCTGGAAGGAAAAAAGGTTTACTAAGTAAATTAAATGTAGAAATGCTTAAAGAAATAATTACTGAAGACTTGGCATAGTAACAAAAATGTTATCATAATTTATCTTAGCTGTTTACTGAAGTGGTACTCTACAGAAGTCTGTTCTTTGAAGTTTTAGTGTGCTCTCAGAAGTAAAAAGCAATTTTATTTCCTCTGTTTCAAGAGCTTCCCTCCGGTTTACAATCCTTCTCCCATTAGTCCAGAGCAGTGAGATTTGATTTTAGGAACAGTTATTAGTCTGGCTGTTTTTTTTCTGTCACTTACTGTGACCTGGAGCAAGACCTTTTACCCAAGCCTCAGTTTTTCATCCGTGAAATGGGAATAATAGTACCCACCTTAACAGAATTGTGAGGATTAAATAAAATAACCTACTTAAAGCAATGAGCACATTTCTGGCCTTGTAGGTGCTCAGAAAATCATAGCAAACATGTGTATTCTTCTTCTTCTTCTTTTTTTTTTTTAAAAGATTTTTATTTATTTATTTATTTGACAGACAGAGACCACAAGTAGGCAGAGAAGCAGGCTCCCTGCTGAGCAGAGAGCCTGATGCGGGGCTCGATCCCAGGACCCTGGGATCATGACCTGAGCCCAAAGGAGAGGCTCACTGAGCTACCCAGGCGCCCCATGTGTTTTATTCTTTTCTCAATCCTGGGCTGAGAGGCTCCAGGAACATCAACAGAAGCCCAGCAAGAAGGGAGAACCTCTCAAGGAAGTTGAACTTTGCTCTCCATAGCTTGGCCCCTGTTCTCCAAAGAGCATGAAGTTGATCCTGATTCTTGCTCTGTCTCATCCAAGAAGTTCCATCCCTCTGCCTCTGGCCCAGACCATCCATCTCTTGAGAATTCAGGCCACCGCTGGGACCAGGAGGGGTGGCCCGGGAGAGTGTGTGTGAATGACTGGAAGGAGAGTTCCCATGGACGCTGGGGATACGCGAAGGCCCTGGGGAGCTGCTGTGACCCCGGGTCTTTTCCTAGAGCAGTGAGTGCTTGGGGAGAGAAAAGAAAGACTTCAGCTGCTGGACAGATATCCAGGGCTGAAAAGCCCCTTTTGGACAGACACGTAGGGCTGAGGATCTAGGGCAGGAGCAAAGGCCTGGGATGGAGTGGGACTCTCCATAGTGTACTTCAATCTTTGTCCACTTGCTTACGAACAAGAAAGTTCTTTTCTCCTCTTCTCTGAATCCAGGGTGCCACAACTGATCAGCCGTCCTAAGCTTCAGCCTGGATGGAGGGTCTTTGCTTGGTCAGCCTGTGGGAAGCGGACTACAAGGACAAAGCCTGGAGACGGTCAGACCTAGATTCAGATCCTGACATGGCCAAGGGTGCTAGGCACTCTTGGATAAGTCTCTGAGCCTCTCAGAAGCTCAGTTCCCGGTCTGTGAATAAACTACTACTTACCGTACACAACAGTTGGGAGGCCTGCAATGTAAGCACCTCAAACAAAGTAGATGATAACGCAGGTCGTTGTCATCTCTGTCCCGAGGGAGCATGAGTGAGCATCTTAGCCCCATGGGCAGTCCAAGGAGCCCTGGAGACGTGAGGAAGTCCTAGTGGTCATACCCTGGATGAATCTGCTTGATCTAGAAAGCCTCCTTTGAAGGATCAAGACCACGATTGGGATTTGGGGCGTTTTATTTACATCCCACATTGTTCGTGTTTGAAGCAGTGTAGCTTGCAGGAGAACCAAGGATCTCTATCGTTTCTCGCCTCTGTGTTTCCAGCTCTGTTCTCCATAGCAAGTCCCTGTCTGATCCAGCCCCTTACTGCCATGGGAATTAACAGACTGAATCTAGTTAAGGGCTCCCGCCATCTATCTTTCATTACTTTCCAGCGCTTGGAGCTGCGGCCTGGAACTCAGCAAATGGGGGGTTAAGACTGATGCCCTGGCCTATCTCCTCCCCTCTCCATTCCTGACTTCAAAGTCCCCATTAAAGCTTGCTTCCCTGACCCCACAGTGGCAGCTCCATCATCGGCTCCTGGCCGGTTCAAAACAACAGATGCTGAGCCCTGGCCGGGCTGCTCGCATTCTACTTTCTAGCCATCTCCTAGGGTAAGCACCAGCATGCTGAGAACTTGTGGGGCCGACAGTCCTTGCTCCTCCACGAGAGAAGAGGCAACTAGGAATGGAGGCCACCTCCCGCAGGGAGGCGGTCTCATGGTCAGACCTAGAAGGCACCTCACAGGCAGAAGCCCTGGTCTGTGGACCAGGACGCTGCGACTCCGTCTAGTTTATGATCAGGGAAAATGTTTACTGGGGTTAGCAAGTAGAGCAATAGGGGTCACCTGCCCAGGGAGGGAGGCAGGGGTTCGGCAATGGCAAAGAACTTGGCAAGAGATGGAAATGGGAGCAGTTCAGGGACCAGAATTATTTCCATTAGTACTAATGTCCCAAATCTATGCTAAATTATTCACAAATCAATGTCCACTCATTTTAGTCTTTGGCTCTGGTGATTCAGTAACCAGTGCTCTTAACACTGGGATGACTCTGGCTCCCTGGGGCCAGATCCCGTTCTGTAGCTCCCTCAGGAACAGCCGTCACAGATTCAAGGCCAGTGGGGGTCCCAAGGCTCAAGGCCTGTTCCTCCCACCCTCATCTGCGGATTTTTCCAGCTGCTTTTCTTGACCCAAGGATCACATAGGGATACAAATGGAAGTTTGGGGACGGGAGGGGAGAGCAGGGAAAAGAGTGAAGTCAGAATGAGCAGAGGAAGAGGCCTATGTTAGAAAGAAGGGATGGAAGAAACGGTAGTAGTGGTCCAGCCTTCTGACACAGGAGACTTGGGACATCTTTTCAAGTAGTGGCTGTGTTGGGGCATGGTAAGAGAGGGTCTTAGCGGGCAACTCCCTCCTTTCTACCGTAGACTGAGGAGAATCAGAGTTCTTATTATGGGGTTCCTCTTTCTAGGACTGGGCTGAAGCCTCAGAGACCCAGCTGAAAACCCTGGGGCCAGGACCATGTCTGCAAACAAAGGCTGGTGGGCACCACCTGAGGGCGAAGACAGTGTGTCTCAGAAGTTCCTGAGGAAGACCAGGGAGTCTCCGCTGGTGCCTGTCGGTGAGTAGGAAAGTAAGGGAAGAGGGCAAGGAGGGGCCTGCCCTCAGAGAATGGTCTCCTGGTCTTTTCAAATGAAGCAGAGAACTCAAGTGTTCTGCCCACGGAGCACTCAACAGCCAGGAGAGGAGTGAACCAGCAGCAAAGGTGCCAAGGAACAAAGGGACATGCCCAACAAGGAAATGAGGGAGCCTGGACAGGTGGAGGCGGTGGCCAACTGAGGGCTTGGGGTGCAGGGAAATGTGGGGCATCGACACAGTGTCAGGAGAGGAAGGAGCCACTTGGGGTCTCCCAGGCCTTCCTTCCTCAGGGTCTTGAGAGCAGGAAAGCGGCTGTGGGAGCCAACAGTGGTTGGAGAAGGGCCCGGGCAGAGCCAGTGGGGGGAGGGGGTTCAGGGTGGGTGACACTGGAGGGAAGCAGCCACTCCGAAAACACCACGGAGTGGAAACAACTCAATATTCGGATGACGGTCCCCCTCTCCCTCCATGAAGTGGCAGGAAAGCTGGGGTTTATTCCAGATACCCAGGTTGCCTAGGGAGGGGGTTGCTCATCAGGGGAGGCATGCCAGTGGTGACTGAGGCCCAATGGTCATGTTCTCTGCCTACAGGCTTAGGATGCTGCCTGGCAGTGGCAGCCTACCGGATTTATCGGCTGAAGGCACGTGGTTCCACCAAGATGTCCATACACCTGATTCACACCCGCGTGGCAGCGCAGGCCTGTGCCGTGGGTGCGGTCATGCTAGGTGAGTGGCTGCTGGGGTCTCAGAACAGAGCTGATTAGGCAAAATCTGGCTGTGAGTCCGGACAGTTAAGCGATTATGATTTTAGTCCCTGTTCCCTATACTGGGCTCCACAGCAAGTCTTGGATGAATTCCTCAACCCAAGCCATCTCAGGGTTCCCTGTTTTATCTCCCATCCCAGGGCCTGTGGGGGTGGTGCTCCATTGGTTTCGTGACAGTCGGTTCTAGAGATGAGAAATATCACAGAGCAGAACATATGCTGAACTTCTCTTCCTCTCTGGGTCAAGAGGCAGACACTCCGGACTAGCTGTGTGACAGTGGACAAACGCCCTTCTCTGAGCCTTGGTTGCCCTGACAGGATGATGAGCACCCTGGCTGGCCCACCTCGCAGGCTGCTGTGAGGCGTCCCAGACAGGGGATCTGCGTGGAAGTGCTCTGTGAACTGCCAGCGGGGTGTTTCCCTAGGCCCTGTGGCTGGGCGCTGGCAGCAGCTGTTGAGACCTAGAGCAACAAGACGAGCAGGGAAGCTGGACTCTCAGGGGAATGGCTGGAGTCAGACTCCTGGGCGAGCCAGAGGATGGGTACAGGGTTCGGTGTTATGGGACGTTTCTCCTCCCTCTCGCAGGTGCTGTGTACACGATGTACAGAGACTACATCAAGAGATCAGCACAGGACCCCGGGGAGAAGTAGGACTCCTGTAGGGCCTGGGGCAGTCAGAGCCTCGTCCATCAATCCCTGGTACGTTCCTAATAAAGCAGTTTTGAAGAAAATCAAGTCTCTTCTTCACATGGGGGATAGTAGAGTAAGGGACTGATAGCAGTGTGTGTGTGTGTGTCTGTGTGTGTCTGTGTGTGTGTGGTTTAGAGAAAGGTTTAGAAGTCGGAGTCCTGGACTGAAGCCCCCAGCCCCAGGGCAAGGGAGATTCTCCAGGGGCAAGAGCCTCTGGTCCCAGAAGCCTGACACCTCCCAAGCCAGCCCAGGTCCTACCCAGGAGGAGGAAAGTAAAGAGGCAAGCGCGGGAAGGGGAAGGGCAGAGGTAAGGAAGTGGCCTCGACATTCACGGGAGCACTGAATCGAGAGACCGGCATCCTTCCCAGCACAGGCTGCTGCCCAGAGCATCCAGGCAGGAAGACTGCAGCTGGGAGCAGAGCCATAGGAGACGACATATATTCAGAACCCAAGTGGCAGGACCACACTGTGCTGGAGGGAAGGGGATGGGGGTGAAGATGAAAGGAACAGAGCAAGGCAGAGGTCAGAATGTTCTGTTCACTTAAAAACCATGTCTAAGGTCAAACTTTAATAAAAAACAACAAAAAACATTCCATGTAAATCCTGAAGACAGGGCCCCCTGGGGTTAAACACTTCATCCCCTTCTCCCTCCCGCAGTCCAAGCTCCGCTCTGGTCCCTGGGCATGGAGCCAGGCAGAGGCTGCAGAGGAACTGGGAGGCCAGATACTTCTTCCTTCCTGGGACTCTGGGTCGGAGGGTTTGGGGTGGTTAAAAACGGCCACAGCAGCTCTCTGACGCTGACAACGTGGAGTCCGGGTCCGCCAGGTCCCAGCTTCAAGTGCAGGACACAGCCTGCTGCAGGGAGCAGGGGCCGCTGGGAGCCCCAGCACTCACATGGGGTAGTTGAGCACAACATCCTGCTTGGCGAGCTCCAGCAACATGGGGTCATCGAAGAACTTGCTGATGCTTACGTCCTCGCTCAGGCCCTGCAGGAGTGGGGGCGACGCAGGGAAGAGCCTGTGTGGTGGCCGACAGAGCTGAAGGCCATCTGAGACCCGTGCTGGGGGTGGGAGTGTGTGCTGGTGTGGGAGAACTGGGCCAGCTATTTCAGGAATCGCCAATGGGAAAAGGTGCTCCCCTGCCAGCCGGACTGGGCCCTGGGTCTGGGGACTGGAGGGCTGTACAGACCACCTCTCTGCACTGTGCAGTGAACTGCTCCCACTCTTTAGGAAAAAGGTCCCAAAGGAAGAAATGAAAAGAGATCCAACCCCTGCCAAGAGCCCCGGGGAATGAGGGCTGGCCATGGGCCGGAGGGACGCATACCTTCCTGCGACGGGTTTTGATCATGAATTCCCGGGCCAGGTGAGGAGCAGGTTGTGGCTCCAGCGGGCGGATGACAATGCTCTTGTCCAGAGGATCACCGGGCACAATCTGGAAGGTAAAGTGGTTTCAGGAGGTCTACGACTCTTGTCTAAGATGTTAGAAATCTCACTTGGGGCTTGGAAGGGGAACAGGCCAGAGGGGACTGGCCTTGAACAGGTGGGAGGCCACGCTGGCCAGCCTGCACCGTTTTCTCACCTGCCAATGGTGGAAGACAGACAAGGAAAAGGCTTGCCCTTGGGTGTGAGTCCGCAGATCAGTCTCAAAGCCAAAAGAATCAATGGCGGGGATGAAAGCTTTGATGGTGTAGAGAGGGGAGCCTGGGATGGGTGCATCCTGAGTCACGTGCCCCCTGCGACAGAAAAAGAAAGGCTGAGTCCCTTGTCCTACGGAGACCAAAAGCAAAGAAAGAATCTGGCCCCAAATGTATCACAACACAGAGTTCCCATCAAAGAAAGAATAACCACAATCATGCTATAGTGGGCGGAAAAGGCTTGAGGCCCTCAGTGTCCTTTCCTGTGGCTGTCAAAGGGGGCAGTGACCGCTAGGCGAGAGTGGAAACACTGACGAGACAAGGTCCTACAGACTTTCCCCCCACTGACACATTTCAGTACTTTCCCCAAGGGCTCTCCAAGGAGAGAGGACCCAAGAAGGAATCTCAAAATTTTTATCTGTGGTGAAGCTGGGGATTGCCTTAAATCTTTCGCACTTCCTTCTGAAAAACCAGCTCAGTGGGTTTTTAGGAACAGAGACTGTGCAGGAGGCCCAACTGCTTCCCCACAGGAGCCCGGTAACTTCTTGCTGTGCTCCTTCCTGCTCTCTGCACCCTCCCTGACACGCCATCCTGGTGACTCGCCTGCGCCTGGCCAGGACGGTGTATACAGCGGAGACACAATCTGCAGGGGCCTGGACCTCCACAAAGTAGTAAGGCTCCATCAGACGAGGAGTGGCCTGCAGTGGGACAAGAAAAGCTTCCTCAGCTTGGGGAAGGCTGGGGACCAAGGATCCGGGCAAAGAAAAGACTGGAAAGGCCATAGTCTTGATGCCCCCAAAGCTTGGACTTCTACCTAATGCTCCGCACCAGGTCACCACCATCTACTCACCATGAGGAAGGCAGAATAGACGACTCTCCTTGCCGTGGGGATGATTTGGCCCCCGCCCCGGTGCAGGGGCTCTTGGGCAACCACTGCATCCAGGATCTTAAACTTGACATTTCGAATCACTGAAACGGAGATGGGGGAGCTGCTGAGCGAGGAGCAGTTGTGGTACTCGTCAAGAGCCCAAGAGCAGAGCAGCCAGGAGCCTCTAGCAGCGTGGCAGCTGGCTTGAGGCCAATCACCCTGCAGATGGGCGTTCTGATAGGGCACCAAGGCCTACAGAAGAGCACAGAGGTGAAGCACACATTCTTCGTGTTTGTTTCAGATCATGCTCAAGAATCGTAAAGCCTTCCTAAAAGTTTATGTGTTTTTCTTGCTGTTTAATTGTTTTGGATAAAGGATTTAATCATTTTGGATAATTGTTTTGGATAAATGTTTAATTGTTTTTGGATAAAGAGTAAGTTCGAGGAATTGCACATTGCTTCCCACTAAATCCAATCCTGGTCTATAAACCACTCTGATCCAACCTCCCACCTGATACCCCTCCTCGAACACATTCCTTCTCAGGACTGGAGAGCAAGTGTCAGTCTAGGAGTAACTTCATTTCCACAATGTCCCAAGCAATAGCACTAGGACGGGGACGGAGGAGGGGAGAGGATGCTGCCCCAGGACGGGGGCTGGCCCTGTGTGTCCTGAGCTGCTTCTCCTGCCAGGGCCCATAGATGAGCCCAACTCACCTCAAATACCCAGGCACGAGGCCTCTGGAGGGCTGGGGCAGGGGAGGCCGAGGCTCGGGTGGAACTTACGCTCATCACAGAGGGGTCCCTCTCGGGTTCCCCACTGGAAACCTTGAACGATACTGTCCTTCACTGAGCCAAGAAGAGCCTTGTCCACCTGCACAGAACATGAGGGCATGTATGAGCAGTGACCCCAGCAACAACCAGAGTTTAGAGGGAGGAGAAGGTAGGTATACTGGTAAGAAGATTCACCAGAAGCCACAAAACACTTCGGGGAAAAGAATTACACTTTGTAGTTTCTTCCACTCAACAGCAAAGAAACCACCCCAATGGCTCCCACCAGCTCTGCTGTACCTCAGAGGGCAGGGTATCATCCACCAGGATGTTGGGGCCGGTGGCATCAGGGCCAAAAGCCCAGATGGAACGTGCAGCCAGCAGATCCCAATCGTACTTGGTCTGGAAGAATTCTCCGAGTTTCTTCCTGGGGGGAAGAAGGAGACAATGAAGGCATCCGGCAGCTCTGTTGATTCCTGCCTGCTGGGGTCACAGTTCGATTCCTGGGACAGGTGGCGTTAGAGACTGGGTGGGCAGGCTGTGGCGCCTCCTCTCCTTTCAGCCTGGGAACCACAGCCACGTTCTCACCTGTTCCACGTGATCTGGACCACCTCGTTCTCTATGTCCTCGGCGAGGCCCTTCTCAAGGGGCTCAGCAATCATGGTGATCTTGTTCCTAGTAATAACGGACACAGGTAATGATAAAGATCAGCAGGACTTGCAGAAGGGGCATTCCTAAGAAAAGGCTGGCAAGGCAGTGACACCAGTAGAAGCCAGAGGGCTAGAGTAGAGCAAAAAGGGTTCATCTTCTGTTTTCTTTCATTCAAATCTATCATTCAGTGCAGCAGGTGGCTCTTAATCTCAGGGGTGTGACTTTGAGCCCCATGCTGGGTGTAGAGATCACTTAAAAATAGAATCTTAAAAAACCAAGAAACAGTGGAGCTGCTGCTAGGGCAAAATTTTAAGATGATCATTTTTTTTTTTTTTTTAAAGATTTTATTTATTTATTTGACACAGAGAGAGAGAGATCACAAGTAGGCAGAACAGCAGCCAGAGACAGAGGGGAAGCAGGCTCCCCGCTGAGCAGAGAGCCCAATGCGGGGCTCGATCCCAGGACCCTGAGATCATGACCTGAGCCGAAGGCAGAGGCTTTAACCCACTGAGCCACCCAGGCGCCCCATAAGATGATCATATTATACAGAAAGACAAGGCCACTCATTCTTGGGGTACCTCCAGCAAAGAACACCACAGCATCATGTCTACAGGCCTAAGGGATGAGAGTGCTGGGGTAAAATTCAAGCATCCTAAGACCCCATCCCAAGGCTTGAGGGTCTCTTTCTCCACAGTGCTTGTGATTAAGGTGGAGAGGCGTGGGGAAAGTAAAGTGTCCCCTGTCCGTCCCAGGGGCACTCGGACCCACCAGCTCAGTTTGTTTTTTTTAAGATTATTTTTTTATTTATTCGACAGATCACAAGTAGGCAGAGAGAGGAGGAAGGAGGCTCCCTGCTGAGCAGAGAGCCCAATGTGGGGCTCCATCCCAGGACCCCGAGACCATGACCTGAGCTGAAGGCAGAGGCTTTAACCCACTGAGCCACCCAGGAGTGCCCCTCCCCAGCTCACTTCTTATTGGGTGTTTCAGCAAAGCACTTGAGTGAAGAGGTTTCCACTACCGTCTCACAAAATGTGACAACAGGGTCAGCCACCTGGGGAACAGAATAAATTGTTAGGCAAGGTCCCAATTTGTTGGAAGGACAACCTTGTGCCAAAGGGAATTCTGAGGTCTGCTTGGCACCACCTCTGCAACAACCCTCCGTTCTCAATCAGCGTCGGCAACAAGCCCCACAACTGGCGCAAAGTGCAGACCGGCACTAAGCAGCCTGAGAAAACCTAGCAGACTGTGGAGTTTGTGTTCCTCAGCCAAGGGTAAGTGTGAGTTGAACCTGGGCATAAATGATAGTCCCTCAAGGTGTCTTCCAACATCCGTTCAGCCAACCCCCCCCCACCGCTCACTGAACATCGTGTGGCTCTGTCACTGAGGGCACTAGGGACAGCCTGCTAGGTCCCCGTTCCACTCTCCCAGAAGCTCCCACAGGGCTGGCTACTGGGAACCCAGTGTCTTCCAGAGCACCCATCCTCGGCACATCAGGAGAAGCGCTTAAGACAGGTACATGAGGGCACCCGCCCCCACCACCACAGGGGCTGGGAGAAAACACGTTTACCAAAAAGGCGCACTTGAACTGAGGGGCTATATCATGACCTGAGAGCAAATTCAGGAGGGCCAGTCCTCACTCCCTGAAACCATCCACTGAGCCCTCACTGCCAAAGATGGGTTGTGTTAACTGTTTTTTTAACAGAAGACCAAGAATCACTTTGGCTTGGGAGCTTTGACTTTAAACGTATGACACTGAGAATAACCCTGTAGAAAGGGCCAAACCAGATCTCAAATACCTTCCCATATAGGGAGCAACAGGTCATGCTCTTCCCAAACACATCTCCTCCCCTAGCAACCCCCTCTTTACGCAGGCCTTCCAGGCGAATCAAGGGTTTGGATACTTATAAAATCAGTCTGGAGTCATGAGTCAAGCTCCTGGCCGGGCAGGCGCTCAAGAAAGGGAACGCTAACTTACCTTGATGTCGATCTCTGAGTACATCTTCCGCAAGTCGTGCATCACACAGTCCAGGTAGAGCTCCCCGGTACCCAGAATCACATGCTCCCCGGACTCTTCCACCTGAAATGCAACAGCCCTGGGGGTCACAGCCTGGACCTCTTGTGCCAGCCACAACAGCTAGCAACAGAAGCAACGCGACGAGCCCAGGAGGCGGTGCCTGAACCCAGTCTCAGCGAGCCACTGCTCAGCCTCAGTTCTAGCCTCTTCAAGAAGGACCAGTGGGGAGCAGGGGCCTATGGGTTAATTCTCAAGACACTTGGACCATTCAGCATAGTGCTGCTAGGCATAAGGTCACTGACTTATTCCCGTCACAACCGTTTAGGGAACACTCTGCCCTATGTCTAAGGACATAAGCTGACCCCTCAGCCCCAGCCAGCTACTCAGAGAAGTACGCCAGAAGGCTCAGGAATGCAGAAGGATCAAAATGACTCACTTTTCCCTCTATATTTTCTGGACACATACCCAGGACACATCTCTTTCCCATACCGTGGGCTATGAACACACACACGTGCATTCTCACCCTCTCCCCAACATGTCCTGCTTTGAGATGACAGCAGCAGATGGGAACATCTGCTCCTGACGCAGGCTGCTGGAAGGGGATCAGACACCCCTGGTGGACATGAAGCCGTGGGCAGCACCGACCCGTCGGCTGGGCAGTGGGGCCTAGCAGCTCATGCACGCCCTGAGCGTACCTTGGTGGTGAGGGATGGATAGCTCTTGTTGACCTTGCGCAGACCGTCCAGCATCTTGGGCAGCTCTGAGGGGTTGACCGGTTCCACAGCAATCTTGATAACAGACGTGGTGTTGAACTTCAGGGGCCGGAAAATCTGAGCCTGAAATTCAAAATGCAGAAAAATGAGGACACCTGGCCTGAGTGGGCACCAGAGGTGCAGAGGTCAGAGAGGAGCAGACCACCCCACCAGGAACCATTGTGCTGCTTGGAGTTACTCCTGCGCATTCTGGCAGAACAAAGAGGGAAAGATAAAGGAACTCCCCGTAGTTCCTAGCCTCTGAGCAGAGTACAGGGAGAATCAAGCAGGGTCAGATGTAGAACACTGAGCCTTGCCGAGGCCCAGGACCAGGAAGTAGCCATGACTGCGGGTTAGTACCCCGTGAGTTCTGCTGCTGGTTGTTCATGGGTGGTACGGCTCCATGTGACCCTCTAGCTTAAATAAATCCAGCTGCCTTTTCAAAAACTCTACCTCCTCATTGCCTCGAGGTTCAGTTATGGTCGCTGTCTTCACAATTGGTTGATCAACACCTTCGATCAGAACCCAGTTGCCAGCAGGAACACGGTTCACCTCAATGTGGTACCTGGAGCAACAGAGAAGCGAAATAAGGAGGGGTGCCAGGCACTGAGCCAGGAGCAGGGATGAAGCAGACAGACACATTCCAGCAGGGGAGGGACACAATAAACAACCAATCATAAAACCTCACATATGTATAGGTGACACCTTGTCAATGCAGAGGTTAGGGGTGCCAAACTCCACTTGTATGTGCTGACTTTTCCCAAAACTTAACTACTAACAGCCTACTGTTGGCTATGATAACATAAATAATCGAGTAACACATATTCTGTGTGTTATATGTATTCTACACTGTATTCTTATAATAAAATAAAGAAAAAAGAAAATACTAAGTTAAGTCCTAAACAAGAGAAAATATGTTTATAGGACTATAGCATACTTATTGAAAAAAACAAAAACAAAACAAAAACAAAAAAACAAAAACCCACATTAAAGTGGACCCATGTAGTTCAAATCTGTGTTGTTCAAGGGTCAAGTGGAGTTACCAACAGATTAGCACATGAGAGAAAAGCCTGTGGTACTATAAGAGGACTATAGGAAAACCCAGTTCCAGTTAGTACTAGTGGTAAGCAAGGCACTGGCCAAGGGGTACAAGGTAAAGACATGCCAAAAGCATCACAGAAGATACTGTAACTATCTTGGCTCATCAGTCTTCTACCTTCTTGGGAGTGGGAATGGGTGGGCCTGGAGGGGACGGGGGCTGTCGGCAAGGTGCGGCAGCGGTGTCAGGAACAGGACTGCCTCCGCTCTGCTTGCTAGCTGAGAAGCCAAACTTAGGAACTCACAAGCAGCCCAGAGGCCCAAGCTAAGTCTGATTCTGCAGATGGGGGAGCTACAAGGGATCCAGCAAAATCTTCTTAGTCAAAGAATAGTCAGTGGAGGCTGGGAGACCATTTCTTTTGGGAAGAAACATAGAGGTTATGACTTAGGAACACAGAAAAGGAAGAGAGGATTAAGAGTAAAAATAGAAATCCTGCCACCAAAGTTTATACAAGCCATTCCAAATGCAAAGGCAAGGCTCTTGGCATTATCCCAAGAGTAGCTGCCTTTTGGCCCTAGCAACTCTGGGTAGTAAGAACTGGAAGTCAACAGATGTGAGGGAGGGTCAGCTGATCTATTACAGGGGGCCATGCAGCTACTGTGCTTCCAAGCAGGACCACTCCCTCCAGCTCCTTGCGGTGGCTCCAGTGACAAGGCCAAGGTGTGCCTCTATGGGCTCTGGTTGGCGGTACCTGGCTACAGAGATCCAGAGGCGGCCCACGGTGCATATCTGGGAGTCCTCCTCATCCTCCAGGGTGTAGTTCTCCCCCAGCACCTTCACAGGCTGCCCGGCGTGGATGGTGCCGCTCAGCACCCGGCCAAAGGCATGAAATTGAACTCCATCATCTGTGCTGTACATCTTGGTAGTGTGGCACATCAGGGGACCCTGGAGATTGGGACGGAGTGCGGGGTCAACCACACATATTCCCACGGTAAATACCACGGTCTCTATCTCCCTTGATAGCAATGACATGAGGTCCGAGAAAAGACCGCCCAGACCTAGAGGAAGATGCGTCAATCTCCTGGGAAAATTCCAAACCACGCCCTGACCCCTGCTTAGTTAACAGATGTCACAGGCAGAGCAACAGAACTCTTTTCCTTTTCTTTAGGGGGATGAGGGCAATGGCAAAGAAAAGCAGGTTTAAGATGGCAGACTGGCACTATTCACTTGCAAAATTACAAGTTGCTTGTCCCAAATTCTTTCTGAAGATGGAACTCACTTCTCAACTGGTTGGGTGTTTATGCCAAAAAACTAGACTGACTTAGGAACGGCTGGGAAAAACTGTTCTATTTTTTTATTTTAAATTTTATTTATTTACTTATTTTTAAAGTAAGCTGTACACTCAGTGCAGATCTTGAACTCATGACCCTGAGATCATTGCTCACACGCTCTACTGACAGAGCCAGTCAGGCACCCCTGGGAAAGATCTTTTTAAAGCCCAAGGCTAACAAGGTTAGCTCCCATTGTTGAATCTTTACTCTCTGTCAGACACCGCGCAGAACACAGTATAATACTTTCTCTATCTTATTCAATTCCTGTAACAATCCCATACAAATTATTATCCTCATTTTACAGACCAAGACTCTTAGAAAGACTGAATAATGTTCCCAAGCTCACACCACCGTAACACTAGGCTCTGAATCCAGGTCTCTTTGACTTTGCTCACGGAGAGTGGGTGACAAGCAAGGATGGAAAGAAGGCATTCTTTCTATGACCCAGAAAACAACTTCCCCACATATGAGGGAACAAACATTAAGAGAAATGGGGGCTTTCCCTTACGTCGGGGTCACAGTCGCTCATGGCCTCGCCGAGATCAGAATCCACGCCACCGGTGTAGGTGTGCTCAATCTTGGGCTTGGCGCCCACCTTTGGAGAGGGGATATGCTGCACACACATGTCCACAAAGCCTGTGGAAGGAGAAGAGCAGGCCATTAGCATACGCTCTCACGGGGGAAGTGGGTGGCGAGTTATGGGTCTACTTGTGATGGCCAGAGAGCTAAAAGCGAGGGGACTGATGTTCAGCTCTGAAACTTACGGCGCCACACTTACGCCAGGGAAGAGTAAGAAGCAGGGCTCACTGGTTCCGTGGAACTCAGCAGACAAAAATTTTCAAGTATCTCTACCAATCCACAATCTTTCAATGAATATAAACACTCACTGAGCGCTTACACTAAGTAAGTACCCTATCTCTTTAAGATCTACTTAGAACAATCCCTAAATCGATTCTTTCCTTTTGGGAAACGCTGCACATTTCTGTTCTATACATGTTCCTGTTTTTCTAACAGCTAATGAGCCACGCCAGAGAGGACCTCCATTAGCACCCTGCTAAAGGCAGATCTGTTTTCAGTGGGTATCTCCTAGGCTGGGCTGATGGCCTGCCCAGAATGAACTACTAGAATTAGCCCTTGGAGGATTCAGACACCTAATTACCACCCAACTTAGAACCAAGAGACTGCTGAGGGGGCCCTTAGCCATTGCCTTTTCTGCCTCCCTTATTTTACAGATGAGAAATCGAGTCACAGAAGAACTGGGGGTCTAGCCCAGGGTCTCACCACATGGAAGGGTCAGGGCCATAACAGGAGCAAGACTCAGGTCTTTTCCTAACCAGGCTAGGGCTTCTTCCACTGAGGCACCTGCCTTCCGTGTCACTCAACTAGAGGAGACAAGAGTTCGGGGGAAAGAAATCCGAGCCGGGTGCTTTCCCACTACTTCATATCCCTCAGGAGTCTACCTTCCTGATGGGCTCCTGGCAAAAACACTAGAACCTCAGAATCTGCTTCCCCATCTCCTTTATTTGCATGCTCCTCCTGGTAGGGAAATATAATTGCTTCTGTTTCCCAAGAGAGAGTCCTTGGTACTGTCCACTGAAGAAGAGAGCTGGGAGAAAATCTGGGTGCCAGGCAGGGATCCCAGCCTGCAGTTTATTTACAAGAGCCTCACACCTCTGAACACCCCTGTGGGAGGAGAAAGAGCTCCGCATGACACCTGTGGCAGAATGTGGCGATGAGGATGGGAAAGGGGCCGTGAGCTCTTCTGTTACCTGTGAACTCGCCAAAGAATTTTTTGCAGACCAGCCTGAGCAGGGGGCGGATGTTCAGCTTCAGTTCCTCCTTGGTCAGGTGAATGCCAAGCTCATCCAGAGTCCTGGGGAGGCTGGTGTCCACGTCACCCACCACCTGTGTGGGTACGAGACATGTCAGCTGCAGTGACAGCCTTGGTGTGGTGCCTGCTACCAGGGAAGGCCAGAGGGCAATTTCAAGGGTCACTCCACTAAGTTCTCTTCTATAGGAAGGGCTCTTGGCAAGGACAACCATTAGGTTCCAGGGAAATCTTCGGTACCTACTCTTTAAACCAACCGGGGGGTGTGGGTGGGGGGAAGATTGGTTAAATGCCACACCAGCCAATAAACCTGGACCTCTGGAACGGACCTTCAGTGCTGCCCCCTGGTGTCTGCAAAGCAGCATCTCCTCAAACTCAGGAAATCCCTCACCCTTCCCTATTTTAGAGACTTCTCCAATTGAGAGCATTGTTGCACTGGAAGGAACCAAAAAAGGTCACCTAGCAGTCCACCCACTGGTCGGGCAAAGCCAAGCTAAATCATTCTCAACAGACTCAAGGTCTCTACTGAGACAGATTCTATAAATTTCTTTTATTAATCCATTCCAGTCTGACACAAGATACTAAGCATTTTTCAGCACCAATAAATTTTAATCATGCTATTTTGTCTTGTTGTTGCTATGTTCTACTTTTTTGTCAGTTGGAATGGCCACACACATTTTGTGTATGTGTATGTGCCCACTGTGCACTGGGCTTATTAAACACTGGAATATTTTATAACTGTCTTGGAAAAAAGGTCTATGAAAATTCCAATACAATGTCACCCTTTTACTTCTTTCTTCTGACTTTTAGGTAGCACAAATTCACGCAAATGCAATGCTATGCTCTTTTCTATGAAGCATCCCATGGGTTTTTTGTTTTTTGTTTTTAATATTTTATTTATTTATTTGACAGAGAAAAATCACAAGCAGGCAGAGAGGCCGGCAGAGAGGGGGAGGCAGGCACCCTGCTGAGCAGAGAGCCTGATTCGGGGCTCTATCCCAGGACGTGGGACCATGACCTGAGCTGAAGGCAGAGGCTTTAACCCACTGAGCCACCCAGGCGCCCTGCATCCCACATGTTTAACTACATCTTTACCACTGTCTGATGGATCCTTTCTTCCTTTTTTCTAGTAAGCTCTATGCCCAACACAGGGCTTGAACTCAAGACCCGGAGATCAAGAGTCGCATGCTCTACCCACTGAGCCAGCCAGGGGCCCCATGATGCATCCTTTTCAATTTGACAAACATCACATACATACACACCCACAAAAGTCATTAAAAGCTAGCTCATAAGCCATTCTGTTAATGGATGCAAAATACTTAAATCATTTGAGATGTACCATAATTCATTTAACCTGATTCTCATTGGTAAGCATTTAACTTATTTCCAGTTTTTAAATAATGCTTTGACTTATACATTATATACATATGTTAAACCTGGAGGACTTTCTCAACTTGATCTGTAAATCAAATCCCCGCAACTGACATTATTAATTCTTAAGCATCATAATCCTTTGAATACAAAATCTTTACACCCAATTCTCCAGAGCCTTTTCCTTCTGTATCTTTCCTCTTCACTCTGAATTCAACAGCATCTAGAGGACTGTAGTGTTCTAGATCGAGAAGACTGGTGATCAACTATCCTCATACTTAGTGATACGAAACTGAGCTGGTTTATGGGCAAGGGGAGGTGTGAGTTCACTAGCTTTTCCACCTCATGCTTACGAGGGCAGACCTGAACCAGGTGGCCTGACACACTCACCTGAGCGAGGATCTTATAAAGGGGCTCCAAGATAAACTCCACAAAGCTCCTCTGGGAGCTGCTGGTTGGGGCCTTTTTGGTGAACTTTCGTCTAAAGAGGAAAAAACAAGAGTTATGGGTGAGCCAGCAGGGAGAAGGCATGTCACTGATCCTAAGGGTATATCTCCTAAAGTTCTGAATCTGAGCACGGTCAAAGGGAAGGAGTGTGTATGTGATCATAACATTTCCAAAGAGAGATTCCTGAGAGGGCATATGGTTCTGACTCGCACGCACGCCTGAACTGAGCTGTGAACGTCCTCAAGAGGAACAGCTTCATTCTGCTAAGAGCTCAGGAAGCCACTCCACTTACAGGAGGCAGGATCGTGGCTTATAAAAATGTAGGTTTTAATCTTAGGAACTCTTTCTCTGTCCCCACTCTACTTACGTTTTGGGGTTGAAATAAATGTCACCCCAGAGTCTTTTAGCAAATTCCTGGTAGTTAATGTCACCTGTAAGAGAAGACATACGATTATAACCTGCCCGAGTACTGTTTGAAAGTCTGTTTCAGGTGTGTAAGTGGTTTACAGCTGAGGAATTCTAGCATCTTCCTTTCCAAGGTCTCGACATTTCCTTCAGGCAGGCAGACAAGGATAGCACTGGCCCAAAGTCAACAAGACTATGCTGGAGCCAAAATGAGCACCTAAATGGCTCTCCATGTCTAGCAAGCAAAAAACTGAGCTATGGACAAGGGTACGGTTTATACTCTTTCCTGCGAGAAAACAGGCTCAGCTATTCACGTGTTATGCTCTACAAACACTGTTCCTTCTAGAAGTGGAGCTTAATGGCTCCCTCATTCTTCCTGGATCTACAGAAACTCTCTGCAGCCAGTGTGGGCAGTCTTCCGGCTGCAGTGCCATGCTGAAGTTCTGACTAGCCCTAAGCTTCTGGAAGGCAGACAGCCAGTCCTCTGGAGAGAAAAACACCAAAGCCAACCTTCATCTCATCTTTTACCAATTAATCTTTTTAGTTTGATTGTAACCCTTAATCCTGGTCAGTCTAAGCCAAGCAATGGGGCCTTTTAAAATTCAAGATCTTCTCAGTCAAGAGCTCCTGTAATACAGTCAGCTAGATCACTGACGTCACCAACTAGCTCCCGAGTATTTCTATCCAGATGTCAGACTGTTTCCTCTCACTCGAGATGGCATACAGGGAATTCATCTTTTCCCTAAAGCTACGTTCCCCTTCAGACTGTTCTCTCTCTCAGTAGGCTCCTTGGCACTTCAACCAAGTTAAAAATCTGTTTCTTCCGCACTTTGTTGATTACCAAGTTCTCCCCTTCTTTCCCCCATTAGTGAAGCTCTCTCCTCTGCACCACTGTATCTATTACACACACAGCACAGCACACTCACGCAGCGCACACTCACAAGAACCAGGCCTAGCGTGCTACAGACGTAGGACAAACGCTCACTGAAAGAACGGGAGCACGGCTCTCCGACCCAACTCCTCCTTGTCCAACTCACAGAGAACAGGAATCCAGCACTTGCAAGCCTGTATCTGAATACTGGTAGAAGTGTCTAAGTGGGTGTTCCTTCCAGCATCCTCTCCTCTCTCTGGCCCACCTTCCATCAGCTTTGCCCATGTCAGCCCACCCCAATCTTTATTTTCATTTATTAATTTTTTAAACATTACTTTGTGGCATTTTCCCCATTTATTTTATATGTAAATCTTTCTTAAGCAGGTTGTGAGGGAGAAGTTGGATCTTGGGAAACACATACAGCCCTCAGGATACTACAGGGGCTGGGAAAGTGGCCTGGGGACACGAATTTCATGTCTTGTTTGCTTAAGACGGCCTGGGGAAAGAAGCCGCCTTGGGACACAGGCTTCTGTCCTGCCCAGAAGCATCAATCTTACTGGAGGACTTCTGGGGTCAGTATGTGAACAGGTGAGGGAACAGGGTGGAGGGAATGTTGTCAAAGTACAGAGTCAGGTTTAGGTCGGCCACGGTGCAGGAAGTCTAGCTCCTGGGAAAGGAGAATTAGTTGAGGTATTGATTTACGCAAGAAATCTTCCCCGTCCCCCCTCAGAGCACTCTCTGAATGTTTGGCAAAGAAGGGTCAGGGCCGTAAGCTGGTGCGGGGGAGCCTGGTGAGGGTTCTGCCCCTCAAGGTTAAGTTCAGCCCACAGATGATGCATGTCCTTGTAGCAAAGGACAGGCTCTGTCTGCAGGTTTAAATGGTTGACTAAACGGAAAGAAGAAGAGTAGTTTGTGACATGTGCGTTCATATTCCACACTCGTAAGTGAAGTTTTATAGGAACACGGTGACACTCGTTCACTTACGTATCGTCTGCGGCTGCTTTTGTGCTCTGTCAGGGAAGTGAAATGGTGGTGACAGAGACCATGTGGCTATAGCACCCCCATTCTTTAATAGCTCCCAACTGCCTAAAGGATAAAGTCAAAATTCTTTTGTCGGGCATTTCAAACCCTCCTCGATGTGGTCCCACCCCTGCCTGCCCACAGTTTTACTTCAACTCTTCTCCTTGGTGAGACGGTCCACCAATATTAAAGCAGGCCATGCGTCCAAACCACCTGCTTCTGGGCCTCCCTGCCCAACACTGTGAGTCTGGGATTCCCAGCTCCCTACTCTACCCCTGTCCACCAAACCCCATCTCCTCCTGCCCAAGCTGATGCCATGCACTGCTGTTCATACTCCGTGGGTTTCTGTCTACCCCCTCTTATCTAGGACAGGGCATCCACTGTGGCAGTACAGTGTGACGGGAAAGACCCCCAAATTGATTCTAGTCCCCAACCCATCAGGTTCTGTACCCATCAGGTTCTGTACACTTGCCCATACATGAAATGAAAAAGAAGGATTCAGTGATCTTTGATAGTCCTTCCAGAGCTAACTTTCTACAAGTCCACGTGTGGTTTTTCACGATGACATCAGAGCCCCCAGCTGGCTGCTCTGTAAATGAACAGTGGGTCTGAGGATGGGTAATACTCTCCGGAGGCCTAGGGCCATTTCCACTCAGGAGCTGAACCATTAATACATGGTAGTTACAGAGACGGTCTTTGCTTCACATGCTGATATAAAGAACATTCAGAAACCTATAAACTAGAACCCTCCTCAGAGGGGTTTCATTTACGGTCCATCTATTTCTCCCCGTTCCAAAGAGCCAGCTACAAACAACTAAAATATACGCCTAATGATAAAGCAGTTAAGTTACAACACAACTATCTGTACCCTGGAGCCACAGGCAATTAGAGAAAATAATTTTTAGAAATGAATTTTAATAAAACAGGCAAATGCTTATAAGCCACTGCTGAGTGAAAATCTATCGTGTGTTATTACATATTTTATATGTGTTATCTCTCTCTCTATAAAACGTGATCTCGCTTATGTAGAACACTCCACAGAGAGAGAGCTGACAAATGTCTGCAGCACTTACAATAATGAAGTTAAGGGTAGATTTGCTTTCTGGATTGGATTTTACTGTATCTCTCAGTTTTCTACAGTGAGGACTCGGTAAATATGTACATATTTTAAAGAAGAAAGTTGTATTTGCCTATTTCTTTCATAAGAGCAAGTGAAGGACAACTCTGGAGAGAACAGAAACACTGGAGCGCCAGCTGGGTGATCATCACCCCCTAATGGGGCAGAGAATTCAGCCCTCAGGACACGGTTGTTATCATCGGAATCGGAGGGAACCGGGAGGCCCAGAGGCAGAGAGTGGCAGTCTCTGGAGTTGGGAAGTGGGTCCCAGGGCTCTGGCGTCAAGGCTCCCGGGACCTGTGAAATCATTCGGCTGGGCATCCCGGCGGGCTGCGAATCCAACATGAGCTCTCGGGGAGGCCTACAAAATGTCGATGTGCCTACATACGGTCAGAAAGACAGCGGGAAGCACAGTTACGAGACCCACCTCTGAGGAAGAGGTCTGAAAGGGCTTCGTGGGCACGGATCACTCCTTCCGGACAGTATCTGTCTCACACTGTGAGAGATTCCTATTCCTAAAACGAGCTCCCCCTCCCCCCACTTCTTCCCCAGGCACCTTTATCTTTCTATTCTTTAGGAACCACTTAGCCAAAAGAAGGGATCTAGGGGCCAAAGAGAGTGACAATAATGGTTGTGACAATAACAGCTGATAAGCTGCTCCCCCAACAGGGGATGCTGGCATGAAGCCACTTCGGAACTCTTCCGCAGGAAAGGCGCACATGGCTCTGGAGAAGCTGGAAGGCAGACTGCCAGCCGGAGCTTACCGAAGGTGTCAGCATAGATCTTGGCAAAGGAGCCCAGCGTGAAGCAGATGCTGTACTGGGAGCTGGAGAAGCAGACGTTGCCCAGGAGTGGGGAAAGGATCAGGTTCTCATCGGTGGAATACATGCTGAAACAGAGAGAGTCGTGAGTGCAGAGCCAGGCCAAGCAGCAACACTGACACCGCACAGGGGTCCCACCACTCAGGGTCCCAGCCTCTCTCCAGCCCTTGCCCTCGGCACGTGCCGGCATCACACACTCAGCTTTGCCAGCGGCCTGGCCCAAGAAAGTGGACACGGTGGAGTCGCGCCCTAGCTCCCAGTAACGAGCTAATTTCCCAGAGCCGGGAACTTCATGCAGGATCCTAGAAAAGTTAACCACACGGGACAGACAAGGGAAAACTTGGAGGTCAGAGACAAAGCTCCTGGAAAGCAGGAAATCAATCTAATGTGGAAGGAGTGTATTTTGGAGAAATCTCAATTTCACAAATACAAACAGACATAAACACTAGAAATGGGATAAATAACAGAAGATAAGAGTAACTTTGCTCCCCGCTTTAATTACCCTGTTCTTTATTGTTTTGTTTGGCTTTGTTATACAAATTCACATTAAAATTTTGTCTTAAAAGCCATGCAGAAGCCACAGCATCCCACGTTCACTGACGTTTAAAAGAAAACCAGTTGAACACAGGAATCCAATCCATAATCCTAGCCTTACTGACAGATTGTTTTATGGAATTTCCCTTCTTTTCAGATTTATCTATTTGACAGAGACAGTGAGAAACAGCGCGTGCACATGGGAGCAAGGGCACACGCTGAGGGAGGGGCAGGCTGAGGGAGAGGGAGAAGCAGCCTCTTCAAGGATCAGGGAGCCTAATGTGGGGCTCAATCCCAGGCCATAACCTGAGCCAAAGGTAGACACGTAACCAACTGAGTCACCCAGGTGCCGTTTTACAGAACGTCTTAACTCATTTTATTATTATTATTATTATTTTTTTAAAGATTTTATTTATTTATTTGACAGAGAGAAATCACAAGTAGATGGAGAGGCAGGCAGAGAGAGAGAGAGAGGGAAGCAGGCTCCCTGCCGAGCAGAGAGCCCGATGCGGGACTCGATCCCAGGACCCTGAGATCATGACCTGAGCCGAAGGCAGCGGCTTAACCCACTGAGCCACCCAGGCACCCCTTATTATTATTTTTAAAAAGATTTTATTTATTTATCTGAGAGAGAAAGAGAGAATGAGACAGCATGAGAGGGGAGAGGTCATAGGGAGAAGCAGACTCCCCACTGAGCAGGGAGCCCGATGTGGGACTTGATCCCCAGACTCCAGGATAATGACCGAAGCTGAAGGCTGTTGCTTAACCAACTTTGCCACGCAGGCACCCAAGAATTTAGAGGTGAAAGTACTGACTTATAAAGAGCAGTTCCCTACCTATTCAAGTTATACTCCCCAGAAGCAACTGCTTTCAACTTTTTTTTTAATGATTTTAAAAAATATATTTATTTATTTATTTGACAGACAGAGATCACAAGCAGGTGGAGAGAGAGAGGGGAAGGGAAGCAGGCTCCCTGCTGAACAGAGAGCCCAATGCGGGGCTCGATCCCAGGACCCTGGGATTATGACCCGAGCCGAAGGCAGAAGCTTTAACCCACTGAGCCACCAGGCACGCCTGCTTTCAACTCTTAAAGCTCTCAGATCACTTGTCCCGTACTTCTAAAGAAAATGTTTATGTTGCCCTCAATTTGTTTAGAGGCTGAGATTGGACTTCCTAGTCTGGTGATGAGGATTTACCCCATCTCCCACTTTAACAGGGATGCATAGAGACGTCTAACATTTCATTTGGGGGCTCCTAATGTTATGTTAGTCTCCAGTCATTCTTAGCCCTTCTGGGGCCAGGGAGAGAGATCGCTGTTGGAATTAGGACTACATATGAGGAGGCTCCTGAAGGTAAATCTGTCTCTGGTCATGGAGATACTATCCCCAGTCCTTAACTGGAGAGGTCTTCCCTCAAAAGAACAGCTTTGTTCTGGGCCCTTTGAGGGGCCTCAAGAAGTCATGCAGTCCATCTGTCAGCCTGCAGATAAGACTGTGGTTAAGATATATTTATAACCTATTCTTCCAAGTCACCTTGATACTGCGTTCTAAGGTCTCCCAGCCGTCACTCATACTTGTTAATAGAAGCCTGAGATGCATCTTGCAGAAAAGCAACCAGGGCCACAGAAACAACAGCCAAGAGTTCCTTCATTTACTGAGTCTGCGTTAGAAGGTAACAGCAGCTAACGATTCACCAGGCAGGTCCTGTATGCTAAGCAGTGTGCTCAGCGTGTTGCATCAAATATCTATCAAGCTTCTTAAAACATCCCATTAGGCTAACATTATTATTCCCCTTTCACAGAGGTGGAAGCTGATGCTCTAGGAGCATAAGTCACTTGCCCAGCTTCACACACTTGGTATGGGGTAAAAATGAGACCAGTTCTAGAGGCCCAGGTACTAAGCACGATGCAGAAGTGAACATGTGTCTTCAGCTGCACAGCTGGTGAAGGCCCAGGGTCAATGAGGCCAAGGGTGTTGAATCAAACCCTAGAGGAACCTGGAACAGGCCCAGAGCCTGGTCCAAAAAGCCCATTAAGCACTCCCAAGAGATCAGCATTGCCTCTCACGGGTGTTTAAGGTTAAGACTGATAAAACACAGAGCTCCCAAGGACAGGAAAGCCATGCCCGGGGTCCTATACCTTATGAGTCCATTGACCTCATCCACGATGTGCCGCAGCTTGTAATAAGCATCGGTGGGAGGCAACTTCAGCTCCAGAATCAGCCGGTCAATCTTGTTGATGCACACGGTAACCGCCAGCCTCTCCTGCACCGCGTGCTTGATCAGCCGCTCTGTGTTCAGCATCACCTGAGACACACAAGGCCCAGAAGGTGGTGAGAAGAGCAAAACGGGCAGAAAAGTCCAGAGCAAAGCCAAAGAGGGTACTATCAGAAAATATGAAATATGAGGAAAAGAGGACCTGCGGAAATAGATTGTTGGGTGGAAGCAGAGGGTATGTTGGCCAGAGGCTGATTCAGAACCTTGAAGAGGGCACCTGGCAGGACAGACAACCACATGAATGATGCTGGGAGCCAGGTCTCTCAGGCCTGGAAAAGGGGTGGAGCCAGGCCCAGGGAACACTTGGGGTGCTGGACAGAAGTGCAGGTATTATGATCGACACACACTTTCTTCTTTTTTTATTGTTAATCACGTTTCCTGTACATGTGCAGAAATTGTTATGGATGTGTGCGGGGATGCCTGTGTTCAGTGAAAGGGTCTAGAAGGAATGGACCCCAAAGCAGTGAACACATCCTGACCTTTATTTCTAAATACTAGTCCCCACTGTAAGGAGCCAGAACTCCTTAAGAAACAGCTGATTCCAGGGCGCCTGGGTGGCTCAGTGGGTTAAGCCGCTGCCTTCGGCTCAGGTCATGATCCCAGGGTCCTGGGATCAAGTCCCACATCGGGTTCTCTGCTCAGCAGTGAGCCTGCTTCCCTTCCTCTCTCTCTGCCTGTCTCTCTGCCTACTTGTGATCTTTCTCTGTCAAATAAATAAATAAAAATCTTAAAAAAAAAAAAAAAAAAAGAAACAGCTGATTCCAGAATTGGTGCAGAGAAAGCACAAAATGAGTCTAGAACATCTTTTTATGCCTAAGAGAAAGGAAGTACTTGAAAGAAGATGGGACATGTCAAAAAGACAAAGAAGCCAACCCAAAGGAGCTCTACCTAACTGAATCTGGGATAGGCAGAGTATCAAGATATGGATAAGGGTATCAAGTAAGGATAGCAGTGGAGTATAACCTACTGATGAAATAAAAATCCGTGTATCCATACTGACAATAAGTAAACAAATGAGGGAGAAGGGAAAGTTCTTCCTTAAAACAGAATTCCAACCAAAAAATATAGAAGGAATAATAAAAGTTAGAAAATCACCATGTGCAACTACTATGGAAATAAACTAGGAATCATCTATGGAAGATACAACTTTGGGCTGGAGGGTGTGACTACTAGTCTTGGGGTCATGAGTTTGAGCCCTGTGTTAGGTGCAAAGAGTAAAGAAATGTGGGGCACCTAGGTGGTTCTGTTGGTCAAGCTTCCAATTCTCAGTTTTGTCTTAGGTTGTGATCTGATGAGTCATGGAACTGAGCCTAGCATCTGCCTCTGCACTCAGTGGGGAATTGGCTTGAGATTCTCTCCCTCTGCCCCTCCCCAACCTGTATCCACTCTTTCTCTCTTAAATGAATAAATAAATCTTAAGAAAAAAAGTAACATGGACACCTGAGTGGCTCAGTTGGTTAAGTGGCTGCCTTCAGCTCAGGTTACGATCCCAGGGTCCTGGGATCAAGTCCCACGTCAGGCTCCCTGCTTCAGTGCGGAGCCTGCTTCTCCCTCTCACTCTGCCTGCTGCTCCTCCTGCTTGTGCTCACTTGCACTCACTCTCTCTCTCTCTCTGGCAAATAAATAAAATCTTAAAAAAAAAAAAAAAAAAAGAAAAGAAAAAGAAGAAGAAAAAAGTAATGGATGATAAAACTAGCACGCAAAGTTTGGAAAGGAGAATGTATATACAGACTCAACATATATCCCCACAAATTATTTATTACTAAAGGGAAAATAGTAACTTTACACTGGGGAAACCTGGCAAACCCACCTGAACCGAGCGACCAAAGTTAGTATCACCAGTAATGGGATAAAGTGACCCTCAGGGCCTCCTGATGAGACGGGACTAAGAAGGACACAACTATGTTCATGTAGCGTTCCTGCCAAAAATAACCTGAACGTAATCATGAGCGAACATTCAGCAAACCCAAACGGAGACATTCTATAAAACAAATATAGCTTACCCTCTTCAAAAATGCCATCACAAAGGACCAAGAAAGGTTACTCAACAGTTTCAATTAAGAGACTCAGGGACTGAATGCTAGCCAGCATCCTTGATCAGGAAAAAAATAAATTCCATGAAGGACACTACTGGGACAGTAAGATCCAGAGAAAAAGATCTATATAATATATTCTACCAGTGTTAAATTCCCTGATTTTGGTAATTGTATTTTGATCACGTCAGTGAATGTCCTCGTGGGGGCACGTGTACAGAGAAAGAATTACAAAGCAGATGAGAGTGCACTCCCTGTACCGTTTTTTGCAACTTTTCAATAAATTTGAAATTATTCCAAAATGAAGTCAATTAGGAAAGGGGGTTAAAAAAAAGCAACTCTGGCTCCCTCTGCTGGCTATCTCATCAATGACAACATAAACAGGATTAGCCAAATTACCTTTCAATTTAGAAATATACAAGACACTTTGGGCCTTTTAACTCCAGTCTCTCTAGTTTCGAAAAGCGCATTAATATTTAAAGTCAATTTACATGAATATACTTGCCTCCTTCTCTTTTAATTACATTTGTCATTTTATTTTGGGTCCTATCATTTTGAGCCTCACTGAGCAGGGAGTGAGGGACTCACACTGAGAACTAATTTTGAACTTCATATGCTGCCTTAATTTCAGAGCAAACGTGAGCCTTAATCCCACAGACTTGTAATCATCTCTGATTCCACTCTGGGCATTGGGTGGGGCAACCCCAAAAGGCAGGAGGGGTCATAAGAGTAGAGGCAGACTCACGCCTTCAGCGGCATCAATGAACAGGACAACTCCATCTGAGATGCGCAAGCCAGCCGTGACCTCATCAGAAAAATTCACATGTCCTGTAAGACAAATACCAAGTAAGTCACTACCCGCAGGGTACCAGGATGAGGCACAATTAACGTGTAGGAGGTCTGAGGGAACATTGCAAAGCATGTGAACCAGTTAGAGTCACATGCTTGGATTAAACTTTCATACAGCAGGTCCCCAAACATCAAAAGCACAAAGTGTGCTCTGTATGCCCTAGGAGGACCTAACAGATCGACATTCACACACCAGCTTGCTCTCAACAGCAGTCAGCAGAGTTCTGCGGGGGCACAGGACAATTCAGAGGCAGGAGAAAGGGCAAGAAGGGCCTGGTGCACAGGAGACAATTGCTGGCAAGGTGCTGCTGCTGGCAGACAGAGGCTGAGAGGTATCAGGGCACGGGGCGCCTGAGGGTGAGAAGGTCAGTTTGTCAAAACTCCAATGTTTCTATTTAAAACTCTGCCCCAAGTTGATCCTTTCCCTAAGATGAAGACAGAGGCAGCCACAGGGCAAGGTACGCTGCTCTTGCGGTGACCTGTATGGGCACTACCAGTTTGTGTGCTGACCCCATGGCCTCCTTCAAAAGACTGGGAGTGCCTGAGGCCAAGGCCATGTCTGACTCACCCTCGTTAGCAAGCGCCTAGCACGGGGCCTGACACGCTGAAATGAGTAAATGAATGAGGTTTAAATATTTTAGAGCAGAGCAGAGAGGAGCGAAATAGAAAGCCTGGTGCACAGTCCCTGCTAATTAGCTAGTCAGAAGCAAAAGAGACTGAGGGAAACAGAAATTATTTCAATGGAAGGAGAAGTGAAGGGAACATAAACGCAAAGATGAAATGCTCTGCTCTGTGCTGGAAAGAGCAAAAGCACAAAATACAAAGAGGATAAGGTTCTGATAGTAAATGGAATATCCTACCTGGAGTGTCCATGATATTGAAGAGGTAAGATTTTCCTTTGGTATCTGGCAAGACCACCGTCACGGGAGTGCTTTTGATGCCAACACCTCTCTGAAAGTCACAAAGGCAGAGAGGTCAAGACTGTGTCCTACAAGAGGGCTTCCTTCTGCTCCTGGGGCTTGCCAGCTGCGAGTAAGTTACACTGACCTCTCTCCTTGAGTGGCCTCTAACCAGAGTGGCCCTTGAAGATGAAATATCTTGGTATTAAACATAATTTTTGCGGGGGTTTGGTTCAAATAAAAAAAAAGAGTGAAAATAAAAATGAACAAGCAAGTAAAGCAGGATTAAACCTAACAGAGAACCCAGTGTCCTATAATCTTAACTTCATATATGGTTAACAAAAATAAATGAAGTATCAGGGCGCCTGGGTGGCTCAGTTGTTAAGTGTCTACCTTCAGCTCAGGTTGTGATCCCAGGGTCCTGGGATCGAGCCCCGCATTGGGCTCCCTGATAAGTGGGGAGCCTGTCTCCCACTCCCTCTGGTTGTGTTCCTTCTCTCACTGTGTCTCTCTCTGTCAAATAAATAAATAAAGTCTAAAAAAACCACAACAACTGAAGTATCATGTAAGTAAAAAGACATCCTGGGCATTTAAGGATTTAAAAAAACACGGTACCCGTTCTGCCCCTGCTGCCACCATGGAGCCTGTGAAAAAGCTTGTGGCGGGGGAGGGGTGTCCCCCCCAGTAAAAAAAGCAAGTTCTGCAGTCTACCTTGACTGCACCCGCCCTGCGGAAGATGGAGAATCATGAATGCCTCTAATTTCGAGCAGTTTCTTCAAAAGAGAATGAAAGTGAATGGCAAAGCTGGGAATCTTGGTGGAGACTGGGTTGTAACTACTGAAAGGTGCATGAGCAAGATTACTCTAACTTCTGATGTGCCTTTTTCCAAAAGGTATTTGATAGATCTCACTAAAAAATATGTGAAGAAGAATCTACAGGACTGCGTGCAGTTGCTAACTGCAAAGAGAGTCATGAACTGTGTTCACTTCCAGATTAACCAGGATGAAGAGCAAGATTCAAACGTATTTATCGGAAATATCTTACATGAATTCTTGATTGAATCTTGGGAATCAAAAAAAAAAAAAAACAAAAACAAAACAAAAAACTGATTCCCTGCAACACACATACATATATAGAAGCTCTAATAAGGGGGGCTCCTAGCCAGCTCAGTCAATAGAGCAAGAGACTCTATCTTGAGGTTGGGAATTCAAGCCCCACATTGAGTGTAGAGATTACTTTAAAAAAAAAGGGGGGGGGGGATCTATTAAAAAAAAAAAAAAAGATAAGGGCACCTGGGTGACTCAGTTGGTTAAATATCCAAGTCTTGATTCAGAGTTGTGAGCTCAAGCACAGAGTTGGGCTCCATGCTGGGAGGTGGAGCCTACTTAAAAAAAAAAAAGTGTTGCTTTTTAAAAAAGATTTATTTACTTATTTATTTGACAGAGAGAGAGAGAGAGAGAGAAATAGATCACAAGTTTGCAGAGAGGCAGACAGAGAGAGAGAGGCGGAAGTAGGCTTCCCGCTGAACAGAGAGCCTGATGCGGGGCTAGATCCCAGGACCCTGAGATCATGACCTGAGCCAAAGGCGGAAGCTTATTAACCCACTGAGCCCCCCAGGCGCTCCCCCCCAAAAAAAGTTTTAACAAGAAGTAAGTGTTTAAAAATATCTAGCCAAATATATTAAAAAACAATAATAGCTAACATGTTGATTGCATGTCATAAGCCTGCACTGTTCAAAGCTCTTTTCGTAAACCACAGTTACGAACTTGAGCTCTCCATATGGTGATTTAAGAAAAAGAGACATCAGTAAATAAAGGAGAGAGGAAAGAGAAGGTTTGGAGAGTAGGGGAAAGATCCAGATGGAAGAAGGACCCACCAGCTGGAGTGGGAAAGACAGCGATGTATGCTCACTGCTTTACACAGCAGAGAAGCGCAAAGACAGAGGAACACACTCTCAAAGAGAAGTTAGTCCTAGAAAGAGATCATCATATGGATGGAATCATCGTACAGGTTTTTAGAATGATGTTATTTGGGGCGCCTGGGTGGCTCAGTGGGTTAAGCCTCTGCCTTAGGCCAAGGTCATGATCTCAGGGTCCTGGGATAGAGCCCCACATCAGTCTCTCTGCTCAGTGGGGAGCCTGCTTCCTCCCTCTCTCTGCCTGCCTCTCTGCCTACTTGTGATCTCTGGCTGTCAAATAAATAAATTCAAAAAAAAAAAAATCTGTTGAGTTTCTGTAATAACTTACAGCATAAATGTAGATATCATCTCTTAGCATTGCCCTACTAAGCCAAATTAAATCCAGTCAAGGGTAGGAAGGTCCCTCCACCCACCCCACCACTTCCTGCCCTGCCCTCTTTTAAGTACTACATCAGGGGATAACTGGCAGAAGCTGCAAGATAAAGAGGTACGAGGTGGGAATGAGAGAGGGTACAGAACAAACTGTTAGCATAAAGGCTCCCCCACATTCCCTGCACAACTCCTGCTTGGTCAAGTGTGGGGAACAGTCAGACTTCCCCAGGCACACTTACCTCCTGCTCTGTGAAGAGGATGTCAGTATAGCACAGCTTAAAAAAAAAAAAAAAAGTGCTGTTACCACCTGACTCCAAACTCCTCTCCCACACAAACCATCAATCACTTTCCTCCACCAACTCCCAACTCAAGGCTTTCTGCCTCAGGAGGACAGATGGAAGACAGAAGGGTATCCTACAGAAATTCTAGACAATAAAACCAGTGCCTCTCAGGTGGAAAATGCTCCTGGATGGGTGGATTTTTGGGGGCGGGGGGTGGGTGTCAGGGTGGTCACTGAGGACCAGGTATGGCTGGAGACCTAAATTTTATCAAATGGTCTGAATTCTAAAGTGGTAAAGGGAGACACGGCCTTTATGGAACCCCCGTGTGTCAGAACACTCAATCCAGCAGACACAGAGCATTTATTGCACTGAGACCTGTAGCCATATTCAGCCTCATTCAGAGGCATTTAAATTTATCATGGAAACAACAAGGTCCAATTGTATTATATTTATAGAGTAGGCTATTAATACCAAGACAGGAAAGAATAGGCTATAAAAGTCAGGATATATCAGAACAGAGGAAAGATCCCAAGTGCAGAACAGATCATCCAAAAATACTGCAGGTTAATATTCTCTACGCTCCTAAGAAAGTTAAATTACTTTCTTTAAGGCTATGAATAGAGATTACAATTATAAAGCAGCACTTTGGAAGCATCATTATTTATAATGAAAATGGGAAGGTGGAAGGAAGGGGAAGGAGAGAGACACCCCTGTCTATTCTCAATGGTTCATCCTAAACCCTCCACAGATTTTCTACTTACATCTTGGTCATAACGCTTCCTGATTTCCGGGTGAGTCTGCTCTATTAAGCAATCCACAAAACACGTCTGAAAGGGAGGAGAAGGTTAAGATCTGCCAAACACAAAGGAAAATCTACTCTACCCTTCTCTCAGTGCCCAATACACCATATAATTTAGGGATAAGGAGAGGAAGAAGTGAGCAAGGAGGATTATGGGACAGCAAGGGATTAACACTGAAGCCACAGGATTATTTTCAAATGAAAGATGAAATCTTTCTTGGACAAGCATTCCCCCAGGAAATGAAAACTTATAAAATCAGAGTACAGCTCAATTTCCCCTCTTCTGTCCAGATGTAGACACAAGGCTGGAAGTGGCTTAGAAACAGGCTCCATCTGCTGCTCAGGAAAAGCTAGAATTTCACAGCAGTTTTCACACTAGGCATGGAGGGCCCCCCCGCCACACACACACACACACGGAGTCGGGAGGTCCAGCATTGTGGCCTCAAACCCCAACCTGTGACTCTGAGGGCTGAAAAAATGAGCAGGAACAAAGAGAAATCCTGTTCCAAGTAGCTGAAAGTTCTCTCACCTTGCCGTGGTGGAGATGGCCACAGAGGGTCACATTTCTGATGAGTTCCGAGTTATCCATCAGATCTGCCAAGAAACTGAAAGGAGATAGGAAAAGAGAAAACGGACTTGGGCAAAAGCTTCCAAATGCAAAGTGGTGCAAAGGTGTTTCATGTATCTTGTCAGGAACAACTTTCAGACCAACTGGAGAATGCTCAGAGGCAGACATGAATTTCTATATCTACACAGGTCTGGTTTTGGAAACGGAACAGACTTATGTAACACAACCCACGAAATGAGATTTCAAAAGCAAGAAGAAGAAAAGCAAAAAAAAAAAAAAAAAAAAAAAAAAAAAGACCAGCAGGCACGCATGCACATACACAAGCCTGGTTCCTTTCAAAATCCTCAGGCTAGACTTGTTCCATTTATGCATCTACTCTGTTAATGCAAAGGGGACTTAAAATTACTGTGAGTTTCTCTTTCTTTTTTAAAAGACGTAAAAAATTTTAGATAGAGATAGAGTGCGGGGAGGGGTGGTGAGGAGCAGAGAGAGAGGGACAAGCAGACTCCTTGCTGAACGCAGAGTCTGATGTGCGGCCTGATCCCGTGACTCTAAGATCACGACCTGAGCCGAAATCAAGAGTGGGACGCTAAGCTCCCCCGGGCACCTCAGCTTCTTTCAAAACTGCCCTCAGAGCCAGTTAACGAAACTTTTCAGAAAACTCCACCTCATTAATGATGCCGAGGAGTTCTAGCTTGATCAAAACCAGCACTGTCTTTCTTGCATACCACCCACATAACTCATGGCAAGTCACCTTCAGAGGACTTTGGCTCTTTGAAACATCAAGCTCACTTTCAAAGATTTGAGATTTTACAAAATCACCATTGAGAACACAAGGGAATCTGAAGCAAGTTCTAAAGACAACTGAAAAGTCGTTTTGAAAATGGCTGAATGTTGGTAGGCGAGCTGAGCATTCGGAAGGGACCCCACTCTTCTGGACAAATTAGATGTCAGTATGTTTTAAAAAAAAAAGAGAGAAAGAAAGAAATTTCATTATCTAATAATGAGTCCCAAGCACTTTTATATATGAGGACTTACAAGTGCATTTCACCAACGAAAATATTTTCAGAAAGCCTGCGGCATGAAGTCTAAAGCGCTCTCCACATGAATCCACCTACCTGCGCCCTTGTCTCCAAAATAAAGAGTTGTTATATTCCCCAAACTAAGCTAAGTGATCCTACCACATCAAAATAGGTTCTGGTGGCCCCAACAATGACAATTACAATCCTCAGTTCTGCCTCAAAGGCCAGCCTCTTTTACCCAATTAAAGAGCTGGAAGAGAAAAGGCTGAGATCTGAATGAGAGCCAAGAGAAAAAGTTAAGATGGGCTTAACTTTTCCAGCAACCATGCATGCTCAAGGAAAATTCTGGCAAATTGTAGGAGAGGATCTTTGCTTTTTCAGTTCACTACCTACTTCAATCACACACCACATCCCACCTCCACAGAAAAATGAACCCACACTATTTGTGCAGAGAGGCAGAGAGACCTGAAAACTTACTCCATTTCATACACCGTGACAGGTAATGTCTGCTCCATCAGAGTGAACTTCTTGGTTTTCACCGGCTTAATAATAGGTTCTGGGGGGAAAAGAGTAGTGATGTGTAGGTTGGCATAAAACAAAAATACACAGCTCCATTCCATTAAACTGAGCTTTCATTTTTTTTTTAAATTTATTTACTTATTTGACAGAAAGAGAGAGAGAATATGCAGGGGAAACTGAGGAAGAAGGAAAAAGAAAATCTCAAGCAGACTTCCCGGCAAGCACCGAGCCTAACGCAGGGCTTGATCTCACAACCATGATCTGAGCCAAAAGCAAGAGTCAGATGCTCAACCGACTAGACCGCCCAGGCGCCCCTAGACTGAGCTTTCATAATGTATATGTGACATTAACTTATGTTATTCTAAGGACTATTCATAGGTTGAAACAAGTTCTGGAAATGCTGTCCGACACAAGACAGTGAAGGATCTGGAACTGTGGACTGAGAGATTTGGACTTCACTTTGTGAAGGAAGGGAGGGGGACTGGATATAGGCTGAGGTTAATGTCAGTTCAAAACCTCTCCTCCCATTTATAAAATCTAACCACTTCCCAGAAGGTCAATGAGAAGGATAAAAGAAGTGGAAAATCGGCACTATGAGGACTGGAAGGAGTTAGAATTATTTCGATGGAAGAACAGATCACACCAGAGGGAGAACTTAAAAACAGTCTTGAAGTTGGGGCACTTGGGTGGCTCAGTCGGTTAAGTGTTGAACTCTTCATCTCAGCTCAGGTCTTAAAATCGGGGTTGTAAGCTCAAGCCCCTTGTTGGGTTCCACCCTGGGCATGGAGCCTACATAAAAAAAAACAGGGGATGCCTGGGTGGCTCAGTCAGTGAAGAGTCTGCCTTTGGCTCAGGTCATGATCCCAGAGTCCAGGGATCAAGTCCCACACTGGGTTACCTGCTCGGTGGGAAGCTTGCTTCTCCCTCTGCCTGCTACTCCCCCTGCTTGTGCTCTCTCTTTCTCTGACAAAGAAATAAATTAAATCTTTAAAAATAAATAAATAAATAAATAAATACTAAAAACAAAACAAAAACCAAAGATCCCAAAACAAAACTAACAAAAATAGTTTTTAAGCACCTAAACAGATATTCAGTAAATAAAAAAATAACTCCCATTTGCTTCGTAATAAGCTACGAGTTGTACTGAATATTAAAACAGGGTGAAAGGAAGCTCAATCCAGAAGCAGTACCAGAAAGTAGTAGAGAGAAATCAATCAGTCCATTCACTGACCTCTCAACACTGCCGATGGCCACGACCTCAAGTTCTAGATTCCCTCTCACCTCTCCTAGCCCGCCGCCTCCTGACTCACCGGTGAGAGGCTGGGTGTCTTCCTCCTGAACGATGGTCTCCACTTCGGGGCCGTACACCTCCTCGGCCGTGGGGTAGTACTTCTTGTCCTCGTGCAGCACCACCTCCATCCCTGGGTGGTCCTCGTCATGGTCTCCTACGTCATCCTCGTCGTCATCGTCGTCCATCTAAGAGAACAGAGGGGACGAGGTCAGGAGAGGTGCGTGCCCTCCCTTCTCGGTGACTATGTTGTACGAGTTAAGAGCAATGGCTCCTCAGGTTGGACAGCTTCTTATTTTGAGTTTTGGGCCAAAGAATCAGCAGGGCAGGTCCTGCTCTTATGTGGTCCTTCACGGTAAGCCATGGCTACTGCCAGCAGTCCTGCTCTAAGCCAGCCCCTTCTTTAAATGTGGGTCACCACTCACAAATGGATTGTAATTGGAGAAAAAAAATGGCTTATCATAGCATATCATTTTTTTTTTTTTAAGATTCTATTTAGTCCTTTGACATATAGAGGGAGAGAGATAGTGAAAGACAGAGCACGAGCAGAGGGAGCTGTAGGCAGAGGGAGAAGCTGGCTCACCACTGAGCAGGGAGTCCAAAGCAGGCCTTCATCACAGGACCCTGAGATCACAACCCAAGCTAAATGCAGACGCTCAACCAACTGAGCCACCTAGGCACCCTGAATCAATTTTTTCTACATATTCCTGCCCCTGTTGAATACTTGCAGTAACATGGCACTCTCACAAGATGGCGCATTTCCCCGCAGTTAAGCACAGCTGGAAAGCAGGTCTTGGTAAAGGACTTTAAAGCACCTCCTTATAAGTGAACCGTGGTCATAAGCAACACTGAAGGAAGCTATGCCCTCTTCTGCCAAAGAGTCCTTTGAATAATTAAAAGTGGCTACTACACCACCTTTCATGTTCTAAAACATCCTGTTTCTTTCATTTATTCAACACATTTTTTTTTGAAGATTTTGTTTATTTATTTGACAGAGAGAAAGAGACAGTGAGAGGGGGAGAATGGGCAGGGCGAGTGGGAGAGGGAAAGCAGGCTTCTTGCTGAGTACAGAGCCCGATGTGGGGCTCGATCCCAGGACCCCAGGATCATGACCTGAGCCGAAGGCAGAGGCTTAATGACTGAGCCACCCAGGCATCCCTCAACAAATACCTTTAAAAAAAAAAAAAAAGATTTATTTATTTTTAGAGAGCAATCAAGAGTGAGCAAGCTGGGGGAGGAGCAGAGAGAGAAGGTGAGGGAGAGTCTGAAGCAGATTTCATGTGGAGGCTGACACGGGGCTCGATCTCACAACCGTGAGATCATGACGTGAGCCAAAACCAAGAGTCAGAGCTTAACGGACTGCGACACCCAGGGGTCCCTCAACAAATACTTACTGGGCACATACTATGTCCCAGGTACTGCTCTGGTATTGATAATACAGCAATGGGGAAAAAAAAAAGGTGATGACATTTGAGTAAAACTCTGAAGAAAGAGAGAAAGCTCTACAAGTGGCTGAGGAAGAACATTCTAGTTGACTGGAACAACAAATGCGAAGGACCTGGGCCAAGAGGATTAGCAAGGAAGCCAGGATGAGGAGAAGAGCAGAGAAACACGAGAGTCCTTAGCGAACAGAACACATCTGATGGATGAGTTCACCGGGAGCGAGTGTTCTGAGAGGAGAGGGGTGGGGAACGGAGTCCTTGGGGTCTGCTGACACTCAGAGGTCAGGGAGACGAGGAGGCCGCAGAAGCAAAGACGATGAAGGAACGGGCCAGGGAGAAGGAAAACCAGGGGGTTCCAAGGAAGCTGATGGAAGAGGGGATTTTAAGGAGGAAGTGATGAGCCAGGTCAGACACGGCGGACTGGTCAAGTATGATGAGGACAGGGCCTGGGGTCAAGGTTACTGGTGACGCTAACAAGAGCAGGTGCTGTGGAACGGGAGAGGCAGAGGACAAAAATGGGTTTGAGAGGATGTGGAGACAGTAAGTATCAAAAACTGTTTTGAGAGTGCTGCAGTAGGAAGCAGGGCGAGGGGAAGGGGATTTGGGATGAGTTCGGAGAAATACTGAGATGCCCGTATGCGGACGGGGATGGTCCAGCAGAGGGAAAACTGACACGGGGGTGGGGGGAAATGCCGGGGTGAGTGTCTGGTGCAGGTGAGGAGGGATGGGACCTAATTTCTGGTAGATAAGAACATAAACAGACCATCCCTATGAACAGGAGGGAAGACAGACGGCACAGATGTAGGGAGGCGGGTGGAGGTACTGGTGGGAGCCCGTTTTCCTTCACACAAATCCCAGCATGTCAACTGCTTTCTTAAAAAGAACAGAAAACCCTCCAGTGGTGTGTTGACCACCACCACCTCCTCCCGTCCTTACGCTCTTCTTCAATTAACATGGCCTGACAGTACAGTAGTTCCTGGCTTAGCCATATCCCACTGGTGGGGGCCCCGAAACAGCTATCAAGCCAGTTTCTTCCTGCCCCAAAATGCTGAATGCATTTTGCAATTAATTGTAGGATTTTATGCAATTAATTTCCAACTACCTGTAATTACTTCTAGCTGAGTGTCCTGTCAGTAAGTCAAACGTGACCAGTCTAAAATAAAACCACGTAAGCATCTTTCTCTCATTTGTCTGTTAATAACCAGTGTTCTGCTGGGGCGCCTGGGTGGCTCAGTGGGTTAAAGCCTCTGCCTTCGGCTCAGGTCATGATCCCAGGGTCCTGGGATCGAGCCCCGCATCAGGCTGTCCGCTCCGCGGAGAGCCTGCTTCCTCCTCTCTCTCTCTCTGCCTACTTCTAATCTCTGTCTGTCAAATAAATAAATAAAATCTTTAAAAAAAAAAAAAAATAACCAGTGTTCTGCTAATTATCCCGCCCACCCCAATTTCTCCCCTCCAACTCCAAACCTGTGCAGCCTTCCACGGTGAAGAGCTCCTGGCCTCCTGACCCTTTCTTCAGTAAAGGAGGGGTCCCAGGATCTTGCTTTGATCATGTCACCCCTTCCTCCACGTTCTCCAGCCAAGGCCTTCCAGGGTCTGGTCCCTCCTCTTGAGCTGTCTCCCAGAGACCAACTGCTTTGGCAATTGGGAGGAGAAATCTTTTCCTCTTAACACACTACCTCTGGGCCCCTGGTCACAGCATGCCTTTCGAGAATGTCCCTCCTTCCCTCCTGTCTCCATTATCAAAATCCTGTGCAACTATTTACTTGTATATACTTCAATAAAAAAATGTTTATAGGGGCACCTATGTGGCTTAGTCAGTTGGGCTCTGCCTTTGGCTCAGGTCATGATCTCAGGGTCCTGGAATCGAGCCCCACGTTGAGCTCTCTACTCAGCGGCGAGTCTGCTTCTCCCTCTCCCTCTGTGATCTCTCTTGCTTTTGCTCTCCCTCAAATAAACAAAATCTTAAAAAAAAAAAAAAGTTTTTTAAGAACATCCGTGCACCCGGGCGCCTGGGTGGCTCAGTGGGTTAGGCCGCTGCCTTCGGCTCAGGTCATGATCCCAGGGTCCTGGGATCGAGCCCCACGTTGGGCTCTCTGCTCAGCGGGGAGCCTGCTTCCTCCTCTCTTTCTCTGCCTGCCTCTCTGCCTATTTGTGATCTCTGTCAAATAAAAATCTTAAAAAAAAAAAAAAAAAGAACATACATGCACCCTGTGTGGACTGGGAGGCTCTAGGAACTCCCATTCTGCCGGGAGGAGTATGGACTGGTGCTGGTAAGCTGAGGCGCCATCTGACCGCACTTAGTAAAAAACGCTTAATTAACTATAAACACATTAAACATGGACACCATCCTGTGATCAACAACTCTGCTTTTGGGAATATAACTCAAAGACATTTTCATGTGGTGCAGGAAGGACATATCTGCAAATACCCATCCACTGCAGTGTTATTTGTTGTGAGGGAAGGCGACAGTGGTGGCAGGTCACCCTGTGCCCATCGCTGAGAGGGTACTACACACCAGGGATGACCGAGCAGCAGTCAGATGACAGACCAAACAGACATGCGGCACCAGAGATGGACCCTAAACCTCATCACTTGCCAAGGCTGGGTGGCAAATGTGAGAAGCAGAATGAGGCACACAAGACAACCCCTTACACTACTTATATCAACAACGCAATCGTTCACATTTGGTAGCTCATACACACAAAAAGACACACACACACACACACACACAAGCTACAACAGTAATTCGTGAGAAGGAAATACAAAGGCATTAATAAGTTAACTACATAGGAGCAGAGCCCTGCACAAGCGACATTACCAAAGGGCAGGAACCGGAGTGGGATGAACTCAACACTCGGTACTGAGGTGAAAACGTTCACACAGGGCCCAAGCAGTCCTTTTCCTTTATAGGGTATCTTTTTTTTACCAGCTTTAGTAAAACAGAATTCACATGCCACACAATTCACCCATTTTCAAGGCACGATTCAGTGGTTTTTAGTATATTCCGAACTGTGCAGCCATCACCAAAATGTCAGACAGTCATCCTAAAAAGAAATCCTGTACCCTTTAGCCATCACTCCCCAATTCCATGCTCCAAAACGAAGGCAACCACTAATCACTCACTCTACTTCCTCTCCCTATAGATGTCTACTCAGTCTTCAGCTCCACTAGGAATGTCACTTCCTCAAGATACTTTCTTGGTCAAATCAGCCGAGAATGATTCCCTCCTTACTAGCTATTACTACAGTACTAAGTCAAAATGATCTGAATGGGGCACCTGGCTGGCTCAGTTGGTGGAGTACACAACTCTTGCCTTAGGATTTTGAGTCCCACATTGGGTGTGGAAATTACTTAAAAATAAAATCTTGGGGCGCCTGGGTGGCTCAGTGGGTTAAGTCTCTGCCTTCGGCTTGGTTCATGATCTCAGGGTCCTAGGATTGAGCCCCACATCAGGCTCTCTGCTCAGCAGGGAGCCTGCTTCCCCCCCTCTCTCTGCCTGCCTTTCTGCCTACTTGTGATCTCTGTCAAATGAATAAATAAAATCTTTAAAAAAAATAAAATCTTAAAAAATAATAATAAAGTAAGATAAAATAATCTAAGTACTTGTCCTTCCCTGCTTTATACTTAAGTTTTTTTTGTACTTCATCTCCCCTGGTGAGCAGTACGTTCCTGGAGGGCAGAGATAGTGCCTTGGCTCTCAGTATCGTGATTCCTTGGATAGAGGGATTACAAATGTAAGTGACTGCAAATATTTATTTATTTATTTATTTTTAAAGATTTTATTTATTTATTTGGCAGAGAGAGAGAGATCACAAGCAGGCGGAGAGGCAGGCAAGCAGAGAGAGAGAGAGAGAGGAGGAAGGAGGCTCCCCGTTGAGCACAGCGCCCAATGTGGGGCCCCATCCCAGGACCCTGGGATCATGACCTGAGCCGAAGACAGAGGCTTTAACCCACTGAGCCATCCAGCTGCCCTGATTACAAATATTTAATGAATGAATTTATTTATTTACTTAGCCTGGAATTCAAGTTGAGATCACTTTGAATTTAGAGTTTTTTATCCAGTGTATTAGCTTATGTCATGTGTGAATTTTTTTTTTTTTTAAGATTTTATTTACTTATTTGACAGAGATCACAAGTAGGCAGAGAGAGAGAGAGGAGGAAGCAAGATCCCCGTAAGCAGAGAGCCCAATGTGGAGCTCAATCCCAGGACCCTGGGACCATGAACTGAGAGCCGAAGGCAGAGGCTTTAACCCACTGAGCCACCCAAGCACCCCGTCACGTGTGAATTTTATAAACTCCCCTATCTTCACCTAAGCCACTGATAAAAAGGTTGAAAAGAATGGAACCAAGCATGGATGACCAGGGCATGTCACCTCTGGTGGTGATCCATTAATCAACACTCTTTGGGTCTCACAGTTCTATCAGCTGTGACCTCTCCTAACTTTATTATGACCCAACCCATATTCTTTTCACAGGGACATCGTGAGTTACAGTGATTACCTTAGGGAAAGTGAACTGGAATAAGGACCAAGAAGACTTTCTATTTATTAGAACTGCATGAAAAGTACTCACAAATTGCTTGTAAAATGAAAACTACCTCTTTAAAATATTTTTAAAAAGAAAAACCTGGTTTATAAAAAGAATTAAAAACTTTAAATGCCTTGCTCAAATCAATATATATAATATCCACAGCATACCCTTGACCTGTATCTCAATCTAGTAATCATATTGAGAAAATAATTTTTATTTATTTATTTAAAAAAAATATTTTATTTGTTCATTTGACAGAGAGAGAGATCACAAGTAGGCAGAGAGGCAGGCAGGAAGCAGGCTCCCCACTGGGCAGAGAGCCTGATGCAGGGCTGGATCCCAGGACCCTGAGATCATGACCTGAGCCGAAGGCAGAGGCTTAACCCACTGAGCCACGCAGGCACCCCGAGGAAAATCATTTTTATAAAACTCATATGAGCTTCCTAAGACTGCAACAATCATTTGTTTTAAAATTCCTTCCATCATTTTTACCGTGGATATACATTACACATACTACTTGGTAGTTTCTTTCTTTTCTTTTTTTTTTTTTAAGATTTTATTTATCTATTTGACAGAGAGAGACACAGCAAGAGAGGGAACATGGGCAAGGGGAGTGGGAGAGGGAAAAGCAGGCCTCTGGCTAAGCAGGGAGCCCGATGTGGGGCTTGATCGCAGGACTCTGGGATCATGACCTGAGCTGAAGGCAGATGCTTAACAACTGAGCCAACCAGGAGCCCCACTAGTTGGTAGTTTCTGGAAACGTAGTGCCATATCTCCATCTTTGAAAAGTAGAAAAGTTGCCTGATTCACTTGCTAGCACCACAGCCATTCCCCAGTTTACTAAAGATGACCACAATGGCTCTCTCAGCTTACCTCTGCCAGGTCTCCCCCACCATGCCGACCCAGGAAATAATTCATCTGGGCAGGAAGACTTGAACACACCTAAAGCTTCAAGATGCTCTCTTTTTACCTCACCTTCAATGTTCTTCTTCCAATGTTTATTCTATTTTTTCTAATTTGAAGGACATTTTCCCAAAAGGAGCAGACAGCAGCGAGGACTTTGGTCTGCCTTCCTGCCATCCTATTAGTCTTACACAGTGGGCCGGTCTACTTTTTGCTCATCTTGTTCTGAACACTGCTAACCTCTGATGTCTTCTGCAAGCCTCAGACCACTCTGGACTCATCCTCCATAACTCTCCCGAAGGGAGTCGTGAGAATCTGTACCACCCTTCCCCTCTTTTTTTTTTTTTTTTTTTTTTAAATTAGAGAGAGAGGGAGACAGTGTGAGCATGAGTGGGGAGGGGCAGAGGGAGAAACAGACTCCCAACTGAGCAGGGAGCTGGATGCAGGTTCATCCCAGGACCCTGGGATCATGACCTAAGCCGAAGGTAAACGGTTAAGCGACTGAGCCACCCAGGCACCCCTGTATCTTCCCTTTCTATTGCTTTTATTCACCTTTCAAAACCCAAGCTTATGAGGAAGTTGTCAGTGCAGCTGCACTTGGAAAAACGGACTACCTTTTCTAAGCTGGTATTACTCATTAACTGTCAAAAAAAACTTCAGGTAAACGGAAGGAGAGCTATTACCGTGAACCAGAGCCTGTATTATAAAAACACCTGGGGGTGCCTGGGTGGGTCGCTAAGCATCTGCCTTCAGTTCAGGTCATGATCCCAGGGTCCTGGATGTGATTGAGCCCCACACTGGGCTTCCTGCTCTGCGGGAAGCCTGTTTCACCCTCTCCCATTCTCCATGCTTGTGTTCCCTCTCTTGTTGTGTCCGCCTCTGTCAAATAAACAAAATCTTTAAAATACAAAAAACAAAAACAAAAACAAAAAAACCACCCCATGCATGAAACTACCTTATATCCCCTTTCGGACCTTCAGTAGCTAAGCTTTGTACGGGCAGAATAAGACCCCAACAAGGGCGCCTGGGTGGCTCAGTGGGTTAAGCCGCTGCCTTCAGCTCAGGTCATGATCTCAGGGTCCTGGGATCGAGTCCCACATTGGGCTCTCTGCTCAGCAGGGAACCTGCTTCCCTCTCTCTCTCTCTCTCTGCCTGCCTCTCTGCCTACTTGTGATCTCTCTCTTCAAATAAATAAATAAAATCTTAAAAAAAAATTAATAAATGGTACAATGTGAGAGATGTACACAGGATACTATGGGAGCACAGAGGATACAGTGTCTTTTTAATTTTTTTTTTTTAAAAGAGAGAGATGAAAACAGCAATGTATTTGTTTTACCTCATCAAGATCTTTGGTCTCTCTGCCCAATTCATCATCATCTTCATCAGAATCAAGCTCTGGCCCAATATAATTCCCAAACTCATCATACAAGTCGGTATCCATGATGCTAAAATTCAAGGAAAAGAAGCGTTAGATTCCGGCGAGGTAACCAAGGCCGCCACAACACGGCCCCACAATTCTAACCTTATGGTTGACCATATCCCTTCAACACATCTCCTTTCCAGTTAGACCAGCCTACTGGCGGCTCCTCCCAAAGCTCTGTACTTTACCGTCCTCATGGTTCTACCTGTTTACATTCTCTTCTTTCACTCTTACATAACACTAAAAAATTTTTTAACTTAATACCGGAAAGTTGCAAAGTAGCACAAATATTTTTCTTTTTCCTAAATGACTCAAGGATAGTTGCTGACACAGTGCTTCATCACCTCCTAATACTTGAATGCAGGAGTTGGCAAACTATGGCCTGGGGCCAACATGGCCTGCTGCCTGTTTTCACACAGCCCCCAAGCTAGAAATGCCTTTTACATTTTTAAATAGTTGGAAAATATCAAAAGAATATTTCATGATATGTGCAAATTATATAAAATTCAAATTTCAGCATCTAAAAAAACAGCTTTATTGGAACACAGCCAGGCTCATTCATTTATAATGTCTGTGGCTGCTTTCACACTGTAACAGCAAAGTTGAGTAGTTGTAACTGAGACCATATGGCCCACAAAGCCTAAAATATTTACTATCTGGCCCTTGGTAGAAAGTTTGCCAACCCCTGCTTTAGTGTGATTCCTACAAACCAGGACATTTTCCCACATAACCACAATATGACAATCAAAATCAGAAAATTAATAGTGACATGTTACTACCACCTAATCCACAGATCTCCATTATTAGAACAAACTTCTTTCTTTTTCTTTTTTTTTTTTTTTTTTTAAAGTAAGCTCTGCATGCCCAGTGTGGAGTCCAACACGAGGCTTGAACTCATGACCCTGATATCAAGACCTGAGCTGAGATCAAGAGTTGGACACTTAACCGACGGAGCCACCGAGGTGCCCTTAGAACAAAGTGTTCTAGTAATGTCCTGCACAGCAAAGGTTCCAATCCAGGATCACATGTTTCCATTTAACGGTCATGTGTTTAGTCTCCTGTACTCAGGAACAGCTCCTCAGTCTCTCCTTGACTTTTACGACCTGATGCTTTTGAAGATTACAGGAGACTGATTTTTGCAAAATGTCCCTTAATTTGGGTATGTCTGTTTCCTCATGATTGGAGTCCGGTTTTGCATTTTTGGCAGGGATACCTCAGAAGTAATGCGGTGTTCTTTTCAGTACATCTCCTATCAGGTGGTACATGATTTTAATCCGTCCCATTAGTAGTGATGTTAATTAAATCACTTGATTCACAAGTAATGGTAGTATCTGCCAACCTTTTCCAATATAAAGTTTTTTGTTTTCTCTTTGTAATTCTTAAGTATTCTGTGGGTTTTCTCCACTTCAATTACTGAAATTCTATCCAAAGTAAAAATTCAAATGCCACCTCCTTCAGGCTTTTCTAGATTCTCAATTTCTCATTCCCCTACACTGCTATAGCCTTTCGTACCTTAATCAGCATTTAATTCTGCCTTAAATGGCAGTTAACTACTAATTACCCTCCCCCAACAACCCTACAGTTTATAACTAATAAACAACAAGCCAGAGGTCGTGTAAGGGTTAGGGCTCTGGGGTTGAAAGGCCTAGACTTGAATCCTAACTTTGTCACTTATACGAGGTACTTTCAGGTTAATTACTTCACTTCTCCAAATCTATTTCCTTAACTGGAAAATGGAGCGAGTAATCCCCACTGCATAAAGTTTTCAGACTTACAGCAAAATAGTCTGTGTAAACAACTTATCACAGTTCTCAGCTTAATAAATGTCAACAAGCATTATTTTTTGGCCATTCTTGAATACAGGAACCCTGTGTTCCTTGTGCCTTCCTACCAATGCCCAACATAGTGCCTTGCATAAGCAGGAACTGGATGTTAACTGAACAGAATATTTAATTTTGAGATAGCGGTATTTATCCAAGTAAAGGACTGGCTTCAGGGCCTTGTAATTACATGTAAATTATAATGGAAACTTTCATATTAGGGATTCTTTGTATTTCCCAAGAGCTATCACATCTGTGCTCATTTCATTCTTCCAAGATCCATGAAGTGCCTGCATACATTTTTATAAAAGGCTGCTCGTAGGACAAATCAAGCTCATTTCTGCTCCACTTGAAACTCTTTTCTGAAATGCTCTTCCCTTAGATATTTATACTTTGTTCTATTGTTTCACTCAGCTCCCTACTAAAACGTCACTTCTGAGAATGTCACCATAAAACAGTCCTCTCAACACACTCTCCAACCACCCCCCACTTTAACGGTTTTATTATTACTTTATTGGTAGTAGTACTAGTCCCTCGCTCACATTTATCTATTCACGTTACTTTCACTATCATCTCCCCAACTACAATTTAAGCAAAGGATTTTTTTTTTTTTTCTCTTAGAACTGTGCTGGCACAAAACGAAACCTCGATAAGTTTTTGTTGAATGAGTGAATGGCTCCTACAAGGCACAGAGAAGATAGCTGACTTGCCCACAGTTGCATAAAACTAGTCACCAAACCTCAATGCAGCTTCCCGCTAGAACACCGGCTCTCAAACGAATACACAGTAAGGACGGAGGGAGCTTAGTAGAGAAGGGGTGAAGAAGGCACAGATGGAAGAGGGAGTAAGACAACGACCCCTGTCCAGGGAAGGGACAATGAGGGAACCCTGGAATCGAGATATGTGCTGGGGGGGTGGGTGGCGGGTAGTGGGGAGAGTCTTTCATTCCCTTTCCCGCTCCACGTTTCAGTTTACCCATCCGTAACGTGAAAGGGGACAGAAAACCTACAACGTCTTTTGCAGATCTGACATTATTTAATTTCCCACCCCAACCGGAGCAACTTCCCCCCGTCGCTGACCAGCGCCAGCTCACCTGCCGGCCCGCGCAGCCTAAAGCTCCAAGTCCGCCGCCGGAGACCGCGCTTCCGCCACACGCCGCCGCTCCGCTGCGCCCGCCGTCAGGAAGGACCCCGCAGACGCTGCCGTCGCGTTTCTGCCCCGAGGACAGCCCTATGCCTGAGGACCGGCTGGGAGGAATGCCAACCACGTATCCAGACACCGGCGACGTGGGGTCGTGGGCCCTCAAACCAAGGCGTGGGCTGCTCCAAAAAGACCGAGGCCTTAGGAGGCAAGAATCTGGTCAGGCGCTTCGGAGCCACCCTGAAAGGGGGCCTTCGGGACGATCACGTGGTCAGGCTGTTTGAGCAGTTGCTGAGCAACCAGAGCTGCTGGGCGTGGTCTACGCTGAGCTGCGCGGTTTTCATCTAAGTATTTCTAAGGAAAGCAAGGAAACCTAGGCCTCAGGTTCTGGGGTGAAGTGCTGGGGGGCGGAAGGGTTAGTTGTTCTCTCTCTTCAGTCTGGGGAGGGCTCAGAACTGGACAGGAGTCGAGACACCTGAGTTCAGTTCCTAGCCTGCCCCGCCCCTTTCTCGGTGTTCGTTCACCCACGCCGGGGTGGAGGGAAAAGGTATGGGTTTGGTCGCAGACCTCCTGCTTCCCTGCCCTACGGCTGGCCACAAACTCTAGCTCAGCGCGCGTCCGAGGTTCAGGGAGGTCTCACAGGAAGTAAAAGCCAGAGCCCTCACTAGTACTCATACAGATGATTTCCCTGTAGAACGGATCAATCAGCCTCACATACTCAGAGGGTGCAGAAGTACAGTGGCAGAAGTAAAGAGGTTGCTCAAGAACCTACAGATCTATGATCCAGACCTGGTCTGGACCGAGGGATTTGGGAACGGAGATCCCTAAACCCCTTCCTCTGCCACTTTTGATTGACTTCCTATTCAGTCATTGCATCTGGTTTGGATGAAAAGTATCTTTCCCCGTTGAAAACACTGAATGATGGGTGAAATTTTATCCCTGGGCTCAGGAGTATACTTCACAATAGTTCTGCTTTTGTGGGAGGTCCTCTGTCACTTTGTATGGAGTGAGCCCATATGGAAGAGTGAAGGGACTGAATACTGAATTCTGAGATCCAAATGTGTCCTCAGCAGAAGCACCAAAATTAAAATACTTCTGGAGGCAGAGAACAAAATTAAGATAGGGCTCCAAACTGAAAGTCAGAACTCTGGATTCTATTTTCAGTGGCAAGTCTTAAGCAAGTCCTCACTGTGTAACAAACTTAGCTCCCGTCTATAAAGTAGAGAACTAGATTGTTTTAACACCCTCCAAGATAAGTAGAAAGTTATCCAGAGCACTTTGGGGTCATACTGTAGGCTGGCAAAGAATACAGACACATCCTCCTCCCCCGATATTGATCTTCCACTGATGTCCATTCCCTTTGCCTTCCTAGAAACAGGCCATGGAAAGGAATGACATCATTGATTTCAAGGCTTTGGAGAAAGAGCTACAAGCTGCACTCACTGCTGATGAGAAATACAAACGGGAGAATGCTGCTAAGTTACGGGCCGTGGAACAGAGGGTGGCTTCCTATGAGGAGTTCAGGTTGGTGTAACGCAATTTTTTTCCTTTTTTTTTTTTTTTTCAGCTTAATGCAGTTTTTCTCAGACCCTCCTGTTTTGGTGAACTGTAGTGGATAAGAGCATGTGCTTTGAAGTCAGATAATTTTGGGCTGGGTCCTGGCCCTACCTGTGTGGTCTCATGCAAGTGATTTAACCTCTCTGAGCCTCTATTCCTCATCTGTAAAAGAGAGCGACTATTGTTAACATTGAGTAAATTGTTACATGTAAGATGTTGAGCACAGAGTCTGGCACATGGGAGGTGCTCAAAATGGTCAGCTATTGTTGCCGTTGCTGTTGCTGTCCTATTGGCTTGCTGGAAATTTCACCTCTAACATGCAAAGTGCAGCCACCTCGCAGCCACACCCACTTCATAGCATGATGTCTATCCTCCGATCTCTTTCCTTTGCCCACAGGGGGATTGTCCTTGCATCACATCTGAAGCCACTGGAGCGGAAGGACAAGATAGGAGGGAAGAGGACTGTGGCCTGGAACTGTCAAGCTACTCAGCGAGAGACCGAGTCTCAGGATGAAGCCACTGAAATCTCCCAGGTAGGGGAGGCCCAGCCTCCTCTGCCCAGTAGGATCCTCTGCCCTAAACCTCCAATCCTGGTTTCTTTCTTTCTTATTTTTAAAGATTTTATTTATTTATTTGACAGACAGAGATCACAAGTAGGCAGAGAGGCAGGCGGGGGCGGGGGAGCAGGTACCCTGCTGAGCAGAGAGCCCAGTGTGGGGCTCAATCCCAGAACCCTGGGCTCAGGACCTGAGCCGAAGGCGGAGGCTTTAACCCACTGAGCCACCCAGGTGCCCCCCCAATCCTATTTTCTTACAACACACACTTCTTCCTTCTTTCTCATGTTAAGCCAACAGAGGCAGGTTTCTGCCTCCCATCGGAGAGAGAAAAGCAACCAGCAGATAGTGAGTGTGAGTTAAACTGGGCAGAACAAGTCAGAAAAATGGACTAGGCGGTCTTTTTCACTCAGACTTTGGCTTGCACTCCCAGATCAGATTTAAGGTGCTCTGCCCCCACATTATATGGTATATGGTGTAATCCTCTGTGTCAGTGTTGGGAGAGAGGCCCAGCCCACCAGACTTTTTTTAAAAAAGATTTATCTGTTTATTTGACAGATAGAGATCACAAGTAGGCAGAGAGAGGGGTGGGGGAAGCAGGCTCCCTGCTGAGCAAAGAGTCTGGTTTGGGGCTCAATCCCAGGACCCTGAGATCATGACCTGAGCCGAAAGCAGGGGCTTAACCCACTGAGCCAGCCAGGCGCCCTGCCCGTCAGATTTTTAACACTCACCTTGAATTCCTTTTTCTCTTTCTGAGGCTTCCAGTCATCCCCTGTGCCCTGCTCAGAGTAAAGCCTGACTTACTCTCACAGAGCACGACTGTGTTCACGTTCATCAGTGGAAAATCCTGGTGCAACTGAGATTCTCAAATCGTGGCCTGGGTTCCTTGGGGCCCCCTCCCTCCCTGTCCCTTCCCAGTTCCCTGATCTGAAAACCAGGCCCACAGCGACCACATCCTACCCAGGGCTCAGAGAGCAACACTACAGCTAAGACAAAAACCCACAGGCTCCCCTCACTGTCACTCTCTCACTGCCGCAGAGCAGCTGGAAGAGCTTGGGACTTTCTTTCCTTCCTTGTGATCCAGGAGAAAACACTTTTCCAGCCTGAGACCTCCGCAGAGTTCTACCGTGATTGGCGGCGGCACTTGCAGAGCGGGCCAGAGCGCTATGAGGCTCTGCTGCAGCTCGGAGGTCCAAAGCTGGGTCACCTCTTCCAGACGGACGTGGGGTTTGGACTTCTAGGGGAGCTGCTGGTGGCACTGGCTGATCAGGTGAGGCCAGCCGACCGGTTGATGGTGCTAGGGATCCTGCACAGCCTGGCCGGCACTGGGCGCTTCGCCCTGAACCTGAGCCTGCTGAGCCCCGCGGAGAGAGAGAGCTGCAGAGGCCTGTTTCAGAAGCTGCAGGCTCCCGGGCCCACAAAGGAGGGGCTCAGCCAGAAGGAGCGGGGTCTGGAGGAGCAGCCTGGTGAGCTCCAGGAGGAGGAAAGGCTCCTGCAAGAGCTGCTAGTGCTGTACCAGATGGATTAACAGGACCAGTTACCTGCAGAGGCCCCCAGTGACTTGCTTGTCGTCCTGGGGGCTGCGCAGGACTGTAATGAGTGCCCACCCCTAATTCCCTTCTCAACTTGGAATTTACAGAGGATATGCAGGAATCGAATCTTCCCCACTTCTCCAGCCACCTTGGTGGCTCAGTATTCTGATCTATGTAGAGCAGCACAATGGTCAAGGACCCAAGAACTTGAAAGAGGTTCATTTCCCACCCTTAGAGTCTGCCAAGCCTCTAGCCTGCAGCCCTGAGAGATGAGTGTGTGCCCAACCAAATGCTGGCTATACCAGTTAAATCCTCTACTTAAAAAGAAAAGAAAAGAAAATCATCAATCTTCCTTGGTAAACAAATACTGATCTCCATAGCTCTTAACAAGAACATCCCAAATCAATAAATGGACATTTAATCAGCAAATAATCAAATGCTACCTCTTCGAGGTCCAGTATTTTCCTTGGGGGCTGAATTCCTGTGTAGGTTGGGCCTGGGAAAGCCCCAAGCCATCAGCCTGGGTCAGGCCAGCCTCCCAGGTTTCAGATGGCCAGACGTGCAGGCAGGTGAGTCTTCTTCAACTCCTGAATTACCCAAAGCAGGCAGGCAGGGCCTAAAGCAGGAAGGCAAGAGATTTGCCTGTTCTAGCACCTGTGCCCTTGCTCTTCATTCCGGTTTCCCGACCCATTCTTGGGTGAGTGCCAGTGTTCTAGAAAGGGGAGAGAGGGCCAGGTTCTAGAATGGTCTTTCCCTCAAGATCGCATCTAGAACACGAGAAGGGCATCTTGTACATCAGCTGGGAATAAACTTGCCTTGCCTTTGGCCGCTTCCCCGGTAGATTCTTACTCCTCTCCTGGCTGCTCGGTCCTTTCTCCTAGAGACTACCCGCTCCTGGCAGGGATTTCTAGAAACCCCGTAGGCCTTGAGTGCCTTGGTTTTGCCCCGCCCCCTCTGACTTTTGCCTCTTGTGGGCATGAACCTCGCCCACACCGCTGTGCTCCTGTGGGTGTGGGGGAGCCTCCAGGCCTTCGAAATTGTGGAGCAGGAGAATATTTTCCAGCGGACCCCCTGCCCAGCCTTTCTGATGTTTGACAACGCAGCCTACCTGGCAGACATGAGCTTCGAGCTTCCCTGCCGCTGCAAGCCTGAGGAGGTGTCCACCGTGGTCTGGTACTATCAGAAGCACCTGGGCAGCGACCACACCAGAGTGCTCACGGACTTCGACGGGCGGGTGCTGACGGAGGAGTCCCAGGTGCGCGTGGGCAGCGACATGCTGGTTCGCTTCAGCATCCGCATGTTCAGCCTGCTGGTTTTCCGGGCGCAGCCCGAGGACTCGGGCTTGTATTTCTGCGGCACCCGCAAGGGGGACTACTTTTATGCCTACGACGTGGACATCCAAAGCGGGGAGGACATGGTGGCCACCTTCAAGGACCAGGGCCAGGAGCCGTTCGCAGACGAGCACCGCGGGAACCTGCACATCTTCACCACCTTCTGGGAGTGGACCCCGTGCGACCGCTGTGGGGTGCGAGGGGAGCAGTGGCGGATTGGCCTGTGCTACCTGCAGAGCCCGGGGCTGTCCCCGCGCTTCCGCAGGACCCTGCCTGACGTGGTGTCCTGTGGCTCGCAGGCCGTGCCCCAGAAGCTTCGGGCCCAGGCCAGGGAGCACACCCCCGAGCTCCTGGTGCAGAGCTGCGTGGTGCCCTGTGAGAAGAAGGAGGTTCGTGAGGGCCTGGTGGCCATCCTCAGCTACGTGTCCAAGGTGGGCAGCCGGCCCTGGCTGCCTCAGGTGCCCATCCAGTTCCACCAGCAGAGGCTGGGCCAAGGACTCATTATCTCCTGCCCCGGGGCCCGGCCAGAGCACGCCGTGGCCTGGGACAAGGACCGCCAGTACTTCTACCGCACGCAGTACCTGCGAGGTGTCAACCGGTCCATGCGGGTGTTCATCGACCATGGCAACCACCTCCACATCCGCTTCACCCAGCTCAGTGACCGGGGCATCTACTACTGCTGGCGGCAGGGCGTGAGGGTCGCCGGCTTGCGGCTGGGTGTCACAGCCCGAGGCCACTACCGGGCCTCATTCTCGGACCCTGAGACTCGCTCCGCTGTGCAGCTCACCCTGATAGGCTACCTGGTCATCACAGCCATCTTTGTCACCATTCACCTCTGTCGCTGCTGCTGTTACTTATCTCGCTGTTGGCCCAACTACTCCCCCTAGGTCCCCTCCTCTTCCCCGGCTTGGAAGACCAGTTGTGCTCAGATGTGTTTGTTAAGTAATCCCGGATGCCTCTGGCTGGGCTGTGCGGCAAGGGTGTGTGTGTGTGTGTGTGTGTGTGTGTGTGTGTAAATATGTTAGTTACAACCTGCTCCTGGCAGGTGGAGAAGCCCGAGGCAGATGAGAGATGGGGGACGGAGGCCAGTATGGAAGGAGCCAGAGCGTGCCTCTTCCAACTTCATGCTCAGAGAGGGAAGAAGTGAAGCTGATATTTATCAAATGGCCTTTTTGATGTTGGAACAGTGTTTGGGGTGCTTTTATTTTCTGCCTTGGAGGATTGCCAAGTGGTCGCTGGTTGAATTGGGGGCAGCAGGGAAAGGAAGAGGGAGTGGGGGAGCCTAGAATATGTCCTCGACTCTGGAATGGCAGGTTTGGGAATAAAGGTAAAGACCAGAACAGGGAAAATGGGTGAGAAAAGTGGAAGTCAAAGTCAGGGCTTTCCCCAGGGCTGGGAGGTGAGAAGAGGGGCCGAGTGGAGGGCACTGGGGTGCCATGTGGAGCAGGGTTGGAGTTGGGATCTGTCCGGTGGCTGCCGCTGGGGGGTTTGGGGGTCCCAAGATGATCAGCAGTAAGCAAGTTGAGTCTTGTCCAAGGCTACTTCCTGCCCTTTCCCCAGCCCCAGCCTCTCCTGAACAGATCAGCGTCCACTCTGGTGAAGGCCACGGCAATTGTCTTTATTTACCTTAGTGAGTAAAGGCTGTGGTGGTGCCCTGAAGGTTAGCAGCAGTGGGTGGCAGGAGGGAGAGAGGGGGAAGAGGCACCAGGGCTCGGAAAGAGGGAGGGACTCTCATTTCTCTGGCTTTAGAGGGGCGAGGGGGACCCTGGAGTGGGCCCTTTCAGCCTACTTCTGGGCACAGATAGTCCTGTGACTGTCCCCCACGGTCTTTCCATGGAAAACCAGAGCACAAACCAGAGCCTTCACTCGGCCTCCACTTCCCAAATGGTAAAATAGAGTGCTACCTACAATACGAGGGTACATTTTGTATTTGAGTAGGAGAGGAACCACAAGGACCCTTGGTTAGGGAAAAGCAGCAGGTCACCGTAGGGTGGAGAGTGTCACATGTATGGCGGTGGCTTCACCCAGCCATGTCTGCTGGGGTCTCGAGGCAGCAGCTACAGTGACTCTGAGGCCTGGATGGAGGGGTTATGCAGCAAGGAAGGGGCCTTTAGAAATGGGACAAAGCGTGTCCTGGGGACAGCAGCCCCTCTGTCCTGTTTTAGCAACTTCAAGAGGATGAGTCACTTCCTTGGCTCCCAAGACCCACAGGCCAGGGGCACCTGATTGCCCAGAACCCCCAGCTCTGATGTCCGGCGTCCTGCCAGCTGCTTCCTCCACCATCTCCACCTGCCTCCCCTCCAGCCTTATGGAGGGAGGACTCCTGGGCTTGACCTCTCTCTGTATCCAACCTAGGGGCCAGGCAGCCCCCGTCTACTCCTTCCCAGCACCCCTTCCCTCTCCACTTACACTATAGATCCCCCAAGTGCTGAGAATCACACTCCGACACGCCCGTGGCATGCCCACAGTGTGCCCCCATGTCAGCTCAGTGGGACCGAGACACTTAATCGTCACTCAGGAGGCCCCTTGGGGATCCGGGCAGGCCAGGCATTCTGTCTAGAAACTACTCCCAAGTGGCGGGATGTCACCGCCCACTCTCAAGACTGTTCAGGGTCAGTCTAGAAGAAGAAACCTCTGGCCAGGGCTATCTTGCCTATGGGGAGTTCCCCTTCCTGTCTCAGAGTCTCTGTTGTCCTCCAGCAGCCCTAGGAAACTCGAAGGCCCACTTCCCAGTTACCCCCAGGGACCTCCGGCTCTGGCAACAGTTGCCATGACAATGGAGATTAGGGATGTGGAGGGCAATTTATGGGGTCCCAGGCCCTCCCCAACTTCTCCCAGTTCTAACCCCAGCTGCTGGCCACGCCCCTCCAGGCCGCACCTTTGGGTTGGGTGCCTCGTTAGCTGGAGTTACTGGGTGTAGGTAGGTGCTGTCTGCGGGTCTAGTACCCACAGAGTCTAGGGCAGCAAGCTGGTGTAGAGGTGGCGGGATGAAGGGAGCAGTCGGGGTGGGTGGAAACTCGGGTCTGGGGAAGTCCGCTATCAGAGGAGGCGGCAACAATCCCATCTGCTCAGGCCCACTGTGGGGCCACCAGCTGGGTCCTGCCTCACATCACGTCCTTGTGCTCCTGCTTGGACTCCTTAATGACCTGCAGGGGACAGAAAAACACATAGCACACTAGTCAGGGGCTCACACAGACACCAGGCCCACCTCTGCTAGGCCTTGTGACCTTGGAGAAATCCCCAGACTTCCTGGGTCTTTTTTTTTTTTTTTTTCTATGAGAGTAACCAGGACTCCTGCCTCGCAGCCGCCAGGAAATGAGGTAACACTAGCGAGCCTTTAGCACCCTGCCCAGCACGTGGCGAGCTGATGTAAGTTTGGCTAGGACTGTCGTGGGTGTGACGGGGAGGGCTTATGTCAAATCCACCCCCCCTTCTTATTCCTCCTGCTGGTTCCTTTTATCAAGCCAGATGTTGAAAGTTGGGAGTGAAAGCTACTAACTTTAATTTTCTTTCTCTCTCTCCCCAGGCCTGGTGCTGGGGGAGCCTGCGGGCTTTCAGTGAGAAAGTCCGAGTCAGGACTCCAGCCGGTGGCCTCTACACCCAGGATCCCTGGATCTGCCAGTGGAGGGGACAGGGAACTGAATTACATCCAGGGTCCTTCCCCTCTTCCAGAGCCTCCCCAGAAACTCTTCTGAGTGACCGAGAATCTTCTGTGTGCCAGTTTAGGCTTTCTTCCAAAGCCTGCCCTCAAAAATTCCTGGAGGCAGCCCAAGCTTGCCGGGGCCAGAATTTCAGGTCTTCTCCCCTTACCTCTCCGTCCCGCATCTCCACGGTCTTTACCACGATGTTCCTCTTGAGGTGGCCTTCTGACACGGACTTGGTGTCCAGGCTGGTTTCTGCAGGCACGGAGACAGGAGAGGTCTCCTGTTGGCTCCTGAGCCACCAAACATCCTCCCCCCACCCAGCTTCCCCATGAAACCCATAGTGATGGGGACTGAAAGTCTATCCAAGCAGGCAGAGAGGGCCTAGACCCCCAAATCCCCATGGTGCTAGACAAGACATGACCGCTCCATCCAGTGCTTTGCCCATTTTCCTGGTCTGGCTGCATTTCCGTCCCTCTGCAAGCTCTCATCTGCCCCCTGGCCTTCTGACACCCCAGTGCTGGGCTAAGGAAGGAGCACACGGGCTTTGAAATCAGGCAGAGCTCAAGTCTCAGCTCAGCCATAGGCTGTAGGCAAGTTAATCTACCTGTCCCAGCCTCAGTTTCCTATCTGCAAAATGGGGATGATGGCATCTACCTCTCTACGTGGGAGCAAAGAGTCAGTTCACTGAGATCATACATGTTAAGTGCCTAGCACGTATTAGTGTCCAATATACGCGGGTCCCTTTCCTGTTCCCCTGTCCCTCCTTCCCTCCTCTCTGCCACTTCTCTGGGCCCTACTGACCCTTTACTGTTTGGCACTTGGCAGTATTCCCTCCTCCTGCTCTGCCTGATTAAACTTCTGATCCTGAACTTGGCCCCTAGGCCATGTATAGCTCATGTTCTTCAATTTCTAGAGCAGAAGTAGGGTTTTCTTTTTCCCCCTTTAGATAAGAATCATTTGAGGGCCACATCCAAGTAAGAAGTAATTTAGCTCCCTGGTGCCCCCGAGAGAAAAATGTAACATGTCACACTCACTAATATTTAAAATTAAGAGCAGGGAGCATAAAACTTTATTCACTGCAAGAGCAGCGGTCCAGGGGGAAATAATCCTGTGGGCTGAATCAGCACTGAGCTGAGCCGCAGAGCCTCGGGGACAGAAGAATGGAGCAGAGAACCCAGCCACCAGGCACGGCAAGACCCCAGGGGCCCTCCCAGGGATGGGAAGAGGTGAGGCAGAGGCTGGCACTCGCCCAGAGGCCCCAGAGCATCTCCTCCGAGCACCAGAGGACGTACCACTTTGAACAGCCGCCAGCTCGGCTAGTTTAGCCTACATTTACCCTGTGCCACATTCTGGGCTGTGCACTGAGGTCGCTGGGGAAATGATGCAAGCTTGGCCCTTTAGGGAAACTCGGGAGGAAGGAGCCCAGGAGGGCGGGGAAAACGAGAAAAGCACCGTGTCTGAGAGTCTGAGGGGCAGGCTGCTAACCGAGAGCCGGCGGGGCTCCGTTTACAATCTGGTGAGCCTGTATTGGTATAACTTGTATTGTGAGGCTTTTGAGATGTCTTGTGACCTGGTGACTTTCCCCTTCTTTGGTACTTTTGCCCCCTGTAGTGACAAGCAGTTCAAAAACAAAAACAAAAACATAAAACACTCGGATGGGAAGAGCCTGCTCAGGGATCTGCAGACAGGGCAGAGGCTGAGACCTTCACCCAGTTCTGCTGTAGGAGGGGGTGGAGGGGTAGGGAATGGGGTGCAGGACAGGAGCAGCCACAAGCCCCACCTGGAATGCCCTGGGCTGCTGTGTTCTGGCTGGGAGCTCTGCGGTGAATTATGAAGATCCCAAGGAGACCCCTGGACCGGACCCCTTTGCCCTGGTCCTTAGCTCCAGGCCAGAGTAGCAGCCCACCTGGGGGAAAGGGCAGGAATCCAACCCCTTGCCCACAAGGCCCTGCTCTACTGACCTCGGATCTGCAGGTTGGAGAAGGTCTGCACGGGGATGGTGATGCTGCAAGACAGCAAAGGCAGAAGAGTGACCGCGCTGCCCAGGGACATCCCTGGAGCCAGGCCCTGGTCCGGGCTTAGCATGACAGCCTCAAGGCCCATCTCCTGGCTTTCTCCAGCCGCCAACATGCTCCCTGGGGCTGCAGGAGTCTGCAAGGGGCTTGGGTGTTGTCGGCTAGGGGAAAAGTCTCTATTTGCAAGAGTGGAGGCCTGGAGGATGGCAGGGGGAGGAGGAAGTGGGGGGAAAGTTCCAAGACCAAAAGAGATGGGTCAGGGGAAAAGAAGTCCAGTCTTCATTGGGAGGGTGGGAGTGAGCCTCTTAGTTTGGGGGCTGACCCAAGTCCTCACCCTGTGGCCTCGTCAACATTGCTTGACTCGAATCCATTCATTTCTTGACCATTTACTGGCTACCTACTGTGTGTTAGGCAAGCATCATGCTGAGCACTGAGATAGGAGGGGGCAGGACACAGGCGGATTATGACAGTCCCTGAAGGGAGAAAGGAGACTCCAGGGAGGGACAGCAGGGAAGACGCTGCAGGGCCACGGGGTGGGGGGTGGGGGCTTTGCAGCTCACCGGTTCTCCTCGCCCTCCAGCAGCTTCCTGTACGTGGCAATCTCTATGTCCAGGGCCAGCTTGATGTTTAACAAGTCCTGGTACTCCTGCAGATGGCGGGCCATCTCGTCTTTGAGGCTCTGCCCCTCCTCCTCCAGCCGGGCCAGTGCCTCCTGGTAACTCGCCGCCTCCCGTGCGTGGCGCTCCTCCTGCTCCCGCATCTGCCTCTCCAGGGACTCGTTCTGTAGGGTGGAGTGGACAGGTGCCTCAGCGCGGGGTCACACTGCTCGTCCTGGCCTGTCCCCAGTCTCCCCGCTGTCCCCCAAGTAAGTTTTCAGAACCCCCGCCCTCAGTTCTGGTCCCGTCCCTGGCTTGCGGGGTGCACCCGGGTCCCCTCCGCCCCGCTGGTGGCCCTGCTGGAGCTCACCGTGCCCCGCAAGGACTCCAGGTCACAGGTCAGGGCCTGAAGCTGGCGACGGTAGTCGTTGGCCTCGTGCTTGGCCTGGCGGAGCAGCTCGGCATTGCGGGCAGCGGCGTCGTTCAGGTCGGCAAACTAGGGGGGAGAGGGCCCTACGCTGAGGGGCGGCTGGGCCCCACATCGCGGGAGCTTTGTGGGCCAGTGGGTCTCTGGGAATTCAGGGAGATGAGCAGGACCCCAGGCTTGGTGTCCAGGTCTCCCCAGGACTGGGGCCCCTATGCAGAGGGCACAGGAGGCCCCTGCCACGTCTCTAGCACCTAGCACAGTGCCTGGGTAGGGAATGAAGGACCAAATGATGTTTGCCAGAACCCAGAACCAGAATCCCCTGCACTATCCAGGAGCCTGAACCCTGGCCTCTCTCAAGGTGGCCGGGGCGTTCTGGTGAGCAGTACCCTGGGTTCTGATCCTTCTCTCTCCCCAGCTTGCAGTGAAGCTCTCGCGGCTCCACCCAGCCTTGACCTGCTTGGAGCCATCGCCAGCTTCTGCCACTCACGTTGCCCTGGGCTGGCATCTCTGGGCCCTTGCCCTGTGCTTTCTTGCACTTCAAATGCCTCTTCCCTCTTCTTGTTCTTTGGCTGCCAGGCCCGCCTAGCCCCAAGGCCCTCCCTTCTATGATACCCTCCCTGTCCCCACATTGCATCTGTATAAACTCTGCCCAGCAGTGTTCTCTCTAGACACCGTATTTGGGTGCACATCACGTCCCCCGGGTGGGACAGGTCTCTGGACCCCGGGCAGTGCTGGCACACAGTGGTTGCTCAGTAACCCAGGACACAGACAGCAGAGGCATCAGGAATGCAGGCTCCCAAGAGCAATGGCTGGGCTTAGACATCCGGCTCTACCATTGACGAGCTGTGTGACTTTGGGCAAACTCGTTAACCTCTCTGGACTTCAGTTCTCTCATCTGTCAAAGAACAGTACTTTCTTCATAGTAAGTAAGATAATGCATGTAAAGCTCAAGGCCTGGCACGCAACAATGTTGGCTAATAATAACAGTAATAACAATAATAATAGTAATAAGAAGTACTTATTCGGGTAGGGGCACCTGGGTGGCTCAGTGGGTTAAAGCCTCTGCCCTTGGCTCAGGTCATGATCTCAGGGTCCTGGGATCGAGCCCCGCATCGGGCTCTCTGCTCCGCAGGGAGCCTGCTTCCCCCCTCTCTCTTTGCCTGCCTCTCTGTCTACTTGTGATCTCTCTCTGTCAAATAAATATATAAAATATTAAAAAAAAAAAAGAAGAAGTACTTATTCGGGGGAGCATCTGCTTGGCTCAGTCGGTTAAGCATCCAGCTCTTGGTTTTGGCTCAGGTCACGAATTCAGGGTGGTGAGATCGAGCCCTGCATGGGGCTCCATGCTCAGCGGGAGTCTGAGACTCTTTCTCCCTCTGTCTCCCTCCCCTTTGGCTCCTCCCCCTCCTCATGCTCTTTATATCTAAAGTAAATAAAATCCTTAAAAAACAGAAAAGAAAAGAAATACTTATTGGAAGTAATGGTGCCTGTGTGACCCTGGGCAAGCCACCTCATTTCTCTAGTGACGGTCAGTTACTCTAGTGACGATCAGTCCTCTCCCAGCTTCCTCCTCCCTTGCTCCCCAGTTCTCTGGTATGGAGCCAGCAGGGCTGCCTACTGGCCCACAGTCAGGGCTACCTTGGACCGGTACCACTCCTCGGCCTCGTGCATGTTGCTGGACGCCATGGCTTCATACTGCGTGCGGATCTCTCGCAGGGCCGCCGTGAGGTCTGGCTTGGCCACATCCAGCTCCACGTGGACCTGCTGCCGGGCCAGCTGCTCCTGGAGCTCCTGCACCTCCTGGCCAGAATGAGAGAAGGGATGGCCAGCCAGGGCCCCAAGCTGCCCCTGGGGTTTCCCCACGGTTTTACGCCCTTGTCTGGCTGCCCCTTGGACACCGACATTGGCTAAGGGAAACGGGGCAGTCCTGGTTAGAGGAAAGGGCATGGCCTAGGCTAGGGGAGCAGAGGGTAGTTTGGGGGGCCTCATAGTGTCCTCCTCCCAGGTTCGGCGAGGCAGGAGCCCTGAAAGCATGCCTGTGTTGTTATGAGCGACCGAGTCCCTGTGGTGTGGGTGTGTCTGTGGGTTCCCAGATTCTACCATATCATGGACTTGGAATCCATAATCTGAAGTCAGAGAGCTCAGTGGTGTCTTTTTAAAACGAATGGCTTTCACTTAAATGGAGACAGGTGGCAGTAGGGGTGATATCGGAGAGATGTGTGACCTCAGCAAGTTCTTTATCCTGTCTGGGCTTCAATGTCCTCCTCTGTTTCACAGAGGTCATGGGTCCCTATCTCACAAGGCTGTAGTGAAATAACAAATGGGGCAACAAGGTCTGTTATAATTCTTAGTAAGTGGGGTGTGTCCGTGTGAATTTCACCAGGGGCTGAGGGTGCTCTCTTGTCTCTAGGTCTGTCTCCTTCAGTCTTTCTCATTTTCTTTCTCTCTCTCTCTCTCTGAGTATTTCTCAGGCTCGGCCTCTCTGTCTCTATCCATCCCAATCTCTGTGTTGGCCTTACCTCCTCATGGATCTTCCTCAAAAACCGGATTTCCTCCTCTAGAGACTCAATCTTCCTCTCCAGATCCAGGCGCGCTAGGGTGGCTTCATCTGCCTCCTGGAGCAGGGAGGGGCAAAGGCTGCTCTGACCCCAGACTCCTCCTCCCCACTCCTTATCCTTGTCTGATCCCTCCTGTGGCTGGGGAGAGCAGCACATTGCTCTGGAGGGCAGGACTTAGGGGCTGTTTGTGTGAACTGCCATCAACCATTTACCCCCCACCTCCCCTCCCCTCCGCTCCCCTCCCTTTGCGCCGCCCCTCCCCCACACCTGTCGATAGGTGGCCAGGTTGTTCTCAGCATCCAGCCTCAGGTTGGTTTCATCCTGGAGCCTGGGGTAGGGGAACACATCCCTGGGTGAGGGTCTTCTGAGGATCTTGGACCCCTCCCCAATCTCCCTGGAGGGTGCTGCCAGAGAGACCCCTCCCCCGCCCCCTGCCCAGAGCCAGTGGAATGGCAGGAGCCCTAGCCCGGAGGGTGAGCAGACTAGGGCCTTTGCTTTAGCTCATTACTAACGTGTTTTATCAAGACCAGTGCACCTGCTCCTGCTCACACCAGAGCTTTCACCAACACACACTCACTGTTGCATACACAAACACACTCATCCTCCCGCCCTTGAGGGCACACATGCGTGCCCTGCCAGCTCAGCAAAACCCGCCGTCCCTGGGATCTCCTCTGACCTTTGGAAACAGTTTTATTAGAATCCCTGCCTCACAGCCCTGCAGGCCAAAGCGGCTTGACCAGGGTCACACTGGTGAACCAACCTGTGTTCCTAGGCCAGGCCCTTTCCCTCTCCTCCTCTCCCCCGGAGCCCCAGCCCCCTGGTGCACAGCAATCTTCCCTTCCCATTCCTCCTTTCTGCGGACCCACAAGGCCATCAGGCCCCCCAGTGAATGAAATGCGAAGACCCCGCCCGTTGGGCCCCTGCCTGTGGGGTCCCTGCTTATAGAGTCCCTGACTCTCCCTGCACAGCTCTCCCAGCTGCGGAGGTGCTGAGAATACTCTGGCTCCTTGGCAATCAGACCCCTAAGACTGTGGGCCTCCTCCCTGTCCCTCCCATTATCTCGGGGAGGAAGGACAGCCCTATCCTCCCAGAGACGGGGAAACAGCGGAGCCAAGTATCATGGAGGCAAAGTCCCCTGCCCGAGATCCTGCAGGTCTGCAGGGGCTCCCGCTGGGGCTGGGCTGGGGTGTGGGGGCATCTTCCCTGTTCATGAGGTCCCTCTCCCCGGGCCCCCTCCTCACTTCTGCCTCAGGGTGCCCAGGTCCTGTGCCAGATTGTCTCTCTCAACTTCGAGCCGGGCGCTGCTGGCTGTGAGCTGGTCGAGCCGCAGCCTTAGCTCTCGTAACTCAGCCTGGTAGACATCGGCCAGCTTGGTGGGCTCCTTGGCCCGCAGCTGGTTCAGCTCTGCGGCCAGCGCCTTGTTCTGCTGTTCCAGGAAGCGCACCTTCTCGATGTAGCTGGCAAAGCGGTCGTTGAGCTCCATCATCTCTGCCCGCTCACTGGCCCGGGTCTCCTTGAAGCCGGTGTTGAGGGCCCCGGCCAGGGAGAAGTCCACCCGGGCCGGGAGTGGAAGTGGCATCCTGGCCAGGGAGAGGCGGGTGCCCGGCCCTAGCCGGCGGCCAGAGACCAGGCTTCCCCCTACCATGTCCAAGGAGGAGGCATAGGAGCGGCGAGCAGCCGAGGCGACCCGTCTCCTCTCCATGCTGGCTGGGCTCTGGCCGCTCCTGGGAAGTGAGGGCTTTATGGAGGCGTGGGCCGGCCTGGCGCTGCCCAGGCTGCCCCTGGCAACGCCCACTGGCATAGCCTGAGGGGGAGGGGCTGGGCCACATCTCGGCCATGGGGAGAGCTCGTCTCACTCCATTGAGGTCCCTGTGCCCAGAGGCAGGGCGACCCCAGCCTGGCCACCAACAGAGGTCCTCATGGGCTGTGCCTGGGACTGGATGCTTGGTCAGCGGCGGCAACCACTGGGCCAGGAGGCCCTTTCCCTGGGAAGATGGGCCAAGAAAGATCTGGATCAGATAAACTCTGACCTGCTTTCCACCTCTTAGACCCCATCACGGAGCTCCTCCTGCTAAGTGCTGGGAACTTGCAAAGAACAAATGTGTTCCCTCCTCTCAGAAAACAGCCTGCACTACAGTTTCCTGCTGAGCCCCATTTCCAGCAGACCTTTGGACTCCTCGGTCCGAACATGGGCATCCAGCATTCCTGCCTGCTCTCCCTTCCCCGGAGGTCTAGGGCTGTGGGCTGCAACAGGACACCAGCCCTTTGTCTAGAGGGTCACTTGAGGCCTCTGTCTAGCAGTTGGGGGGTGGTAATGAAGGGAGGAATAGGGAAGCTTTGAGGGGGCCAGAGCCACGGGTGCTGCACTCCCTGACCTTCTCCCTGGACCACACATAAGCCCCTGCCTCAGTCCCACGGGGCTCCCTCACCCCTTGCCTGGCCGCTCTGCACCCCCGTCCGGAGCCGGCCCTGACAGCTACACAAAAAACACTTACGGATGAGCTGGCTGTCCCTGCTCCCATCTTTGTTCCCGCATCACCCTGTTTCCCCAGCTACCCCTCACCTCCCTTTCACACTGGAGATTTATCTCCTTTGAGTTCCCATGCATCAGGCTGAGAGGATGGAAAGGCCTGTGGGGACGGGTCAGTTTGGGAACTTGGGAGCCACTGGGTCAACACTAGGAGCCCAGGGCCGGCGTCCTGTAGCCTGACCCTTCAGATCTGTCCACCCTTGTGTTCTGATCCTACTGGGGGCCAGAGCCTCACGCAGGCCCCTCACCTCTCTGTGCCCTTGGACTTCTGGGAAGCCCTCCTCTCCACGCCCCCCCCCCGCCCGCCCATGCCTGGGCCTCTGATCCCTTCTCCTGGACACTTGCTGAATAGAGCCTTGTTTTCCACCACTGGTCAGGGCGCCACACGGAGAGGGCAGCCCCCGGGGGGCTGCGCTGTTTTTAATCCCAAGATGCCAGGCTATTAGGCAGAGTACAGCCCCCCAAGCCCCCAGCTCAAAGAGCTTCTCGGAAGCCTCCGAGGGGGCCGGGATACAGTGGGGAGCAGGCTCTGTGCCCACCCCCGGCCATTGTGTCTGTGCCAAGGTGAGTCATTCAGTGGGCACAAGAGGAAGGCCCCGTGGGGGCGGCCAGCTGGGCACTGCCAGGTCTCCAGCTCTGCAGACAAGGCCTGGCTGCTTGCCCCTCCCCAGCTTCCAGAGCCAGCTCACACCCCTGAGCTCCTACCCCACGCTGGGGAGACGCGCTCCATTTGGGCATGTTATGGGCTGCCTGCCGAGGTTTTCCCTGGTGAATCCCAGCACAGAGAGGGAAGGTGAGGTTCTCTAAGTCTTCAGCCACAGCTGACCCTGGGACAGTAACATGGGGAAGGGACCCTTGGGGATGGGGTGCCCCGTGACTTTTGATCCTGCTATGAGTGGAGGAGCTGGGAAAGTCATGGGGCATTAAAAGAAGAAAAAGATGGGACAAACCCTCATCCCAAGTGTCTCTGTGACTAGGAGTGGCTGTCCATCTAGCTCACATTGGGCAAGTCACAGTGTGCAGCCTTCTCTCTTTGTTCCAGTGAAATGTAGTTACAGTGAGGGCAAAGCCATCTTGGGGAAGGGGGGAGATGGAACGAGAGCAGGAAAGGCTTGTCAGGGAGGCTCAGTGACAGGTCCCTGTGTGGTGTGTGACCCAGCAGCAGCAGGGAGAGGCCCCTCCCTGGACCTGTGTCACCCAGGCTTCCTGGCTCTGCCCTCAACCTCCATCTGACCCTAGACCCATTCCCCACACTCAGCCCTTAACTATCCACGGATGTCCACGCAAGAACCAGAGTGGTAGACCGATAGGGCCGTGGTTGTTTGCCAAACTTTCATTATTTTGTATGACACATTCGTGGTAGAAAAATCAGAAAATACAAATAAGCAAAACAAAAAAATTTAATTAGCCATGATTTCACCACCTGGGGATAAACACTACCAGATTTCCCCCACATATATAAATTCGTTTTCTTTTTTACAAGTGGGCTCATGCTGTACAAATTATTTTGTAATTTGTTTTTTTTTTCACTCAGCAATATGTTGTGAACATCTTTCCATATCAATAAATATTATCCGCATCATCATTTTAACAGCTGCATGGTTTTCCACTGTATGCATTAATTTACCCAAGCCCTACTGTTAGACACACAGTTGTCTTCCCCCCCCTCCACTCCCACTCCCACCCCCTGCTGCGCCTCCCTTCCCTCCCTACCTCCCTCCCTCTCTGGTTCTGTTCTAGATCCCACTATGCTGCACCATTGCCCCAGGCAGATGCAGCTCCCAGCCTCTGACTACTCCCGCCCTCCTGGTCTGGCTCAGGCCCCTTCTGTGGCTTCTCCTCTCCTGGTTCCCTAATCGGAGGGCCTCAACGTCCCAAGCCCCAACCAATCCTAGACTGACTTCTGCACAGACCACAGAAAGCGGCAGGCCTTGGAGAGAGGATGCCCAGATATCTCTCGGCGGGACCTTCAGCCAAGCCAAGACCCAGTTCAAGCTGAGAGGGAGACGAGATGGTCTCCTGCCTCCACGCCCCTCCCCTGCGTGGGGAGAATCCGCCAGGATGTCCTCCTGCCTCTTGGGACAGATCAGTACCGCAAGGGGCCTCAAAGCACCCATGAGGGTGCCCTGTGTTTTCTAAATTGCCAGTCTTAGATTCAAGCCACTAGACGGCTGCTCACTGACTCCCCTAGGGCCCCCACCCCGTTCCAGTGCCTGGCACAGCATGGTGGTCCTCATGCGAGGGCAGGAGGAAGAGAAGTTGGGAGTCTCGAAGGGGCTGACTCCTTGGTTACTACTGAGTCCATCCCTCCCACACGAGCCCCCTCCCTGAGGAAAGGAAACAGGCCCTGCTAGCCACTAGATGGCAGTGTCCGAGCAGCAGCAGGGTCCTGCAGTGGGGAGGGAGCGGGTCTCAAAGCCGCGAGCCTGCTTTCCAAAACCCAGATTCCTATCACCCAGAAGGATCATCCCTTGTACTCTCTAGCGTTGCTTCTGACTGCTCTGACAGCGCCCTCTAGAGGCGAGCGAGGTCACGGCCATTCAGCTGCTCCATGATCTTGGACGACTTCAGGAACTTCTCAGAGTCTCCATTTTCACACCTGTAAAATGGGGACTCACAACACTTACTTCCAAGGTGGCAGGGAGGATAAATTCAGGGAAAGCTGGACACAGAAGTTGCTCGACAAATCACAGCTTGCATTTAACAACACCTACCCGAAGCTTTACTTATTTCTTTGTCAGCGACGGGGTGGGCCTGGAGGGACAGGGGCTGGGCCGGGGCACTGCCTGGGCACTGCCATGTCTTGTTGACCCCACTGGGGGTGGACAGGGACATCATATAAGTATCTCCCCAGCACCGTTACCTGGGAGTGTGGACAGGACACAGGGGGCAGCAACCAAGGGAGAGAGGGTGGGAGGTAGCCCCATTTGCGCCCAGATCACAAGTTGCTCGTGGCTTTGGGTCTGCCAGGGACCACACATGGGTCATCTCTACCTGCCCTGGAGGAGACTGAGAGTAGAGGCTGTTTCCCAGCCTGCTTTCTCACCTCCCTGACTCCCCCTGGGGCTCTGTCCCTCCATCCTTGCCCTTCCCCAGCCATAGACTTGAGGCCCACAGTTCCATCAGTTTGAGAAGTTCTTGGTGTGTTATCATGTCACGTGGGAGGGGGTCTCTCCTATCCCTCAGCCTGAGGCTTCCCCAGAAGAAGGTCCCCCTGGATAGGGGCTTCCAGAAGTTAGGACCAATGACCTCCCATCAGAATGGAGTCTCCCTAAGGATAGGGTCCATCAGGACACCCTCTCTGCTGTGGGGGTTCCCTGATGTGTGCACCCATGGTTCACTGTCGGATGGAAGCTCCTCGAGGGCAGGGGCCCTCCCCTCTCAGGCTGGAGGAGGGCTGTCTCAGGCCAGGGTCTGTCCCCTCTCCTATCATCTGTCAGCCTGTGCCGAGCCAGCTCTGCTGTTGAGAAGTACCCAGCTCCTGTGGCTGTTGAAGTGTTCTTAGATGAACCCCCCCCCCCCCCCCACCAAGACTCCTTCCCCTGCCTCCTTCCTGGCCTCGGTCAGCACATTGTTGGAGGCATCACCTTGCTCACCTCGCACACCAAGGCGGCAGGCTGCTGTGCTGGAGTTAATAAGTGCAGGTCCTTTCTCTCCAATCCCCCTCTTCCCACCCTCCTGGGCGCCCCAGCCTGCCCCCCACTTTCCAGCCTCTAACCCTGAGATCTGCTTTTTAATTGCTTTCCCTGATCTGTTCTGCTCTCTGCTCCCCTCTGTCTCCTTGCCTGACTGCGTCCCTCTGGGAGGGTGAGAAGCGGGGGCCCAGATGTGTCCCTGGTGGGAGGAGAGGGCTGGCGGGCAGCCTGTTATTTCCAATCCAGTGGTCCTCCAAATGGACAGGATGAGCCAGGGAACAGGATGGAAGGGCTGTAGGCGGGCTCAGGGGAACGCTTTGGGAGGGCTGGAAAACACAGCCATGGTCTCCAGGCCCCTCGGGGTGACTCTGGTCCCTTTCTCCCCCCAACAGCCTCCATCCCAAGCCCTCTGAGATCCCTCTTCATGGAAAGAACCATGGGAGTCGGGGGAGACAATCACAAACTAGATTCTCTCTGGGAGCCAGGGTCCCCCAAACTTAACTAAAAGCCAGAGGGGCATTCCTGGGAAAACCCAGAGACAGTCAAACAGGGGTGTGAGAGGGAGGACTCCTGAAGGGAGAGCCCAGTCCCCCCACCTTGACAGGTCCCAACACCAAAGGAGGTTTGGGCTTACCCTCAGGTGACAGGGACAGGTGCTCCCCTGACTCCCCGCAGGGAGGGACAGTGTCTTGTTCTCTGCGTCTGCCGCTCCTGGCACTGAGTCTGGTTCTGTCAACTGGGCAGGACTTTGGACTCCAGGGTGGCTCTGTGCTGAGCCCCAAGGTAGGAGAAGGTCAGCGAAGCAGGACAAGGGGTCTGCCGTGTCTGGGGGAGCCATTGATGGCCGCATCTCAGGGATGACTCTCTTTATGTAAGAACAATCCAATCTCAGAGCCTCGTCGCCGCCCATGGAGGTCAGCTGGGAGCTGGCTGTCAGCTCGCTGCCCCCCTGCCCAGCCCCTACCAGCTCCCTGTGAGGCTGAGACCAGCCAGGCTGCCCCCCGGCCAGCAGGACGCCATGCGGCAAGCACTCTCCACCCGACCTCCTGTGATTGAGGGCAGGAGCCTCACGTCCTTAACTCCACTGGCAGAGTCTTTGTACATTTAATGGGTCACCCGAGAGCACATTTTCCACCACGGAGCCACGAATGTTTGCCAAGCCAATGGCCGGGTGCAGAACATCCTTGTCAAGAGTGACCCCTTCCACTGGCAAGCTGCCCCCAGCCTCGGAGAAATCTGCCTCGTGCCGCGGACCCCGTCGTGTGAAGCTTGCCCTTCTGGCCCTCGTTACCAGCCGCCTTGTCCTGCGCCCACTGCCTCGGCGCTTGCAGGGGTGACGGTGACCATCAGATGAGATAATATATGTGAGCGCCCCGGGAAACGGGCAAGTTATTCAATTTGAATCCAACCAGCGCTCCGCAAGGCCTCCCAAGGTCAAGGCACCACGCCAGGCCGCTGGGGGCTACAGATGGGAGGCTGTGGCGGCTTCTGTGGGAATCACGGAGCACCAAGGGGGAAAAAAAACTCATTAAGACTAATTGCAGAGGCGGGAACGCCAGGCGCACGGAAAGAGATGATGCCTGTTCGCTTCTAAAGGGAAGCAGTTCGGCGTCATGTGAAGAACCAGACCCTGGTCTGAATCCTGGCACGGCTGCTTGCTGTCTAACCCTGGGCGTGTTCTGTGAACCTTCTGGAATCTGTCCTCATTATACCTCTTAGGTCGCAAAGTTTTGTATGCTGCCTGCAGCCGGGAGGGACCCAGTGCTCCTCTTGCGGGTTTTTCTCTCTCCTCCTCCAAAAATGGAGGCCAAACTGAATGGGGCGGGGCTCACCAGGTAGAGGGGGCGGCTGCTTCCCCAGCACATCAAGGACTCATTTGAAATTAGCAGCATTATTTACACACGGCTCGCAATGTGCTAAATACCTTGAACATGTTTGTTTTCCCGAGCAAGTTAAACACAGACTCCTATCATCCTGTTTACACTATTCATTCACTCAGCCCGCTGCATCTTCCTAGAGAGACGGAGGTAAACTTGGGTGGAACCCTCACCATGGGAACAGGTGCAGAGCAGAGGAAAGCCACGAACTGAACCGGGGTGGGAATGGGGCTTCTGGGGCCACGGGAGGAAGACTGAACGGGGTTCCTGCGGTCAGGGGTTAGCCTGGGGCCTCGCCTGAGGTCTGGGGCTCCTAAACACGGTCTCTGACAGCAAAACTCTCTGCAACTTATGCCCGACTGCAGATGGATGGAGCAGGCCTGTAGATGTGACGGCTTCTGCACCTGCTCAGGAGAAGAGGCCCTTAGTGGAAGATGGGGCCGCAGAGTAGAGGGGGGGCTCACCCCGAGGCCCCAAACTAAGGCCCTGGAGGAGGCAGTAGGGGATGTTTTCTATACTTAGTTTCCTGAAGTCTGGGAGAGTGGGGAGGTGTTATTATCCCACCCAGGTACACAGAGACACATACACTGATGATGGAGATGGTTTATTAATCATTGTAATAAAAAAATATATATCTACAAGTACATATAGAAGTGTATATGCAGAAATAAAGGATCAGAGGCTATAAATCGAGTATGAACAGCGCTTATGCCCAGGTGGTAGCATTAAAACTGACTGTCCCTTTCTTCTTTATCCTTCTTTTTACACGGAGTGTGCATCCTGTTCCCAACAGGGCAAGAACAATAAAGCTGACTTCATTTGGAAATCGAGACACTAGTATCCTCTGCATCAGCGCCAGGATGGTGGCCTGGGGCTGGGGCTGGGGCTCCTGCTCCAGGCCGCGGGGATGAGGCTGAGTGTGTCCCCCTCTCTCACCAACCAGGGAGAGTTGAACTGGGACCCCCTACCCTGTCCTTCTCCCTTGCACAGTGGCCAGGAGCACACAGAGCCCTCTGTCAGATGGGAGGTGGGGAGCAATCTCCCCCAAAGCCACCTGCTTGCACGGAGAGCATTGTGAACTAGCGGGGTATGATGGCTGCACCTTTTCTTTTTAAATTTATTTTTTAAAAGATTTTATTTATTTGACAGAAAGAGAGAGAGAGCACAAGCAGGAGGGGTGGCAGGCAGAAAGGGAGAGGGAGAAGCTGGCTCCCCGTAAAGTGGGGAGCCTGACGTGGGACTCGATCCCAGGACCCTGGCCTCATGACCTGAGCCAAAGGCAGATGCTTAACCGACTGAGCCACCCAGGCACCTCAGTGGCTGCACCTTCAGAATAGAAACGTGTTAACATTCAAGATGATTATCTGCCTGCTGAGAAGCTGAGTGTAACAAGAGATTGATAAAGAGGGCAGGTAGAATGAATGGTGATGAGTGTTCATAAAGGAAGAAGGTGTTGGCATTCATTGCTCCAAGCCCAGGAAGGCAGATCAGGGCTCCAGGCACAGGCAGTTCTGGGGACCAGGAGGAGTCGGTGGGTCAGGACACCTTGGCGACACAGCTCCCAGACGACAGGGCTCTCCCAATCCCCGTCAGTTCCTGCTGGTTGCCAGGGCAGCGGAGACCGGAGGGGGCCTCCACGGGCCAGTTGACTGGGGCAGGCAGGGAGGAAGATGGTGAGGCTCTGTCCCACTGCTCCCCTCCCCCACCTCCCCTCCACCTCTCATCAGGGTCCCTGCGATGCTGGGAAATACCCCAGGCCCTCCTTTCACCTGGGGGTTGGCCCATCCTGTCCCCTCCTACTTCCTGTCTTCATCGGCCCAGACCATCCCTGACCCCAGTGCCAGTCACCTGGGATTGCGAAGAGCCCAGCTGGCTTCTTCAAGGTGCTGCTGGGGAGGCGGGCGATGCGGCTGTGGCCACGGGCCACTCCCAGGGAGCGGGAGACTGAGGAACTGGAGAGGGAAGGAAGGAAGGTAGGAAGGTCACAGCCGTGCCTTGAGCTACGGGGTAGGGTTAGGGGGTACCGCTGGACACTAAGTCTTGAGAGCAGGGGGGAGGCTGAGCACCAACAAGGCCAGATCTGAAGGCAGGAGAGGCAGTGGGGAGGGGGCTTAGTGGGGTGTGGGAGGGAAGTAGAGGTGGGAGGTGGGGGTCTGTCCCCCAGTTTAACCAGTGAACACCGAATGTCCCCTTCAAGGAGAGGGAGCCTCTAGTCTTTCACTGACGGAGGGAGCTACCTTTCCCTTCTAGTACTCGCAAGGGCCAAGGGAATCCCCTTCAGTCAGGGAACCTGACGCCGGCCCTGCTCATGAGACCCCTGCTACGGGCTCCGAGGGGTCCAGACACACAGCCAAGACCCCGTAGTTGACTCAGTGCTTACCGCCCTGGGGAAAGTTCTGTCTCTCCCCATCTGCCGCCCCAGCCTCACCTGGCAGCTCGCCTCTTCTTGCGGGCTGAGGTCCCAGGGAAGGAAGATGTCGTTTTGGGGCCTTTCATGGTGAACAGGGGCACAGGTCCACTGTGGGAGGGAGGAAGGCAAAGGGAGGCAGATCAGGAAGGAACCAGAAAAGGGCCCTTCCTCCCTCCAGCCCCCAGCTTGGAGGGTGGGGAGGTTGGACAGGATGACCTCTGAGGTTTCTTCCTACTTAGAGGTGGATTCCTCTCCCTGCCTTGCTCGGCCTGGGCTGACAGCTGAGTGACAGGCCTGTTCTGGGAGAACATCCAGATGTCAGCTTCTGGCACGTTCAGGGAACTGGAGTTCAAACAATTTGACCCTTCCACCTGCCCGGCTGTGAGCTTGTTACTGAGAAGTGGCTCCGGCGGTAGGAGGGGCAGGGGGTGCGGTGGGCAGCCTGCTGCCCTCAGCCTCACAAGTACAAGGTCAGTCTGCTGTTTGTCCTTGGCCTTGGACTTTCCTCAGCTGGTCACTGTTTCCCTAACCCTGGCAGGTGAGTGGAAGGCAAAGGTGAGAGCTTCATCTTTTCACCAAAAAATGCTGAATAGAGTTTTCTGAGGATCCCTTTCCCGTCCAGATGCTGGGCTAGGGGGTAAAATCAGGGTGGAAATGGCAGAAATACGCATTTCTCAGCGGGATGTGGAACTAAGACTGGGCCAGGGGGTGTGAGTGATACAGAGGAATAGAGAGGACAAGGTCACCTCCTTATTCCTGCTCCCACTGACCCTCCCCAAGTCTGGGTGGGGTCCCCGTTAGCCACTCGTGGGCATGCCACAAACTGTCCCAGAGCTGGCAGCTTTGGAGTATGGACAGACAAGGCAGGGGCGGCCCCAAGAGAAGCAGCCCTCCTGGGCCTGGGGACTGACACTGGTCAGACCAAAAGGAGGGAGACAGCAAACCAGGCTCCAAAAATCAGGCCTGCTTCTACTCCTCTCGGCAGCACCTCTGTCCCTTGCTGACCCCCGAGTCTCTGTCTGGAGGGCTGGGAGGGAGGCTGGGAGGGAGCCCGGGGGACCCACCTGGGGATGAAGGGCTGATCCAGCCTGTTCAGCTCCTGGGGGACATCCTCCCAGCCAACGCGTTCCTGGAAACCCAGCTTCGAGGGGGCTTCCTCCGAGAGATCAAAGGTGGCATTGAGGTCCCGAGCAGGCAGGGACAGAGGGGTGGAGCAGTTCTGCATAGCAGAGGGGCCCAGGGGCACCCGGCTTTTGATGACTGTGGCTGAGCAGAGGCGAGGGGAGTGGCAGGACACGGAGGCCTTTCCCCCTTTGGGGGTGGTGGGCCCGAGTGAAGGCTGAGCCTCAGGCAGGGACCCCCTCCTCAGGCAGGGCAAGAAGGACTGGCGCTGGCGCTTGGTTCCCGGCTTTGGGGCTGGGGGTCTGTCTGGCTCCGAGGGGCTTGGTCTCCTCCTCCTCTTCTTCTTCTCTGTGGGCCGCCGGGATACCTGGGCTTGGGTGCGGTCGTGTCCTGGTAGGACCCCAAGGGTGGGCATGAGGCCACTCAGTTGCTTTGCCATGGTCCGGGTCACGGGGCCAGAATAGCCTGGAGAATCTGGGCACAGAGAAGGCGGGTGCTGAGGAGAGATCAGGGACCGGCCAGAAGGAAGGCGAATGGGTAGAATTTGGGGAGAGAGACACTGGAGACACACAGGAGCCCCTAATTCCACAGGTGGGCCACGGGTCCCGTGTAGCACAACACGACCCAGCATTGGAGGCCCCAGTCACCCTGCTGGACACAGAGCAGGAGCGAAACTCACCGGACTCAGAACACGGCTCCAGAGGCAGCCCCTGGGCCAGACTGGGTGTGCCTGAGGCCTTTGCCTCAGGCTCAGCATTTCCCTCTTGCACCAGCTGCTGCAGCGTCTCGAACTCCATGATCATATCGGGGGTCAGCAGGTTGGCCTCTTGGAGCAGGGAGTACTGCCGCCGCGCCAGGCACAGCACCTTCAAGGCCAACCTGGAAGAGAGGGAAGGGGGTCCCAGCCCACCTCAGACCCGGTGCCATGGCTCCAGGCGTGGTGAGGAGCCCACGAGGAGCCGGTCCCCCGGCTCCCTCCTGCCTGGCCTCACCCTGCCCTCCCAGCAGTGGGTGCTGCTCTGCCGGGCCCTTGTTAAAGACCAAGGCTGGCAGAGATGGCCACAAGCAAGGTGGGGGTGGGGCTTCATCCCTAAATATGCCCCCCAACGAAGATAGGGACCTGGGAAGTAGGAAAGGGCACTAAATGGCCTCAGAACAGAAGGTCTGCATCCTCTTCTCAGCTCTGCCATTCACTGCTGCTATGATCTCGAATTAGTTCTTTGACCCAGGGCGCAACATGAGGCAGCATCAGGGAGGAGCTAGGCTCAAGTCAGCCTATCGGCTCAAGCCCAGGCTCCAACACTTCCCACTGCGTGACCTCAGAAGCACTCCTTGACCTCAGTCTCCACATCCTCAAAATGGGGATAACTGATGCACCCACGTCTTAGGGTTATGGGAAGAGGAGATGAATTATTAGATACGTGAAGTGTTTAAAGAGTACCTACCCCATGTGAAGCACTGTAAGGTTAATGATTTTCTGTAAAATGAAAACGTCTACCTTGTGAGGACAAGAGGAGACAGAATGAGATAGGCCGTATTGGTCTTGGTTCTGAGAGACCCCTCAAAAACACAAATAGTCTTCCCTCCCTACTCAGTGGCTGGGATCCCAGAAGAGCCCGTACGAATCAGTGCCCACTTCATATGCACTGAGGGGTTATTTAAAGGGAATTATGAGGGTAATGCGATTATTGATGGTATAAATTTAGATTCTAATAAAGCAAATTTCCTTCCCGTGAGGCACACCTGTGATAAAAGAATGAACACAATTATCTCGGTGGGGATTATTCATGGCCAATCATTTATCCTCAGGTAGCAGGACCTGCCTGGACATCTCTGGGCCCCCTCCTCTGCCTTCAGTGTGTGCTCAGGGAATCCAAACTCATTTTACAAAGCAGCCTCCAGGCCTTTCTGAAAGAAGGCAGGATATAAATTAAAAAGGACATAGCAGAAACTCATTCGACGTCTGCCCAAGCCACACATTATAAGAAGATTAGACCACTGAGAGAAGGGGGTGTCTAGGGAGAAATGCATTGGCCTGGCTGTTGGGGACTCAAGCCTCTCCCTGTCCCTCTGGCCATGTGGCCCTGGGTGAATGCCTCAGGTCCCGATCTGGCCAGCGGGGAGCAGAGCTTTACCAGAGATTTCCAAATTAGGTTTCTAGAAACCCATCAGAGGACCTTGAAAATGGGAGTCACTCTGCTTCATCTGTTCTACATATTAAACTTCAGCGTAAGATTCCATTTGAAAAAAGGACTTGGTAGCTAAAAAAATTCTGAAAAAACCATTGAACTGGAAAATCTAAGATCCACTCAGGGCCCTGGTGGTCTAAGATTCTAAAGTCTAAAGCCAAAGAGAAATGATTTTTCATTATCTGGTTGTTAGGGTGTCTCCAAGTATGGAGAAGATCTAGCATGTTCTGCAGCCCCTGATATGTGGGGTCTATCTGTCACATTTTATTAGTATCTATTATTAGCTCTAAGAAGTAGGGAGAATGAAGACCGATCCCCAAATCACAGCTAGGACTGAAGCACCTTTCAGGTACCGCAAAACTAGAGGCAAAGCGGAAATGAGAACCCTGGTGTCTTCCGTCCTCACAGTAAGGGGACACCAGGGCACAGAGACCCTGACTCATCGGTGGGAGCCCCGGGGCCAAGGGGACCTCCTGCCAGTGCATCCCTGCCACTCCAGGGCCCTGGGGAGTCAGCACCGCAGACAGATAATGAGCCGCTGATTATTCAGGCTGCGGCATTTTTGCTGAGTCGGGAACAGACACTCCCCAACAAGAAATAAAATTAAACAAGCCCTTCTGTCCGGAAGCTTTAAATATACTGCCTAGCGTGAAGCGTGCTGGGGAGGCAGGAGTGGGGTTGGCAGCAGCAAAGCTAAGTGGCCGGGGATTTATGTTCTAGGGGCCAAGAAAAAACACACTAGCAGGACCTCTCTATTAAAGACAGAAAGAAGGATCCAGAATCCATTTCTCTTTGGCTTTGGGTAGTGGTCTGTATTTACTTCTGAGAAGAAATGGCCACAATCTGTTGGTGAAGACACATGGTAAGCACCTGGCTCAAGAAGGTGGTCCCTTCCTGAGTTCGTCACCCAACTTCTCTCGGTTGCTTGGTTCCTCCCTGCAGGGGACAGGCAGCTCAGCCCCCAGACTGGGAAGCAGAACGCTAGGCCCGGGAGCCCCACGCTAACTTGGGGGCTAACTTGCCAGCCAAATCTGGGATGGAATTGGGTGTTTTTTTCCACCAAATGGACAGAGTGGAAGAATAGAGAGGATGGGGGCGCCTGGGTGGCTCAGTGGGTTAAAGCCGCTGCCTTCAGCTCAGGTCATGATCCCAGGGGCCCTGGGATCGAGCCCCACATTGGGCTCTGCTCAGCAGGGAGCCTGCTTCCCTTCCTCTCTCTCTGCCTGCCTGTCTGCCTACTTGTGATCTCTGTCAAATAAATAAATAAAATAAAATAAAAAAATGAATAGAGAGGATGGTAAGTAGACAGAGTAGGTGAGAATTTCCAGTTCGTTGAAAGTGGTTAAGGGACAATGTTGAGGAAAAAAGATGCAACTCTCAACTAGGGCAAAACCAAAACTTTTGCAATGTACTTAATACCAGCTCCCACCCCAGGAAGTCTGGAACCCATCAACTGCCACTCTAAACCCCAGAGGAGTGCAAGAAGACACCTACTGCTTAGAATGGTCTCTGCCCAAGTTCTGTGGGGAGAGGCAGCCCACGTCTGGCTTGGTCTGCAGGGTCAGGCTAGCGGACCTTGGCAGCTGGTGTCCGAGGGTCTGCTTTGGTACCTGGATGGGAACCTAAGGAGGAAGGAAGTCATAGATAGAGGGCCCTGGATGGCCACCCTCCCCTACATAAGCAGATCTTAAAACCTTTCCATCCGCAAGAGTGGGAATGAGGACTCTTGGATTGGCTGGGTCCTAGTTGAGACTTTCTCTTTGCCAGGCCGCTTCCCCCTCCCTGCTCACCTTCTGGGGGCTTGCCCCTCAATGCAGACACAGAGGAGCTACCCTTCCTGCATAGGATCTGAAAGCCCCCTAATGACTAAGATGAAAGACATCCAAGTAAGGAACCCAGAAATGAAGGGAGTCTATGAGTTGGGGAGGGCCACTGCTTCCCAAATTTCCATCCCCTCTGTCCTACCTCCTTCTCCACTGCGTCTTTGTCCTTATCTTCCTGGGGCAGCTCCAGGTCTGGGGAGTTCCTTTCCACGACCCTCCCCACTAGGATCTCTGGCCCCAGGCTCTCCTCCTGAAGGACTGCAGACCCTGGGTGGAGCTCTGGAGTGCAGGGCTGGCTGGGAAGGCCGGAGGGTGAGGGCTGGCTGGGAAGGCTAGTGGGGAGAGGGAAGGGTTGACAGGTGGGAAAGCGGGCAGGGCAGGGTCTCTGTGGCACAAGGTGGTCTAGGGCCCAGCTCGAGTAACAAGGGGGCAGTAGCAAAGGGTAGGAAGCGTCCGTGATTTCCTGGTTTAGGAAACAATGCTGCCTCCTCCCTAACTTCACCTTCTTTTAAGGGAGTATATGCTGCTTCTGTGGGCTGGGGGTGTCACTTAGTCATCTGGTGTGGAGCATTTCTTCTACTTTAATGTTACTTAGAGTTGCTCTTAGGACAATCTAGAAGGCACTGTGTCCTATGAGAGCAAGCACTAGAGGCAACAATCAGTGTCGTCGAGAGTGATAATCCGTGTGCTGGGCACAGGCTGGGAACCCCGGACCCCAGGAGGCAGCACAGAAGCTGGAGAAGGGGGGCTTTCCCTGCTGAACCAAAGAGGACAAGTGCGCCCACAGGACTCACAGTTGCTGGGAAGGGCCCGATTTGGGGGATTTCAGGAGGTCCTGCGGTCTGGCCCCCGCTCTCGCCTCATATACTTGGAGCTTCTCCCTCAGGGCGGCCACCTGCCATCAAAGCAACCAGTCCCTCAGAGCCCCAGGGTCCAGCTCTGACCCTCCCGCCCTGCCCTGCCCTGCCTCCCCATCAAGCTCCCCAGGCGGGCCGCTAACCTCAGCCTGCAGCTGCTGGCAGACGGTGGCATACTGGCTGATGTGACAGTCCAGGCTGATCACGTTGCTCTTAAGCTGAGATGGGGGCCCAGGGGAGAGGTTCATGTGTTCATTCAAAGCGGCTTTTGGCAACCGCTTGCAAGAGTCAGGTTCTGAGCGAGACACTTCCCTCACCCTCCCCAAGGGGGAACCAGACTGCAGAAGGGCAGTGAGTGGCTTGCCTGAGGCCACAGCAAAAGGCAGAAGGATGCCTTTGAACCTGAGACTCCTGACTCCCTGACCAGTACGCCCTCACCAGGCCAGGGCAGCTCTCATGGGCCAGCGTGTGGTCACCTTTCTGTCATCTCCCTCTTGAGATGATTCTGCCTGTTAGCCCACTGCTGTGATAGCTTCCTCTCTTTTTCAAGCCTGGAGACTGTCCTGCCTCTCCCCGAGCTGGAGTCTGCCCAAGGATGGGGACTGAGTCACTTCTATCCCAAAGAATTTCCCTGAAGATGGAGGCTAGGGAACTTTTCCCCTCTGCCTTGGGGAAATGCTTGCTCTGGGTACCGGAAAACGCTGGTGGGTCCTATCCCTTCCTCCTCCTGCCCCCCACCCCACACCGGGTGGGCCATTTCTGGCCGGCACACACCGCGAGCTTGATCTCCTTGGCGCGGTCGGCATACTTGAGGGTGTTGTAGGTGTCCTCGTAGGTCAGACTGGAGGGGCTGACGGTAGCGATCATCACCGTGTGGCAGTTGCCCCCGATGGAGTCCTTGAGCAGACGGGTCAGCTTGCTGTCCCGGTAGGGCACGTGAGACTTACGGCCCTGGGGCGACAGCAAGAGGGCATGAGCTGAGATGGCTGGACCGGACTGATCCCGGCTGAGACCCAGTGGCCGCTGGCCCAGGGCTGGAGGGAAGGACCCTGGGCTTTGGGCACTCAGTGGCTGTCCCAGGCAGGCCCCCGGGGCTGTGTGGCTTTACCTTGGCATCGGCTAGGGCGTTGAGGACATTGATGAGGGCCAGCAGGGACCGGTTGATGTTGGCGCCCTCCCGCAGCCGCTCCCCCTTCGCATGGGTGCTGGACGCCCGCTCCGAACCGGCCAGGTCAATCAGGCTCATCTTGGCCACTCGAAGGGCCTGAGTCAGACCTGGAACCCGGTCCTGCTGCTTCACGAAGATCTGGGGGGGTGAGGGGGAGGGAATGGAGGGCAGACAGCAGGTGTGAGGGGTGCTGGGCATCAGGAGCCCCAGCTTCGGGCTCCAACCCTCGACCCGTCTCACCTGGAAGATGGCATGGGAGCGGGAGGATGTAGCGTTGGCGTCAGTTGGGTGCTGCGTGCGGTTGTGGTTCCCCCTGGTCAGCAGCTCCAGCAGCTGCTCCGCGGAGGTGGGCTACAGAGGAGATGCCCAGGAAGGGCGCTGTGGTCTCCCCAGCCAGGGCTTCTCCCCCAGCCGGAAGAGCTGCTCTCTAGAACCACCCCAGGATCCAGGGCATCCCCAGACCGCCTGGTGAGAGAGAACCCTGGAGAAGCAGCGGGGCTCCTCCCGCCACCCGAGCCCCGTCCCACACCTGGTGGAAGGAGAGTCCTGGCACCACCACGCCCTTGTCGGGGTCCTCCCGGATGGCGAGGGGCCCCTTGGGCTCCAGGAGGTCATGGATCTGCTCATTGTACACCTGAGGAGGAAGGAGGCAAGAGAGAGGCCTGAGAGAGAGGGCCCTTCAGGAACCCTCTTCCCAGAGGCCAGAGGCAGGCAGAGGTGCAGGCTGGGAAAGCCTGGCAGGACACCGAGCCAGGAGTGGCCCTCTGCAGGACATCGGTACACGGTGAGAGCAAGATAGACAGGTTTTGCTCCAATGTGGTGTCTCTCAGAGCCTCATCTGTGCCCTCTGGGCTGCTGACTCCTTCCCACACTATCTGTCACTGGGGCCACTCGGGCCTGGGAGGGAACAGCCCTACCTCCTGGTAGCTGATGAGAACCTCAAATCGCTTCTCCTTCTGGTGGGCCTCAAGCCGCCTGTAGAGTTCCATGGTTGTCAGGTACATGATGCCAGGGTCCCCCTCTCTTCCCAGCATGGTGTGTGTCTTCCCAGCCCCGGTGGCCCCATAGGCAAACACTGTGGGGGAGAGAGTCAGGGGAGGGTGGGGGGGGCCCGATCCGCCTGCCCTAGGAATCCCTCTGTGCATTGCCACCCAGCCTGGCGCCCCCTTTCTCCCCAAGCCCCTTCCTGTGGTCGGTTCCAGGGCTCCTACACACTCGCACCTCCACCCCTCCGTGTTCACACTGCAGCATTGCAGCTCCCTGTGACTATGGCCTAGCTCCCCGAGGGCCTGTGGATGCCAGGGCAGAGGGTCTCCACTGCGCATGGGAGCTTCTCCTATTCCCGGGGGGCCCTTCTCCAGGCTAGGCAGCTTCCTCCGTCTAAGGCCTGCGGTTCTCTGTTCCTCATATCACTTACCTCAGTTTATAATCACACATTTTGGGGGTGATTTGTGATTAGTATCTTCTCCCCCCTCTAGAATACAAGCCTCAAGAGGACAGGAACCACGTCTGTGTGACCCACTACTAGAGCCTGGGAGGGTGTGTCGCACACAGAATGAAAGGGCCAGCATCCTCCTGGGCAAGTGCCCAGCTGAGGGTAAGGAGGGCACAGTCACAGGACGCAGGAAGCCCTCAGAAGGAAGCAGGGAGGGGTGCCTGGGTGTCTCAGTGGGCTAAGCCTCTGCCTTCGGCTCGGGTCATGATCTCAGGGTCCTGGGATCGAGCCCTGCATTGGGCTCTCTGCTCAGCGGGGAGCCTGCTTCCCCCTCTATCTCTGTCTGCCTCTCTGCCTACTTGTGATCTCTGTCTTTCAAATAAATAAATAAAATCTTTAAAAAAAAAAAGAAGGAAGCAGGGCGGCAAGGCCGCTACCAGCTGGGGCTTTCCCTCCTCCCTGCCCCAGCTCTCACCTGAGCAGTTGTAGCCCTGGAGGAAGCTGTCCAGAACGCTGTGGGTGGTGTGCTGGAACACATCCTGTTGGGTGGCCGCCTCACCAAAGACCCGGTCAAAGACAAACGTCAGGTCTTTGCCCTTCTTCTTGGCGCCATCGTGGGTGCTGCCCCACTTGAGGCCAAGGAAGCCCCCGTCGGGCTCCTCAGGGTCAAACACCAGCACCCGCTCATCCACCACCTGAACCACAGGCCGCCGCTGACTCTCCAGCTCTCTCGGAGTGGGGGGCCGGACCCGCACCACGACCCGCACCTTGCTGTCCTCCACTGGCATCACCATGGCAACACCTGGGCAGACACACAACACAGAGAAGGAACGATCTGACCCCAGCCCTGACTAGGTACGCCCTTAGCCTGACTAGTGTTCGAGGACCTTCTCCCACGCCCTCTCCAGCAGGTGATCTCCATGTGATACCTCAAGAGAATAAGAATATTATTATTAATAAATATCTCTTTGTCATAGCCAAATGACTTGAGGTTTCTTCAGAGGTGTATGACTGGGCTTTTCTGTCCCACTAATCTGTCTACTCCTGCGCCAATACTCCCGTTTCTAGAAATTCCAGTCCCTTATAGCATGCTGCTTACCTAGTGAGGCAAGAACCATTCCCTCCCAACCACTACTGTTAGGCTTTCTTTCTCCTAATTTTCTGAACTATTTTCAGACATTTATTGTTCTACACCCCCCCCTTTTAAAAAAGATTTTATTTATTTATTTGACAGGGAGAGACACAGCGAAAGAGGGAACACAAGCAGGGGAAGTGGGAGAGGGAGAAGCAAACCCCCTGCTGAGCAGAGACACCCCCCACTCAATGCGGGGCTCGATCCCAAGACCCTGGGATCATAACCTGAGCCGAAGGCAGAGGCCTTAATCCACTGAGCCACCCAGGCACCCCTGTAATTGTCTTTTTAAGATAATTCCCAAGTACTTTAATTGCTCTTATGAATGGAGTGCCCTCCCCCATTTCTGTACTGATCGCTAGTATTGGAGAAACACAATTGATAATTATACATTTGCCTTTTACCCGCCACCCTTAAACTCTCTGATTAGTTCCAACTGTTTTTTTATTAAAGCTTACTGGGTTTTCTGAGTATACAGTTATACGTCAGAAAACCTCTCCCCCCGCCCTTTTTTACCTTTTTTTCTCCATGGTTATACCAACTATTTTATTTCTTATGTATTGCATTTCCTAGAACTTCCAAAACAATATTAAATAATAGTGATGATAAGGGGCATCCTAGTCCTGCTCTTGATCTTCAAGGAACTGTTGCTAGTGCATCACTAATTAGAAATTAGTTTTGGACAAATAGTTAATTATCATAATAGGAATTTCCTCCACTCTTATTTGACTTAGACTTGTTATCGGAAATGTCTAGAACTTTATTTAATGATCTCTCAGCACCTCCTGATATGTTTATGTGGGTTTTTTCCTCCTTTATTTTGTTGATGTGGTAAATTTTTTTATATTACTTTTGGTATCAAACCAACTATGCATTCTTGGGAAAAATTCTTACCCTCAGGTTTTTCATTTTTAAATGGCTAAATGTGTCAATCTTCTCTGTACGGTTTTTATGTCATATTTAAGAAGACTCCTTCCCCAGGGTAATTTTCTTAGATTTTTGTCTGATACTTTTTCTTTCTTACATTTAGGTCTTTACCCAGATGGAACTCTTTTTTTTTTTTTTTTAATGAGGTTTCTAAATGTCTTTTCTTTCCAAATGGTAAGTGATTATATCGTTTACAAAAGTGCATTCTTTCTCTACCAGTTTGAAATGGCACATTTAACAGAACTAAATTCTCATATGAACATGAATTTATTTTGGGGCACTCTGTGCTACTCTGATAAGCTCCTTTCATAGGAACTTGCTGTGGTTCTATATTACACCACACCTTGTTCTTTTTCTTCACTGTCCTTGGGCATCTTGTCTTGCATATGATTTTAGAATCAGCTTACAGAATTCTATGAAAAAAACTTGCTTAAGATTTTGGGAGTATTTTGCATCTATAAATTATTATGAGGACAACTGACATCTTTACCATATCAAGTCTTCCTATCTCGGAACTTCATATCTCTTTTCTTTTCTTTCTTTTTAAAAGATATTATTTATTTATTTATTTGACAGACAGAGATCATAAGTAGGCAGAGAAGCAGGCAGAGAGAGAGAGGAGGAAGCAGGCTCCCTGCTGAGCAGAGAGCCCGATGTGGGGCTCGATCCCAGGACCCTGGGACCATGATCTGAGCCGAAGGCAGAGGCTTTAACCCACTGAGCTACCCAGGTGCCCCATATCTCTTTTCTTTATTTGTTTTATATAAACCATCAGAAAAATTTCATAGCTTTTCTCACGTGAGTTTTGCCTATTTCTTGATAGGTTTGTTACTGGTTATTGTCTAGTCTTTATTATATCATGAATAGGCCCTTTTCAAAATTGCATTTTCAAGAACACAGGGCTGGGTCAGTGGGTGGAGTGTGCGACTCTTAATCTCAGGGTTGGGGTATGTCGGTTGAGCGTCTGCCTTTGGCTCAGGTCACGATCGCAGATTCCTGGGATTGAGCCCCATATCAGGCTCCCTGCTCAGTGGGAAGCCTGCTTCTCCCTCTCCCATTCCCCCTGCTTGTGTTCCCTCTCTCTCGCTGTCTGTCAAATAAACAAATAAATCTTAAAAAAAACAAAAAAAAAACAAAAAAAACTCAAGGCCGTGGGTTTGAGCCCTGCATTGAGTGGAGAGATTACTTAAAAACTAAATCTTTAATGGTACGCCTGGGTTGCTCAGTCAGTCGAGCTTCTGACTCTTGATTTTAGCTCAGGCTGCGATCTCAGGGTCGTGAGATTGAGCCCCGTGTCTGGCTCCCTACTCAGCAGGGAGTCTGCTTTGGATTCTCCTCTCCCTCTGCCCCTCTGCTCGCTCACACACACTCTCTCTCTCTCGAAATAAAATAAATAAATCTTTAAAAAATAAAGTCTTTAAAAAAGCAACAAAAATAATAAATAAATAAAATTGTGTTTTCTGATTCATTTTTTTTTTATTTGCCAGAATGGAGGAAAGCAACTGCTTTCTGGATGCAGATCTTGTATTTGGCCACATTACTGATCTCTCTAATAGACTGTCATGGGTTCTCTTAGGTTTTTCAATTAAATGATGATATAGTTTGCAAATAATGACAGATACTTTCTATCTTTAGCCCTTCTATATTTAGTTCCCTACCCTCCACTGCCCATTAGGAATGGGCATTAATTTTTTTAATAAAGATTTTATTTATTTATTTATTTGACAGAGATCACAAGTAGGCGGAGAGGCAGGCGGGGAGAGAGAGAGAGGAGGAAGCAGGCTTCCTGCTGAGCAAAGAGCCCCATGCTGGGCTCCATCCCAGGACCCTGAGATCATGACCCGAGAATAGAGGCTTTAACCCACTGAGCCACCCAGGCGCCCCATGAAATGGGCATTAAATTTTATCAAATGTTTTTGACAAGGGCTGAGATGATAACAGTGCTTCTCCTTTAATCTTTTTTGTTTTTGTTTTGGGGGTTTTTTGGTAGGACTCTTGTGCCCAATGTGGGGCTCAAACTCTCAACCCTGAGATCAAGATTTCCAGGCTCCACTGACTGAGCTGGCCAGGTGTCCCATCCTTTAATCCGTTAATCCAGGAGGTGACGTGGGTCGATTTCCTGATGTTGACCTGGTAATAATAAGGATAATTATTATCTATAATAATAATTATTATAGATAATTATTATCTATTCCCTCTTGTATTTCCCTCATACCTCTCTCCCTGCTTTTCTCATTTCTCCATCAAGCCAGCCTACCAAGGGTACAGATGGGATTTCTGGAATGCAGGAGTCATGGTTATCCTGGAAAAGCTCATCCCAACTCTTGGGATATATTAAAAGGGTTAAGGAATAGGGGCTATTTCTGGGGGATATAAATAGATGAATGTTTTCCCAGGAAAGATTTTTTTAGGTCCCACTGTTAGAACCCAGGTCATTAAGCAAAGAAAAGTAAGATTTCTCTCTACTACTCTAGTAAATAACTCATGTTTTCCTTTGGGAATGAGGCAGAATTGAGCTGATTTGAAACTCTTGTCCCCTACCCCCAACATGTCTTCATTCCTTCCTCATGCAGAACAAGGGAAAGCTATCAACCAATAAACATCTTGTTACATTGCATAGTTCTTTCCTTGTCCCAGCCATCGGACTGCCACAATAAACAGAAAAGCTGAGTGCTCACTGTGGCAGGGGTTGTTTTAAACACCCTATGCATACCATCTCCTTTTCAGCTCCATCGCAATCCCACAAGATAGATACTATTATTAGATTCATTTTTCAACAATAAAATTGAGACTGAGAAGGGTAAGCAACTTGCCCAAGATCCCAAGGCTAGTAAGTGATGGAGCTTGGTTCCAACCCAGGCAGTCTGACGGCAGAGTCTGCTCTACTGCCTTACAATGGTATTATATATTACGCTCTCATGATCACATTGTTGTAATAGTCCCATATGTTTATATAATAATTATAATCCTTTTTATGTAACTAGCATTATGTATTCAGCAAACACTTTCAGATATATGGACTGTACCTAATTTTCAGCACCCAGAGAGAGTTCCTGACTCTCATCTTTGCATTCCTGCCCCCCCAGGGAGCCCCACTCTTGTACCCAGAGAAGTGAGGGCAGAGGGTGCCTGGCCCCGCCGTCTAGGTCTATGCTGTCTGGCTTAATGGCAGTCCCAGCTCCCCGCGGGGAGGGTTTGAGCTGAGGAAGAGCCACAGAGCAGCCCAACATTCTAAGCAGGAAATTAAAAAGGGCACTGGCAACGGAATGCGCATAACCTTTACAGTCCTCTCCTCTCCGCCTCCTGAGGGCCAGTGAGGCAGACTGTTTGCCTAATGAGATGTTTTCCTTCTTCCTGAGACTGCGCTGGGGGCACAGGGTGGGGGGGTGCAGTTAGGGTGACACTTGGCAGGGCTGCAGCTGGGATGCCTGGGTCCTGGTGTCTGCCCTGCGTCTGACCGGTGGGGAGCTCTTTCCACCAGCAATGGCAATGTCGCATCAGCTTCCCCTCTTTGAGAGCCAGAGCGAGAACAGCTACGGATCTGCTCCCACCCCAGGGGGATGGGGAGATTAATGAGAGAACGTTTGTCAAGTTTGCTTTGATCCCCTGTTGGAAAGAGCATTTCAGCCCAAAGTACAAGGGAGATGATTCTTTAATAAGATCTTCAGGGTTCCGAGCCAGCCACAATCACGTCCTGTTTCTAACCCAGGGCAGCTCATTAAAACCCAGAGGCTAGTTCGCTGCCGAGCTGGGACTGGGAAGCCAAGATTCAGTTGTTTTTGGGGTAGGCTCCTCTGCCCACTTTCTTAGGGTTAGGGTTGAACAAGCCCCACCTCTCTAGAAGCCCCTGGAGAATTTCTGAGGACTTGAGGGGATCTGCCTGCAGACACTGGGAACTGGGAAGGTGAAGGCAGCTAGCCCCTGGATGTTCTGTTTTCACAAGGGTTGCTGTAGCCCCCTTCCTCACTCTCTTAAATCTCTCACACAAGTGTGTTTCTTGTCCTCAAGCTTCAAGAGAGCAGGACCCCCTTCTGATGTAGTCTGTGAACCCCAGAACAACCCCAGATGTTGTATGGTGTTTGTCCTAGGAATGAATGAGAGCCAGGGAAGAGCAGAGTCTGAATCCCAAAGTTTAAAAACAATTACTATTATAGCTGCCATTTGTTGAGCGCGTAATTATGCATCAAGCCCTATGCTAGAGGCTTTACAAATGGTGTCATTTAACTTCTGCAACAACCTCAGTCTGTAGTTACTGATACAATTGTTACAGTCCTACTCTACAAGGGAAACTGAGGCTCAGGAAGGCGCTTGTCACAGGGATGGTAAGTAGCAAGGCCAAAACCTGACCTTGTTCTGATGGTCACCAGAGACATTATCCTTCATCCTAGGCTATTCTGCTCTGTAGCCTGGTTTCTGCAGTTCCCACCTCCCTTGACTTTAGTACCCACAGGGCAACATCCAGAGACCACTGGTTCTTTCCACCAGGGTCGTTCAGAGGAAGGAGCTGTCTTTTTGGGCTTTTTATATAGACAATCATAAGGCCATAACTGATGATAATTTTGTTTATTTCTTTCTAATTTTATTTGTATTTCTTTCTCTTGTCTTATGGTTCTGGCTAGGACCTCTAGTACAATCTTGAATGGTGGCAACAATAGTGAATGATCGTATCTTTTTCCTAATTGTATAGGAGATGTCCTGTTATTTCACTTTCTGTTGGTTTAAGGAAATTTACCTCTATTTGTAGTTTACCAAAAAATTTTTTTTAGCTAAGCTTTTATTTTTATTTTTATTTTTTAAGATTTTATTTATTTGTCAGAGAGAGAGAGGAAGAGAGAGCGAGCACAGGCAGACAGAATGGCAGGCAGAGGCAGAGAGAGAAGCAGGCTCCCTGCCGAGCAAGGAGCCCGATGTGGGACTCGATCCCCGGACGCTGGGACCATGACCTGAGCTGAAGGCAGCTGCTTAACCAACTGAGCCACCCAGGCGTCCCCCCAAAAAATTTTTTTTAAGATTTTATTTATTTTTGTTTATTTGAGAGAGAGAGTGAGTGAGCACAAGCAGGAGGAACAGTAGAGGGAGAGGGAGAAGCAGGTTTCTTGTTGAGCAGGTGACCCAACAGGGAGCTCCATTCCAGGACCCTGGAACAATGACCTGAGCTGAAGACAGATGCTTAACCGACTGAGCCACCCAGGTGCCCCTTAAAGATTTCACTTATTTATTTTGAGAGAGAGAGAGAAAGAGCAAGCAGGAGAGAACAGGGGCAGAGAGAGAGACTCTCAAGCCAACTCCATGCAGAGCCTGAGGCAGGGCTCAATCTCATGACCCTGAGATCATGACCTGAACTAAAATCAAGAGCCAGACATTTATGCTGGAAATAAAAAAAAATAAATTAAAAAAAAAAAAAAAAAAAAAAAAAGAGCCAGACATTTAACCAACTGAGCCACCAGGCAACCCTAGTTTACCAAATTTTAAAAAATTCATGGATGGGTACTGAATTTTATTGAATTCTATTTCTGTGCCTAATGGGATAGGTTTTCTTCTTTAATCTGTAAATGTGTAAATTGTATTTGATTTTCTTTTTTTTTTTTTAAAGATTTTTTTTTAATTTATTTATCAGAGAGAGAGAGGGGGAGAGAGCGAGCACAGGCAGACAGAATGGCAGGCAGAGGCAGAGGGAGAAGCAGGCTCCCTGCTGAGCAAGGAGCCCGATGTGGGACTCGATCCCCGGACGCTGGGATCATGACCTGAGCCGAAGGCAGCTGCTTAACCAACTGAGCCACCCAGGCGTCCCTGTATTTGATTTTCTAATCTCAAACCATTTTCATATTCCTGGGATAAACCCCATTTGGTCATGATATATTTTTAAATATAAATCGTTGGCTTCTGATTGCTAATATTTTGAGATTTTTACAACTACATTTATACAGTTTATGAAAAATGTATACAGTATATATATATACTGTATACATTTATTATACTGTATACATTTATACAGTAAATGTATAAATTTCTTTGTTGATATCACAAAATAGACTGGAAGCGTTCTTTTTTTTTTTTTTAGGGAGAGTTTGTATAAGATTAGAATAATTTCTTGTAATTGCTTATACATTTCTGGTGGAGTTTCATGGGGGGGTGTTGTTTTGTTTAGTTTGATGGGGAGATTTTAAATGAATTCAATTCCTCAGTGGTTCCAGGTGTGTTCAAAATTTCCATAACTTCTTGAGTTAATTTTGCTGGTTTTTTTTTCTCTAGAAAATTGTCCAAAAGCATTGTCAAAAGGGTGTTCCACTGAAGTCTCTTTTTCTCTTTATTCTCCAAGTAACTGAAGTTATGCCCCTATTTTCATTCCTAAGATCATTCTTTGTTTCTTTTCCTTATATCTTAATCAACATTGCCAGAGGTTTGGCTTTTTTAACTAGTCTTTTTCAAGATACAGCTTTTGGTTAAGTTAATCCTCTCTACCACATAATAAAATCCTATTTCACTAATGTCTTTGAACTCCTTTTAAAAAAATTCCTACACATGTATTCTGTTGTTCTGTTCTATCTGAAAGGGCCAGAAGTACCAAAATTAAGAAGGGAGGCATCCTAGGAGCCGTAGCAAAAGGCATAGCTTTTTGTCATACAGACAGTCTTTCCATTCCTTCCTTTATTCCATCAAATTATTTACTGAGCACCCCCCCCTCCCCAGTAACTAATTTTCGGCAGCTGGCACAGCTCTGCAATCAATTCTTCCGTAGGGATGCGCGGAGAGGGTCTTAGCTACTCCACACAGGTGTGCAGGAGTCCCAGGTCTCCAGTTCTAGTGAGCGGGAGGACCTTTCACAGATCAGATGCACAGAGGGCAGGACCCGGTGCAGTTGTGCGGACCCAGCCCAGATGCCTTACAAATGAACAGAGGGACGCTGATCTCCACGCAGATGTGGAAGGAAGAGCCTTGCTCCCCGCACCGCCCCCCCGTCCTGTTCAGAGGACACCACCCAGAACCTGCTCTGTCTCCACGCTGCACCTTTGGGTCTGGCACAAAAACTGCTTCCGCCCTGAGCGGCGGGGTCCACCTGTGCGCTGGAGCCCGCGGGGCAGACTCCGCCGTGGGTCAGAGCTTACCCTTCGTCGATTCCCCGCCGCTGCTGTCGCCGCTCGCAGCCGGGTCCCTCCGCCGCAGTCCGGAGCCCCAGACCACCCGAAGGCGCTCCCCACACCCTCCTTCCCACCCGCGCCAACCTGAGCCCCGCGCAGCGCGTTCAAATTAGCCGGGTCGGCTCATCCCCGCTTCCCATTGGTTCCCGTCCGGACCGCTGATTGGCTGTTTCCTAAGTAACAAAGTACAAGCTCGGAGGTGGCGGGTGCAGTCAACTGTGCGCCTGCGCACTTGCCCTTCCTGCTTGCTGGTTTTGAGACCGTCTCTGGCTGGCCTCGCCAAACCCACGGACACCTGTATGGGGCTCGGGTACTGGGAAAGCGCGGCCCCTTTGTCGTACCTGGGACTGGGTTCATCACCAGCTGCAGCAAACAGATACCGAACACGTTTTCAAGTCTTTTTCTGTGGACTAAGACGGCGTCTACCCATTCAAGAGGGACATTTTAGCCGCCGTCCAGGGCCTCTTCTCTCTCCGCGACGCTCCAAAGAATGGACTTTGAGAACAACCTTCAGATGGGAAAGCCATCAGAGACAGAGAATGGCAATTCCACCCTTTCAACGGTGTCAGGAATACAATGAACTGATTGTTGAATACGAGACTTGGCCCCTTAGAGCACCACTGTCTACATCCTTCATAACCGCCTGTTTCTTGGATTCCGGTAGGCCAACCTCATGCTGATCCTCAACACTGGAGGTTGTGGTGGTCAAAGAGAGAGCCCTGCATTGAAATCAGGGAGCTTGGTTTCAGCCACAATTAGTGCCGAGACCTGGGAAGTGTCAGTTTACTCATCCATAAAATGGGGTGAATACCCTGCCCTTCCTTCTCACCTAACACAGCACGTATGTGAAAGTCCTCCAAACCCCCAGCATTTGGAAGGGGATAGCTTTGTATGAATCTGATCAGGATGAAACAGGTGGTGGCCGCCAGGAGCTTGCCAGTTTCATTCGCCTGATCTGTCCCCACCCTGGGCCAATGAGCAGGTCTGAGGTATGTGAGAGGGTAGGAGGCAAAATTTCCTCAAGAGAGTGGAGTCACTGTTTAATACCCGGTTGATTTGACCCAGACTCTTCATTCACCTACCTGGACCTCCCTTGCCTGATACACAATGGATTAGCTTTGTTGTTTTGGGGGAGAATAAAAAGAAAACAACAGAAAGGTGCTGTCACTGTAAAGCTACAAGAAAACCAGGGTATTCTTGCCATCTGCACTACCCAAGAGAAATACAACTGTTAAAGAACAGATTCCAGTTTAGGGGTCCCCTCCCCTCTCACAGGGGTAGGCGTTTTTTTTAAAAAGATTTTATTTATTTATTTGACAGAGAGGGATCACAAGTAGGCAGAGAGGCAGGTGGGGGGTGGGGGAAGCAGGCTCCCTGCTGAGCAGAGAGCCCAATGTGGGGCTGGATCCCAGGATCCTGAGATCATGACCTAAGCCCAAGGCAGAGGTTTAACCCACTGAGCCACCCAGGCACCCCAGGGGTATGCATGCATTTTAACAGAGGTTCAGGGTGTAGTTAAGGGCTTGGGGTCCCCAGGAGCCACCAAGGGAACAAGTTCCTCTTGTGTCCTTGTCAGACAGGTCTTACCTTGGTCCATTTCTGTTTTGGATAATGAGCTGGAGAAGGTGAGGCGAGGCAGAGGGCAGAGGCTGTCCCGGCTGTGGGCAATGGGAAGGGGACACTTAGCTTGTTGCAAAGATTAGAAATAATGCAAGTATAGCACACTGCAGACATCCGGTGAAATGGTCATAGCTGTTCTTGTGTTCATTCTTCCAATAAGTATTTATTGGTGGGCCCAGAAGATAGAGTGGAGAGTGATAAATGCCACCTCCTACCTTCATGGAGCTTGCCAGTCTATGGGAGAAAATAGACAATTAAGCAAGTACTAAAAACGATGTGATATATGGACTATAACGAGAACAATAGAGGGGGTTGGGGGAAAGTGGCATGCAAGTTGGAGCAAAAGGAGCTGTTCTTTGGATCTCAGAAGTCAAGGGAAAGAGGTTTTGCAGGCATGAGAGTCAACGGAGTCCGTGATGTTGAGAAGACTTGGTAGGGCATGCCCAGGCCCTCCTAAGGGAATAAAAATGGAAAACCCCTGGGTCCTATGCTACAGATGTTGATAAAGGGAGATTAGCCTGGCTTGGGCCTAATCCGAATTTCGAGGCCTAGAACCCAGATGTGAGGGTTAGGTGAAGAATTTTTGCCCTCTATGGTGGCAGGTGTTTCTGAACTGATACGGCCAATATGCTGTGAAAGGCGACAGGCTCTCTGCTCCTGTGAGGTGTGTGGATATCTTACGCTCTGCAACAGGCAAGACCCCCCACCCTAGGTGCTCAGAGGAGGCCGGGGGCGGGGGGCACTCCTTTCAACTGCACCCTTCTCACTGCCCGTCCTTTGCACGCAGGCGTGGCAGTCGCTGCTTCAGATATAGAGCGATTTTAAAAGGTCCTTTAACCAAGTCCGAGACCTTGTTTAAGGTCTGGCCTAGCACGGAAGTCAAGCGCAATGAGGATTGAAAAGTGTCCCCTCGTTTTATCAACAAGAAGGTCCTCATAGGTGGCCTTGGCAGGAGCAGCTTCAGAGAAGGGCAGCAGCCGGAGAGGGAAGTGAGAAAGGAGTAACTACTCTTTTAAGGCATCTGGCTGTCCAGGGGAGCAGAGGAAGGAGGCAGAGGCTGGAGGGAGATGTGCGGTCAAGGGAGGATTTTTAAGGAGACGCGTAAATGATGACGGAAGGGGCTAGATACTGAGGGAGCTGCTGAAGAGTAAGAAGAGCTGTAAGGATCAGTTAGAAGTCCCCAAAAAGGTGGGAGATACAGTGATCAACCACTCCTATTAGCTTAGCTGGGACTGAGGGGTTTACCAGAATATGGGACTTCTGGTTTGAAAACCAGGACATTCTTGGGCATACAAGGACAGATTTGGTCATCCTGATGGGGGAGGGGGGCTTGGATGCAGAGCATAGGGGCAGGCTGGGCCTTGGAAGGGGGGAACTGCTCTCCCATGGAGGCAATGGGGGGAGAGGAGAGGCCCAGATGCAGAGAATTTTGTGGATTTTACAGTAGAAATTGGTGGGAGGTAGGAGATGTGATCACCCATTGGATAATTAGCTTCAGGCCTGACACATAATGGGTCCTCAGTGAAACTGGCAGAAGGGATTAGAAAATGGATGGATCGGGGGCAGGTGTCACAGGTTGGGTCCTCTGTGGAGCAGACTGAGGCAGGGATCATGGGGCAGGACGTTTACTGGGGTGTGCTGTTGGAACAAACAGGTGTGGAAGAGAAGGAAGGGAAGCGGGACTGGGCAGAGGGTTTCTTGGGTGTCTCTTGGAATCCACACAAACAAGGACCTGACCCACTGAAGATGTTCAGTAATGTTGGAACAAGCAGAGCAAGTAGAGACAGGCGGACCACGGCCTCGAGATATCCCTGTGTTCTCATCCCCAAACGGAGGCCATAGAACAGAAGGTGGGGGTTGGGGGAGGTGGGGGAGAGTCCACGTGGGACACAGGATAACTCAGCACGCCTTTTCTCAATACTTAGCTCCACATCTTGGGTACGCCCAGCAGACCCTTTCCCTAGGGCCCCACATTCACTTTGGGGTTACTGGGGTGGGTGAACACCTTCATCTTCTTCTATGATCCTCATCACCATCCCAGGCATTGAAGTGCCACCAAAAGATGTTTAAATCACAGGGCTCAGGGGACTTGGGTGGTCATGCTAGTAATGCATTTGCATTTTGCTTTATAACTTAGGAAAACAGGTTCTTAAGGCACTATCTCACAACGATCCTTCAAGTAGATAATTTGACTGGCCCCGTTATATAGATGAGGAAACCGGGGCTCACAGAGGTCACATGTCTTTTCCAGAAACACCGAGCCTGGCCAGGACTTGAACCCACTTCTTCTGTCTCCACTTGCTCCATGTCTACCGTTTTCTGCTGTCTCTGAACCAACCTGAGCAATCCTTGCTTCCTCTCGGGGTCTCCGTTTTCCCGGCTGTGGAATAAGGAGTCACCCTTTCGGTGGTTTTGATTCTCAGTGGATGGGACAAATGGGGAGCACGTTGAAAGCAGGTAGTTCCCCCCTTTTCCCCTCCAGCCCCCAGCTGCCACCTCTCAGGAACCCTGCTCCCCCTCCCAGTTCCCCATATGTGCAGACTCTTCACTTCCACTTTATTATCACCTCATTTGTAGGATTTTAAGGTTTGTTACCTGGAAGGGAGCGGGGAGCTCACACCTCCAGTTCCGCTTTTCAAATATACCTTCATTGCTTGTGAAAATAATCTTATTAACAGCATCTAACCTGCTACAGCTTATGGGGGCACTCAGATAAATAAATGCTGAAGGAACCAGGGCAGGGGAAACAGCACGGCTAGCTGGGGTAGTGCGGCCTTTGGACCCCTGGGATTTTCTCCTGGCCCTTGGGGTCCTGTGAGGGTCGCGAGAATGCAGGTGAGGCCCCGGGAGCCTGGAGCAATCGGCTGTCTTCTCTGGGCCCTTGCCTCCTGCCTCCTCCTCTGGCGTTCAGAGATCCTCCGGGGAAACAGCTCCCATGCCTCCGTAGCTCCCCTGTCTCCTGGATGCTTGTCCGGGATTGATTCTCCGGGCAGCTCCCCCTCCGAGCAGTAAATGGAATATCGGTTACCAGGAGTGAGGCGGGAGGCAATTAACCCCCAGACCTCGCCATGGCAGATGTGTTTGTAGCAAGCTGATGCGGCGAGCTGAGCGCACCTGCCTTGCCGTCCTGCAAAGTCATCCAATTAGGACGGTCCCCAGCGGTGGGCTCCTGCTGTCCCCTCTGGTGCCCATGACCCCAGAAAGCAGGGCAGCCCCAGCCCCTAGGGCTAGCAGCTCGCTGGGCACAGGATGGCCTACCGTTCCTTGTGTGGGTGAGCTCCAGGCCCACCTCCATCCTCGTACCCCCTGGCAGGGACATTATTCATTAATTAATCACACATCTTTCTAAAGGGGAGGCAGTCTGGGGAGCTTTCTTCCTTCCTCCAGAGTGGGACCGCCATTCTGCCTGGGCAGCCTCCTTTCTACCACCCAGCCAGCCCTGCCCTCCTGGAATGATCTTGTGCCAGAAAGCCCTTGACTGAGAAAGGGGAGAGACACAGGCCCTGCTTTCAGGGAGCCCCCAGTCTGAGGGGAGACACAGCTCCTGCTCTCAGAGACCCCCCTAGCTAGATAAAGAGACAGAGTTTGTCCTTCAGGGAACCCCCAGTCCCAGGGGCTGATTTAGAATGCCCTCGTTTAATAGGAAAAGCAGTATCTACCCTCAGAGCCACTGAGGAAAGCCACAATCTCTGCATCTAGGACTCCCCCCTCCCAATCCTGGTCTTAGTGAAGATACACACCTTACCCTCTACTTGTTCAAAAACACTGTCTTTAAGGACCCCCAGTCTGATGGAGGACACAGAGATCTTGCCTTCAGGAAGCTTCTCATTTCTGATGGTGAAGACACAGTCCTTGCCCTCGGGTATCTCAAGTCTGAGAGGAAACAAAACAAAACAGACTTTGCCCTTGGGGATGCCCTGTCTGATGAGGGAGACACTTTCCTAATGGTTCCCCTGTGGCTGAGATGCTGCCTTAGTGACTTTGGGTATTCCAGGTGCCCTGCAAAAGAAAAGAAGCACTTGGCTTCTGTCCAGTCCTTGTTGTGCCACACACTTGCTGCATGACCATGGGCAAGTCACAGATTTTCATCAGACTGTGATTTTCTCATCTGCAAAATGGAGATATGAGGCCCATCTCTCAAAATGACATGAGGATCTTCTGGTCACCAGAAATCAAAGCAAACAAGCCAGCCAGGCACTCCCTACAGAAATGATTAACACGCTTTTTACTGTAGCAGAGGTCCCAGACCAGTCCTTGTTGTCTCGGGGGGGGGGGGGGAGCCCTCCCAGGCATGTGGCTGTGTGATTCCAGGCCAATGTGGCCATTAAAGAATCACAGGGGGCTGTGGGTGGCACTGGGGGCAGGGGGAAGCGCCTTCTAATCTAATCACTTTTCCCGAGGAGACTCTCATTCCAGCCAGACCTGCCAGGGGTTTTATTGGGTTTGTGGGGACCCGCGGATTTCAATCTCCAGACCCCACAGGGAAGGAACAAGCATTAAGCTAATTTTATTAAATGGCCACAGCTGGCAGTAGGGGGAAGTAGGGGAGAGAAGGCAGAATAAAGAAAGTCATTCAAGACTGCCAGCCATGACAAGGGTCCATACATGGGGCCTCACTGGGAAGGAGGCCACCCCTCCTTCCTGTCTCTCCAGCTGAGCCGGCTGGGGGAGGGGAGGCCAGATGGGACTTTTCCTCAATATAGAGCCTTGGGACTCTCCAAGAGGCTCACCCCAGGATTGCTGCCCAGCACAGATGCCTGTAAGTACACCAAGCTTCTGTAGGGCGGGGGTGGGAGTGGAAGGGCTGGGCCCAGCAGGGACAGAGCTGCCTCAAAGCCATTCTTCTCCAATTCTGCTTTAAGTATCCCAAACCTTTATGAAGTATGGCATCCCGACGAAGAGCAAGGTCTTTGGTTCAAATACTGACATTGGCCTTTTCCTAGCTCTGTGACCCTGGCAAGTTATTAACCTCTCTCAGTTTCCCGATCTGAAATGGGTAAGATAACAGTGCCCATGTCATTGGACATGGGAGCATTTCCTGCCAGTCCACCCCCCCACCTACATATCTATGAGATAGTATCCATAAGGTTGTCATGTGGTACCTGACATGGACTGGGTACTCTCTAAATCTTAGCTCTTTTTTTTTTTTTAACAGTTATTCATTTATTTGAGTGAGAGAGCACGCATGAGCCAGAGTGGGGGAGGGAGAAGCAAGGGGAGGGGGAGAAGAGAATCCCAAGCAGCCTCCATGCCCAGGGCTCAATGTGGGGCTCGATCCCAAGACCCCGAGATCATGACCTGAGCTGAAACCAAGAGTCCGGTGCTTAACCGGCTATGTCCCCCAGGTGTCCCTGAGTATCAGTTATTATTATTTAGCAATGTCCTAATGCCAACTGTTGTGGGTCCCAGTTATAGGAGGGGAGGTCGGCTGGGGCAGGACAAGGAGAACTCGGTGTGTTGTCTGGAGCCGGGCTTCTGGGATTCGAGTGCAGTCACAGAACTTAGTGACTATGTCACATGAAGCAAGATTTCTGACCTCCCTGGAAGAAGAACAAAATCTCCTCACCCAGCCTCTCAGGGCTCTCGGGATGGTTGAGTGAGACGCCATTACTGGAAGTGCTGTGCGAGCTTTCAGTGACGTAGAAATAATAAAAGCTGCGTTTATTGGACACAGACATGATACCTCTCGAATCCTCCTCAGTCACGCAAGGTGAGTCTTGTCACTTAAATTTTATGAGAAAACTGAGGCCCAGAGGTGAAGCGCCTGGGCCAAAGTCAACCAGTTTTCGGTGCAAAGTGTGTTCCTGTCATTGCTGTCACTAACCCAGAACTGAAAGAGGAGGGACTTGCCCAAGATCACAGACAGTGGTACCGGACTGAGAACCGGGGTGTCCCAGTTGAGACCTTGCTGATGGCGCTTTCAAGGACAAACAAATGGAACTTTTCCGCCATGGAAGGTGATGATGGAACTGGGCTGCTTCCCATTTCTGCTACCCAGGCTGGAGCAGCTCAGATTCTAGCACCTGGCTGCCCCCAGATCCATGAGAAACTTCCATCAGACCCCTTTCCTTTCTGGAACAGGGCAGGGTTTGTGGTCCCCTCCTGCAACTCCTCTCCAGGGCACAGACGCAAAGCCAGCGGGGTGGAAGTGTTTTTATTAGAGCTTTGGTCAGACGGGGCGCAGCCGGGCTGGGGCTTTAGCAGGTGCTGGGACGCAATCCGGCCCCAACCCACCCCTCTCCCAGGAGGCGCCACCCTGGAGCCGGAGGGCAGCTCATCCGAGCACGGGAAGGGTCCCCGCCGAGACCTGTCCCCACTCTGGGGCCGGCTGGCGAGCAGGGTGGGCCATAAACAGTCCTATAGTACAAATGTACAGCGCGAGCCGGGGCGAGGGCTGTAGACACCGCCTCCGGCGGACCGGGACGGGGCGCGCTCTGGACCCGGCTCTGCGGTGAGCCCGCAGGAGAGCCTAGCCTTCGGCCGGGGCGGTGGTGAGGGCGGGCCGGGGGGCGTCATAACCGGGATGGGCCGGCAGCCGGGGCTGGGCAGAGAGGGGTTGGGTGGTCCTCAGCCAGCCGGGAGGGGAGTCCCGGGCAGGGGTGTGGGCGGACGGACACGGGACCGAGAGGGGCGCGGGGAGCTCAGTCGGAGTAGATGATGAAGCCCGAGAATGTGCTGTATTTGTTGCTGTTGCCGCCGTGCGCTTTGCCTCCGTCCAGCTTGATGAAGACCTCGTCGCCCGCGTCCAGGTGCAGGATCACGCTGTTGCTGGCGTAGTCGTAGTTCTGGTCTGCGTCCTGGGCTATGGCGCTGGCCCGCACCTGCGGGGGGCGGTTAGGGGTGGTGTGTGTGAGAGGGTAGGGGGGAGGAGGGAGAGAAGTAGGGTCGGGGAGGGAGGGGGACTGTCAGAGGTACGGAAGCCACGGGAGGGTGGGGGCAGCGGATCTTGGAGGCCCTCAAAGCCCCGCCTTCAGCTCTCAGCCGGCTTCTCTCCCATCACCCCCCCCCTCCCAATGCTAACTGCGTGTTTTGGTACCGGGTTCTAGAGGAGCCCAGGATTTCTAGGGCTGGTGTCATCTGGATCTGAATTAGGAATCGAGGTGGAGTTGGCCTCCTTAATGCCTCTAGGTCTTTCCCTCTGGCCTGCTGAGGCCCTCAACAATGCCTCCAGGATGTCCCAGCCTGGACCACCCTCCTTGCAAAGAGGAATTCTCTGGAATACTAGCTGATGGAGGACCACCCCTTCTCTCCTTATCATTCCTTCCTCTCTGCTTTAACTGTACCAATAATGCCTTACTTTTCAGCCATACCCACCTGTGCTTGCATCAGTGGATGGACACAAGGGTGCTCCTTGGCCCCAAAGGCCAGGTGGCTAGACAAACGCTAGCTGCTACTAAGCAACCACCCTAGCACCAGAACCCAATCTTTCAACTCTCGTCTGTAGTTCATTCTGGAGTCTTTCACAGTGGAGCAGTGAGAGGGAAGTCCTGGTAATTACTTCTCCTCCCAAGGCTCAGTTTGAGCCTGCATCCTGGTCTCCAAAGAGCTATTGCTACATAGCCCTAGACTATTACAACCACCACCACTCCACCGACAGAGGACTTCTGGCTCCTCTTATCTCTCACCCCAGGGTGGTAGAAAGGAAGTAGGTGGGAAGAAGAGACATCCAGGTTTTACATTTTTCTGTGACCCTCAGTCTGATCTGATATCCTTGCTGTCCTTGTTTTGGTGGGGGAGGGAGGGACAGGCAGGACAGTGAACAAGAGAGCCCCAGCCTTTGGGTGTGAAGCCTGCTGTCACTCTTGGGGGCTCTAACTATAATCATAAGATATCGAGGGTGGGCGGTGGCGGTGGGCAAATTCCCTCAACGCATGCTTTTTCCACAACTGAGGCAACCCAAGGCCTGAGCCATAGGATCTGGGGCCTCTCCAGGATATCCTGGGTGGAGAACGGGAAGAGAGGGGCCATCTCCAAGGTGCAGGCTTGTGTTGAGGGGTTCCCTCAGCCCGGCTCCTCAACAGCCCCTCTCCACCCTGCCCCTACCGTGAAGGCAGCTCTCCCCCAAGGGCTGAGAGTCTGGCCTGGCCACAGGCAAATAAGGGGAAGGGCCCCATCTCCTTCTTGGGCGGGCAGCAGAATTGCCAGGTCCGCTGGGCCACAGTTGCTGACTCAGCAATATGTCCGCAACAGGAGGACTCAATGCATTTGCATGCGGTCTGCCATTTAAAGTCCAGATCCTTCCAGCCCCTTCCCTCCTCTCAGGGAAGGCACTGTTTGGGGGGCACTTAGCTAGGAAAGCTCGCAATTCAGCCAAAGGGAGAGAAAATCAAACAAGGGGAAGGCGCTGTCTGTCTAGAAGTTCAGTTTTTCTGTTTAGAAAATGGATAAGAAGATCCCGCCTCACCACTGCAACCTTTATAAAAGCCTTTGGTGGTGAAGAAAAAAATTTTAATCTTGATGGGGCTTTTGTGCTACTAGGCAAGTGCTCAAAGCAAGCAGCCAACTTCTGTATTGTTCCCTGGGCCCTAATCCTCATAGTATTTATTATTACACATGCATTTCATTATCTTTGCTAATAAATTACTACTAATAACAATTATTTTTATTACCCAGATTAATTTAGCCTTAACTCATTAAAACAATGTGCTTCTTAATAGCCAAATCCATCAGAATAGAGTCATCTGTCATCGGGGTTCTCCTGGTGATATGACAGGCGTCAGAACAGTTACGCTTATGTTTATTATTTATTCATCACCATGATTGTTGCTGTGATTATCCTAATTATCCATGGAGGCAGGGAGAATTTATGCCCCTCCATCCTTAGACGGTGGGGGATCCAGGAACAGAACCCAGGGGTCCTGATTCTCTGCCTGCGACTGGAAACGGTGGAGGCATCCAACTCCTCCTGGGGGCCAAGGGGAAATTTGGGGACTGGAGGTTGCCATGGAAGCAGGAAAGCAAGTCTGGGACTTGTCACGAGGGGGTGCTGTAGAATCACCTCTGCGAGTGCTTCCCGAAGGGAAACTGAGGCAGTGGTCTGACCAGGGCCCTGGCAGGAGGAGGGGGAGAACCCAGAAAGCATGCCCCTGCCCCCGGGTCATGCTGCAGTGTCAGAGGTGCAGGAAGGGCTCCCACAGGCAGCCCACCGGGCTCGCTGGGGACATGTGCTGCCACGCACTGACAGGGTCCCTACTGTGCTAGGCACAGAGGTCTGCACCCTGAAAGGTATTCAAGGCTAGAAAAGGACAGCAGGAGCCCCTCTCCCACTGTTGGGCTCCAGGCTGGGCTCCAGTGAGGCCTTTCCACGGGAGTCTTCAACTCATACACTCCGCCCCCCAGGCTCTGTCTGAGCCCTTCCCCATTTGTAATACACACACCTTCCCAAAGCCCCTGCCCTGGACGGTTTGCACCCTGGCCATGGGCTCTGGCCCATTCCCACACAGTCCACTCTCCCAGCCCAGTTTATTAGTTTCCTATCTTCCCTGACCCATCTGAACCGGGGACCCTTGAGGCAGCTGCGGGGAGCTTACCTCACTCAGGTAACCCCCAACTTAGAGTCCCTTCCTGGGGCTCCTCAAATCCCATGTCCTAATGACCAGGGCTTGGTGCTATCAGGCTGTGCAGTGGTGACTCAGGCTCCCCTTAGGGAGAGGGACTGGTGGCAAGGATGAGGGAGGTGGGGGGCCTTGTACCAGGCAGGAAGGTAGTGTCCCCTCCCCCTGTCTTGCCAGGGAACAATTTCAGCTCAGCTTCCTTGAGGAAATTCTGGAAGCTTTTCTGCAGGCGGAGAGCCAGAAAGGAAAAGCACAGAGCCCAGCATTGCCTCTGGTCTTGAAGTCAATTGAGGCAGAAGCCCCTCTGTTCTGTTCCCATCCATTGCCTAGGGCCGTGCTTCTTTCTCTGCTCACTTGAATGTCCTCTTCTACCTCTAAGGCAGACTTTTCCTACACTTGATCTTCTTATTTTCTCTCTAGACATGTCTCCTTATCTTGGGGACTGCCCCGGGTTTGCCATCTTCTCCCTTGACCAGGTTGGTCTGAGTTGGGGCAGGGCCCACTGAATCATTCCCTCCAGCTAACACGTTTGGGGACAGGAGTCACCAGCTGGGCTCCCAGTCCTCCTTTAACACACTAGTTGCTGGGGTGTGTTGTCGTGTGGTTGCCACTATCCCCCCTGCACAGACCGCGAGGTCCCTGAGGGCAGGTGGAGCTGCCCCCTGGCTACCTAGCTCTGAACCTGGCACCCAGTAGGGTTCAAAATGAATATGGGGGATGACTCGAGAGATTGAATGAGTCTCTTGAGCTATCTGGAAAGACAAGTCACAAAGGATGTAGAGGAAAGGGGGTGTAGACCCCCTTTTTTGTGTGTGGATGGGATGGTTTGAGTAACTTAAAATGCTGGGTCTGTGAAACCGTTAAAAACTAGTAGGAAAAAGCCACCTGCTTTTTCCTACTAGCCTGGGGTCCCATCTCCCATGAGTACCTCCTTGTGAGGCTCTGAGAATGCCTTGCCCCTGCTGACGGGGAAAGGAGAGCCTTTGAGACAGTTTCACCTCCCAGTGACTAAAGCAAGTGCCCCTGTCCAAGGACACATCACCTGCAGGGCCACCTCTTGCCTCATCTCTAGGGCCCTGCTGCAACCTTTCCAGGTCACGCAAGGTCTAGGGCCCACTGGGGGTCTGGTGACCAGCTCCCTCTCCAGGCAAAATGGGCCCTCAGTCCCCTGAAACCTCATCTCTGGGCCAGCCCAAACTTTCTTTGGGAAAGGAAGACATTCCATTGATGAAGGTGACATTGCTGCATCCCTTATAGGTGATTAATAAGGGGAATCATGGGGCTGTCTGCTGAGTGAGCCCTCACTGGACACTGAGGCCTCCCATTGGGTCAGGAACCAAGGACAAAGAGGAGAGATGCAGGAAGCCTGACAGACACAAGTGGGAGAGAGACACTCAAGGAATAAAGAGGGGTGTGAAGCCCAGGGAAAGAAGCCAGAAACCCCAGAGAGGCAGATAGGACTGGCGGACACAGGAGAGAGCCAGGGACGAGAGAGTAGGCAAAGAGGCAGGCAGGAGAAAAAGAAGAGGGGGTAGACTTACAGGTGCCTTGTAATCGTTGTGCTGACTCCCATGCCTGTCCTTTCCCCCACCCCCAAGCCAGGCTCTGCCTCAGGGTAATACTGCAGTGGGAAGGGTTCCAACAGGGTCTTGGGTCCCAGGCGTGGGAGATTCCTTCCCAACTCCCACCTCCTAGCTTTACTCCAGACCCTTGCTAGTCTCCTTCTTCCACAGGAATGCTCTGCCTCACCCTCCCACCCCACCCCATCCCCATGAGCGGGGAGTGCCCTAGGCCACCGTGGTCTAGGAGCTCTGGAAAGGGAGGGTGTATCAAAAGGGAAGGCAGCTGGGCAAAATTGTCACCCTGGGGCAGGGTTAGGTCGAGGTTGGTCCTGGAGGCGGGGGAGGCAGCAGTTTCTGAGAGCGCCATGCACTACCTCCCCAGTTCCCCGATCTGAGTGCAGGCTTGAGTCTCTGAGATGGGGATAGGGGACGAAGAGGATCCCCAGACACTCCTGGAGTCAGGAGCTGCAGCTGCATGATCCAGGGAGGGGGAGTTTCCACCTCTTTGCCCAGCCTCAGGAGGAAAAACTTTTCCCCCCAGGCTGCTTTCTTATGCCTGCCCCTCTAACGCAGCGGGCAGCCACTGGGATGTCCCCGGGTTTTGCAAGGGTGTCGATTGGCCCAGGGGTCCCTTCTCAGGGTCAGAGGCTGTATTGCAGCTAAGGCTTTGCGCCCCTGGCTCCCTTTGCCTCTGTGACCAAAACGTCTTGCTTTCTCGGCTTGCGCGCCTAGCGGTGCGCCTGGACGCCCGCGGGCGCCAGAGGCTGCCTTTCCTCAGAGCCCATCTTTGCCCTCCCCTAATCGCCCGCTGGTATCAACCACAGTCCCAGCTCCCAGATAGCGCATCCCAAGGGCCAAGCCCCCAAGCACCAGTCCGCGCCTCTGGGAGAGCTGCGCCCTCGTTATTTGGTTTTATCTCCCGCATTTCCATGCTGCGCGCGGGTGCCCAGCAGCGTCTGCCTTGCAGCCAGTGCCCAGGAGCCGAGGAGTTAGTGCCAACCGGTCCACCATTCCCGCATGTGATGCCTAAGCGGGGCCGCTGTAGGGTCTCCACCTGTGCCCGCTGGTACCCATACGTCCCGGGCTCCCTGGGTGCCCTGCCCCCAGGCCAGCCCCATGCCCCCGCCGGGCCCACCTGGCCGTTCTTGCAGAGGTCCGCCCACATACTGGTGCCGTCGCCGCCGCGCATGAGGACGTGGTAGGTGAAAAAGTAGGTGCCGGGAATGTTGCACGTAAACTTGCCGCTGGTCGCGTCGTAGTTGTTGCCTAGGTTGGTGACCACGTCGTCGAACTTGAGCACCTCGTAACCCTCGTGAGGGTTCTTGAGGCCAGCGTAAAAGGCCACGCGTGGCACCGTGGTGTAGGTGGCCGTGCTGATGGCGCCACTGCCTCCTGCACCCGGCAACCCGGGAGGGCCGGTCTTGCCCGGCTCACCCTTCTCCCCTGGTGGCCCCACAGGACCCGGAGGACCTGGGTCCCCAGGGGGCCCCGGGGGGCCCGGCTTGCCTGTGCGGCCCGGCTTCCCCTGGGGGCCCTGCACCAGCGTGGAAGGCGGGGGCGCGCCGCTCTGCTCGCTCAGGGCGTCGCCGCCGTCGGGCCGCGCGCCGGCGCCGGGGCCCCGCGCGGGGTAGGGGTCGCATACCATGCGGCAGGTGCCCAGCATCTCATAGTGGCCGTCCGGGCCGCCCGAGCTCACCAGCACGGGGATGAGCACCACCAGCACCAGCAGCATCACCACGCCCGCAGCGGCCGCCAGCAGCGTTTTCCGGCCGGCGCGGAGCCTGGGGAGCGCCGGGCCGCCCGGCCGCGCCGTCGGGGCAATGGTGCCGGCGGGCGGGGGGCGCGGGCAGGGCGCCCGCGCTCAAGGGCGGTCCGGCGGGGCTGCGGGCATGGGGCCGGGCCCGGAGCGCCGCGCTGCGCTGGATGCGCCGCCGAGCCCAGCCGCCGGCTCCTGCCTCGCGCCTCCCTCCCGCTGCGCGGCCGGACTAAGAGCCGCGGCGGCCGCGTCCTGCCCGGCTCCTCCCGCCTCCTAGCTCTCGAGCCACCGCCCCCTCCGCCCCGCCCCGCCCCGCCCCACCAGCTTCGCGCGGCTCTGCGCCCGCGAGGGGTGGGGCTGTGGGAGGGGCCGGCACCTAATTGGGCCGCTGGTGGTAGGGCTCTGCCCACCGAGGGGGGCGGGGCCGCGGGAAGAAGGCCGGAGCCGGGAGAGGAGCCGGGAGGCTCAGGGAGCTAGAGACTGAGATTCGGAAATGGGGAGGATGCTAGAGTCTGAGAAACTGTAGAGTTTCCTACAGGGAAGGGGAGAGTAGGGGCCAAAGACCGAATGGAAGAGAGGGCCACAGGGAGAGCTAGAGAGCGCCGAGGGAGACGGAGAGGAGAGGCCTCGAGTGTTGGTTTTAAAGAAAATCAAGAAAACCGAGAGGAAGGCTCTAGGGGCCACCGCACGCAGGGGGTGGAGGCCGGGGTGGACGGTTCCCCAGTCTGCTGGGGACAAAGAGCAATTGAGGGGCGTATAGAGTGGGGAGCAAAAAGGGACAAGGAAGACGCTGAGAGGGAAGAAGCGTAGAAGGCAAAAGGGAGATGGGGAGGGGGCCATTCTGCATTCAGCCCTCCCAGACCACCCATTCAGGAGACCTGGGGGTCATGTGCCTGTCGGGGTGCCCGGTGAGATCCCGAGTAACTAACAGCCGCTACCCCTTCCCTTTTCTGGATGCTGGCTGTTCCCTGACCCCGTCTTCCTCCAGGAATGGCGGGATCTTCTAAGCATGCCATCTTGCCTCTGCCCCTTCCTCACCGAGCTCCAGGCCAGACAAGGCTGCTTTTTTCCTGGGGGGGAGGGGTGTCCTCCATTTTCCTCTGATCACTCCGGTTGTCCCTGCTTTTAGACAAGGGAGAAATGAGGGCCCTAAGAAAGTGGGCATCCATCCCACTTCATGTCTTCATTCTGACCAATACAAGCAGTCCCTGGGTGGTAGCTCCCTTTTCCAGCCTCCAAAAGGGGAGACTGGTTTCACCCAGCCCCTCAGCTCCTCCACCACCCTGGCCTCCTCAGCAGCCCCCTGCCTCTTCTCCCCATCAGGTTGCATGAGGCCACCCTCTTCCTCAAGTGCAGTAAAGTGTTTAGCTTGCATAAACGGAAATGTGTCTGCTTCCATCAAAATATTTGTCACATTATTTGAGGCCCCATTCATGCTGCCCCACATTTTCTCCTTCACCCTCCTTTACCCAGCCCACCAAGGAGGGCTCTGCCTCCAGAGGCCTCTGGTTGCAGCTAAAGGATGACCCTCCAGCCTCTTCCTCTTCTTCTGAGAGGTCCCCCTCCCACCTCCCACTCTCCTAGTGCTGACTGGTCACAACTGTTCTTATGGTTCTCTGGCTTTCTCTACCCTCAGATGAGACTGCTTACCCCACGCAGCACCGGAAGGAGGAAAAGGACATGAGGATATCAAATGAAGGGCTATGAGAGAGGGCTCTGATGGCAGAGCCCAGTTGGAGGGACCCCCGAGCACCAAGGAGGGAGTTAAATCAATTCAATAAATAGCATTTATTTGGGGCTTAATGTGTGCCAGGCTCTGTATTGAATGCTTTACATACATGATCACACTGGAGCTTCACACCAAGCCCTAGAGGTAAAGCCCATCGTTTTTCTCATTTTACAGATGGAAAGCCGAGGCTCTGGCAAGTGAAGAGATTTTTCCCAAAGTCACACAACTAATAAGTGGTAGAGTCGGGATTCAAACCGGCAGCCGGACTCCCTTCCAACCGGAGCGCGACTGGGTCTCCAGGTACGCTCAATGCCCAAAGGGAGGAAAGTGTTAAGTCCGGGAGGAGGGGGGCGCTAGGCTGTCTGAGGAGCTAGACCTCCCAGACTCCGAAAGAGTCGTCTTCAGCTGTCAGCCGGCCTCCCGTCCCCCACCTTGGTTTCCCCCAATATGTCTCTTCGTAAAGTGACAAGGCTGGTGACCCGAGGGACAATTGCGTGGCCTTTAGCGTGTGATTTGCACAGTCCCCCTCCCCCCAGGTTCTCACGCACATGGGGCTCTCCCCTGCTGTGCAGCTGGGACTCGGCTGTCACCCACAGCCCTCCCAGGACCGGCCGGGAAAGTGCGGCGGACGCCCCAGGCGGAGGACCAGGAGGGAGCGCCCGCACTGCCCCCCCCAACCCGGGCTCTCGCCCAGTCCGTGGGGCGGGCTCCGCGCGGCGAGGCGGCCTGCCCCCCGCCCCCCGAAAGAGCGCCGGCTCCCTGGCGCGGTGTGGCGTCTCTGTCAGCCCAGCCGGATTCTCCCCGCTTCGCTGGAGTGGAAAATAACGGCTTCAAACTTTGCAGAGAGGAGCTGGTGCCAGCACTTTAATTAACAGCCATCTTGGCCTGTGAGCCTGGGCCACCGGCTCCGGTCTCCCCCAACCCCCCGCCCCACCTCGGCCCCGCCCAGGTCCCCACCCCCACCCCGGGTGAGGGGAGACGAACCCCCACCGCTGTATCGGGCGTCCCTTTTCCTTGGGGGAAGTGAGGACCTGGCCGATTGCGGGACCAGCGATGCCTTGGGGGATGTGTGCCCCCCCTTTTACTGACTGAGGACCCTCCCAGTCCTCCCACTCCACCCACCCCAAATTCGCTAGAGCTTGGTGGTTGAGGATTCTGGAATTAGATATCTGTGTGTCTGTCCCCTCTGGTGATTTTAGGATAGTCTAACCTGCAGCGCCTCAAGTGTCCTTCTCCGGAAAAAGGGTTGTGAGAATTCAATGAAGGATCATGTACTGGAAACACTGGGCTCAGTGTCTGACCCCGGTTAGGCCAGTAAATGGTGGCTAATATAATTATTTCACCCCCAGGCTAAGAAGTCCCTTCCACCACCCTAGGCCTTGGGTCTTCTTCTCCTGACATCTTCCTACAGGTTGCTGTGCTTGGCACTAGGATAGGAGGACAATGGCCTATGCTTCCAGATTCAGAGACAAGACTAGATGAGTGAAGAAGGACCCCAGGTGTTCTGGCTTTCTGGCCTTTTCCTCAACCACCTGCCAAGGCCAAGGACCCGGTTTATAGAAGGGGGAAGACATGAGCCCTGATGGAAGGGATGGAGAACAGCATTATCCCTGGCTGCGATGTTGCCTGTGCTGGGGGCTGAAGACCCAGCTTTTGCTCCCGTGAGGGGGAGCCCCCTCACTCCTACAGCCCCTGTTGTTTTGGGGGAGGGTGCTGGGCATGGCCGTGGTGTGTGGAGGGTGCGGTAAATTGAGCAAGATTCTTCATTTCCACATGGCTGGCTTTAGGAAACCAGGTGGCTGCTCTGTGGTATTTTGGGGTTCTTTGAATGAATGTGAGTGGGTGTGAATGTGTAAGAGATGGTTTGTGTTAGCGTGTGTCTGAGTTTGTGAGTGATGACGGGGGTGCTGTGCCCTGAATCATCAGACTGGGAAATTTGCATTCATTTGTCCCCTTCTTGCGAGGGAATGTGGTGTGGTTGGGCTGGTGTGCCCCCCAATGAGGAAGACCTAAACCATACCCCTGAGGAGCTCACTCTTTGACAAGTGACTTAGGCAGCAAGCAACGGTAAATGTTATGATAGTTATTAACGTTCTCCCAGCACTTATTAAGGGCAAGATCTTGTTCTAAGCACTTTAAGTGGATTATCTTATTCAAATTTAACAACCTATTATCCTGGACTTAAACTATTACATGGCTTATATCATTTAATATCAGTAACCCCATGAGGTAGGCAGTGTTATTTTCCCCTTTTTATAGCTGAGAAAAAAATAAGGCTTGAGAGGAGGTTTGCACTAGGCTTTATGAAGTACAGATGAAAAACTCCATGCCCAGACCACTCCCGGAAGACTTCATAGGGGAGGTGTCACTTTTTTCCATCTGTCTATGTACCCAGGCATCCAACTTCCATTCATTCTATAAGCTCATATTAACTGACTGTCCACCACATCTCTTGTTATCACAGGACAAAGTGATGAGCGTGCAAAGGCTTCTGACCCTTTGTAGTTTACACTGTATGGCAGGAACCTGGACAAGCAACTGCTTGTGTAGCTTGACAAGCTGCCTGGGAACATGTGGGGTGCTGTAGGAGCATGCAGCAAGGTCAGCTAAATTCAGCTGGAGGGAGGCAATCACGGGAAGCTTCCTGGAGGAGGCGACATCAAGTTAAGCCCTGATGAAAAAATGGCAAGTTGAGGAGGGAGGCCACCTGAGGTGGAGTTAAGAGGGAGGGCACGAAAATTATTCCAGGCCTAGGGAACAGCTTGCAGGACATTGTGGGCTGTGAAAAGGAGTGTATCATCCATCCTAAGGGCCATTAGAAACTACTGAATGGTGTTGAGTGAGTGATATAATCAGATTTGTCAGACTCTAGGTGACAGCTGATTGTGGCCTGATCTTGATGTCTTGATGGGATAGGAGTGGGGTGGGGAGCAGGAATTTCCAGGTTTCCAGAAGGATCTTGAAATTTTATGAAATGATTGAAGATGGACTAATGTTTTTGTCGTCACCTGGGAACAGATGTACATACTGTATTTCATTTCATCCTCCCTGGAAGGCTAGGGAATAAGCATCATCATCTTCGCCTTGGACATGATGATGTGGTGGCTTAGAGAAGTAACTTGCTTGGGATCACACAACTGGTGAGAGAGAGGATTAGAATTCAAGTCTGTTTGACCCCAGGTAGGGGCTCTTTACCACCAGCCCAACAGGCATTTTCCGTTGGTAGGAAAATCAAGCAAAGGCACTTGAGTGAGAACAGCTTGGATAAAGGTCCAGCTGTATAAAAGGCATGTTTTTGGTTTTGGGTCGAAGTCACTGGCCTCGGGTCCTGGCTTGGGCAGGATGGAGAGCTAGAGCAGGAGACAGGCTGGCTCTCTCTAGGCTGGTAGGCGGTGAACTTGCCGCGTGTGTTTAGGGAAGTCTCATCACATCTTTAGGGCTTTCATGTCTTCCTTTGCACTGGAGAACTGTCCAGGGCAGCCCCAAGAGGCTGCGATTCTCCTATTAAAACTCTCCACTGACATCCATTAAAATATTTAAAATCCCCTTATTACCTTTTAACTCAGACACTTTTCCAGATCCTCCATAGGAAAAGCCTCCATAATTTCAGCCCCCTTTGGAGAGGGAACGTTTGGTCAGAAAGTACGGGAGAATGCAAGTTGTATTGTGATTTGGGATGAAGGACCAGGACACACCTCAGTGGGCTGAACCAGCCTGGGATTAGGATTCCTTGGTCTGGCTGAGTCTCAGAGGCTGGTGAGGAACCCTCTTTAGGAGCCCCTCCCCCAGCCCCATATCTGGAGGAGAAGTGAATGGGATTAAGGGGGGCAGAGCCCAAGCACCCAAGTCACAGTCAGGTTTTCACATGTTCCTTCTCCAGAGAAGTCTGGGCTTTGTGCCTGGGGGATCCAGAGACCTGCTTCTCTCCCCACCTCAGACCAGCAGCCGCCTGCTGCCTGTCCCAACCCAACACTGGGGAGACCCCCGAAAAGCCCCGGCTGTGGGACAGGAGACCTAGTAGGAGGTTCATCTCCCCTCAGCGCAGCCTGCATCTCCCGGCTTCATGTATAAGTAATGAGGTTCTGTAGCCCCAACAGGAACCAATATAATGGCGGGTGCACAGGGTCAGCCGGAGAGACAGATAGTAGGACGCGGGAGTGACAGGCAGCGCAATTATGCTGAGCCTCTTGCAAAGGCAGCAGGGAGAAGGCCCCCGCCTGGCCAGCAGGGTCTGCTTGCTTCTCCCCTCCTCCCACAGGCATTGACTATTCCAGAACCCCCTGCTCCCAGGCCAGGCGGTAGAAGGCATAGAAGAAGGGAAGGACTGGGGAGAGGACAGGGGAGCAGGAACTGGGAGTTGGGCAGCAGCTGGTTTTCCTGGGTTCTGGGGAGAAAGCTTCCTCCTCCCAAGATTGACTGGGGAAGGTCTTTTCTTTGGAAGCCCTGTCTCTTCTAGGAAAAAGCTTTCCCGTATTCTTACTCCAGGGGACTTAGAACTTAAGGTCTGGAAAGGTCTTAGAGACCTCTCCTTTGACAGACGGGGAAACTGAGGCCCAGAGAGGAGAAGTGGCTTGCCCCAGGTCATACCTATCCGAGGCAGAGCCAGATGGGAGCCCCTTGAGCTCTTTTTGGGGCCCCATCAGTGGGGGTCGGGAGGCAAGGGGAGGAGGGGCTGATTACTCACCCCTGTACTAGGTGGTCCCCACAGACCCTTTGGGGGCATTGCAGAGGTTGCCGCTCAGAGAGGTCTGAAGGCTGGGTGTGCGGGTTGGCACTGTCTGCAGCACTATCCTTGGAGGGTCCAAATCAACCAGGGGGAGGGGTGGTCCAGTCCCTTGTCCGTATTCGGGCGCTCACATTGGAGCGCCTCAGCTCTGTATCTTCAGTAACTGAGACAGGCTGTCTGAGGTGGCATAGCCCCGAGAGCCACGGAGCAGGGCGGCGGGGCCTTAGTAAATGTTCATTAAACCAATACCCCGAACAGGGCCAGCTCCAAGGACATGCGATCTCACTGTCTCGAAGTTCTTCACAATTTTTGAATGGAGTTCCACATTTTCCTCTTGAGCCTGGGTCCTGGAAAGTACATCGCTAGTCCCGCCCCGAAACAGAGATGTGGTTTATTCTCGGAGGGGCTCCCCTGGCTTTTCCCTGCCTCAGCCTCAGCCCAGGGTGTCCCAAGCAAACGGGAGCACAGAGCTAGGAGAAGTGGGCATGTGAGGGCATCTGAGGGTCTCTGGCCTATAACGGCTAACTGTGCATGGCAGGGCCGGGGCGGGTTGGGAGAACCTGGCTGCTCTGACCTGCTAGTGTCCCTCTTGTCCATAGGCCTGCACTTTGCCCGTCTGTCTATCTGTATGTCCATCCTGGACCCAGGTGGGGGGCGGGGGTGCAGGGTGTGTGGAGGTGGGTTCCAGGACACAACTGCTGGTCCCAGCTGGAGTTCCCTGTCCCTGGGGGAGACATGGGCCCCTCTGCTGGTGTGCACCCGTCCCCTGCTAGGGCAGAAGGGGCTGGCGAGGGGTGGGGTGGGATGGGAGGCTTAATTAGCAGCTTGAGCCAGGCAGCAGGCGGTGGGCGCAGAGCAGGCTGACTTTTCCCGCTATAGATCTGCTCTCCAGGAGAGGCACTAGCTGGCTGGTTTAGGCTCTGGCTGGGCTATTTTAGGAATATTCTTAACTCTTCCCCTGCCACTGTCATCACCGGACCTCTCTGCCAGCTCCAGACCGTCCTCCTCCTGATCCCTCCTCCCCTGTCCCTGCTTTTCCTCTCTGGCAGCTGAGAAGGTCACAGTTTTCCCTGAGGTGAGGCCAGATGTTTTTTTTTTGCCAAGGAAAGCTCCCATTTCTGGCCACCTGAGCTTCCCTTTTTGCCCTGACCTGTGTCTTCTCCCTCTTGTCTTCATTGTGGCTCTAGCCTAAGGAGACTGGCAGATTTTAGCATTTCCCTAGCTCCTTCTCACCCTGTGAAATTGCGCTGGTTCGGTTCTCTGGCCATAGGGAACAGCTGGCCTGGGCCCCTGGGAGAAGATGGGAAACCACAGTCATGGCCTCTACTCCCTGCTTGACTTTGACTTTAATGTCCCATTAGGGCCAAATTTCCAGTTGGGTGTCCCACACAAGCAGCCAGGACCCCACAATGTCATGGGATACCTGCTTCCTACTTTTTTCTTCCACTCCAATGCCTGGCTTCTTGGACAAATCTAGGCCAGGACACAGGCGTTACCTGGGCAAGGCCAAGGGAAGTCCACTGGGGCCCAGGAGGGTCTACCATTAATAACTTTGAAATTCTAAAATAAATAAATAAATAAATAAATAAATAAATAAATAATAAATCTGAAATTCTAGTTAAGACAGAGGAAGAAATCTCAGCTGACTTGGCGCTGGGAATTCCTGTGTCTGTGCTGGGCCTGTTTGAGGTAGGAGACCCCGGTCACCTTGGACTTTGGTACCATCCTCCCGGGCACAATGCCTTCTGGGTCTAGGCATTGGAAGTCACTGCCAAGTGCCATTGGGAAAACTCAATTTGGAGATCCCGGAATATGACTGATGATTCCACAGAAGTGCCCAACGGCCTGTGTTATGCCTGATACTACACAGGACACCGGGAATAGATCTATAATTGATAAGGAATCTGCCCGAGAAGAGATACTCTCTTGGGCTGGTTCCTCAGGGTGTCTGACCATCAGCCTGGGCCATGGTGTTGACAAACTGGGACAAGTGAGCCCTCCCCAGGGCTGTCACCTAACATAACCTCCTCCAGGTCCCTCAAGCAGCCCAGCTCCCGAAACCAATGACTGGGGTAGAGCGTGAGGTCAGATGGAAATGCTTTACTCCTGAGGGAGGCTACAGAAGGGACTCTTGTGATTGGAATCTCCCAAGCTGCAGGTCCTCAGCCTCCAGTGTAGAAATATCCAGATAGATTTATCAAGGCGTCCTGGGGAAGATTTTAAGTTCAGAGAGACTGTACTCTCTAGGGGCTCAGGGAGAATTCTGTATCTTTTAAAAAATAAGCCCCCCTCCCTTTACCCCTAATTGAGAAACATTAATAGGAGGCAGGAGGCTTGGCCATTAAGGAGGCCCCCTCCCCCAACCCAAGATCCCCGACCCCTCTCCCCTCAGGTAGGGATGGTGCAGGGAGTCCTGAAGCAGAGGCCGCTGAGGAGATTTCTGGCTCCACCATTCCTGAAGAGGTCACACTGGGGCACACAGGCTCCCCTTTGGCGAAACGAGGAGCTGAACCCAGGGGTCCTGGCCGCCGGCCCCTCCAGGGCAGCTCTGCCTTTCCGTCCCCCACGTTCCCTCCCTTTCAGCTTCCAGGCTGGGAGACCCAGCTGGTGGAGGATATCTTGCTCCTCAGCAGCTGGGATTTGTAAATATTTATAGGAACAGGGAGCAGATCAGTGGCTGACAGGCCCAAGGAGCGGGCAGGGGCCCTGCCTGGAGCTCAGAAGCTCCATTCCCCCTTCCCCACACGCTGACCTGATTTGAGGGAGCCCAGGATGACAGAGATGGGGGTGATCAAGCTGGGGATGGGGCCGGTGGCCTCCACATTTGGAAACAGAAGCTCAAAGGATGCATTTGTGTCTCCACCACTGGGCTCTGCTTTCATACCGAGAGTTGCCTTCCTCTTTCCAGCCCCAGCCCAGCTCCCACCCGCTCGTGCACCCATTGTCACACTATTGTCACACTGACTCACCCTCGCACACATCCTTTCAACACTGATGTACATTCACGGTCTCATGGACTCATGTACATACACGCTCACACGTGTACACACACACTTTCTAACATCCACACTGATCTCACTCTCACACACACAAGCTCACACCTTTGCACACACACACCAACTCGCTCTCAGGATCCCCTGGGATTCCCAGGTCCCAGCCACTCCCCACAGGTCTTAATCACAGGTCCTGGGAGGGAACCTCTTGCTTCCTGTGTGAGGTGGGCTCTGTGTGTGTGTGTGTGTGTGTGTGTGTGCATTGGCCCTGAGGTCTGGGGTGAGGAAGAGGGAGGAGGAGTGGATAGAGGTGTGGTCCAAGAGCCATTCAGAGCTGCCACCAGCTTGGAACAGAAGCAAGACAGAGACAAAGGCAAGACACGGACATGGAGACTGAGCAGGCTCAGGACAGATGGGGCAGGAACTGGAGACAGAGGGCCCCCCTGGATGAGAAGCTGTCATATTCTTGCTCCATTGGCCTGTGAGACCAGCCCCACCCCCCAGCTGGAGCCTCTCCCCTCTGGACCTTGTCACTGTGACTTTGCTTTGCTGCTTGGGCAGCTGGGAGTGGTGACAAGCGGAGAAGACAGTGCCCAGGGCGGCTGGATGTGCCACTCTGGCCGGCTTGCCAACACACCCATCAGCACCCATCTCATCACCCACAGGGGCCCAGATAAGACCAGTGACCTGCTCAGCTGCCCTTACCTCACAAGGACCACCCCAGGGGGAGGGAGGCAACTGGACCCTGCTCTCTGAAAGACCTTGCCCAGGCCCCTGGCCACTGAATCTGAGCTTGGGAACCATGGGATCTCTCAGCTCCGGGGCACCCAGGACCCACCAGACATGGACAGGACCCTGTGTGTTAGGCAGGGGCTTGCGGAAGGGCTTGGGAAAGAAAGCCACTATGCGGAACCAAACATGTTTTTGGCATAAGCTTTTTATTTCATCTGCTTTTCCATGCACACGAATGATGTCCTCGTGCCCTGGGCCCCTGGGTGCCGTGTTAAATAATCATCGCTCTCGCCTAGGGTCTGTCTCAGGGTGTTCATTCTGGGGCATCAATCAGTCAGTGTGTGCTCTGAAGTCTGGGAATGACCATTTCTATAAAATCAGAAAGGCAAACAAATAATAATAATAATAAAAAGCAGGGGAAATGGCGTTGGCTGCTGTTTTCCTGTTTTTCAATTGTCGGTGCAGCCTTCCACCCAGTTTTTGACGTTCTGATTGATTCATGCTTTCACGGGTTCATTCATGTATTTGCTCAACAGCCATGATTCATCCAGGTGCCAGGCTCTGTGCTGCGTCCCGGGAGCCAGTGTGAAAGCCAGACAGGGCTCTTGCCTGTGCGGTATTTAGAGTTGATCGAAGAAGACAACAAATGCACAACAACGTATCATGCCCCCAGGAGGCCAGGGAGCAGTGTCCAGGCGCCCTGCCTGGGGACCCAGATGTCCTGCTCTTCCAGCTGAATGCTTGAAAGTGACGCAGAATCCTTCTCTCATCCCAGGGTCCACATTCCCTCCCCCCACGTCTGCAGGTCTTGCCTCCTGGGCAGACAGACCATCTGAGGATGTTGGACAGTGTGTGAAGGTGAGAATGACTCTCAGCTTGGACACTCACTGGCCAGGTGACCTCAGGCAAATCATTCTTCTCTCCCAGTCACAGTGTCCTTCTATGTTAAAAGAGTAACTAGTACCCATCACAGTGGTACCACCAGCATCAAATAAGATTTAAGTATCTAAATGGTGCTGACTCCTCTGACCATTCCTTCCATCTCAAAAGATGGTGCCCAGCACACAGTAGGACCTCAGCTTATGCTAGCCACCCCCACCCCACCCCTTTTCCAGGGTTATACACCGCATCTTTCTTCACCGGCAGAGGGGAAGAAGCTCGGGTGGAGGGTGCAGGAGAACTTGGGTGTCCAGGCATTATGAATCTATGCCTCATGCCGTCCTCCATGAGGAGCAGACACCCAGTTCTGCTCTGAAGAGAGCCTCCTCTTTGAGGAGAAGAGAGTGAAAAAGCCTGGCTTTGCCCCCTGGACTCTCTGAACATTCCAGAGGAACAGCCCTTTTCTTCATCCTGTTTCACCTCTCTCTGGCTCTCAAGTTTGTAATTTTTTTTTTAAGATTTTATTTATTTATTTGACACAGAGAGAGATCCCAAGCAGGCAGAGAGGCAGGCAAAGAGAGAAGGGGAAAGCAGGCCCCATGCTGAGCAGAGAGCCCGATGCGGGACTCGATCCCAGGACCCTGAGATCATGATCTGAGCCGAAGGCAGAGGCTCAACCCACTTAGCCACCCAGATGCCCCTCTGCCTCTCAATAAAAAAGCATCATTGTGGGTATGTGGTGGTGGTGAAGGTGGCGATGGTGGAGGTGATGTGGAGATGTTGGTGGTATTGGTGGCAGTGGAGGTGGTGATCGTGAAGGTGGTGTTGATGGTGATGGTGATGGAGAAGCATCTACCACCACCACAGTGAAGGTGGTGGTAGATGGTGGCAGATGGTGGTAGACAGTGATGATGGTTGGTACTGCTGGTGGTAGATGATGGCAGTGTAGGAGGTCAGTTCAGAACCCTAAGCTCAGATTTTGAGAGCTAGGAGAGAGCTCAGTTCTCGCTAATCCACTGAGGGCCTACCATGCGCCAGCCGGGTCCCATGGTACTTGCATCGTTTCCATAGCAATGCAGGGAGATCACAATCTCCTTTTGCAGATAAGAACACCTCGACCCACCAAGGGTTAGTGAAAAAAGGAAAAAGAACAGAAGAATTGCGCCTTGGTTGCACATTGTTCACAAACTTCCTCTTCCAGGAAGCCTTCTGGGATTCATCCCACACAGTTTCACTCCCTCTGACTCCTCTGACCATCCCTTCCATCTCAAAACTATCTCTCTGACTCTAATCTTGAGCCATGGTGATGATGATGGTGGTGGTGGTAGAGATGGCAGTGGTGGTGGTGGTGCTGTAGGGCCTGTGATAGTAGCTCTTGGATGATAAGAATAAGGTAAGGCCTCCTGGAGGGAGTGGGGAGCTTGGCTGATTGCTACCTTCCTCTATCTCTTTTCCTACCTCTTTAATAACAGCTACTATTTACTGCATGTCGCCCATAAAACAAGTGTATGCTCAGTACTTTATATGTAATCATTCATTTAATCTTCTCAATAGCCCAGGCACTAATATTTTAGAGATAAGAGAGCTGAGGCACAGAGTGGTTAAGTAACTTGCCTAAGGTCATGCAGCTAGAAAGTAGCAGAACCAAGACTCAGACTCAGCCACAGTCTCACACCAGCATCTCCTACATACAAGAGAGCTGGTGGGTAGAGGGTGTGTGTGTGTGTGTGTGTGTGTGTGTGTGTATCTGTTGTGTGTATATGGGACTTTAAGTCTCCACCGTCTTGAGGTTTCTATGGCCAAGCAGTGCCATCTGACTATCTTCTGGCCTGCATCTCTCTTGGGAATTCTGGCAAGGGAGGTGGGGATCTTGCATCTGTGGAAGGAGTCTAGGTCCCACCAGTTGGTGGTCACAGAATGGGAGAGCAGAGGACACTCTGCCTGGCCTGCTGCTGGCAGCTCACCCCAGTTTCTGCCTAGGGCTCCCGCCCTCGGGAGCTCCATCCGGCTGGCCTCCCTCCCTCCCAGGATCTCATTATATCCCTAAGAGAAACTGACAGCCTCAATATCTTACTTTGCAAATATAGTTTTATTCCTTCAATAAAGCCGCCTGCGCAGGGGAATGTTTAAGCCCCGCTCTCCCCCGAGAGCCTCATTTGAATTTCTAAAGTCTTTAGTCCTCCAGTGGGGCAGCCGGGTAATGAAAACGCAGTCGCTTACAGGGGATTCATTTCCTGTCCAGTCTGATCGCGGCAGCCACCGCCACCGCCATGGAGGAACTGGACTGACCCATGGAAAAGAGAACCACTGGCTAGCTGGATGCTGGGAGGCAGAGGGCAGAGAGGCCTTGGCAGGGACCCCTCCCCAGGATCTCTAGGCCCAGAGTCCCCTATACAGCATCTCTTAGACCAAAGTGCTCCCTCAGGGACCCCATCCACCAGCCCCTGGGGGTGAGGTCTGCTCCGGGGGCTGGACCCCCTCACTCCAGGACAGCACCTACCCCAGGCCCCCATGGGAGTCTCTAATTAAAGGACCGGCACGCCCCTCGGGGACTCATTAGGCCCGCTGTGCAGAGAACATTTAATCATTGCTCAGAGCATCGATTGGAAAATCAATTTCTTTGTCTCTCCGCACGCGGCGCTGGAGAAGTGGGGGGAGTGCTGACCTCCTTCTGCTGCCATGTAAAGTGCCGCACATTTAATCAGGGAACAGAAATCAATTAGCCACTTACGAGGTTGGCTTTAGTTACCGAGTCGGCAGGCCCGCGCCACGGCTCAGCCGCTGACAGCGGCGGATCTCTACACTCCACCAGGCTGGCCGCTCTGGGCATCCCACCAGCTCTCTGGGACCCCTCCCCATGCTGGACACCTGTCATCCAAAGAGACCCCCCGAGAACCCCGAAGCAGCCCTGCAAGCCTCTCTAAACTCCCAGTTCATGGTCACAGCCTCCCGGGCCGATCCTTTCCACTGCCCCAGATCTCAGGCTCCGCTCTGCAAACCCTGGAGGCCACAAGCACATGGAGACTCAGCAGACGCCGGTTCAAATCCCAGCTCAGCTCCCTGCTGGCTTCTGGGAGGCTGGGGTTGCTTTTGAACCCCTCTGAGCCTCAACTTCCTCATGAGCACTTTACTCATGAAACAGAAAGGATGACAGTCCCTGCCCCGGCAGAGGGCAGAAAGCCAAGGAGACCTCCCGTGGTGCCCACCACCCATTCTTCCCTCCTCTCTGTGTGTCCCCACCCTGCTGTGCATCCCCGCTGCCCCCTCACCTGGGATGCTGTCCCCTCCCCCACCCCCATGCCCTCCCCACACCTCTCCGGGGAGGGGGATGGGACATACAAGCTTCACGGCACTGTCTCATACACCCAGTTAGACACACCCAATTACACAGTGTTGTACACAGTCTGCATGCCCCATTACACACAGTTCCGCAGAGTCTCCCCCACAGTGACAGTCACTGGGCTCCCGTCCCCTCATCCAGGGCACACATCGCCTTCACACATGCAGCCCCGCCGCTGCTCACACACACGAGCACGCTGGCCTGGTGTCACCCACATGGGCCCACCAGTTTCACCTGAGGGCCCCCCACCCCACAGGGTTGCACACCAGTGGCGCACCCGCTCACGCGCGCACACGCACGCACATGCACACCCGTCCCGTAATAATATTAGACATGCCATTTCTTTTGCATGACAGTTCCAGTGGAGACGCTCAGAGCTGTCACTTGGATGAAAAATAATGCATAATCCTCGTCTTCCTTCCTTCCCTTCCCTTTCTTTCTTCCCTGTTTAATGAGCTCCTAAAAATATTCCTTGCTGTCTCGCCGAGGCTGTGGGCTAAGTGTGAGTCAAGCCTCCCACCCCTTCCCCTCCCCCTCCCGCGGCCCCCCTGAGTGGGCTGCAGGATGAAGGGGTCGAAGTCAGTCTCCGTGCTTGACCAAGCCCAGGTCAGGCAGAAGGAAGGCTCTTGCCCAGGCTCTATAGGTCTCTGACTCACCAACCCCCTTCAGCTAGCCCACCTGAGCTGGGACTGAGACACCGGTGGGAACAGGAAGAAAGGCAGAAGTCCCCTTTTGCTACCTGATCACCCTCAGCAATGCCCCCCACCCCGCAACTCCTGACCCATTGCCCACGGATGGCCCCGTCCACCATCCTGCCCACCTGGAAGGAGAGGCCAGCATGGAACCAAGGTCCAAGCTCCTTGAACACCTGCTTCATTGTCCTCCCAGAACTCAGAGGAGAAAGGAGGAAAGGCCTTCCCGAAACCCAAGCTTCTAGCAGCACGCGAGCCTGGCTCTGCTGGGAAAGTTGCAATTCTCACAGCTTCCTCCAGTTCATCCTTCAGGCCTCCCAGCAAAGTCACCTCCTCCCGAAAGTCTCCCTGATTCACCCAGCAGGAGATATTTATTCACAGTACAAACTGACACACTTTCATAATATTAAATTTACAGAGGAGAAGCAGTCATGCCTTATGGGAACTTTGTCTCTTGTGGGACTCTCTCCATCCTGTGTTTTGTTTCCTTGTGTTGTCACCCCCACCATATACTAATGCCTTCAGACTGGGAACCCAGCTGGCCTGCTTAGAGAGGTGGATGGATGGATGGACGGATGGATGCAGAGACAGAAGGATGGATGGGAAGTGAAAGAGAGGAAAGAGTTCAGCATCATGAGGTCAGGAACCTAAATGTTCACCTGACTACTGTGAGCATTTGCTGTGACTTTGGCAGAGCCGAAAGCCCTCTCTGGGTCTCCGTTTCCCTATCTGGAAAGTGGGAGAGTTGGGCCATGTGATGTCCAAGGCCTCTTTTAGCTCCGGCAATCCTCATTCTACAACTCTCCATAGCAACAGATGGAGAAAAGCTGTCTGTGGCCTCCGATGTCCCATCCCACTGTGCGAAGGGGCGGTGTGCTCTGACCCCCATGGCGGGAGCTCGAAGCACAGCTCTGGGCTCTATTTCCCCAGGCTCTGTCTGCCTCCCCCTCTCCCATACCAGTCTCCTCCATTCCATTTCCATGTCTTCTTTTCGTTCTCTGTCCCTTCTCTTGCTTTTTCTGAGCCTGCGTCCTACCCATCAGTAGCTCAGAGCAAGTGTGCCCCCCGCCTCCCTTCCTCTGCCTTCCCTCTCTCCCAGCCCCACCTGCATGAGGAGCCCCCTCCCCACGGGCCTCCTCACATCGTCCCAGCAGCTCCAGTCCCGAAAGGTTAAGCTAATAGCAGCTCCTTTCCCATCAGCTGCTTTTGTTTGCTCTACATAATTGCAGGAGAGGGGGGCCTGGAGGCGGCCCTCCCCGCGGTAGGGGTGGTAGCGGGTGCACAGGGAGGGGGCTGCGCAGCCTTGTCCCTGGCAAGGGGAGCCCGGTGAAGGTGGCACTTACGGAAATCAGACGGTAGGCTGTGCAGGCGCTGTTCACGTGGGACAAGAATTGGGCAGAAGTCCCAGCCGTGGCCGAGCTGCCTGGAGAAGAGGAATGGGGTCCACAGAAGAGCCGCCGGAGAGACAGTTACTACCCCTGGCAGGGGAATCGCAACAACATAAGTAACGTTTACCAGGCAGGTAGCCACATGGCAGGCCCTGTATTGAGCACCTCCTGCCTTGATCACATTGTTCTTCCCAATGATTCTGAGAGGCAACTGCTGCCCTTGGGCCCATCTCCCCATGCCTTGTGCCCATTTTACAGGAAACTGAGGCTCCAGGAGGTTGAGTCACTGCCTGAGGTCACAAGTCATGGTCTCAAGCAGAGACTGCTCCTAATCATTCCTGCTCAGAGAGGGTCAGCACTCGCAGGGACCTGGCAGGCCAACCCACTCATGGTCCAGAGGGACACAGGGTAAGTGACTTGTCCAAAGTCCCAAAGCAAGTTGCCAGAATTCGGCTGTGGATTCAGGTCTGAGACAGAAGGGATTGTTGCACCTTCTGAGCCGAAATCCCCTTGGGAGATGTCTTGTGGGCGGGGTGCCTGGGTGAGGGGAAAAGAGGTGGACAAGGCTGGCCTCCTGGGAGGTGGCATGTGTGCATGCACGGAGGGCCGCCTACGCAGAGAATGTCCCCAGTCTGCCAGGAGGGGGCAGGCCCGGCCTCCTGCTGGTTTGAGTATATTCAATAATTCATCAGGGACAGAGAGGAGCCGGGAACAGCAAGCAGAAGGTGGGGTGGAGAGTGTCACAGCAAGTGGTGGTGAATGGAGGCCAGCCCCAGGGAAGCTGGAGATGGGAAGTCCTCGGGCTTGGTCCTTGGGCTTGGGTCCTCAGCCTGAACCTCTCCCTGCAGACTTGGCACCCCCCTGGCCTCCACGTCTGCCTCCAATACCAGGTCTGGGGCACTGCCTTCTCCTTTAATCAGGACAACCTGCCTCTCTTTCTCTCTCTCTCTCTCTCTCTTTCTTTTCCCCTCAAAGATTTTATTGTTTTTTTCTCTCTCTTTTTTTTTAAGATTTTATTTATTTATTTGACAGACAGAGATCACAAGTAGGCAGAGAGGCAGGCAGAGAGAGAGGAGGAAGCAGGCTTCCTGCTGAGCAGAGAGCCCGATGCGGGGCTCAATCCTAGGACCCTGGGATCATGACCAGAGCTGAAGGCAGAGGCTTTAACCCACTGAGCCACCCTAGGCTACCTTAGGTGCCCCTAAAGATTTTATTTTTAAGTAATCTCTACACCCAACGTGGGGCTTAAACTGCCAACTTTGAGATCAAGTGTCGCCCACTCTACCGACTGAGCCAGCCAGGTACCCCGGGACAACCTGCTGCTTGCTTTCCTCTCAAGGGATGAAGGCACTCGGAGCAGGCACAGTCTTTTTTTCCCTTTGGACTTGGGGGCTTTTGAGTGGGGTCTTCCAAACTCTGCTGGACACTTTCAGTCCGGGGCACTCCGTGCATCTGGAAGTCGGGAAGTTTCTCTTACAGAGAATGACCTGCTTTTTGGAAAAACTTCTGACAGGTGGTCAAACTCCATCTCTCGTGACTGCCGCATGCAAACCTGGTGCTCCCTGCACATGTGCCCACAAGCCTGCAGCTTTGCCCAGAGCTGGGGTGCTGCCCAAGAGCTGGAGCCCACCGCCCACCATGGATCCCCCTGCACCCCTATCTGCAACTCAGGGCACGCCCCCCCACTCTCATCAGCACTGCTGGTGGTGGTGGGTAGGGAGGCAGCCGTGAAGGGCCAGGTGAGTAGATGGCCTTATTTGTATTCTGGGCGGCCAGGAGGTTCTGTGGTTTTCTCCAGAACTCCATCCTCTTCCCCCAGCTCCATCTTTCGAAACTTCTCCAAGCAGCATCAATAATGGGAATCGATTCATCAATAAGCATCCTGGCCTTGAGGCCCACAGCCCCTGTGGAGTTTGGCTACATCTCTAAGCACTTCAGCTCCCTGCCCTCCCCTTATCCCCTTCACTCCCCATCACTTTTTAGAGACCTTGACCTGCCTCTGGGTCTGCCATAATCCCAGACATTAACCCCCCACCTCAGGCCCCGGATAGCTTTGCTTTGACAAAGGCAGGAATGTAGCTTGGGACTGGAGGAAGCCCTGGGGTAGGGAACCAGGGGCTGAACTCGGTATTGCTTTATCATGCAACATGCAGAGCGGGAAAGTGGGTGCCATGCCACAGCCTCCAAGCACTGACCATTCAACATCTACCTCTTAACGCTGACTAGCCAAGTGACCATCTCCAGCAGTCCTGACCACCTTTTGACCCACCCACAACCTCCCAACACTGCAACACTGGTGGCCCCACCCAACTAGCTCTTCAATGTCAACCATCCATCACTGACCGGCCACAATGACCATCACTGACTAGCCATACCTAATGGCCCAACATCAGCATGTTAATACATCCTTTCTTTTTTTTTTTTTTTAAGATTTTATTTATTTATTTGACAGATAGAGATCACAAGGAGGCAGAGAGGCAGCCAGAGAGAGAGGAAGGGAAGCAGGCTCCCTGCTGAGCAGAGAGCCTAATGCAGGGCTCCATCCCAGGACCCTGGGTTCATGACCCGAGCCGAAGACAGAGGCTTTAACCCACTGAGCCACACAGGCGCCCCTCATACATCCTTTCAACACTGGCCACCCATACCAACATCTTTATCCCAACATCCAGTAGTGACCTCAATATGGAGTTCCCCAAATTGACTACCCCAAACTAACCACTCCAATCCAATCTCCACTGGCCATCTGACACTGTATCCAACAAGGACCCTACCCCCTACCACTGACTGTCATCTGTTGCTTTCTGCCGGATCCCACGCTTTACCTACCACTCTTCAGACATCTGCTGGTCACAGCTGGACTGCCCTAACCCTAACTGGGCACATAATCCAAACTTTCTCTGGCTCCTGGCACCTGTCCTGTCAGCCAGTGGTGGACTGTTGTGTCTCTAGTCTTGCCCCTTTTCAGCTGACCAGGCCCTGAGGACTCTTCCCAGCTGGCACTGACCAGCAGCAGAATTTGGTTGGGAGGGTTTTCCTCACTGTCTCGGGGCTGTCCCCAGAAAAGTCTGGCTGCTGCTTGCTGGGTGCCTCCATCACCCCACCCCGCGCACCCCCAAGCCAGGGTGTTCGTTACTAGGAGTGACAGTCTGTGGAAGGTCATGGTTCTGACCTGGACTGATCTCACAGGGAAAGCTCCGAAACTGCTCCCTTCCATGCGAGCTCTAGGGGGACGGTGGCACCGCTCCCTGCCCACTCCCTTCCTGAAGCCCGGGAAGGGGTGGATGGTGGGAGCTCAGGGTGAAGGAGTTAGGGGCAGGCTCTGAGGAGGGGCGGGGATAAGGTGAACTGGAAGGTGAGGGGTCTGTAAGGGCAGCGGACAGATGGCCAAGGGGAGGGGTGAAGAGCTGAGGAATGGCGGGCAGAGAAGGGGATGCGAGGCGGGAAGGGGGTGCAGTCTTCGGCATGGCGGGACTGTGCGCTGCCCCGGCTGCTCCTGGTCCCTCCTGGTTCCCTGCTTAATGGAAAGCTCCGTGGAGCCTCATACAGAGTGATTGCTTATGATCCCCCTTCACCAAGGACTTGGAACCAGGGCCATTAATTAGACGAGGGAGCAGCTGCTCTGGGCTTAGGGGCCAAGTGACAGGAAATCATTCTGTCCCTGGAAGCTCTGGCCCAGCCCCAGCCTCAGGGTTGGGAGGCTCTCTGTCCATCCTCATCCTCTGTGGGGCTCGTCCAGGGACCTGTGTGTGCCATCCGTGGTACCCTGACTGCCGCTGACATTGGAGCCAGAGCGCAGCAGACCCCACACCCCAGGTGAGAAACTGGCTCCTGGATTGGACTCTGAAATGGGCATCCATGGTCAAATCATGTCCCTTCCTCAGGCCTCAGTTTCCCCATTATTCCAAGGAGGATGGCTGCTGCCCCCACTGCCCTGAGGGGTGATATCTGGGCTCCTCACTTCTTCTCCTGGGGCCTGGCCAGAGACCCCTGTAACTTGTCCTGAGCCGAAAACGAGGCTGAGTGTGATGCCTTCTCTTGGCTTCTCCACCCCTTTCCTGCTCTCTAGCCTCATCTCAGGGATCCAAGGAGAGTCACCATCGTCCCCTGGCACAAAAGCAGGGTGGGCTTGGGGTCCCCTGGGTCACAACAGAGGATGGCTCAGGGGAATCACAGGGGGCCTTGGGAGCTGAAGGAGTTGGAGACCGAGATGAAAGGCAGACTGAGGTCAAGATACCTGCCCGTTCCAGATGACGGGGCAGAAATTCCTGGAGTGAGGCAAGGACAGCCGTCCACTGTTAGAACATGCTGAGCAGGGCGAAGGGGACAAGATGCCGCCATGGTTCTTTCCAGCTGCAGGGGTTTCTGAGGCAATGAGTCTACGGCTGACCAGGCAGTATCTGTGTGCTGTGCTGTCTGCTGTGAGAGGGGGCATGACGGTCATGGTTAAGGTGTGGCTCCTGGCACTCAGACCCTTACTGACCTGTGGAAGAAATGGGACTCCTGCCCAAGAAATCCCAGGACTGCAGCCTTCACTGAGCCTTCTCATGAGCGCGCGCGTGCGCGCGCGTGCGCGCGCACGGAGACGCCAGGTATGAATTTCTTTAGGGGAAGCAGAACCCCAGAAGGCTTTTGACAGCTTGGCAGGTTTGGGCGGGAAGCAGAGTTAGTCTGGGTCTTCAGGATGGCACAGGGCATGGACTGGTGGGGAGGAGTTGGAGAAGAGGTTCCAGACGGAAGGAAGAGCCTGTGCAGAGATATGGAGGGGCTGGAGTGGGGGGGCAGGGGAGGGCAGGCGGGACATGTAAAGAACTTCGAGGAGACTGGAGCTCGGGCAGGAGGAGGAAGACTTGTTAGGAGGCCTCCCCAGTGCTCTTTCTAGGCATACAGGTTATTTTCTGATTCCTGCATCCAGGCATTTGGTGTGACTGGTGTGTGTGCTTAAGGGTCTGATAGGGTAAATGAAATATGGGTCATCCTGGAAAAGCGGGTATTTTTGGTAGTGGAACACTTTCCTCTGTGTTTTCCTCACCCCTTCCCTGGTTGCAGATCATACCAGTTGGACCCTGGGGTCAGCCTCCAGGAACCTGCATCCCCAGGGGTGGAGGGGGCTCCCCAGGACCACAAGGCCCTAAGGGGCACGGGGGCTCTGGTATCTAGCTTGCTGACTTTGCACGCCTGCCCTTTCCACTTCTCTAGTTAAAACCCAATCCCATTCTTGCTGGTCCCAGGGCTCCCCCCAACAGGACAGAAATCAATGAGCAATTTGCTGCTATTTGTAGATCCTCTTTCCCTGCCGGCCCCCAACCCCAGCCTGTTCCGACCAGGTTCAGCCCTGCCTCTCTCCCCAGTCCAATGGACTGACATGGTGCCCAGCCAAGCAGAGCTTAGTTCTCAGTACCTGGGGGTGGGGGAGTCCCATGGCCCGGTGGGGGACAGGGCTGGTCCTTCACCTGGATACACTCCTGAGAATCTAGAGGGAATAAGGACAAAGCAAAGCAGCAACCCAGGAATCTGTATTTTTTAAAAAATATTTTATTTATTTATTTATCAGAGAGAGAACGAGAGCGCACAAGTTGTGGGGGGTGGGGGCAGCAGGCAGAAGAAGAAACAGGCTCCCTGCTGAGCAAGAAGCCTGATACCAGACTCGATTCCAGGACCTTGGGCTCATGACCTGAGCCAAAGGCAGATGCTTGACTGATCGAGCCACCCAGGTGTTCCAGGAATCTGTATTTTTATTTTTATTTATTTATTTATTTATTTTTAAATAACTGACATATTGCTCCTTTTATTATTATTATTTTTTTTTTTTTACATTTTTTTCCCCCAGGAATTTGTATTTTTAAAAAGTCCTTCAGGGGATTCAAATGGGGCTGGGAAATTAAATGCATTGGCTGCTGTCAGCGTTCCTTACACCCGCTGGCTGTGTGCCCTTACTTACCCTCTCTGTGCTTCAGCATCCTTGTCTGTAACATGAGGGCAGCAACAGCTTTAGCCTTCTAGGGCTGCCCAGAGGATTGCTGGAGAAAATGCAGGCATAAAGCTTAACTCAAAGCCTAGCACCCAATAGGCATTCAAGAAACGATTTATGAGGGGCTCCTGGGTGGCTCAGTCAGTTAAGCATCTGCCTTCTGCTCAGGTCATGATCCCTCGGTGGTGGGATGGAGCCCTGAGGTGGGCTCCCTGCTGAGCAAGGAGCCTGCTTCTCCCCCTCCCCCTGCTTATGCGCATGCTTTCTCTTTCTTTTTCTGTCAAATAGATAAATAAAATCTTGAAAAAGAAACTATTGATGCTAATAGCAAGGACCAAGGGTTCTGAGCACGGCACACTGGCCTCTCCTGGGGGTTCCTGGGTGGGTGACCCTGAGGCCTGCCCCAGTGCTGAGCACCCATGCCCCTCCCATGGCACTGGAAGCGCAGCACCGAACAGTCCCCTGGGTGGTGGGGAGGAGGGGCCTCTCGGTGCGGGGCGGGGGTGGGGGGGGACACGCAGGCTGGACTTGATCCTTAGAGGTGGAAGAAAACAAAATACTAACCCCCTCTGGGGATTCCTGACCCACTAAGCAGGATGTTGTGAGTCAAAGAGGGGAATCCCAGCAGGAGACTAGACACTCCCAGGTGGTCAGTTCCCCAGGTTATAGGGAAAGCCACAGACAGCCTGAGTGGGGGGGTGGGCAGTAAGGCGGAGGAAAGCTCAAAGCTTCCTCCAGGTAATCAGTTCTAGATCCCCAGGTCTTTCTCCTCCTACTCACCTGCCTCCCCACTGCTCACCTGCCACTATCTCAGGAGACACAATATAATAGTTACAGGTATGGATTTCAGCTCTGCTTACCTGGGTTTCTTTCTTCAATTTTATTGAAGTACAATTTACATACGACAAAATGCACACATTTTAAGTGTTCAGTTTGATGAGTCTTGACAAATTTATATGCACATATAACCACCACTACCATCAGGATATAGAACATTTTCATCATCCCCAAAAGCTCCCTCATGCCCCTTCCCAGTCGATCCCTAGCCTCCCCCCAGCCCCAGGCAACAACCGATCTGCTTTCTGTCAGTATAGATTAGGTTTGTCTCTTCTAGAGTTTCATATAAATGGAATTATGTAATATGTACTCTTTGGTGTCTGGCTGCTTTTCACTTTTCATAATGTTTATGAAATTCATCCCTGTCGTTGTTCTGTCAGTAGCTTATACCTTTTTATCGCCGAGTCAGAGCCCACTGTATGAATATGTGATCATTTGGCCACTTGTTGACGGACATCTGTGTTGTTTCCAGGTTTGGGCTGTTTGTGAACGTGTGTGTACAAGTCTTTGTGTGAATGCATATTTTCATTTTGCTGGGGTAAATACCCAGGAGTGGAACCACTGGATCCTATGGTCATTGAATGCTGAACTTTATATGAAACTGACAGACTGTTCTCTAAAGTAGTTGCACCCTTGTACATTTCTGCCATCCTGTAGGAGAGTTTTAGCTTCTTCATAACCTCTCCAACGCTCAGTGTGGGCAGACTTCTAATGGGTGTATAGTGATATCTCATTGTAGTTTTTTTTTTAAGATTTTATTAGTTTGTTTGACAGAGAGATCACCAGTAGGCAGAGAGGCAGGCAGAGAGAGACAGAGAGAGACAGAGAGAAGCAAGCTCCCCGCTGAGCAGAGAGCCCGACATGGGACTTGATCCCAGGACCCTGAGATCATGACCTGAGCCGAAGGCAGAGGCTTAACCCACTGAGCCACCCACGTGCCCCCTCCTTGTAGTTTTAATTTGAATTTTCCTGTTAATGAATGATGTTGAAAATCTTTTTCATGTGCATACCGGTCATTCTCTATCTTCTCCTGACCATTTAAAAAATGAGGTAATCGTCTTGTTCTTGAGTTGTAAGAGTTCGCTGGATCTAATTCCTTTGTCAGATATAGGTAGGGTAAATATTTTCTCCCAGGCTGTGGCTTGCCCTGTTATTTTCTTAGCTGTCTTAATCTTGATTCTGCTAGTTCCTTGTGTGCAATCTTGAGCTAGTTGCTTAGCCTTTCTGACCCGTAGCTTCCTTGTCAATAGAATGGGGATAATAGTATGTATGGTACAGAGGTGTTATGCCATTTAACTCAGTTCCTATATGTAAAATGTCTGCATGCAGAGGAGGTCCTCGACTCATGTGAACATCTCTGTCGTTTTTTTTACCAGCAGTTAAGGGCCTGGCCTTCACTTCTCCCATGTCTGGTCCTGATGGGGTAATATGTCTTTTCTGTCCATCTGGCTCCTGAGGATCCCACAACCAGCCAAGGCAGGATGACTTGTGGTATCATCCCTCGTGAATCTGGGTCCCGATTCATCCTGTATGTTGACCTCACACAGACTGGGAGACCACAAGGTGTTGGACTAGCACCATCCTGGAGCTTCTGAGAGAGAGAAACTGTATGTCCTACCTTTGAACCCACAGTGAATTATCCACACCCTTCATCCCTCGGTCACAAACTTTACATTAGTGCATGTAGGCAACCCCATCACGTTCCTTCTGGAAGGTTCTGGAAGTGTTCTGGGAAGACCCAGAACACTTGAGCCTAAAGTGAGATGCAGTGTTCGCCGACTCCCACCCCCACTGCCATAGATCAGGAGTGATGGCCTCACTGGCCAGAGCATGTATAATTCAGAAGTTTGGCCTGAAATAGTTCTGTTCGGGCCCAGCCTCTCAGAGAGGGGAGTAGGAGTAGCAGGGACAGCAAAGGGAGTGTGCACAGTGACCTCAACCCTGGGGGAGATCCTGGAGACCTCGGGGACCTGGGCAGAGCTGGAGAGGGAAGAGGAACTTCAAGAGCCACCTACAGAGCTCCCTTCCCAAGCTGAGGGGCCCCTCTTTTTCCCTTCCCCACTCATATTCCCAATTCCTCCAGCCTGGGGGACAGGATCCCCCAAGGGACAGCTGGGACTGGGACAACAGGGACAGCTGCATGGCCCATATTGGGCCACTCACAGGTGCCGGGGCCTGGAGTCCCCACCTGTGTGTCTCCAGCTCCTGGATACCTCCCTGGGGCCCAGGATGGGAGGGACACTGCTCACTTGAGCTGTCTTTGTGCTAGGCCTCCTGCCTTCACTCCCTAATCAATCAGTAGATAAGCCCACAAATATTTACTGAGCACTTGTCTGGGCAAGGCTGAGCTCCTAGGACATCCGAGGGCACCTGGGCTCCACACGGAGAGCCTCACAACTTGCTGAGAAGGCAGAACTTTCACAGAAAGGATGAGGACTGGGCCAGGGAGGGACAGGCTGCAGAGGCCAGAGATGGGGCTACGGGAAGGCTTGTGGCAGAAGGCCTGATTTGAACCGGGCCTGTCTGGATGAAGGGTCGGATTTAGGGAGATGGAAAAGCAGGAGAGAGAGGTGTGGGCTGGGTGCGGGGGCTAGAAGGTACGAGGCTATCTGGCTGTTAATAAGTTTGGCTGATGGAAGCAGGGTCACGTGAGGAAGTCATGGAGCTGGTCTGACGTGTCCTTCACCCTTCCATAGTTCAACAAGGACAGGGACTGCATCACAATCCCCTGGAGGTTTCCCTCAAGATTCTGTCACATGGTGTTAAACATCTTGCTTTGGAGTCAGCAAGTTTGGGTTCAAATCCTGACATTGCTACTTCATGGCCCCATGACCTTGTGGCTTACCACCTGTTTCCTCACCTATTAAATGGGGGTAAGAATAGTTCCTACTTCGGGGTCTTGTTGGAGAGAGAGATAGAAATGCACATAAATGCTTTGCCTAGCAGCCATCCCTCCTGTCTTTCTTTCTCAATACACCTGTACAAAGAAACATCCTTACAGGGCATCTCCAGGACCCAAATAGCTGACCAGGAGAGGGCGCTGCTGCTGAAAGGTGGTGAAATGATGCGGCCAGATGGAAAGCAAGAGGGCTTCTTGGCAGAGGAGACCTTTGAGCTAAGATTTTATTAGAAATGACTGACTCCAGAACATCTATAAGCAAAGTGGACTATGGGCTCCTTGGTATCTATGAGACACAATGCTCCCATGACCCCGCGGGGTCCCACAGGGCTTTGGTTTTGCTGTGCTTTTCCTGTGAACAAAGTCAGCGTGTGGATTGCTACGACCCTAGATTCTGAAGGGCTCTCCCTCTCCTCTCCACCTCATCTCCATCCATCTCTTTGGGCCTCTGGCCCAATATCCCCATCACTTTGCTTCCACCTCCCTTAGTCTCGCTAATTTTGTCTTTCCCCCGGTCTCAGCCTCCCTCCCTCTCTTGTTCCAAGTCTCTCAGGCTCTGATTCTGCCTTCCTGATCTCTCCTTTGCTGTCCTGTCTCTCCAGGGACCTCCCCCAAACTCCGCACTCTTCCTGGGACTAGAGGCAGCTGAGGTGTAGGGTGGGGGGTCCCTGCCTCTGAGAGCCCACCCCAAGCCCAACCCTATCGATTAGGGCTTTCTTGGGGATGGGGGAGACATCAATGACTGCGCTATGAGCCTCGCCAGCGCTGCTAATATTAGCCCAGGAAGGCAGCTCACTGATGGATTAGGAGAAATTAAGAATTCAAATTCTGTAATTTGAATTGGAGGGCCGCTACTTGCTGACAGCTAATACTTCCCCAGAAATTAATGAGTGAAAGAGGGATGGCAGCGCTGGCTTTCCTCTTTGACAATATAATTTTCCCTTCATCCATGCCTTTGAGCCCCTCTACTCCCACCAGCCACTCCCCTGGAGGGCTGGGGTCCTGTTTGTCTCAGATCTTATTCCTGGATCCTTGTGGATCCCAGACATCCCCAGGACACTGGCTGCCTAAATCCCAGTGGAGCCCTGGGCTTTTGCCAGCTGGTGCTCTCGGCATGAGGCCGGCCGTCTCGGGGCTCAGGGAGAGGGGAAGCAGAACTTCTTTCTGTCCCTTCTGGTTGCATGTGGCCCCAGCAAGTGTGTGAGCTAGTCTTCATCTTGGGATTCTGGTCTGTAAGATGGAGATAATCATTGCCCCTTCTCTCAGGTGTTGAGAGGCAAAATATACAACCACAATGCTTACTTGCTTGCTTTTCTCCCACTTGCCTCTTCACCCTGAGCATCCCAGCTGTGTGGTCCTCCAAAGTGCCCACCGATGTCCCCGTGACCAAACCACACCCAGACCTCCTTCCTGCAGGAAGTCCTCCTGGGTTTCGTCCCATGGACACTGATGGCTTGTAAGTGCCCAGGGTCTCAATTCTTTTTTTTTTTTTTTTAAAGATTTTATTTATTTATTTGACAGAGAGAGATCACAAGTAGGCAGAGAGGCAGGCAGAGAGAGAGAGGAGGAAGCAGACTCCCTGCTGAGCAGAGAGCCCGATGTGGGACTCGATCCTAGGACCCTGAGATCATGACCCGAACCGAAGGCAGTGGCTTAACCCACTGAGCCACCTAGGCGCCCCGGGTCTCATTTCTTTATCCTCTTTTCTGCCATGTCTTAAAGTCCCAGGTTATTCCAGGAAAAATGTGTCCTACCTTACAGACAAGATTGTCAGCTTCCCAGAGGCCACACTGGCCCCATTCCTGGCATCAGGAGGGGCTAAATTCAGATGGATGAATTTAACCAACATTTTCTCTTCCGTTTGTACTTGACCCACTGTCCCTCCACCCTTGCCCACCAAGTGCCTGGAAGTGCTTGTCGCTGACTGGCAGTTGCTGGGCTCTCCCAGGGCCCAGCCAGTCTTCCCTGGAGTCCCGGCACCCATGTCTTGTTTGGAGGTGCAAGGGGACACATTCCCTCCTGCTGTGAGCAGCATTCTGGAGCCATTCACCAAAATGGCAGCTTTTAAGCAATTTTTTAACAAAGCGTTGACACAGTTTTCATTTAGGCAATGGAAAAAAGTCGTTAGAGAGAGCCCTGGGAAGACCAGACCTGGAGACACATGAAGATGGAGTCACAGTTGGGGGGGGGGGGGGGAGGTGCCTTTTCTTGTGTCCTTCTTCCCAACCCTTCACCTTCTAGGGCACATCCCAACCCTGCCTTCCTGCCCTGATCCCAGGCTCACGCTCTCCACCTGGCCCCTGGTAGAGCTCTGGCTCAGGGGTGGGGAGGGACAACTTAGGGGCCAGGGTCGATGGACCCTGCAAGGCTTGGAGCCCACAGGCACCCCCAGAATCGGCCACTGAGGGCTTGGGGTTTGAATTCTCCAGCCTCGTGGAGGACACATGGGGAATCAGCTGAAATGGCTTCCTCCTGAGTTGGGAGGGTGCCTTCGGGGTCACCTAGGACCAACTGTCCCTTTGACAGCTGGGGAAGCGGAGGCTCAGAAAGATTAGTATGTACTCAAATCCCAATTATCTGCCTAATAGGGAGAAGGTTGACAGAGTGATCCCTGGAGCAGATAATCCCCAATCCCTCTAGAAGGCTCTGCTGGATTCTGGAAAATCAGATGTTCTTTCCAATTCTGCTTCCTCGGGGCTAGTGTTTGAGCAACAGTTTACTCCCAGGTGGGCTGGGGCTGAAGGTAGAGAAAGGATATTGGCAGAAAAACAGTTTCCTAAGTCGCTGAGGGCTGCTTTGGGCAGGAAAGTCAGCTGCTGGAATCATAACCCCCGCCCCCGCAACCTGCTTGCCTGTGAAGCACCCCCACTACCACCACCATCTTCTTCTTTCCTGCTAAAGCTAACCCCAGGTCCACGATGAAGATCAGAGCAAGGGTGGTGGTCTCAGAGGACTGGTACAGAAGCATGCACAGCTGCTCAAGGCTCAGGGGCTAGCAGACCCCTCCTTGACATTCCCATGCTGCTCCGCTGCCGCCCCCCGAGCGGCCCCTCCATGCCCAAATAGCCTTTTCCCAGATCCAATTAACATGGTGTTTGGAACAAGGTTGCAATGATCACATGGTCATTTTCTCCAGTAAAGTCACTGGCTGGAGCCCGATTTGAAAGCGGAGCTGGTAATTGACTAGGAGGGGCTGGGAGGAGTGGAGGGGGTCCTGGGTGGGGATCAGAGGCTCCTGGCTGTGTCACAACCCCCTCTCCTACTGTTCATCACCATTTACTTACTTCCCCTGGTCACTGATGTCTCTTAGGGTGGCAGGGCTCCCAAACCAGTGGAGGAGGACAGATGCTGAGCCTCTATCATGGGACATTCTCAATTCACAGGCCTAGAGAGGGAGGCCACATGCCCAAAGTCACGGTGTGGGGGGAGGGGAGCGTGTCAGGCAAATCGAGGACTCCAATGCAGTCTTCCTCTCCAGCCAGGGCTCTGTCTTCACCCCAGATTTCCTGTCTCCCCTGTAGGAAGCTCCAGTGCCCCAGAGCTACGCCCTCCCCACCCTCTCCTGCCCCACCATCTCCCACCCCCCACCCCAGGCCCTACCATATTCTCTCCGGGGGGGTGGGGGGGGTGGAAAGGGGAGGGGTTTCCATGCTTGCTGCCTGGTCCCAGGGCAGCCCTGGCTTGCTGTAGATTCCATGCAAACCCTCATCTGGAATGTCCATACCAGTCAGACTCGCCTGTCCCCTGTAGCATCCTTCCTGCCAGCCCTGGGCTGGGGATCAGAATATCTGTCACTTGCAGTGGCTTATTCATTTCTTCCTTCTCTGCTTCCTCCTGAAAATATTCACTATGCCTTAAGGCACGTGAGGCCCTGAGCAGGGCACCAGGGGTAAGTCAGGACAGACAGACCGGCAGCGGCCCTCATGGTCCAATGGCCCACATGAACCACTTCCCAAGTGGGACGAGATAGGAAGTGCCTTCCCGCAGCTGGGGAGACAGGCAGCTTCCCAGTCGCAGTGACCCCTACGCCGAGCTGAAGAGGAGTGTTTTCCTACAATGAATGCCAAGTCCAAGAAGCAAGGTGTCATCTTGAAAAAGCCAGGTGTCATCTTGGGCAAGCGGAGGCCTCAGTTTCCTCATCTCTAGAATGGACTCCCTGCTCTGTGTGCCTCACAAGATTCTGGAGAAGAATGGATATGGATGTTCTTTTTTTTTTTTTTTAAGATTTTATTTCCTTATTTGACAGACAGAGATCACAAGTAGGCAGAGAGGCAAGCAGAGAGAGGGGGAGCAGGCTCCCCGCTGAGCAGAGAGCCTGATGTGGGGCTCGATCCCAGGACCCTAAGATCACGACCCGAGCAGAAGGCAGAGGCTTTAACCCACTGAGCCACCCAGGCGCCCTGGATATGGATGTTCTTTGTGAGATGGAAAACGATGATGAGATGATTATTGTTGTTAATGGGGGGGGGCGTTTGTCCCCCACCCCAGACAAGGGGGCAGAGCCTGGGGGAGGGTTGGTCAGTGGTCAGGGCTGGTGGGGCAGGCTGGAGGCAGGGGGGACTGGAATTCAGGACTTGCTCTGCAGAGCCACCGAGGTTACATGGGACTGGGAGCCAGCAGCCGGAGACCACCCGGCTGGGAGTTGTGCGGGCCGGGAACTGCCAAGCTGGTGAGCCGCTGGCGGGGCTGGCTGCTGTGGTCGGTGGCCAGCACCGTCTGGGCCCCTCGAGACATGTTGAGACTGAAGGGATCTAGTCCTCTCCCTGCACCTCTCTGTCAATCGATCCCTGCTCTGCCCTCCTTGCCTTCAGCAAGGTTGGTGCTAGATGGATCCTTCTGGAGCTGACTGGCTGGCCAAGAGAGCCCACAGAACCCCTTCGCCCTCCAGGGCTCTGGAGGAGACTGAGCCTTGGGCGAGCCTCGTGTTTCCCTCACCAGTGGCACCAGCCACAGGAGCTTCCCATCCTCTGGGCCCTCTGAAGCCTGTGCCCGTGGCCCCTAAGCCCTTCCTGGCATGGCTGGCCTCCTGGTCAGCAGCTGCAGGGGTGAGTCACAGCTCTCATTAGAGCTTAATTAATCAATTGAGTTAATCAGACAGCTGGGATGTGCTGTGGTTGCAGATGGAGGCCGGAGAGAAAGAGGCAGAGCATGAAGGGCTGGGTCAGGTGAGCGGCGGCTGGCAGGGCCGGGGCTGGCAGCACAGCCTGGTGGTTTGGTGAGGGAGGAGGGCGCTGGCCAAGTCCACACCTGAGGTCCCTGCAAAGCAGGATGAATGGGCTTAGCTGAGGCCCAGGATGGGCCGTTCTGAAAGGTGCCCTTTGTTGGGTGCCAGAGACAGAGCCTGGGGAAGGGGAAGGCAGGACCTTTTCCACTCCTGGCTTCCTCTCTCATTTTTTTATCTTGTCACGTGTGTCTGAAAGCTGTTTGGAATCCTTATTTGAATGGAGGGGGAAAAGAAAGAGAGAGAGAGAGAAAGAAAGAAAGAAAGAGGAAAAAAAACAACAAAAAAAAAGGTGGGTCCTCACATTCCCAGTGATCCCAATCTGATGGGGGGAGACCAGATGTCTGGAGACACAGGCAGAGATCCAGACTCAGAGACAGAGAGACACAGTCTCTACAGTTGAGTCAGGCTCTGGACATCTGGGCCAGGGGGACAGGGAGAGGCGGGGGGAACTGGAGCCAAGGGCGGGCAGCTGTCCAGGAAGAATATGGGGAGGAGGGGAGCCCTTGAAGGGAGTTCACCCGGTGATTTGCAAAACATTGTTTCCTCTACTTTTTCTTATATCTGACCTTGGTATTACCTTGCGGGTTCGGGGGAGCAGGGCAGGAAGGGTGATGGTGGGATCTGGATTCAGCGGACTCATGGCCAGCCCCGCCTGGCCCTGCCCTGGTATTAGTTTTCACAGGGTGGCAAGCTGGGTGCACGGCCCAGAGACCCAGAGTGTGAGGCTCTGATAGATAAGGGTCCAGGGCCGGGGACACGCAAGGGACACGGGGATGAATGGGAGGAAGGCAGGCGTTTCTGATGAGGCTGTGAAAGGCTGTCCTGAAGAGGTGGCTTGTGAACGGGGGGCCTTGCAGCTGGGTGGGAGGTGGACAAGGAGGGGACCGCTGTTGCAGGAAGGGAAAGTCGCCTGGAAGGGGAATTGCAAGAAGGCAGGGAGCTGGATGGCGCCCGGCAGGGTCAGTGAGCCTCACAAGCCAGCCTGGAAATGAGGTTCTTGTCTGTGTCCCGGAGAGAGGGCCTTACGGGGGAAGGACCTTTGAATAGCAAACCAAGGTATCTGAAATGCATTTGGTGGGCACTAGGGATCACCCCGGGTCTCTCGCTGGGAAAAATGGGCTGAAAGCAGTTTTGCAGAGAGGACGTATGTGGAGGAAGTTCTGTGCAGGATAGAAAAATGGAAGAAATCCGAAACAGGAAGAGAATGTGTGTATGTGTGTGTGCGCGCATATGTGTGTATGTGTGTACATGTCTGTGTGTGGTTACGTGTGTGCATATGTGTAAGTATGTATATGTATTTGTGTGTCTGTGTGAGTGTGTTTAATGTGCGTGTGTATTTGTGAGTGTGTGTGTGTGTGTCTGGAGCAGTAGTTCTTACCCTTTTAGGACTCACAGACCCTTCTAAGCCTTCACAGAAGCTTAGACACTTAGCTTTAAAAAATGCACATACTCAAGGTTTTGCTTTCATGAAGGGGACAGGAGGCATGCCCTTGGAGCTTCTGAAGTCCATGCGCCAGACCTCCCTGGGTTTAGATCTCCCAAAATCTCGGTGCTTATCCTTCGTTGCAGGGTCTGCAAAAGCTGGAACTCAGACCTTAGCATGCCTCTCAGGACCCTGCAGGAGTACCTGGGGCCCTTGGTCCTGGGCATTTGGGTGCCTCTCCCCACACCTGTCCCCTGGCAGGATAATTCTGCTGCCGGGACTGGGAGTACTACTGGGCAATATGGTGGGGGCTCCTCGGGCATAGGACCAGCCAGCCCAGGGGTGAGAGCACCAGGCTGCCAATTCCTCCTCTCTAACTCCCAGCATCAGCAGAAAATGTCAGTCTGGACCCAGGAGGGTTGCCCCCCTGCCAGCACCGAGCACCCTTTACATTGTGCTGATATAAGCCCTGTTTGTTCCTTCCCACAAATCTTAAGAGTCTAGAGCAGCTGAGAAGCGGGACCCAGGTGTCCTGGTTCTAAACCTGGAAGCTTCTGCTAAGCTGTTTCTGGATTTGCTGTGTGACTCCTGGAAAATCACACCCTTCCTGGGCCTCTGCCCCTATCCTCTTTCTCTAGCTAGAGCCTGACTCCCCCAGAAGTAGGGTGACCCCTGCAGACCCTGAGAACGTGCCCAGCAACCACCACCATGGAAGGGGCAGCCCACCCTCCCCACTTCCTCCTCTGCTTACACAGGCTCATGGCTTACAAAATGCACATTCTCTTCTGGCTGCAGTAGAGTTGATTGTGACCATCCCCGCTGAGAGCCCATCAAGCTCAGGGAGGGACCTTGCCTTAGACCCCACAGCCAGAAAGCAGAGGCACCAGGAATGAAAGGCATTTCCAAGTTCAGCTGGCAGGCTTGTCCCTCCACACCGGGCTGCCGCAAGTGCCCAGGGATGCCAGGAGGCTCGGCGTCCTCCTGGGGCCAGGTCCTGCCCAGGGGAGCCGGGGACCTGTGGTGACTCCCCAAAGAAAGATGCTGCCATCAGTCAGCCTCCCCTCCCAATCCTGTTAGGGTGCTGGGACCTCTTTATGCAAAGGGGGAGTTCTTTTTTTTTTTTAAAGATCATAAATAGCAGTTTTATTTTATATATTTTTGATGACTTTATTGAATTATCCTATCGGTACAATGTTTTTTTTTTTTTTTTTTTTTAGATTTTATTTATTTGACAGACAGAGATCACAAGTAGGCAGACAGGTAGGCAGAGAGAGAGAGAGGAGGAAGCAGGCTCCCCACAGAGCAGAGAGCCTGATGTGGGACTCGATCCCAGGACCCTGAGATCATGACCTGAGCCGAAGGCAGCGGCTTAACCCACTGAGCCACCCAGGCGTCCCGGTACAATGTTTTTATTTTATTTATTTTTTTTACAATGATTTTATTTTAATCTGTTATTTTTTTAAATTCATTTCAGAGGCAGAATTTAGTGATTCATCAGGTGCATAGAATACCCAGGGCTCCCTACGTCGAGTGCCCCCCTTAATGCCTGTCACCCAAGTATCCTTTCCCACGTCCCTCTCCCCTCCAGCAACTCTCCGTTTGTTTCCTAGATCAGAGGGGCGCACTTTGCCCTCTGCCTCCCCACTGTCACAGGAGCAAAAGCCCCTGCCCTGTGGTTTTCTTACTCTAGATCTTGGCTGGTCCAATACGGTAGCCGCTTGCCACATGCGGTGACTGAGGCCCTGGAGCGTGGCTAGTGCCCCAGGTTGAGATGATATATTGGGTTACATTGTTTAAAAAAAATGATGCAAGTTAATTTTACTTATCTCATTAGACTGTTTCACCTCGGCTGCTAGAACATTTAAAAGCACATATGTGTCTTGCATTGTGTTTCTTTTCGACAGTGCCACTCTAGATAACATTAGTCCTTCACCCTCGGCAGCGTTTTGTCTTGAAAACTGGGAGAGAGGAGTGGGAGCGACCTGCCTCTGTTTGACTCCATGAGGTCAAATGACTTCGCCAAGGTCATACAGCCAAGAAGGGATGGAGACCAAACATGAACCCAGGTGTTTCCTGACTCTAGAACTGAGGCCCACTTTCCAAGACCCTCCAGAAAGATGCCCCTTTCTCCACAGGGGTGCTGACCCTCCCTCTTCCCGCTCCTTCTCCCCAGACCCCTCCCCTGCTGACGCCACTCTCCCCTCCCCATGCTACAGGAGCCCCCCCCCCCACTAGGAGCAGCCTCACCGGTAACCCCATGATGATGGATACCCCTTGGCCCTCCACTGAAACCAGATCCTTATTTCACATTAGACTCCATGGCCTGTGATTCTCCCCATCAAAGCGGGTGCCTTTGACCTATCATTAAGAGCGCCGCTCTTTTGTACCTGCCTCTGCTCACAGAAGTGCCCCAGGGCAGAAGCAGCAGCGGACCACCGCTGCCTGGGTCGCACCCACTTCTGTCGCTCCCTGTCCTGATCTTCGCTGACCTCTGTCCACCTGGACTCCACCCCGCCTGCCTCCTTCTCAGAGACGAGCATATTCTAATGAGGCGAGAAGACTGTTTCTTTAATGTCCCCCCCCCCCCCCCGTCCGTCCCTGGAACGTGATAAAAATACCGGGCATTGATCTTTTTTTCTTCCCCTTCTGCCGGGGATAATGTTTACCCAGGTGTCAATCAGGAGAAGAATTTGGCTTCCTAATTTCTCTTCTCCTCCCCGGGGGCCGCGCGTCTCTCCGCCTCACATGGACACTGAGCTGGAATCAAGGTTACTAATAATCCCCCAGCACACACAGACACCGAGAGCACATATATTAAAGTCACATATTGATTTATATTTTTGGGTCCCTCTGCCTTTCTGCCCAGCCTCAGCCTTTCTCTCTGCCAAGGAGAAAAAAAAAAAGAATTACATAGCTATATTTATCGCCAAGATGTTTAGTGTAAAGAGCATTGTGTCCGAAGCTAATTCCCACCCCCTGGCCTCTTTGAGGGTTTTTTTTTTTTTTTTAAATAGTGTGGCATTGCCTATCCATAAGCATTTATCTTTTGTTGTTTGTTCTTTAACTTCTCCCTGAAGGAGGCAGTGAGGGATTTAAGATAGACTGTTGGACGGTCTTCCTGTCTTGACAGTGGCTGCTGTCCCCAAGGATGCTGGCAGAGATAATCCTGTTGCAAGTTAGGGAAGGGAGGAGTAGGAGCCTGTATGGAAGATGGGGCAAAGGATTCAGTAACTCCTAGAGGTCACCCACCAGTCCAAATAGTGCCTTATCATCAGTGGCTCGCCATTTATGGTCCCATTTCACAGCTGGGAAAATCAAGAAGCTGGGGAGTGAGTTTACTTGCTACTGGGTTTCCAGAGTCCAGGTCAGCCTTGACTTTCCAGCCAGACTCTGAAGCTGATGGGAACGAACCTTTCTTCCAGGCATGGGTGACCCCCGTCCTGAGGACTCAAGGTGGGCGCATCGGTTTCTGCCTGGAGGGAGGTGGTGGTGTTGGAAGCCAGGGGGAGGAGAGAGAGTCTGGAGACTCTTTAAGGTAAGATGAGGGGAGGAAAGGCTCTCAGAGACCTAAGCTTGGCCCCACAGCCTCTCCCCACACCTCTCCTCCCTCCCAGAATGACTATCACACTGTCAGGCAAGGCAGCCATTTAAAAATGCCAAACTATTTGACTCCAGTTCCCTCAAGGGGCTCTTGGAATGGAAACAACATTGAGCATGAGAACTCACAAACCCAGCGCCATCTTCTTCTCTTTTTATTTCATTTTATTTTTTAAGTAATCTCTACACCCAACGTGGGACTTGAACTCACAACCCTAAGATCAAGAGTCGCATGCTCCACCAACCGAGCCAGCCAAGTGCCCCAGCCCTAGCTTCTTAATGCCTGTCGGTGTGTTTCTCTCCCTGTCACATACCTTGTCTCCTTTATTCTTCACAAATGCTCTGGGAGGTAGAGCATGTTGGCCCCATCTTATACTAGGGGAAATTCGGGTTAAGGAACTTGCCTGGGGTCATGCCTCTGGGAAAAGGCAGGCCTCAGCTACAGCCCAGCTTCCTGATTCTTCCCAGGGCTCACTGCTTCGCCCTCTGCATGGGCTTAGCTTCTTGACACTCAGCGTTCGGTGACCTTCAGAACCTTCCCAGCCTCTTTCTTTCCTTGGCCCAACCTTGGGGTCACGGCTCTGTTGGCTCGCTCCAGGCCCAGCTAACTCTGTCCCTGACACTGAGAAGCAGTTTCTCTTCTGGTTGTACCCAGATGCACCTGTGCTAAGGGTCAAACCTTTCCCTAATGGAGCCTGACCGGGTCCCGCAGCGGGCTCGGCCTCTGCTGGGGACTCTGAGAGCCCCGCTGCCCCCCTGCTTTCCCTGTGGTTATTTCCCAGTGGCTTGACTGAGCCATTTCCAACCTGGTGTATGTCACTTCATTCTGGAACCTGTTTCACCCCCCAGCAGGGCTGATAACTAAAATCTGTGGAGAGCCACGGTGTGCTAGCCCAGTGCAGGGCTCTGGCCCTCTCTGCTCTTGACCTCCACAACAACACTGCCAGGTGAAGGCTGACCTTCTATCACACTTGGGGAAACTGAGGCTCAGAGAGCATAAATAACTTCTGCTAGGTCACCCAGAGGGTGAGAAGAGTTAGGATTGGGTCAAGTCCGTGTGACCCAAAGTCCTTGCTTTGGAGCTTACTCCTTTTTTTTTTTTTTCCCTTCTTTATTATAAGCTCACTCCGACTCGGGGGCTGTCCCCATCAGACAGGCTGGATGAGGGCGGGGGCCAGACAGCGCAGGGCGCGGCGGGAATCAGCAACGAGGACCCTCCCGGGGAACTTTTCCCATTGAAAATCTGTTCCCCTCGCGGCCACGGGTGATGTATGGCTGGAGCTGATGAGAAACGTGCCACGGAACAGAGGCAGGAGGCGCGGGCGGGGGCAGCGCGGCATTGAGATTCCGCGGGGCGCGGGGGGGCGGCGCAGGCCCTGACACGGGCCGGGTAATTGATCTGGAGGTGCCAATTTGCAGCAACTAAATATTTGGTTTCTGCCTCTGCCCGCTCCGCACTCTGCTCAAACAAACTTCAATTAAAAGCGAAAAGCGAGGGGGTGGGGGGGGGGCTGCGCCCGGGTCCCCGCGGCCCGATCGATGGCGCGGAGCCTGCGGGCTGCGAGCCCCACGCGCCGGGCGGGGGGCACCGCGGACGCGGGCGGGGCGGGCGCCCTCTTCCGGATCGCCGAGCTCCGGGAGCCCGGCCCGCGACAGGCAGAGCCCGAGGGAGGGCAGGCGGAGGCGGCGCTTTGAACTGCGGCTTAATCAGCTCGACGGAGCGCCGGGCGGGGGACAGAATAGGGCCGGCCTGGACACCCCACTCCGAACGTCCAAGCCTCTGTACTCGGGCAAGGGATCCCGGGGAAGTAGGGGGTCCCAGAACTCTGACCCCCGTCCCCGTGCACCCATCCAAGGAACCCTGATGATGGCTTTGCCCTTCAACAGCATTCACTCAGCGTCTTTCCTGGGCTCCGCTGCGTGCCTGGTGCACCCGGCTCTGAGGTCCATCTATCTCCTCTCTTATGTCTGCGCATTTGTTTACCCTTGGGTTGGCCTCAGCGCTGAGGGTGAATCTAACCCACGTCCCACCCTTGGCGGGGCCTGAAGGAGAGGGTTTGGAGCTGGGAGGAGCAGAGAGGTCCTGGGGAATTGGGGAGGTGTGCCAGGGAGATAGCTACAGCCTGGGCAGGGGAAGGATCTTTGGGTCACAGTTGCCTCCTTGTGGGGTTCCAGATGAACATAGCAACGTCATTCACTGGGCACATTAGTCCACAAAAAAGTTTCTGTCCTTCTTTGGGGGAGAGACCCTACAGGCTGGGAAGGGGAGCTAATCAGTCACTGGAGGTGAGAAGTGGAGGGATCTCAGGGTCTGCTGGCTGGGGCAGCCTGAGGGCTGGATCAGACAGTTCTGGGAAAGGTGTGATGAGAGATTGGGGCGGAGGGAGCGAAGAGACATCCAGGTCAGTGTGGAAGGTAGGGTAAGTTCAGATGGATTGACAGTGGAGGGGAGTCGGGGTCCTTCCATCCAAGTGAACATTTCTTGAGGGCCAGCGGTGAGAAGTAAGGCAGAGGATCTGGGAAGGGAAGCACGGAAGCCCTGTCCCCTCCCACACTGCTGCACCCCTTCTGGGGTAGAAGGGTCACTTCCAGACTTACCCCTTCACTAAGCAAGGCTGCTGCTGGTCCACTCAGCTGCAGGCTGCAGCCCCTTTCCTCTCGTCCTCCCCTTCAGACCCCCTCCCCTGGCCTCCCAGGATCCCCCTGGTTCAGTGCTAGGTGTGGGATCACAGGTGCTGCCGCTGTGCCCAGCTTCCAGGCACTCAGATGGCTTGGTGGTGCTCCTCTGGGCCAGGGAGACCTGGGAGCCATTCCCATTCTCAACCCCAGGGCTCTAGAGGAGATTGGTCTCACCATCTCCCTTCTGTCCCCTTCTACTCCAAGCCTCACTTCCTGGACCCTCCTCATGGGCCCTCAGTTCTCTCTCTCTGTGGCTTGGAGCATCGGTCTTTACTACAGAGAAGCTGGACCCAGAGCACCCTGTAAGGATGAGTTAGAGACCTCACTGGACCGCCCTCATAAGCCTCCCCATCCACCCCTGCTCTCCCACCCCAGTTCCTCCTAGGCACTGCAGCCCTCCTCTGCTGAAGCCAAACCGCTTTCCAGCCTGCAAGCTGGGCGCCCGCTCCCTCCCATTCCCTCCCCCCCTCCCTTCTCTCCCTGGGCGCTGAGCTGTGGAGCAGAATGATTTCCTGTAATTGGCCAGCAATCCGGCTGCCCGACTTGTTCTATCGACATGCTGGTTAGCTGGAAATTGTATTGGAATCTGAGCGATGGGGAGGGGCGGGTGGGAAGCAAAGGGAGGAGGCTCTTTGGGCCGCAGCTGGGTGTAGCCTCAGCTCTGTGGGTGATAAAGAGAAGCCACCACCACCTCCCTTGGGAAGAAGCAGGAAAGCAGCACATAGTGCCTCACTACCCCTTCCATTATGCTCCTTCTCTTCTGCCACCTCTGGGGGTCTCTCCAGGCAGCCTCTGTGTGACCCCAAGGCCTTGGGTCATCACTGCCACCCCATTCCCTCTCCTGCCCCTGGGACTGGTTCCTCCTGACCTAAGGTGCCTTTGTGAGAACTAGGGTCACTTAGCAGACATGGCTGTCCCTCTCCCATCCAGGGTCTTGCCAAGAAGGCTCATTATGGAGTGTCCAGAACCTGCCCCTGCCCCTCCCTTCAGCCTCCCTGAGGAAAGGGAGAGACGGGACATCTGAAGATGAGTTGGCAGTTAACTCCTAGGCACAGAGTCAAGGTGCAAGTACCGAGGCAGTGCAGGTAGTGGGAGTCCAGAAGCTTGGTGATTGTGCCTGTTGGTTACCTGGGCCGGGTGCGAAACCATAATTTGATACCATAATTTGCTCAACCATGAATTCTAGCCCTGCTTCCTTCACTCCTTCACCGAGCTGGCAGATCTCAAGATGACTGCGTGAATGTGCTTTGTAAACCGAAAAGCTCTGCTAGTTATCCTGGGGCCAGTCCGAGCCTGGGGATGGGGACGGTTTTAGGGGCCTCGCCTGTCCCCTTTCTCCGCACCGTGGCAGGCGTCTTTGAGGCTCCGCGGGGTGGGTAAGGCCTAGAGTCCGGGAATGGAGCGCGGGGGCCTGAGCACGCGGCTGAAGGATAGGAGGCCAGGGTCCCGGGCCGGTCACCCTCGCGGGGTGGGATGGGGACACATCCCTCCGCCCCGCGGCGCCCGGAGGACGCGGGGCCCGCAGCTCCTGCAAAGAGGACGCGGCGAGCAGCACAGCTTTTTAATTAGCGCCCGAGGCCAGGCGGCGCGTCCGCGTTCCCGCCGCAGCCGCTGGGCCGGGGATCTGAGGCGGCCGCGGTTCCGAAGCGGAGGCGGGAGCGCGACCGGGGTAAAGTTAGGAACCGCTCCGCGAGCGCCCGCCGCGGAGGTCCGACCCCAACCCCGGGAGGGTGCTGCCACCTGCCGGTCGGAAGGGAGGCCGCCCGCCCGCCTGGGCGCAGGGCTGGGCTCCCGTGGCGGGGCTCCCGCTGTTTCCCGGGCTCTGCAAGCCCCAGGAGTGGCCTAACAGTGAAGTCAAGTCCTGGGGAAAGTAGGCCTCATTCTTCGTTTTTCTTTTTCTTTTCTTCCTTTTTTTTTTTTTTTTTTTAAATAAGCTCTAAGCCCAGTGTGGGGCTTGAATTCCCCAGCGGCTGCATACGCCACCGACTGGGCCAGCCAGGCGCCCCCAGTAGGCCTCCTAAGGCTGCTTAGGGCCACAAAGCCTGGGAAGGGGAGGCCAGAGGAGGGAGACATGATGGGGAGGGGGGAGGGGGGAGGTAGGAGGCGAGGCAGGACCAGGGCACCAGAAAGCCTGGCCCACCTTTTTTGCACACCTACCAGTCTGGCTATCATCCCATGTTTTTGCATCAAATTCAGCAGGAAAGAAAGTAATTCTTTGGAACTTTACAGTTTGCAAAGGGCTTTCACTACCCTCCACTTATCAGGTCTTTTGACGTAGGCATCACCAAGCTAACTTGATCAAAGAAACACGATGCGGGAGGTCCCATTAAGGAGGCTGAGCCCCAGTGTGATCCCAGAGCTGCTCAGAGGCTCAGCTGCCCAATGCCGGCCTCTGTGACCTGCATCAGATCCCTTGACCTCTTGGCCTGGAATCAGAGTTGTTCCACCCAGATGGTGTTACATATCCAGCACTCTGTCCAGAAGGTCACAGGCATTCGTGAAGAGTCATTTTCTCACCGACCGGGGGTGGCAGAGCACTGTAAGGGGTTGTACCTTTCCTCCTTTTCCTCCTCTAGCCAGGTCCCAGGCACCTGGGGAGGCAGCTGCCTTCTGCTTTCCCCTCCTGCCCCAGCCCCCACCCTGCAGCCAGACACCTCCTAGCTGAGCCTTTCTTTGCCCCTGGGGGGTGTGCAATGCATTCACGAGCTGGTCTCTGAGGCCTGAGCAGCTCTGGGAAAGGGAGCACTGAATATGGCCACCAGAGCCTTGTTGCACCTGTCACGTTCAGTTCTGACCTTAATAGGCTGCTGGGCGGGATCAGCACCTCAGCAGGTCTGCCAACGGTGGCAAGAGAGAGCTGAAGCCTACGCTGGTCCAATTGCTTGGGGGAAGGAAGATGGAGTGAGCAAACCTCTACCCACCTCTCACACGGTACCCCTGGGCCTAGCTGGAATCCTCCTGGGGCCTCAGACGTCGGATGGCTGCTGAATCTTCTGGGGCAGTAGGGACCCACGCCTCGTGTGGGAGGAGGCCGAGTATAACAAGGGCATCAGCCAAGTCTGGGAACCTTCTTCAGTCCACGGTGCTAGGGGAAAATCGGCAGTGCGGGGCATTTCAGATCAACACGCTCTATTTTATTAAGCACCAATGGCGAGTCAGGATCTGTACCAGAAGCACGGAGATGAACAAGACACAGACGTGGCCCTCGAACAGCTGACAGTCTAGTAGGAGGGACCAATAAAGTAAAACACGGCGGCTGGGGGGGGGGGGCTGTCCCACAGCAACCGACACAGCCTGGGGCTCCAGATGGTGCTTGAGCTGGGAGTTATCCAGCTATAGAAAAACAAAAGGTATTCTAGGTGAGGGCACAGCACAGCGAAGGCACAGAGGCAGGAAACAGCCTCGTGCGTGTGGACTACTGAGAGTTTAGCGCAAGGAGAACAAGGCGTGGGAGGCCAACAGGAGGCAGCTGGGGAGCGTGTGTGGGGAACGCTGGAGAAATGCCAAGGTGGGCCGGGGGGGTCATCCCCCAAGAGGCTCTGCCACAGCATTACCAGCAAAGGAGCCCTCACTGCATCCGGGCCAAGGGCTCCACACTAGGGGAGAATCCTGTTGGACCACAGTTATGTCCCAGGTCCAGGACGCAGGTTTTGGTCATGACAGGGCATGTGCCTGGAGAGGGGTGCTCATGGCCACAGAGACAGTGTTCCTTGCCTGCACCCCCAAGCATTTCACAACAGCTTCCCACCATTGCTTTCAAGCCCCATGGCAGACACCATTCCGTGGGGGGCTCCAGAGGGAGGGGCCCTTAGGAAGGTGGGAAGGGGTATCCCCTGACAGGGCTGTTTCTCTGCCTCAGGTCCGATGTACTCCAAAGAAGGGGGGCCCTGTGCCAGGCTCTGCCCAGATTCAGTGCGTGTGTGTGTGTGTGTGTGTGTGTGTGTGTGTGTTGACGGGCTTGGGAGGAAACAAGATGCATTTGCCACCTGCTCCGGACTCTGAGAGATCAAGGCTTGGGGCTTCCGGCATCAGGAGGGCCTGGCTAGGGGGAAGGCAGGAGGTAGTGGGTGAGCAGGTAGAGGAGGCCGGCAAGGCCCACGAGACCTGTCAGGACTCCGAGCCTCAGCGGCAGGTACTCCAAGGAGCGCTCCAGCTCCGCGTGCAGGAGGACGACCTGGCGTTTGGTGACGCTCCACTCCCCCGAGTTGTCTAGGACATGGCGGGCCATGCGGACCTTATCCTTCAGGGGCAGCTGGGCCTCGATCCGGGCCTCCGCGTCCTCCCGGCTCAGGCTATTCCGATGCATCAGCCGCGCCAGCTGCGTGTCCCGGTCACTGAGGGCAGGGGTGGGAGGGCTGCTCAGGCACTGTAGGCCCCAGCCTCCCTCCCACCAGCAAGCCACGGTGGGCGGGGGTGGGGTGGGGGGTGGGCAGCCCCTCCCCTGCAATCTCTTTCAGGGGCCTCATGGCATTTGCAGCAGCGCTGATGGGCTCTGATGGGCTCCGGGTGGATTGGTGTCAACAGGAGGGGGAAGGGCTGCAGCGGCTCTCTCCCCCATCTGGGGGCTCTCTGCCTTGCCACTAGGCCTGCGATTTCCCAGTTATAAGCTGGGAAGATCTGGTCATCTGGCGACAGCTACATCCTGAGTCCCTGGATGGCTGACCTTTACTGGCAGGCCTGTGCCTGCCAGCCGGTCGCTTCCTGTAGTTCCCCTGGGGCTTGGGCCTGCTGCATCCAACACAGCTTCCTGAGCTACCACAGGGACCCCTCTCCTTGCCTCCTCACCCCCTCCCCTGGACACCGAGAGCCAAGAGAGTGCCTGCCAGGCTTGACGCCACTGACCCAGGGGGACCAGCCAGCCCCAAGGTGCTTCCCCGTGTAGCAAGGACTTGAGAGCTGGATCTGATCCTTGGGACAGGAAGAAGCATCACAGACAAAGCTAAACACCGCCAGTCCCCCGACTCCAAAGGAAATTCGGAGAGTATGTCTTTTGCCCACTCTGACATTACCAGCTAGGCCCTTCCTCAGGAAACTTCCTGTCTTGCCTGTGGCTACACAGGACCTGCCAGACTGTCCTTTGGAAGGGAGTCATCTCTAAGCTCCCTCTAGCTCCATGGCTACCTGAGCCCTCAGGGGTAACAAGAGAGAGCAGGCTCCGCTGTCTGGGGGCTGTCTGCTGAGCCGCTAGGCCTGAGCTCTCCCCGAGGCAAGATGAGAGAATCTGACCACTACTGCTTGGTCTCCTTTTAGGTGTGGCCTAGACCAGAGGGCCTCCAGGGATGTGAAGACACACCTTCCAAGGACAGACACAACCTGACACTGGTCAATTCTAATGCCGTTCAGACCAGAATGCTCCAGAAAATCATTTCTGGCTGGCCGATCCGTGAAGACTTTGAAGGAGAATGGTATCTATACTAGCCTTAAAAAGTAAATTGGACTTCTGATTTCCTTTGTTACGGGGACAGTGTCCTGACAAGATCATGGAGCCGGTTCCTGCCTGGCTAAAAACAAGGGCTGCCTCTTAGGGACGCTGTGAGCCTGCGGCTGGGGAAATCTGGGTGAACAGAGGTGGCTTAGAGCCACCTGGGAGGACACAGCCTTCAGAACGTGTGGCCTAGCCTGGAGGGCTTTCTGGAACGTGAAGGCAGAGGTCCCTCACAGCCCTTCCTGAGGCTCAGAGAGAGGCCCATATGCTCAGTTCAAGGACTGAAACTATTTGTGGGAAGAGGATTTTTACCCAAACCCTTACTCTGCGACTGGCCAGTTTCTCAAAAATGTGAACAATCCCATTTTAGTATTACATAGATTTGGTAAATGCCCCCTATTATTTCAGACACGCCGGGGATACTTGGATAGTTGAAGAAATCCATGAGGGGATCTTTGGTTTTGTACCATGTAGATCCCCGTAATGAAAAGCAAATAATCACTCATTCCCAGGTCTCTGGCTTCTCTCTCGAGCCTGAAAGTGGGGCGTGAACAGCACCTGGGATTCCAGCAAACGCGCCTCCGGCTGGTGAGTGGCCCCGGCAGGATCTCCGGCCCTATCCAGGGAACCCAACGCATCCCCCCCGGAGCCACAGCTCCCTCTGCTCTTAGCAAACAGACCGAACCAGAAGGAAAGTGCGGCAAGGCAGGTGGGCGTGGGGTCATCTGGCGACTGACTGCGGATAGAACCAGTGTTCTCACCTCTGCTGGAAGATTCCCCGGCCCCCCTCCCATTTTTTAATCCTCTGATGCAAAGTTCCAGTTGTATTAAGACTCCAAGGCAAATTCTTCATGGAGTGTGCTTGGCCTTCGCTGACAGCCTCTCACAGACAGGGAATAAAGAAGCCGGAGAGGCTGTGGGTTTCCACGGGAGACACGGGCTGGGGGCTGAGGGTGGGGAGGGGTCGTGAGGATGCCTGAGACCGGGCCCTCTGTGGCAGCCCACGGTGGGCAGCTGTGGGGGCGGGCAGGGCGAAGCTCAGGGCGTGAGCACTCCGGGCCTTGCTCCGGAGGCGCTGGGAGCCTCCCACGCACCCGTCTCTGGAGAGCCGCCCTGGGCCCAAAATACCCACAGAGCCGAGTGCCCACCTCTGTGTGTGCGGTACTCGTGGGTGGCATCCAGGAAGTTTCTGGGAGGCGGACACATCCTACAGCCTCATCTACACTCACTCCCACTGGGACTGTGACTCATTTTCGCTGGCGGTTTGATCTGGCTCTGTTTGCCAAACCCGGATTCTGGTTTGCGTCGTGTCCTGAGGGATTCTGAGAACAAAGCCCCCTCCTTAGTGGGACTCTGGACAGTTCGCCCCTGGCACACGTCCGTTCATAGGGGCTGCCTGGGGCGGGAGGGGCGGGATGGACCCTGGACAACCCCCCAAGTAACTCCCCCCTCGAGTTTCTCTTCTGTAATTCAGAAGGATCAGCTCCTGCCCTAAATACCTCATGCTGAAAGGTAAACTGAGTGAAGGAGTAAATGTAGGAGCTGTCCGGAAAGGTGAGGAGGGAAAAGGGCTCCAGGGATTAAGAACATGGCAGCTCAGGGCATCTGGGCTGAAGTGCCCCCGAGAGCCAGCAGGGGGAGCCCCTCCCAAGCAACTAGAGACGCCTGGGGGCCTTCGCTTGGCACCTACTTGGGGAAATAGCTCGGTCAGATACAGAAGTCGTTCCTATAGGTTCTGGGCACAGCCACCCAAATCCCCAGGGCCTCCTGGTGGCCCTGTGGGGTAAGGGCAAAGGGATGTGGGCCATTCTGCAGGTAGATGCTTTACTCCAGGGGCCCACCTCTCCAGCCTTGGTCAGGCCAGGCCATGTGACACACACTCACCAGTACACCACCACGGTGTGCTTCATGTACTTGAGCAGCTTCTTGGTCTCAAACAGCAGGGGGATGTCCAGAATCACATAGCGGTATCCTGGGGAGAAGCCAGGAAGCCCACAGTTCAATTCTGCAAGCAAACACTAAGGATGGTGTGTCAGGCTAGGGGATGGAGTAGAAGCCACTGGCCCCTACCATCGAGAGCTCCCTAGCAAAGGGGGAGACCCTATATGGGTAGGCATAACCTGAACGCTTGCCAGTGCCAATGCCAAGCAGAACAGAATGCTGCAGAGGTCGTTCCTGCCTAAGAGGATCAGGAAAGACCTTGCAGGAGGGATGGCATTGTACTGGCCTTGAAATGCAGGTAGGGCTTCTGATACTTGAACTTGAGTGTTTGGAGGTGAGGGTTCCAGGAATGGGGGACAGCAAAGCATCAGGGGCAGCGATGTTCTACTGCTCTGGCCGTGGACGCCTTGCACCATGGGAGGCAAAGCTGGTGAAGAGAGCAGGGCAGGCACTAAGGGTTGAGTTCACCTTGATCTTGAACCTAAACGGTTGTTATTTATGAGCAAGGAAATAACACAGAGTTGGAGGAGACCGGAGAGTTTCCGGGAGGAACTGGGCCCTTTCTGCCCCTTCTTCACTCATCTTTGCTTAAAAAAAACAAACAAAAAAACACCCACAAAAAAAACCAGAAGTGTGACTCCCTGTTGAAGAAGAGTCCTGCATGGCTATCTCTACCAACACTTCATGAGATTCATACCAGGGGCAGTGGCAGCAGCCCCAGGAAGGAAGAGGTGACTTCTCCACGTTGGAGGCGGGCCTCCAGCCAAGGACTGCACGGATTGGTCTTGTTGTGGTGGGTGATTATGACTAAGAAAATATAAGTCACATGGCTGGCCCTCCGGATACAAGCCAAGGCCAGTCAAGGGCGGTACCCTCACCCATGGTGACAGGACGTGTACCTGGGCTGCCCATCTCCCAAACACCACGGTCTCCACACCCCTAGTTCTCTTTGGGCCAGTGCGTGTGTAAAAAGCTGGCAGGGGTCCAGGAGCTGTGAGGGAAAGGGCTGGGCACTGCCTCTGCCCAGAGATGCCCGCCTGGCTTGCATGGTATCCCCCCCCCACCCCACAAACACTTCCAACCACAGAGCCAAACACACACACGAGACAGGGTGGACGACCCAATCCACTGGGGCTCCTGGTCCCCAGGATCTGCTGCTTGGGAAGCCCAAGAAAAATCTTGAGTTGAACAAGGGGGTTAGGAGAATGGGCTCTGATGACACACCTGGGTTTGCAGCACGCCCCCCCCTTTCCCACCATATGATTTTGGGACCCTGAACAAACCTCATCTGTGTGAAGGTTATTTCCCTCCCAGGAAGGCGGTAAGGATCAAATGAGCGAAGGCTTGGAAACCACTCAGCACCTCACCCAAGTGCTCCATAAATGATGATTATTATTACTACCATTCCCTGGAAGAAGTGGGGGGCCCACAGTTCCCGCTCCCCCTCTCCCCTCCCAGCTCAGAGCAGAAGCCAAGACCAGACCCTCTCTGGGCCTCTTATCTCCCGTTCCTGCTCTGCCCCCACCCGTCCCTGTCCCCACACTGTCCTTTCTCCTCGGCCCCTCTCGGGAGCTTGTGGCCAGCTCTTTGGTTCACCGGCAAAGGGCTATTCAGCTGTCGCATCCCTCCTGCTTGATAAGCTCTGCAAACTATCCTGACTCTATGAAGACATCCGTCTGCCTACACAGAGACCTCCCCAGCAGCTGGTGATCTTATCTGACGTTTGATTATACCAACTTTGACAGTTGTATTTGTTATACTCATCAGGGAAAAACTGGGACTGTGGAAGCCACAGCTGTCGTCCCCATTTTTCACCTTATCGAGCTGAAAAGAGCTTTCTGGCTTTTATTTGAGTGGTGGTGGTTGGGGAGAGGGGAGGCGGGGTGGATGACACAGCAGGAGAACTCTGGAGCGGGTGACATTATCCGCTGCTTGATTTCAGAAGGGGAGAGCCGCCGCACCGCCTCCAAACCCTACAGATGTACTTGCAACTGGCCGGGGAGCGAACGTGGAAAGGGCATCATGGAGAGACAGAAGGCTTTGCTCCTGGGTAGGGGCCGGGAGGGGTCCTCGTGCAGAGACAAGACGCAGGACAAAGGCAAAAAGAGTCCAGAGACTCTCCTTGAGGAAGGAGAGAGGGAGGGAGGTGTGCAGCAAGGTTCTGAGACGCAAAGCAAGACAGTTCAGCAGGGAGGATGCCTTGAGCCTTCTCTGGCCTCGGCCAGAGCAGGGGAAAGGGGATGGGGCTGGGGGAGGTTGACACCATGGACGTCTGTCAAGTCCTCTCTTTCCTTCTGAAGGGAGGTGCAGGCCAGAGGAAGATGGGGTAGGGAGAGGTTCCCCACTCCACATGAGAACTTTGAGAATAAGGTCAGGATCACAGCCATGAGAAAACCTAGAAGGCTCCCCCATACCCTCCAGGAACAAAGTCTCAGCACTGTGACTGGTGATGGGGAGAGAAGCAGCCAGGCTTTCCATTCCGACACCCGGGCTGGTAGCCATTTATGCCAGAGGCTGGCAGGTGGATCTGCAGGGACCCCAGGCCAGCCTCCCGCCTGATCTGAAGCCACTGTCCTCTGCTCCTTCTCCACTGCTGGTGACTGACCCCACCCTGCACCTGATCAGGTCACCCTGGCCCAAAACCCTCCTAAGAACAGGGCTGGCACTGGAGCTAGAGCTTGAGAAAGGCTGCCAAGCTCCAGAAGGTTCTTGCCAGCTGAGCGCAGACCCTGGCTTTTCACTGTCCCTTCTTTCAGTCCCAGCACACGCCAAGCTAACTCTCTCCACTGAGCCCTCATCCCAAAGGACTAGCCTCTGTGTAGGACCCTCCCACCCCCCCATCACCCTGTCCCTGCCCTGGCCATTCGGGGCCCTCCCCAGGGTCCAGTCTGCAAGCTTACTTTCCCAGGCAGCCTGACAAGCACCAAATCTGACTCCGACCACGGTTCATACCATGTGGCAATTGATGGTTACTGATGTGGACCCAGTCCCCCCGAATAGCTTCTCGAGGTTGGCATTATTAACCTCACTGTGCAGGGGAGGGGCTGGTTCATTTGACAAAGTCACGCAGCTAGAAGCTATGAGGCCAGGATTGAAACTCAGGTCTCCAGACTCCACCATTTGTCAGCTGTTATTACTCCCAACCCTGCTAGAAAAATCAACTTAACTTCCTGGGGATCACAGCTCAAAAGCCTCAAGTGTCTCTTCTCACTCAATTGTCAACCTCTTTAAATGCTGAGGAACATGTGTGCCTTTCCTCGGGGGCTGCGTGGGGCTCTGCGTGGAGGGTGCAAAGACCAGCCAGCTCCCGTTCTCCCTGGCCAACCTCTCCACAGAGGAGGAGGGCCCTGGCCCCGGAAGAAGAGGGCTCTGCCTTACCCCTGTCCCACACCCTGGGTCTTACCTCGGAGGAAATACTTGAAGGTCTCCTTCATCATTTCCTTGCGGATCTCGGGGTGCGTGATGGTGTTGAGCAGATGCCGCCGGTCGGGCTGGTTAAAGATCAGGTCCCCCAGGACTTTGCGATTGATGTCACCGTTCTCCAGCAAGACCTCGGTGCCAAAGGCTTCCACGATGCGCCGGTGGGCGGGGTATCCTGGCTGGACCACTGTGCGTGAGGTGGGGGCTGGGTCACTCTCTAGAGCCTCCAGGCCAGCCGGAGGTTCCCAAAGGACTAGAGGCCAAAGGATGGGGGAACCCACGGGTGCTTCTTATATTCGGAGCAAAAACCAAAAGAGAGGAGGGAAAGGAGTTGCAAAGGAGAGCAGAGTGCATGGAACCCCTCGAGTGGGTCACAGGGTGAGGTGAAGCGGAGGGACGGGGACATGGGGGGGCAGGGAATAGGAAATCAGATCACGGCCGATGGGAAAGCCTTGCCATCCTCCAAGGCCTTGAAAGGACTTAGAAAAAAGGGAGACACGATGGCAGAAAGGGGTATAGGGGAGCTGCTGTGCAGGGTCCTGCTGCCTGCCCCTCTCAACTCACCATGGCGGGCGATGACATCAACATCAATCACCGCACAGCCCAGCTGCTGGAACACCTGGATCACAGAGCTCTTGCCCGAGGCAATGCCTCCCGTGAGGCCCACCAGGAACATCTTCCCAGGAGACAGGAGGCCCGTGAGAATGCCGAACCAGGAGTCAAGGAATCACCGGAGTAGGGCACGCTTGGCTGGTTGGGATGCCCCGTCCCAGGAATGCCAGAAGGACCTGCCTGGGGACAACAGTGGGCCTGATGAGTGTTGAGCCTGAAGACCCAGCCCGGGGGGTTGAGGGGGCGGGTAGGCAAAGGAGTGGAAGGGAGATGTGGCCTGCCCAGGCAGAGTGTTGTTCTGAGCTTGGGTAACTCTGGATCCATCCTAAGAGAGAAGATAACTCTTTCAGGACGGGCCTACAGTAGTCTTTAGAAAGCATTCATAAACAAGACAAACCAACATGGTGCAAATTTAGCAACCAAAATGCTGAGTAAGCAGAAGAATGTCAGGTGCTGTTAAGCAGAGTGCTTTCTGGAAGCAGCAGTACCCTACTGCAGGCAAATTTTGCTTCGGAAGGGGACACCTGTCCCTCTGTGGGGAATCCAAAGCACTTTCCAGATGCCCACAGAGCGCCCCTTCTGGCCTTCACTTTATAGTCTGGGACCCTGAGGCTCCCAGGGAAGATGGTCCTGCCTGCCCACCCCCCAGCACCAGCACTGTCTGGGTGTCCGAGAAGAAATCTCCCTCCTCAACCGGAAGTGGTTCAGATGGGGAGCTTGGAGGAAGCGATGGCTCGGGGGCCGGGAGGCCTGAGGGTCAGAGGACTGCGAGGGAAGGATGACAGCCTGCGGGAGGGAACCCTGAGCTGGCTCGGGGGCCTCTTCGGAGCCCATTTCTCCATGTACTTAGGATGCCGTGAGACCCTGGACAAGTCACCTGTCTCTCGGAACCTCAGTGTTCTCATCCATAAAACGGGGGTGATAGAACCTATCTCCTAAGGCTGTTTGCAGACCAAATGAGAAAATGCACTGGAAGCCCTCAGGACACTGTCATTTCCACGGGGAATGTCCAGGGGAGGAAGTGAGGACAGAGACGTAGGATAGAAGGCGGACGCCCAAGTCACCGCGAGGCACAGAGACTAAAACAGACATTTGTGAAGTGACGTGCCCGTTCTTATAGCCTCAGACTATCTCACAAAAGACTTTTTTAAAGTAACGTTGTATTTTCTGGAGTAAACAGGGTTCAGGGTTACCATGTCTCGGACTTTGCTCCCAGGCTGGAAGAAATAAAATTGAAGGCCAGTCTCCCCTATCCCTCCGTCAGCATCAAATCACTTTTCCAGGACCTTGAAATCTGTCATGGGACTTTATTTTTTTTATTATTATTATTTTTTAAGGGCAGATTTACTGTCCTAATTACACTTTGCTTGAGCTTATACCGAAATGAGTTTGCCTCCCCTGAGGACGCACCAAGTGACAAGGGGGAGGCGTCAGCTCGGGTGTGGGTGGTGAAGAAAAACCACCAACCCAGAAGTTTAAAATTTGCCCAGGCTCGCTCTCCCAGGGCAGCCAGCAGAGGAGAGACGAGAATGCCCATGAGAGTCGTCATCCAAATGGAGAGGCCTAACTCAGTCATTGAACCATTTGCGAAGCATTTCTCCTTAACCTCTGTGACCAGGAGCGGCCCCCAGGTGGTCTCTCCCAAGCTGTCACAGAGAGGACTTACGGATAGGGTTCTGTTGTCAAAAAAATTTTTTTCTTTTGTTCACTCAGCTGAAGCTTTGAAATGGAAAAATCCAGCAACTGCTTTGTAATCCCAGCTCTGTCCTGTTGTCCCTAAAGCTGTCAGCTTGCTTCTCCTCTGCAGAAGACCAGTCTGGAAGAATGCGAGCGGAACTTGAGAAGACACAGCGGCAGAGGGAAGGGGCAAGGGCCAGTTCGCCACTGGGCCCTGGCCCCTCCCTGCTGAAAGCAAGCCACTGTCACCTGGACACCCAACTTGGCCAGACTTGGCTGAGGGGGCCCAGCAGAGCCTGTGACCTCAGCTCTTGTCCCTTCACAGGACCAGGACCCCTCCCGAGACATGCTGAATCGGAAAGTCTAGTGATGAGATAGCTCTGCTGTGTCCCAGGCTTGGAATCGACTCTGCCTCTTTGTTTACAGTGAAATGACGGACCAGAGAGAGGAAGGCACTTACCCAGGGCCACAGCTCTGAGCGGAGCCTGAGATGAATTCAGGGCTCCCACCTCTGAGTCTAGACTCCTGCCTTAACAGATTCAGGAAATGAAAAATTAATTTATCTTTAAGAGAAAATAAGGACGATGACTATGGCTATAGGCAAATCAATTCAGAGCCCAAGAAAAATGATTTCTAGATGATCATACTGGTGTTTTCCCTCTGCAGAACAGGGGGTGAGGTCTTACAGCAGCCACTGGAGCATGGATGTCAACTCCAGGCTCCGCTCTGTCCCAGCCTCTTGGGGTAACTTAATGAGTAGCTTCCCTTCTCTGCGCTTTCTACGACCATCTGTGGAAACAGACCAACAGCTGCTTGGCCTCTGTCAGGAAGGCCAAGGGGATGGAGGAGCACATGCCCTGGGAGGCCGTGGGCCCCCCGGCTGAAAGGGGCTGGACAAAAAACAGCTGTTCCCATCCAACAAGCCGTGCCCAACTCACTCCTCCGCTCACCGCGGGCAGAGCGCCTCTGTGCGTCGCAGCTCCGCATCGGGGACCTCTTGGGTAGCCAGAGGAAAACTTTTAGGTCTTGCCCCCCGGGAAAACTGGAGGAAGAGACAGTAACAAATGAAAGCAGCCAAGAACAGAGCAGCCACAGGGGAGCCAGAGTAATCACACGGTACTCACCCGGGGCCTGGGCGTGTGTGTGTGTTTGTGCATGTGCAGACCCACTCACAGGCCTGCTCACGGACCAGCCCAGGGAGGGAGCTGCAGTGAGCGAGAGAAGAGCCCACAGACCCTCATGGCTTAGCAAGGAGGAAAAGAAGGCTGAGGAACCCGTCCCCAGTTCCTCCCCAGGGAGACCCACGGAGAAGCGACCCCCTCTGGTAACCTGTGCCCGACCCCACTCCTGCTCTGGCACAGAAGTCCTTGTTCAGAATCTCCTTGTTTCCCCTCATTCCACCGCCATGTACACGCAAGCGATGGGAACGTCACGGCAACTCCGCAACCTGGCCCTGATCTGAATTCCCTACGAAACTTCAGAGAAGTTCCACCCTATAGTCCCAGCCAGTGCGGCATGAGAACCGCTGCTACAATGGAAGGTTAGGGGCACCTGGGTGGGTGGCTCAGTCATCTGCCTCCGGCTCAGGTCGTGATCCCAGGGTCCTGGGATGGAGCCCTTCATCAGGCTCTCTGCTCAGCGGGAAGCCTGCTTCTCGCTCTCCCTCTGCCTGCTGCTCCCCCTACTTGTGCTCGCTCTGTGTCAAATAAATAAAAGCTTTTTAAAAATAATAAAAAAATAAAATGGAAGGTTATAGACCGTAAGTCAGGAAGCCCGGGTCCCAGTCTCTCTGCATTCTGTGTGACAGTGGGAGCCTCCTCATCGGCCCGGCCCAGGATGGAGAGCACTCCATAAATGACAAAAAGCTGATCCCCCAAATGCCTGCCCCTTCCCCTCGTCTGGCCCTCCGTCTCCACACCTGTGAGCAAGGGCCTGATGCTCACTGGGGCTTTCTTCCTCCCTTCTGTGGTGTGGCACTTCCCAGAGCTGTCAGGAGATGTTCGCCTGGGGGACCAATGAGTGATGAGGCCGCTGGTGGCCCGGGAATCCTCCTCCCCAATACCAAAAGCTGTTCCCAGAGCCACTTGGCCGGAGGAGGAAGGAGACACCAAGTCCCATGGTAACAGAGAAAGCAAGTGCCCCGCACCAGAGAAATGGGAGCTGGATTCCGGGAAAGGATCCCAGGCCTGGCTGCATCGGCCAAGGCGGACCTCCAAGCCCAGGGGAGCCACATCCAAGTCCTTTCTTCCTCATTCTCCCTGTCTGGGGGAAAGACAGCAGGGTGTAAAGAAAAGGCTCGGTTGGGGCACCCGGGTCGCTCAGTGGGTTAAAGCCTCTGCCTTTGGCTCAGGTCATGATCTCAGGGTCCTGGGATGGAGCCCTGCATCGGGTTCTCTGCTCAGCAGGGAACCTGCTTCCTCCTCTCTCTGCCTGCTTCTCTGCCTATTTGTGATCTCTGTCTGTCAAATAAATAAATAAAATCTTAAAAAAAAAAAGGGGGGGGGTCGGGACTTGAGTCACAGAGGTGGGGTCTGTAGTCTTGTGAATTGAGGAGCGAATTTCGCTGTGTACTGTAAATGGCGGGGGGGGGGGGTTCCATCTTGGGAGTTGCCCTAAACCGCCTTTCATTTTTCACCTCTTGGGCCCCAACAGCCCAGAGAAGACAAAGAAAAAGCATTCAAGGAAGACTAGTCTTGGGACGCCTGGCTGGATCGGTCAGTGGAATGTGCGACTCGGTCTCGGGGTTGTGAGTCTGAGCCCCATGGTGGGTGTAGAGATTACTTAAATAAAATCTTTCAGGGCGCCTGGGTGGCTCAGAGGGTTAAGCCTCTGCCTTTGGCTCAGGTCTTGATCTCAGGGTTCTGGGATCAAGCCCTGCATCCGGCTCTCTGCTCAGCAGGGAGCCTGCTTCCCCCTCCCTGCCTGTCTCTCTGCTTACTTGTGATTTCTCTCTGTCAAATAAATTCTTCTTAAAAAAAGTCTCTCTTGAAATCTTCTCTGCTGGTGTCTCACACGGAAAAATGAGAGTAGGCTGCTTCATGGGTCTCCAGACACAAAACCCTGCCGCCCCTTGCTGTCTGTCCTAGTCCCGACTCCACTAGGCCCACCCTCCAAACCTAAGTCCCATCCCCTGCACCTAGACCTTTGCAGTGACCCCCTCCAACTCCTGTCTGGCTTCTCTCAAGATGCCCAAGGTCATGGCTTCAAGTGGACCTCCGATCCCGTCACTCTCCTGCTTAAAACCTGCTTTGCCTTCTTCCCTCTCCTCCTATCCTCCTAGACTCTCACAGAAGCCTCTGGGCCCCCATGTAACCTGCCCACCTTCGACCCCTCTGCCCCCCTCACCCCTCAGTCAAGGAACCTGATCCATGCCTTGCACTCCTGCTTTCTGTCCCTGAATATTCAGTCTCTGTTCCCCTGCCACCCGGCTCAATTCCCAGCTAACTCCCCTGGGTTTATTCTGCATTCATTTCTTCAGCCAATCAGGAACCAGGCCCTGCTCAAGACAAGAGGGCCTGCGCCCTCCAAGCAAAGCCTCTCAGTCTACTGTGGGAGGTTGGGGGGGGGGCGGGCAAGGGCAGAAACAATATACTTAAAATATGTATGATGTTGGTGGGGAGCATATCAAGAGCAACGAGGGTCATTTTTTTTTTTTTAAGATTTCACTTAATTATTAGAGAGAGAGAGAGAGAGAGAGAGAGCATGCACACCAGTGGGTGGGAAGGGGCAGTGGGAGAGGCAGAGAATCTCCAGCAGGCTCCGTGCTAAGCACAGAGCCCAACTCAGGGCTTGATCTCAGGACCCTGAGATCATGCCCTGAGCTGAAACTAAGAGTCAGACATTTAAGCGACTGGGCCGCTGAGGCACCCTGGGGGCGGTCATCGTCTTAAATCAGGCCCCAGGAGGTCTAAGTGAGGACCTGAAAGCAGCAAGAAGGCACATCACATCACAGCTCCATTCAGAGCAGCCTTGTCCATCCCCCCACTCAAATCAGGCCCCTGACCTCTCTGTGCCTCTTTTCCTTACCTGTACCCATCATGGTTGTGTGATTGTTTCATCATGTTAAATAAGATAAGCTCCACTCGGCCATGAGCCATGCCCTTTCCAATGCTTTGTCTCCGGCATCTAACATAGCATCCAGTATCCATCACGTACCAGGTGAGTGATACAGGTCAAGTTACTTAGACTTCCGTTGACTCAGTTTCTTCATCCGTGAAATGGAGCTAATGGCACCTACCCTGAGTCACTGTGAAGAGTAGAAGACTTCATACATATCGAGTGTTTCATTCTAAGTGCCTGGCATACACTTCTGCCTAGCACTCACCAATGTTCCCTATTAGTTCTGAGAAAGTGTTTGAAAGCTTTTTATAGAATGAACTGAATAAGCCCATACTACGGAAGGGGACAGAAAAACCTTGGGGTCACATCTCCTGTCAGTGGCAAGGGGGAGGCTGGAACCAACTTCCCAGCCTGCTCCCCTTTCCATGGGAACATGTTGCCTGAGGACAGTATATCCCTCTGGGTTGGGGGCGGGGAGGAAACAAACAAAACACCCCCTGGGTTAAACAGAATAAGAAACTGATACCTGAATGGACACTCTTTCCTCCCTGGGGAGAGCTCTCAGGACTTACCATGGAAGCAGGTTCTGTTGCTTTGCATCTCCCAATCAACAGCCCCTACCTGCCTGTGCCAGGGGCCAGGACCTGGCTCCCTCATTAGCTTGCAGCCTCCTTTCCTCCTCCTCCTGCAGCCTCCCAGGATTTCTCACTGGACATGCCTGACCTGCCAGACGCTTCTCCTTCGAACTGCTTTCCAGAGGGGATGTATCCATTTTGCTCCAATGATCAATATAATCATTCATGAAAAGGAGTCATTCCCTGCCTTGGGACCCAATTATTTTCTCGTGGAACCAGTGGCTGCAAAAATATATTGTTTTCCAGTTAACTAATAAGTGCTATTTTTATCTATGGTTTCCCCCCTCCTAATCTTTCATTACTGGGGAGAGGCTGCGGTTTAAACCTCAGTCCAAGTTCTCGTCTGCTAGGCCTATTAAGTCACTACCTCCTCCAAGCTGCCAATTACCTGGAGGGAGCCACAAGAGAAGGTATTGGCCGTCTCCCTTCTCCCCTGCCAACAGCAAGGGAAGGGGAGGGAACAAGTCACTCTTCTCAAGCACTCTCCAAGCATAACCCATCAGTTCGGGAGTGTTTACGGGTCACCAGGGAGGCTGTTTGCACTGGACTACTATGCCGGTGCTCAGGCTAGAAGGATCACAGGGAATGCCAGCTCTCAGAGGCTTCAGAGTTACAGAGGGCTCAGCTGGGACCTCAGCTCTGTCCTTAACCAGCTGTGTGGCCTTGCGCGACTTTAGCATTGTGGCTTCGTTCCTTGCATACAAAAATGTGATTAATAATGACGACTCATGGGTTTTGTCAGGATTGAATGAGGTGACACGTATCACAGTCACCTCCTCTTCCCCCACGCAGTGTGTGACACGTCACAGTCATTGCAAGCTACTTCACTTCCCCAAAGGGCATCTTCACCCTCTCAGTTGCTCAAGCCAAAAACTTTGGTGTCCTCCTGGCTCCTCGCTCACAATCTTCATCCCACCCACTAGCGCCCCCTGCTGGCTGTGCTCCCAGCTACCTTCACAGCCCAGGGAGATCCGGCTCAGTCCTTCCACCACCAGTCTTGCTCCTGGATTTGCAGTAGCATCTGAGCTTTCTTGCTGTCACCCTTGATCCCCAACTGTCTGCTCGTGATACAGCAGCCAGTGCGAGCCTTTAAAAATGCAAATCAGGGCGCCTGGGTGGCTCAGTGGGTTAAGCCGCTGCCTTCGGCTCGGGTCATGATCTCAGGGTCCTGGGATCGAGTCCCGCATCAGGCTCTCTGCTCAGCAGGGAGCCTGCTTCCTCCTCTCTCTGTCTGCCTGCCTCTCTGCCTACTTGTGATCTCTGTCAAATAAATAAATAAAATCTTAAAAAAAAATGCAAGTCCAATCATTTCACGCCTCTGCTCAAAACCCTCCAATGGTTCCTCTCTCATGTAGAGCACAAGCCAAGTCCTTACAGGGTCCTACAGGGGCTCCACAATGGACGCAGGCAACTCTGTTCCCAGCACCTCCTACCACTCTCCCCCTTAATCTCAGCCCTCCAGGCACACTGGTCGCCTTGCTGCTCCTTGACTGTGTCAAGTGTACTCCCACCTTGGGTCTGTGGATATGCTGGTCCTTCCACACGGAAAGCTCTTCCCCCATAGGGCTGCATGGCTATACACCCTCCTCCGTCCAACCATCACCCTATCAGAGGCTGTCCCGAATGTGTAAGATAGCACCCTCATTTCACTCTCTAGTCTCCTCACGGTTCCACTTTTCTTCATAGCACTTACCAACTTATCACTACATGACACATTACGTATCCACGTGTTCATCTACTGTAATATGCGTCGCCCCAGAATCTGGGCACTACTGTATCCAAGGGACTGAAAACAGGGCCTGACAAGTAGAAGGCCCTCAAAAACATCCGTTGAATGAATACACAAAGCATGCAGAAAAATGTCCAGCTCATAGGTAAGCAGGAACTTCATATTAACTATTTTAGTTTTTATTATTTTTAAAGATTTTATTTGAGAGAGAGGGAATGTGCAAAAGGGGATGGGAGGGAGAAGTAGACTTCCTGCTGAGCACAGAGCTTGATGAAGGGCTTAACAGCAGGGAGCTCAACAGGGGCTCAATCCCAGGACCCTGAGATCATGACCTGAACTGAAGTCAGACGTTCAGCCAACTGAGCCACCCAGGCAACCCTCAAAATTAACTATTTTAAAATAACAGCATATCTGCTTCAGAAAACCTACCATGAGAACCACAAAACCTTTTCCACGTCACTTCCCCCTCCTACCTTTCTGGGATGACAATATCTTGGACTCACAGATGAGGAAACTGAGGCAGAGAGTGGCTAGGAAAGCGAGGTTTCCAGGACAGGGGACACTAGAGTATAAGAAATAGCTGCTGGGGCGGCTCGGCCGGTTAAGTGGCCAGCTGACTCTGGGTTTTGGCTGGGGTCATGGGTGCAGAGTTGAGGGATGGAGCCCCATGTGTGTGTGTGTGTGTGTGTGTGTGTGTGTGCGCGTGCGCGCGCTCGCATGTGGGGGGTGTTGTGCTTGCAGCTCAGTGCACTCTACAGAGTCTGCTTGGGGCTCTTTCCTTCTTCCCCTCTATCCCCCACTGCACCCCCGCTCACACAAGCACTTGCACACTCTCTCTAAAATAAATAAAATCTTAAAAAAAAAAAAGAGTGGGGGTGCCTGGGTGGCTCAGTGGGTTAATTAATTAAGTGTCTGTCTTCAGCTCAGTTTGTGATCCCAGGTGGGATCGAGTTCCACATTGGGCTTCTTGCTCCACGGGGAGCCTGCTTCTCCCTCAGCCTCTGGTTCTCATGAATAAATAAATAAAATCTTTAAAAAAAAAAAAAAAAAGAGTAGTCACCCACGATCTGAGCATCGTCCATGTGCCAGGGATGTCCCTCATCCCGTCTGATCAGTAAAACTACCCAGTGAAGTCAGTTCTTTGGTTTATGCCCATTCTAAAGGTGAGGAAATTAAAGCTAAAAGAAGTCAGATATTCGTGGCGCGCCTGGGTGACTCAGTCGTTAAGTGTCTGCCTTCGGCTCAGGTCGTGATCCTGGGGTCCTGGGATGGAGCCCTCCATCGGGCTCCCTGCTCACCGGGAAACCTGCTTCTTCTTCTCCCACTCACCCTGCTTGTGTTCCCTCTCTCGCTGTCTCTCTGGCAAATAAATAAAATCTCAAAAAGAAAAAAAAAGAAGATATTTGTGCATGGTAGATCCAGGACGCCTGGGGAATGCTTAAAGATCTTCCAAGGGGCACAGAGGCACAGTGTAGGAGGAATACATTTCCCACTCAATGCCCACAGCCTCTACCAATGGGAACAGACCAGCTTTGGAACATGCCTCCATCCTCTCCTTTCCCAGGTCTCCCTTTACCCTGCCCCATCTCCCAGGTTTCAAAGAAAGGCACAACTACCCACCCAGGCCAAACTCTTACTAAGGTGTACTGTCCCTAGTGCAAAATTCCCCTGGCACCACCAAGGGGCACTTGGAACCATCAGTGTTCATGCTGACGACGTGCCTGCCTACAGTGACTGTGTAACCAATGCTTCTGCTGAGTCAGGTGGCGTCCAAATCTTTGAATAAGGTTCAAGTGGGACCTGAAAGAACTGTGTACTAGAAGGTCATTAATAATTGATTTCAGGGGCGCGTGGGTTGGCTCAGTCATTAGGCATCTGCCTTGGGCTCAGGTCATGATCCCAGGGTCCAGGGATCAAGCCCCATATCGGGTTCCTTCCTCAGCGGGGAGCCTGCTTCTCCTTCTCCCACTCCCCCTGCTTCTGTTCCCTCTCTTGCTGTGTCTCTGTCAAAAAAAAATAAATAAATAGGGTCTTTAAAAATAAATAAATAATTGATTTTAATGACAGATCACTGTGGGGTTTTTGGGCCCATAACTCAGAGGATGTTCAAGGAACTGAGTAATGTTACCACAACAAAATGCCTTCAAGTCCTACGTACTTATATGAACCAACTTTTTCAGCGCTACTCGTCACAAATTAAAGCTCTGCTCATTCTAGCAAACATACATGAACTTTAAATACACACATGAACTGTTAAAAGTTCCACTTAACATATTAAGAAAAGCATTTCAAATTAAACTTACGTTTAACAATTGATCAAAAACAGGTGTTTTGATCAACTATATGTTTTACAATGATAAAAACTCAATCCAGGAGAAATTATTTAATATTATGACCACAAGACAATTTTCACAATGTTTTAGTTTTAATTTTTTTGTTGTTTGTTGCAGATAAGTAGGACGACAAATGAAAGGCTTTCGAGCATAAAATGTATTACTAGAAAAAAATTCTGGGGAGGAAATTAGGTAGAAATAGAAGTTGGAGGAACAATAGCAATGCAAAATTTCAAAGGTTAAACTGGTTTGTAATTTTTTTAAAGGATAAGAGAAATCAAATCACTATGGTATTGAAATTCCATTGCAGATTTACATGCCTGATATAAGAGTTTCATTTTTAAAGTGTCTAATATTTACAATTACCTGAAATCATAACCTTTGCAAATATCAGAGAAAATTTTTAACTATCTAAAAACATGCCCGTGGATAGTTTTGAAAACAAACCAAAGTTCACTGCTTACCTGCCTTCAGTTACCAGCCCTATTTTCTCCTAAGGCAAGGCACCAAGAAAGGATCTGAACTCTTTAAATGTATTACTCAGAAGGACAGATTCAGACCTTGCACAAGACCTAAGAGGATCCGGTGGGAATTTATGGCCCTTCGAAGACAAAACCACCCCAACCGGCCTGTCTACTTTCTATTCATCAGTCAAGAGCTCTAGTATTGCCCAAGACCTAGGTCCGCATCCAGCCAAATCCATCTGATTTATTCTGGTAAATATTAGCCACCACTCTCCCCGCTCCCCGCCCCGGCAAACACTCCCCATCCCCGAAAGCCTATATTCAAAGCCTTCAATTTCCCCATCTTTAGAATTAGGACTTAATGTCAATGTTCACTCAGGTGATAAATTTTCCCATAATTAAGGGAGAAATAAAACTTCATAGGCAAACTCAATGACAGAGGTGTCAATGTCTCCATTTGGGAACCTGGGGAAGGAAGAAAAGTTGGGGCCAGGGCGCCTCTTTACTAGAGAGTGAGTGGGAATCTCAATGCTGTCACCCAGGCCTGGTGGGAGGTGGGGGGGGGGGGCGGTCTTCCCTAAAACGCGATAACCAGTCCAGCCTCCTGGGAAAAAGGAAAGTGGAGGCCAAGCCCTGTCTGAAAGACGGAGATGATCACTCAGCCAAACAGCAGTACCCTTTTAATCTACCCTACGAGATGGGTAACAGATGAGCAAACTGGGAGCTGGAAAGGTACGCAGCTTCATAAAACTGGAAAGGGCAGACGCTGCATACAAAAATAAAACAGACCTGACCACAAAGTTCTGAACCATAGCGGCTTTGGACTGAACCTGCGTTTGAACCCACAGTTTCTGCCGCAATTCTAGCCGTAAACCTTTGTCCATTTCCACAGCTGTAAAACAGGGGAAACAACACCTTGCGTAGCAGGGCTGCTGTCAAGGCAATGAGCCAGGGACGCCAAAGCGTTCGACGCAGGGGCTGCTACATAGTATCTGCTCAACACACTGTAGCCGAGCTTTGTAAAACAAGGCGCGCACTGCCCGTACCACCGCGCAGAGCCACCGGTGCGCCTCGGACGGGCTTCGGAGCGCCCCAGAGCCAGGCCCAACGCCGCGACGCGGCGCCCCGGGGGTGGACCCAGCTCTCTGGGACCGAGCAGTCTCGGGGCGCCAACCTCCCGGGCGCCACCGTCCGTTCCACTCCCCCCACCGTGCGCCGGGCCGTTTCCACGCGCCCGCGCGGCGCGCTACGTACCCGACGCCTCTGACCCTGTCTGGGCCGCCGCCGCTCGCCCAATCTCTGCGGCGCTTACTGGGTGGCTCCCGGCGGGCGGGCGGGGCCTCGGGAGCGCGCGCACGTGGACCGGACGTCCGGCCGGCGGGAAGCGTGGGCGGGAAGCCGCGCGGTCCTCTGCGCTGGGAAAGGTGGTCATCGTGGGTGGTTCCCCCTTCCGAGCCAGAGCCCTCCCCGCCGAGGGAAAAAAGACAAACAAACAAAAAACCCCGTAAAGTCCTAGCTTCAAACTCAGGCTTCAGCCACCTCCAGCTGTGCGGCCCCTGGCAATGGCTACGGCAGGTAACTGAGCGCCTCCAGCCCAACAGGTCCTAAGAGCACTGTGTAGGCATCAGCTCCTTGAATTTTCACAGCTGAATTTCTCGGAAGTTAATCCGTTTGCTCTCTTACAGTGTCAGTTGGCTGTAGAGCTCATTCTGTCTGGGCAAGCCCAGCAAGTCACTTGGCCTCTCACCCCGTCTCCGCTATTAAAAGTGGGGATAAATGGCCACTAGGCTGTTTGTTGAAAGCATGAGAAATACATAACACCTAACGGTGCCACATATATAGCAGGTGGTCCTTACCCTGCTTCCTTGCCCTCTCCCTAAATACCTCTGCTTTCTGCTTTTTATTTTTATTTTTTTTAAGATTTTATTTATTTGACGGAGATCACAAGTAGAGGCTGGCAGAGAGAGAGAAGGAAGCAGGCTCCCTGCTGAGCAGAGAGCCCCATGGGCTCCATCCCAGAACCCTGAGATCGTGACCTGAGCCGAAAGCAGAGGCTTAACCCACTGAGCCACCCAGGCGCCGTTAAGGTAGGAATCTTGTCTTTCTTCACCAGGAATATCCCCAGTGCCTGGAACAGTGCCTAGCACAGTAGGGATCAGATACATTGAAGAAGTAATTCAACATCTTTCTCTGACCACTCCAGTCCCTGAAGCCTTTCCTTTTCATGTCAACACCACTGGCTGCCATCACCCAATAAATAGGCTTGCATTTCATCATCAAAGGGCCCATTTGGTCCAAACACCAATCCAGCATTTGAATCTCCTCTACATCTGGCATCTAAGCTTTGCCATGCCCAGTTTCAGGGAACTGTTTTACTTTACTATTTTTTTAAAAAGATTTTATTTATTTGACAGAGAAACACAGTGAGAGAGGGAACACAAGCAGGGGGAGTGGGAGAGGGAGAAGCAGGCTTCCCCCAGAGCAGAGAGCCTGATGGCAGGGCTCAGTCCCAGGACCCTGGGATCATGACCTGAGCCAAAGGCAGAGGCTTAACCACTGAACCACCCAGGTGCCCCGGGAACTGTTTTTCAAGAGAGCTTCATGCTGTCCAAATTTGAAGTCCAGTCCTGACAGTAAGAAAGTTTTTCCTTAGATAATACAATATCTCCTCTACTTCTAACCTGCGGGATCATGAAGACCAATTCCAATTCCCATTCCATAAGGCCAGATCTAACAGTCCTGTTTCCTTTTTGCATCAAACAATTTACAGATAACCTAGCTTTGTGGTTCTGAACCTTGTCCCTACTCCTGTCCACATCAGAGGGATACACAACTCCCAACCGTGGCTGCCATGGCAATGACAGGGATAGGAATACACCTTCCCCTCTCTCAAATTAGCAACCTCTTCTTGGGGCATATTGTTAGGAAACCCCTGCAGATGATCCTGCTTTTCCCAGACACCGTCTTACGGTATTGGGAGCACTAGTGTACAGGCCGGGGACTTGTCTTTTTTTTCTGGGGCCTTGTCTTTTAAGTAGGCATCCTTGTGGTCCAATGGGCCTATAGGAGCTGCAACTCTGCTCTGCATCTCTGCTGGGATGATCCCAGAGGAAAGGCTGAAGGATGCCACAGGGCCCTCAACCCAAGTACATCCTTGGAACTGAAGTTCTGCCTTGGTGGTTTGGAGCTGATGCCATTAAGGGCTTTCTCGATTCCAACACATATTCTCTTTTATTCAGGATAGCAATAATAAACTGGCTTTAGCTGCTTACATGGTCTCACTTCATCCTGACAATGACCTGCATCTCAGTCACCTCTGTGTCCTCAGCATTAAGCACGATACACGGAATATGGTGCTGCTTCAAGTTGTTTAATGAACCACCCTCTGAGTCCGAGAGGGATGACTCTTTTGACTCCTTGGTCTTTTGACTCTTGGTTCTTAAAATTAAACTAACTTTCCGTATGTTTATTTTAAATAAATATTAATATGCAATTAAATCTATACCGCACTTTACAAATACCATTAATATTTATCCTTTATTAAACAGCTTCAGGGGGAAAAAAAACAACCTCCCATAGGTTGTCACCAGGTGAAAGATAAAGTCCAAACTTTTTACCCTGAAACTTAGGGCCTCTGTGACCTGGCCCCGATCACCCCTCTAGACATATGTCTCACCATATGTTCTCCCTTGGGGAAGGCCAAGAAAAAAAGTGATATAGTTATTTGCACCAGACTTAGTGTTAAAACACCAGGTTCAAGTCTAAATTCAGACTAAGTAGCACTGAAACTTCAGACTCATCACTGAACTTGTTTTCTCATGGTAAAATGGGAGTAACACCTGCCCTGTTCATTGCACAGTGTCAGGCGAGACAGTTGATGGTGGGGATCAAAGAAACAGTATGCTAGCACATTCTGTGAGCAATAAACACTATACAAACACAATGGGTCACCATACTGCCTGTTCCTGCCTCTGCCCTTTCCCTGTAATGTTTCCACACCTGAAGCCTTTAACCCTTCCTTCTCACCATTCATTCACACATTAAGTAATCCAACAAATATTGAGGGCCCACTCTGTGCTGGCCCAAAGGATACAGGAAAATCCAACAAATTCCCTGCCTTCATGGAACACAGGAGAAAATGGTTGCAAACTGTACAACCGCACAAACAAAAAAGTAAAACCACACCTGTGAGCCAGCTCAGGGGTAGGTCCACATGGCCCCCAGAAATTATAACCGAGGATCTGGCAATTCAGTTGCCTCCAAGGCCAAGTTCAAAGTCTGCTTTTCTCCTTTCTAACAATGGTGACCCAAAGATCTGCACCCCCCCGCCCCACCCCAAACTTCAGTTAACTTATCTCTCCAGCTCATTTAATCATACCCAATCAGGCCTTGTTATTTTTTCAAATTGCACCTGGTTTTCCCAACTTCACTGAGCAGGGAATGGCTGGCACACTTTAAATCCCACAGATTTAAGCCACAGAAGGCTGGACCCACTGCATTCCAGACCCATGTGTCAGGAGCTATCATAGGAAGGAAGGGTACCCTTCCTGAAAGTGAGATCCAGGGGAGACAGGAAGCTGCCCAAGATCACCTTATTCACAACTGAGCACACTAGCCCTGTTCCTCAGAGAAAAACTCTCTTCCTTAGGACAGCCAGGCTGCTGCCCTAGTATGATCTTTTCATGACAAAAATTTCATCCTCATTTCAGAGACAATGTGACGGATTTGGGGAGTAGGGAAGGAAAAAAGTGACACAAGATGGGATCGGGAGGGAGACAAACCATAAGAGACTCTTAATCTCACAAAACAAACTGAGGGTTGCTGGGTGGAGGCGGGGAGGGAGAGGGTGGTTGGGTTATGGACACTGGGGAGGGTATGTGCTATGGTGAGTGCTGTGAAGTGTGTAAGCCTGACGATTCACAGACCTGTACCCCTGGGGCAAATAATACATTATATGTTAATAAAAAATTAAAAATTAAAAAAATTAAAAATTTTCATCCTCTCTCTCTCCAGCTAAAAATCTTTCAGCAGCTTTCAAGAGTCCTCAGGATAGAGTCCGACCCCTCAGCATGGCCTCCACATCCCTTCCTGGTCTGACTCCTGCCTCTCGTCTCAGTCTCCAAAATGCTCATATAATTCTTGCTGTGGGACCTCAAAGAGCACCCACTCTCAGTCAGCTGGACTCGCCCCTACCCCCTGCCCCATTTGTCTGGCTCCCCTTTGAAAACTCAGCTCAGCCATCTTTTCTTCCAGAACCTCTTTCCCCAGGCTAAGGGTGCCCCCAGGCTGAGCTGCATTTGATGTTCCCACTCTTTCACACACTGTACCGTAACAGTCGGTCTGTGTAGCTACCAACGTGTGGAGTGAACGACTGTGTTGTTCTATCCCTCATTCTCTAGTTCCTGCTGTGGAGCCTGGCGTATGGTGAGTGCCCCCAAGGTGTTGGAAAAATGAACCACAACCTGGTTCATGCTTTCCTAGGCCCATTAGAAGAAATAGATCTCTGATAAGCTGGGAATACAGCAAGGGCCTTGATCTGTGATGGACATCGTGAGAAAGTTTTCCTTTGATCATCACAGGGAATGCTGACTTCCTGGGAAGAGATATAATGATTTAGTAGATACTGACTGTCTCAGACACTTCACTTCACTAACTTTTGCCTGCATCGTCTCATAAGTGAGGACATTGAGGCTCAGAGAGGTAAAGTGACTTGCCTAAGGTCACTCATCAGGCAGCGGTAGAGTCACAGACCTGTACCCCTGGGGCTAATAATACATTATATGTTAATAAAAAATAAATTTTTTTTTATTTTTTAGAACTTAGAACCCAGAGAGTTAGACTCTGAAGTATGTTCTCTTAATCACTGTAGTCTTCTGTCTCCAGTAACAACTGTGAAGGGATAGCAGAGGTATCCACAGTAGGAGTAAACTCTAGAATCTGCAGGGTTTCACAGGCCCATTCCTCAGCCACCCTTTGGGCTCTGCTGTACCTCCCTGCCTTTGTAGAGTGTTTCTGCCAGAATGGGGAGGATAGAAAGAGCCAGCAGGGCTAGGTGGGAAAATCCTGCTATTTTAATGTGATGAGGCACTCAGGAAGCTGAGAAAGTTTACCTTGGAAAAAAGAATTTCAGGGAACCAGATATTAATGGAAGAATATGTAATAATTATGTAGAGAGACACAGGATCATAAGCTTCCATTTAACTCCAGAAGGCTGAACTTGGCCAACTTCTATCAATAAGAACTGTCTGAAAGTAGAAGGCTCTCTGTTAAAGGGGCAGAGGGGGTAACGGGGAGGAACAAATATGAGAACTCTTGAATTCCAAGACACTATCCGCAAACCCAATTTAGGAAACTGTCCCAACGTGATTAATAAACTCAAAAGTAAACTTACATTCCAAAATCACACGTGGCAATATTCAAGTTTTCAGTAGTCATTTTAAAAAAAGGAACACATACACTCAATTTCTTTTAAAAATATAACACATTTTATTACAGAGAAATAACAGATTCTACAAAATCTAAGTGAGCATTCTAATTTGAAAGATCCTAGCAGAGGGGGAATAACTGCCTTTCAGGTACCTTTGAACTCTGAAATTCTCAGAGGTGCTGGATTCCAGAACTCTGGACTGGGACTTACATTCTGAGCTTGGACATGACAGTCACATTGCCCGTCTACCTCCCAGAAAGGCTCTCCACTGAGCAAAAACTGCTCAGTTTGGAGTAAAATACAAGGCAGTGCCTTTCTTAAGCTCTGAACCACAAGAACGGCAGGATTTCACAATGGACCCTGTAATCACTCTGCCCTGGTCATGTTTCATTAGCTTTTGTTCAACCTCTGCTTATCTATGAGAAAAGAAAATACAGGGTTGGGAATTAGAATACCAGATGCGGGATTCTGGTTCTGCTACTAAGTATCATTGTGAGGTGGTGGTGGTTGTTTTGTGGCAAGCTCAATTTTCTCAAGTCCCCTTCCCTACCTACTTTACAAGGTCACATGACCTACAAGCCAAACATTTAGAAATCAAATCCATCTAACACATACATATACGGCGGCTTTATCATTATCTCTGGCGTCTTCCTCTGGCCTGCAGCTGCATAGAATAAATCATACGGACAGCAGTCTTGGTCCTAGAGAGATGAGTGTGGCTGACAGCGCTCAGTCTGAGTGGATGTCCTTCCCTTCTAAAGTCCGATATAAATGAGTGGGGATTATCTGCTGTTTGGGATCACATTTTTTTTTTAAGATTTTATTTATTTATTTGACAGAGATCACAAGTAGGCAGAGAGACAGGCAGAGAGAGAGGCCGATGTGGGGCTCGATCCCAGGACCCTGGGATCACTACCTGAGCGGAAGGCAGAGGCTTTAACCCACTGAGCCGCCCAGGTGCCCCTGGGATCACATTTACTTCTGTGCCTGCCACTGAGAAAAACGAAGAACTAACAATATTTAGCTCTATTTTGTTTTGTCTCCCTGAGTCATATGAGTGTTTCTTCCCACTTTCTCCCTCTTTCCACGTTGAGAGTTTCCCAGTGGCAAAGATCATTCCTTTTTCTGGCCATGGAGCTCTCTGAGGATAAGAACATGTCCTTCCCGTACAACCCACAATCCAACCTGAACGGGAAATCCCTAGAAATGGGAACCATGTCTTCAGGGGTTGGCCTCAAGCCTCAGATGCAATTACTCAAAAACACTGGGGTGAGACCCAAGGGACTGAAGCATTGAGTCAATGCTAAAACTAGATTGAGACGTCACCATTACTTTCTAATAACTTATTTTCAAGCAGACAATGGAACTTTTGTAGTGATAGAGAATTCAGAGGGCCGAAGGGCCGACAGATCCAAATTTGTACACTGATTTTGGCACTTACTTGCTTTGTGACTGAGCGGTTTACCAAGCAATCTGGGCCACATTTCTTCGTCTGTGCCGAAGGGGGATAATACAACAACGCATCTTCTCGGTTTGTTGAGAGGATTAAATGAGATATACGAAAAGCCTTACCCTAGACTCTGACATATAAGTGCTCATTAAAAAGTGCATGTGGAGAATCCTAGGAACGGTGTGAGCTTCGTGGAGAGCAGTTGCTGGAGGCCAAGAAGCGGCAAAGCCGAACTAAGCAGTCAGGTCTCCTAGCTCAGGATCACTCCTCCACACACCGCATCCCCCGTCTCTCAAAAGGCCTCGAACTCCTGACGACCGAGGCCGCCTGGAGTCCCGAGGGAGGAAAGGGGGCCAGGAACCAATCTGGCTTCTTACAACCAAGGCTCTGCAAGAAGGCCCTACGCATTCGGGCTCCCGATGGGAAGCACCCACAGGCCTCAGGCCTCATTACTTACCCGGTGATGGTAACGGTCCTTAACGGCAGCCAATAACGGCTCACCCGTGGCCCAGGCACTGGCAAGGGCAGGCTGAGGTCAAACCTTGGATTTTGGCGCCTCATCCCAAAACCCTAAGCAAGCATCGAACTACAATTCCCAGTATGCCACGCGCCGCCCGGTCGCGGAGCTTCGGCCCCACCAACCTTGGGTCCCTTCTTCCCTCCAAACGCGGCTGAACGCCCAGGACTTCCGGGTAGTGCCGGTTCCCCACCCAGGACAGCCTCCCTTTATGATTTCTGGGTATTGTAGTCCACTTTGTTCCGGTTTCGCGAGAATGAGCTGTTCCTAGCTACGGCTCCCTTCGACACAAAAACTACAAAACCCAGAATATATCGCAAGTCCCTCTCGTCCAATAGGAACCCCCTATGTAGCGAGGCGCGGAGGCCGGTTCTCGCAACTCAAGATGGCGGACGAGAGTGAGACAGCAGTGAAGCCGCCGGCACCTCCGCTGCCGCAAATGATGGAAGGGAACGGAAACGGCCATGAGCATTGCAGCGATTGCGAGAACGAGGAGGACAACAGCTACAGCCGGGGGTAACGATATCCTCGGAGTCCAATTCCCGTCCAGTCTCCCACAACCTGGGTCTCTGGGGTGCGGGGAAGTCACCGGGAGCTTAGGGTAACCCCACCCCCATATTCTAATTGGCTGAGACATTGGTATCCTGCCTGGCGATTGGTTGCTGTCTTTGTCATTTACCAGGGTGGGTGCTCAGTATATTAAGGGCCGGAGACATTGAATACTTTTATTATATAAAAGTTCTTCTGTGTAATGTTCCACTTGTGTGCTTCACCCGCCTTCAGGGAAAAGAGCAGATTGGACCATGGTTTTCGATGGCACAACACGGGTCAATCTAACAGTACAGTTCAAAGGGAACGTTACTTATAGATGTGTGTGAACAACGTGATTAGCAATAAACGAATAATAAAATATTTCGCTGCAGCTCACCTTCAATGAGGAAATATATCAGGTTGTACAAACCATAATTATGTTGTAAAGTGTCACTAACAGGAGAATCTCAAAATACAAACTTACCTTATAAACCCTAGAGTGTAATTACTGTATGACAATGGTTTGGTGTATATGGTGCCCATTGTTCCAGATAATCTATAAGTTTCCTGAACAGTATATAATTAGGTTTTCCAGGATCTTTGTTCTGTTACTTTGTGAAATAACCTCAAAGCTTCAAGAAATTGACTGATGGTGCAGCTTGGACAGGGATTAGAAGTGGGTTTAATATTGCAGTTCCTGTACTTCAAGAGTCTTGCCTACTAGTAACTGTTGCTTGGACAGAAGAAATTCATCAGGCGTTTCAGAGTTGAGTTCTGTTTCCAGATCAGTGTTCATTCTTGTATGCCACACCCTATCATTCTTCTTTTTTCATATTGTTACAGTGGCCGGTGCTGAAGCTCGTCCCTATGTTTTTTAACGGAAAGTTATGAAAGACTTTTTGGACATATAACTTTGGGTGAACCTGTGGTAGTCTGATTTTGTGCCTCTGTGTGCGTTTGTGTGTGTGATAGTCCTACTTTCATAGTCATGAAGTCATTTGGAATATTAGCAGTAGGCCTGTAGGTAAAGGTAAAAGGTTGACATCTTTGGATAAACTTTACAAAATTCCACCATCTTGTAGAGATGGAAGAACAAAGGATTAATTAAGTTGTTTATAATCTGTTTGTGATGAATCCTTAGGTTAAAAGATGAAGCTTTTATGTTCTTTGAGCAGCTTAAAAAAATTACAAGGAAAATGTAGAGGAAAAGGAAGTTTGTCAGATCTGGTTTTATAAGAGTGTGTTTTTTTGCTATAACTCACAACAGATCTCATGTAACAAAAGCCTTGAAGTTTGAGATTCCTAAGAAAGGAAGAGCTTTTAAAGAGGAAGTAGGAACAGGAAGAGGGGAAAGTGCAGCCCTCCTGAGTAGAAATCCTAATAATAGATGAGAGCTGTTGAATTCAGAAGTCCTTTCAGAAGTGAAAGTAAAGCTTTTTCTTTGCTCTGTGTGTAGTTGCTTTTATTTTTCTCTACTAAACTGTTACCTTGACCAGCATCTATAGCTCTTTAATTGGTTTTATTCCCTATGATCTGTGAATCAGTTTGCAAAACTATTTGGCAGAAAGTTCTGTTTTATTTATAGTACAACAAAGTGGTAACCTTAAAAAAAAACTTTGACGGTGTTTTGTTGTTGTTGTACATGGTTATATATGGTCTGAGTGAACAAATTTATCAGCATACCAAATCTAGAGGTTTGTGTGTGCTCACTTCGGCAGCACATATACCAAATCTAGAGGTCTGTGTAAATTAGTTTGGAGGTGACAGGTGAAAACAGAAGACCTAGCTTGGAGGACAGGCTAAGGCACTCAGAATCTGAAGTAGAGTTAATATTTTCTCATTAATTGTTGGAGGAAATGATTTTGGGAAGCAGTGTGGCGCCTAAAGAGCGTGGATTTTGGGTTCATTCATACCTGGGTTCAAAGCTTGATTCTGACACTTAATTGTCCTGTAACCTTGGGAAAGTTACTTAACCTCCAGTTGTAGGGATTAAATGAGATAACATGGGAAATACAGCCTGTCCTCTCCCTCCTGTTCTTCCTTCAACTCTTCCTGTCCTTTCCCCAGCTTGTGCTTTTATCACCTATCTCGTTTGTTGTAGCTTTTATCAAATAACGTGTGTCCATTCCCTGCCTCACCTGATTGTAAGGTGCCTGAGTAGAGGGACCATGGCTTTGAGATGCCTGGCACTTAATGGGCATTTGTGAGTATTTGATGGATGAACAAATGGCAAATGTTAAAATTCAGAGTTCAGTGTTGGCCGAGTTTCTCCTTGCTGAGGCAAAGAGTGTTAGATTTTTCTTACACACACAGTTTCTTACACCAACTCAGTCTCATTGTGAGCCTTACTACAGTTTCTTGTGAAATACCTCCAAAAACTGGGGATCCTCCAGGTTTCACAAGGTCTTTCACTGAGGCCTTCCTTTCAGGATGGGCTCAAAGTACTTTACACTAATGAAACAACCATAATTAAATAAACTTTGAAGAGTATAGATTTCACATATACATAGAAACACACATGCACATGCATACGTGCAATGTAGGTGTATGTTTTATTTTGTGTGTTTGTATTTTTTAATGTACGCATCTCTACAGTTTTTCTATATACTATTTTTTTAATCTACTCAACAAAGGCAGGTGGCATCATTTTTTCCCCCAGTTACTTGCCTGACATATCAGTTACAGTTAATAAATTAGGTTTAATTTATTTGAGAGGGAGAGTGAGTGGGCATGGTTGTGCACAAGAATTAGGGGAGAAGCAGAGAGAGAATCCCAAGACTCCCTGCTGAGCGCAGAGCCCCATGTGGAGCTCTGTTCCAGGACCCATGAGATCATGACCTGAGCAGAAACCTACTGAGCCACCCAGATGCCCCCAGACTAAGATCATCTTAATGCTGAATTCCCCTGCAGTTCACCATCCATCCGTATGCTTTAATTTGCTGCTTTGTTTTTAGTGAAAGGCTTTCCAAGAATCATTACTAAAGAATAAATTATTTACTAGCTGCCAGTAGATTTTAGTTTTGGGTTAACAGACAAGGTTTATTTGGATGATTGGAACAGGAAAGGGCTTTTATATTATTTGGTTCCGAGGATTCTTTTAGAATTTATTTTTCAATGTCACTGATACCACTGAGATGCTGGTAAGCCATCCCTTTGATAAGGATGTCTCTTTCCCATCGGATTTCTTACTTCATGGGGACAGGTTAAGACGAGTTCTTATAAGTTTTCCTCGCCAGTCCTGAGCTGTTATCTCTCATGAAAAAACTTAAGAGAAAACAGCGATCTCTTTGAAAGGAAGTGCCATAAAGCCAGCCTTACTTGCTTTTTGTTTTATCCATCAGATTCTCCGAGAGTGGTTCTTTCCATATTTATATTCGGTGGCTTATAGCTGCATCTAGCTCTTGGAAAGAAGAAATCTTTTTTGCCCCTTTTTCTTAATTTCTTCCTTCAGCTTTTGGTTTTTCAAAACTAGATCAAAGCAGAAATGAAAAGAGAAACCTCATCACTGATATCAAATAAGTGTTCTAATTTTATTTCCCAATTAAGTGGCAATTAAAAAAGAAACTAATCAAGAGCCACTTCAAAGAGAAGAGACTGGAAAGCAGAAGAAATGAAAAGCAAATGAGAGCCTATTTCAGGGAGATGCTGCTCCTGGCACACCAGTTTTGCTGATTTTTCACATTGTTTAAACTGATGTGCTCACTCTCAAATCTCCCAGCTTCACTAAGTCTGCACTTAACCCTTGGTCTGCGGAGGCCATAGAGTTGGGGACCACAGATTGAATGACTTTATTTTTTTTTTTTTAAGATTTTATTTATTTATTTGACAGATCACAGGTAGGCAGAGAGGCAGGCAGAGAGAGAGGGGAAGGCAGGCTCCCCGCTGAGCAGAGAACCCGATGTGGGGCTCAATTCCAGGACCCTGGGATCATGACCTGAGCGGAAGGCAGAGGCTCAACCCACTGAGCCACCCAGGCGCCCCTTGAATGACTTCAGGAGGAGCTTCTTCAGCTCTTCTCTGTAACCTTGTTTGAAACCTGTACCCTGCACGCCTCTCCTCTGACTCCTCAAGGATGGTGCTCTTGGGACTATTGCTCTATTAGGAGCACCAAAACAACCAACCAAACAAACCAAACTTAAACTGAAATTCTTGGACAGGGTCGGTACTTGCTTAGAAAGTTTTTTCTACTGCTTCTCCTGCTGCAACTTTGAGAGGCAGCTGAGGAGGTCACACTCTTGTCAGGCATTTGATAAATGTTGTCTGTTGTTACTATCACTATGTGCTGGCCACTGTGCTAAGCCCTTTCCGTGGATTATCTCCTAGACCTCACTTATGAAGACTGATTGAGCTTTGGTAGTGAAGCTTGGGATTTGCGTCTCCACCTCTTCCTTGGGGCACCCTGGAGGATCCATTCCAAATTTACTGGATGTTTTTTCCCTACTGCCTTGATTTCTTGCTTCCCAACCCTGCAGCAGTGTGAGTCCTGCCTTTGGATCCATTCAGTAACCCATGAACTTTCCCAGACTAGGGAGCCAGTTGGTGATGGAGATGGCTGGCCCCTTTAAACTCTTCTCAGTGGACAGATATCTTTTGCAGAGGTTCTGGTGTGTGAAATTTCTGCTAGCAGTGAGTCATTCATTGCTCAGAAAATTACTGAAAATGGTCTCTGAACAGCATCCGATTTGACCTTGGAGTTGCCAGGTTACAGTGTGGCTCACCAAAGCAACCCAGAGGATGTGGAATTTACATTTCTGTCTCAGTCCCATTCTAAACGGTTTAGTGTGTCAGAGCCTTTGTGATCTCCCCCCTTTTTGAAAAAACCCCAGTTATTCTCCATGGCAGGAACTGGCTTGTTCACCCTCAGAATTCTGGCCAACTGTCCCAGGAAGGGCAGAGGATGGCAGTAAAACAATTTTTGTAATCGCTTCCCACAACTTGCTGTTCTTTTCAGTCTTACATGCCTATCCTCTGTATGGCTGTGGCTGCAGGGTCACTTACAGCAATGCCCCAAACTCTGCACTCCCACTCATCAGTGAGACTGAGTCAGACCATGTGGTTTCCACCCTGGTACCCTCATATGCCTCTCATTCACCTCTTTGGGCCTTCTGAGTACCAGGAGGATTGTTGGTGAACCTCTCACACCTCATAAGTAAATGGATTTGCAGAAGGATTTCCTGATATGCTAAAGCAGAATCAAAAGGATGTTAGAGCCTAGGATTTGTTTAATCGGTTTCTCTGGAAATTTTGAGTTTTAGCCAAAAGAATTAATTTCCAGTTTTCGGGGGCAGGAAATAAGTGACCAAAAGTTGTGAATTTTATTTTCAGAACTCTTTTTTTTTTTTTTAAATTTCTTTCCTTTGGTCTCATAATCAAAACTAAACCCACGGTCTGCGTTTAAGACTTTGGAACAATTTAAAATAGTTTCAGTGGAGCTTTCTTGTTTTCACTTTTTTCTTTTTAAAGATTTTATTTATTTACTTATTTGTTTGTTTGTCAGAGAGATAGAGCAAGAGAGAGAACACAAGCAGGGGGAGTGGGAGAGGGAGAATCAGGCTTCCTGCTGAGCGGGGAGCCGGATGTGAGACTATCCCAGGACCCTGGGATCATGACCTGAGCCGAAGGCAGACGCTTCACGACTGAGCCACCCATGCGCCCCTCCACACTTTTCATAGACAATTAACACAGCTGTCATGTGGAAACGTAACTGGAGATGTTTTGCTGACCCTCTTTGGGGCTGTAGCTTGTCAGGGTCTTATTTTAGTCTTTACGCTGGGAAAGCGTCAGTCAAGCACGTTATTTGTTGAACTCTTAACTGTGCACTGGGCGCAGCTGGGGTTGCTGTAGGAAACATCTGTATCAGATGTCCTTATGCTCAGGAAATTTTTTATCTTACTGGGAAGGTAGGAAGCAAACCATTATTCTATGTAAAATATTCAGTCGTTTGGGAGATCATAATCTTAGCCAGATACCAGGGAGAGCTAGGTAGCCAGAGGCGGCTTCCTGGATAAAGTGTGGCTCGGGTGCTCCTGGCCTTTCATACGTGCTCCTCTGAGACACAGCAGTTTGTTTTAGGGCCTTGTATGATGAAACTGTCTTTGGGCTTTGGAGGAGACTCGGAAAATTCCCACAGAAACAAGACCGTGGTGTTCAGGAAGGAACGGTCCACGTTGTTAGAGATGAGTGGCTTGTCCCTGGTCACCAGTTGGTTAGTTGGTGACCAGTTTACCTCACGTGTCTGGGCCTTGGTTTCTGCTTCTCTGAACAGCAAGATAAGCTGGGTGGCCCTGACAGGCATTCCAGGCCTGGTGGCTGAGCTCGTACTCCCCCAGAGTACAGCCTTCTGTTCCCCAGTCATGTCCCTTTGAATGGATTTTGTTACCTGGTGGGGTGGAGGGGAGGCCTGTGTTATGGACCCTTCCTGCTTGTCGTGTTTTCTGGAAGTTCTGTGCTGGTGCTGCTCGTCTGTCAGCATGCCCTTCCCTCCCGCCCACTCACACATCCTGGTACTGCATTCTGTTTCTAGAAGTCAGCACTGAGGCTCATTTTCTTTCTCCTCCCCAGAGCCCTGACTTTATAGCAGAGCACCCATGGGATTTTTGTGTTTGAACTTAGAATATCTTGGCCTTCATTTAAAAAATGACATTTCAGGCACCGGGGTGCCTCAGTTGGTTAAGCGACTGCCTTCAGCTCAGGTCATGATCTTGGAGTCCCAGGATTGAGTCCCACATTGGGCTCCCTGCTCAGCAGGGGGTCTGCTTCTCCCTTCTCATGCTCTCTCTTTCTCTTTTTTTTTTGGAAGAAATTTTAAGGTTTTATTTATTTATTTGACAGAGAGAGATCACAAGTAGGTAGAGAGGCAGGCAGAGAGAGAGGTGGAAGCAGGCTCCCTGCTGAGCAGAGAGCCTGATGCAGGGCTCCATCCCAGAACCCTGAGATCATGACCTGAGCCGAAGGCAGAGGCTTTAACCCACTGAGCCACCCAGGTGCCCCTCTCTCTTTTTCTCTTTCTCTCACATAAATAAATAAAAATTTTTTTTTAAATGACATTTCTTGGCATTCCTGGCTGGTTCAGTCAGTAGAGCATAAGACTCTGGATCTTGGGGTCATGAGTTCCAGCCCCCATTGAGCATAGAGCCTACTTAAATAAAAAAAAATTTTTTTTAATGACATTTGTTATTTCTTGTCTTCCCTGTTCCTGACTCTGTCTTTCTGCTAATTTGTTCCATATTTGCCAGGTTGGTCATTAATGACTTGAGTTGATCAGCTTCAGAGTGTAGACTTCAAAATTCTTATGTGAACTCCTATGTCCATTTCCATTGTAGGGACCCCTTTTTCCCCAGGAAGGCAAATTCCACTAATTCTTCGCTCATTATTTTGGAACCAAATGAGTCAAAGTCACACTTCGATTTTCTGTATTCCATGGTTGTGGCCCATCTCTTTGGCGTGTGTTAAGGTGACTGGCAGGCTTAGAGTACTCTCTAAGAGATGGCTATTTGAGTTCTCAGAATCCCTGCGCACACTGGGATACCCACCTGCTGGGTGTGGACTTCAGGTCCCTTTAAAAATGATGTGAATTCTTAGAGAAGGACTAGCCTGCTTCAGTGGGTTCCTGGTGTGGTTCTCCCCAAATCCAAGTTGAAACTCTTCTTCGAAATTGCTTCCTGGGAGGCTTCTTTTTTTTTTTTTTTAATTTTATTTATTTATTTGACAGACAGAGATCACAGGTAGGCAGAGAGAGAGGGGAGGAAGCAGGCTCCCCACTGAGCAGGGAGCCTGATGCGGGGCTCGATCCCAGGACCCTGAGATCAGAACCCAAGCCAAAGGCATAGGCTTTAACCCACTGAGCCACCCAGGCGCCCCTCTGGGAGGCTTCTTGAAGACTTACTCTCAAGGCTTGGTTTCTTTTGAATAATTAAAATTACCATAATCACCTTGAAAACTAAACCCTGGTGAGCTCTTTGGAAATCTCTTCTTGGGGCACCTGCGTGGCTCCATCCGTTAAGCATCCACCTTTGGCTCAGGTCATGATCTCAGATTATGATCCCAAGGACCTGGGAGACCTGGGGTCATTCCTGCATCTGGCTCCCTGCTTAGCAGGGAGTCTGCTTCTCCCTCTGTCCTTTACTCCAATTGCGTGTGCTCACTCGCTCTCTCTCACTCAAATAAATAAAATTTTTGGAAAAAAAGAAAACTCTTCTGCGTCCATCGTCCCCCTGTCTGGGTTGCTGCCTGTGAGACCAGGGTGAGCTCATACTGCGTTCTGTGGGTGTAGCTCTGTACTGGCAGCTCGGTGAGAACCGCTCGTCTTTAACTTCCCTTTGTTCTTCATCTGTCCCTGTGCTTGATGTACAAGTCGAAACAGGACTGTTGCTCAGTAGCTGCGTGTGCAAATTCAAGGCAGTACAAGGAAAGTGAAATTCGCTCTCTGGGTTTAGTGTGGGTCTTGCAGTTTGTCAGGCACGTATATTGATGATGCATAAAAGAGAACAAGAATTCAGTCGAAGATCCTTCCACACAAGGGGCGTCCATGAGGCGATGGCTGCTTTTAAGTGTCTCCACTGAGTAGCAGTGCAAAAGCAGGAAGGTCGTTTCTTAGCGATTTACTTGGAAAGATTTCTGAAGTTGGGAAAAGTAACTTCTATTTCCCTTATGTGAAAATGTGTTTAGTAAGCATCTGAAAGGTTGATACGCAGCAACTCTGCCTTGAACTTGTTTAACCGTAGAGCTATTTAAAAATATATTTTTATGGTACTTCATAGACAAGGTCGAGGTAACTCATTCAGTAAGCTGAAATGGACTTCTAACATTGTATCAACAGTGGGACACTGCTTTGTTTCCTAACATCAACCAGTTTTTAAATTTTATAAGCTCCATATACTCTTGAGACTGAAATGAGACTGTGCCTGGAATTTAAAAAACACATAGAGTTGTTTTTCGTTTTTTTTTTTTTAAGATTTTATTTATTTGACACAGAGAGAGAGATCACAAGTAGGCAGAGAAGCAGGCAGAGAGAGAGGAGTAAGCAGGCTCCCCACTGAGCATAGAGCCCAATGCGGGGGCTCAATCCCAGGACCCTGAGATCATGACCTGAGCCAAAGGCAGAGGCTTAGCCCACAAAGCCACCCTGGTGACCCCCCACATAGAGTTCTTATAGGCTATAAATAGGCCTGTAGGTGATAACAACATTGAATTACTTAAGTGGAAAAGTTTTCTTTAGGCCATAAAAGACTTCCTGGTTCCTATACTTTGCCATGGCCTTGGGGGTTTTGCAGAGCATCTGGTTTTAAGGGGTTCACCTTATTCCCTCTCTGAATGCTACTGGTTTTCCTTCCATGGTATGCCTTCTCTGTCCCATTAGGATAATACCTAGGAGGTATACTTAGACTAAAGTAACCTCCAGCCTTTACCAGCTTCTCCGACTTCATAGTCTCCCTGTGTCAGGGAGGCCTGGCAGACGGGTGCAGGCAGTTAGTTACGCCAGGGCGGGGCGAGAGAAGAGTCAGTGAGCTAGCTGGGGACTGAGGATTATGGGCGTAGGGAAGAGTTGGGCTCAATACCCTCTTGGTTAAGAGGCAGCTGTCACTGTGGGCTTTCTTGCATGGGAGGGACATGCTTTCTAGTATGGAAAGCTTTTCCACAGAGCTGAGTCCCACAGCCAACTAGAGTTTACAGTGATGCGGAAAGGTGACCACATCAGGGAAATCCAGTACAGGCTGGAGGTAACTTTTTTTTTTTTTTTTAAGGTTTTATTTATTTATTTGACAGACAGAGATCACAAGCAGGCAGAGAGGCAGGCAGAGAGAGAGGAGGAAGCAGGCCCCCTGCTGAGCAGAGAGCCTGGATGCTTCGCTCTATCCCAGGACCCCAGGATTATGGCCTGAGCCGAAGGCAGAGGCTTTAACCCACTGAGCCACCCAAGCGCCCCTGGAGGTAACTTTTTAGTCCAAGTGTAAGGTCATGAAGTCTGGACGCCAGCGCTCCTCCCAGGCCTAGGAATAGGTACATCTCCCACAGGTGGTGGCTGCTCATGGCTGCAGATTGTTTTCTCCCTATACAGTACCGCTTGTTATGAGAGGATAGTCAATATTCATAATCACCCCAAGACATTTTAAGACCAGGTACACTTTCTGAATTAGAAAATAAAGCTTAAATGGAATTTATCATAATGGTGCAGAAATGTATTTCATACTATTTTAACACTTTGGAAATTGGCTATCTAGAATATACAGCCAAAGCCCTGCACTTAGCTCATCCTGCAGATGAGCATTCCCTGGATTCTCGGGCGGGACTACTGACTTTCCCTTTTCAGTGGAAGATTTCCAGGGAGGGTGGCAGAGTAACATTAGACATTAGTCTCAGGCTGACAATGCCAAAATCAGTGCAGACATGGCAGAAACCAACTGCAGTCGACCCTTAAACAGCAGGGGTTTGAACTGCATGGGTCTACTTACATGTGAGCTTTTTTTTTTTTTTTTTTTTAAAGATTTTATTTACTCATTTGACAGAGAGACATCACAAGTGGGCAGAGAGGCAGGCAGAGAGATGGGGGGAAGCAGGCTCCCTGCTGATCAGAGAGCCTGATGTGGGGCTCGATCCCAGGACCTTGAGAATCATGTGCTGAGCCAAAGGCAGAGGCTTAACCCACTCAGCCACCCAGGCGCCCCTACATGTGAACTTTGAACAGTACAGCACTATAAAATGTATTTTGCTTCGGCTTTCCTTGATAATATTTTCTTGTCTCTAGCTTACTTTATTTGAAGAATACAGTGTATAATATACACTACTAGAAAATCTGTGCTAATTGGCTTATGTTATTGGTAAGGCCTCATCAATAGTAGGGTATTAATAGCTAATTTGGGGAGAGTCAGAAGTTGTGTACAGATTTTCAACTGTCGGGAGTTGGTGCCCCTAACCCCTGTGTTGTTCAAGGGTCAGCTGTCCAACCATAGTTAAGAAAGCTGAGCTGCAAGGTGAGCTTAAAGCTCATCAGTAAAATAAAGAAAACCCAATACAAAGGTAAAATAAAAGGAAGGAAACCCAGAAATCAGTAAGCATTGGGAGAAGACATTAGGGAGCAAATGAATGGAAAATGGGAAAGAAACACAGTATAATGTGATTTGTGTCTCCGTAAAGATCAGAGGCCTCAGAAAACAATAATGAAACGCTGTAGGAGATGTTTAAATGCGGCTACGAGACTGTTGACTGTTGCATTCGTGGGCTGTGTCATGGGCATAGGGCCTGTCCCCTTGACTGGCTCACAGACAGGCAGGCTTCAGGTAGTCACTTTGTGGCAGGACTGGCTGGGTGCCTCACTGCTCTTGTCCCCAGATCCCAGGTGCCGGGCTTTGCCCATGGTCCTCCCCCAGTCTGCGCCGGCTGATAGTCGCCCCAGGCCCTGCGGGCCTGATTCAGGCAGTGCTCACGACGGTTGCGCTAGCCTGGACACGGACCTCGGCAATGTGGAGCTGCCTTTTTCCTCCTCCTTTCCTCCCTTTGCAGTGCTGCCTTGAGCTTTCGATCCAGCTGGAGAAATCTCACTCAGCCTGATGCGCCGGGTGGGTGGGAGTGGGGGTGAGGAAGGGTTTCCAAAAAGACTGCTTTGGACTGTCATCGTTTTCAGATCCAGGGCTCCCAGGACGCGTTGGTGGTATGAATTGCCACTGTTAACAATTACCATTTGCCTTTGGGGCCGGCACTCTAGCAATCTGAAGAAAAGAGACATAAAATAAAAACCAGAATGGAAAAGGTCCATCCAGACATTTCTCGCACAGCCCTCCCCCTTACCCTATTCCCACCCCCCAGAGCTGGTGGGCGTGCGGCGAGCTGCTGGTGTCCTCCAAATGCCCCTCCGGGACTGGATTCTCTGGTCAGCTCCTGAAGCGAGCAGGCCTGATGAAGGAAAGTCTGGCTCCACAGAAAGCTCTTTGTCGGTGTAGCTCAAAACAGATGATTTTTTAAAAACCCTGCATCAGTATTTACTTTGTCTTACAGTGGTTTGAGTCCAGCCAATGACACTGGAGCCAAAAAGAAGAAAAAGAAACAGAAGAAGAAGAAAGAGAAAGGCAGTGAGACAGACTCAGCCCAGGATCAGCCCGTGAAGGTAACAAGGAGGCTCTGTTCCGTGTGACCGAGAGTCGCTTTTTCAGAGGAGGGAGTTGCGGGTCAGTGCGGAGAGCAATTCAGGCTGATCATCTCCACTGGTATTGCTTCAAGACGGAGGGGGTGGAGCCCTCTGCCGCCCTCTGCTGCCTCTGACCGAGGGGATGAAACTGCTCTGGGTCCCTTAGGAGCCACAGCAGGTTCTACACCGTCTGTGGAGCATGTTTCCCCCTCGGTGCACGTAGGCGAGGGGCTGTGTTAGGTGCCCGGCAGCCACCCCGCAGGGACAGGCTCTCCACCTGGAGCGGTGGTTCTCAGCTCTTTCTGTCCTGAGTCCCCACCCCTGGGAAGAGAAGAGGCCTGCTTTTTTTTTTTTTTTTTAAGATTTTATTCATCCATATGACAGAGATCACAAGTAGGCAGACAGGCAGGCAGAGAGAGAGAGAGAGAGGAGGAAGCAGGCTCCCCGCCGAGCAGAGAGTCCGACGTGGGGCTCGATCCCAGGACCCTGAGACCGTGACCCCAGCCGAAGGCAGATGCTTAACCCACTGAGCCACCCAGGCATCCCTAAGACAGAGATTTTGTTTCTTTTCTTTTTTTTTTTTAATTCATTTATTTATTTATTTGACAGAGAGAGAGAGATCACAAGTAGGCAGAGAGGCAGGCAGAGAAGGAGGAGGAAGCAGGCTCCCCGCTGAGCAGAGAGCCCGATGAGGGGCTTGATCCCGGGACCCTGGGCCGAAGGCAGAGGCTTTAACCCACTGAGCCACCCAAGCGCCCCCCGCCAAGACATAGTTTTTAAGGAAGAACAAACAGCATATAGAATAATAACATCTGACCCAATTCTGTTTTTTTGACAATTGTGTGTGTGTGCTTGGAGCTTGCATGGAAAAAAGCCTGAAATTATATTTATCTCTTTTCACCCTACCTCCTAAATTAAGACTGTTGATGATAAGGATTATATTTAAGAGGTGGGATTGTTGGCTGTTTACTTTCTATATATAGTATATATTTCTGCATTGTTTGAAATTTTACACTGAACTTGTATTCCTTTGGCCACCAAACAAAGAGGATAAGAAGGATAAGCACCCACCGTCCGGAGAGCGCATCGCCAACCACTCTCTCGCTGGTTGTCATATGACATCTGACCTCTGGGATTGGGATGGAGGAACCACACCCCTTCCTTGAGTTATACCCCTTAACTCTTGCACTTGTGATTAATCAAAAGTACTTGTTAACATAATGAGCCTTTTCTCTCCCCAACTTGGTCTCATCCAGATGAACTCTTTGCCAGCCGAGAGGATCCAGGAAATACAGAAGGCCATTGAACTCTTCTCAGTGGGTCAGGGGCCTGCCAAAACCATGGAGGAGGCTAGCAAGCGAAGCTACCAGTTCTGGGACACGCAGCCCGTCCCCAAACTGGGTATGTATGTGGTTTCTTCCCCCAGGCGATGGGGAGGGATGTGTCTTACCCCTGTGTTGGGTGCCACACTGAGTTTGTGGGGTGAGGATGGAAGAGTCTTGGAGTTCCTTGGTGGTTATTTTTAGAGGGTAGTCTTTAAAATGCAGTGTAGGAAACACTAATGCTCAGAGACCTTATTGTTTCACAGGAGTACGTATCGAGAACAAGCACGGATTCCTTTAGTCCAGTATCATGTACTATAAATCTACAAAGAAACTGTATTGCCACAGGCTGAGTGGGGTTGTGCGCCCACGGGTCTGTCTTCCCATAGAGATTTTGTAGAGAGACCCTCTTGCTTGTCGGGCAGATATCTGGCCCTGGGGTGGGCCGAGTCCCCAGTCCCTTGCCTTTGTCTCTCAGCCAGTGCATGCTTCCCAACTGCGCGTCACCTGACAGTTTGCTCAACAGTGATGGCTCTACCCCCGGAATGCCGTCTGCAGGTTTGGTTGGCACCCTTTAAAAAAGCTCTACTGAGCTCGTAAAGGGGTGGGACAGGCAGAAAAGCTAAAAGGATTCTAGAGAGATCGACACAGTAGAGTTAGAGACACCTTCTGAGACTGAGGCACAGCTAACGTTGATGGCTAACTTCAGACCTAACTGTTGAGAAGTTTCAGGAGCAGTTGCACTACGATTCTGGGCCTATTGATGGCCCAATGCCCATTTTCTCTGTGACTGAGAAAGTAAGTGTGTTGAGAAGACATGCGTTCAGATACCAAATGTAAGTGGCCTTCAGGTTGTGTGTGTGACTGCTCTCTTCCAGAACGTTTGATGGGGAAGAGGGGGTGAGGGCAGGGCAGGGCCAAAGACTGGAGAGGGGAAAGGAGCAGCTGTGCCCACAGAGATGATCTGTTCCAGAGGTGGTCAGTGCTACTCAGTGTGGTCCTCAGACCAGCGCGGTGCGCATTGCCTAAGAGTTGTGGACATGCGGACTCTCAGGCCCCCCGTCAGACCTGTGGCATCGGAATCTGAGGGCATTTGTGTCCACACCGCAGGTTTCAGGCACTGCTGTAGAGCAGATGCGGTTCTTGGACAGCTTAGTCACCATCCAGAAGCAAGCTGAGGTGCGCCCCCACAGGGAGTGGAAAGCAGAGCACTGCCTGGGGGGTGAGGGGTGGTGATTTGGCAGCAGGCACTATTCCAGAACCCTCTCCCGACCCATCTGCCTTGTCTGTCAGGCTGCCCAGGTCAGCCAGGTCCCAGGCCCACTGGTGGAGCCCTCCAGCAAGGCTGTGGGTCACAGTAATGCTGTTAGTAGGGCATTACCAGGAGCGGGTCCCCGTGACCACTCCCCACCAAGGAGCAGGAAGAACATCAAGAGCGACGCCCCCTCTGAGTGAAATGCTTGATGAGGCATTTTGTGGTGGCCGCCAGGCATCTTGGCCCAGTTTTCAGATAGGTGTTGGGAGTTTTGGTCCAATTTTATTTTTCATTAAGAATTTGCAAATGGGGGACCCTTGGGTGTCTCAGTTGTTAAGCATCTGCCTTCAGCTTGGGTCATAATCCCAGGGTCCTGGGATTGAGCTCCGTATGGGCTCCCTGCTCAGCGGGGAGCTTGCTTCTCCCTCTCCCACTCCCCCTGCTTGTGTTCCCTCTCTCACTGCCTCTCTTTGTCATAAATAAATTGAAATCTTTAAAAAAAAAAAAAAGGGATAAAAAGAAAAAGAATTTGCAAATGGGTAACTTAGCTCCATTCTTCACAGCGATGAATGGGGGTCCATGGACTTCTTGCTGGTCCTCATCAGTCCAGTTACTCTATGTTATCTGCCTCCGTTTCTCCTTCCATAAATGTAGGGTCTCCAGTTTCACTGTCAGAAAGTTTGTGACAAAGCCACACGGTTGCTACAGGAGCCCTGATGCCCTCAGGAAGGTGGAACGAGCTCAGCTGTTATTTCTTCTGGATGTGCCTCCTGGGCTGTGTGTGACGTGGGGCCCGGGGAAAGAGCTGTTGCTCTTAGCACCTGACCAGTCTGCCTTTCAGGTCCATGGTCAGACCTAAAAGAAGGCTTCCTTTGTTTTCGTGAGGCGACCCGCAGGGAGTACCACATCAGAAGCTTCGGTTGGCCCACCTGGCTGAGGTGCCAGCCTAGTTTTCCTCGGGGTAGTGTGTCTTACAGCTTCTTCTTGCCGTGATCTTCCCCACCAGTGGTTGAGAAGCCTTTCAAGTGTACTGTTTACTGCTCACCTTGTCGGGAGAGGTGTGATTAGGTTGTATACCGCTAACTGGGATTTTGTAGTTTACAGTCCTAAATTCGCCATGGAGGAGCCTTTTGAACAGCAGCTGTTTTAGGCTGTGTGACCGTGATGGTTCTGTGTTCCCAAATGCACACGCAGTTCTGTTCTCAAATAAACTTTGAATCCCCTCTGTGGATTGGAATTTTGCCATTCTTAGACTCGTTTGTACAAGTAACTACCCAAGGGAGAACTCAGACTGGTACATGGTTTGGGCTGTGAGAGAGAAGCCTCCCCACTCTCACCCTCTTCCTTGCCCTGTCCGTTTGGTTTCCAGTCTCCCAAATCTCATGTTCTTTGCTTCCAAGACGCTCATGGTTGCTGTGGTACGTGGTTTTGGATCTTTGATGTTGAAAGGCAGAGAGAATTTTGGGGGGAGAATGTACATAAAGGAACCCTCTGAAAGTACAAAGATTTCTTTTTAAAGTTCCCAGCATCCTTACTTGGTTATTGGGTCCGGGTGGTCTAGTGACCTTTGGCTGTATGTACCCTGACCATTCTCTGGCAGTTTCCCACCCCTGCCCAGCAGGGGGCGCTCGAGAGCCCCGAGAAGGTGGAAGACCCGCTTCTCCCTGAAGGTGGCAGCTGCAGGCAGGACAGTGTAGGAGCCTAGGGCTGCTCCCCAGCTCCGTTGGCCCCCCAGAGTTCTGGAACTCTACCTTGTCAGCTATGGCTTGCAGATACCAAAGAGCCTTGAGATGACCTAGGAAAGCTGGCTTATCATGGTCAGGGACCCTCCTCCTGCTGCGGGGGAGGTGCCTGCTCACCTGTCTGTCGGGGCCTGTGGTGACCAGGGCTTGTGCCATCCCATCACACGAGCTCCTGCCCCAGGACTGCTGTGCCCTGGGATTCCAAGAACACGTGGTGAAGGAGTGAGTGGAAATGCTCATTGCACAGGCCCTGGTAACCAGCCTAGGGAGAAAGATTTGGCCTTGCAATGATTGTAGTACAGTGGGGAAGACTACGAATATCTTGTCCATGGAAATCATTTTAGGAAAAAATAAGAAAGAGGTTTTGAAGTTAAATGTATTTTGAAAAAAGGTATAAATTCAGTACACGGCAGGGACCAACCAACACCTCCACAGGACTGGTAGAGAGGTCCTTGGGACCTGCTGAGGAGGTAGACCTCTCGGCTTTGTGAGCCCCAAACATTTCACATGGCAGTGGACTGGAAGTGGATTGACTTATGTTAAATTAATTCATTAGGGCTATTTTATGAATAAATCAAAAGGCCAGTTTCTAAACTAGGGAAGAAAAATACAACCTCTTTCCCAAGCAAATCTCCTGGGAAGCCAGATGGTAAATAGGAGGTGGCTGATTGCTTCCTTGCCTGCACTTTCCAGTTTGTGACCCTTAACACATTGGTAATGACTTACTAAATACTTCCCCAGAAGGTGGTCCATCTTGTGGGGACCGGGACCTTGTCTTTTCACTGCTGTGCACTTGTGCCCAGTGTCTGACGTGGGTCGGTGCTCGGTACATGTGCTGAGTGAGGGAGAGTGAGACGGTCAGTCCTAATGGCCTTGTCCTCACCTCACAGCCTGAGGTGGTCTCTCCTACTACACCTGCTCCACGGGTCCGTTACCGCTGCCTTCAGCACGTTGGAATGACATATTTGGGCCAGGGCTCTGCAAGTCAGTGAAGGCCTGAATTGAGTGCCGAGTGTGTACAGAGCCGGATGCTGGGAGCAAGCAGTGTCCTGAGTTGGTCCCTTTTGAAGATTCCGTTTTCAGAATGTACTAAACATTGCATTCTTCCAAGTGTGAATATGAATGAGCTCTGAATGTGGAAACCAAATCATTCCAAGGGCCAAAAATAAGTGGTCAAGTTTGTTCAGGTGTATCTCATGCATGGGCATCAGAGCCGTATCATTTGAGCCCACCCCTCCCCGCCCCCAGCACTGTCCCCACACTGCACAGAGGAAGGGCGGCATCCAGGGCGGGGGCGTGGCAGAGGGTAACTTCCCGGCAGCATTGTGTAGATTCATTGATTCAGCCTAAAGACACTTGTAGGGCTCTGTAAACACTGAGGGCCCAAGCTGGCAGCAGCAGTTAACTGGCCCACATTGCTGAAGGCCAAAGCTGGCAGGGCCGAGATTGAGCCTGGCGCCTCTCTGCCATCGTCTGGTTCAGCAGTGGGCCCCCTACATTGTTGTTGCTGTTGACACAAAAGCAGCCTTGTTGCAACTCCTTATAAATCCATCCAGGTTGATGGGCCTGGGCCAGGACCATGATGGTCCTTTTTATACGAGCCGGAAGGCAGGAAGCCAAATGAGTCAAGATAAATGTTTGCCATTTAGTAACCAAAGGGAGATGTAAAAGAATTTCCAAAAAAACCAACCACCTTGGATCTCAGTGATTGTTCTGAGGCTTTGCTACGAGTTGGCTCTCCGTTGGGGACTAAGGGTAGCTGGAGAAACGGTCTGCAATTGCCAAGCACAAAGTGTTCTTCTAGATGGAGGGCTCCTAGGGACAGGAGGAATTTGCTGGGGTCGATGTTTGAGCTGAGTTCCCCACCCCCCCACCCCAAGACAGAGGGTGAGGCTCACAGCTGTGCTCTTCTTCCAGGAGAAGTGGTGAACACCCATGGGCCCGTGGAGCCTGACAAAGACAACATCCGCCAGGAGCCCTACACCCTGCCCCAGGGCTTCACCTGGGATGCCCTGGACCTGGGGGACCGTGGTGTGGTGAGTAGGCCTGGGCAGGCTGCTCTGTGGATTGGGCACCATTTTACGTGAGCCCTGCTGTCATGTGGAGACAGCTGCTCCTCAGGCCTTCCTCAGGGACTTTCTTGAGAGCCGATCCAAGCAGATTGGAGAGGACACGCGCGTGTGTACCTGCATGCGTGTGTGCACACATGCACACACGCACACACACACACACCCCACCTTGGCCCCCATCTGTTGCCTCTGAGGCCTGCCCAAGACGCCATATTTTTTTTTAGGATTTTATTTTTTAAGTAATCTCTACGCCTAGTGTGGGGCTCAGACTCGCAAACCCAAGCTCAAGAGTCACCTACTTCACCAGCCGGGCACTCATCCCCAAGATGCCGCATTAAATAGTCTCTGGCTTCTCAGGTGGTTGGAGCGTTAAGCTGTGTAGCTCCCCAAGGCGCTACCTTTCTGGCGGGCAGTTGTTGTCTGGTTCATCTGTGTGTTCATTCTCCATCTTACGATGGAGTGGCTGGGTGGCGGGATGCCATTCTTACTGTGTCGCTGTATGTACTAAAGTCTGCCGCTCTGGCTCTCGGGGGCTCGGTTCCCTAGTTCAGCCAGGGTGCTTGTTCCAAAAGAGTCCCTGCCATGCCAGGAGCAAAACAGATTTATGAGGGGCGCCTGGGTGGCTCAGTGGGTTAAGCCTCTGCCTTCGGCTCAAGTCATGATCCCACGGTCCTGGGATCGAGCCCCGCATCGGGCTCTCTGATCAGCGGGAAGCCTGCTTCCCCCTCTCTCTCTGCCTGCTGTTCTGCCTACTTGTGATCTCTCTCTGTGTGTCAAATAAATAAATAAAATCTTTTTTTAAAAAGTCCTTAAAAAAACAAACAAACAGATGAATGAGATGAAACCTGGTTTTTTGTAGTTTGCCTTGTCCTTCTGGAAAGCTTAGAGCCCCAGGGAGTTAGGGTTGCCTCCCCCTACTCCACAGCCCCCCACAATGGCAGGGTGGCTCTGAGGTGGCCACTTGTCTCTCCTCAGCTGAAAGAGCTCTATGGCCTCCTGAATGAGAACTACGTGGAAGACGACGACAATATGTTCCGATTTGACTACTCCCCGGACTTTCTGCTGTGGTGAGCCATGAGGCCTTCTTGGCGGCTCGGGCGGGGCGGGTGGCAGGACCCCATGGCGGGCCTACTTTCCCTGTTAAGAACCAGCCTCTGAATGGCAAATGAGGGTGTCCATTTTGAGTTCCCACATCTGAAGGAAAGTTGTTTCTAGTGGAGCAAGGTATCGAAACCTTATTTAAGGCAGAATGACTGGATGAGGGAGGATTTGGTGGCATTTGGTTCCTAGAAGAAGAGTGTTATATGGTGACTTGGTGTAAGAAGGGAAGGAGGAATGAGATCTCAAAAGAAAAAAGAGGGAGTGCCTGGGTGGCTCAGTGGGTTAAAGCCTCTGCCTTCGGCTCAGGTCGTGATCCCAGGGTTCTGGGGTCGAGGCCTGCATCAGGCTCTTTGCTCCATAGGGAGCCTGCTTCCTCCTCTCTCTCTGCCTGCCTCTCTGCCTACTTGTGATCTCTCTGTCAAATAAATAAATAGATAAAGTCTTTAAAAAAAAAAAAAAGTCATTTTCTCTCCAGTTCCTGAGCATGCTTGATTATCTGAAAATGGCCCTGCTGGACTGGAGAGGGACTGCCTGAAAGGGAAGACTGGGCAAGCAGAAAGAGGGGGTGATGGTGCCTGGAGGGCAGATGGAAACCAGAGCTCAGGGGCCTCCATGATCGACTCACAACCATGGGACTCTCCAACTCTGAGCCAGTCATCTGGCTTAAGCGAGCAAAGTGAGCGAGCACAAAGAAATTCGATCGGGTGCAAAGTCCTCAGTATGACAGCCTTGGATTGGGTGGGTGAGTGGGGCAGGTGGGCTGAGCTGCAGAAAGGGGCCCATGTGTGTCCAGGAGGGCTTGGCCCTAGAGAGAATTAGCTGTTAACCCCAGAGAGGTAGAGTAGGAGGTGAGAACAGACTCATCTGTGGAGCGCAAACCATCGGGCCAGCACACTGGTCTCCTGCAGCCACAGCCTCTGTCTCTCTTCTAGGGCTCTCCGGCCGCCTGGCTGGCTCCCCCAGTGGCACTGCGGGGTTCGAGTGGTCTCAAGTCGGAAACTAGTTGGGTTCATCAGTGCCATTCCAGCAAACATCCACATCTATGACACGTAAGCACCAGCGCCAACCGCCCCCCACGTTGCCACCATCCTGCTTGGTCTGGGAGCGGGGTAGAAAAGATATGCATACCTTCCACGAAAGAAAGGGTGAAGGGAAGGAACTCAGGTCCTGGGAATAGAAATTCATAACAGGAACTGTCTGTCTGTTGCACTGAGTTGCTGCTGGTTCTCTTGTTGGTGATCTGGGCTGGATGGGGTCCACGGTGAGGTCCGGGGAGCTATCTGCACGGGGCCTGTTGGCGCTTATAACGCCTGTCACACATTGGCGCACTTTAGCGACTTCAGAAGTGGGCCCCAGCCAGTGTGACTCAACATCCAATTCTGGGGCCTCTGACCTCTGCTCTCCATTTTCCCTGGAAACATCAGAACCAACCACCACAGTCCTCTGGGCTTCAAGATCGAGATTCCTGTGGGTGTCAGAACCCTTGACATTCCAAGCTAGCCCTTGACTTAACTCTGAGGTGCCCTGCCAGCTATAGGGGGGACTTCCGCATCCTGCTCGTGGGGTTTCACCAAGCAGGTCCTGGTGGTGCCTCCAAATAAAGAAGTTGGCTTGAGTCCCACCTCCCTCTGACAGTGGGGTCTGGTTGAAAGGAGTGGCTTCCTTGCTTGGTGTTGCAGAGCAGGGGGGCAGCGGGAACGTTGCGCTGGCTCCCAGATCTTGAAGGGATTACCTTCCTCATTAAAAGCCGGTCCCTGGGGGGTTTTCCTTTCTCTCCAGAGAGAAGAAGATGGTGGAGATCAATTTCCTGTGTGTCCACAAGAAGCTGCGCTCCAAGAGGGTGGCTCCAGTCCTGATCCGGGAGATAACCCGGCGGGTTCACCTCGAGGGCATTTTCCAAGCTGTTTACACTGCCGGGGTGGTATTACCAAAGCCTGTCGGCACCTGCAGGTAAAGGTCTCCCGCCAGGCACTCCCCGGTCTTGGCTGTGCCGGCTCTCGCTGAGGAGCTTGCATCTCTGAGACGTGGCTCTGGCCCTCAGTTGGTCTGGCCCAGGAGCATCCTGCTTCTCTCCTGTCTGATAAGGGGGTTGGTGTCTGCCCACGGGAGCCAGGTGCAGGGCACAGAAGAGTGAAGGGGGAGTTTGTAGGAACAGACTGGAGAGTGGGTGCCCTGACCAGAGGGGTTCACCATTCTCCAGTCCTGCTGATTCCCGCCTTTTGGAAGTGGGGGTCATTCTGTTGGGGTTTTGAAGTTTTTACGGACCAGCCCAAATCTGAGTTTTGATAGTAAATGTCCAGGAGTTTTAAGTGGTTGGCTTCATTTTGTTTTGAATATTCCGTGGGCCAAAGAGAGCATGTCTGATCCCAGCGGGACCCAAGGACAGCCTCTGCCCCAGAAAGTTGTTTTAAGCAATTGAACAGTCTCTGCTTCAAGAACTTCAGAATTGAAACACCAGGCAAATGCAGTAGAGGAGGGAGGAGGAGGATGCACATTCTGAGAACTGAGATGGATTTGGCTTTTGGAATTGGGGCAAGAAAAGTAGACAGAAAATTGAGGGAGAGCTGTGGCAGCTGTGAATTTACTGGGGGCTTGTTGGAGAGCCCAGCGCTGGCCCGGGGTGCTCTTGGGGCCTGGTGTGTCTCTCACGCCACCTGCTGGCCATCTGGAGAGTACCATGCCATCGCTCTCCGTGGGACTTGCCAGAATTCTCTGAGGATAGGATATTGGTGTCCCCCACAGGTACTGGCATCGGTCCCTAAACCCACGGAAGCTGATTGAAGTGAAGTTCTCCCACCTGAGCAGAAATATGACCATGCAGCGTACCATGAAGCTCTACCGACTGCCAGAGGCCAGTGGTGCTCCGGGACGGTGGTTGGGGGTGGGGGAGCAGGAGAGGCTGAGAGCCTGGCCCTCAGCAGGAACGCAGCAAGGCTTTGGTGGGGCCGTGGGAATGGGGGAGCATCAGAAAAGTGACCCAACTCAGAGTTTCCTAATTCCTCAACTTTCTGTCCCTGTTATCTCTGCTGTCTATAGCAAAGGTTTTATTTTAGTTTGGCTTTCTCTGTTCTCCTGTGTCTGCACCTGGGCTAGCTACCATGTCAGCTTTTGATGAGCTCAGAGAACACCTATTCTTTGTGACTGGAGCCCGAGCGAGGCATAAATAGAAAGAAAAACCTGTTCACTGAACCGCAGCGCCGCCCAGGGCCTGTGTAAATAAGCTAGAGTGTCTTTCCAGCCTCTGTCACTGAGGGGAAGGAGGGGTGACCCAAGCCTGGGAGGGTTGCCCAGATTTCTAATCTCACTCCCCCCAGTCCAGGTCTGGCCAGTTGAAGGAGTAGGCAGCCTGGAGTGAGCTGGTTTTCTGTTCTGGGTCTCAGTTTACCTAATTTTCCAATGGAAGAAATGCCACTTCTCATTCTCTGCTTGTGCCTGCTTTTGGGAGCCTGATGACCTCAAAGTCGCTTGTCCTCCTGCAGAGCTTCCAGGGTCAGCATGGTTTTTGGGTGCCCACCGATCAGGGGGCTTCCTGCCTGCCTTTGTCGGCTATCAGGCTGGCTTAATCACCCTGGGATCAGGCTGGTCCAGCACCGAGTCCGGGTCAGCCGTGTCCTGTTTTGAGAGACTGTAACAGTTAGATGCCGCCCCAGAAAACAGATTCGGGGGGCTATGATGGGTGTCTTCTCCTCTTGTTGTGAGGACAGATTTATCGTGAGTTCTAGGCAGGCAGAGGGCATTCTTAAAGTAGTGTCGTAGCCAGAAGACTGTCTCTGGATCTCCCCGCCTGTGAGTGAGAGCCCCTTTCAGTGCAGAATTTGAGGTGTCCTTGTGGGAGCTGCCATGTAGAAATGAGGTCAGTAAGTGTTCCCCGGAGATACCAGGATTAGTGGGGAATTTGGGTGGCTGAGGTCCTGGAACAGCTCTTTGAAAGCAGTTTCTAGGGGCGCCTGGGTGGCTCAGTGGATTAAAGCCTCTGCCTTCGGGGCTCAGGTCACGATCTGAGGGTCCTGGGATCGAGCCCCACATCGGGCTCTCTGTTCTGCAGGGAGCCTGCTTCCATCTCTCTCTCTGTCTGCCTCTCTGCCCACTTGTGATCTCTGTCAGTGAAATAAACAAATGAAATCTTAAAAAAAAAAAAAAATTAGTTTCTACAGAGAAGCAGTTGAATCACACGGTAACCGAGCGGTATAAACTGTAACCCCACCCTGCTTCCAGATTTGGCTGACCCTGTCTTGTGTCCTGAGTCTTTGGGGATGTTCTGTGAGACCCCGTATTTACTCCAGAACATCACATGGGTTCATTCCACGGAAGCCTGCCTTAAGAAAAAGCAGCTGTGGGTTGGGATCCTGATTTAAGATGAAGTCCCAGGAGTTTGGTGCTTTTTTTCAGAATTGAACTTGCAGCAGGCCCAGCTGGAAGCAGACTGGTGTGGCAGGGTCCAAGCAGACAGACAAAGTGGGCCCGGGGTGTCAACTCTGCTGGGCCCAGGGGTTCCAGCATGCCTAGGCAAGGAGCTGGTCTGTGAAGTGCTCCTCCTAGTCCAGTGGAGAGACACCAGCATAGACAGATCAGCTGCAGCGCAGTGGGACAAGGTGGCGAGGGTTTGGAGAAGAGGAGCCAAGAAGGGCTTTGCTAGGTGGGTGGGTAGCCCGGGCCTGTGCCCACCCCAGCACATCCATGAGGGTTTTGCTCCCTCATGGCACCATTGACATTTGGGGCTGGGTAATTGTGTTGTGGGGACCGTCTTGTACGTTATAAGGTGTTTGGTAGTTTCCCTGGCTTCTCTCCGCTAGATGTCGGTAGCACCCCTTCTAGTTGTGACAACTGAAGATATCTCAGAATATTGTCCTATATTCAGAATCAGCCCCTTTGAGACCCACTGGGCTAGAGGGACAGGAAGGACAGAGCTGCCAACTGGTCCAGAGGGTGGAAGGTCTCCTGCTCTGTATTAGGGAGTTTAGAGCAAGGGAGGGGCGGGATGGGTTGTGTTTTCTTCGGAAAGTGGCCTGGGCTATGTGGATGAGAGATGGAAGCAATAGACTCAGCCAGAGAGGGTGGCCTTCACTAGGAGGGAGAGGCCTGAAGATCCTGACAAGGCAGGACTCGCTCCTGAGCATGTGGGGGCCGTGAGAGGCCCCTGCCAGGGGTTACTGAGGGTTCTCTCTTGACGGCCTGGGTGGATGCCTCCAGGGTTGGGGTAGGAAGGGAGACAGTCTGAAGGTTCCAGTGCCTTCAGAACTTGACGGGGAGTCCAGAGGCTCACGTTCAGCATACCTGATACTGTCCCATCTATCTGCCTTCCAGACGCCCAAGACAGCTGGACTGCGACCAATGGAAAAAAAGGACATTCCAGTAGTACACCAGCTCCTCACCAGGTACCTGAAGCAGTTTCACCTCACACCAGTCATGAGCCAGGAGGAGGTGGAGCACTGGTTCTACCCCCAGGAGAACATCATCGACACTTTCGTGGTGGAGGTGAGCGGGGAGGGCAGTCCTGGGCCCCTGAGAGGCATTCTCCTCCAGCGGCTCGGGGACCGGAGGCCCAACTCATGGATGCCAGCGTTGGCCTCCTAGACTTCCTTGAGCCTCCTGGCTTGGTCCTCCCTGCAGAGAGGAAGCCGTAGCTTGTACTTGCTAACAGTATCCCCTCTGGACTTGGCGTGAGCCCTTCTTGCCCCTGCCCCACCCCCAGTCCCCGCGCGGGTGACGGGGTAGAGAGAACTAGGCCCCTCTTCCTCCGTAAGCCTTGGAGACCCGCCTGCTCTGCTTATGGTGGCGCCCGCCAGGGTCAGCGGGGATGTGGGCCACAGGGAGCGCTCTGCAGGGGCAGCCCGCAGTCCGGCCTGGATTCTTGTCCTTGCTGTCCCCAGGTGCCCTCGGCCAGTGTGTTCCCTCCTGCCTGCGCCCCCTGTTTCGGTGTGCACCCAGTCATCTGGGGGGGCAGAGCTGCTGAGGGTGGTGTGAGAGCCGTAGGAAGCTCTTCCCGGCGGCAGCGTCCCCAGGCCTGTGTGACATTGCCTCCTTACGTTGTTTTCCCTTCAGAACGCAAATGGTGAGGTGACAGACTTCCTCAGCTTTTATACGCTTCCCTCCACCATCATGAACCATCCAACCCACAAGAGTCTAAAGGCTGCTTATTCTTTCTACAACGTCCACACCCAGACCCCTCTTCTAGACCTCATGAGCGACGCTCTTGTTCTCGCCAAAATGGTGAGGAGACCGGAGGGCCCGGAGAGGCGTGGGGACGGGGCAGTGGGAGCCGTGGTGGGCACAGCTGCCTGTAGGCCGGGGCTTCCGGCCCTGCTCGGCCTCCCGCTCCTCGTAGGAAGGGGCCCAGCACTTCTCAGCCAGCAGCTCCACGCGAGGAGGGAGCGAGGAATGTCCACGGGAAGCGAAGGCATTGAACTCCTGATTTATTTCAGTGAGTTTCGTTCTCATGGGAGGCGCTGCCAAGGAGCCTGAGTAGCCAGGCCTGCTCCGGGAGGAGAGGGGTTCTCACAACTTCCCCAGCCTGGGAGGGGGAGCTGGGTCTCTGTCATGGTGAGTCACGGGAGCGGCTGACAGTAGCGCGTGGCGGGGGTGGGGCCCAGGCTGCTTTGACCCCCGAAGAGGTCAGCGTCAGTCAGCCCTTCTTCGTGGGTCCTACCTGAACTGAGGCCAGTCCACATGGGCTGGCCAGATGGTGGCCCGTCCAGCCTGTGCCCTGCAAGACCTTCTGGTCAACTGGGTGAGATTTAGGAAGTGTCTTTGTCACGGTCTCAGAGCAGCGTGACAGCTGCCATAAGCCCAGGGGACACAGTGAAGGCCTAGTAGTTGGGGTGTCAGGGAGTTAAGGGGCAGCACAGATGCTGAGCCACTGATAGCAGCCAGCTTCTCAGTGGACGCGCTTTGGGGCTTGGTCTCCGGAGAAGCCTGTGCCGGTGCCCAGTGTTTTAGGGAGGCCTAACACAGAACCACAGGAGCAGTGACCGGGGCGCCAAGGACACAAGGATGCACTTGGTGGCCACTAGGGGCCCGGTGGTGTGGTGCTCTGAGAGTCATGAGAACCAGCCTGGAGAGCAGGCGCTGGCAGAGTTCGGCTCGAACACGGATGCAGCTGGGGCTTCCGAAGGGAGATGGTTCTCCCGGGCGCCTCGCCGCACAGCTGGGATGTATGTGGTAGAAACGGACAGGAAGGCAAGGCAGCTTCTCTCTCTCTTCACCCGTTCCTGTTTCTTCCTGCTGCCCCGCAGAAAGGGTTCGACGTGTTCAATGCACTGGATCTCATGGAGAACAAAACCTTCCTGGAGAAGCTCAAGTTCGGCATAGGGGACGGCAACCTGCAGTATTACCTTTACAATTGGAAATGCCCCAGCATGGGAGCGGAGAAGGTAACGTCTGGGCCCAGCAGTGCAGCTGGGCTCAGGGGGTTCATGTCGCCAGCAGAGATGGGGCCACGGGTCTGAGCCCCAGCATCGGCAGGGCCCACATTCCCCTTCAGCAGGTGGTGTGAGGGGGGCAAAGGAGACAGGCCCCAGAGCCACACAAAACCAAGAAGCTTGTCTCCAGCTTCTCTCCCCCATGAGGTGAGCCGCCTCAGCCGCGTACTTGGGACCACCTCAGGGGACTGCCGCCCGCACTTAGCCAGGAAGGTTCTAGTCTAAGGATCTGAGGGGTTTCCTCTTCTGAGCTTCTGCCCTCATCCCAGCGTCACCCTCAGCAGTTCCCTGTGGAGTCCTCAGCATTTACAAAATCAGTGACTGATGAGCTGGACAGAGGCCTTGGGACTGGCGGTTGCTTTCCTCAAAGGATCTGAGGGATGTAGGAAGCCCCTCATAGGGGTTGAGCGAAAGGTCCAGGCTCCCCGTGAGCCTGCTCACACAGCCCAGTGGCACCGAGGGTACTCCGTCCTTTGGGACTTCTGAAGTGGGGTGTGGAGGGAGAAGGGAAGGGGACAGACTTGGGACAACTGTCAGCTCAACTCTGCCTCTCCCCGTTGGCTCTCCTAGGTTGGGCTGGTGTTACAGTAATCGGTTGCCAGTGAGATTCTGGATAAAGCCACTGAGAAGTCAAACCAGGAAATGGAACCCCACCACTTGGTCCTTTTCACAAACGTGAGAATCCCTGGCACAGGGGACAGAACTGAACCGGCTTTACCAAACCGCCGCTGAACTTGACAATTGTATTGCAATGGCGTAGGCTGCGCGATGTCACCTCTGGCCGTGACTCTGGTCTCCCTGTTTTCCAATTAATCACATCCTTCTGCAGCCGTGATCAAGGGAATGTAACTGCTGAAAACTAGCTCGTGATTGGCATATTATGGAGTTAACGGGTGAATAATAAAAGTATATATATATATATTATATATATATAAATATTTTAAATATCTTTCACGTTCCAAATGTACAAGGATGTTCGGTCTCTAATGAAAACTGAATCCAGATCATTCATCAGATTTAGAATCCAAGGACAGTGGCAGACAAACACATATTGGTACAGTGAATTGTTTTGTTCTGAAAGCAGGCATTGGCTTTTCTTGGGGGAGCAGGAGAAAGAGGATGTGGGGAATCTTCTCCAGTCCCCCTTCTGGATGGGCCGAAATGATTCACTTTGAGAAGGCAGGGAAAGGTGGAGGGACGGTGCAGAGCCTGGGGCGGGCTCGGAGCTCGCAGAACCGCAGGTGGCGTCCTGGGTGGGACCCGACTCCGGCCGTTCCATAGAGGCCGGGCCTTTTCCACATCCTGTCACTGGGCAGCAGGGACTGTCTGAGGAAGCAGAGTTCATTTATGAACTCCCATCCTCGCCCTGCTCCTTGTGGGAAGTCATCCTGCCAGCTGATTTTAAGCGGCTCCTTAGCCCACTGTTGTTGCCAGCCTTACAGGGATGAGTCCCTCGCAACATTGTTTTTTCCACTGCCTGGGGTGACTGGTAGTTTGGAGGAGACCTTTGACCTCCTTGTAGCATCTGGGACCTTGTGGAGAACCGGACCAGTGCAATCCCTGCTGAGCTCGTCCTAGAGAGGGCAAAGAGCTGGCACCCAGATAGCCCTGGGGTGGCTGGCCAAGGATGGCGTGGGGATGACATCCAGACCCCTTCAGCCGCCAGCCCCTGGCCTGTGCCTTCCGATCCATTGGCTATCTCTTATGCTTCTTTCCAAGATGCGCAGCCTGCGAGTGGTAGCAGGGAGCGGTGGCCAGACACTGGTCTGGATTTGACGACAGAAATGATGGCGTGTTGCTGTGGTTTGAATCTGATTTTCGCTAATGAGGTTTTGTGGATTTTTGTGGTGATGGTGATGGTTATTGATGCTGCCAGTCTCCCCAGAAGTGACGGAGCCTCAGATCACGTGGCTGTCCATGTAGGCCTTGGGAGGATCAGGTCTTGGAATTGCCAGAAAGCCCCATGCAGGCTTGTATGGATCTTTGCTTGAGGAGAAGGTAAACGGGAGGAGAGTGGGGCGTGCGCGTGAGCCGGTTTCCTGGCTGCCTTCACCTACGTGCAGGGGGGAGGAAGCTTTGGCCAGGCGGCCAGGTTTAGCCAGTTCCCACTAACTGAAGCCCTGCTCTGCAGGCTGACAGAGTGGAGTTTCGGGCTTCGGGATGGCCAGAGGCTAACTTGTGCAGAGTCCCCAGAGCTGGAGTAAAGTGCTTGGGCCGGACTCTATGTAGAGACTGCTGCTGGAGCCTGCGGCCCCATTGTCCTGCATTATCACCGGCGGCCGCTAGGGGCGTCCCTTCTCCCCCATGCTGCAGACTGCATGCACCAGCCATCCCAGCTGACTTTTGACTCCTTGACTCCAAGATACCCAGACCAAAGAAGCTGCTGTTCTTAGCAAGATGTGCACTGCATTCCACAGACGGGAGGAGCCGGAGAGACAGGGCTTGCCTTTACAGCCTTGGCTGACATCGGACACCCCGCGCCCCAAATTCCCAGAGCAGCTTACCCTGTGCATGCATCTGAGGATATCAAAGAACGAAGTGCCGGACTCTCTCCTTCCCTGGGCGAGACCTGGAACTTGGAAAGGCTTCCTGTTGTAGGCTCGGTCAGCTCTGGCCCTGGGCCAAGCTGCCGCTGAGATTGGGGCTGCACCGGAGTGAGCTTTGCCTCGGCTGACCAGGTCACAGATGGAGTCTGAGCCTGCTCTAGAAGAAGCATCTCCTGGAAAGGCCCCCGTGACTCCCTCCAAGACCCTGTGGCCTGCTCCCCGGACTCTGCTGTCATGTCACAGTAGGGACCTCGTCCAGCCCTCGGCACTGTCGCCCCGGCCCACAGGAGTCAGCTTGATGCCTGCTTAGTCTCCTTTTTGTCCAAACAGTTCCCAGGTTCTTCACTCCACCCTTGCCAGGACTTCGGGTCAGGGAGCGCAGAGAGAACCATTGCTTGGGGTTCAGGGCCTCCCCACAAGGAGCCCCACAGGATGGTGGAGCCGTGGCTGGCGTGGACCAGACAAGGGAATGACCCCGAGGCCTCCAAGCTCTTCACCTGGGACCTGACTCCGGCAACTGTGGTTGGAGGGCCTCCCGGGCATGGCCCCCACCCCCCCGCCCCCGGTACTCCTTGTTGGCACCGCTGGGCTGTTGGACTCCATGTTTCCACATGTGTACCTCCTGCCTTTGGATTGACTACATTTGACCCCTTGGCACATTCCCACGGCCTCTGATCTCCGTGTGGGGAGAGAGCTGGGTAGAAAGGAGGCCTCAGCTCTGGGTGGAGGTATGTGTAGGGCTCACCCCCCCACCCAGTGCCTACTCTCAAAGACGCTGACGTCCGTTTTGAAGGCTGGCCCACACCAAGCCCCCTCAGCACCCAGTTTATGGGAAATTCAGGCCTTGCCTGCAGCTCTCATCTAACTGCCGTTAACCCCCTTCCTTGCCGGCTCAATGAAGCCCAGGCGTGGGGGTCCCTGTGGTCTGAATTCTTTGCCCAAAGATGACCAGCATTTAACCAACTGAAAGGATAGCCCAAAAGCCTGGGTAGCTTCTCGAAGCTGCCATCTGGGAGAGGGTAAGGACCCAACTGTCAGGCCAGGGGTGGGCGACGAACACATCCCCGACCAGTGCCTACCCAGCCAGGGGCGCGGCCTTCCTGTGGCCTGACCAACCCGCCCCAGAACCAGAGGAGACGCAAGTCAGCTTCGGTTTTGCCCTGCTGCCGAGTGAGGGCAGGCCCGCCAACAGGCTGTCGCCTGGGAGGTTGTGTGGGACAGTCTTTCAATTCAAAGATACTGACTCCAGGCAAGGTGGGCCAAACGTGGGAACAGAGAAGGGGGAAGCTTCACTTTTGTCTGGGCTTGTCCCTGGGCTGTGGGAGGGGCATCCATTTCCAGGGTGGGGGAGGAGGTACCAAATGCATTGTAGCTCCACTGGTTACATCTCACTTGTTTCTAATAAAGGAAGCAGCTGAACCAAACCTCTCTGCCCTCGAATTCCTCGGGTCAGCAGGTGGCAGTGGAACCAGCCGGGGACCTGGCTTGGCTGGAGCACCCTCTCAGAGGGTGGCAGGGCCCCTCAAGGAAAGCTGCTGGGGAGCATCCCCTGGAGGCAGCTTGGAGTACTTTCCCTGGGCGAGGGTCTCCTCACAGGGCGGAATTGGCTCTTTTCCCCTAACTTCTCCCATCCTGGGGTGAGGAGTCGGGACTGACCCAGGTTCACAGAGGAGCCACTGGGCCCTGGGCCAGCCGCAGGGACCCTTGGCAGTGGCGCCAGTCCCCGGCTTCCACAGCTGGGAGCAGAGCACCCCAATAGTGCAGGGCAGCAGTGGCCCCTCTGGAGGGGGGGGGGAGTCAGCCACTGCCCTATGCCCCCATCCAGATTCCCTATTTCCCCTTCTAGGCCCTGGGGGTGCTTTTTAACACTGCCGGTCACCAGTGTTACACTCGGTAGGTGTGCACCTACTGCACACCTACCGAATGGTTCTCTGAGGAAGGGCCCCAGTGACTGCAGTTAGAATTCGCATCTCCCCACCACACACACACACCCCATTCTCTTCCTCTGGAGCTTTTCATCCATTCCCTGACCCTGTGCTGCTTTTAGGCCACCTAAAAAGGCTGGTGCCTCCGAGAGAGCCCCTTTCCAGGGAACGGGGGCTGCAGCCTGAAGACACAGGACCTCCCCCCAGGGTCATCAGTGCGCTCCCACCCGTCATTCTAGCCCCTCAAAGCTCAGGCCTTGCCCCCACCCTTGGATTTGGGCTGAGAACACAGCCCTGTGGGCGGGACCTCTGGAGTTAAAAGTGACTTCCTTGCCTCCACCCTCCATCGTCATTCCCACCCATCTTCCTGCACCGAAGACTTGCCCTTCCAAGGCCGACTTCCCAGCTTTGGGGTCTCACCCCAGCAGGAAATCCTTCCTCGTGCTTTACCAAACCAGAGAAGAGAAGCAGGATGGTGGGGGGTGGGGGCTTCAGCTCAGGGTCTAGTGTTCTCCCGACACAGGACCCTCCCCCAAGCCCTGACCTGAGCGGGCCCTGGGGGGACAGAACAACCCGAACTGTTCTGTGTGCACCGTAACTGGACTCCGCCTCGTGGCACCTTGCTCCTCCGGGCCTCCCTCCTCAGGCCTGCAGGCCAGCCACCTGGCCTCCTGGCGGCCCTGAGAACCATGTGTCTGGGCTGCCTGGCCCAGGCCTTTGTGGTTCCTTCGTAGGGAGGCTTCTGGCTCCTTCAGAGTGGGAGCACCCTCTATGAGACACACGGATCATCAGAACCAAACGCTGCTCTCAGCGTGCGGAGGGCAGGCGGAGGCTCTCACTTCCTGCCTTGGGTCACAGGTTGCAGGAAGGAGAGCCAGCCCTGCCCTGGGGTCCGTGAGGCCCATTCAAGCCCCAGCCCAGTGCCAGCCCCAAGCCAGAAACTGTCCTCAAGCTCTGTCCCGAGTCCGTGTTGGTGCTTATGCCTGATGGAACCCAAAATGCCAGGGCTCCACCCTGAAGCTCAGAAAGTCCCCTTTCTGGAAGGTTCTGTCTGGATTCTGCCCTCCAGTGTCTCGGCACCCTCTCCCAGCTGCTCCAGGCAGCCCAGAGCAGCAGGCTGGTTTCTGGGCCTTTGTCGTGGAAGGAGAGCCCTGAGTCTCGGATTCATCTACTGAACAGACAGGGGCCTCGGATGCATCTGAACCCAGAAAGCAGGGGTCTATTGAGGTCCCTCAGAGTCCTGTCCCCATCCCCTTTTAGGGCCATAACAGTTCTTCCCTGGCAGAAGCCCCCCACTCCTGCCAAATCCCCCTTTTCCATTCAAGCCCTTCATGGTGACCGGGCAGGGGGAGCTTGTGAGTTGGTGTCCCCACAGTCTCGTGATGCTGGAAGCAGCACTAAGCCAAGAGGAGGGGTCAGGTTATTTTGAGCTAGGGCTCTTCTCCGCCCCTCCCACCCCACCAGCTCCCTGGCTGGCTTAGACAAATTCAAGCCCTGCTGGGGGAGGGGGCCCACGGGACTCTGCCCTCATCCCTCCTCGGGGGCCTGTGGGTCTGAGCCCCGAGGTGCTCCGCGTACCGCAGTAGTAAAATAAACTGGCTTCTTTATTATTATTATTTTTTAATCAATAGTCTTGTTCTACTGTCCTCTCCAGCACCCTTCTATGACACAAGTTAAAACCTGCTTCCAGGCTTCCTAGAAAAGGGAGCTCAAGTTCAAGAGCTCGAGGGAGGAACCCAGGAAAGCCTGGTGAGGGGAGGAGCTCGGGGGATGGCTAATGCCTGGGGTGGGATGGGGGCAAGAAGAGGGCTGGACCAGGCCCCCTGGGGGTTAGAGAAGAGCTGAAGGCTCCGGTGTCCACCCCAAATCTGGCAGCAACAGGTCTGGCTCTTCATGAGCCACGATGAGGGAGGGAGTGGGCCAAGAATCGGAGGAACTGGGGCCGTCTCAAGGCTCCAGGGTCACGGCCTTTTCTCTGGGGGACCAAAGCAGTCCCCAGCACCCCGCTGAGACCAGAGTGGAGTGGGCAAAGTGAGCAGGCTGGAGGGGCTGGGTCTCCCTCTACCCCTCTGCTCCACAGGGGGAGAGAGCCTCTGCCAAGGGACGCAGCCTGGCGCCCGCGGAGGCCCAGCATAGGTCATTCCCACCCTCAGAAGCGCTGGACGCGGATGTGGACGAAGAGCGTGGCTGGCGACAGTGAGGCCCCATCCTTGGAAAGCAGGTGGATGTGGCGGTACCCTGTGGAGAGCGTAGCCACGTGTCAGGTTCTCTGCACCCCCCACCCAGCAGGGCCAGGACCGCGGGGGCGCAAACCGCATCCCACCCCTGGGCTCAGGGCACACTCTCAGAGGACATCCGAGCCCAGGCGAACAGGATCTCAGAGGCCCAGACCCCCCCCTCCCGCTCCATCCCCCGCCAACCTTGCTTCAGGCTGTCGAGAGGCAGCGTAAACTGGCCCACAAAGTCATTAGGGGAGGTGGCGTCGTAATCTTCCACCACGAAGCGGACCAGTGCCAGCTCCGGAGCCCGCAACTGGAACTGCAGGGTCTGCCCCCAGCGGGGGTTGAAGCCTAGGGCGCAGGCGTGGCAGTCAGGAGCCAGCTGCCCCCTCCCCCACCCACCCCCACTGCCCCCGGCACGCCCACCCACCGTTGTTGAGCACGTAGTTGGTCTCCTTTCGAGCACAGTCTGCGGGCACACCGTGGACCTCAACACGCACCAGGGGGTCCACGATGGAGTTCGGCTTCTCCGTGTTCAGCTTGGGCAGCTGCTGCGCTGTCAGCACCTGCCAGGGATGAAGGGGAGCTTCGGTCTGGCCCCTTGGTTGGGGCAGGGAGCCCCTTGCCCTCAGCACTCGCCCGGACCCCCCTGCACGGGGCTGAGACTCAGCCTGCCCTCACCCCAAGCCATCCCCAGGCCTCCACTCTCTGGTAGTACAGGCTGGCACCCGGCAGACTAGGACCCCTCCAGAACTGGCCGTGACCCTGGGGTTGGGCCCAGTGCAGGCTGCTGACCTGGATAGTGAGAGTGGTCCTGGGGGGCCCAGGGCACTCAGGGTCAAAGGTTGTGTCTGGCTGCCGCAGGCAGGCGGGTTTCAGGACGTAGCCGCACTGCCCGTTGATGAGGAAGCGCCCGGCATTGAGGTCCATCTCATAGCCTGGCGTCTGGAAGTTCAAGGCCACTGTGGACATAGCGGTGTCAGGGCAGGGGCTCTTAGGGACCCTCCTTTCACCACTCTGATTCAGGGTCTCACTGCCCACCCCTACCAGCGTTTTGTGGGGGGCATCATGGCATCGTGGCAGCCAAGGGACGCAGACCTTGTCACCTGCACCTGATCGCTGGTATCCCCCAGGCCAGAGGGGGATGCTGGGCATAGGCCCGGGCCAGAGTCGCACCCAAGGAAGCCTGTGGTTTCCATATCTGTGCTCAAGGAGACCATATTCCCCTCCTTTGCTCCTTTGCTGGGGCTTAGCATCCCTCCAGAGCCCACTCCTGTCAGTGGTGACTCAGGGGAGCGTGTGTGTGTGAGGGGTTACATGGGAGTAGATGTTTTGAACTTCCATATTAAAAAAAAAAAAAAAAAAATGTGAGACTTTCACAGTGTCCGGAAGAAATGACTCAGATTTGTTTTCCCACTTATTTTCCTGACAATTATTTTAATCATTGTTATTACCAAGAGAACCCAGTTTTCCACCTTCTGGAAAGCTGTGTGGCCCGACCCCTGCCCAGGCCTCTCACAGTTTCCTGGAGGCCACCCCCCTGCCCATCCTGGAGGCCACCCCCCTGCCCTTCCTGGAGGCCACCCCCCTGCCCGTCCCTGGTCCTGCTGCTGTCCCCGCTCACCCAGCTGACAGCCTGAGTTCCACATCTCCTGGGGGCTGTAGTTGGCTGAGTTCATCCGCAGCCCCAGTGGGTAGACACGGGTCAGTTGGTGGGCATTGTGCCTGACGAAGCTGTTCCCTGGGGGAGAGTTGGGGCAAGACAACGATGAGTCCTGGGTGATGAGGGATAATGAGGGACGACTGGGTGTCCCTCAACTAATGCCAGGGACTGGAACTTCCTCTGCCCCAACTCTAGGGACAAGCTGGGAACTGACGCTAAACTCCCCTGCCCCCAGACCCCCCTGCCGCAGGGCTGAGAGGACCTCCCGGAGGAGGCTACTGAAGCCCAGAGAGGGCCAAGGACCCCCTTCCATATCCTGACACTGCATCCCAGCCCCAAATCCCCGCATCCTTCCCCCCTCTCAGTGCCTGGAACGGGGGCCCCAGGCTGACACCCGGCTCTCGTCCTGCCCCCCCCCATGCACTCCTCCAGCAGCGCTGCGGGTCCCCAGAATCCTTCCTGCAAGTCATGCCTCCAGGGCTTCGCCCGGACCTGCTCCTCCAGCCTCGAAACCCCTCCCCCTTCTTCACCTGGCTGCTTCCACCCTCACTTTTGGTCTGGGGTCTTCACAGGTATCCCCTGCTCCAGTCCTTCCCTGATCTCACGCCCTCTGCGGGGCTCCCTCAGCCCCCACCACGGCCCACCGATCACCCTGCACCACCACTCCCGACTATGTCTGGCCCTGCCACTAGGCTCGAGTCCAGCAAAGACGGACAGCAGCTCCCTCCTCCCTGGACTCTCTTTCCTCCCTCCAGGACGGCCCAGGCGCTCATTCCCTGAGCCCCAAACCGGGGACCTCCTGACCCCTTCACTGGCCCTGAAGTCCTCTTAGTCTCCTTTCCTGACCAACTCCAGGATGCCCCCACCAGGAGCCTGCAGACCTCCACGGCGCCTCTGGTCCCCAGATGCCCGATGTCCGGCTCCTACCTGCCTCTCGGATGAGCTTCTTGGCCTTGCGCTCGCTGAGGGAGCTGACCTGGCAGGGCTGGGGTGGCACCGGGTTGGGGCGCAGGGTCCGCAGGCGGGTGGCACAGCAGTACACGACCAGGGCCGACAGCTCTGGGGAGATCTGCTTGGCCTGGGAGATAAGCCTCAGAGGCGGCGCCCACCGGCTCCAGCCCCTCTGTCTTCCTAGCTCCCTTCCCCTCCCCAGGCAGCTCCTCCCTGCCCCAGCCATCTTGGTCCCCCTCACCGGTCCCCCCTCACCCGCCGCCTCTGTTCTGCAGCCTCCACCTCCTCTTCTTCCTCTTCCTCTTCCTCCTCCTGGTCGGATAGAATTCGACCATCCTCGCTCCGAGCAGCTGGCAGCTTCTTCCCCTTCACCAGGACCCGGCCCTTCAGCTGCTGTAGGGACCCCATATGGAAGGATTATTTCCTCTTGCCCCATCAGTCACACAAACACCTCTATGTGAGGGGGGGCTGACAGGGGGGCACAGGAAAGGCCACACAAAGAGGAGGGATGCTTCTAACAGGAAAAACCATGGGAAACAATGTTTAGAGCCATCAACAGGGGACTGGCTGGGGAGGTCCCTCCAAAAAGAATATGACACAGCAGCCTTTCCAATGAATGACGCAGCGCGGAGCCGGAAGAGAAGGAGCCCTCTTCCAAAAAGATCTCCCAGGAAAAAAGTGACTCTAGAACATGTAATCACATAAGCTTCGTTGTGTAACATTTGAAAGAGAAGATAGTTCGGCACGTAAGTCTATACACACAGGAAAATTCTGGAAAGACGCACAAGAGACTTAAAGATGGTTACTTCCCATGAAGTAGGACAAGGGCAAACAAAAACCCATTTTCCGTTGTATACAATTTTGTACAACTTGATTTTTTTTTTAACCATGTTTGTTTCGTGCTAATAAAAAAAAAATAAAATCAGACACACACGCGCGTGCGCACACACACACACACACACACACAGATGAGTCAATGTTCTGGGCATATTTGGATTGAGAGTAGGAGGAGAGTTTTCTCAAGGAGACAGAAAAACACAAATGTTCTGAGGAGGCAGATAAAACGTTCTGGGTTGGGGAGGGAGAACCACCCAGGCCGGAGAGCTAAGGAGGTTCCTCAGACCACAGGAGGGGGTGGTCCACCCTGAGCTAGAATTCTAAGCCAGCGGCGCTTGGCAAGGGCAGACAGCTGGGAAGAGAGTTTCTGGAGAAGACGCATCAACGAAGGCCTTGGAGGTGGGAATGGCGGAGATTGCGGGGACCCTGTAGGCAGGGTGGCAGAGTGGGGTGGGGGAGTGAGGGGGAGGGCATGGAGAGCCCTGAGTGGGGCGGGCTGGGCAGAGAGAGGTATGGGGTCCCAACCCGCGGAGGTGGCCCATGGAGGTGGCCCACGGAGGTGGCCCGGCAGGGGCGGATGACGGACTGGCGCCCCCTCTTCCCCCACCCAGGCTCAGAGTCAGGGACATTCATTACCTCTGGGGATGGCAACTCTTCAGGGTTCTGCATGTCCAGCCCCTGTGTCACCAGCGCGTCTCCCAGGATGGTGCGCAGGTGGTGAGCCATGACGGCCTGCTGCTCCAGTCCACAGTGGTTCTCGAGGGATAGGATGACAGGGTACGGGGACAGCTGGGGGGTGGGGAGACAGGCAGCAACTCAGAGCCACTTCCCCCTCCCGCTCCCAGCACCCCTACTACACCTGGCCCCAACCCCCTTCAGGACAGACAGGCAAAGGCACTCCCGGGGGCTGAGTAGGTGGGACGTGGGGCAGACTTGGGGACCAGTGTGTCCCTGGGGGGACAGGGGCCAGATCTGGGGTCTCTGGGGAAGGGGAGAATGTCTGGGAAGCTGAGGGCAGCGGCAGGGATGGTTTTGTTGTTTAAATGCCCTTTATGTGTCAATGACATTGGCCATATTGTTTATGCTACACACTCCCCACCCCCCATAGCCCGTAATTTTTAAGTGCGTTTATTTATTTATTTATTTATTTATTTATTTATTTATTTATTAAGTAATCTCTGCACCCAACGCTGGGCTCGAACTCCTGACCCTGAGATCAACAGTCGCACACTCTTCCGACTGAGGGTAAGATTCGTGCATAGCTTGCCAGGAGTTGCAACTATGCAGACTCCAGGGCTGAACTTCTCTTTCGTGCCCTTCTCTTTGGGAGTCATGATTCAAACGTCCTTCCCTACCCGCAAGGTTTTCTTCCAGACATTCTGTGATTTTGCTGCATTTACTAAACATGGGGGTGGAGGAAGGGAGCCTCTCACTCAGCTTTCTTCTACCCCACTGGCCAGCTGTCCCAGTGGCACTGGGTGAGTGAGTGATTCTCTGGGCAGGGGGCGGGGGGGGGGTTCTTCTGGAAGGACAGAGGATGCTGGGGTCACTGCGGGAGGCTCTGGGGCTGGGCATGGGGGTCCTGGGAGCTCACAGTGAAGGCGTGGTCACGCACAGTCTGGACCACATCTCGGAAGAGGATCTTGGAGGTGAGAGTGTGGCCGTGATAGATGATGGGCTCCCCTCCTGGCCCCTCCCAGCAGTCCAGCTCCACACAGCGGCAGCCCTGTGCAAAGGCCCTGTGGACAGGCAGACAGAACAGCGGGTGAGGTGTCATGTGGAAGCCACAGAGCAGAGCAACGGACCAATGGACGGGCTGAGCCAGGTTTGAGCCCCATAGCGCCCCAAGCTGGGCTTCCAGATGCGTTCACCCCAACCATCCCCTGTTACAGTACCTAACATAGGCCTCCGTGCTGCTGAGCCCCCCGATCTGAGAGTCTGTCAGGTATGTATTGTGTGAGGAGGAGATGAAGTAGTGGGAGAGGGGCTGGCCCATGTCCTGGAACACGCATGTGTGGGCCGGGTCCAGGGCAGCCCCTTCAGGTGACAACAGGTACATCATGAAGCCATCCAGTGTCATCAGCTCGTGCTGCTTGGCTGCGAAGATGGGTTGAAGAGAGCGTCAGGTCACCGGGAGGACTCCCGTGTCTGGCCCCACAGGGCCCCAAAGCTCACTCGGCTTAATAACGAGTACCCACCTACTGACCCTGCATGAGTTACGCCATTTATTTGTTTAAAGTAATCTCTATACCCAACATGGGGTTCGAACTCACAACCCCAAGATCAAGGGTCACACGCTCTATCAACCGAGACGGCCAGGAGCCCCCACAAGTCATGCCATTGAATCTTCAGCCAAACCCCGTGAGGCAGGTACGCTGCTATGCCATGTCACTGGTGTGGTAGCTGTGTCTCCAGGAGCCAAAGGTGACCCGCCCAAGATGGTACCCACAGCTAGTAATTGTAGCTGGAAGCCCCCAGACCTGACAGATGCCAAGACAGGACCGTGCTGACCCCGACCCCGTCTGTCAGGCCCCCACCTGTCTCGTTGAGCTCATAGGTGTGGATGAGCTTCTGGGCGTGGGCCAGCGTGGCGCCGTCCTCCCTCTGGTCCTCCAGGAACTCCAGCAGCTCCGGGGCGCTCAGCACGCGGTCCTCGCCTGAGTACCGATGGAAGATCTCCTCCAGCTCAGGGCGTTTCAGCAACCGCCGCAGAAACTCCTCAATCTCAGCCCCCTCCAGCCGTTCGTTGTTGGAGTGGTCGCACTCCTGGAAGGCAGTGCGGAGCGGCTCAGAGGAGGAGGACACCTGAGGAAAGCGGGCCCGCACCGACCGACACACCCGTCGTCAACCACGCTGGGCAGGCGGGGACCCCCTAGTCCATAGGTAGAGAAACTGGGAGCTAGCGCACCAGCTCACATAGCTGCTCCGCTGCTGGGCTGGGATTCTAAGAAGGGTCTCTTGGCTTCAGTGCCTGTCCCTCTGCACCATGACCTACCCCCCAAAATCAAGATGTGGGAGGAAAAGCAGTGACCCAGGGGCAGGACCGACCATAATTCCTCCTCCCATGTGTTTGTGTGTGCAGGGCCATCCTTCCGTCCCCAGACCCACGCCCATGGTCAGTGAGCCACAGATAAATGACTTCACAGGGAGGAGTCCCCGTGTTGCTGTGGGTTCAGGTGGACAGGTGCCATGGCTCCTGTGTCTTTCTGTGTCTCAGGTGGCTCAGACAGTCACCACCCACACAGGCGTCTGTCATGAGCTCCGATCCGGCCTCTGATGCCCAGAGCACCCCCATGTACCCCTGTCAGTGCTCCCACATGTGGGGTGTATCCGGCCACGTGGAGAGGTGCCCCATATGTCACAGTGGAGGAGGGTGGGCACGTGAGTCCGTGAGCTGACTCCTGCCTGCACACCCGTGTGCAAGCCGTGCATGGCCATGAGTGCAAAGGGTGCCTGCAGACGTGGAAAAATGAAAAGCACAGCTTTGCTGCTCTCTCTGGGGGAGCGGAGGGTCCCTCCCACCCCTGGGCTCTCTGCCTGAGGAAGAAGTTCTGGGCCGCCGTGCCCATCCTGGCCCAGCGCCCTCAGAGGAGTGCAAAAGGCTAAGTAGGCCCAGATATGGCCTTTCTGCAGGGCAAGGGCCCGGGGGTTAGTGAGGTGGGTGCCTCAGAGGTCAGCGTGGGGGCAGGACCCCACCTTGAAGAGGCGGTAGGCATACATGTCATTCATGTCCACGTTCACCATTCTGAGCAGGCTCTTGATCTCCTTGAAGCTCATCTTACTGTCCTGGTCGGAGTCTGCACGGTGCAGATAGGCGTGGATCCAGGTGTGGGCGCTCAGGAAATACCCGCAAAAGCCTGGGCACCACCGCCTGCCCCACCAGGTGCCTGCCGGGACCCCGGGGTGGGGCTCCCGGGTCCAGGGGCTGTACTTCCCCTCTGCCCGCGGCCTCCACGGGCCGGGGCTGGGCTCCCCAGAGACGGGAGGCCACGGCGCCACCCTATATTCTGAAGACCAGGGGCTGGGGCTCGCCCTGGGGTCCCCAAGCACCCGGCCCCCTCAGCTCCCCGGACCCCGGCAGCTGGGCAGGATATTGGTCGAGACGTTCGCGCTGGCTCATGGCGTCGAGGCGCGCGCGCAGCTTGGCCAGGCCACGCACCCAGCGCTGAGCCTCTTCCGCCGTGGCCGCCGCCAAGTCCAAGTTCTTGCGGCGGCCCTTGAAGGCGATGGTGAGGCAGCGCGCCGGCGGGAAGGCGCCCCCGAAGCGACGCAGGCCCTCAGACTGGTGGCCCTCACGGACCGCCTCGATGTGCTGCACGAAGACTGAGGGGGGAGGGTACAGGGCACGCACGGCAGGGTCAGGGCCGCTGTCCCCCGACCGCTGTCCCGGCAGCCCGCCCTGAGCCCGCGCGACCCAGCTCACAGATGTGCTGCGACGGCGCGCGCGGGATGCGCCGCTGGAACCACACGCTCAGGCCGTCCTCCTGCAGCCGGTACAGCCGCTCCTTGTGCCACGTCCGCGAGCGGATCTTGCAGAGCCGGGAGCCCTGCAGCATGGCGCGCACGTCCTCGTCCTCCGTCAGGCCTGCGGGGGGGCGGGAGGCCTGACCACGATGTCGGGCCCTCCCTGGCCCCTGGCTCCCTCCACCCTCTTCCCAGCCGGCAGCCGCCAGCGGCCTTGCCCTGCAAGCCCTCACCGGCCACTCTTCCTCTGCTTAGCTTAACGTGTCCCCAGGACTGGATTTGGCCTTTCAGCTCCTCCGCCCCAAGGTATCACCTGGTGTGTCCCACCCAAGCCCTGGGGTGGTGGGGAAGACACCAGTACCTTCTGTCTTGGTTAAGCGGCTGCCTCCAGAGGCCCTTAGAGCAGAGCAGTCCCTCAGGCAGCACCTGGCCCTTCCGCCTCCCTCAAGGTCACCCTGTGCCACTCCATTCCATCCCGGTCTTTAGACTTCAAGACCAGAATCTGCCACCCACAGCCTTTTCCTTTGATGTGAAACCCTGACCTCAAGAAGGCAGTCTCACTATCTAACCTAAATCTCTCTTGCTGCAATCCAAGCTCCTCACCTCCGCACTCCCCAAGGCAAGGGAGGATAGCAGAGGCCACCCTGGCTCCAGGGTCACAGGCCAACGACTCCAGGACCAGCCCTGCCAAGGCCAGCCTGGGGCTGATATCCAGGTGTCCTCTTTGTGTCCAGCTGAAAGCATGGTCTGCTGTGACACTCGGCACTCCCTGGGGCCCAGCCACCGTCACAATCCCACCTCACCCCACATGGGTTCTCCCTTTCCTTAGCAGGAAGAAATGCTTGCAAAACATCTACCACACACGAGCCCCCAATCACGAACACACGAGAAAACAAGGACAGAGAAGCTTAAGGAACTTGCCAGAATTCCATGGCCACAAAGGGGTGGACGCAGGCTTCAAACCCCGGAGGTCAGGCCCCAGCACCTGTCCCCGTGGCCACTGCATTGAACCCCTCTGCTCCTCCATCCCTGCTTGCTCACACGGTTGGGGGCGTGTTGCAGAATTTAAATTCAGGGGCCCAGGGAGGCAAATCCCAACTCTGTCACTTCTGAGTTACACAGCCTTGGTGGCAGGAACCGTGACCGCTCAGGGCCCTGTGTTCTCTACGCACGCAGTGAAGACCACAACAGCCCCCGACCTTGAGCTGCAAAATCTGAACTTCAGCTAAGATGCCACCCGTCCTGGTGTTACTACAGCCTGCTCTCCTGCGTTACAGGTCGATACCGAAGGTTTACGAGCCAGGGGACAACAGAAAGAGTGCGAACGCGGCAAACTGGAGGGTCCATGCCCTTTGGAAGGAGGGGGGCGGCAGATGAGGGCCCAGAGTTTCCAGAGAACAGGAAGTTGGGTTTGTATGTGAAGCCTCTGGATTTTTCAATGTTGGCAACTAAATCAAAGTGAAACAAAACCCCCTAAATTACCACTGTGTGAGCCAAATGAAACAGGACAGTGGCATTAGGCTTTGTGGCTCCCAGGCCCCTGTGTGTTGGGAACTCTGACCCATGCAACTAAAGTCTAAATCCCTGAGCCTTCTTTCATTCTCTCTGGGAGCCTTTGTAGGATCCTTCTTGTTTCTCTGACTCTCAGAGGACTCCTTCAAGGACGGGCTCAGACACCATCTCCTCCAGGAAGCCTTCCTTGATTTGTCCTCAAATGGGCATTCTCCCTCCCCAATCACCCACAGCATTTTTTACTTTAACTAAAGCATCCCACCTAAATTGTAATTTCAGGGAACTTTAATAAACCCAAGGACAGGGACAAAGTCTTATATCCACATCTCGGTGCTCATCCCAGAGCCAGATTCACAGCCAGGGTTTTCTGAAAGGGGAGGACAAGCCATGTCCACCGACAACTGGGGAACTAAGCACGTTCTACCCCTAGCCCTACCCTATCTAGCCTTTCCTTGTGGGCCAGGATGGTTTCTGAACCCTGGCAGTGATCGGACTTGCCCGGAGAAGGTGGCAAACCCCACATCCCAGAGATTCTTGTCCAGCAGGTGTGGGCTGGGACTTGGGTATCGATGTTTAAAAATTGCCCTGTGAGGGCACCTGGGTAGCTCAGTGGGTTAAAGCCGCTGCCTTCGGCTCAGGTCATGATCCCAGGGTTCTGGGATCGAGCCCCACATCGGGCTCTCTGCTCAGCAGGGAATCTGCTTCCTCTTCTCTCTCTCTGCCTGCCTCTCTGCCTTGTGATCTCTATCTGTCAAATAAATAAATAAAATCTTAAAAAAAAAAAAAATTCCCCTGTGACCCCGAGGGTGACTGTGATTGACAGTCAGGGTCTCAGGGCCAGGAGGAGAAGCCTGCCATCCAGAGGAGCCCACGGTCCCCCTTGGGGCTAGCCTGTGGCTCTGAGGGCTCCAAAGGGTCTCTCAGAATTCAGACCGGGCTAGGAAGGGGAGGCGGAAACCTTGTCATTCCAGACAAAGAGCTACAAGGTGGCCCACAGCAGGCCAAGAGACTCACTAGACCCTCAGCCCTCTGCACCCACATCTGGGCAACTTCTGAATTCCCTCAGCCTGAGAAGCAATGGCTTGAGTGGCAGGACACTCAGGGACCCTGTAGAGCCACCACAACTGAGCCCCCCCCCCAACTCCCCAGCTATGGGAAAGGAACCCCTCATTCCCATGACAACCAGGCTCTGCAGCTGGGGCTACCTCCCCTGACCCAGCCAGTCCTCTGAGGCCAAGCCCATAGTTGAGGAGGGTGGGGGAGAAGGGGGGCTGGCGAATGACTAAGGCCGGAAATGGAGGTGAGTCACCGAGGTCCTGCTTTGTCCAGAGCATTCTGCAAACAGGACATCAAGACAGGGATCCAGAACTTCTGATCAGCTCTCCACTGGGACAGGTTCCTATGTTGAGGGGGGCCCTTGCCCCTGGCCCTCATCCCCAGCTCCCCAGGAGCCTGCTGGGGGAAAGGGTGACACTCTAGTCTGCCCGCCCAGCGGGGACTGGGACTGGTCTCTGGCTCACGATGCTCCCAAACACGCATCCATTGGAAAAGCCAAATAGAATGAGAGTTCAATGCCGGGCTGAGCCCGGTGCTGAGTTCCCAGAGCAGGTGATACTCTTTCCCCATTGCTTCAGCTTCTGAGCCCTGGGGTAGGGAAGGGATTAGGGCTCCAGACAGGAAGGGTGGGACCCAGGGAGGTCAGGGAGAGAGGTCAGGAGGAGGGCCCAGGCCCTGGGCAGAGGCACTGGAAGGCACCTGGCTCTCTGCCCAGGCACCCAGTCAACATTTATAGGCCCTGCCAGGGCCCAAACCCACAGATGCTTCCTCCACCTCATTCGTACCCGCTTGGAGCAGGTGTACCAGCTGCCTGCTCCTAGTGCTTCCCGTGGGTTCTCTAATCTAAACATCTCTGCCTTGAACGTGGAGCTGGGCAGGGCCAGTGTCATGGCCACCTTGACCAAACAGAGGGGAACAATCATTAAATAACAGTAGAATAATGGGGATGAACAAAGGCAAAAAAGATAGAAACAACCCAAATGTCCATCAACAGATGAACGGAGAAGCAAAGGTGGGGGCAGACACACAGGGGGACATTCGTCAGCCGTAAAGAGGAGGGACATCTGATCTAGGCTGCACGGATGACCCTGGATGACATTACACTAAGTGAAATAACCAGTCGTAAAAGGACAGATTATCGTATGATCCCACTTATAGGCGGTGTCTAAAATAGTCAAATTCATCCGGACCGATTATATATGGCCCATACGCCTCAATAAAAAAATTTCAGAGACGGAGTGTAATTAGAGGTTACCAGGGCCTACGGGAAGGGAGGAAGGGGGAAATGACGGGTTAATGGCTACAGAGGGGTTTTTGTTTGTTTGTTTAGGATAATGGAAAAGTTTTGGAGCGAGCACAACATTGTGAATGCCTCACATTGTGCATGTAATTAATGCCATTGAAATCGCCACTTAATGCATTTTTTACCACAGCTTTAAAAATTAGTAACGTAGGGCGCCTGGGTGGCGCAGTGGGTTAAAGCCTCTGCCTTCGGCTCAGGTTATGATGCCAGAGTCCTGGGATCGAGTCTCGCATCGGGCTCTCTGCTCAGCAGGGAGCCTGCTTCTCTGTCTCTCTCTGCCTGCCTCTCTGCCTACTCGTGATCTCTGTCTGTCAAATAAATAAATAAAATCTTTAAAACAAAAATTAGTAACGTAATAGTCCAGTAACCACTGGATGCTTAAATGGGTGACCTGTTTGATATGTGAGTTAACATCTCGATAAAGCTGTTCAAAAGGCACAGAGTGGCTAACGCATCCAGGGTCCTGGGTCTGTAAGGCTGTGGACCCAGAACGCATTGAGAGCTGGGGGCTGCTTAACCCCCCAAAGGGCCGTGTGTGGCTTGAATGAGCTAATGTGCAGGTGCCCTCCATGGAGGGCCTGGCCCACAGCGGGAACTCGCTAAATTAGGATAAAGTGAGGCAGTGGCCCGGGAGGGGAGAGGGACCTAGGTATTCCCACCCATCTGTCCTCATTAGGCTCGTGGTTCCCCACGGCGCCCTTCTCCAGCCCAGTTCAGTGCGGTCAGCTGGGGCTCGGACACCTTCTCTAGGCCAACCGCTTATCTCAGCCCCCAGAGATGGGTCAGGGGGAGGCTAGGAATGGACAGCCCCGTTTCCCAGCTATCACCTTCGACCTGGACGGTTTGGTGTGTGTGTGGTTTGAGCCCTGAGCCGTTCTATGTCGGTGGCCAAGGCCAAGGGGGAGGAGGCGATTTCAGCAACTGAGCTGGAAGGACCGTGGGGAAGCCACGTCCATCTCTGATCCTCAAACCGCCCTCCCCCGTTTGCAGAGACGGGCCACTGGTACTATGAGAGGGCAAGCTGCGTGTGCCGACAATAGCGTAGGTCCCCCAAGCCCAGGAAGGACACAGGGGCCGTGTGGTGGCCAGCGGTGGGGGTGAGGGTGGGGGTGTGTGTGTTGTGGGGCTACAGCGAGTGTAGACAAGAGGGTAATGCATAGGCAGCTGGGCATGAAAGTGGTAGGTCTCGAGCAAGGGGGTGTGTGTGTGGGGGGGTGTGCATTTAGGGTGTGTGTGCACGTGTGTGCTTTGCACTAGGGCACACTCAGGAAGGGCACCGGGGCTCCAGCAGGAATGTGAGCCATGCAGGGAACAGCAACCGACAGCTTCATGCCAAGTGGGGGAGGAGAGGAAGAGAAGATTTTCCTGACGGTTCTGGGAGGGAACACACGATGGTGAGGGTCCCAATACCTTCTCATCCTTTCCCTCTGGCCAGCAGGCAGCCCCAGCCCTGCAGGTAGGAAGCACGTCCCCCTCGCTGAGGCCGGCCGCCACACCCAGGGTGAAGGCCCGGCCAAGCTCAGTGCCAGAGTCCATAACATTCTTTGGAAAGTCAACACAGTCAGGAAAGGCAGGCAGTGCTGGCCAGACACACAGCGACCGAAGGTGGCAGCACCCTTCCGGGCAGGGCCAGAACATGCATGAAGCCGATCTGGAGGCAAAGGTTGTAGGAGGGGGGGCCTCCCCAGAGCCGAAGGAGGAGGAGAGGTGAGGGGGCCACAAGGCATGACAGGGACAGCCCCCTCGTCCTGCCTGGCAGGCCCCGGCTTAGGCAGGACGGCCACCCAGTTCTCCCTCCCACCAGGCCAGACACCTGCCAGGACTCCCACCTTCCAAGTGCACGCACGGCAGTCCCACTCACCCTGCAGGAGAAGTGCTGGGCAGGCCATAGTGAGAACCCTCTGGCCGCTGGGGCACTTGGTGGAGGCCTGCAGGCCGGGGACGAAAGGGAACAGGATTCTGCCCACTCAGGCCTCCACGCTCCCGGGGAGGATTAGGGGCCGGGGCGGGGCCTGACGGGTGCCGGCACAGACTGGGGCTCTGGGGAGATAGGGCCGGCTAGGGCTGGTGGGTGACATCCAGGATGCCCATTTAAATGCACATTTCAGGGGCACCTGGGTGGCTCAGTGGGTTAAGCCTCTGCCTTTGGCTCAGGTCATGATCTCAGGGTCCTGGGATCGAGCCTTGCATCTGGCTGTCTGCTCAGTGGGGAGCCTGCTTCTCCCTCTCCCTCTGCCTGCCTCTCTGCCTACTTGTGATCTCTCTCTCTCTCTCTCTGTCAAATAAATAAATAAATAAATCTTTTTAAAAAAATGCACATTGCAGATAAATAACAAGTGATGTTTTCGTGTAAGTTTGTTCCAAATGATCTGCTGTTGATTTGAAACTCACGTTTAACTGGCCGTCCTGGGTTTTATGTAACACCTATGAGGACACCTCTAGGGGCTGGCAGAGCCTCTGCAGGGGAGAGGAGAGGCGGGCCATGCCCAGACACAAATCACTCACTCCCTCATTGTGACAGGAGCTTGGACCCCAGGGCCAGACACCTGGGTTCGAATCCTCGCTCAGCGGCTTCCCAGCTTTCAGCATCTCAGAATCTCAGTTTCTCATTTGTAAGATGAGGCTCATGGTACCACACACCTCATACAATTGTGAGCATTAAATGAGCTGATATGTGAAAAGCCCTCGCTCAGTGTTATAAAGGTGTTAATTCGTATCATTAACTCTGGCAATAAAGAGCCATCATTGAAACCTAGGCCTTAGCGGTTGTCTCTTAGCCATGTGGGCCCCAGGCTGGTGACGTCATCCCCTAGCCCCAGCTGATCTGCCCCACGAGGACATCAGCAGCATCTTCTCCCCAGGATGCCAAGCGTTAAGTAGGCTCCCGCCAGACACGAGCTCAGCATTGTGCCTGGGTTGGCAGGTGCTCTAACTCTCCCCAGCTATTCCCTGGCTTTCTGGGGACAGGCTAAGCCTGCAGCCACCCCCGCTGAGGAGGAAGGGACAGGAGAAGAGCCCCAGGCTCCACAAATGGCTCCCGGTCTGTGTGGGAGTGGTGTTCCTCCTCCCCCGCCATTGCGATGGCCATCGCCATTGTCCCAGCTCCCCATTCGGCCTGAGAAGACCTTTCTTTCCTGTGGGCCCCTCTGAGCCTTTGATCTCCAAGACGCTCCCTGCCCTTGTCTCTTGACAGGACCTGAAATAAAGTCTGTTGTCTGCTAGCCTGGGGGGTTTGGCCCTGACCCAGATGGGGACAGCCCTGAGAGCCACCTGGGGAGGAGCTGCGGCTGGCTGCCATGGTGGGAGCTCCCTGGGTGGTGGGCCTGGCCTTGGTGGCCTCAAAGTGGGCCCCAGGACACCTGGGTTTTGTCTCCACCCTGTTCCTGGAATCAGTGATGCCTGGGGAAGGGGCATTCCCCAGAAACTGGACATTCCTCTCTCGGCAGTCACTAGGCAGGACAGGGTAGCGGTGGGAGGGGAGGGTGGCCCAGGTGACATTCTGACACCCACACGTGCCCTGACAGTGTCCCTAGGATGGGATGCCTTGAGCTCCCGTGCGGCTTTACTCATGCCAGGAGGCTGAGTCCTGGGTTTGGAGGTATGACCTGTCTGTGAGTGTCTCCGGCTATTAAACTGTGCGCCCCCCGAGGGCAAAGTGCTGTGGTATTCACCTACGCAGCCCCAGGCCTTGGCACAGTGCCATCACATGCTGATAGGGCTGAGCAGAAGCGTATGGAATGAAGAAGCAGCACCCCAGCCCTCCCCCAGCATCCGCCAGCCCTGCTTTTCTGGCCCAGCGCCAGCCCCGGATGTCTCTGTGGTCCCCTCAGCTCCCCACAGCCCTCCCCTCCCCAAGGCACCAGCGCTCCTTAGCCCAGAGAATGACACTGTCACCCAGCAGACACCTTTCAGATCCCACCAGCCGCAGAGTCCAGCCCAGCCCGCCTCCTAGGTGGTTCTTCTAGAACCCAACTCGGCTGCGCTGGTCCAAGTCTGAGCATCCCCATGGCTTGACCAATGGATTCTTCAACCTCCTTCTTATGGTTCTCCCTGATTCATCCCTGCCTTCGTCCGACGTGCCCCCCACTCTCCAGGAGCCCTGCCTCCCTCCTCCTGCTTGAGACCCTCTGGGGCTCCTGCTGCCACCAGGGCAAGTCCATAACTCTATAAGGAGAGGCTTTGAGCATCTGGCCCCCACCTGCCTCTCCCCCACACCTAGCTCCAGTCTCCCTCTGGCTCTGGGGTCCAGCTAGGGCCCTCGCTGGCTCCCCGGCACCTGATTTGCTCTCTCCCTTCCTAGAATTGTTTCTTTGCCTCATTGTCTGACCTCCCTGCTGATGCCTCCCCTCTCTAAAGGGCCAGAACTGTGTCTGTCCTATTTGTTGCTGAATCCCAGGACAGAGCCTACTATACGCACTAAGTAAATGTCTGCCCAGTGCATGAATGATTGGAGGGTAGGGCAGAGATCATGTGTCTTACGTCTCCTCGGGGAGAGTGCCAGGTTCCGAGCTCAGAACATAGAGCTCAGTCCATTCAGATCTGAGTGAGTGACAGGAGGTAGAAATAAGAACAAGGTGGGGGGCAGTGACAAAGAGAAGGCAAGTCCGGCAATCGGCACCCCGAATTCTGCCTGGAGATTCACGCTGGTCTCCTGGGCAGCCCTGCCTATTCCCCCACACCCACCTCTTCATCATGAATTATTTACCAACAGCGGTTGCAACATACCATTTCAGGTTCACGGTCATGGATGTTTTCTAAAACACTCGCACACCTCTCATTCAAGCCACCTAATCAGCCAGGCAGTCACACTCTGCCCAGGCTCTGAGATGGTCTCTGCTGCAGTGTGGCTGCCCACAGCCTCCCATGCCATCCTCCGCCCTTAACTAGCTGTGTGGCCACTGACAAATTCTTCAACTTCTCTGCCTCAGTTTCCTCATCTGTGAAGTGGGAATTATACTAGGTGCCTCTCAGGAGAATGAGGAAGACTGAGTGATGGCACCTAGGTACCCAGTGCCCCCCCTCCCGACTCTGGGAGTTAACATTCCTTCCCTGTAGTCACTTCTCCTGAACCTGGGAGGGACATCTGTCCTTCTCACTCCAAGGACAGTATTCTCACCAGTTCGACCAGTACTACCTGGTCGCTGCAGGGGCTGCTGCAAACCCTGGGGGGGCTGCAGGGCTGGAGGACCAGTTTGAGAGGCTGGCCTCTTCCACAGCTCCCCTGTCCCCCTAACGGCGGCCAAGAATCCAGGAAGCACGGGGACGCCCGTGAACCCTGGAAGGCACAGGGTTCTGGGGAGCTGGGTGAGGGACACCGCCAGCGTGTCTCTCCCACTATTTCACCGGGTCCTCCGGGACCCCAATCCGCGCCCCGCGCCCCGACGCCCACTCCAGCACGCCCCGCGGGCGCCTCCTGGTGGGAAGCAAAGGCCACCGGCGCGCCTCGCCGGGCGGGGGAACGTCGGATGACCACAGGTGCGACCCCCAACCTTCCGACCCTCGCTGCCTGGGAAGCCCACGACAGCTCGCCCGCACACCCTCGCCGTCCCAGGCGGCCCCCCCGGGCAGTCCCCGCCCGCCCCGAACCGCCCCCGTCGGTTACTGACCCATCTTCTTAAGCGCCCGCAGCCCGGGCCTCCTGCTGCCGCCGTCCGGGGGCGCGAGGGCGACGGACGTCGCGACCTGGGCCGGCACCGAGGGCTCCTCGGGCCGGCGGCGGCAGCTCCTCCAGCGGCCGCACAGCATGGCTCGGTGGGGTCGGGGCCGGGCCGGGCTCTGCGCGCGGGGACAAGGCAGCGGGGACGCCGCTCCGGCCCGGCCCCGGCTCTGAGCGCGGTCCCGAGCGGAGAAACTTAGCGGCGTCCGGAGGGAGTCGGGGAGAGGAGGTGTCGGGAGCAGGGAGAGAGGGAGGGACGAGGTCGGGAGAAGGAGGGACCCGGAGGGAGGGGGCGGGGCCGAGGACGGCGCCAGGGGAGGTGCGAGGCGGGGAGCTGGGCGGGGACCCCAGCCCGGGAGGTGTGTCCTCGGCGAGGTGTGGGAAAGGAAGGGGGCCGGCTAGAGTCACCCCGAATCTCCGTGTCCGTCCCCCGCTTTTGAGTCCTCCTCCCCATTCTCCCAGCGATCCTCGGCTCCCGGCCCCACCGATGACCCAAGACCCTATTCGGGGGTTGAGGGGCCAGCGGAGGGGCGAGGGTTGTCGTCTGGCACAGACACTCTCTCCGTTTTCTGGATCCTGACTCGGGGAGGACTTCGGGACCCTCTCCACCTTTTCCTTCCCTGCCTCTCCGGGAGCTCAGAAGGAAGCCAGACAGGGGAGCGAGGCTGCGGCGCAGCTCATCTTGGGCCGAAGGTCCTCGGGCCCGCCGGGAAAGCCGAGAGAACCCCGAGAGCTGAGCCAGGCGGGAGGGCAACCCAAACCGGAGGGGTGGGGGAGCGAGAAGGGATGGGTGGGTGTAGCAAGGCTCTGGCTATGACGTCATAGGATTAACCCTCTCCGCGCCAGACCAGGTGTTGGCCCCTCGGTTTCAGAAGTCTCGAAGTGGAGAAGATGGGGAAGCACTAAGTCTAGAATCCCCGGCTGAACTCCGATTCTGGGTTAGAGGCTTGGATAGGTTGGCGCCGCAGCGGGCTTTCGATTGCCCCGGGGAAGGCCGCCGTGCCCTGTGTAGGTGTCCTTGACATCAACCTGTGGGTGAACGTCGGGTGTGAGTCCCAGTGGCCGTCTCATGTGACACCATCAGAATATTTGTGCTCGAAGGGTGGGATGGCAGAAGACCAACAGTGTTAGCGTTGTCTGCCGCAGCTGACCCAGGTTGGGTGCGGAGAGCCGGGCGCACACCGCCCCTCGGCGGCGGCCAAGAGCATGGCATCTCAAAAAGAAAGCTTACTTCCTCAGGACCTAGATTTGCCACCTACTTGCTCTAGACCACTTTCAGATATCCTCGACCGAGAGATCCAGCATCCTGGTTTCGGTCCTCACCCCTCCCGGGATATTCTTTCTGCATTTTTGGTCCTGCAATTCCTTCCTCCAGGAATGACCTTCCTCATTCCTCTCTTGGCTTACACTTACGCGTTCCAAAACTCAGCTTTCAATGCCCCTCATGCAGAACCCCTCCAGGACCCCCTCTTCTTCCAGGGCATGACTCCCTTTTTTTTTATCCCAAGCGCCTAGAAGGGCCTGAGGAACTCAGTTGGGTGGGTCGGTTCTGCCGGTCCTGGGTTCAGCTGAACGACGCAGGCTTCCACCAGGGGGCGCGAGGACTCTGCGTCGTTTTACTATGTCCACCAGGTGGCGCCTCCTCCCGCCTATGGTCCCCACAAGGTTGGGGAGCCGGCCCGCGGATACGCCTCGGCTGATTGGGAAACGCACAGCTAAACTATTTGCATAATCTTGAAAGGACAACGCTGAGTGGTTGGGTATAGTAAAAGAAGTTGAAACGGGCTTTCTCATTGGTTTAAATTCCCCCCCTGCGTCCACATCCCGGTCAGATTGGGCCGGGAGGTCAGTCGGAAGCCTCTGGCTAGTGGCGACAAAGGACCTAAGTCCGGGTAGTGGGCGCTGCAGGGTGAGTGCCTGACAGCCGAGCGGCTGGGGTAGGGGACCCCAGGGCAGAGCGGGTGGGGGACAAGAGAGGGAGACTGTTGACCCCGCCCTGACTTCTCTTGGCTTGCCCATTCTCCTGTTTAGGAGTTGGAGAAGTGCATCTACAGAGGGAGGGACAGAGACCCGTGGCACCTGCCTCCACCCACCCACCAGGGTCCTCTCCGCCCACCCTGGCCCCACCCACGCTCCCCTGGGGTTGGGAAAGTAGCCTTCTCAGACCTCCCGGGGTGTCTCACTCAGGTCTAGAGCTTAACTCGCCCCGTTGGAAAGTGATCAGTGGCGTCCGGAGGTGTGTGCCAGAGTGGACCGTGGAGGTCTGCTCACACGGAGGCTTGTTCTTGCAGAATCACTCAAAAGTGGGTCCCCTGAGCTCGGAGCCACTGGGTATGGGTACCGAGAATGAAAGCCCAGAACCGGACTACCAGAAACAGTTTCAGGCCGCTGTCCGTGTCATTCAGAACCTGCCTAAGAATGGTGAGGGTACGGGGACTTGCCTTTGTGGGTCTACAAGATTGGGGTCCCTGCAGTTGATGCAGATAAGTACGTGCCTGGGCTACTCTGGGGATCTCATCTCGCCATCTCTGCCCATTACAAGGGTGGTTCTCCCCCCACCTCCAAAAGTGTTGGAGCTGGGAGTGGCCCCAGGTCTGTCTCCACTCTCTTGGAGTTAGGGGTGCTGTCTCTACTCTCTTGGAGTTAGGGGTGATGCTCTGCCTTCTACTTCCCACCCGCCTGCCTAGGCTCTTACCGCCCGTCCTACGAAGAGATGCTGAGATTCTACAGCTACTACAAGCAAGCTACCATGGGACCCTGCCTGGTCCCCCGGCCCGGGTTCTGGGACCCAATTGGACGCTATAAGTGGTGAGCTCCCTACCGGCAGGGCAAACAAGCCTCAGCTGCCAACCAGCCTCTCACAGCTCTCTGCCCTCAGGGATGCCTGGAACAGCCTGGGCAAGATGAGCAGGGAGGAGGCCATGTCTGCCTACATCACTGAGATGAAGCTGGTGGCACAGAAGGTAGGGAAAGGCCTCGGGCTTCTTTCTGTCCCCAAGGTCCCAGCTAGGTGGCCTGTCTTCTGCCCTTCTGGGACTGACCCCCATTATGTTTCCTGCACATTGACACACCTGTAGGAATTCCCACGTTCGTGCTCTGTCCCCAGCCCTGCCTGTCTCTGGTCCCTGACTGGGCACAGGGTGGAGGGGCATGACAGGGCAGGAGCAGGGCAGAGGAGATCCAGCTCAAGGGGGGATAGGAGGACAATGGTAGGAGGGACCAGCCCCTACCCAACAGACCTCCTCCCCCACAGGTGATCGACACAGTGCCCCTGGGCGAGGTGGCAGAGGACATGTTTGCTTACTTCGAGCCCTTGTACCAGGTGATCCCTGATATGCCGAGGCCCCCGGAAACCTTCCTGAGAAGGGTCACAGGTCAGGCCTCCAGGCTGTGAGCACCACAAGTGCTGAGTGAACTTCCCCAGGTCCAGGCGGAGGGGGCTGCTGCTCAGTTGGAGGGGGATTTGAGGGCAGAGGGCCCCAGGTGATGTCCCTGTAGGGAGTCCAACCAGTGCCCCTGATGGAGTGGGTCTCAGACAGAGCTCATGACGGATGGGGAGTAGGGGCCAGTCTCACTGGGAGGCACCAGACTCTTCCTACCCCCACCTCTGGGTGCTGTGTCTCAGCAGGCTGGAGAGAGCAGGCCCTGAATGGAGATGTTGGGGCTGCCCCCGAGCCTCCCTGCCTCCCCAGGGAACCAGCACCCCCAAGTCCAGGTCAGTGCTTGGGCAGGAGGGGCAGAGAGCCAAACCCAGAAGAGGGGTGGGTGGGGGGCTTTCAATGGGATGGGTAAGGGGAGAAGGCTGGGTGCCACACCCCATGCCCACAGATACTGAGAACTGCTGTCCGTGTAAAGGCCCAGGGGCAGGTTCTGGGATTCCACTTTCGGGACCTTGCTCCTGGGACCCATCTCTGCGTCTTGTGGCAGTGTCTCTAGTGTGCCCTGGACATGTGCCTCTGTCCCATCGCACACCCCTCTCCTTCTTCCATGGCCTCCCTTTCGTCATTAATTTTACCTCTCTCCCTGCCCAGAGTCCCAGCCACCTAGGGACCTGGACTCTGAGGTTTTCTGTGATTCCTTGGAGCAGCTGGAGCCTGAGCTGGTGAGACGACCCCTGGTTCCCTGCCTTCCCCACCCCACTGTCCTCCGGCTGCTCGACCCCCACCCTGGCATCTTGTGCCTCATCTCAGCAGGTGTGGACAGAGCAGAAGGGAGCCCCTGAAGGACAGACTGACACCCGGAACAGCTCCAGGCTCCCTGCAGAGAGAGGTGAGCCCTTGCCAACCCTTCACCCCCTTCTGCCTCTCCCTCTGGTTCTGGCTTTCCCCTGACTGCCCTCTTGGGGCAGAGGTCAAAGTCTGGCACTGGGCATTTGCCAAACAGCCAGACACCAGCCTGGATGGACAAAGTCCCTGCCCGGCCCCCTCTCTGTGTCCTCTTCCCATGTGAGACTGTCAAAGGACAGTGATTTTTGTTTTATCTCCTTCTAGAACTTCCCGTGTGCCATGCCTCTTAAGGGGCACTTTCATAAATATTATCTCCTTTATTCCTCTGAGTAAGCAGCCCTGTGAAGGCAATGTCCTCTTCCCCTAATTTTCAGATGAAAGAATGAGGTTCAGAGAAGTTTCTGGCTTACCCAAAGTCACACAGCTAAGTGGCAGTGCTGGGATTCAAACCCGTGGGAACCTGTTACTCAGCCACTCGGATGGACTTTATAAGAGGGGCACTTTCCAAGGGATTGCTCTCTAGTATTACTTTGCCCCAGACCTGCCCTGCCCTGCCACCATCCTGTCCCTAGCTGAGTTGCTTCCTGAGTCCCCTTCCTTGTGTGTCTGTGCTGGGCAGAGGGCAGCGTGCTGGGGCCCCAGGAACTGGACACGTGGCTGGTGGGGACAGTTCGGGCACTGCAAGAAAGCATGCAGGACGTCCAGGCGAGACTGCAGAGCCTGGAGAGCATGTCTGGCCTCCCGAAGCAGGTGAGCTGCCCCCAAGGCCCAGGGCATGATTGAGGCAGAATGCCGTGGGTCTCTACTCCAGGGCTCTCTTGGAGCCACTTCCGTCTTTTTGTCCTAACTCCCCAGCTGCCCACATCTCTGACTTCTGCAGAGAGTGGTGTGGCTTGTGTGTTATCACAGGCAGCACAGTCCAGGGGACTGAAGTGCTCCCACCCTGGAAGGGAGAGTGGGAAGGGCCCTCCTTTCCTGCTCTTACCTCCCTCTGCCGGAAGAGCAACTGACCAGGAGGTCTAATTGCAACAGTCTGGAAGGCCAGGATGTGCCTGCTGTTTGCACCGGGGCTAGAGGTCCCTGTTGTCCCTTTGTCAGGACCCAGATTTAGGGTTTGCTCCCAAACAATTCAGCCCGTGCACCCCTCCCTTTCTCCCCTCTACTTCTAGATCTGCTTGCCCCTTACACCTGGGCTCCTGGGCGCCTGCACCATCAGCTCCCTGAGCCCTTACTGAGTGCCAAACACAGGACTTAACATTATCTCATTTAACCCACACAACCCGATGAACTAGGTTTGCTTTTCATCTCCCTTTTACAGGAGAGAAAATGGAATCTAATAATAATCCAGCCTAGAGGAACCTCACAGAGCTGCTGTGAGGGTTAAATGAGATAATGCCCCACCACCACCACTCCTCCCCAGGAAGGTCTTCTCCAATGGGCTCCACTGTATACTATTACCATTATTATTAACACCAAGTGATGGAGCTGGGAGTCGCCCCAGGTCTGTCTCCCTCGGAAGCCGGGACTCACCGTGGACTCCGAGTGGGCCTGTTCTTGAGACGCCTGGGGTCATGGGGGCAGGAGACTGATGAATTGATGGAAGTTCGGGTTCACCTGAGTGACCCCTGACCCCCTTGACACCGTGGGTGGCAGCCAGGGGGTAGGGATTTTGCCTCAGATTCACCTTTCAAGGGCCACCCCTTCGAGGCCTTCTCATTAATATGACCTTTATTTAGCTAATTTTACATGCCGAAGATTTTAAAGACTTCCACCCCCAAAGAGCTGGTTTTCCAGCTCTAAAAATAAGAACATTCTACTACCTAGCCCAAACGACAACGATTTAGCACACCCAAGCCCTTCATACCATCAAATCCTCGCTCCAAACTGAAATCTCCCCAGTAGTCCCGAAATGGCCTTTGCCAGCTGCTCTGTCCGTCCAGTCCCCGGGGGGCACGTGCTGCAATGGGCTCCTCTGTCCGTTAAGATTCCTTTCATCTACACCTGCCCTGCTTCCCTGCTCCTGACTTATCAGGTCTGGGCCAGTGCTGTGGTCCTGGAGAATGTTCCTTTTTGGGTCTTTCCGATGACATCCTCATGGCTGGCTAAGTTTACATGACCAGATTATGTCAGATGTGATGTTCTTCACATCGGGGGGACACAGGTGTGGATGTCCTGCCATGAATGATTCTCGCATGGACCACTCGCATGGATGAAGGGGTGAGAGTTGGGTCCCATCACTGTTGGAGCCAAGGAAATGTCCAGCTCCCCCATTCACTCCACTGGCCCTGCGATTTTTGACAATTGATGGATAATCCTTGCCTGGATCAATAATTTATTCGGGCAAAAACATACTGACTTTTAAATTCTATTATTCCTTTTTTTTTTTTTTAAAGATTTTATTTATTTATTTGAGAAAGAGAGAGTGGGAGAGAGCATGAGAGGGGAGAAGGTCAGGGGGAGAAGCAGACTCCCCGTGGAGCCGGGAGCCCAATGTGGGACTCGATCCCGGGAGTCCGGGATCATGACCTGAGCCGAAGGCAGTTGCTTAACCAACTGAGCCACCCAGACGTCCTTATTATTCCTTTATCGTATCTTAGGTGTCACTTTTCTGTAGTGTGTCATCCAGGATTTCCCTGAAGCTCAGTGCTTTATGGAAAGGCAGAATAAAGGCTTAATTCTTCCTTTTTAATTACCTATTTTAAAGTGAGGAGTTGATTTAACGGCTACCTCAATAGTGACAAATTTCCAACTTTCTCTTTGCATATCATTATGGACTAATGGATTTTAAAGATTCAGTATTTCAATCAACAGAAATTAATTCTTTGTGATGCTTACATTGTCACAATTTTGGTCAATGGAGACCCTTTCAAGCTGGATCTTACGTTCTCATAACGTGACCTCATTAATCTTTAAAAGCTTCCTTGCTTTCTGGTACAAGATGTCCCACATTCACCTCGACCTTCCCTGCTCCAGACCTGGAATTAGCCACTTCTCCAAGGAGTCCTGGCTCTTTTTAGCAGAGAATGATATTGAGAAACAAAAATCTGAGCACCGTTTGAAATATGTGGTACATCCTTTATCATATTGGGCATTCAAGCCATACGAACAGTGGCCCGGAAGAGACAGCCTAGAAGCCAGTCTCTCAGGCACCTGGGATTGTCCTGGGAGGAGGATGTGGGAGGGAACTGGAGGTCGGCTGTCAGGGACCCACTAGGAACTGCAGGATCTCTGCAGATTTGGGTGTAGTGCCTGCTTTGCCCCAGTTCTTACAATCTTAGGGAGGCAGGTCCCCCAGACGAAGCTCCCACTTAGTTCTGGAAGCAGGTTCCTCAAGAGGCCCCAGTCGGTGCTGAAGCCTGGGCTGGCCCCTGACTCCCTCCCTCTTGGCAGCAGAGGACCCCGCCCAGTGCCCGGCCATGGCCCTTCAGGCTCTCGGGTCCCACGCTGCTCTTCTTCCTCCTGTGGCCCTTCATCGTCCAGTGGCTCTTCCGACAGTTTCGGACCCAGAAGAGGTGACTCTCAGTGGAAGGGTCTCTGCAGCCAACTGAGGTGGCTATGAGCCCCCTGTCCTGCTGTGCCCTGAGCCTTCCTAGGGTTTAGGAAAGGAACAGCATTAACTCTGTCCCCCCCCCCCCGCAACCAGTGTTTGCCTATGCACCGCTCCCGTATTGGGCGGGGAGCGGGGGGCATTTAAGAGCCCATCCTCCCCCGCGACTTCACACGGACGCGTTTCCCCTCCCACCCAAACAGCCCGGTTCCCTGGGGAGGGTGTGGGAGTGGTGCACGTCCCCGCTTCAGGGTTGGCCGTGACTCGGGGGCGGGGCTGCCCGGTCTCAGCCTCTGCCCTCCCCTCCCTCTGGGTCACCTGACTCTTCTCCCACCCCAGCTTCTCCCGGTGGAGGGCCAGCTCTTGGGCGAGTTGGGACTTGGGCTGGGACCCGTGAGAATGATTGGCTGAGAGGCTGAGGGAGGGAGGCCAGGAGGCCCGGCCGAGTCGGGGGGGAGGGGAGGGGAGTGAGCTCCGTTTTGCCGGCCTCCCCCCCCCTGCGCGCACACACACTCAGGACATCTTCATGGAAGATTCACTTACAAATGAATGTTTCACTAAATAAAATAAGACCTTAATCTTCTACTGTCTGGGTCCCCATGGAGTGAGGCCGGAAGCCGGGTCCGGGCGCGTAAGGCACAAGCCTCTTCCCTGCCTCTCCCCTAGTGCCCCCAGGACAGTCCCAAGAGTCCTGCTCAGGAGCCGGGAGCACAGGGGCCAGGGGCCGAGGGGGGCAGGGGTGGAGAGCGGGCGGGGCGGCCGAGGGAGGGGCGCGGGGCCCTCCGCTGTCACCGGGGGTGGGGCCAAGGCACGGCTCCGCCCCGCGCCCAGCAGAGCAGGGTAGTGCGGAGGAGAGGGAGGCCATCCCCGCCCGGAGAGAAGGGCGGCTGCTCGTTGTCCGGAGCGCGGGCCGCCCCCCGCCCCGGAAGTGCCCACCGCCCGCTTCCCCCTCCACAGCTGCTCGCTCCCGGTGCCCCCGCCCGTGATCTCCGCGCTCAGGCTTTCCCAGGGAACTTTCTGGAAGGCCAAGACCCAGCGGGGGCCTAGTCCCCGCCCCGCCCTGAGGAGTGGGGGCGGGGCTGGGCGCGGGAGCCCCCGTCGAGGTGGGCAGAGCGCCCGCGTGGGCACAGACTGTGGGTGCCGCCGGCTGCTCGGGTTCCGAACTTATTTTTCTCACCGCCTGGCGGCCTTGGTCTCCCTGTGGTCTGCGACAGCCCTGTCGCTCCCTCTCCCCTTTCGCCCTGCTACCCCCCCACCCCCCAGCAGTGGCCAGTATTCGGTTAATCCGCCACTCTGAGCGCCTTCTAGTTTCAGCGCGGGAGAGGCCTCTGGCCAAGGGCCCCAACAGCAGAGGGCCACAGCAGCGCCTTGGGCCCTGCAGCTCCACCGCCAGGGCCCCAGGACCTCCCTCCCCCTGGTGAGGAAGAAACAGTTCTGAAAGCCCCTTCTTGGAGACCCTTAAACTCCTGAGTTCCCGTCTATCTGCCCCTAGCCCCTGGCCTTGACCGCTACCAAGGCTGGCTATCATTTGATCCACTGGAAGCCTCAGTCACTCTGTCAGTGCTCCTCTCAAGGTGGGGAGGGCGTCCCCACCTTGACACCGGCCCAGGTGCTCTATGGTCCGGTCCACGGGCAGAGAGACTGAATAAACCCTTGTGTTACAGATGGAGCAAGAGAGGGGCCAAAGTGATGCTGGGGATGCAGGAATGGGTACACTAGCTGTGGGACTTGGGCAAGATCCTTAACTGTTCTGAAGCTGGGTTGCCTTGTTTGTGAAATAAGGATGAAGATTATCATTAAGGCAGTCCTGGGTTTTTTGTTTTAATATTTTGTCAGAGAGAGCACAAGCAGGGAGAGCAGCAGGCAAACGGAAAAACAGGCTCCCGGCCAAGCAGGGAGCCCCATGCAGGACTCAGTCCCAGGACCCTTGGGATCATGACCTGATTGGAAGGCAGACGCAAATGACTGAGCCACCCAGGCATGCCCATGTCATGTAAAATGCTTGGCAATGGGTTAAAACTCAGCTATTATCAAGGTGCCTGTGACGGAATTCTAGAATTCCACAACCTATCACTCTGCCCACCATTCCCCACATGTGACAGATGAGCCCTCTCGAGTCAACTGAGGATGGCTGGGCTCAGCTGTACCTCTCAATCCCCCTGAATGAGGGTACCCAGGAGTCCTCTAGGAGTTAAAGAGATCTCTGACTCCCATTCAAGTTCTCTGTAAAACCTCTTTTCCTCAGGGAGCTCTCAGTGTGAGGGGCAGCTCTTGCTCACAGGACTGATGAAGGAGGACAAAGAACAGCAGCTTTTTCAGATGCAGGGAGTTCTTGGAAGCCCAGGAACTGGAGTGGTCAATTTCAAAACAGCTGGCATTCTTGCTTGCTTCTCCATTGGGGCATACGCATCACCACTTCCCCATGAAAACACTCCTGAGTTCTGGATGAGTCCTTTCTTTGGACACCGTGTTTGTTCTTTACAGAATGCCCTTCTTCCTGCTACTGGGCCTGAAAACCCTTCATCCTTCTGAGGGAGCCAAGAAGACATGTCCCCCACGAATCCTGTCCACAATTCCCAACTCCTGAGCAGCTTGGTTCACAAGGTCTTTGCCAGGATTTTCTTCATTTGTCATTTTGGCTCAGAGTGGTTTAATGGCCTGTCCATGAGCAGCAAGGATGGCATTTTATTCATCATTGTTTCTTCCTAACAAATGTTTACTAAATGAAGAAATGAGGGCTTTAATTAAGCTAAAGCTGTTGGAAATGGAAAGGAACTAATTCCAAAGTTCTTGAGAAAAAGAATTTTTTTGTGAAAGAAAAATGACTCAAGGGTCACAAAGGCCTTCATTCTAGCAAGAATGGCCACTTAGTTGTCATGTGACCCTGGACAAGTCACTTCATTTCTCATAGTCTCAGAGATTTCTTATCTCTAAAATGGAGACAATCATTCCTACCCTCACTCACTGGGCTGTGGTGGGGTCAAGTGATCCTGCGTAAAGAATTGTTGTACGTTAGAAAGAGGTCTGAATGTAAGATGTTGCTATTAAGAAATATGAATGGGTCAGGGGTGTGTGGCAAGAGGGAGAGTCTGTTACTACACTGAGATTTTAGGCCTAAATGAGTAGAGCAGAGTTTGGGCTGCTACTCCAGGACCCTGTTCTCCAGGTTGGAGCTCGGAATCTGGAGAATTTTCTCAAGGAGACTATGTCACCTTCCCTATCCCATGAGTCTACCCCCAAAGTCCTGGGCCAGCATTCCCCTGCCCTCATTTCTAGGCAAGACCTCCTCTTTGGGGAAGCGTCTGGTTCCGTTCCCTCCCAGTGCTGCCCAGCGCCAACTGATGAAGAAGAGCCCTTCTCTCTTGGCTAGCCATGGCTGATTATTTAAACTCAGGATTAATTTTGAACCTTCTCCCCCGCCTCCCCCCAAAGAGGTCCATCAGCGGGCCCAGACTGTCTTGTCTGAGCTCAGGAAATGTTCCCAGTCAGCTCGGAAGTGAAGAGACCAAGTAAGCCCCAGGAGGCCATTTTCTTCGAGGGAAGCTGAAGCCCCGGGGGCGGCGAGGCCTTCCCACCCCAGGTCTTATGAGAGCCCCAGGTGCACCCTGCGCTTCCCGAATCCCCACCCAGGCAAGAGGCTCGGTCACGGCCCACCGGCCCACCGTTTTGCGCTGGTCCTCGGGCGGCCGCGGCCCTGAAAAAGTAGGCCTGGGCTGGGGCTCGGCCACTTTCGTCCAGCGGTCCCAAGGCCAGAGGATGTAAGTCACCCGGGACTCGAACCTGCCTTCTCATCCTCCGAGGCCTAGTCCGAGGTTGCTGCGCTAATGGAGTCACACTGTCCCTTTAAGGCGGCACTTTTTATTCTTCATTTGTTTACTTCTTCATACGCTTTCGTCTTACAAAATGCGTTCACAATATCCTTCCGCAAATGTCAGCCCCAGGCATTAACCACACACATCTTGCAGCCCATTCCTGTAATCTTAAGAATCGAGAGTTATTAGCCAAAGGCCAACATCTCTCTTTATAGGATTTAATCTTCTTTTACACTGTAGGGACTACTTTTTAGGGATAAACCATTTTTGCTTTAGCTAACAAATGTTTATAACCTTCGGAACCCTTCCGCTGAGGAAAGAATACGATAATACCCTTTAAAACGCACCTTTTCATAAAAATATTCTGTGTAGGCCCCCAGAGGCCATCGAATCTTCTCGTATTCCTGAAGCAGAATGGTATGGTCCAAAGCCCGCCCCATCTTCTCTGCGATTGGCTTTCCTTCTTCGGCGAGTCGTGCGACTCCTGGCCAATGGTCACCCACGTTTCTCTAGCGAGGGCTATGAGATGGAAGGAGGCGGCCTGGAAGTCGCCCCCTGCGCGTTCTGGGATTGGCTACGTTGCACGGCGCGCTAGGACGGCGGGCCTGAGGGATGGGAACTACGACTCCCAGCTTCCTGACATGGGGACTCCGTTACGCATGCGCATGGGCGGGGCGGACAGGCTTCTATATAAAAGGGGCGCAGAGGGCTTGGAGACAGCAGTTGGAAGTTGGCAGGTGGAGAGGCAGGTTGGGAGGGGAAGTTGGGGGGAGGAGGCGGAAGAGTTGCTGTCGGAGGGGGGAGGAGGGAGGGAGGAAAAGAGGAGGAGGCGGTGGAGATCTGAGCAGAGCCGAGCATCGAGCCAAGGGGGAGATGAGTTTGTCTGTCCTCAGCTGAGGCTCCGGCCGGGCCTAGGGAACTGGGAGCTCGGGTTGGAGCGACACCCGTGGAAGTGGGAGGAGGCGGCTCTGGGACTTTAACCCCTTGTGGGCTCTGCGGCAGGGGATTTAACCCTTTGTGGATTCGGCCCTCGGAGGCAGCGTCATCGGGTAGTTTTAACCCTTTCGGGGCTGGGTTTAACCCGTTGGACTTAACCTCATCTCCTCGCCCACCAACTCCTCGATTGTGGGGGCGCTCTGCGGAGAGGCTTGAGGTCCACCCCCTTTGCACATTACGTACTGTTACTGCTGCTGCACCCCTTTGGACCCGCTAGCTGGCCGCGCTGTGGGCACTTAACCCTTTACTGACTTGAGCTCTCCCAAGTTGCAATTGGAGTTTGTTTACAGAAGGACTGGCTAAAGGCGTCACTGCAGGAATTACAGACCGAAGAGGACTCTGCTGGACATTTTTAAAAGGAAAGGAAACCTTCTCTTCTCCTTACGGACTTACAGACAAAATTTTTCAAACTTCGAGAAGAGGACTCTATTAGCCATGGCCGAGCCACTCTTGTCAGAATACCAGCACCAGCCTCAAACTAGCAACTGTACAGGTGCTGTTGCTCTTCATGATGAGCGGAACCCCGATCGCCCCCCAGGAGCGGAGGAGCGGGTGCCCGAGGAGGACAGTAGGTGGCAATCGAGAGCGTCCCCCCAGTTGGGTGGCCGTCCGGGGCAGGAGGGGGAAGGGAGCTTGGAGCCGCAGCCGCCTCCCCTGCAGACCCCGGTCCGTCCAGAACCTAGCTGTCCGCAAGCAGGCAAGAAGGGCCAGAATGGGGACGACTTGTCCGCTGGCGGAGCCCCCCCGCCGGAGGCTGCGGGAGAACCGAGGCCCGAGGCCGAGTCTCTCGCCCAGCCTTGTCATGATTCCGAGGCCAACAAGTTGGGGGCTCCTGCTGCAGGGGGCGAGGAGGCGTGGGGACAGCAGCAGAGACAGCTGGGCAAGAAAAAGCATAGGAGACGCCCCTCCAAGAAGAAGCGGCATTGGAAACCGTACTACAAGCTGACCTGGGAAGAGAAGAAAAAGTTCGACGAGAAACAGAGCTTGCGAGCTTCAAGGATTCGAGCTGAGATGTTCGCCAAGGGTCAGCCTGTCGCACCCTATAACACAACGCAGTTCCTCATGGATGATCACGACCAGGAGGAGCCGGATCTCAAAACCGGTCTCTACCCTAAGCGGGCCGCTGCCAAATCCGACGACACCAGCGACGAGGACTTCATGGAAGAAGCGGGCGAGGAGGATGGGGGCAGCGACGGGATGGGAGGAGACGGCAGCGAGTTTCTGCAGCGGGACTTCTCGGAGACCTACGAGCGGTACCACGCGGAGAGTCTGCAGAACATGAGCAAGCAGGAGCTCATCAAGGAGTACTTGGAGCTGGAGAAGTGCCTCTCGCGCATGGAGGACGAGAATAACCGGCTGCGGTTGGAAAGCAATCGCCTGGGCGGCGAGGACGCGCGTGTTCGGGAGCTGGAGCTAGAGCTGGACCGGCTGCGCGCCGAGAACCTCCAGCTGCTGACGGAGAACGAACTGCACCGGCAGCAGGAGCGAGCGCCGCTGTCCAAGTTTGGGGACTAGACTGAAACTTTTTTGGGGGAGGGGTCAAAGGGGACTTTTTACAGTGATGGAATGTAACATTATACACATGTGTATATAAGACAGTGGACCTTTTTATGACAATAATCAGAAGAGAAAATCCCCCCCGGCTTTGGTTGGTTTGGTAAATTTAGCTATGATGTAGCTTGCGTGCTTTTCTCCTGTTCTTTAATTATGTGAAACTGCAGGGTTGCTTTTCTTGTTTTCCTTTTTAGAAGTTCTTTTTCTTTTTAATGTGTAAGTAACTTGACCAAGTTATAATGCATTTTTCTGTTAAAAATCCCCTCCTTAAACGGAGCTAAGGTGGCCAAATCTGAGAACAATTAAATTCGTTCTAGCTATAATAAATTTAATATTTGTAAATGTAACATAGTTTCAGTGTGATTTCTAGAGCTTATTCAAAATTGTGCTGACTTATTTTAAGTGATTGCATTGGGGGTGTAAAGAAATCATTAAATTTGTCAGTTTGCAAAAAATCTTTAATGGGACAATTTTCAATTTGCTGATTTTCCTCTTCAGTGGGTTTTAGTATGTTAAATATACAGTTCAGGCAAAATATAAAGATTAATTATCTTCAAAACTTAAGTGTGCTCACTTTCTAGTGCCTTGGTTTTCTTTTTTGATGCTAGAGAAACCAGTGTTGGGTGTTTGGGGAGCAAAGTGGCTAAAATCAGAAGCTTAAAATTTAATTCTGCTTCTCAACAGCCATTTGAAAGTCTATTAACAAAACTGTAAACCTAATTTGGCAGTCTGTTAGGTTAGACAACTGACAGTCTCATTTCATTCCTACAAATAGGTTTTTAGTGATTCCTTCACTTTCCCAACAAAGCTTGAACAAGTTTCTGTATGTCTGAAAAAGGCTCCTGGTAACCCCCTTGCATTTCTATGCAAGCAATGGTTGGATAAAATTGTGTGGCAGTTCTTTATTAAGACATTCAGAGGTAGGGAGTATTGGGTTTACAGGGGAAATGGTTGTTTGGGGCATTCCAAGGACTTACCCTAATTATCTAATACTTAAGTGCTCCCTACACTTAAAAAACAAACAAAAAAAACCAAACTAGAACAGAAGCTGTCTACCTTTTCATGAGGGTCAAACCAAAATTAGAAATTCCGCCCCCCCCCTCACTGCAAATCAAATGTAAAGCTTCTGGTTGAGGAGCTAAATTAAGTCCTTATGGGACAAGTGGGAACCCTGTACATTCATTCATTCTCTGTGCAGCCACTAGTCCCACTCTCCTAATAGCTGCTTAGGGTCTGGAATACTTCCATTTTTGAAAATGCAGGGAGAAAGAAAAGAAAAAAGAAAATGCAGGGAGACCCTGGGAATTAATTTCTGCCCCCAAATCAAAATAATAAGAAATCAAGGTTGTTGGCAGACAATCTCTCCTTTGCAGTCCTGCCTGTCATTCCCTTTGGTATATTTAATAAACTTCTATCTCCTTTAAAAAAAAGTACGATTACTCCTTCCTCATTATGGCTAATCTAGCCCATCTCCACCCACCCTGTGTCAGTGTTTCCCTAGGGCAAATGCATTGCTCGTGTCCTTAGTACAGGGGTTCCTTAACTTGGGGCCTTAGAATCTAGAGGGGACCTTGGGATTTATGAACCCAAGTCTGTGTAGACTTGGGTCATATGTATATTTTTCTGGGGGTGAGGGTTCACGAGAATCCTGAGACTTTGTCAAACTCCTTTAGGTTAAGAACATCTGCAGGAAAGGGGGGGGGGCTGTGGAGGATGGGACACAAAACTCCCACTGGAAAGCTTGCTTTTGTATCTAAATGGAATAGTGGAGGTGGCAGGAACTTCAGGAGTGAAATGCACCTTATGATTCATAAGCATTCACAAATCAATGAATCAAGGGGAATTATGCCGGTTAAGAACTGACTCAGGGCCTTCAGAGCTGAACTAAACTGGTCCTATTCTGGCAGATGGTCCACTGAAGACAATGTATGATCGATTTTTCTTTCGGCCTAAAAATTACATTAAATGTCTATTTTGAAATAGTTTTCTTCGTGTTTTTAATTTTCCTTCTGCTATGATGTCATGCAGTAGTCCCAGAAACACGGCTGCTTGGTAGAACAGCAGCAACACTGCCCTCTGGCTTTATATGCAGAGAAGCCTCATTTTGACTGCACTACAGGATGCGGCAGTGATCACCTCTGACTGCAGAACTTATTAGTAAGATGGACTTAAGTTTAATTATCTTGTTTCCCCCACTGTCAGTCTTAAAAACACTCTATACATACATTTGTCATCAGGAAAAAAAGTATGTTTTACTCTCAGGAGACAAATTCGGTCTAGTCTTTAAAAATATAGAAATAGTGGGACGCCCGGGTGGCTCAGTGGGTTAAAGCCTCCGTCTTCACCTCAGGTCATGATCTTGGTGTCCTGGGATCGAGCACAGCGTGCTCGGGCTCTCTGCTCGGCGGGGAGCCTGCTTCTTCCTCTCTCTCTGCCTGCCTCTCTGCCTACTTGGGATATCTCTGTCAAATAAATAAAATCTTAAAAAATATATATTTATAGTTTCAAGTAACTCACAAATGACTTTGATTTACCTTGAGATAGGCAAATTTTTGAACTTTGCTTCCAAAGGCACTTTATACTTATGTTCTTAGAATGATAAGGTTTGTAGGAAATTTGTTTTCTATTAACACTTTCTACGTTGAAACACCTGAGTAGCATACTGCTCTCAGGATAGAGAAGACTCTGAATTACTTATATTAACAGTGGGGGGGGGGGGGCAGGCTGTGATGCCGATGATCCTCAAATCACTCGAGGATCTCTAACCTTTCACTAAAGTCCTTTCCACCAAACATTTAACTTGGCTGCTCAAAAGACCATGCTTACACATTAGCAATTTCATTTTGTTCCCCTTCTCATCCTAGAGAGCCTGGGTATCCAGTCAGGACAAAGCGCTTCCTAACCTTTGAGACGGAAGGCTGAAAAGCTTAATCCTTTGAGCAAGGAAAACTTTTGGGGGGCTAGCTTAGAAGATAAAGTGCCCTTGGGAATCCTCCTATCCTGTTGGTGGGAATGCAAGCTGTTGTAGCCACTCTGGAAAACAGTACAGAGATTCCTCAAATGTCGAAAACAGAACTACCCTATGACCCAGCAATCCCACTACCGGGTATTTACCCCAAAGATACAAATGTAGTGACCCAAAGGGGCACATGCACCTGAATGTTTATAGCAGCAATGTCCACAATAGCCAACTATGGAAAGAACCTAGATGTCCATCAACAGATGAATGGATAAGAAAGATGTGTGGATGTGTGTGTGTGTGTGTGTGTGTGTACGCGCACACACACACAGAGAAGTACTATGCAGCCATCAAAAGAAATGAAATCTTGCCATTTGCAATGATGTGGATGCAACTAGTGGGTATTATGCTGAGTGAAATGAATCAATCAGAGAAAGAATTATCATATGATTTCCCTGATATGAGGAATTTGAGAGGCAGGATGGAGGGGGTTGTTGGGGGGTAGGGAAGGAGAAAATGAAACAAGATGGGATCAGGAGGGAGACAAACCGTAAGAGACTCTTATCTCATGAAACAAACTGAGGGTTGCTGGGGGGAGCAGGGGAGGGAGAGGGTGGATGGGTTATGGACACTGAGGACGATGGGTTATGGACGATGAGTGCTGTGCAATGTGTAAGCCTGATGATTCACACACCTGTACCCCTGGGGCAAACAATACATTATATGTTAATTAAAAAAAAAAAAAAGAAAGAAAGTGGTCCTTGGGAGATAGGGACCTTCAGATCTGTTTTTGGGAAAGCCAGGGAGGCCCGGATTGGTTTAATTCAGAAAAAATAGACTGGCAGAAGGGAGAGGGGCTGTGCGGGGAGGGTGGGGGTGTCCTGGGTGGCTCAGTCAGTTAAGCATCTGTCTCAGGTCATGATCCCAGGGTTCTGGGATCAAACCCTACATCAGGCTCCCTGCTCTCCCCCAACTCCCCCTGCTTGTGTGCTCTGTCAAATAAAATCTTTTTAAAAAATAGACAAGGTAGGGGCGCCTGGGTGACTCAGTGGGTTAAGTCTCTGCCTTGGGCTCAGGTCATGATGTCAGGGTCCTGGGACTGGGGCCCGCACTGGGCTCTCTGCTCAGCGGGGAGACTGCTTCCCCTGCCCCCTGCCTGTTTCTCTGCCTACTTGTGATCTCTGTCAAATAAAATGTTTAAAAAAAAATAGACATGGGGGCGCCTGGGTGGCTCAGTGGGTTAAGCCGCTGCTTTCGGCTCAGGTCATGATCTCAGGGTCCTGGGATCGAGCCCCACATCGGGCTCTCTGCTCAGCAGGGAGCCTGCTTCCTCCTCTCTCTCTGCCTACTTGTGATCTGTCTGTCAAATAAATAAATAAAATCTTTAAAAAAAAAAACAGACATGGTATTTCTAAAGACAGAAAACCTAAAAATTAGGCTGGTTTAGGAGTAAAAAAAAAACAGGGTCCTAGTCATATCTTTGACACATACCAGCAGTGGAACCCTGGAAACAACCGAGCCTCATTCTTCATCACCAAAATGTCGCTGTGGTTACTTTACAAAATGGCTATCAGCATTAAACAAGACACCATGAAAGTGTGTCATGCAAAAGTAAGCTACCATTGACATAATTATTATTTTCTTTTTTTTTAGTAATCTCTACACCCAATATGGGGCTCAAACCCATAACCCCAAGATCAAGAGTCACCTGCTCCACCAACTCAGCTAGCCCCTATTGTTTAAGACCAGAGCAGTTGCCCATTTGATTGGTGTTTATTTTTAAAAAATATTTTATTTATTTATTTATCAGAGAGAGATCACAAGTAGACAGAGAGGCAGGCAGAGAGAGAGAGAGAGGGAAGCAGGCTCCCTGCTGAGCAGAAAGCCCGATGCGGGACTCGATCCCAGGACCCTGAGATCATGACCTGAGCCAAAGGCAGCGGCCTAACCCACTGAGCCACCCAGGAACCCTTACTGGTGTTTTAATTTCCCCTTCATCCAGAGTAAAATTAAAATCCTTCACTTGGGAAAATGTAAATCAATATGCTTTACCCTAGTTACTTCAAAAGTTATAGAAAAAAAGAGAAACAAAAGAGGGAATCCATAGAAAAGTAAAAAACAAAACAAATCAAAACCAAAAACACACCCAAAAAACAAAACCACAACCAAAGAGTTCACCTTCGGGAAATCAAGCGCTGGCTGTATTTAGTGAAACATCAGGTAACGCACCACAGGATTCCCCCCGGCTACTCACATCCAGAACAGGTAGCAACAAATATTCACGACATTGTGATGGCAAAACTGGCTCGAGCTGAAATAGTACTTGTACCCAAGTACACTTGCGTTTATGAGGTCTGTTTTTTGAAATTATTTTTCAAATTTGACAAGAACACTGGAATAAAATTCTACTTTACTATTCTTTCTCACATAAGGTGTAGATGGTTGATGCTAAAAATGAAGAATTTTTAAATTAAAGAAAATGTCAAATTCAGGCCCTGAACACAGTGGATCTGCTGACCAGAAGGGTAACAATTATAATTTGCAAGAGTGACAGAATATATAGTCTAGGAGGCAAAGATTCGATCTTGAGCCAGTTGTCTTTGAATACTGGAAAGCTTACCACCTCATTCCACTTCTTGTTGAAAAAAACAAAGGAGTTTAGACAGATCAATACTTAAGCTCTCACAAATCCTCCTGAATAAACTTCTTGAGTTTTCTTTAGAGGTGGTTCAATTACCACAAATGATGTATCAACAAGGTCAAGGGCAGAAATAATCCTACTAGTTTACTGATAAACCTCTTGCACACCCACACAATTCTTTCAAATGGTTGAGCTGCTGGTAAGTTTTTTGAAACTGCTGGTGTGATCTCTTAATCTTAACACTGCACCAGGAGCAGTTACATTTGGCCTAAAAGTTTTTTAAGAAGAAAATTCAGAAAGAAATTGTACTTTCATTCTTCATATTCTATTTCACACATCCACTGACTTTGTTTAAGTGTTAAAAAGCCCTGGGTTTCCAGTGAGCAAAAAGGTTATTCCTGAAGGAAAATGTAGGAACTCCAGTGGCCCACGCACAAGTGTATCTGAGAAAAGGACAGCATCACTACTCTTGTGACATATTCAGTAGAACTTGTGATAGCCTCCAGAGAGAGGAGGAGGACATCAATCTTAAGTCTGAAGCCTGTTTAAACACAGCATTCTGTAGACCTGGGTAACTCCAGTACAACTGGTAGGCAAAGGCAGGAAACCAAACTGGAGGATGGAAAGGAACATCTAAGAAGTTAGTTAGTTCTACTGTCCTCTCTAGTTATTCCTAAAAGTGTTCTTAACAAAATGGCAAATGTGAGTAATTTAAAAGAAAATTCAAAGAGAAAGATGGTGAGAGCTAAACACAATTTAAAAAACTGGTTAACTATGGAAATCAAATCAAGCAGCAAGATCTTCATCCTGAAGAGGACTGCTGCAAAGAATCAATCCTACCAGTCAATGAATCCTGTTCTCACAGAGGCCCCAGGCCCCAGGAGTTGGCCATCAGGGTCAAACATCCAGGACTTCGTAGCAACAACTGCTTGGTACCCTAAGAAACTGACCCTTGCTCAGTCCAGTTGGATGGCCACCCTTTGTGCTGCCAAGGGCAACCAAAGCCATCTTTCAGTAAGGCAGGCCTCTCAAATGCCCCCAAAATAATCTCTGAAGCAGAAGTTCTAGCTTCCCAAATAATGAAGTTTTGTTAACTAAATGTTTACACAGCTACTGAAAAGCAGTTACTCCTCAAGGTGTTTATGTGGAGGGTAGCATTGATATTATTTTCAAATCAGGGAACTAAGGCAAAGTCTGCAGACTGTCATAAACCCCAAAGGAACTCATCTGAAAGGAGATAGCTGAGAAGAAAGTTGAAGGTCTGGTTGAACATTAGATAAACAACAGATTCAGCAACAAAATGACCAGTTTGGACTCATCTTCAGGATTTGGCCCCTGGCCAAGCCAATCAAGTCAGTGGTAGCACACAAAGAAACAGAACTTGGGAGTTCCTAACTTCCAGGCCTGTGTTTTGCTCAGAAGAGAACCAAGGGAGCATTCATAACCTGGGTTTATTCCCAGCTTTCCTTATCAAGGACTGGAAAAGGCTGCGGCTCAACCTTTCATCTTTATAAATGAGCAACACATTTCTGCATCTGGCACGGTATTCACCTAGTAGCATCCAAAGGTTTAACTACATTACTTCACAAGAGTCTGGGATCCTCCTCCATTAAACAGAAGAACCACAAGGATAAATCTTTAAAACGCCTTTCAGCTCCTAATACTATTTAACTTAACTCCCACCAAGCTAATGTCAGCTTCTCCTAACTCATCTTCTCTTGATCTGAGTAAGTGTAAAATTAACATGACATAAGCCAAAAGTCAACCTACAGTATGAACCAAGTGTACTGCATCTTGTGGTTCAAGTTTTGGATTAAGAAATCAAGTCAAGGGGCACCTGGGTGGCTCAGTGGGTTAAAGCCTCTGCCTTCCGCTCAGGTCATGATCCCAGGGTCCTGGGATATAGCCCCGTGTCCGGCTGTCTGCTCAGCAGGGAGCCTGCTTCCCTTCCTCTCTCTGCCTACTTGTGATCTCTCTGTCAAATAAATAAATAAAATCTCAAAAAAAAAAAAAAAGAAAGAAAGAAAGAAAGAAATCAAGTCAATGGTGACCATATTTTCACAATCCAGTTGCAAGACTTTTTCTGAGACCATCCGAAGTAGGGGGAGACTATACATAAGATTATGGAATTGTCATTTACAACTTGAAAAAAATTATTAATAGGAGGAGGGCAGCTTCGGTTCTCAAAAACCTTTCAAGGTTCTTGCTAATAAAGCCAAAGGCTGAGGAATGTGACCATGTGTGACTGGCAATGAGATTCATCACGAGGTACCCTCAAAGGTAAAGTTCACTACTCAGTCCACTCTGCCTACCTGAGCGTAATTTTACTGACATTTTAGCAATGAAATAATTAAGATATCCCTAAACTGTATGTAAAGCTCTCTGAAGTTAGATTTTGAGCAGAAAACAAGATGGTTTAATCTGTAATTCAAGAAAATAATTTCACATCAAACTTCAATCCTTAAGTTGCTACAGCTATTAATATAAGGTTGAGTGTTTATTTTTTTTCAAAGCATGTCTCCCTCACTTCCAAAACACTATAAATATGAAGTAGCTCAAAACTGCAATTTCCATCTTGGTAACATCTGGGATCCACAGAAGTGATTTTTCAATTACTTGGAAATTCAAAATAGAGGTTCCCTAGTAACAATGCACCGGTGGCCAAGTCTCCCCATTTTGTTTAGTTTGTGGGAGAAAAGTTCTTTAAACTGGAAAGAATTTGTAGTCTTATAAAGATTACGTTAAAATTAGTTCGTTTTTTCCTCTAGGGAGAGCAGCCATTTCTCCAAAAGTTTTGGTAAAGTCATGGCTCAGATTTCAAAACGCACACAGACGTTCCTGAAGCATCCGAAATGGGCCACTCCATTTTTATTCCCAGAGCCACCCCCCCCCGCCCCCGGTAAAGGGCAAAACCTCAACCCCTCTTTGGTGTAAACTTTCAAGAGAAGTGTCAACAGCACATTTTTGGAGTTTCCCAAACGGGCTGGGGACGTGCCAGGTCAAGTCGTTCGGAGAATCAGGGCTGGAAAGAAATCTTGAGGGCAAGAGCCCTCAGAGATTTCCAAGCATTGGGCTTCTGAAGGTTTCCACGAGCCTCTTATCTACCTAGTTCCAGGGGGAATTAGTGGTTACTACTGTAGGAAGGAGGCTGTTCCTTCTCGAAGCCCGGGCCGCGGGACGGCCCTGGTGTATACGGGAGGATGTGGGAAGGTGGGGGGGGCGCACCCGGCTCTCTGCCCTCGGGGCCTCCTGCTGTTTGCCACGCCAGAAGGACGCGGGGCCGGAGTTGGGCCCTCCGCCCTCCCCCGCGGCGACAGTCTTTAGAATCTGGCGTCGCCCCCACCTCGCCCGTCGAAGCGGAGACCCCGCAACTCTGGGCCCCGCCGCCATACCCAGGCCGCATGGGGGTGGGGAAAGAAGTTGGCAAAGCTCGGCCTCAGGATCTGCGCCCCCCGTGTAAATAGCAGAGGGGAGTCGTTTCACCTGGTCTCTCCCCAACTGGGGTCTCGGGGAACACGCGGTAATTGCCCAAAACCCCGCCGTCTGTGCGAGGCGAGGCTGCGGGGCTGCCGGGACGGTTTGAGGGCAGGGCCCGGCCGGGAAGACTCCAACCTTCACCCACCCCCGGTCCCCGGTCCCACTCCCCGCCGTCACCCGGCGCCACCACTTCAAGCAGCGCACTTGGCCCGGCCTCTCCCCGCGCCCGGACCACCCCCCATGGGGTGCTCTCACTGCGCAGCGAGTCCCTCCGCTGCCTCCTCCCAGCCCAAAATGGCGGCGGCGGCCACCGATCCTTCTCGTCGCCTTCCTCTAGGCCGAGGATCCCTCCGCACCCACAGCCCCGCCCCTCTCAGCCGGATCTATTTTCTGCCCCGTAAAGATTAACGCCATCAATGAACTCTTTAATTGATCTCGGAAGGCGGGTTTTGTTGTGCTTCCGCACAGCTAATCGTTGACGAAAGTGAAAATATTGGCAGGCAGTTTGACCAATCAAAGAAGGCACCGGTAGCGCGGGACGCTGCTCGCGCAAGAGCAGATGGGTTTTGTAGTTCTCGGTCTGACTGTGGTCGTGACAGGCTCTTCATCCGGCTTCCCAAACTAGAAGAACTACAATCCCCAGCAGGCGCCGCGCTGCCAGGCTGTCTCCCCCCACCCCCCCCCGCCTTCTTCCCCGAGCGGCTTGACCAGAGCTGCTGCAACTGCAGCAAGAAGTAGGGCTGAGGCATTGGGAGCTGCACCGACAGGCCGTCGGTCGCACAGAAAGACACACAGATATAGATAGTCGTGTGCATAGTCCTTGGCAGCAAATAGGTCAGTTCCGCCTTTGCAAAATCTTTCTCGGACCACTTTCCCTCATCCAAGGAGTCCATCCTTATTCCAGTTGGGCTTCCCTTCCGGCCGCATGTAGTGTGAAGACTTCTTCCCCTTTCCTCTGTTTCCCGTCCTGAGAGGAATGAGGGGGAGACAGGCCAGGCCCAGGAGATGATAAGGCTTCATCCCCCGGCCCGGCCCAGACCACGTCTCTGTTTCTCGAGGTGCTGGCTTAGAGAGCCCCAGCCTAAGGGGGGTGGGCGGGGTGCTGTCAGGATTGCGACCTCTGGAGGCAGTGAGGAAAGAACCCCTTGTAAAGCCGGCTACATATTTTCTTGTTCCAGCCACTGACCGCCCTCCACTACCAGCCTCTGCAGGTCATTGCTGTATCTTTGCCTCCCTTTACCCCTTTGGTTGCTGGGGGAGCAAAGCTCAGGACTAGCGTCCTAACTGCCAGCCTGAGTCTCAGTGACTTCCGGAAGAACAGCCTAGGATGTAAGCCCTGGCCTGGGGCCTGAGGGACAGGACTGGGAGGATGGCCCCTTGCTGGCTAGAGGTGTGAAAATCCCTGGAGTGGAGGCCTGAGGCCCAGCATTTCATAATGAAGTTGTGCGGGTCTGGTGCTACAAAATGGCCGCTTCTGCCTTGGTGAAAATTTCCTGAGCAGCCAGCCTTCCTGAAAATTCTCCTTTAAGACTTAGCTTTCTGTTATTTAAGGCTGGTGTCATTAGTTAGAAGCATCTGCTGAAAGATTGGGAGCAGAAGAAGGTGTCTACTCCGAGCCAGACCAACTGTAACACAGAGTCAACAGCCGCCCTGGAGGAGGCCAAGGTAAGCCCCACCTTCCCAACCGCCTGAGTGCCCCGACGTGGATCCTGCCCACTTGTCTCAGATGTGTTGGCCAATCTGGAAAACCAGTATTTCTAACTGAGTTCCTACTGTGTGCTGGCAGTATGCCAGGATGCCAAATCTGTGCGGTCTCATGAAATCCTTAGCAGCCCTTCAAGATAGGAATTACTGTATCCATTTCAAAGAAGCTAAGGTTAACAGAGCTGAAATACCTTTTTCTAGATTCATGCAGCCAACGAACAAAAGATCCACGGTTTAAACTTAGGGCCTTCTGACACGGGAACCCTGCCTTGTATTTTGTTAAGGCAGAGAACCAAGTCTGACGCAGGGAAAAGAGTTTGAGTGGTTGGTTCATAATTTAGGGTGGGGGTTGGGATTCACAGAGCATCCAGGAGACAGCGACAGACGGGTTGTATCGGGAATGGTCACCCTCTGATCTGGCAACAGCAACCCAGACCTTCTCTGCCCATGCTCTCTTCCTGCTCCCCACTCTGCCTATTCTCCCAGAGTTTACAAGTCCCCGTATGTGAGGAGGGGACTCAGCTCCTCTAACCCACCTTATGTAGCCCCTTCCAGTGTTTTCTGGAGTTGTTTAACTTGGAGTTCATGACGTGTTGGGGTTAGAGGTTCAGAGAGGGCAGGTGACTCACCCAGATCACATAGTTTATCTGCAGTAGTGGGAATGGCGATGAAGGGACAAGCCTTCAGGAGGGAGGTGGCACTTGGGGCTGAGGGGCAGGGGTGGTTTGGGTGAGGGGAAGGATCATTAGGTGACACGTGCTGAGGGCTGGGGGTAGGTGAATGATTGTGCACACACAAGCCACCTTGTCTTGGCACTGCCAGGGGCCTTGCCCCTTCTGGTGTGGGCCAAAAGCTCTGTCTCGCTTGGCTCAAGACACTGGTGGAGCCAAGGACTGTTCCCAATTGACGATCTCCCTGTAGGTGAAGTAATAGTACAACACAGACAACATACACACCAACGCCTCACACACTCTGACATACCCCATCCCAGATGAAGACGAGAACCTCAGGGCCTCCCAAACACACACAACACCCCTCCAGCTCCTACAGGGCTGCACCCTCCCCCTCCACAGTGTCTGGACCTGTGCTCGGGTGTGTCTGACCCGTGGTGTGCATCGTAAATCAGCATGCCAATGGTAGCAGTTATTATTAGAATTCCCAAACCACAGACAGAGAGCAATTCATTCCCCATCCCCCACCCCGAGTGCTCCCACCCTTACCACGACGGAGATAAACAGATGCTTTGCACACACACTGTCTTGAGAGAATCCTTTCCACCTCCTAGATAAGTTCTAGAATGCTCTCTGATGCAGACTGGAGGTTCACCCTTCCTCTCCCTATCGAGGGCCGCCTCTTTCCTGCTGCTTATTTCAAGAACTGATACCAGCTTCTGCTTGGAAAAAATACATTCCATCTTCTTGACCCTAGACCAACGGAAAGGAGTGTCTGGTGTCCCAGTGTCTTTTTTTTTTTTTTTTTTTTTCTGTCTGGTGTCTTTTGAATCTCCCTCTCTTATGAGCTTTATGTCCTTTAACCTGTTCATCGAGCTCTCACCTTGGGCCATGCAGAGGGACACAGTGGTGGACTGGACAGACAAGACACATTCTTATAGGAAGAAGACAGATGGTAAATGGTATTGTGGTAGATGCTATGTGGGATGTTAACTGGGTCACAAGGCAGTGTCCCTGGGAAGGGGAGATGGGATCTTTAGATAGGGTGGTTGGGGGGGGGCGTGGCCCTCTGAAGAGGTGACATTGGCACCAAGCCCTGAAGAGTCAGCCATGCACATAGCTCGAAGCAAGATCCGTGACGTAATTTGTCGGGCTCAGTGTAAAGTGTTCTTTACTCAAAAACTGTTAAGAAGTTCAAGACAAGAACTTAAAGCAGAGCATAAAGCAAAGCACAGGGCCTTTCCAAGCGGAATGGGGGGTGAGGGGCCCTGAGGTTGCTTACCCACAAAACCAAGTCCGTTGGGAAGACAGTCTTTCTAGAAAGAGGGCTCATCAAGCAAGTGCAGCAGGAGCCCCTGCCCATCCTGTCTCCTCCTTCTCTGTCTTCATCCCCACCGTATTTATGGTAGGCCTCCTGTGTGAGGCCCGGTACGGCTGCTGTTAGAGGCACTGCCATTCCGGAGTGAGGCACACAGGCAGAATGCCCGCTCTTTTCATGAGTTCCCTTGAGGAGGGTTGGGTGAGGGGTGGGGGGCAGACAGGAGCCCATAAACCAACAAAGAGTTGCAGAGGGCGAGAGGCTAGAGAGGGACCCCACTTCAACTGTGGGAAGGTCAGTTTCAGGCCGGTTGGTTGCAGAAGGCTTCCCGCGCCAGGGACAGGTTGTCTGTGATTCACTCTTCCTTGTCCTCTCTGTTTAGACCCCTGGTGCTCCTGGGAGCCCCCCAACACCCCCTGAGCCTCATGACCCTGGTAGTGCCCTGCCCCTGACGCCCCGGATAGAGAGCCACTCAGAGGAGGAAGATCCCACTGGGGCTGGCAGTGGCCTGGGCTGGATCAGCAGGGGCTCCCGGACCCAGAACCCTGGGGGCAGCTCGGTGGAAGCCGTGCTGGGCCGGAAGAAGCACCGCCGGAGGCCTTCCAAGCGCAAACGCCACTGGCGGCCCTACCTGGAGTTGAGCTGGGCCGAGAAGCAGCAGCGGGATGAGAGGCAGAGCCAGAGGGCCTCCCGGGTGCGCGAGGAGATGTTTGCCAAAGGCCAGCCCGTGGCGCCCTACAACACCACCCAGTTTCTGATGAACGACCGCGACCCTGAGGAGCCAGACCTGGAGGTGCCCCACGGGGCCTCCCACCCAGGCTCCAGCGGGGAGAGCGAGGCCGGGGAAGACGACGGCCGGGGCCGCGCTCACGGCGAGTTCCAGCAGAGGGATTTCTCCGAGGCCTACGAGCGCTACCACACGGAGAGCCTGCAGGGTCGCAGCAAGCAGGAGCTGGTTCGAGACTACCTAGATCTGGAGAGGCGGCTGTCTCAGGCCGAGGAGGAGACCCGGAGGCTGCAGCAGCTGCAGGGGTGCTCCGGCCGGGAACCCTGCCGCCAGGTGGAGGAGCTGGCTGCCGAGGTCCAGAGGCTCCGGACAGAGAACCAGCGGCTGCGGCAGGAGAACGCCAGGTGGAACCGAGAGGGCGGCGGCCCCGTTGGGGAGCCAGGCACCTAGTGGGAGGACGTCCCCCCCAACCCCGCGCCAGGATCAGGTCCCGTTTCAGGACACGCTGGGGCCAGCTGGGGCTCCGGGAGGCAGGTGACAGATGAAAACCACTTCCGGCCCCTCTGTGGCCCCTGAGAACAGCGAAAGTATGTTCAGCCTTCCACCTGGTCATTTCTGTAATTTGGTCTTTGATGTCTTCTTATTTTTCACAAAGAAATTAAAGGATTTTCACGAGCCCAAATGGGAGTGGCTAGGATTGATTTCTCTGGGGCTGCTCTGAGAATCAGAGCATACTGTGTCCTAGAGAGGTTTGGGCCTGTGGTCCCAATCCCTGCCTTTCCCCAAGCCTGGGAGGCCAGCACACCTCTGTACTGGGGAACCACCGAGACCTCCAGGATGCCTGAATTCTGCTCTGTGTGTCCGGGAACAATCAGGCTGCTCTGAAGGTATTAGGGAGGATGAGGCAAGGGGAGGGGGGGCGCTCAGGAACCACCCGGTTGGGCCAGAACTTGACTTAAGATGCCAGATTGCTGTGAGGAGCTGCGGGTGTCCCTGGAAGGGACAGGGCTGGGACTTAGGAGGGCTTCGGGCAGGCTTTGTTCCCAGGCTCCCTGCATTCTCCCTGTCCTCCCCATAGCGTGGAGGGCCAAGCCGGATAGCTTGCCTCTCCTTGTCCTTGGCAGCCCCCTGGCCCCATACCTCGAAGCCAGTGGCTGGGCAAGATGTTCGTCATTACTTTTGCCCCCTTACCTCCTGGAAGGACACTTACAAGTATGCCCTCAAGGGACGTTTTCTACTTTTTTTTTTTTTAAGATTTTATTGATTTGAGGGGTGCCTGGGTGGCTCAGTGGGTTAAGCCTAGGCTCAGGTCATGATCCCAGGATCCTGGGATCGAGCCCTGCATCATCACGCTCTCTGAGCCTACTTCCGCTTCTCTCTCTCTGCCTGCTTCTCTGCCTACTTGTGATCTCTGCTTGTCAAATAAATAAATAAAATCTTAAAAAAAAAGATTTTATTGGGGCGCCTGGGTGGCTCAGTGGGTTAAAGCCTCTGCCTTCGGCTCAGGTGATGATCCCAGGGTCCTGGGATAGAGCCCCACATCGGGCTCTCTGCTCAGCGGGGAGCCTGCTTCCTCCTCTCTCTCTGCCTGCTTCTCTGCCTACTTGTGATCTCTGCTTGTCAAATAAATAAATAAAAATCTTTAAAAAAAAAGATTTTATTGATTTGAGAGAGAGAATGCACATGCATGCATAAGTAGGAGGGGCAGAGGGAGAGGACTAAGTACACTCCGCTCTGAGTGGGGACCTAGATGCAGGGTTGGCTCCCACGACCCTGAGACCGTGACCTGAGCCGAAATCAAGGGTGGGACCCTTAGCCAGCTAAGCCACCCAGGTGCCCCAAGGGAGGTTTTCTCCTAATGGGAAAAAAGCCCTGGGCGGGCTGGAGTTAGCAGAGCTGGTGGCCTGGCTTTCCCACTGCTCACTTCCGCTCTGTGCCTCCTGCTTCTCTTAGCTTAGTCACCTGTGTGGTCCCTTCCCTCATTCCCTCGTTCCCTCCGAGGGGAGCCCCTCACCTGTCTGCGAGATCGACAGCTGAGTTAGCTGGGCCAATGCAGGTCCCAGCCACGCGCCAGGTAGTACTGGGCTCTGAAATGAGCTCATCCAGCACCACCACCACCCCCCACCCACCCCGCCCCCGCAGGCCACCCTTCCCCAGACACCCGTGTCACTTCCATCACTGTGCCTGCGTCCATATTGGTTGCCGAGTTCAGGCTGGGGTGGTGGAGAGGGAAGTTAGCCAACTCACCCATGAGCCTGTGTCCCTCGGCCACACACCCCATGTGCGGGGAGGGGCGGAGACCTGGCCAGCCCAACCTAGCTTCCATTCCAGGAAGGCTCATCTTGACAGGCCACATTGGGCAAGAGAAGGGCTCGGGCCTCTGATCTGCTGAGGTGGAAATGTTGACGAACCTTGTGTGTTGTCTGGACAACTTTCATTTCTGCCCTGCCACACCCAGGCCTTGCCAGCGCCTTCAGCTAGGGAAGCGAGGCGAGAACTGATTCTAGGAAGGGACAGTTTTCAAGAAAAGAGCAGAATCTCCTATCCCTGGTGGGGGTGGGGTGGGGTGGGGATGGGGTTCTGCTGCAGATTTTAGCCCTCCTCTCTTTGATCCCCAAGCAGCTCAGGAAAGACCAGAGGAATGACTGTCCCCACTTTGCAGATGAGAAATCCAAGGTGCAGAGCAGGTGGGAGAGGCTTTCTGAAGTCCTAGCCTGCCCTCCTCCTTGGGGTGCCAGCTGGGGATCCGAAGGCCGCCCCCCACCCCGCCCCCCAAGGCCCTGGCAGCCCCAGGCAGCCTCCTAGCTGCCGCATTCCTCAGTGAGGAGCCTGGTAGCCCAGAGGCAGAGGTTGGGCCTGGTTGGACAAGGTTGTTTACCCGGTGGTGTGCTGTGATGAGGAGGGGTGAGGAGATTGCAGAGGGGGCTGCAGGAGGGTTGGGGGAGGGGTGTGACGGGAGGGAGAGGTGCTGGGGGTGTGGCCTGGAGGCGGCTTGGGCCAGGGCGGCCCTGAGTAGGCAAGAGCTGCTGGGCGGGACAGGTGAGGAGATCCGCCCTTCTTGGCTCAGAAGCCGAGGAGCCTGGAGATGGCAAAGCTCCTGCTGGTCTGCCCCACCCCCGAGAGAGAGAGAGGGAGAGAGAGAGAGAGAGAGAGAGAGACTCGCACCCTCTCTCTCTCTCTCAAGCTGGGTTAATATTCCCAAGGCTGGGGCAAGAAAAGAAAAAAGTGTGAGCAAGGAAAGTGTCTTTACTGAGAGGGGTCGGTGAAGGAGACTCAGTGGCCCCTCCTCCCCAGATCTGTTCCCTGACCTCAGTGCCCTGGAGCCCAAGGGCTGAGCAGCACCGGGGTTGGGGGGTGGCTTTGCCGCAGGTGGTGGCCAAGTGTGGGCCCCTCTTACTTCTCTCACCTTTTCCCCTCTCTGGCTGCCTGGTCCTGAGGCCTGCGCTTCTCTCTACCCCACAGCAGTGACAGAAGCTCCAACTTTACAGCAACACCCCCCCTCCCTGGCCCGCACCCCACCTCTGCCACAACAGACACACCTCCTCAGCTGGGGAAATTGGGGCTTAGACACATTCCCATTCCCTCTCCAGGCCTTTCTAGAACAAATGTTCAGTGTCTGCCTCCCTCATGCCCATTTGCTTTCCAGGATCTCCTTGGTCACCTGGGCCAGGAGAGGGAAGCCCACAGAGGCAGATACATTCCACGGGAGCGAAGCTTCCCACCACCTCTGCGTACCCTTGCCCACCTCCTCCTCTCTTCCCCATCAGGGACTCCTTCCAGCTCAGGAGGAAACTCCTGTGTCCAGAGAGGGGGCAGGAGGCGTCTGCAGGAAGTGAAGAGGGGGTTCTGAGGTGAAGTGATCAGGATGCGGGAAGAGGGGGGCCAGTTCCCACTGCTCCTGCTGGGTGTAAGCAAGGATGGCACTGGCCCTTTAAGTGGGGGTGCCAGCCGATGCCCTCCCCCAGCCAACCCAATTCGTGGGCACACTGAGCATGTGCAGGAGCTGTGCAAGCGCAGGGGAGGGAAGTGGGGGGAGAGATTCCGGAGGGAACTCCTCACCCCCCCCCCCACTTCCTGTAGCTGCCCCCACTATCCTTCCTGGGTCTGACAAAGGAGCCCATGGTGCTCACCCAATCCTTTCCCCCCCCTCAGGCCCAGGTGGGTGCTGCCCCCTCTGGACTCTGGGCCCTGGGAAGGTGCTGCCCCCTCGGGACTCTGGGCAGGCCCTCTGGGCCCTGGGAAGTCGGGCAGCCCCCCTGCCACCCTGAGTGACACACACACTCAGCCCAGTGCCATCCCCACTTCTCTGGTGTGGGCGGCAGATAATCTTCCTGGTGCTTAATGTGTTTGATATCATTCCCTTGGCACCAGCGTTTTTAAAAGAACCATCTACCTGTGACGAAACTGCTCTGAACATTAGAAACAGCCAAAATGATGAGGCCCCTGCCCACACCCACCCTGGAGCTTGCAGTCCACACTCAGAGGAAGCAAACAGCTTGAGGTCTGTTAGTGCCTGTCTGCCTCCCTCCCTGGTTCTTCCCTTTCCCCTGCAGGCAGTTGGCTTCCCAAGTCCAAGGCTCAAACTCTGCCGCTTCAACCGGCTGCATTGTCTAGACCACCTTCCCTCTTACTGTTCCCCACCTCAAGCCACCCTGTTCCCGCAATGCCCCCCCCACCTCAGCCCTTCTTCACCTCCCTGCCCCCCTTGGCACTTGCTCTCTTCCTCCTTTAATCTCTTAGCTCCAGAGTCCCTTATTTCTTTTTCTTTTATTTTTTCAAAGATCTTATTTATTTATTTGAGAGAGAGAGAGAGGGAGCACAGTGGGAGAGTGTGAGGGAGAAACAGACTCCCTCTTGAGCAGGGAGCCCGATGCGGGGCTCCATCCCAGGACCCTGGGATCATGACCTGAGCCGAAGGCAGAGGCTTTAACCCACTGAGCCATCCAGGGGCCCCTGGGTACCTTTATTTGTAATCGAGGTAAAAGTCACATAATAGAAAACTAACTGTTTTAAAGTGAACGATTCAGTGGCATTTAGTGCGTTCACAACGTGTGCACCTGCTGCCTCTCTCTAGTTCTGACTTTATCACCCTAAAAGGAAACCCCTGTCCCCCATGAAGCGGTTAGTTACTCCCTGCTCCCACCTTTCTCTAGCCTGGGCACCACCAATATGCCTTCTCTTTCTATGGGTTTACTTACTCTGGATATGCTGGTGGTAAAGCCAAGAGGGGAAGACTGGTCTCCTGGGGCTTGGAATTGAAATGACCTGAGAGGACCTGAGGACATGTTGTAGAGGGAGCACTGTACCGGGAGGCTCAGACCTGTGATCCAACCCAGTTCTGCTTTTAACTCAGGGGCCTCCATTCCTTTGTTCAAGGGCATAGTGGGGATGGGGCTGCAATGCTTCAGGCCAGTCAAGGATCCTGGCCCTCCAGGGCCTATCCATGGCCAGGGGGCTTGTATCTGGGAGTAGCTGCCTGGCCTGAAAAACGGAACACCTCCATGATCCTCTTGGCTCCTCCCTGCTGGGTCCAGGCAGTGCCGGTGGGTCTGGGGCACAGTGTGATTCATACTGGGCGGTTTGGGGTCAGATGCATGCGATGAGGCATCTTTGGCTCGGAGAGGTTGAGAAGCTCACAGCCAGTCCTGCCTGACCGTGTTCGAGCCATTGACTGCTGTGTTCTCCTGTCTTCCTGAAAGATAAAGCAAGTTAAGGTTTAGCAAAGTACCAGTAGTGTAGGAATGCTCTCAGATAGAAGTGGCCATAAATGTTTACTACTTGCAGGGTATTGTGTAATCAAGAAGGGAATAGCTCCATTCCAAGATGGTTCTTGGGAGTTCCTCTGGCCACCCCCTTCCCTTATCTTTTGGAGATCATTTCCATCTTGCCTTCTCTTCTGGCTTGCTTACCATGACAGCTTTTGTTGGGGGAGCTACGAGGGGGCTGCCTGGACCTTGAGCCCTTAGGGCAGGTGGGAGTGGGAAGCATGGCTTTCCTCTCCCCAAGATAAGATACCATTGCTGCCTTCACCTGGAACTCAGTTCACTCATGTCTCCACGGCTGACCCAAAACAGAAAGGCCTTTGTGGACCCAGGGAAGGGAGGGGACAGCACAGGCCTTGCCTGGCGGTGGGACAGGGTGAGCAGCTGGTTCCCAGTTGGCCGCAGTGTCCTGGCTGCCTGTGGGTGCGGACATTCCAGAGCCCACCTGCCCCAGAGATCCTCTCTGGACCCCATCCAAGATGGGCTGCCCAGATCAGCCCTCATGATGACTGGCATGGGTGCCCTGTCCTGCTTTGTCCTTACTGCAGGGGCTCTGAGAGGAAGGTTCGAGAAAGACTAAGTCATGAGGGACACATTATGAGCCACGTGGGGCATCCAGAGCGGGCCTCTGCCACAGCCTGTCATTCCAGAGGAAAGGAAGGGAAAGGGGTCTCCATGGGCTCATAATTCCCCTGGCTTTTACCCCTTCTGCCTTCCTTCCCCATCCCTTGGGCTCACCTTCTGTCCACACACACCCTATCAGACGCTCAGACTCCTATACCACAGCGTGAGGATCTGGTCACAGGTCCGCACCTTTGTGCCTGAAACTGAGCCCGGTGGCTGCTGGTCTGGCCTACTCCCTCTCTTCCCACTGGGTCTTCAGGCCCCACTGTCCTGCCTAGACGCCCCCCTTCCTTTGCTTCTCAATCCCAGCCTCAGTTGTTCCTCCTTGGGCCTTTGAAAGGAAGATCCTTTTCCTCTGGGCCCCTAGCCCAACTGTCCTCTCTTGTAATTCCCATCAGCTGTATCTGTAGCCACAGGCATCTCCTGGGATGTCTCCTGGGACTCATCCCACTCGCAATGCCCCCTGAGCAACTCTAGCTTCCTGACCTCCCTGGGCAGCACTCCTCAGCTGCCTCTCCTCCCCCCTCCCCAGGCTCCAGGTGCTGGGGGCCTTGCCCCTTCCCCCACAAATGTCTACACAAGTGTGGTCCTAACACCCTCGAAAAATTTTTTTCACCACCATTTGAAATGCCACATTAATCATAAACTACTTTCACATGTCCGTTTGTGAGTTTTCCATTCTACTAGTTCTCCAACTCATTTTCTTTTTTTAAAAGATTTTATTTATTTATTTGACAGACAGAGATCACAAGTAAACAGAGAGGCAGGCAGAGAGAGAGGAAGGGAAGCAGACTCTTTGCTGAGCAGAGAGCCCGATTCGGGGCTCGATCCCAGGACCCTGGGATCATGACCCGAGACAAAGGCAGAGGCTTTAACCCACTGAGCCACCCAGGTGCCCCTCTAACTCATTTTCTTAAAAAGATTTATTTATTTGTTAGCGAGAGAGAGAGAGAGCATGAGCGTGCATGCATGTGCGGGCCCTGGGAAGGGAGGGACAGCAGGAGAGAGAATCCCGGAGCTGACTCCCTGCTAAACTGGGAGCCCAGTTCAGGCTCCATGCAGGACCCTGAGGCTACGAGACCTGATCCAAAATCAGAGGTCCGACTTTGGACCCATTGAAGCACCCATGTGCCCCCCTATCTCATTTAGTGACAAAGTAACCACACTTAAAAAAATTATTATGCGGGGCGCCTGGGTGGCTCAGTGGGTTAAAGCCTCTGCCTTCAGGGGCGCCTGGGTGGCTCAGTGGGTTAAGCCGCTGCCTTCGGCTCAGGTCATGATCTCAGGGTCCTGGGATCGAGTCCCTCATCGGGCTCTCTGCTCAGCAGGGAGCCTGCTTCCTCCTCTCTCTCTCTGCCTGCCTCTCTGCCTACTTGTAATCTCTCTCTGACAAATAAATAAATAAAATCTTTAAAAAAAAAAAAAAAAAAAAAAGCCTCTGCCTTCAGAGTCCTGGGATCAAGCCCGGCATTAGGCTCTCGGGGAGCCTCTCTGCTCAGTGGGGAGCCTGCTTCTTCCTCTCTCTCTCTCTGCCTGCCTCTTACCTACTTGTGATCTCTCTCATTCTGTCAAATAAATAAATAAAATCTTAAAAAAAGATTATTATGCTGCAGGACGCCTAGGTGGCTCAGTTGGTTAAGCATTTGCTCTCAGCTCAGCTCATGATCTCCGGCTGCAGGGATCGAGACCATTGGGCTCCCTGCTCAGTGGGGAGTCTGCTGCTTTCTCTCCCTCTGCTCCTCTCCACAGCTCGTTCTCTCTCTCAAATAAATAAATAAAATCTTAAAAAAACTTATTATGCTGCATAATATACTTTGATAGCTCTATTCTGTCTCATTACACTTTTTTTTTTTTTTTTTACTAAAGATCCCTGGATATCCTTAGTTGTTTTTTGTTTTTTGTTTTTTGTTTTATAAAGTACATTTAAAAGCAGCTTGTTGGGGCGCCTGGGTGGCTCAGTGGGTTAAAGTCTCTGCCTTCGGCTCGGGTCATGATTCCAGGGTCAAGGGATCGAGCCCCACATCGGGCTGTCTGCTCAGCAGGGAGCCTGCTTTCTCCTCTCTCTCTCTCTGCCTGCCTTTCTGCCTATTTGTCATCTCAATCTGTCAAATAAATAAATAAAATCTTAAAAACGGGTGCCTGGGTGGCTCAGTGGGTTGGGCCGCTGCCTTCGGCTCAGGTCATGATCTCGGAGTCCTGGGATCGAGTCCCGCATCGGGCTCTCTGCTCAGCGGGGAGCCTGCTTCCTCCTCTCTCTCTCTGCCTGCCTCTCTGCCTACTTGTGATCTCTCTCTGTCAAATAAATAAATAAAATCTTTAAAAAAAAAAAAAAAAAGCATTTTGTCCGGATCCCCTCCCCAAAGCACATCTTTTTTTTACCCCGCAAAGCATGTCTCTTATCTATTTACCTATCATCTATCTATCTACAAAGATACAGATAGATAAGCAGATATCGACATAGATGTAGGTATCTTCAAGAGATTTCTAGACATCTCCTAATTCAACATCAATCTTGAGGCTGGATTTCCTTTCTAAATCCGCAACTCTGTCTCTTGCATTCTGTAACTGTTTGTAAGGGTGTAGTTCAGTGGCATTAAGTACACTCAAGTTGTCCGTATCCATCACCACCATCCGTTTCCAGAACTTTTTTCTTTTCATCTGCCCAAACTCAGACTCCGTATCCACTCAACAATAACTCCCTATCCCACCCGCCCCCAGCCCCTGGCAACCACCATTCTTCTTTTCTAGAAGCCTTTTGAGATGATCGCTTCCCCGCTGCTTTCCATCCAGCTGGAGTACAGCTCGCCTCTCCTTGCCCAGCTCCTTTGTCCAACAAATTATTTCTCTTCAACCTCACTGCCCATTGGAATCACCTGGGAAAACATTTTAAAGCTCTGATGTCTGGGTGCTGCCCTCCCCGGGGAATTCTGATATAATTGGTCTGGTGATGCTGTCCAGGCATCAGGGTTTTTAAGGGGGATTCTCCTGTGCAGCCCGGGCTGAGAACCACAGTTCTAAGCACTCCAAACATTCTCTATGCCCCGCTGTCTGTGGCCACATAACCCGTGTGTGGGGTACCTCTCACTTGCCCACATCCTCAGGAGGACTCCTAGGTCATGACCTCCAGTTTGCATATGCCAGACAAGGAGGTGGGATGTTTGGGGAGCCCTGGAAGACAGAGTTCGGATTAAAGAAGGAGGAGGTATGAGGGCGCCTGGATAGCACAGTCTGTTAAACCTCCAGCTCTTGGTTTTGGTCGTGATCTCAGGGTCATGATCTCAGGGTCATGATCTCAAGGTCAAGGTCATGAGATGAAGCCCTGCCTCAGGCTCCATGCTCAGCATGAAGTCTGCTGGAGATTCTCTCTTTCTCTCTTTGTCTGTTTGTGACCAGCTTTCTCCTCTCTCTCTCTCTGTGACCTGTGCTTTCTCTCTGTCAAATAAATAACTATATCTTGGGGGGAGGAAAAAAAGATGAAGGATGTATTTCCATCAATCTCTCCCGAGACTCCTGGCCTTCATGGATGTGCCAGGGCTTATGAGGTAAGAGCAGAAAACATGCTGCGGGCCCCTCCAGCAGTCAGATTTTGAAATCTCGCCTGGCAAGGATCTGTTGCCTCACGGCTGGCCGCGGCCACAGCAAAGCCGCCCACGGCGTGTGTGCATGATGATGACTTCTGCCCTATCTGGGCGGGCGGGGGGGGGGGGCTCCAGACTGGGAGTTTACCCAGGCCTCCTGCTATGGGCGTCCAGCTGTGAACAAGTGCCGAGAGAGAGAGAGAGAGAGAGAGAGAGAGAGAGAGAGAGAGCGCCAGTGTGTGTGTGTGTGTTTGCCAGGACTTTCAGAATCAAATGCTATCCTTGCTTCCATTTTTACTGGGAAACTAAGCCCCATTTCTTTGTGCTCACCCAGAGCAGAGGGAGGACAGGAAGAGGCCCCTTGGAAGCTTGGGCCAGGAGGGTTTTCTAGAGCCCCTGGGCTACTCCAGGGTGGAAATGAAGAGCACAGACTCTTCCCCGGGTTTAAATCCTACCTTATTCTGCCCACAGCGGCTCCCTGCCCACACAGAGCAAGGACAGGCGCCTTCTCCATGGCCTGTCTGGGCACCCACACCCTCCTCTGTGGGCGAAGAGATGGCATGTCTCTCTAGACACACCAGGAGCCGTACCGTCCCTCCGACAGATACTCACTGGCTGTTTGGTGTTCTAGGGCCTCGGGAACAAGGCACCATGAACTGGGTGGTTTGGAGCAATGGAAATATGTTTTCACATGGCTCTGGTGTCTAGAAGTCCGGACCCAAGGCGTGGGGAGGGCCGGGCTCCCTCCAAAACCTGCAGGGCAAGAAGCGCTCCCTGCCTCTCCTTAGCTTCTGGTGCTTCGCTGGCCTGGCCATCGGTAGTGTCCCTTGGTTTATGGCTGTATCACTTCAATCTCTGCGTGTCTGTCTGTGTCCAAATGTCCCCTTTGTATGAGAACACCCTTGTGCTCGCTCTCGCAGCACATATAGTAAAATAGAAGGACACCGCAATTACCTCCTTTCAACCTGATTTCCTATGTAAAGGTTGTATTCTAAGGTATTGGGGATCTGGATTTCAACATATCTTGTTTGTGGGCGGGTGGTGGGGGGACTTAAGTCAGTCGGTAACTCCGGGTGTCCATGCGGTGCCCAGCACTGTGCCGGTCACTAGGGATGTTACAGGAGGCCTGATGAACATACTCACTGTCCTCATGGACCTTATCCTCTCTTGTGTTAACCTATAGCTTCTTCTTCCCTTTTAAAAGAATTTTTAATTAATTAATTAATTATTTTAAAAAAGTAGGCTCCACACCAAATGTGGGGCTTGAACTCACAACCCAGAGATCAACAGTCCTGTTCAGGGGCACCTGGGTGGTTCAGTCAGTTGTGTCTACCTTCAGCTCATGATCCCAGAGTCCTGGGATTGAGTCCTGCTTTGGGCAGGGAGCCTGCTTCTCCCTCTGCCTCTGCCTGCCACTCCCCCTGCATGTTCTCTCTCTCTCGCTAGCTCTCTCATTGTGTCAAATAAATAAAATCTTTATTTTTTTTATTTTTTGAATTTTTTTAAGATTTTATTTATTTGACAGAGAGAGATCACAAGTAGGCAGAGAGGCAGGCAGAGAGAGAGAAAGGGGTACGCAGGCTCCCTGCTGAGCAGAGAGCCCGATTCGGGGCTTGATCCCAGGACCCCAGGATCATGACCCGAGCCGAAAGCAGAAGCTTTAACCCACTGAGCCACTCAGGCGCCCCGAACATTTTTTTTTTTTAATTTGAGAGAGAGAGAGCACAAGTGGGGTGAGGGGCAGAGGGAGAAGCAGGCTCCCTGCTGAGCAGAAAGCCCGATGTGGGACTCAATCCCAGGACTCGAGGATCATGACCTGAGCTGAAGGCAGATGCCCAACTGACTGAGCCACCCAGGTGCTGCAATAAATAAAATCTTTTAAAGGGGCACCTGGGTGGCTCAGTGGTTTAAAGCCTCTGCCTTAGGCTCAGGGTCCCAGGGTCCTGGGATTGAGCCTCCCCTCTTTGCTCAGCAGGGAGCCTGCCTCCTCCTCTCTCTCTCTCTGTGTGCCTCTCTGCCTACTTGTAATCTGTCAAACAAATAAATAAAATTTTAAAAAATCCTTTAAAAAGAAGAAAAAAAGAGTCCTGTGCGTTATACCAACTGAGCAAGCTGGGTGATCATTCCAGCTATAGCTCATTATTTAATTCTAACTCTTCAAAAAAAAAAAAGTATGTATGTATTTATTTATTTAAGAGAGGGAAAGAGCAGGGTGATGGGCAGAGGGAGAGGGAGAGAGAATGTCCTGCAGACTCCCAGCTAAGCGTGGAGCCCCACACGGGGCTGGCTAGATCCCATGACCCTGAGTTCATGACCAGAGCAGAAATCAAGTTGGACCTTTAACTGACTGAGTCACTCAGGCGCTCCTTAATTATAACTCTTGCTCACAAATACCCTGAGTAGCCTGGAGTGTTCAAGCTGCTTTCTTTCAAGAGTGTATTTGGGCGATATGATAGGATTCCCATTTCACGGATGGAGAGACTGAGTCTTGGAGGACAGAAGTGACCTGTTCATGGTCACATGACTAACAAGTAATAATACAAGTTAACAATCAAATTCAGCTCTTGCTGGATACCAGCCAGTGTGACCTCACACACTTCATCTCATCTGATTGCCACAGACATTTTTTGGGGTGAGGGAATTGAAGTAAGTTGCCCAGTGCCGTGAGGCTAATAGAAGATTGCACTGGGATTTGAACCTAGATGGTCCAATGCCTGCTTCCATGCTCTCTGCCACCACCATATAGTTCTCTACAGTGAGACATGACCTTATACCTTTTTTGCTGCTCTCTGCTCTACACCAGCAAGTCAAGCCTGATTACTCGTGTACTTTCCATGCCTAGCAGAGAGCCACTCTCTGCTCTTCCTTATCCAAGTTCTCTGAACTCCTTCTCTCTTCCTCTTCTTCCCTCCCGTTCCTTCTCACTCCAGACAAAGTTGCTTTTTCAAATGTCTTATTTATTATACATAATATTTTATTAAAAAAATAGATTTCTATTTGTCTATTTGACAGAGAGAGACACAGCATGAGGGGGAGTGGGAGAGGGAGAAGTGAGGCTCCTGCTGAGCAGGGAGCCTGATGCAGGGCTTGATCCTAGGACCCTGGGACCATGACCTGAGCCGAAGGCAGACGATTAATGACCGAGTCATCCAGGCGTCCCTATATACAATATTTTAGACATCAAACAAACACACATGTATGCACCACCCAGTTTACTGTTGAAGTCCTAGCATCTTTTTTTTTTTTTTTAAAGATTTTATTTATTTATTTGACAGATAGAGATCACAAGTAGGCAGACAGGCAGGCAGAGAGAGCGGGGGAAGCAGGCTCCCTGCTGAGTGGAGAGCCCGATTCGGGGCTCGATCCCAGGACCCTGGGATCATGACCTGAGCCGAAGGCAGAGGCTTTAACCCACTGAGCCACCCAGGTGCCCCGAAGCCCTAGCATCTTATCACACCCCACTTGCATTCTGCCCCCTGGGGGGGTGCACCCAGAATCCTAGATTGGTGACAATCATTTCCATGCATCTGTAGAAACACAGAGTTGCTTTTGACTGACAGTAGGAATTTGTGAGCTTGATTCTTGACAAGAAAACATAGCAGGAGGTGGGGAATCAAGGTGGAGGTGTAGCTTGAACCGGATCTCTTTTGCAAATATATTATGCCAAAATACTTCAGACACAGAAAGGCCTATAGAATGAGAGAAGGAACCTCTCTGCTCAGGAAATGAAACATTAAAAATGATCTCCAGGGTTTTCCTCCCTGATGGAGTCCTTCCCGATGAACCAGCCACCTGAATTTGGGGCTTATCCTTTGGAGCTGAAACTTGGGGGAGAAGCGAGGGGCCAGAGTCATCTGTGTGTGGGCAAGGACATCACTAGCAGAGAGAACAGTAGGGCAGAGACTCCGAGGAATGAGCTCAGAAAGCAGCTGTTGGGCAACTTTGGGAGGAGAGGTGAGGAGCTTGGGAAGATAAACAGCCATCCCTGCCCTCCTTGGGGACTTCCCTTCTGAATTTCCCTCTGTCATTGCCCTAATCACCCGGAATCCTAATTATTTGTTTGCATGACTCTGAGATCCTAAGGGTAGGGACCCTATTAATCATCTTTGCCATTCTAGCATCTGACACAATGGCGGGCACAGATTAATTTTTAAAAATCAAATATTAAATTGATTAAATGAGTGAATGAAGAGCTGTTCCATTGATTTCAGCCTGCCCTGCGGGGGTGGGGAGCTGCTGCTCGTGGCAAGAGGACAATCAGAATGGGAAGTCTGAGCGGGAGTGTTTTTGTAGAGAATTATCATTTTCCTACACCAAGTGCAGGACGCCACTGCCTCCATCCATGCCAGAGGCCGTGCTTCTTAACGCAAATCAGTTAAGGGTGAAGATTCGCTGTGTAGACCGATGTTTGGTGATGTGGACGACCGCATGGACGGGCTTCCAGCAGCTTCAGCCACACCGGTGTCATTTGAAACCCTTTAAACTCTTAGCTCTGGTTGGAGGGAAGCAGATAATCAGCCTCCCACAGGATTGGACCTATTTCTTTTCCTTAAAAACAACCCTCCAAGCCTTCGAGTCCCCGCCCTGTGTGTGCTCGCTATGCTGTTAAGTCTGCTTACTGGTACCCCGGCAGCCCATCGTTTGCATTCCTAGAAGCCCCTCTCGGGGCTGGGCATGCTTGGGTGGGTTTTGAGTGGTGAGAAGTGCTGTTCTCAGAGGCTGCATTCCACACAGGGCCTAACAAACAGATAGAATGCGTCTGCAATTAATGGCATCTCTTTGTGCGCAAAGAATTCACGAGCTGGGGGCTGGCTGTTTGCTCTCGCTTCCCAGCCGGATGTGTGCACCACTATCCTATCCTCTTTTAACCAAACCTTGGCTTAGAAAGCCCCCTTTTCTGTCCCACGGAAGGGATGAGTGGGCTAATATGAAAAAGACGAAAGCATCAAGCTGTCATACAGATAAGTCTTAAAAGGTTTCGGATAAAGAGCAGGTTAGGAAAGGACTTGGGCAGTGTGATTCTGAATTTGCAGAATGCGGATTAGTGAAGTTGTTTTGTGCCTTGCTTCTCTGTTTCCTGTAATTCAGTATAGATATGCAGAGTGCTGAGTAGGGCGGGGGCTCCTTTGTTGCAGCCCCTCCACAGGTGCCCCCCAACTTGTGGCAGGGTGGGGGAGGGGTGTGGTGGGGCATGCCCTGGACTTGGGATTTGGCGTGGAAAGACTGGACATGAACCTTGGCTCTGAGGCTTTTACTGGCCCAGTGGTGCTCATTCACCAAATATTTATGGACTACCTAGCACTAGGCTGGCGCTGGAAAGTCAAAAATGAATCAGACACAATTTCTTCCCTCTCCTGCCCCTCCCCCTTTTTGTTTGACACTGAGGAGTATTTTTATGTTTTGTTATTATTTATTTATTTATTTATTTACTTATTTTAAAAGATTTTATTTATGTGACAGAGATCACAAATAGGCAGAGAGGCAGGCAGAGAGAGAGAGGAGGAAGCAGGCTCCCTGCCAAGCAGAGAGCCCGAGGATCCTGAGATCATGACATGAGCCGAAGGCAGAGGCTTAACCCACTCAGCCACCCAGGCGCCCCTTATTTACTTATTTTTAGAGAGAGAGAAAGAGAGAGAGAGACGGGTGGGGAGGGGCAGAGAGAGAAAGAGAGAGAGAATCCAAAGCAGGTCCATGCTCTGCGTGGAGCCCAACGTGGGACTCAATGACCTTGAGATCATGACTTGAGCTGAAACCAAGATTCAAATGCTTAACTCACTCAGCCATCCAGAGGCCCCAAGAAGTATTTTTTTTTTTAAAGATTTTATTTATTTATTTGACAGAGATCACAAGTAGGCAGAGAGGCAGGCAGAGAGAGAGGAGAAAACAGGCTCCCTGCTGAGCAGAGAGCCCGATGCTGGGCTCGATCCCAGGACCCTGAGATCATGACCTGAACTGAAGGCAGAGGCTTTAACCCACTGAGCCACCCAGGCGCCCCCCGAGAAGTATTTTTAACTATGAAATATGTCGGGCAATCAGAAAAGTATAAAGCAATAAGAATAATAAAATGAAGAGCTATGATAAGAACCACCTGGTTTAAGAAAACTAGAAAAACCTGTGAAATCTTTCCTGCCTATCTCAGTCCCCTCTCTCCCACTCAAATGGTACCTCTGTTCTGCATTTGGTATTTATCATCTCCCCCTGTATGTCTACTATTTGTACTCCCTAGGGATGTATGTGTAAATAACATGTAATGGTAAGTAGTTTTGTTTGGTAAGTTCAATAATTTTTTTTTTTTTTTTTTTTTTTAGTAATCTCAACACCCAGTGTGGGGCTCGAACTCACAACCTTGAAATCAAGAGTTGGCATGCTCTACAGACTGAGCCAGCCAGGAGCCCCTGGCGTGGTAGGCACTTTAAAATTCCTGTGGGGGCACCTAGCTGGCTCAGCTGGTGGAGTGTATGACTCTTGATCTTGGGGTCATGAATTTGAACTCCCCCCGCCCCCCATGTTGGGTATAAAGATTACCTCTTGGCCCTGTATCTGGGAACGAAACTGCCAGGTGCTACCGAATGCATTTATTCAGCTGGAAAGGGAACTGCTAAATTTCTCTACCAGTTGACTGTGAGAATTCCTTTGCTCCACATCCATGGTGGGGATGGGCTTATTTATTTATTTATAAAAGATTTATTTATTATTTGACAGGCAGAGAGAGAGTGCAGTGTGGGGCAGAGGGAGGAAGGGAGAGAATTGCAAGCGGACTCCCTTCTGAGCACAGAGCCTGATGTGGGGCTTGATCCCAGGACCCTGAGATCATGACCTGACCTGAAATCAAGAGCCAGATTCTCTGGGAGCCTGGGTGGCTCAGTGGGTTAAGCCTTTACGTTAGGGTCAAGTCATGATCCCAGAGTCCTGCGATCGAGCCCGCATCAGGCTTTCTGATCAGCGGGGAGCCTGCTCCCCCCCCCCCCCCCATTGTGATCTCTCTCTCTCTGTTAAATAAATAAATAAAATCTTTAAAGAAGGGGGAAAAAAAAAAAAGAGCCAGATGCTCAACCCACTGAGCTGCCCTGACACCCCAGGGCTTCTCTTTTTATTTTTATTTTTATTATTTTTTTTAGGATTTTATTTATTTATTTGAGAGAGAGACAGTGAGAGAGAGCATGAGCGAGGAGAAGGTCAGAGCGAAGCAGACTCCCCATGGAGCTGGGAGCCCGATGTGGGACTCGATCCCGGGACTCCAGGATCATGACCTGAGCCGAAGTCAGTCGTCCAACCAACTGAGCCACCCAGGCGTCCCAGGCCTTCTCTTTTTAAAGCTAAACTCTACTAGGCACTTTATAGGGCCTCTTCTTTTTTTCCCATCACATCCAACCCATGAGGAGGGTATGGCCGTTATCTCTGTTTTACAGATCAGAAAACTGATCTTGAAGGTCTTAAGAAACTTCCTCAAGGCTGCCCAGTGAGGGCTAGAGCAGGGCCCCCAAGCTTCACGGTCTCCAGCCGCTGTGGTCTGGAGCCCTGTCTGGCAGAGGTGGCGGACCCAACAAAATACATCCCTGGGAGGCGGTGAGACACATGCTGGAAGTACCTTGTTCGAGGTACCGTGGTGACCCCAAAGCTAAAGGAGGTCGGTCCCACTGGGTGAGTCAGAAGGAGCCACAGCAGAGCCCTGCATTGAACTGGATCCTTGGACAAGTCAGTGCAGCCGCACAGCGCCCACCTCCAGGGGTCCTAATGAGGTTTAGGTGCTGGCATCAGGGAAAGCTCCTGGGACCTTGTACAAAGCTGGTGTTCGGTGGAGGGTTGTTCAAGAACTAGGGGCGCCTGGGTGGCTCAGTGGGTTAAGCCTCTGCCTTCAGCTCAGGTCATGGTCTCAGGGTCCTGGGATCGAGCCCCGCATCGGGCTCTCTGCTCAGCAGGGAGCCTGCTTCCTCCTCTCTCTCTGCCTGCCTCTCTGCCTACATGTAATCTGTCAAATAAATAAACAAAATTTTAAAAAAAAAAAAAAAAAAAAAAGAACTAGTGAACATGGAGCACTGGGAGAGTTTCACAAGGTTATGGTCCTTCCTGGAACCAGGGGGATGGATAAAACGACCGCTGTAGGCCCCTTTCATCCTGAGTCTGGGAAAGCCAGGAGAGAGCGGGAGTAAACGAACCCTCCACCGTCGCAGGCAGGAAGGACTCCCACAACCCCACCTCCCCAGCCCAGCCCACTCTGCTGTAGGAGGGGCTGTGTGAGAGCAACTCTTTCCTTCATTCCTTCCTTCCCTCTCCCCCCTCCCTCCTTTCCTTCCTCCCTTCCTTCTTCCCTCCCCCCGCCCCCGTCCTTGTTTTTCTTAATTTATGTTAGTAATCTCTATGCCCCATGTGGGGCTCCAACTCACGACCTGAGATCAAGTGAGCCAGCCAGGCAGTGGGAGAGCAACTCCTTTCTACCCAGGAAGAAGAACCACCACAGGGCCTCTCCCGGCCCGCCTCGGCACCCTGATACCCCCTCCCCAGCTCCATCCGGATTCCCAGACCAGCAGAAGGAACTGGAGTCCAGGAGCAACAACTTCTTGCGAAAGGCCCTGGCGGGCTGGGGACGGGTTGAGGAGGGGTGTGTGTTTGTTTTGAAAGCCTGGTGCTGCTCGAGTCCGGGGAGGAGGAGGGGAAGAGGAGGGAGAGGAGGGAAAAAAGGAGGAGGGAGTGAACGGGGGAGGGGTAGGAAGAAGAAAAGATGGGGCCAAGAAAAGAGAGGATTAATTTGCTACTCAGACTCTAGGGCCAAGGACTGAAGCCTCTTCCTGCTTATCCTCTCCCTTCCTCCACCAGGCGTCATCCTAGGGAGTAGTTTTGGGGCATCCGCGGTGGGTGAAGGGGTGCGGGGAAGCTGAGGGCTTGAGAATGTGAATTTAGACCCCGGCAAGGATGAGCGAGCCGGCTTACAGACCCCTGCGCCGAGATCTGGAAGACACCCGGTGGGCTGACCACCTCCAGGTCCCGGCTGTGCCTCCGCCAGGGTCGGCCAGAGCTGGCTCAACAGCGGCACCTGCTGGCCGGGGCCCTCCTTGCGGGGCGGGGCTCTCCCTCCGCCCAGGGAGCCCCGCGGGTGAGTCACTGGGCTCAAGTCCTCGGCGGCGTCAGCTGTCAGGTCAGAAAATGTCGGGGGCGAGGAATGTCCCCAAGCGGCGGCCTCGGCCCTTCCAGTCACCACCTGTGCCCCTGATTCTGCCGGATAGACTCAGCATCCCGACCGAGGATCTGCCACGGGGCCGATCCAGGGACAGTGCTGGGGAAGAGCGGGATAAAAGTCCCTAACTTCAGAGCCTCCGGTTTGGGTAGAAGGGTTTTGTTTTGTTTTGTTTTTTAACATTTTTTTTTTAAACTTCTTATCTGGAAAAATTTCAAGCTTACAGGAGAGTTGCAAGAACTAGACAAAAATCCTCCACATACCACTTACCGAGTCGCTAAAATATACCATATACCAAAATACCCGTATGCCATCACCAGTTGTTAAAATTTTGTCCTGTTTGCTTCAGCTCTCACTGTGTGTGTGTGTGTGTGTGTATTTTTTCCCTCCCAAACTGAGAGTGGCCACCATTACTGTCCTTTGCTCAAAAATACTTCAAGGGCTATTTCCTAAGAACGAGGGCATTCCCTTGCATAACTTTGCGGAAATTTAACCTTGATCCAATGCTTGTAACTAATTGACCGTGCATATTCCAACGTTATCAATCGATGGAGTGAAGGTCCCTTAGAGCATTTTCCGTAGGATCCAGACTAGGATCACACGTTACATTTCTTGAAGCCTCTTCAATTGGGAGAAATTCCTTATCTTTTTCCATCTTTCACAATTTTTCAGAGTAGAGCTCCCCCACCCCTCCCCCGCTTTCTTTTAGTTGAGTGCTCCTCAGTTTGGCTTTGTCTGGTCAGGCCCCACACTCTTGTTGGAAATATTGCGTAAGCAACATTATGTTCTTGGGGATGGGGATCTCCACCTTTTTTTTTTTTTTAAAGATTTTATTTATTTATTTGACAGAGAGACATCACAAGTAGGCAGAGAGGCAGGCAGAGAGAGAGAGAGGAGGAAGCAGGCTCCCTGCTGAGCAGAGAGCCCGATGCGGGACTCGATCCCAGGACCCTGAGATCATGACCTGAGCCGAAGGCAGTGGCTTAACCCACTGAGCCACCCAGGCGCCCGGGGATCTCCACCTTAAGGGGTTTTTGGAACCGCTGAATCCTGAATTTCTTATTTATTTATTTATTTATTTGACAGAGAGAGAGAGAGAGATCACAAGTAGGTAGAGAGGCAGGCACAGAGAGGGGGACCTGAGCCGAAGGCAGAGGCTTTAACCCACTGAGCCACCCAAGGCGCCCCTGAATCCTGAATTTCTAAGGACTAACCCCCGGAGTTATCTGTAAAAACTCCTATCAGATTTTCAACACAGGTTAAGAATGACACTATTAATTATATGTGTGTTTTCTTTCTGTTGAAGATAGACTTAGGCTCAGGCTCTGCCCCCCCTTTTTCTCCCCCTTTCTCCCTTCTGCCTCCAAACTGCCTTTGAAATTCAGCAGTTCCTGTTGAAAGCATTATTCTTTTTGAAGGCCATTAGGTACACCGTACTTGTCCAATGTCTTTTTTTTTTTAAAGATATTGTATTTATCTTAAATAAAGGGAGAGCGGGAACACAACCAGGTGGAGGGAGAGAAGGAGAAGCAGGCCTCCTGCTGAGCAGGAAGCCCATGCTTGGCTCAGTTCCAAGACTCTGGGATCATGACCTGACCGGAAGGAAGGCAGCTTAACCTGCTGAACCACCCAGGCGCCCCTGTCCAGTGTCTTCATAGTCCTTACCCTCTTGACTGCCTCACAGTGCCTGGGACTCACTCTTCTTCCTCCCTGAAACCTCCCGGAGCTGGGCTGCCTCAGCCTCCACCCATCCTCAAATGACCAGCAAATGACAGAATGGTAGCTTGTGGCTGCTGGGTGCTCTGGGAGTCGGTCCTGCGGAAGGCGGTTTATCTGGGGAAATCGGCAGGTCCTGGTTTTTCTTGTGGCCTCCTGAAACCTCAGTGGAGGCATCCTCCTAGTTTTAATCCAAAGCTGGGTCTCGGGGCTTGTTTACCTCCGTGGGAGAGCTCAGCCGCCGCCGCCTTCTTCTTCTTCTTCTTTTTTTTTTTTTAAAAGTAGACTCCACACCCAGCATGGAGGGGCTTGAACTCACGACCCTGAGATCAAGACCTGAGCTGAAATCGAGAGTCAGACACCTAACCCACGAAACCACTCAGGTGCCCCAGAGCTCAGGCTCCTAGTGGCTTCCACATCCCTTTCTTCTTCACCCACTTAGTAGTGCAGCCCTGAATCTCCACTCCTCTGTCTGGACTGGCCCTGTGGATGCCCTTCAGCTTCTAAGAATCCCACTTCTAAGAAACTGTTTACTTCTCTTCCACTGACTCACTCGCTCTCTGTCACCTGCTCTTCAAGCACGAGCTTGAAGCTTCAAGCATGAGCTTTCACCCTTACATCAAAGCCATTATCTTTCCTCTAAAAGATATCTCCCTTCCGCTTCTCTCCTGGTCTCTTGTTTTGTTTTTAAGTCTGTAACTGGTCTTCAGTTTTACCATTTCTTTCCGATGTGCCCAGCTGGTCCAGTCCCTCAAGCTACGCCTGATCCCACCAATGACGAGGCTTCAGACTCATCGTGTTAGCATGGCTCCCACACCTTGAGAGGTCTGGCAGTGGATCCTTCCAGACTCCCATCCTCCCCCTTCTAGGTCCACGCCCTGCATTCCAGTCATACCCAGTCTGTTGTGTTTCTCCCAGCCTATCATTGCCACTGGACTTTTGCACAGGGTTTTTCTATTTGAGGGGCCGTTCACCGCCCTTTTCTACCCCCTCCCACTAATTTGGTCAAATGCTCTACTGTCACTCTCTCTGTGAAGACTTTCTGACATCTTCTGGTAGTTCTACACTTGTATCTGGGAAAGAGGGGTCCAGCTCTGGCCTCCTCCAGCTCTATTCCTCCGCAGAAGGGGAGGAGCCCACTGGGAGAGCACTGTCCAATGGCATTTTCTGTGATGATGCAATTGTTCTCCATCTGCGCCTGTGCAGTATGGTAGCCACTAGCCACATGTGGCTATTGAGCATTGGAATGTGGCTCACTGTGACTTAGGAACTGACTTTAAATTTATTTTTATTTTTTTAAAGATTTATTTATTTGCCAGAGAAAAAGGGAGGAAGAGTACAAGCAGGGGGCAGCAGTAGGCAGAGGGAGAAGCAGTTTCCCTGCTGAACAGGAAGCCTGACGTGGGACTCGATCCCTGGACCCTGGGATTATGACCTGAGCCAAAGGCAAACATCCAACTGACTGAGCCACCCAGAGGGCCCGGAACTGACTTTTTATTTATTTATTTATTAAAAAGATTTTACTTATTTAAGAGAGAGAGAGAGTGATCACAAGTAGGCAGAGAGGCAGGCAGAAGGAGAAAGCAGGCCCACTGAGCAGAGAGCCCGATGTGGAGCTCGATCCTAGGACCCTGAGATCATGACCCGAGCCGAAGGCAGAGGCTTAACCCACTGAGCCACCCACGTGCCTCGGAACTGACTTTTTAAATTTTATTTCATTTAAAATAATTTAAGTCAAAATTTAAGTAGTCATATGTGGCTAGAGGCTACTGTTTTGGGAGAGCATAGAACTTGACCATGTCTTAGGTACCTGGGGTCTTGGGGTTCCCTGCCCAGAGGGCCCCTAGCCCTGTTTCCAGGGCTTGCACAGACTATGTCCCAGGTTTATTCTTCCAAGGACAGACTGTAGAGTTGGTGTGTATATGTGGGTAAGGGTGCTGTTTATGGGGGTGTGGGTGGGGCTTGGATATGTGGCCTGGTGTGTGTGTGTGTGTGTGTGTGTGTGTGTGTGTGTGTGTGTGATTGTGGCTCCTCTTCATGCAGGACAGCACCTGGGGTGGAAAGGGAACCGTCATGTTCCAGTGAATAGTCCTAGAATGCTTTAAAATTTTTTTTATTAAATTATATTAAATTTTATTATTTTTCTTTTTTAAAGATTTTATTCATTTATTCCTGAGAGAGAGAGAGAGAGAGAGAGAGAGAGAGAGAAGCAGGCTCCCCACTGAGCAGGGAGCCCAATGAGGGACTTAATCCCAGGACCCTAGGATCATGACCTGAGCCGAAGGCAGACGCTTAACCATCTGAGCCACCCAAGCACCACAGAATTTTTTTTTAAGTAGGCCCCATGCCCACCATGGGACTTGAACTCATGATCAGGAGTTCCTGGGAGAACCCCCAGATCAGGAGTCACAGGTTCCACCGACTGAAAGAGCCAGGTGCCCCAGTCCTAGAATTTTTTATTTGAATTTGGGTTTTCAAGTCCTTGGGCATATTCTTCTTACCAGGGTAAGAAGATAAAACTTATTTATTTGTGTTGGCTTGGTTTATAACTTTTAAATATTTAGATGAATTGTAAGTGGGCTCTAGTGGACTTCTGGCCCTTGACCCACAAATTTCAGGAGTGGGTTTTTGTTTTGTTTTTTAAAGATTTATTTATTTATTGGAGTGCCTGGGTGGCCCAGTCCATTAAGTGTCTACCTTCAGCTCAGGTTATGATCCCAGGGTCCTGTGATAGGGCAAGTCTGCTTCTCCCTTTCCCTCTGCTCCTTCTCCCGACTTGTGCTCTCTTTCAAATAAATTTTATATATATATATATATATATATATACACACACACACACATATATATTTAGATTTTATTTATTTATTTGACAGACAGAGATCACAAGTAGGCAGAGAGGCAGGCAGAGAGAGAGGGGGAAGCAGGCTTCCCGCTGAGCAGAGAGCCCAATTCGGGGCTTGATCCCAGGACCCTGGGATCATGACCTGAGCCGAAGGCAGAGGCTTTAACCCACTAAGCTCCCAGGTGCCCCAATAAATCTTTTTTAAAAAAAGATTTATTTATTTTAGAAACGATTTACTTATTTATTTTAGAGAGAGAAAGCATGTGCGTGGGGGTGGGTGGGAGGGGCAGAGTGAGAGGGACAAGCAGACTCCCTGCTGAGCCAGAGGGTGGGTGGGTGGGGGGAGGTGGGGAGGGCTCTATTCCATGACCCTGAGATCATGACCAGAGCTGAAATCAAAGAGTTGGTGGCTTAACCAACTGAGCCACCCAGATGCCCTTTAGAAGTGGGTTTAAGGTTAGTCTTTCTTTCTTTCTTTCTCTTTCTTTCTTTCTTTCTTTCTTCCTTCCTTTCTTTCTTTCTTTCTTTCTTTTTAAAGATTTTATTTATTTATTTGACAGAGAGAGAGAGAGATCACAAGTAGGCAGAGAGAGAGATGAGGAAGCAGGCTCCCCACTGAGCAGAGAGCTGGATGTAGGGCTCAATCCCAAGACCCTGAGATCATGACCTAAGCCAAAGGCAGAGGCTAAACCCACTGAGCCACCCACGTGCCCCTAGTTTCTTTTTAAAAAAAGATTTTATTTATTTGGTAAAGAGACAGAGAGAGAGGGAGCATAAACAGGGGGAGTGGGAGAGGGAGAAGCAGGCCTCCTGCTGAGCAGGGAGCCTGAAGCGGGGCTCTATCCCTGGACCCTGGGATCATGACCTGAGCTAAAGGCAGATGCTTAACGACTGAGCCACCCAGATGCCCCTCAGAAATGGGTTTAAGCTTAGTTTCTTCACTAACTAGCTCTCTGGCACACAGAACCTCCCCTCATGCACCCTGTTGTAGGCTCTTCCCAGGCAGGCCTGGGTCTAATTCCAATCTAATCGAATTAGAGAATTCTATTCTACTAATTCTGGGGCCTGGTACGCTGTGGGCCCACCATAAATCATCATTGGATAATGAGTATAGAGTCTCAGCTGCTGGCCCAAGGCCTTGGCTTTCATAACAGTGGCCAGGGGGTCAGCTGGCTGGCTGGCGGGTCAGCTGGCTCGTTGGCAGTGGGGGCTGGGGTGGGGTCTTCCAGAGCTGGCTGTCCCTGCTCCAGCGAAAGCAGCCAGGGGCACTGTGCCCCCAGACCTGTCTTTGTTCTGCCATTTTCTTGACCTTGGACAAGTCACTCTCTGAGTCCCCATCTCCCCTTCCATTTAAAAAAAAAAAAATGGGTCTAATAACACCAATTACAGTGTGTTACGAAGAGGATCAACATAAATGAGACCCTCTCACAGACCCAATGCCTGGTATTTCATTATGTCTCCCATAAATGCACCCTTAATCAGCAATTACTGTATGCCAAGTACAGGCTTCATTCCCCATTGTAGGTGCCCCCTAGTCCTGATAGGCCTGGGTGCTCCCACTGGCTCCCTCAGCCCACTAAGCCTCCGTCTTAGCTCAGCAACTCTGAGCACACAGGCACCACCTTTCATGTGGCTGCTGGCTGGCTGGGGCCTCATCTGACCTAGTTTGCGTGACTTCAAAAACGAAATTTCCCTCAAAACAACATTTTTTACTTTGGGTGGGCTAGCAGAGCTGGCTGGGACAGACAGACAGACAGACCAATGAAGGTGACAGCTGTGGTCTATGGCCTCTTAGATCAGACACACTCCAAAGCTTGACAGGGGACCAAATACCTTCTTGGTGTTCGCCAAAAAGCTTGTCTCTACCTTCCTCCCTCAGGGGCAGCAGGAAAAGTGAGCCGGCCAACATGGGTTTGAATCCTGGCTGTGCCATTTTCTAACTGGGTAGCTTGAGTTGTCCCACTGGTAACAGCCTCAGGAGCCTCATTAGGAAAATAGGACCGGAATAATCTTTCGCTGGCAGGGCTGTTGTTTGTAACTCGTCCTTTGGGTCCCCTCTTCCCAGACTCATTTGTTACCTCCAGACTCCGTCCTTTGGTTTTCACGCCTCCTTTGACCTTAGAACTAACTACTGTCAAGTTTTTTTTACACACACCTCTCCCTCCACAAACTACAGTCACATCATCCTGCCATTTTTAGGGCCCTGTCTGCCAAGAGCTTTCTACATAATTTTTTTTTTAAGATTTTATTTATTTATTTGACAGGGAGGGAGAGATTACAAGTAGGCAGGGAGGCAGGCAGAGAGAGAGAGGGAAGCAGTTTCCCCGCTGAGCAGAGAGCCCGATGTGGGGCTCCATCCCAGGACCCTGAGATCGTGACCTGAGCCAGAGGCAGACGCTTAACCCACTGAGCCACTGAGGTGCCCTCTACATAATACTTTCGATATTCTATTCCAAATATTTTCTAATTTCTGTTAGGAGTTCTTCAACTCATGAATTATTCGGAAGTACATTTTGACATTTTGAAATGCATGGGGTTGTCTTCTCTTTTTATGCTGTCTTTTGATTACTGAGTTCTTTTTTTTTTTTTTTAAAGATTTTATTTATTTATTTGACAGAGAGAGATCACAAGTAGGCAGAGAGGCAGGCAGAGAGAGAGAGAGGAGGAAACAGGCTCCCTGCTGAGCAGAGAGCCCGATGCAGGACTCGATCCCAGGACCCTGAGATCATGACCCGGGCCGAAGGCAGCTGCCTAACCCACTGAGCCACCCAGGCGCCCTGATTATTGAGTTCTTTTTAAGATTTTATTTTTAGGGACATCCGGGTGGCTCAGTCCATTGTCTGCCTTTGGCTCTGGTGATGATCCCAGGGTCCTGGGATGGAGCCCCTCATCAGGCTGCCTGCTCAGCGGGGAGTCTGCCTTTCCCTTTCTCTCTGCCTGCCACTCGCCCTGCTTGTGTTCTCTCTCTCTTTATCACTCTTTCTCAAATAAATAAATAAGATCTTTAAAAAATTTTTTTATTTTTTTAAAGATTTTATTTATTTGGGGTGCCTGGGTGACTCAGAGGGTTAAAGCCTCTACCTTCGGCTCAGGTCATGATGCCAGGGTCCTGGGATTGAGCCCTGCATCGGCCTCTCTGCTCAGTGGGGAGCCTGCTTCCCCCTCTCTCTGCCTGCCTCTCTGCCTACTTGTGATCTTTCTCTCTGCCAAATAAACAAATAAAATCTTAAAAAAAAAAAAGATTTTATTTATTTGTTTATTTATTTGACAGAGAGGAAGAGAGACCACAAGCAGAGGGAGCAGCAGGCCTCAGGCAGAAGGAGAGGGAGAAGCAGGCTCCCTGCTGATCAGGGAGCCCTTTGTGGGACTCAATTCCAGGACCCTGGGATCATGACCTGAAAGCAGCCGCATAATTGACTGAGCCACTCAGGCATCCCCCATAGATTTTATTTTTAAGTAATCTCTGTACCTGACGTGGGGCTCAAACTCATAGCTCTCAAGATTAAGAGTCACATGCTCCTCTCACTGAGCCAGCCAGGCGCCCCTTGATTATTGATTTCTAATTTAATTATATTGCTGTCAGATAATGAGGTCTGCTGGATTATTTTGAATTGGTCGGAACTTGCCTTGTGATCTAATATGTGGTCACTTTGGTAAGTGTGTGCCTGAAAGCAGAAGTGTGTTTGCCAGTTGTTGACTGGAGAAATCCAAGTATTCAATCAAATTAAGCCTGTCAGTTATATTGTTCAAATCTTCTACACACTTACTGATTTTTGTTGTTGTTGTTGTTTATTTGTTTGTTTGCCTGCTTAAACTACCGATTCCAGAGGGAAGTGATTTAAATATTCTTTTATATTGCTGGACTTGTCCGTGTTTCCCATTATTTCTCTTTATGATTTTGAAGTTATGTTATTAGGTGCATATAACTGCAGCATAGTTATACGTTCTTAATAAATTGAGGCAAGCAAGTATCTCATTCTCTCTCTCAGCAAGGTGGGTTTTTTCTTTCATGTTTACCCAACGATGTTACCTTTTGGGTCCCTTGACTTTGGAGAGGAGCAGATTTGTGTCTGCTCCTCCTACCTTACCAGGCCCCAGATTTTGTCACGTTCCATTCTGGATTTGTGATTTTGGGGATTTTCTTTTCTTGCAAGCTTGGCCTTGTATTGAAAATATCATGTGCACGCATGTGCACAGACACAGACACACACGCGTGTGCACACGCCCACACACATGCACACACTTTATCTAGCACTTCTAGTTTGTTTTGTACCAGAAGGGTTTCTCTGGACCTATAGTCAACCTTATTGCCGAAAATAAAAGTCTCTGCTAGCTCTTAACTTGAAATTTTTATTTACTATTTAAATCAGTTCTATGAGGGGTACCTGAGTGGCTCAGTTGGTGAAGTGTTTGCCCTTGGCTCAGGTCATAATCCCAGGGTCCAGGGATCTAGCCTCCAATCAGGCTTCCTGCTCAATGCGGAGCCCATTTCTCCCTCTCCCTCTGCCTCCCGCTCTCCCTGCTTGTGTGATTTCTCTCTCTCTGTCAAATAAATAAATCAAATCTATAAGAAAAATTCTATGCATAAAATCCTATCACCATTTTTTTTGTAATGAGAAAACTGAGGCTCAGTGGTTTTTGGATTGGGTTCAGATCCTAGCTCTGACATTTACCAGCTGGGTGGCCTTGGATATAAATCCGTCATTTCAGAGGACACCGAGCTCAGAGAGTACAGCGGTCGGGCCTGACTGCAAGGTGGCTGTCCAGCTCCGAATGACACGCGGAAAGCCCCCACTATGGCATCGATGCTCGGAAGACATCTGTGACCATTTAACTAGTGATTCCCTGGCTACTTTCCAGTGTCTAGGCCTGGCTGTCCATAGGGCAGGGACAGGTGTCTGGTACTAGGGGCTTGTCCTCTCTTCATTGGGAGATGTGGACAAGGATAGTTCAGCACCTGCTGGAGAGTTCCCTGGTGGACCAGAGAAAACACATATGTGGATATTCTGATTCGGATGCACTCCTGGGTGTGGGCACATGTGTCCCATGGGTTATGGCTCACGAGGGCTTGTCCCTCTCCTTCCCCTGGGCTGTTCTCTGGTAGGTCACACAGACAGGACAATGGGCTTACTTCCCTTAGCTGCCACAAGTTGCCAGTAAGAGGGACAGACAGCTCTCCTTGGTTAGCAAGCAACTTGCCTTTATGTTACATTCACTTTCTGAATAGGGAATAAATACATATGGTTCAAAATCTGAACAGTTTAGAAAGAAATGCATGGAGAAGACTTACTCCCACTTCTGCCTTGCCTACCCTGTTTCGTCACTCCTTATAGGTGACTACTTTTGTTACTTTGCTGACATATATTTATGCATATATATGTTTAAAGATTTTATTTATTTATTTGACAGAGATCACAAACAGACAGAGAGGAAGGCAGAGGGAGTGGGGAAGCAGGCTCCCTGCTGAGCAGAGAGCCCGATGAGGGGCTCAATCCCAGGACCCTGGGATCATGCCCTGAGCTGAAGGCAGAGGCTTTGACCCACTGAGCCACCCAGGCGCCCTTGCTGACATATATTTAAGCAAATACATTTATTCTTATATCCACCTCCCTTTCTTACACAAAAGATAACATAGCATATATGTTATCTTTTTTTTGCTTCCAAATATATCCTGGAGATCTTTCCATATCAATACGGACAGGCTCATTTTTTTTTTCGGCTGCCTATTTTTTCATTGTGGAGATGGACTATAGTTTATTTAACCCTTCATTGTCCAGTATAGTAGCCACATGTGGCTATTTACATTAAACTTATTTTCAATTAAATCAAATTTGAAATTCATTTCCTCGGCGACCCTAGCAACATCTCAAGAGCTCAGTACAGCTACCTGTGGCCAGTGGCTGTCATGTTGCACAGCACAGACAGAATGGAGCATACCCATCGTTGCAGAAAGTTCTAGTGGATTGCTGCTTTCACGGATCCCCCGTAGCGGGACACCTGGCTCATTCCCAGTCTTCAGGTGGTTCAGTGGTGTTCAGTGGTGATGCCAGCCATACCTGGGATGCAGGATTGCTGAGTGAGAGCTACTTTGGAAGTGCTGGGCCTTCAACCTCAGATTTCAAAATCTGGGAGGCTCCTGCAAGAGAGGGGCTATGTGTGTGGGGGGCACATGGGTGGCTCAGTTGGTTAAGCGTCTGCCTTTGGCTCAGTTCATGATCCCAGGCGCCCCCCTTGTGACACTTTCAACTAGGCCTCACCAAACATCAGGAGGCTTTGTAATACCTATAATATAGCAGAGTGAGGGTTTGGAAAAATAGGCATCCATTGTCGGGGGTTGCAAATTTGTGCAAACTTTTTTTTTTTTAAAGATTTTATTTATTTATTTGACAGATGGAGAGATCACAAGTGGGCAAAGAGGCAGGCAGAGGGGGAGGAGGAAGCAGGCCCCCAGCTGAACAGAGAGTCTGATGTGGGGCTCGATCCCAGGACTCTAAGATCATGACCCGAGCCGAAGGCAGAGGCTTAAACCACTGAGCCACCCAGGTGCCCTGTGGTGGAAACTTTTTGAGGGCAATTCCAAATCTACCCAGATTACCAAAAATCTACCCCAAAGTGCATAACCTTTGATGCAGCACTGTCATCTTTATAAATTTGTCCTATGGATACACAAATAAGTACCGACAAGGATATGTATCGAGATATTTCCTGAAGGCACCATTGTCTGTGGCAAGAAAAGACAGACACAACCTGAATACCCACTAGGAGGGGAATAGTGAAATAGATTGTGGCGGAGGACTATGCAGATTTTGTAGAGGCAGATACGTTACTAAGTGAAAATAGCAAGGTGATAAATTGTGGAGCGTATGCTACCATTTGTGTTAAACTCCCCCCTGCCTCTGCTTCTATATGCCTGAAACATCTCTGGAAAGATGCATTAAAACTGTTGTTCTTTTAAACTGAGGACATGGGGGCACCTGGGTGGCTCAGTGGGTTAAAGCCTCTGCCTTCAGCTCAGGTCATGATCCCAGGGTCCTGGGATCGAGCCCCACATCGGGCTCTCTGCTCAGCAGGGAGCCTGCTTCCCCTCTCTCTCTCTGCCTGCCTCTCGGCCTACTTGTGATCTCTGTCTGTCAAATAAATAAATAAAATCTTTTAAAAAATAAATAAATTGAGAACATAAATGTGTTACCTTTAAAAAAAAAATTTTTTTTTAAATTTTAAGAGGTACCCGCTGAGTAATGGTGAGCAGGCAGAGGGAGAGAAATTCCTGGGGAGACCTGATCAGTCACCTGAGCTTTGAGTGTCCCCAGTGACTGCACAGTTCCTCCATATGAGGTGACAAGGGCACGACGTCCAGAAATGTCACCCATGCTGTGACTCCATCTCCATCACCTCCCGAGGCCTCGCCCTGTCTTGGCTGTCATACTTCCTGTGCCCAGCAGGGGGAAGCACAGACCCACCAAAGCATTGGTTCCAAACTTCACCAAGCATCCCTTCTAGGATTTCCTCCTCTGTGGACCCTGATTGGAAAGATATTTCCTGCCAAACCAACCAAATTTATTAGGCAATAACTGATTAAATTCTCTCCGTTTTGGTCCCCCACATTTCTGGTCAGGGTGCACACAACAGAGTGTAGCCTTGGTGAGCTCATCATTTTCCCTGTAAGAGGTTCTACTTAGCCCAGCCTTGTTCCCACCAGGCCTTGGGTGGCGGTGGTTAGCCAGAGCATCCCCAGGGATTGGGGGCTCAGGCTGGCAACTGCTTCATTAGAGGCAGACCCTGCTCGGATCTTCAGCTGTGGGGCCCAACTCCCACCCTTCTCCTACCCATTCAAAGAAGTAGCTCTTTGACGAGAAGACTCATGAACACTGGGCACCTAGGCGGACTGGTGGCAGTCACTTCCCCAGATGTGTCTGGAGTCTGTCCCTTGCTAGGGGTGAGCAATGGGGACTCTTTTCATCTGCCCCAGATTCTCCAGGGGTGAGTGCAGTGCTGGGCATACAGGTGGTGTAAATTAAAAGTTTGTTGTTGCTAAATGGAAAGAGACAACCATCGAGGGGACCAGAGACTAAATTCTTAAAAAAAAAAAAAAAAAAAAAAAGGAGGTCCTAGTTAATCTCAAGGGCAAGAAGCCAATGACAAGATGGGACCATCCTTGTCTGAAGATAGGGGTCGTAGGCACAGCACGGGTCACCTTCTTGGCATGCCCAAGGAAAATCCTGCTTTGTCTTACTTTCTGGGTCCCTGGCTGGACATGAAATCAGAAACCACATCTCTCTTACCCACTAGAGGTGCTGGTGACCTTGGCAGAAGAAGCGCTTAAATCAGGTCGGTCTGGTAGAAGGGGCTGTTTCATCTCAGGGCCTTCCTTAAAATTAGATAAATTTCCTAGCTCCTGCTTAACTCCTGTCAGTGGTTCTGGATGGGTGGGGGGGGGGGGCGAGGGAAGAGGAAGCTCTAAAGGGAAGGGACACTTATGGCCTCTGGCATGGCCTGGAGGAAATCCAGGGCTCCTTTAGTGGGCCCTCCCTCCTTAATGTCTTGGAAGTGCAGGGAGGGGCAACTGGGGATAATGGGGAACACAAGGAGCAACTGAGAGAGAAGGACCTCGAATACAGCTTGGAGATTATGTCTAAGACCTGGGGTTCTACAGCCCCCCAGTACTCCCTCACCTTTCTGGTCCACCCTGGAGGAGAGAGGCAGTGGGGGCTAGGACAGCAGTCCCAAGGCAGTGTGGATTTTGAAGGTAGGCAGAGAGAGTCCTCCTCTCTTAGTAGTTGTGTGCCTTTGGGCAAGTCACTTAACCACAACAAGCCTCAGTCTTCCCATCTCTAAATGAAGATATCAACACCTACCTTCCCTGGTCATTGTCGGGATGAATGAAAGGAGACGTCTGGAAGCATTTCTGTAATTGCTAGAATTCAGGGATTATTATTCTCCAAGGTGAGAGGCCACCTTAGGTCCCTGGAGGTGACAGCGTCAGGAGATTTTTTTTTTTTTTCCTCCTCTGCGGTGCCTGCTCCTTTCTCAGCCTGGATGCTGGCTTTAATCCTCTGTTCCCCAGCCCCCGCGCTTCTCCTTGAGACTGCCCTGGTGGTCTCCAGATTCTCTCGCACCTTGCCTTTTTCCATAGGCGCCCCCATTCTACGATCCTGGGGGTGTGGGCATGCGCGCAGAGTTGGTCCAGGGTGAGACAGGTTGTGGGGGTCTCCGCTGGCCTGAATCCGCGACCCCGCCCTGCTTTGGGGTTCTCATTTGCAGATGGTTCCCTCCGGTCCTCAGCTCCTCTCCGGACTAAACAGAGGACAGAAACAAGGGGTGGGGGGCCCGAAAGGGGGTTCCCACCTTCTCAGTCGGGAACCGAGAGGGGGACCCATCCCTTGCGCCCCAACGCCGCATCATCATGGGTCTCCAAGCCGCGCTCGCAGCTGCTGGCAATCCTCGACCAGGAGGTCTGCCCCGCCTGACCCCCAGACCGTGACCCCCACCTCCTCCCCTCACCCAGACCCCGCAGATCCCCGGCTCCGAGCGAGCGGGAGCATGCGGTTCTAGGACCCGGAGGCGCCGCCGCGCGCGCCGCCGCCTCTGCCTGGCCTCGGCCGCCTCCCGCTCCGGCAGGTGAAGCGGCGCCCGCCGCCCCCTCTGCGGCAGGTGAAGCGGGTCGGCCGCCCCCTCCCCGCCGCGCCATGGCTGCGGCGGACCCCCGGCCCGCGCCCCGCGCCCGCCCCCTCCCTGCAGCCCGCCCCCCGGGGGCCGGGTGCGTAGCGGCGGCGGCGGCGAAATGCGGTTTGCGCGCTCGGGGAGCGACAGCAGAAGTTAGAAAATCGCCGAGGGGGGAGCCCGCGCCGCAGCTTCCTGCCCCCGGCCCAGCCCTCTGGCCCCGGCGGCCTGCAGCCTGACTTCCTCCCCCCACCCCGCAGCTCGCCGCCCGGCTCCTCGGACGGGGCCGCCCCGATGGGACGCCGCGCCCCGGCCCTTGCGCGCCGCTGAGCTGAGCGCCGCCGAGACGAGCCCGCGCCGCAGCCGCCCGCCGCTGCCCTGCTCACCCCCCCTTCACCCCTAGGCCCTCAGCCGCGTCCCCGGTCCCCCGGAAAGCTGGATTTCCGAGGCTGGAGGCGCCTGGCCGACTGGGTGGGGACCACCATGGGCAACGCGGCAGGCAGCGCGGAGCAGCCAGCGGGCCCCGCCGCGCCGTCCCCCAAGCAGCCCGCGGCGCCCAAGCAGCCGATGCCCGCGGCGCCAGAGCTGGAGGAGAGGTTTAACCGGGTTCTGGTGAGTGTGACCCGCCGCGCGCTGGGCGCGGGCGGGGGGCGGCGGGAGCTCGGCACGCGTCCCCGCCGCCCGGGGCTCAGGTACCGCTTGGAGATCCCTGGCCCAGTGGCTGCCCCTACAGGGGGTGGGAGTGACCGTGGGTGCTTTCAGAGTGACTTAGCACTCTCCCCCCCCAAAACTTTCTTCTGCAGTCGCCCAGTCTGCCTCCCCAAGACACCCCCTTCCCTGGCGCTCCTGGGTCTAAAGGTCTAAACAAAAATGTCCTGCGAGGAAGTTGGGAGCCTAGCACGCAAGGGGGTCCCCGGGGGATCCCCTTCCGCACTGCACGCATGCCGGGCCACCGGGCGCAGGTCTGGAGCATCTGCTGGTGTCTCAGGGCTAAAGATGAACGGGTCACATCTTAACGTGCTGGGAGCTGGAGACCGAGTTCAGGTGTTCGGTCCTGATTCGTTCGTGCCTGGGCAGCTGGGAGCTGGGTCCTCAGATCATGCAGAGGGAGCGTCTGTGTTTCTCACCCTCGACCTGTGCAGGAGAGATTGCCTGTGGGTCCTTATCTTGGGCATTTCCTCCAGCCCACTGAAGGGATTAAGGTCAGGAGGGGTGGGGTCAGGATGGGTTGACCACTCTGGTTTGGGGTGGTTCAGAATTCTGGAAACCCCTGTCGACTCACCTTACCCACTATCGCCTGCTGGAGGAATTGGGGGGCTCGGAGACTAAGCCCCTGGGGAGAGAGCCATCAGCTGGGGCTGAGCCTGGAAGCAGTCAGGATGTGTTTGGGGAGGGGCTTCAGAGCAAAATCAGGGCTCCCTAAGACCTGGTGGGAGGCAGAAGTAGGGAGGGGGAAGGGCCACTCATTCTCACTTCCCTCTCCCTACCTCAGCCCTGGCCCAGGCTCCCTTCTCTAACTAATTGCCTGGTGGCCTGTCTGCTGTCAGCTCCCTTGCTGGACTCTGGGTGACAGGCGAATGAGGCCGTGCTTTTTCCCAGGGGCACTTCGCAGCCTAAGCAGGCTGGCATTGCAGGTCTGAGCGTGGGAGCCCAAGGGAGACTTAGGCAGTAGAGCAAAGCTGGTGTGTGGCAGTGCTCAGTCCTTTGTCCCTTCCACCTCCTTGACATCATTTCCCCTCCCTTGGCCCGTCACTGGGCAGTACTTGCCAGATTCTCCGCGTGGCCCCTCATCAGAGTTTCTAGAAATCTTGGCCGCCCCCCTCACAGAAGGAAGGCTAGGAGGAGCTATCGCATAGAGTGGGATCTGGTCCATCCTTGTGAAGGCACCTTGCTTGCTTGGGGAGAGGGAGGGACCCGGAGGGACACCTCACACCGGGTCAGGCCCTGATTACTCCATCTCTCCACCTGTTTTCCTTTCCCCAAACCCATGGCCTGGCAAAGCTGAGCTGAGCTGAGCAGATGGGGGAGGGGGGAGAATGAGGAGAGACAGTCTCTGGGGGACCATCTGGGGAGCCTGAGTTGGTGGTGGATCCCTGGACCCCTGCCAGCCTGACGTGGTGGGGGGGTATAGGTCTGTCCTTCCCCCTTAAGTGTGTGTCTGTGGACAGGAGTGGGCCAGGCTGTCAGAGTGAGGTTCCGGCCCCTGTCCACTCTCTGTTGGGTACACATTAGTGGGCAGGAGCGGTGTGAATAATTCAGACCAGTGGGAAATCCAAAAGTCAAATGGTGAGTTTCTGATGCATGTGTAGTTCTTGATTGCCCTGCTCGGTGTTTTGGCCTTAGCTCTGATTGACTGAGTCTGAGGCTGACCGCCTTTGGGAGTCCCTGAGTACCAGGGCGTGGAGGGCGGAGGCCCAGGGCCCGGTCTGAGAGGGTGTCTTGGTGGAGAAAGCAGCGGTGGCTGGGTAGAAATCTAGGGCAGCAGCACCCATTGGGGCTCAGCTTTCCACCCCAGCCCGCAGGAACCCCAGTGTGTTTACACTTGGCCTTCTTTCTGGGGAGGGATCAGTCTGTCCCTTGTCTTGTGTGAGCAGAACACACCCCACCCAAGGTCGCTTGGCTAAGAACCTGGCTCCCCTCACTCCCCACCGACAGGGGCATGAGCCCCGCCCTGGGCTGACGGCCTTGGCCCCTGCCTGCAGCTGCCTGGGCTAAATATTTGGCTGAAACCACGAGCCTGGCAAGCAGTATTGCAGGGCGCGTTTCCATCAGAGCTCTGCCTCCATGGCCAGAGAGGAGTCCTGTCCTTACTGACTGTCTGAGAGGAGGAGAGCCTCAGACAGCTGAGTGATGGGCCCACTGCTCGCCAGGAATCCCCGAGTCTTGACAGCAAAAGCATAGCCCCTTTGCATATTGTCACATGCCCCCAGGGGAGCTCTTCCTTTAGCTTAATGGCAGCCCATTGGTCCCTGGTGGGGAGTAGGATCCTGAGACCCCAAACCATGCCTTGGCTCCTGGCTATGGGTGAAGGGTGCTCCCACCAAGGCCTACGCCAGACAGGAGATGGAGCTCTCTCTCCCTTTCCCTGCCGTGGCCTTTCTCCCATGCAGAGGGGCGGGCTAATTTTCTAAGGAGGCTGTGAGAGAGAGGGGTACCCCTGCTTAAAAAGGGGGTGGGGAGGAAGAGCAGGTTGAGCCAGGGTTTTCCGGCTGCTGCCTTAGCAACAGTGGAGGAGCGATGGCTGCCCAGAGACATGGGCCTGCTGTAATGGTGGGAAAACCAGCCCGCCAGACGCCAGGCTCTCGCCTCTCCTACACTGTACCCAAGGCTCGTGTCTTCCTTGCACACCTTCCCCTGTAAGGGTCGGGGTTTGGGATGACAAGGCACTCTTTCCAGGCCTTCCAGAAGTTCATGCTTCTGGCCAGGCATAGGATACCCCTGATCTGTCTGGTCAGGAAGGAGCCTGTGACCTTGGGGCCAAGGGACCAAGGGAAGGTGCCCCGGATGTTGGGCTGGAGGTCAAGGGTGATGCTGACCGACATGGAGGCCGAACCATTCAGAGATGAGTTTTCCTGCTGGGGCTTAGCCCCCTGACATGCCCTTAGCATGTGTCCAGGGGTATAGACATTGGGGGAGGCTGTGTGGGGAGGTCAGGATGGCCCCACGCACGGTGTGGATCCTGAAGGTCCTGCTTTCAGCGGGACCCTTTCCCTGAACTCCCTGGCCTACACTGTGTTGGCCAGTGCACTCCTCTGGCATGAGGCAGATGAAGTTTGGGGACATGTAGCTGTAGATAGGGGTGATCAGGCCCTGGACCTCTCTTCTCTGGGGTGCCTTACACGGAGAACCCCAGTGGGGCTGTGGGCAAGTGGGCACATGCTGGGCTGGGCAGGTGCTGGTGGGTGACATTCTTAGCGGGCCTGGCTGGCACACACTGACCCTGGAAACCCAGGGATGTGGTAGGCATGATTCATGGGGACATCTGGGTCCAGTTGGCAAAGAGCTGGGTGAGACGGGCAGGAGCAGGTGGAGCTGTTCTGGGGGCTACCTCTGCATTTTTCCCAGGCGCATGGGGCCCACGAAGGTGGCTCAGGCCTCCTTGCCCCTGAGAAGGCCAAAGGTCACTCGAGGGAAAGGCAGAGTAACTTCCTGAGCTTTGAGTTATTACGCTGGGGGGTTGGGTTTTCTCTTTGCCACTTACTACCTGGGTGACCTTGAGCAAGTTACTTGACCTCTATGAGCTTCAGTTATCCCCATGGGTAGAAAGAGGCTGGCCTCTGCGGACCGACCATTGAACGATTAAGTGGAGTTTGCCAGACACAGAGCAGGTGCTCCAGAAACTCTCCCTGACGCTGAGGAAGGGGATGACATGGGAGAGGGTAGGACCCTAGGGTCCTACCCTCTCCAAACTGGAGGCCTTCTAGACCCTTCTAGACTGTGCCTTGCTCCGCTTCCCACCTCCATGACCGACATCCACCAAGGCTGCCAACTTCAGCCATCACAGGCCAGGCTGCCCTCGCTGCCATCATGCAGGTCCGCAACACTGGGGCCTAGACCGAAAACTGCCTGGCGGCCGGAAACCACGAGAGGGAGGGCCCACCTCTCCTGAAGGGTGGGGCAGTGGTGGTGCTAACGGTAGCTGTGTGCACATGGGGAGGGGGTGGGGAGGCCTCCACTTCCCTCTGAGAGACGGTGTGCTTGGGTTGGGGGGGGTTCCCCAGTGAGTAAGAGCTCAGTGTGGGCAACAACAGGAAGCATAGGGTGCTGGGTGGCAGGAAGTGGGGCTGGCTGTTCTTGGTTCCTCAGACGGGGGGGACCGGGGCCAGGCTGTCTGCAGGAGACCCTGGGGGCTTGGGACTCAACATTTCTTGCTGCCCTCAGTGAGAAGGGAACCGAGTGTTCTTGAACCAGCTTGCCAATCAGTTCAGCTTGGGCAAGCGACTTCATCGCTCGGTGCCTCAGTTTCCCCTTTGTGAAATGGGGATCATCGCTCTGTGCCTCAGTTTTCCCTTTGTGGAATGGGGATCATCAGAGTATTTGCTGTGTAAGCTTCTTTTGGAGGTTTAAGTGATAGGTAGATAGAAAGCACTTGGAATGGCCCTTAACCCAGCATGGACATTTGGGGAATATTTACTGTCGTTGCTCTAATTCTCCCCCCAGGGCCTGGATCGTCTGGGCAGTGCCTGTCATCCTGGCTCCCATCTAACTTGCCCTTGTCCCCGCCATGGGGACCCTTCAACCCTGATGGGAGAAGCTGTGAACATTTTGGGGTTCTCAGAACCTAATCCTGGGGCCAGTCGGCCCAGAGCTCTCTTCTAAGTCTGGGATTGCCTCTAACTGCCCCAGAAAATCTATATACTGGAATTTAAAAACTTGGACAAAATGGATTGGTTTTGGAGATGCACTGAGAACTCTAAAAACCAAGATCGAGGCCATGGAGAGGAGGGCCGAGGGGAGATGCATGGGGAAATGGGGGCTGGGGGGGGCACTTCCTGGCTTCTGGGCCCATCAGGTTATGGAGGCCCTGGAGGGCTGGTCTGAGACTGGGCCTAGTTGCCAAGTTGAAGGGCATTCTGGGACTCAAAGGGCCAGACGTCATGAGGAGAGGGTGGGCAGGTAGGCCGGGGCAGAGTCTGAGCCCAAGCTGAAAGTGAAACCGGAGGGTGTGGCTGTGTCCCGAGGCAGACAGAGCCGCTCAGTCTCCAGGGAGACCCCTCCAGATGTCAGCACTTGGCGGGGGACAGTGGGTCGAGGCAGAGCTTGCCAGGGGCTGGTCTTGGAGTAGCGAGGCTGGAGGCCCCTCTTGGCCCTCAGGACGGAGGGGCAGGGAGGCAGGACGGGCCCCACACATTCTAACAGAAAGTTTGGGGAATCAGCTCCTTTTCCTGTCCACGCCCTCAGAGATGGTCATTTCTCCCTCTTCCTCTGACCCAAAGCCTCAAGGGCAGCAGGGAAAGGGGGGCTGAAGGGTCAGTTCAAGCCAAGCCTCGGAGGCAGGTCTGTTGGGTCTGGACGTGTGCACAGACTTCTGCTCGTCCTACCGGCCCTCCCTCAGGGTTTTCAGTGCCCCCCCCACCCCCCAGTCTGGGAGACGCCTCTTTCACAGTGTGCTCACTGGAAAGTATCATTACATCAAAACACAGCTTCTCCCTGAGTATTTCCAGGAGCTCTGGGCGCCGTGAGGCAGAAGGGAAGTGTGCCTATTTTACGGAGGGGAAAGCTGAGGCTCAAGGAGACAGAGAAGTCGGCAGGCTAGGTGGGCCCAGAAGCTGGATCTTCTGAATCTGGCCCAGGTTCTTCCTCCACCCCCTGTCCCCTCACAGGAGGCAAGTGTCCGCCCACCACACCTGGCCTTCCCTGTCCTTTCCTGTCCCATGTGAGCGCGTCAGCCAACCCTTGGCTTCTCTCCCAGCCCCCCACCCCATGGACTGCCTCCTTGCCGAGGGCCCTGAGTCTGGGGTCTAGGGCCTGATTTTCTAGGAGGGTTTCGCTCCTCCCTGAGCGAGTGGCACCCTCTGGTTCCTGTTATGCTCCTCAGGGTCCCTGTCTCCTCGGTGGGCCCAGTGAGGAACAGCTGCTCATTAGCTCTCCACGCTGTCATGGCTATTTCTGATTTCCGAGCCTAAATTTAGCCCGTCTGGCAGGCGGGCAAGTAACCTCGGGGGCTTGAGCATGCCCAGGTGGGGAAGGGGCAAAGGAGTGGCCTGCCCGCCACCGTGGTCAGAGACAGGTGGACCCTGCCGCAGAGGCCTCCCCCTCCCCAGGAATAACCCCGGGAAGAGACCCCAGGGAAGAGGGCCAGGGCACTGGTTCATAGTTAGCTCTGAGCTCAAAGCTGGCCTGGCTGCCCGCTTCCTGGCTTTGTAACCTTGGGCAGGTCATTAAACTAATCTGTCCTTGTACTTGTAAGATGGGACCGATGGTGCCGATGGTGGCGAGGGTGTCCCCTGCGTGGGGGTTGGGGCTCAGAGCAGTGCCAGGCATGATAAGCGTCCAGGCAGAGCTGGCTACCACATTTATTAGGGACATTATTAGCATTAGTTGTGGCCTCTAGAAGGGCCACTGGGGCCATTCCAGGAACCAGACAGATCCCTGGGGTGGGTGATGGCTTGGAAAGACCCCTGTTGGGAAGCAGCTGTCCCTGTAAGGCTCTGTTGCTGGAGCCTATTCACCCCTCTCGCTCCTGCTCACCCCCCTTCCCTGCCACCCCCCTCTCCGAGTCGGCCACCGTTCCATTTTCCCTGACACTGGTGGCCCCCTGGCTGCCTCCTTCCCCCTAAGCCTTGCCCTGCTCTGCCCTGCCCCACTGTGGATCTCCGTGGGGTGGGGATGGATCAGGAGAGACCAAGGAGAGAGAGAGACGGGGATGGAGAGTGGTCCTGGGAGGCCTTCCCCCGGCTCCAAGGGCCCTTCGTGGGCAGTCGGTGCTGTGGTGGCAGGAGCTGTTCTGGCCACTGGCGCCTTGGGGGAGGGCAGCAGATGAGGCAGCAGCGGTTTCCCTCATCCAGGGGCTCACTTTCGCAATGGGGAGAAGAATGACGTATCCCCATCCCCAGCTGGCCCGGGGGGCCCGGTGGGTAGGCAGTTTCACCTCTCAAGTGGGGCCCCGGCCGGAAAGCTTGGGCAATGAGGGCTGAGGGCACCCAGCTTCCTGTTGTCTGGGACTGACCCAAGGCAGTGATTGTTTTGGGGGGGTGAGGTCTGGCCAGAGCGCCAGAACTGGGCCCGGCACCCCAGAGAGGAAGCTGGCTGCGGAGCCTCGGGTGGGTGTGGCCCCCTCTGTGCTCCAGCTGGGCCTCCTCTCAGGCCCACGTGACTGAGGATGCGTCCTGAGCCACCAGAGCTGGTGACAGGGGCCTCTTGACTCTGGGCTGGGGATTCCTGGGGACTCCCACAGCCCCAGTGGGACAGAACTCCTTGAGGGCAAGAACTGTCTCTTAGGGCCTGACTCACAGGAGACTGTCTTTTAGCCTGGGGATTATGGATTTGGGGTCGACTGGGGACATCTTCTGTGTCTATTAGGAAGACACACCAAGTTCAAGGGGGCCAGGGACCCCCCTGGAGCTGGTGGCAGGGGACAGGACCCTGTGTCTGCCCTAGGAAGGAGAAGCTGGCCAGGCACGTCTGTGGCTGGGGGAGGAGGACCAGGCAGAGCAAGGCTGACCTTTCATAGCTCCTGAGGGGAGTCCCAGCCTGGGCCACCAGCCCCACGGACCCAGCGTGTCGGCTGCTGGCCCCAGTTCCTGTGGCGGGGTGACCTTCCCCAGGAATCCCCCTGCCCGTGCAGCTGTGATGGGCCTGCTTGGAATTCCCTGCCTGTCTGACTAGCTCCCTTGGTTCGTGTCAGTCTCCTCCTTCCAGAAGTGATGAGGACGGAGCGGGCTGGAGAGGGTTGAGCAGGAGACGTCCGATGCCATCCTGGCCAGAGATTTCCCGGTGTGTGTGAGACACTGGTGCCCTGGGCCGGAACCGCACGCAGTCCCCATGGTTTCTGGTGGCACGCAGGAGTGGGCCACAGCTCCTGTGGCTGGAGACGGAGCCTGCCCAAGTGGGAGAAGAGATGGTACCCCCTTATGGCATATGGGGAAGTGAGTCCAGGGCTGCTGGAGGTCCCAGAAGTTAGGCTGAGAACCCATGCGCCGAGTGTCATGGCAGATGCTCCGGGGAGGTGGGGTATGGCTGACAGAGCCCAGGCTCTGGGGTCAGGCAGACTCAGGGCCAAATCCCAGTGTCACTTTCTAGCTTTGGGCCAAGGGGAAGGTGCTCTGCCTTTGGGCTTCGGTTTTCTCATTGACTAATGCTGCTTATATCCCAGGGAGAGAGGGTGACGGGGATTCACGTGGATGACAGATGTCCTAGGGACCTGACCCCTCATGGCTCCTCTGAAAATGCCCATACCTTGTCCCTCCCACTGGGGGCCCAGGCTCAAGGTCATTCCCTTGTCTCTTCCCCCACCCCAGAACTGCATGAACTTGCCGCCGGACAAGGTGCAGCTGCTGAGCCAGTATGACAACGAGAAGAAGTGGGAGCTTATCTGTGACCAGGTGGGTCCCAGGCCCCTTCTGGCAGCGGGGTACATTGCCCTGGCCAGGCTGGGGCTGGCAGGAGAGGGGGACACTGCCACATTGCCCATGGGGCCAAGACCCTGCCCAGAGGCCTGCGTAGTGTCTGCAGAGTGTGCTGAGGGTGTCTTCAAGACTCTGGGGTCTCCTTCCCTCGGACATGCGTCTCCCCAGGGACCTTATGAGTCCCTAGCAGGGCTGGGTCCGCCCTCTGAAGGGCTGGCAGGGGTAGTGCGGGCCGCCGGTCCGTCCAGTCCGGTCATGTCACCGTCCTCCTTGCGGAGCTTCTTGGAGCAGCCTCTGTTGACCCTCCAGCTCAGGGCTGGGGAGGAGAGGGGGCAACCCCAGGGCTGGGCCTCTTTGACCTCATGGGAGGTGAGGAGGAAGGGGCAGGATCCCTGTCCCTCCTTTCCTGGGGGCCAGAGGAGCTACTGTCAACCAAGCAACAACCCAAAGGTAGCCGTTCCCAAGTGGCAGAGTGAGAATGAGACGCTGCGTCTCCTGGTGCTCGGGCAGGCACCTGGCTTTGCCACCTCCGTGGCTCCCTGGCTGCCCTTGCCTCTCTGGCTTCTAGGGCTGCTGTCCGTGGTAGCAGGGAAGGCCCCTCTCCCTTGGCTGGGCCAGGGTGGGGCCTGGCTGCTGCAGTCCTTCCTGGAGGGAGGGAGGCAGGGGGTGGGGAGCTGGGGAGCAAGGAGCCTCCCCTGGGAGCGAGGGCTGGGCCTTCGGCTCCTGCTAATGGACCGGAATGGGATGAGCGGGCCATGATGGAGTCTGGGGGGTAAGGGCTGGGCCACGGAGGGAGGGCAGGGAGCTGCTTCAGAGGGGGCTGTGTTTGGGGTCCCTGTCACTTGGCCTGGCATCTCAGGCTGGGGACTCAGAGGCCTGGGAGAAGTGGGAGGCTGAGGGGGGCGGCTGGGTGTTGTCTGGGGGGTCTGGGTGGGGAAGGATGGGGGCTCCTCCGCTGGGGGGCCCTGTGCTGTGGCCCCTGCTTCTTTGTGTGAGTGGCTCTTAGAACCCTGGGTGGGGCAGGGAAGTTAGGAGCTGCTTTTTTTGAGCATAGAAGGTGGGCACACACAGGTTCCCGCCAGCACAGGTGAATGGGACAGCTGGGAAGGGGCCCTTAGTGTGTTCTAGGGACACCTCCAAACCCACCCCGCCCCCAGGACTGCACTAGGGCTGCGGCTTGTGAGGCCATTGTGGGGAGCAAACGTTCAGAACTGGGGTCTTCTAACGTGCCCTGGTGGGTGGTTTAGTTAGACCTTTGTTATTTCAGAGCCTGGAGAGCCTGGGGCCTGGGGTCAGAGCTGAGGATGGGATTCTGGGGCAAGGGCTGGGGTAGCTGTGGCTGGTTTCCTGTTCACCCCACTCCATCTCCCCAGGAGCGGTTTCAAGTCAAGAACCCTCCCACCGCCTATATCCAGAAGCTGAAGAGCTACCTGGAAACTGGTGGGGTCGGCCGCAAGGTAGCGACGGACTGGATGTCTAACCTGGGGGTATATGTCTCCCCCTTTTTCTCTGTCCCTTTTCCCTTGCACCTGCCAAGCTCTGGGCAGCTGGAGTAACTGTGTGAATCAGCTTTTTGGTGGACTTTGTGGGTATGTGTGTGAGTGTGGGTGTTTATTTTTAGGGGCTGGAGGGGGCCCGGGGCAGTCTGCTCGGCCCAGCTGCGGATGCTTACGTGGATCCACTCGTGTGTGCGCTCCAGTGTGTGTGTGTACCATGTGGCCGTGCGTGGGTGTGTGTGTACTATGTGCCTGCTTTTGTGTCCACATATGGTTGTGAGTGTGTACCCTTGGGTCCGTATATAGAGGTGTGTGCACCCCATGTGTCCATGTGTGGATGCACTGGTGTCATATCTGTACCCACGGTGCTTGGGTATGGATGTGCGTGTGTGCGCGTGTGCCGCGTGTCTGTGTGTGTGTAGGTCTGTGTGTGCACCGTGTTCATCCGTGTACGGGGCCATGTGTAACCTGAGATGCTTGATCTGCCAGGCAGGTGTGTGGAGGTGGTGGGGGAGGCTGAGCGTGAAAGGCCAGTCGTGGGGGGCGGGCAGGGGCTGCTGGCTGCTGCCTCCGCGCTCAGCGGGCCTGTGGGAGGCCCTGGGCTTCACCCACCAGACTCTCTTGTTCTTGGTCCCCAGTTTAAGAGGCGAGTTCAGGAGTCCACACAGGTTCTGCGGGAGCTGGAGATCTCCCTGAGGACAAACCATATTGGGTATGCAAGGGCTCAGGTTTCCCTCTTTGGGGCTTGGGACAGCGCTGCCCCCAGGCGGGCTCCTGGGGCTTCCCGTTGCTGCTCCCCTTACTACCGGGGATGGGCCCTGGCGGCGCCTGTTCCATGCCCAGCCTGGGCAGGACCTCTCTCCTGGCTAGAGCTCAGGGAGCCCTGTGCCCTGCAGGTGGGTGGAGGAGTTCCTCAACGAGGAGAACCGCGGCCTGGATGTGCTCCTCGAGTACCTGGCCTTTGCCCAGTGCTCCGTCACGTAAGCCCCCTGCACCTGCCCTCACATGACTCCTCAGAGCCCGGGTCTGTGCTTTCCTGTCCCTTGTCCATGCTTCTGGCCGCGTCCAAGCAGTGCCGCACTGGAGCTCACGCGCACCACACCCCTATGGCGGGTGATGCCACTTCCTCAGGGCCCGCGTGGATAGGGAGGGACATGGCCTGGGGTGGCCAGCTGGGACCTAGGACTTCCTCGACCCCCTCCTCTGCCCAGCAGAGTGCCGAGAACAGCCCCTGATCTCCCTTGCATGTCCGTCCATCTCTCCCCTCAGCATCCCTCGCCCTGCTCTCAAGGGCCACTGAGCCGCGGGCCACCCAACCCCATCCAACCCCTGCAGGTATGACATGGAGAGCGCAGACAATGGGGTCCCCGCCTCGGAGAGGAGCAAGCCCCTGGAGCAGTCTGTGGAAGATCTCAGCAAGGGGCCGCCCTCGGCCTTGCCTCCCCAGTCCAAGAGCCGCCACCTGACCATCAAGTATGTGGGGCCCCTTGCAGGATGGTGGGGGGAAGAGAGGCTTCACCCCTAGACTGCTGCACCCTGCCAGTCCCACCCCAGGCCCTTGGGGGTGGTGGGAGCAGCAGCCTGGCATTGGGGGTCCCAGTAAGGGCCTCAAGTAGGGCTTGAGAGATGGGCGTGTTATGAAGCCTTCCAGGGGTGGGCACCTAGAAACTGGAATCTGGGTGGGTCTGGGATAAGGAAGGTGTTTCTGGGTTGGTGAGACCTGCCTTGTACCCTTCTAACCCCCTCTTCTTTCCTGTGCGGCCTCCAGGTGTCCCCCCTCTCCCCGGTACGTAGCCACCTGGGGGCAGGTGCATGCCTGGTTGGCTCCCTGGGTGGGGGTGGGGTAGGGTGTTCAGCTGACACCCCTAGGTTCACCTGTTCTGGCTAGCCTCCCCACCCTAATGCAGGACATCCTGCTGGGAGGCAGGGAGAGGGAAGGAGACAGCAGGAGCCTCATGTGGACCCCCAGTTTCTATCCTTCCAACATTGGTCTATGGGCCCAATTTCACATTAAGCCCCAAACCCTCACAATATGTTTCTTTGTTTGCTCATTCATTCATTCATTCAACAAATATTTTTTAGCCTTTGCTATGTATTAGGCATGGTGTCAGGTGCTCAGGAAACAGATCACCCTGCCCTTGGGAGCCCTTGGTCTAGAAGGGGACAGTATTTGACAGGCTCTCATGGAGGTGTGAGCAGGAGTTCTGAGAGGGGAGGTGGCTACTGGGCGAGATAGCTCTGGAATAATGTCTCTCAGATGGATACGGGCTCTACGGGCAGTGGTGGGGACAGGGAGGGGCATTCCAGGTGGAAGGAACAGCCTAAGCAAAGACTCAGGCCTATCTGAGTAATGACAGAAGGACAATGTGGCAGTTGGAGGGAGGAGGTGGGGCTTCCTGGTGTTGTTGGAAATGTGATAGAATTGTCAAGACGCACTGATGTGGATGTCATGATTGGCAGTTCTGCAACAATGAAAAAGAATCACCTATTTCTTAGTAAAGAATAATCGAGGACACTCATAGCATTTACTATGTATCAGGCACTGTTCCAGGCTTATTTCATAGTCCCCAAAACCCTATCAGGAAGGTACTATTATTACCATTCCTATTTTACAAATGAGGAAACGGAGGCACAGGGTGATCAAGTAAACTCACCAAGTATAAGTGGAGACCTGTGATTGGAACCCAGACCATCTGAATTCAGAGTTGGCCTTTCGAGATGGCACAGAAGCCCAGGACGCTGGGAGCGCCACCTTGTGGAGAGCATTTCCATGGTCGTTTCCAAGCGTTGGCTGTCTTCTCTCTCTAGGCTGTCTACCCCCACAGCACAGCAACACTTTTTGTACTTTCTTTCTTTCTTTTTTTTTTTTTTTAAGATTTTATCTATTTATTTGACAGACAGAGATCACAAGTAGGCAGAGAGGGGGGAAGCAGGCTCCCCGCTGAGCAGAGAGCCCGATGTGGGACTCAATCCTAGGACCCTGGGATCATGACCTGAGCCAAAGGCAGAGGCTTAACCTATTGAGCCACCCAGGCACCCCATAACAACCCTTATTGATGCCAAGTTGCTGTTAAGGGTCTTTGCCTTCCTCACTCCCTCTGCCCCCCTTGCAGCATGCCAGGCCCGAGTCCTAGGGACCAAGGGAACCTTCCTGCCCTCCAGTGGCCTGTTTGGTTGGGTGGATGGGAATCAGTTGCCTAATGTTCCAGATGTGCTTGGGGTGGGCGGGTAGTTGTGGGAAGCCTGGTGTAGGACTCTGACCCCTGCTGCCTCCCCCCTACCCGACCCAGGCTGACCCCTGCCCACAGCAGGAAGGCCCTGCGGAATTCTCGCATCGTCAGTCAGAAGGATGACGTCCACGTGTGTATCATGTGTTTGCGTGCCATCATGAACTACCAGGTTGGTCAGAGGGCGTGAGGCACCAGGGTACCTGGGAGTTGGGTCTGTCCTCGCCTGGGGCTGCCTCAGCCGCCGAGGTTCAGGGACTCACTGTCCCGCCCCCCGACCCTGTTCCCCACTGGAGAGCCCTGGGGATGGGGGCTGTTGAGCTTCTTGAGGCTTGAGGGGAAGCCCAGATTTCTGTCCCCTCCTGGCCGGGCCCTCTGGACTGCACTGGACATGACTGGGGTCATGGACATGCCTCCGGCAGGGACCTAGTCACAGCCACCAGAGAAGGCTGAGCACAGCGAACTCAGGGACAGCCGCTCTGGGTGATTTTGTCTGGAGGAGTGATTGGTGCGGCCTGCCCTCCTTTACTTAGCAGGCCTTTGAGGACTCCCTGTTTCTGGGGTGCTGAATCCTGACACTGGCTTTTGAACAAAGTTATTTCAAAAGAGGGACCAGGCTTTGGCAGCCACAGAAAAGGCTATAAAGAACTTCCCAGGCCGGAAGGCAGTGAGACCAGAAGGCAGGAACCCTGCCAGTGCCTGAGGCTCTGGATGCGACAGTGCTGGCAGTCCTGGGGGTCTGCCTGGAGGAGCTGACCTTTCCTCTCTCCACAGTCTGGCTTCAGCCTCGTCATGACCCACCCGGCCTGTGTCAATGAGATTGCTCTGAGCCTCAACAACAAGAACCCCAGGTGAGGCCTGGGCCCCTCACCTTTCTCCACATCTAGAGTCTCCTGCCACTTGACCCCTTGCTTACTCTGCTCCCCAGTTCTCAGAACTACTGGCCAGGCTCATTCCAGCCCTACTTCCCATCAGCTGCCCTCACTGTCCTCCCCCAGTCTGGCCCACCCCCTCCCCTTACTGTGGGGCCCACTTTCAAGGGATAAACTGGCCCCCTTGTCCCCAGGACCAAGGCTCTGGTGTTGGAGCTGCTGGCGGCCGTGTGCCTGGTGCGAGGAGGGCATGACATCATCCTGGCGGCCTTTGACAACTTCAAGGAGGTACTGAGGCCCCCTGCCCCCAAAGGGTGCTTGCTCTCTGGGGCCCCTTGGAGGGTGGCTGGCAGTTGTGGCCTCTGCTGGGGGCAGCCGAGAGGGCTCGGTGGGCATTTGGGGAGCGCAGGGTGGGGATAAGCTGGAAGGGGGAAGCTTTCAAGGGCAGGTACCAGGTCACGTAGGGGCACTGCCTGGGGCGACAGGGACAACTATGGGGATCTGCTGAACCTCTGACTCTCAGCCTGGCCGGATCCAGACTGGACTTGGCCCATGCATCTCAGAGTTCCTTGAATACACCTCTGCGGACTCTGGTTAAGTAGATGCACGAGAATATGATGCATAAGGTGGGATTTGGTCATTCATGTCCTTAATAATATTTGTTGAGTGCCTACTATGTGTCAGGCACAGAGTGGGCCCTTGGGTTGCATCAGTGAGCAAAAGAAACAAAGAAGGCAGGGGAGGACAGATAATGAACAATACACTAAATGAGCAGATTACATAATATGTCTGAGAATGGCGGACACTCTGAGGAATAAGTCCAGGTTGCTGGAAGGGCAGGAAGAACGGGTCACAGGGTGGGGAGGGAGGCCTCGTGGAGATGGTGAAGTTTGAGCAAAGCTGTGAGGGAAGTGAGAGGCTTGGTGTGGTGGGGATCTCAAGTAAGAGCACACCAGGCCGACGGAACAGCAGGTGCAAAGGCCCTGAGGTGGGAAGGTGCCAGGACAGCAGTGTGGCCAGTGCAATATGTGAAGGGAGGGTTGGGGGGGAATGGAGAGGGAGGGGAGGTGGTGGCTGGAAATGGTTTGGGAGCTGTGTTGCTGGGGCCCTCGTGACAGCCATTTTCCCCATGCAGGTGTGTGGAGAGCAGCACCGCTTTGAAAAGCTGATGGAATATTTCCAGAAAGAGGACAGTAACATTGACTTCATGGTGAGCTCGGGAGGGTCTGGCTATCCTCGGTGTAAGGAGGAGCCAGGGGGCCCAGGTCTCCAGCTTCTGGACTCTGCTCCGGAGTGACTGGTGGGAGAGGGAAGCTGGAAGGAGAGGACCTGGAAAAGAAATGTGGGTAGGGGCAAAGCTGGGTTAGTGGAATGAGAAATGGGTAGAAGGAGAGACTTGGGAGTAAATGGGGAACAGAAGGCTCGGAGCACCCCCATCCGGAGGGTCACAGACCTGCTTGTGGGCCTGCTCCTCAGGTGGCCTGTATGCAGTTCATCAACATCGTGGTACACTCAGTGGAGAACATGAACTTCCGTGTCTTCCTGCAATATGAGTTCACCCACCTGGGCCTGGACTTGTACTTGGAGGTGAGCCCTGCATCCCTCCCTCCCCCAACTGGGATTTAACCACGAGGCAGCTGCGGAGTGTGGCTCTGGGCTCAGCGGCATGGGTGCTGAGGTTGGCAGATCTGGTTCAAATCCCGAGTCTGCCACTTCCAAGCCCATGTGACTCGGGACGGGTCTCTTCTCTGGGAGTCTCACTTTTCCCATCTGTACAAGGAGGGAATCATAAAGGTAACGATGACTCTAAATAGAAACGAGGTAGAACATTTTCTGCCACCTTCTAGCCATGCGGTCTGTGGAGCTGATATGTCAGGCACCGGAACAGGCTCTGGGTGGCCCTGGGCCTGTCTGGCTTTGGGAGGATCAGCCTCAGACAGGTTCTGCCTCAACAGCATAATGGGAAGCATGGAAATACTGGGCAGAAGTGGGAGCAGGCTCATGTCGGATGGACCCAGGGCCTAGAGGAGTTCCTTGCCCTGGAGAAGGTGGGCAGAGGGCCTTGGTGCTTCCTGGTCCAGCCTGAGCAGAGAAGCTGCAGGACCCCGATTCCTTCGGGAGGCCTTTGGGATTGGATTGGGATTTCGATTTTTCTAAAAGCCAAAAGGTGTAAAGCTATAGGGGAAGATTTAACCATATGAGGGGATATTATTCAGCCATGTAAGGGGATGAAGTTCTGATACACGCCATCGCATGGATGAACCTTGAAAGCATTAAGCTAAGTGAAAGCAGCCAGACACAAAAGCCTAAGTACTGGATGATTCCTTTATGTGAATGTCCAGAAGAGGCAGAAGGGTCTGCTGGCAGTCACCAACGGTGGGGGGTGGGGAGAGTAAGGACTGCCTGCTAACAGCAGGGTTTCTTCTGGGGGGATGAAAATGTTCTGGAATGAGACAGTGGTGATGATGGCACAACCCTGTGAATATATGAAAAACCGAAAAACTGAATTGCATGCTTTAAAATGCTGCATTTTATGGAATGTGAATTATATCTCAATAAGAAATTAAAAAAAAAAAAAGCCGGCTGGGGCTCAGGCCCTTTCCTCCAGGCTTCCGGGCTGATGTGGGGGAAGACCTCTCACCTCGGGCCTCACCCCGCTCTTTCTGTCTCGGGGACAGAGGCTGCGGCTTACAGAGAGCGACAAGCTGCAGGTGCAGATCCAAGCGTACTTGGACAATGTTTTTGATGTGGGTGCACTGCTGGAGGACACGGAGACCAAGAATGCTGTGCTGGAACACATGGAGGAGCTGCAGGAGCAGGTGGCCCTGGTGAGAGCTGCTCCTGAACTTGGCTTTGGTTTTAGGTGTGAGTAGGGGGTGGCTGGCTGTCTGGCCCCTGACTTTGACCCGAATCCAAATCTTGAATCCTGTGGTGTCTTTCTCAATGAGCCTTCGCTGGGTTCCTACCCTGCGGGACCTCTGATGTAGGCAGGTCCCCCATCTCTCCCTGCACTCAGGCACCCTGGCTTGGGTGGAACTAGGTGCCTGTCTGTGGTCCTAGCCCAGTTTCCTCTCCACCCACCTCCCTCCTCAGTGGTGCCTGGGTTCCTCCTCCCGAGAGAACGTCAGTGCCCTCAGGATCTTACCTACTTGGGTTCAAGTGCCAGGCTCGGCCCACCCGCCAGGCACCCGGTGCTAAGCACATCCGGAAGCCTCCCCCAGCCCTGCAGGCAGGCGTGCTTGCTGCCGCCCCCTCACCGGCGGTGCCAGTGCCCAGCGGCGGGTGGGAGCTCACCATGTGCTGTGCCACAGCTGACAGAGAAGCTTCGGGACGCGGAGAACGAATCCATGGCCAAGATTGCCGAGCTGGAAAAGCAGCTAAGCCAGGCTCGAAAGGAGTTGGAGACCCTGCGGGTGAGGCTGGGGGCAGAGGGGGCCGGGCCAGGGGCGGGCCAGCCTCCCAAGAACTCACCGGTTGGGGCTTCTAGGTTTGACACTTCCTCTCCCGGGGCAAGAGGGTGGGGGCTGTGTGCCAGGCCTGCTCGGAGGCACTGACCTCTCCCCGCCGGGGCTCACAGGAGCGCTTCAGCCAGGCGACCTCCATGGGCGCCTCCAGGCGTCCCCCTGAGCCTGAGAAAGTGACTACCTCCGTCCCGGCGCGGCCCTCCGCCCTAGAGCTGAAGGTGGAGGAGCTGGAGGAGAAGGGGTTAATCCGTATCGTGCGGGGGCCCGGGGATGCTGTCTCCATCGAGATCCTTCCGGTCGCTGTGGCAACTCCCAGCGGCAGTGATGGCCCGACTCCTCCGGGAGTGCCCACCCGCTCGCCTAGCCCAGGTAAGCAGGAGCTTCCGGCAAGATGGGGTCCGCGTTGGGGGGGAACCAGGGTCTGGAGGGGGAGCCTGGGGACATCTCCCGCCGGGAGCGTAGGAGAGGTAGGTTCAGGGTTGTGGGCGTGGCTCAGGTGGATGCGGGGATGGTAGACCTGGACCCAGGGCGCATGCGTAGGCAGGGGAGGCGGAGGCGAGACCACCTAGGCCCAGAATTTGATTCCGCTTCCCCCATACTCCCCCATTTTGGGTTCTCGGTTCTCTCCAGGCTCAGATCTCCCACTTGCGGCAGAGCCGGTTCCCGGAGGAGCACCCCCACCGCCACCTCCACCGCCACCTCCCCCACTTCCCAGCCTCCCCCACCAGCAGGAAGTCCCGCATTCGGCACCCCCACTGGTCTCACCCCTCCCTGGAGGCTCCGAGCCCCCACCCCCACCGCCGCTGCCGGGAGACTTGCCACCCCCACCCCCGCCGCCACCACTGCCTCCTGGCGCAGATGGACCAGTGCCTCCGCCACCTCCCCCGCCTCCAGGAGGTCCCTCTGGAGAGTCGGGTCCTGAGATGGCCTCAGGTGAGTGGACCACCAGGGGCTGGGGGAGATATGGAGGTGCCTAGACCTCAGTGTCCTCCACGACCTGCTGTATGGGGGGGCCTCCTATTGCCTTCTGCCTGTCCTGTCAGGTCATTCTGGACCCTCTGTCCCACCAGCCACCCCACCTCACCTCCCTGGTGCTCAACCACTCTCTCCCCGTCCCAGGAGTGAAGACCAAGAAACCCATACAGACCAAGTTCAGAATGCCACTCTTGAACTGGGTGGCACTGAAACCCAACCAGATCACGGGCACTGTGTTCACTGAGCTCAATGATGAGAAGGTGCTACAGGTAAGTGTGACCCTTCCTAGCTTCCAGTGTGGGCGCCAGGGGAGGAGGGGACTCGGCCTGGACTGTGCTTGGTCATCTCCAGCACCCCATTGTATAGAGGAGGGCGTGGAGGCCCAGGGATGGGGGTTAGTGCATCTGGTAGGCAGTGTGTCCTGACTCCCCTGAGGCTTTCCCTTCCTTCACTACAGAGGGCACATCTGGCTTCCAGTCTGGCCTCTTTCCTCCTTTAATTTAAAATTTTTAAGATTTTATTTATTTATTTGACAGAAAGAGATACAGTGAGAGAAGGAACACAAGCAGGGGGAGAGGGAAGAGGGAGAAGCAGGCTTCCCCACAAGCATGAAACCTGACGTGGGGCTGAATCCTAGGACCCTGGGATCATGGCCTGAGATGAAGGCAGATGCTTAATGGCTGAGGTGTCCCTCTCTTTTCTCCTTTTAAGCTTCTTTCCCATCACTCCCACAGGCAACCAGGGTTTGAACATTTTTTTTTTTTTTTAAGAGAGAGAGAGCAGGGTGGAGTGCAGGAGTGGGGCAGAGGGGGAGAGAGAGAGAGTTCCAAGCAGGCTCCAGGCTCAGTGAGGAGCTCAACATGGGGCTCAGTCTCACAGCGTGAGATCATGACCTGAGCCAAAATAAAGAGTCAGATGCTTAACCAACGGAGCCACCCGGGCACCTCTAGCCCTTCTAATTCTACTTTTAGTTTTCCAGAAGGGTTGTGTTCTCTTGCTTCCAGGCCATTGCTCATGCTGTTCCTTCTGCCTGGAATGCCCTTCCCTTTCCCCTTTTTACCCCTGGCCAGTTCAGCTCTTCCTTCAGCTATAAGGGCTTGGAGTGCGGGTCCCCAGGGTTGGGTGCTCTTCTTCCTCCTCGATGCTGTTTGTTCTCCCCCTGTCTCCCCCATCAAGGTCAAGCTGGGTTACTGGTTTGTTTCTCTGCTGGTGGTGTGGTCCGGGCTGGATGGCTGGTTCAGCCAGGAATGTAGCAGACCCCAGCTGGCCCAGCCTCACCTCCTCTCCCTGTGTCCTTAGGAGCTAGACATGAGTGACTTTGAGGAACAGTTCAAGACTAAGTCCCAAGGTCCCAGCCTAGACCTCAGTGCTCTCAAGGGTAAGGCAGCCCAGAAGGCCCCCAGCAAGGCCACCCTCATTGAGGCCAACCGGGCCAAGAACCTGGCGATCACCTTGCGCAAGGGCAACCTGGGGGCTGACCGCATCTGCCAGGCCATCGAGACGTGAGTACCTCTGCCCTGTGCTTGTGAGTAACCCAGCCCCTCTACTAGGCAGGGGCCATCAGGCTATCAGTAAGAGTCCTAGTTGTGGGGCAGAGCCCATCAAACTTCATGCTAACCCTGGTCAGGAAGTTGGGCTGGGAACCTTGTTCCTATTTTCAGGTAGAGAAAACTGAGTCCACTGGGCGCGGCAGACAGTTTGGTAGACAGTCCATAATGTGAGTCCACACCCGGACCGAGACATTCCCGTTTCCTCCCTGCCTCCTTGCCCAGCTGTGGGCATTCAGGCCCTGGCATTTATTGCTGGGCATCTGTCCCTACTGTATGATAGGGACCTGTGTTTTCCCAGCTCCCAACTGACCTAACTGCTACCTCTTGGTCCCTGAAGTTATTGGCAAATCGCAAGTACTGAAGTTCATTTATTCAGTCGAGAAAGTGTGTGTGTGGGGGGGTTAGTCCTGTCCTCAAGAACTGGTGGGTATAGAGCGATAACTACCCCATCTTCCACCAGGTATGACCTACAGGCCCTTGGCCTGGACTTCCTGGAGCTGCTGACCCGCTTTCTGCCCACGGAGTACGAGCGGAGCCTGATTGCCCGCTTTGAGCAGGAGCAGCGACCCATGGAGGAGCTGTCAGAGGAGGACCGCTTCATGCTACGCTTCAGCCGCATCCCACGCCTGCCGGAGCGCATGGCCACGCTCACCTTCCTGGGCAACTTTCCGGACACTGTCCAGCTGCTCATGCCGGTGTGGGCGGGGCAGGCAGAGCGGTGTGGGCGGGGCAGGGTGGTGTGGGCGGGGCAGGCAGAGCGGTGTGGGCGGGGCTGGCAGGGCATGTGTTCTGGGTGGATGGTGTGTTCTGGGTGGACGGGAGGCAGCTGGCAGCCTCCGCTCCCCGAGGGGGCGTTTAGGAGTACTTGAACTTCCCATGGCCTTGCCCCCGACCCTGCCCCAACTTATCTCGCCTCTCCCATTGCGCCCCCAGCAACTGAATGCAATAATCGCAGCCTCAATGTCCATCAAGTCCTCTGACAAGCTCCGCCAGATCCTGGAGGTGAGTGCCCAGCTCGAGGGCCTGGGAAGTGGGGCCCACCCATGACTCCTTGCCTCTTCCGGGTGCTGCGAGAGGGAGACCCCGGCCTTGCCCTGCAACAGTTATGTTCCCAATTCTCATGTAGAAAGAGCTAAGGCGGGGGTGGGGGGGGTGTCATGTCTACAGCAGCGTACCTTAGACTCCTCCTGAGGGCCAAGTCCTCTCTGGGGATCACTGTGTGATTAGCAGAGCACCCACAGCTGCTCAGTGGAGTCTAGCAAAGTCTCTGGGAGCCAGTAGAAATGGCTGTTAGATGGTGACACACTGAAGGGATGTGAGCAGCGCAGTTCCGGGTAGGAATAGCAGAGGACAAAATTGGGTATGCTGAGGGGCACCTGGCTGGCTCAGTCGGTTGAGTATTATGTGACATTTTTTAAAAAGTTTATTTATAATTATTTATTGAAGAAATTTCTACATTGAACGTGGAGCTCAAACTCATGTCTCCAAGGTCAAGAGGGACATACTCCTCCAACCGAACCAGCCAGGCACCCCAAGCATGTGACTCTTGATGTTGGGTTGTGGGTTTGAGCCCCACGTTGGGTGTAGAGATTACTTAAAAATCAGATCTGAAAAAATACTGGGTATGCCAGGCACATAGGACAGACAGGTGCACAGGCTAGTACGTGGGTCATGAGCCTGAGGGGTGCATGCACGAGTGCAGTGTGGGCTGAGCATGTGGGGCTGGCTTTTTGCCACGTCTTCTTGTGCAGTGTATACATGAGGGGGTTTCCTCAGCCCCGGCGCCCTGCTGAACATCCCCCTTTCCCCCCCCCTCCAGATTGTCCTGGCCTTTGGCAACTATATGAACAGCAGCAAGCGTGGGGCAGCCTATGGCTTCCGGCTCCAAAGTCTGGATGTGGTGAGGGGCACGAGGAGGGGTTCCCTGGCCTGGGGGATGGGGATGGGGAGCAGCTGGTGGCCTGTGGCTGACGACAGGCCTGCACGCAGCTGCTGGAGATGAAGTCGACTGACCGCAAGCAGACACTGCTGCACTACCTGGTGAAGGTCATTGCCGAGAAGTACCCACAGCTCACGGGCTTCCACAGCGACCTGCACTTCTTGGACAAGGCGGGCTCAGGTATGGGTGCCGGTCCCCCCTCCTCGGGTGGGGAGAGGGGCTCAGCCCCGGGGACTGATGGGGGTTTGAGGAGGAGTGAGGGGCCCACAGGGTGTCACTGGCCACCTCTCTGATTCCCTACTTCTGTGCTGCCCCATTCCCCACCCAGTGTCCTTGGACAGCGTCCTGGGGGATGTGCGCTCCCTGCAGCGAGGCCTGGAGTTGACCCAGCGAGAGTTTGTGCGGCAGGACGACTGCACAGTGCTCAAGGAATTCCTGAGGGCCAACTCGCCCACCATGGACAAGCTGCTGGCAGACAGCAAGACCGCTCAGGTGGGCCAGGGCTGGCCGGGCCCTGGAGGTGGGGAGGCGGGGGAAGAAGGCCTGGGTCAGGGCCTCAGTGGGGAGAGGTGGCAGGGGGCCTGGGGGAGCAGAGATGAAGCGGCCAGTGTCTTAAAGGCACCCGGAGCTCCTAGGGGTCGGTGCCGGCGGGCCTGACGGGCTGTGCCCACAGGAGGCCTACGAGTCCGTGGTGGAGTACTTCGGAGAGAACCCCAAGACCACGTCCCCCTCCATGTTCTTCTCCCTCTTTAGCCGCTTCATCAAGGCCTACAAGGTATGTGTGTCTGGTGGGCAGGCTGGGACCCCTGTGGGGCCTTCTGGCCTCTCCACCTGGCCCGCGTGAAGGGTGGGCCATGCTTCTGTCCGGGGGCGGGATAAGACTCCCCTCACGGAGACCTACCTCGGCCCCTCAGAAAGCCGAGCAGGAGGTGGAACAGTGGAAGAAGGAAGCAGTAGCCCAGGAGGCAGGCGCTGACGCCCCCAGCAAAGAGGAAGCCCCAGCACCGAAGGTAGGCAGCTGCGCCTGAGCTCGGCGCTTTGCAGGGATACCCATCCCAAAGACCCAGGCCTCTTCCGTACCCTCATTTCTGGGAACAGACCCTGCCCCAGCAGCCTGAGACAGGAATGGCTTCCTTCTGCTCCAGCCTGCTGTGGGGGACCAGGCCAGCAGATAGTCTAGGGTTTGGTGGCCTGGGGAGAGGGGATTCTGGAGCTGCAGCTATACACCTTGCATGACCACCCCCACTCCCTCATCACCACCCAAGGCCCGGCGGCAGCAGATGGACCTCATCTCTGAGCTGAAGCGGAAGCAGCAGAAGGAGCCACTCATCTACGAGAGTGACCGCGATGGGGCCATTGAAGACATCATCACAGGTGAGGCTTTGGCTGGGCCTGTTCTATCCTGTCTGTCCTTCTAATGCTGTTCTCCCCCCAACCCTACCCTAGGGGTCTGGCTGCCTCACTGTTCTTGCTACTTTTCCTATCTTTGTTCCTTTCTCTCCTCCCTCCTCCCTCCCAACCCTCAGTGCTCAAGACGGTGCCCTTCACGGCCCGCACCGGCAAGCGGACGTCCAGGCTCCTCTGTGAGGCCAGCCTGGGAGAAGAGATCCCTCTCTAGCCCCCAGGTACCTGGGTAGCCTGGCCTCTGAGCCCAGAAGCTGCCCACAACCCTGGGGGCCCTCGGGGGACTGGGTCATGCTGCCCTCCCTGGGGCCACACGTGGCTGGGGTGTGTTTGAGCGGGGTTTGGTAAACATGAACAGGTCCCTTCCCACGTGCACACAGCCGGGGTCCCTACAAGGGTGAGGCCTGTGGCCTGGAGTTAGGGTCCTGACCCCGGGGCAGACTTTGGAAGGGTGAGTGTCTCTCTTCTTGCCTGCCAGATCTGCGGAACCAGCCCTACATCCGCTCAGACACAGGCCGCAGAAGCGCTCGCCGGCGCCCCCCAGGACCCCCCCTGCAGGTCACCTCGGATCTCTCGCTGTAACTGCTGTTTCTGCACAAGGACTCAGTGGGGAATGGGGGATGGCAAGCAGGGGGGCCCAAGGAAGGTGGTCCTCAGCTCGGCTGGGCCGGGCAGCCCCCTCTGCCGCTGCTGCCATTCTCCGCGATGGTCCCACCTCAAGTGGTCGGGTGCAGGGGCATGGGGGGGACAGCATCGCCAGCCCCTCCCCCAAATGCTGCTTGCAGCACCCCTCTCTCCCTAATAGCCATACTTAGCCTCAGCCGGAGCCTGGCCTGTAACTTATAAAGTGCAACCTCGCGCTCTATCCCCAGCTCCGGAAACTCTCCATGGACCTTATTTTTATACAAGATTAATAAAGATGTTTGCAAAAGATCTGCGTCCGCTCTGTGCCCGCCCCACCACACGCAGGCTGTTCTGCTCCGCAAATGCTTTACTTTTTCATAGCAGGTTTCTGCAAACAGGCTGGCGAAGGGGAATAGGGCTGCTTCTGCACTAGAGTTGGGGGGGAGGGAGTCATCTTCGAGGGTCGCAGATAGTCTAGTGGCTGGCCCATGAACTCTGTGGGAGGGCAGAGGGGTTGTGGGGAGGATCAAGCCAGCTGCTCCCCTTCTGAGACTCCAGATTAGCCCCACCTCAGTCCTCCTGTCTACGCCCTGTGCCCTGTCTCCGCCTCCTATCTGGGTACCCTGCCCCTTTTTCTGAGACTTGGTCCCAGCCTTGGTCAAGCCCCTGCATGATCCCAGGTCACTTCCCTGGCCTCTTCCCGGTTTCCCGGAGTTGGCTCGCACGCGGTACCTGCCCCTCCCCTGTCTGCCCTGTCCCCCCCACCCCTGCTCTCACCTGGGCTGAGCGACCTCTGGGTGGGCACGAGCTTGTGGCGGCTGGAGTGGCAGGACTTGGGAAGTCGGACTTTGGGGCGTGGGGCTCGGTGCCACATCCCGTCTTCCGGGGGTGTCCACATGGCCAAGTTAGGTATCTGAGAGTAGGGGCTGTGCACACCTGGCCCGAGGAAGCCGAGGAAGCCGGTGGGAGGAAAAGGAGAGGCTTATTCCTGACAGCAGGTCCCCGAGGGAGAGTAGACCCTCCCCCACCCCGGCGGGTCCCCGCCCGGCCCAGGGCGCACCCGCTTTGTGCAGTCTGTGCAGGGAGCGCTCCAGCTCTGTGCTGGAGAGGCCACTGAGACGCGCGGCCTGGCAGAAGAAGGTGAGGCCCATGTGAGGGCGCCCAGCGCTGCTGCGCCCTCGGGACCAGCCCTTCCAGCCGGGGTTCAGCTGCAGAGCCCGCTGCTTCTTGGTGTAGTAGCTTGAGGGGACAAGTGGGGGGCAGCCTCATTAAATTCCGCCTCCCTCAGTCTTCTCCATCTCACAGGTGGAGAAACCACCTCAGGACAGGAGGCCACAGGAAACTGACCCGGCATTCAGGGCTCCCGTCTCCCTCAGGGGACCCCTGCAGGGGGCAGCAAGTGCTCCCCCATCCTGGGTCCTGAAGCTGGGGACATGGGCCTACCTCATCACTTCCTGCACCACCCTGTGAGGCAGGAAGCCCTGGTTCATCAGCTTGAACAGCATCTCTAAGAACAGGGTTTGCAGGCCCTGGGGGTCCCAGAACTGGCTGTTCCTCACCTGGCCTGGGGGCAGAGATCGGGGTTGGGGGGGGGAGCATGTGAGGAGGAGCTTCCCCCCGGTCCAGACCCTTCCCACCCCAACCAGCCTAGCCCCTCACCCAAGCACTGAGCCAGGCGGTAGCTGTCAGTGAGGACACCCAGGAAGTCTTTGAAGCTTACGGTTCCATCACCTGGGAAGAGAGAGAGAGGAAGGGGCGCTGGTGGTGCCTTCCCCACTGCCGCAGAAGACTCACTCTGCATGTGCTTTAGGGGTATGTCTGCAGCTCCTTCCAGACACTAGAGAATCCAGTCCCACCTCCAGGCAAATGTCAACCCAGGTGGAATGGGGGAGAAATAGCCCTGGCCCTGGAGGATCCCCCAGTCACGAGGATTAACACAGCAGAAAGGTTTAGGGCTATGGGATAGGTGTGTTCATCTTGGAAGAGGGAACTCTAAAACAGGACGGGGCTGGGGATTCTATGGCAAAGGAGACCTTGTCCAGGGCTAGAAGGGAGGGAGGACCAAAGGCCAGGGACGGGGAGCGCCCACCATCCAAGTCTGCCTGCTGCAGGGCCTTGCACATCTCCTGTGGGCTCAGCTGGATGCCCACATTGCGCAGGGTGGCTTTCATGCTGCGCATGTCCACAGAGCCTGTCGGGCCGGAGCTGAACAGTTTGAAGATCTCCTGGAACGCTGCGGGCGAGGAGGGAGGCAGGCAGCAAGGGGTCAGCACGCAGGGGCCGGGACGTCCGCCCACTCCAGCTCACAACGGGACTAACGACTTGGGTCATTCCCACCGCGGGGGCATGAGAACATCTAAAAACAGCAGTGGCTGCTGTGTTGGCCCTTGTCAAGTCCCCATTAAAGTCTCAGGTCCAAGACTCATGTCTGGACATTGAACATTTAGGTCAAGGTCACACCACCAGTAGACTGGGCAGTGCTGGGCTTCGGACTCCGGCTCTGGGGCTCAGTGCTCCGAGGCTCACGGAGCCCGGCCGGCACCTGGCAGGGAGCAGGAGCTGAAGATCACTGGTGGTGGGTGAAATGACTGCTTCAAGGTGCCCCCACCAGCGGTACGGTGGCTTTGGGGCCCCCAAAGTAGACCCCACAGCTCCAGACTCTGGGGGGGAGCAGGGAACTCAGATTATTTTTCCCCACACTCTCTCCCAATTTCCTTCCGCCCTCTTTCATCTTCCCTTTGTGCAGTCCATCCACCCATCACACACACACACACACACACACACACACACACACACACATCAGTGAGCCCTGGAATTGTAAAGATTAGCCAGTTAGACTGGCATTGAGGGACAGTTACGTGATCACCAACTTCTCACAACCACCCCGGTCTCTGGGGAGCACCCCCCTCTTCTCCTCCGCTCCCAGCCCCTGGGGCCTCACCTGCCAGCAGCCGGGCTGTCAGGGGCAGCAGGCTCTCCTCTGCAGAGCTGATTCAGGAGGAAGAGGGTGGAGAGGGCTTTGCACCTGCTGCAGAAAGATGCCGGGGCCTGGCAGGCCTTACCCCAAACCCCACACCTTGGACCTGGTCTCTGGTCCCTGCCCTTACCGCTGAGACCCAGAGCCTGACCGCACCAAGCTGGCAGCTGCAAGGCGCTTGAACTGCCTGGGCCTTTGGGAGGACTGCCCGGCCCCTACGCCTTTGATGGATACTGGCTCCCTTGGGCTCAGCGGGGGAGCGGGCTGCTGAGGCCTCCCCTTCTGTGTCCTGCAGCCCTGCTCCCCTCCTGGGTCCTGTGTGGGCAGTCTTCGAGGCTGCTGTGGGGACCTTGGAGGCAGAAGAAGACAGGGGTAAGGGGCTGGCCTGCCTGAGTGCTCAGACTAGGAGGGGAAGAGGAGGGCCCTGGGACCAGGCGTGTGGCGGCTCAGGCTCAGCTCGACCTTCTCCCAGGATCCCCACACCAGCCTGTACCCACAGGGGGATTCTGCGGACAGTAGCTTGTCCCAGCAGACCCTTTGCCAGCCCGGTTACCTGTACGTTCCCTGTGCCAGTGTAGGGGATCTCTTGGTCTTCTGCCTTCGGCTGCCTGAAAGGCAGAGTCGCAGACTCGAGGCTGGTCCAGTGCCCCGGGCCCGCAGCCCCTAGGTTTGTTTTAGCAGTTGTTGGCAGCGGGACACTCTGTCCCTCGCCACAGGCCCGATTCTTCTGGCAGGGGGTGGGGACCTGCTGCCTTACACTTGAGTTTCTGCTTCCCTTAAGGCATCTGAATTGGCGACTGCACTCCAGGTGCTAACACAGGCTGGCAGAGGCCCAGGGAGAAGCAGGCCTTAGAGTCTGGAAGTGAGGGCATGGGAAGGAGCGGTACAGCCGGCTGTGGCCCGCTCCCACCTTACCCCAGGTCTCCTGGCGGGGAAGGGTCTCCTCTTCCAAACCATGCACATTTACAAACCACAGTTCACAAAATACTCCAAGATGATGCTTCCAACAGCCCAGCCGCTCCCCAGATACTCACCTCCGTAGCTCCTCCTCCTTCCTCTTTCCAGTCTCCGCCCCCCCCACGCGCCCCCCCACCCCATTGGCCCTGGCCCATTCCCAGCTGTTCATCCCTTCCTAATCCCACCCTCCTAGGGCCTGGGCGGGCGGGCTTCTAAGGATCAGCAAGGCTGGGTTTTCAGCTGGAGCCTTAGTGCTGGTGGGTCGGAGGCTGACAGGGCCCAAGGGAGGCTCTCCCTTCCCCTTCTTCCCTTTTCACACCCGCGTCCCTCCCCCCATTCTGAATTCCCTTCCCCCCCTTTGCTGCCAGCTCTCTCCCGCATGGCCTGTCCTCCCTCAGCGTGGGAAGGCTTGTGCATGCGTGTGCATGTTTAGGACACGTGTCTGGCGCACAGGCGAGTGTGTTGAGGTGTGCTTGTGCACACGGCCGGTGTGGAACTGTCTTGTGAGTGAATGTGTGTCTGTGCGTGCCCTCGTGGTGTGGTGCGCGAGTCAGCGGAGGGTAGGTGTGTACGTGTGTAAGTGTGTCTGGGTTGCACCGGGAAGTACACCATTACATTCAGGCTCGCCCCTACATTTTGAGATACTTGTAGCTCAAGGCTGTGTGGCCCCTGGAGGGGCCGTCCTTTGGCTTCTCTCTTGCCCTCCTTTGAGGCCCTGGGCACTGTCCATTCCCCATACCAGGCCCTTGCTGTGGACAGAAGTGGGAAGAATTCCTTTCAGACTTGCCTCCTCACCTGGCCAGCCCAGCCCCCAGAGGCCCTCTCCAAAGATGATCTCAACATGTCCCTGGCTTCAGGCCAAGAGGAAGACCCACTTCACGACCTAACATACCGGAAGACTTGGGGAGCCTCGGGGCCTCAGTGGGTTAAGCCTCTGTCTTCGGCTCATGGTCTCAGGGCTCTGGGATTGAGCCCAGCATTGGGCTCTCTGCTCAGCAGGGAACCTGCTTCCTCTCTCTCTCTCTCTGCCTGCCTCTCTGCCTACTTGTGATCTCTGTCTGTCAAATAAATAAAGAAAACCTTTTTTTTTTTTAAAAAAGAAAAGATGAGCACCTGGGTGGCTCAGTGGCTTAAAGCCTCTGCTTTTGGCTCAGGTCATTATCCCAGGGTCCTGGGATCGAGCCCCGCATCGGGCTCTCTGCTCAGCAGGGAGCCTGTGTCCCCCTTTCTCTCTGCCTGCTTCTCTGCCTACTTGTGATTTCTGTCTGTCAAATAAATAAATAAAATCTTAAAAGAAAAGAAAAGAAAAGAAAAGACACCTGAAGCCTCAGACAGGGTCATGAGTCTCTGTCACTGGCTGAGAGTTCTGGAAAGGAGTGAGGAGGGGCCAAATAGGACTGGCAGAGCCCTCAGGGACAGGGTGGGCAGGTGGGCTGGGGCAGCTAAAAAATAGGGGTGGGTTGAAACAAATACTACAGGAAACTAATACAACTAGAATTTAAATAAAGTCTTGAAAGAAAAAAAACCCATGGAGGGCGGCATCCCTAAGAAATCAAGATCAGGACGCCGCAGCCACGTGAGCTCACTAGTCCGGGAGCATTTGCACAAAAAGTCTGAGCCGAGGGCCAGCACTGGAGGCTTTTACTGGTTTTGTCTAGTCATTTCACTGGGGAAGTGGGGGACGACACCTTAAAATGGATTTTCAGCAATAATGGACTCCCTTTCCTGGTTCCCGGCACCGAGCTGCAACGCAAAAGAGAGAGTGTCACTTGGGCCCCAGTGGCAGGGGCGGGGAGGGGGCTGAACCCAGACGCCTCGAGGGTGGGGGGGTAAGAGAGCCGCTTCCTGCGGCACACGGTTGGGCAGCTGGCCCTCTGTTGTGTCCATTCATCACCAGGAAGCCAGGGGTGCTGGAGAGCACTGTTCCCCTCATATTCTGCTCCAAGGAGGCATCCTGGGCCCTGGGCCATTGAGTCCTCAGCGGGGCAGATGCTAGCCTGAGCATGGCACATGAAGGTGAGGCCACCTGCCTTCTGGGGGACCGAGCTTCCTAATGCTAAAATGGCCCTTCCCAGGGCCGAACCCAGGTCCTTGCCTGGGCCCAGAAGTGCTCACCCTCCATGGTCCCCGGGCGTCCTCCAGCCCTGGCCTTGGCTCTGCCCCTCAATCCACCGGAACCTTGTTTCCAGCGGCCTTTATGAGGTCACTCAGTTTGAGACATCACAGCCCACCCCGTCCCCGTCCCGTCCCCAGCCCCTCGTTCCATTTCCCCACCCCTACCCAGCTGCGTGAGGAGTGGGCCCACCCACACATCCCAGCATGCCCCCTTTGCGGGAAGCTGGGGGCCAGACTCACTTACCCCTTCACGGCTCCTTTAGGAGGAGGGGACCTGGCCGGCTGCTGGAGAAGCTGCACTTCTCCTTTTATGGTGGCCCTCTTGATCCCCGGCTTGCTGAAATCCAGGTAAGGGCGGAAGATGTTCTTGTCTTCCTGTTTCCAAGCTTTCTGTGACTCCTCAGTTTCCAGAGATTTCTCCATCAAGTCCTTAGTGAGATTTTCCTTCTCTGGCTGGTCCATCACCAGCTGGGGGGTGGGATCTGTAGAAGGTGCCTCGGCCTTCTGAGGCAGAGCTTTGATCATGTGCTCCAAGTTGGGCAAGTCCATTTTGCTGGAGGAGGCCACGGCCAAGGAAGAGGCAAAGTTGACCAGATCGGCCAGGTCGATGCCTGGTGAGGGACTGGAGGAGGGCGGTGGGGGGTTTGATAGCTGCTGGGAGTCAGCGGTGGGCGGCGCTGGCTGGGCACTGGGATTTTCGATTTGCTTTATGCGGCACACACAGGCATCCTCGAGGTCAGACTCCTGGTCCTGGCAGCTAGTGGTCTTACCTATGTTATTGCTGATCGCCCGTCGCAGGCTGCGTTCTGAGGCCTGGATGTGTTTGTCTGCCCAGAAGAGATGGTTAGAGGTCTGCACGCGGATAGAGCGATGGTTGGTGGACACCTGGTCCTCCTCTGGCAAACTCAGGTAGCTAGAACGAGACCTCACACTCCAGAGGCTGGTGTACCGCGGCGTGTGGGGCTGGAGGGACTCTGTCCTAGACTCCGGCTGCTCAGGGTCCCTGGGCTCAGGCTCTGGCTCCGGCTCTGGCTCCAGTTCCAGCTCCGGATCTGGCTCCGGTTCCAGTTCCGGCTCCGGCTCTGGCTCCGGTTCCGGCTCCGGCTCCGGCTCCAGTTCCAGTTCCGGCTCTGACTCCGACTCCGGCTCCGGCTCCGGCTCGAGCCCAGTCTCCAGCTCTAGTTCCCGCTCTAGTTCCTGCTCTAGTTCGTGCTCTATGTCCAGGTCCACTTTGTGAGTGCGCTCCAGTTCCAGCAATTCTTTCTCCAGCTGAAAAGTTTCAAGTGAAGCTGAAGAGGGCCCTGGCCCTGAGGTCCTTCTGGAACAAAGTCTCTGTACCCCTCTCCTGAGCCTTCCTCCCCTCCTGGTCCCTCTTGCAGAGACTCACCTGGGGCAGGGAGACAGTGTGGGGCACTGGCGAGGGTAGGTGGGAACAAGGGCGCCAGCATGGCCTGGTGCAGGCTCCCGGGATTGGCAAGGGTTTCGAGAAGACGGGCCTTAAGGAGTCCAGCCCCTTACCTACCACCTCCCCCCGAAGAGGCACTCCTGCCCACGGTTACCTCCATCTCCTCTTTCTCTTCGAATGGCTGCTGTTGGTTTAGGTCACTGTTATGACAGAAGGGGGCAGAATGAATGACAGGCTTCTGGAGGGTGGGTGGGGTTATTTTAGGGGGGAATGGAGGTCTCTGGGGCCCTCAAGATTCCCTCCCCTGTGCAGAGGCTGGCAAGAGCCCCCGCAGCGCATGCACTCCCTTCATGGTCCCTACATCTACCAAGAATTCTGGAGCAACACTCTCTATCTTTAGTGAGTTTGGGAGGTGCCTGGAGAGCCCCTACCCCAAAGAGGGATCCAGTCAGCAGGAGGTGAGGCCCAGGATTCTTCCTTCTGATCAAGTATTCCCATGAGCCAGTGAGTTCCTGGGAGGACTGGTGCCCAGAAGGCGGCTCCCAACAGAGGGAGAAGCCCAGGGCGACGCCCTCCTCCTGAGCTGCCCAACCCCAGCCTGGCAAATCTCAAAGGCAGGGGTGTGTGTGGAGGCTCCCCTCAGCTCTTGCTGGCCATGTGCTGCTAGCGCAGCCCTTCCCCTCAGTGCTAACCCTCTCCTTCCTCAGGCTTCGGGTCCCCCCTCACCTCCGGCCACTCTACTCAGAGCAAGGCAACCAGAAGGGATCAGTTCCCATCCATGTCCCCGAGTGTACCCCACCACCCCTCAGTCCTATTAACGTCAGAGGCTGGACACAGAAGCAGAAGGGGGGGTGGTAGGACTCCCCTCCCCCCAACACTGCCCTTGAAGAGATATTGGAAGGAAGCAAGATGGAGGGAGATCTTGGATTGGGGGTGGTGGTATATGAAACTAGGCAGTGGTGGCAGGGGGTAAGGGTTGGTGGTTCTGGAGGGTGGGGGACTGGCTCTCACTGCGTCTCCACAATGTCCACTGACTCCTTGCCACAGCAGGGGAATCCACTGGCACCTGGCAGGGAGAAGGAGGTGAGGGCCGGGGAACTGCAGGGGGAGACGTTCCTAGGGCATTCTGGAACCCTGGGCAGCTGGTACTGCTCCAGTTACCCACTCCCTCCCTCCCGGTCCTGCATCTCAGCCCATTCACCACCGCCTCTCCCATCCTGCCCCTTGCTCCCTCCTCTCTCCAGCATCACCAGCCCCGCCCTCCACATCTGCTCCCCTCCGCAGGCGCTAGAATTGGCCTTTCCTTTCCCTCTCCCCAATCCATCACCCTTCTCCCCGAGGACGGATGCTAACAGGTTTCACTGCTGTTTCTTGAGGGCTGCTAGCCCAGGCAACGGGTTGGGCACATTCTGTGCTTTATCTCATCGATTCAACACAAAAAATGACAAGAAGTTCATTTACCCAAGGTCCCTCAACCGAGGGTTGCCAACACCAGGAGCTCGATGCAGATTTGACCCGAAGAAAAACTCTTCACTCCCCTGCCCCACGTGCTACCTTATGAGGCGTCTGTAACTGGGTGGGGACCCCTAAGAACCTGGTCCTTGGTCCCCTCTCCTCTCTCTTCTCTGGCCAGGCTTCAGATCTGACACTCCCCCTAATCCTGGCCCCTCCTGCCCTGAAGTCCTTCCTCTCCTCCAGGCTTCTCATCCTGTGGTCACCCACCCGGGGAATTTTCGCCCCAAGCATTTGATCTGTGGGGATGCTGACTGCAGTGTTCCTATCACTCTCTGAAGAAGAGGTTGAGCATAGCCTTGGGGAAGGTTTCTGCACCCCAGTCGCCTCCCTGGAGCTTGTATCTTTTACTGAAGATGCTTCTTTTTCATCATCTGGGGCCGGGGGGTGGGGCACCGGGCTGTCCCATGCTCCCATGCTCCCCAGGGTGGTAGATGGGAGTCGATGGTGGATTGGTCATGGCAGTGGGAAAGCCGGATCCTCCCGACCTGGAGTGTGGCAGGAAATGATGGCCTTGGCTCTGGCTGAGAAGAATCGCTCCCAGGATTATATCCAGAGGATCAGTGTGCCCTGGCCTCCTCCTAGAGATGTAGAGGCTGTTTGTGTCCGGGATTTACGACATCCATGTTCCTCCTGGGCCTGGGCCTCTTGGATCAGCCACATGGCCGGGCTAGGAGCGTACTACCACGGTCAGGCTCCTAAGAGCTAGCTCAGTGGTCTCTGGACCCTTCCACCAACTTGACTGCCATGTTCCATTGGCTTCCTTCATGTCTCTCTTCATTTCTAGCTCCATCTGCCCCCAGGGCTGCTTTTCTCCAGGCCTCTCGCCTCAGTGCCTTCCTTTGCTCGTTTGCAAATGTTCCCTCGACAATCGAATCGACACCCGTTGCCTAAACCCTTCCATGAACAGAACGGGGTGTGGATAGGAAGAGAAAATATTAGATGTGAGCCTCATCGTGGCACTGGAGGGGTGGAAGCAAAAGTCTGAGGTTGACTCAGCTTGGGACCTCTGTGCCCAACTTGGGAATGTTCTGTCAGGGACTCAGGTGACAGTCTATAGCATGTGAAACGATTTGTTTCCAACCGCTGGATGCTAGTGTATAGAAATGTATATCCTGTAACCATCCTAAAATCCTATCGGTGCTAGTTTTTTGTTTTGGTTTAGTGTTGTAGATCCCATAAGGTTCTCTACAAAAACAATAATGTGTGTGACTCAGGCGCCTGGCTCAATCAGTTGCTAGAGCACGTGACTGTTGATCTCAGGGTTGTGGGTCCAAGCCCCGTGTTGGGTGTAGAGATTACTTAAAAATAAAGTATGTGTGTGACTCAAGAGACAGTTTTACTTCTTCCTTTCCAAATTGGATGTCTCTTATTTCCTTATTCTGCTTTAGTGTACTGAGAACAGTGTTCAGTACAATGTTGAACTGAATTGAGAGTGGATGTGTTGCTTTGTTCCTAATATTAGGGAAGAAGCATTCAGTATTTCACCACTAAATATGATGTTAGCTGTAGTTTTCCCTCAAAGATGCCCTTTATTACGTTGAGGGTAGTTCTCTTCTATTCCTAGTTCACTTAGTTTTTACAGATTTCTTTTTTGGAGAGAAAGAGAGAGCGCATGTATGCCAACAAGGCAGGGGAGAGCTAGAGGAAGGAGAGAATCCTAAGAAGACTCCATGTTCAGTGCGGAACCCAACATGGCGCTCGATCCCAAGACCCTGAGATCAAGACCTGACCTGAAATTGAGTTGGACACTTAATCAACTGAGCTACCCTGGGGCCCTTTAGTTCACTTAGTTTTTAGTTAGGAAGAGATGTTAGGTTTTGTCTGATGCTTTTTCTGCATTTATTGAGATGACTATACATTTTTTCTTTTATATTCTTTTATTTTTCTTTTGTTTTTTAGTATCTCTTCACCCATTGTGGGGCTCGAGCTCATGACCTTCAGAGGAAGGGTCGTATGCTCTCCCAACTGAGCCAGGCAGGTGCTCTTGTTTTTCTTTTATGTCTTTTATGTCTTTTATATGATATATATAATATGCTATAACACAAACAATGTTATATATTATTCTGTTAACAATTCTCTTATATTCTGTTTATGGTGAAATAGATTAATTTTTGAATGTTAAAATCAATCTTACATCCCTGAGATAAATTTCATCTGGTCATAATGTATTATCATTTTATACATTATTGAATTTGATTTGCTAACTATTTTTTTTAAAGACTTTATTTATTTGGGGTGTCTGGGTGACTCAGTTGGTTAAATGACTGCCCTCGGCTCAGGCCATGATCCTGGAGTCCCAGGATGGAGTCCCGTATCGGGGGTCCCTGCTCAGTGGGGAGCCTGCTTCTCCCTCTGACCTTTCTCCTCTCATGCTCTCTCTCTCTCAAATAAATAAAATCTTTAAAAAGATTTTATTTATTTGACAGAGGGAGAGATAACAAGAGCTGGAACACAAGCAGAGGGAATGGGAGAGGGAGAAGCAGGCTTCCCACAGAGCAGGAAGCCTGATGTGGGGTTCGATCCCAGGAACCTGGGATCATGACCTGGGCTTAAGGCAGACGCTTAACAACTGAGCCACCTGGGTGCCCCTGATTTGTTAACTTTTTTTGAAAGAAATCTCACATGAGGTTCATGAAGTATATTGGTGCATATTCTTCTTACATTGTCTTCATCAGGTTTTGATACCAGAATAATGTTGGTTTCATAGAATGAGTTGGGAAGTATTCTCTCTTCAGTTTTCTGAAAGAGTTTGCATAAAATTGATATAATTTCTTCCTTATGTTTGGCAGAATTCACAGGTGAAGCTTGTGAACCTGGGCCTGGAGTTTCCTTATCCATGTCATCTAAGTTGGCGAATTTATTGGCATAAGGTGTTTATAGTATTCTTTGTTATCCTTTTCATATCTGTAGATTCTGTAATGATGCCTCCTTTTTCATTTCTCATATTGGTAATTCCTGTCTTCTTTCTTTTTGTCCTGTTCAGTTTGGCTAGAGATTTGTCAATTTTGTTGATCTTCTTGAACCAGACAGAGATATGTCTGTTTCTTGCCTGATCATCATAAAGTGACATCTGCCAGGGAATAAGTCCTGCAGTTACAGGTTCCAAATCAGTTTTTTTTTTTTAAAGATTTTATTTATTTGACAGTAGGCAGATAAGTAGGCAGAAGTGGGGAGGGGGAAGCAGGCTCCCTGCTGAGCAGAGAGCCCGATGCGGGGTTCAATCCCAGGACCCTGAGATCATGACCTGAGCCGAAGGCAAAGGCCGAACCCACTGAGCCACCTTGGCGACCCCCAAATCAGCTTTTTATGATTTCACTCTTAAATATGAACAGCTAAGCATGACCACACATTTGAGGAAACTGCGCACATGCAATTGACAGACCAAGAGAAAAGATAACTATAACACCAGAGGTTATTTAGGAAACAGAAAGGAGCTTTAAATATACTCTAAAATCTTGAGATTCTGAGATGTAGATATTCAGCAATAGGTATTACATCCAAAAAGCAAGAGTAGGATGCTCTTAAAAAAATTAAGAAAAGAAAGAACTTTTGGCAAAAAGACTTGGAAAATATAGCAGAAAATTTTCTCAGGAAGTAGAACCAAAATATCAAGACAATGTGAGAGAAAATGATCAAGAGGCAGTCAGTTCTGAGTTATAGAAAGGGGATCTAGAAAGAATAGAGAACATGGAAAAGGAAAGAAAAATTTTCATGAGCTGAATGATATGTCATTGGCTTAAGAGGGTTCACCGAAAGCACTGCACGATAGATGTCAAAAGATCCTTCTGTCAAAGTTCATTGCCCCAGGAACAAAGAATTCTTAAATGTTTCTAAAGTGGAAAAACCAGTCACCTACGAGGAGAGGGGGGTCAATTACACTGGCAGCAATGTTAGCAACAATGGCTATCTTTAAAATTCTGAGGAAAAATTTTTTAACCTATAGGTTTATATCCAGCCAAACTAACATTTCAGACATGGAGGGACTCAGGAAATTTACTTCCTCTTTTTTAAAGGAAGTTATTTGAGGATGTGCTAAAACAAAATAAAGGTATAAAACAAGAGAGCCAGGAAGGAAATAGGGGTCCACCCCAGGAAATCAACTAAGTTCTGGGATTTTAACTGTATAGAGGCAAGATAACGAAGGGTTCTGGACAGTAGATTTCTGAATCAAAACCTGACAGAACAATTGATTAGATGGAGAGGGTGGAGAAAACTAAGACTATGATAAAACCAAAGAACATAAGGAAAAGGCAATGAGAAACTCCAGGAAAAACAAAAAGCTGTATGAGAAAGAGAAGGTAACTGTGGTACCTTTCCCGGTTCTTCTGTGAACAGTAGTTAGGAGTCACAATAATGTTAAGTCCAGTTTTCAACTTTCAGAATCAACAGATAAATATCAATTGGAAGATATATTTGTGGCTTTAGGACAATGTAAATGTTACCAACCTTGAAATTTAAAAAAATAAAAATACAAAAAAAAAATACAGGTTAGCATCCTTGGGAGGCGGGAGGGAGTAGAGCTGAAGGGAAGTGTCAAGGGCACTAAAAACTTTATCTTACTATGTGTGGTATGAAAAGATATTATCTAAAGTGATGAAAAATAAAGACGTGAGTATATTAAACTTACAAAGGCACCAGCAGATCTAAAAATGATGTTGGGAGAATGGAGGAGGATGGCTCCATTAGAGCAGGAAGGTGATAATGTCTAAAACTGATAAACCAAGAAAGAGTCCATGAGCTTGCAGAAAGATAAGAAGGTAATTAGGCAGAAAATGGTTCTAATGAAACAATTGTGACTGCTCTGAGGAGTGAGATTGGGAGTGTGTTATAGGGGATACTTGCTTTTCATCACTGAATATCAAGCTTTTCAGGCTCTTTAATCATATGCATCTATTTCTTTGATAAAATTAAATATTGAGGGCGCCTGAGTGGCTCAGTTGGTTGAGCAACTGCCTTCGGCTCAGGTCATGGTCCCAGAGTCCTGGGATCGAGTCCCACATCGGGCTCCCAGCTCCATGGGGAGTCTGCTTCTCCCTCTGACCTCCCCTCTCATGCTCTCTCTCACTCTGTCTCTCTCTCTCTCAAAATAAATAAATAAAAATCTTAAAAAAATTAAATATTGGGGTGCCTGGGTGGCTCAGTGTGTTAAGCCTCTGCCTTCCGATCAGGTCATGATCTCAGGGTCATGGGATCGAGTCCCACATTGGGCTCTCTGCTCGGCAGGGAGCCTGCTTCCTCCTCTCTCTCTCTGCCTGCCTCTCTGCCTACTTGTGATCTCTCTCTGTCAAATAAATAAATAAATAAAATCTTTTTAAAAAATTAGATATTGAACCCCTAAGGGCCAGACACTGTGCTAGGGCACACACACAGTTTGTGCCCTCTTGGGACTTCCAAGCCTGTAGCTGGGACCATAGAAGATCCTCCAGTCTCTATTTCTTATTCTTTTTAAGATTTTTAAAAAAGATTTTATTTATTTATTTGACAGAGAGAGAGAAAGAGAGACATCACAAGTAGGCAGAGAGGCAGGCAGAGAGAGAAGAGGAAGCAGGCTCCCTGCTGAGCAGAGAGCCCGATGTGGGACTCGATCCCAGGACCCTGAGATCATGACCAGGCTCTCCGGTTGTTGGTTCTTGGCACAATTTAAATGCTGGCCCATGTCCTCCTGGGTGAGAAGGTCCCGAGAAGAAAACCCCCACTTCAGTGGAAATCTAAGGGGCAAACAACTTTGCTCAATGTTACAGATCAGATTGTAAGGGACGAAGGAGAATCTCAGTATTTGTGGAAGCCAACTGCTTCCTTCTGCAAAGGCTCCAATCAACCAAGAACAAGTGAACGTGATTTTGGGGTTATCAGCCGTTTGGGACAATTTGTGAGTCGTTTCCTGGGCATAATGCCATGATTCTTTCCGTGTGCCGAGAACCCCTACAAGAGTGGGCTGAATCTGCAGCCTTTACTCCAAAGCATACTCCGTGTGCAGGGCACAAGCCTGTGCACCGCGCAGGGCCAAGGCTGGCCGCGGAAGTCTGGGGACGAGGCCATGGACGTCTGGGGTCGACCTACCTTCCCCGCACCCCGGGAGCGGGGGGTGGGGCCCCGGGCAGATTCCCCACCCCGCCCCCCTACTTTCACTATCCCCGCCCCGCCCGCCCCCGCTCCTCGGGGCACGCGCCAGCCCGCTCCCACCTGTCACCCCCATGCTGATCGAGGCTCTGTCGGGAGGCGGGGAGCGGGCTGGTGGCTGCTGCCCCTCCGCCTCCAGTGCGCTCTTTGGTTGGGGGCTGTGGGGGGCGCTGGAGAGGCTGCGGGCGCCTGCGCCTGTGATGTCGCCGCCTCTGTGACGTCCCTGCCCCCTACCCCAAGGACGGAGAGGTAAAAAAAAAACAAAAACAAAAACAAAAACCAAACCCGCTCAGGATTCGGGGCGTGTGGGCGGGGCAGCCGCTGTGGGGTGTCCTGAGCAGGCTGAGCCACCGGAAGCGCACTTTCCAGACGTTGGGCTGCTCTGCTCTTCCGCCCCGCAGGCCCAGAGGGAGCGGGAGCCGCCACCGGTAAGCTTCGATGGCCTTAGCACCTGCCCCTTCCTGGGGGGCAGGACCCCTCCAGGAAGCCGCTGAACCTCGAACCTGCAGCCTGCACCCCAAGGTCTGCATGTGCCCACGTGCACACAGCTACCAGAGCAAGGCTTCAGGGGGTGTGGAGCCAGACGTGACACGCGCTCCCCACTCCCCCCCCAAGTAGCTTCCATCCTCAGAAGGGCGCCTGTCCTGGAAAGTCATCTCTGCTAGCTTGGGGGTGGGAGTCTCAGCTGGCTCCCAGTTCTGCTCCTTGGAAGCCAGGCCTCAGGGACAGGAGAGGATGGGGCCGTATTCATTCCAGGCTCCTGGTACACCCCCACCTCTCCACGGCCGGCCATTGCCCGGCTCTTGGCGCCCTGTCCTCCTCAGCCTGGCAGTGTTTGGCCTGGGACTTCCCTGCTGCCACTGGATGGGATATCTTGCCTAACTGGTCTGAATCGATAGGCCAAAAGTGGGATTGGAAGCGCCCACTGGGAAGGGTGGAGGGAAAAGTGACCTCATTCAAGGGTTGTAAACAGTCCTTGCCCAAAACAAATGGCAGAAGTGAGAAGATGCCACCCAGAAGGCAAAGGGAGGCAGCTGTTAGGATCTGAGGTTCTGAAAGCAGGAAGGCGAGAGTGGGGAACAGCCATGGCCTAACACATTTGTCATCACCCCAAACTTTATTGCTTACAAAGAGTACCACCCAAACTCTGCAGTACGGAAAGGCTGCAGCTCTTCACGTGCTGGGGGCTGGTGGGGGGGGGGTCCTCTCCCTGGGGAGCAAAATGGCTTGATGTGGATAGCTGGACAGAGGCCACTTTGGCAAGAAACTGGGATGAGCTTCTCCCGAGGAGAACTCCCAGGGGACACCCCTCACCTCCAGGAGGAGAGGCTAGCCAGCTGCCCCCACACAAGGATTCACAGTTGATTAATGCTACATGAGTCCTGATCAGCCCTGCCATCGACGAAGAGACTGGGCTGGGGTAATGGGGTATGGTGTGGGGGGGCTCATCTTAAAGAAATCTGGAGGTTTGAGGGGTCATGTGCATGGAGACAGGTCAAGATTCGAATCCCTTCACCCCATCTCCCAGCCTGCTGATGTGCGTGCAGAGCCACCGACCTGCCCTCCTGGAGGGCAGCCGTGAAAGTGCTTTGAGGTCATCAGAGTGCAAAGTGCGGTAGGCAATGCCCCCCAAAGAGAGGGGCACGGCAGGGCCAGAGTGAGTGTGAGGCCCGGTCTGTGTCTCAGGAAACTCGGGTGCATGATGTCTAAAGCCACTGCCGGGCGGGGACAGGAGGGCCGGCGCCTGCCACTTTCTTGCACACGGATCACAGCCCACTTGTAGGCCCGTCTGTAGGCCCAGCTCCTAGCGGGCTGGGCTCCTGCCACCCTTCATTCGGACAGACCGAGAGGGCAGAGGGCCAGTGAGCCATGGGCCATGCCGGGTCTGTAGCCACGGCTCAAGGTCTACTGCTCTGGGAGAGACTGGTGGCTAGCAGCGACGGGACACGTGCTTGGGGACTGAGAACCATTTCACTTAGACACCTGTGGTCCTGGCAGAAGCGGAGTCCGGCTTCGCACCTGTGCTGCTATGCCCTGATGCTGTGCCGTGGTCTCCTAGGAAGACTTCCCAGCGTCAGGAGTTCCTGACTCTGTCGGGAAACTAGATCAAAAAGGGGCTTCGATGGCCACACAAGGGGGTCAGAGGGCTCCCCGTTCACCCCACGGTAGGTACAGATGCTGGTCCGCTCCTGTACCAGACCTGGGTGTGGGTCCTCAGACACTCGACAGCCTCCCATCTGCTCGGAGGCTGAGGGACTTGCCCACTCCTTCCCGACCCAGGCCGGAAGCTACGCTCCCCTGACAGCCAGCAAGGGGCCACTAATCCAAATAGGTCAGGCCAGCTCACGGGACCAGGGCAGAGCAGACCCTTTTCATTCCCCACTTACAAGTGGTCTCCTGCTGCCCTCCTCCTCCCCATGTGGGCACAGGGTGCTCTCCTGGCGGGGTCAGGCAGGGCACGGGACAACCTTGTCCCCCTACTGAGCCAGGGGGTGGCAGGTCCCTGGGAGCAGGCTGAGCCCGGGTGCCACGGGCAGAGCCGAGCACCGATGAGGCGGCTGCCTCCCTCGGAGTGGTGTCAGCGGTGGGAGGCTAGCTCAGGGCCTGTTCTCCAGCTGGCCGTGCTTGACCCTCCAGCTCCAGGCAAAGCTGCCGTCAGGGGCCAGGGTGCAGTGTAGGTCAATGCCCGAATCCGGCACCTCCATGTCATAGCGCACGGGCTGCCCGTCCTTGGTCACCAAGCTGAAGGCTGCGGCCGGGATCTGGGGGCAGAGCAGACCAGTGAGTCTGAGACCGTGGCACTGGGCTCAGAGGCTGCCTAGAGGTGCCTGCTGAGGTCTCCCGCCAGTTAAGCAGGCAGTCCTGAAGGCCTAGAGGACTCCGAGACGTTCATCTTCATCCGGCCCAAGTGTAGGTCCTGAGGACCTCCATTGCCACTGCCCGGCCTGCCCTGGCACCTCGGGGGAGATCTGAAGCCAGCCACTCCCTACATGCCAGTTCTCCTTATTCAAAAGCCTTCCTCCCAGGGGGCTCGGCCAGGTACACGGGCTCGAAGTCAGCGTGTACCTGCCCCCTTACCTGGCTGCTGATGCCAGTTGCGATGTCCCCCACCTTGACCCGGTGAAACTCCCGGATGTGCAGGTGTTCGCCATTGAGAGACTGTATCTGGATTTTCACACCTAGAAGGCAGGGAAGGTGACAGTCAGCGGAGTGGCCGGTGGCTCCCTATGAAGCCCCAGGCAGAGGGACACAGGCCAGCCTTGAGGAAGCTGACATAACATTTAGGCTGGAGTGGCCCTAATGTCACACACCTGCTGGCTCCTCCTGGTAATTTTCTGTCAACTCTAGAACTAGGCTTGCACAACACAAAGAGCTAAGGTTGGCTCTTTTGGGGAACTAGTATTCCAACTTGCACACAAAGCAGAACGGAAGTGGAAACGCAGACTCTTAAATTAGCTTGTGGTCAACTCAGGCTGTAACGTTCTCTGAGTGGGAGAGGCCATCGGGGAGGCCATGGGGGCCTGAAGCTACATGTCACACCAGTGCTGGGAAGAGCCGGGGAACGGGGAGCTGCTGAAATCCTCATTTTATCCAAATCACAGCGCAACTTATGCAGCCACGCTGGAAAATATCTCGTCTTAGGACTTGAAATTCCAGAGGAGGATCCCAGCAAACTTGCTTGCTGCTGATTCTTATCTTGTTCCTTGTTTCCCTTCCGAAGACATTATTTCTTGACTCCAGGCCAGGAGAGACTGCTTTGTGCCCCAAGCGAGGGGCCTTCTGGAACTCCATCAGCAGCCCGTGGAGGCAATGGGCCTTCGCTGCCTGACCAGGAAAGGTTCTTGTCCAATCAGAGAGGGCCTTTGCTCTAAACCGACCTAATGGCCACTCCAGTCTGGGCACCAGGAGCCTTCCTCCCCCCTCGCCCGCCAGGGGAAGGGAGACCTAAACTCCCTTGGACTCGCCAGCCCCAGGTGGCTCAGGTCTCGTGGAGCGGCTGAGCAGGCGAGAGCTGGGCTGTACCGTTGAAATAGCTCGGCGTGTCAGTGGGCCGCCCCCGGGCCAGCACCATGTTCCAGCTGGAGCTGCGAGCCTCGGCCTGGCTGTTCCACGAGTGCACGCCGGAACTCAGGGTGTCCCGCGAGCTCTGGGAGGCCTTTGATGGGTTCTGAAACAACAGTGGGTACGACTCAGGCCCCTGGGCTCAGGGGGCTGTCTCCGGCCTTTGGTTGGATTGGGGGCGCAGGGGCTGTGGGCCCTCCCCTGGGGGTGAGGAACTGCTCACGTCCTGGGCTGGAGTGTGGCTCTACTGGGCACTTTTGGGGCTAAGCAGGGGGCTGAGCTGAGGAATATTTCTAGAAGAACCCAAGCCCAAATCTTCTTCCCACTATCCTTACTAGCCAACCATTCCCCAATTCCCAGGTGTGCTGAAGATGGATTGTCTCCTTCTGAGACACCATGAACCCCTGCCCTGGTGGGGAGCCCTTCCGAAAGGAAGGGGTGATTCCCTTCAGCCTCCCTTTACCATTGCTCACACGCAGCCCACTCACCAGTGGGACACAAAGGGTCTGCGGCCAGCTTACCTTCTCACTGTCGTCGGACAGAGAGAGGCTGTCGATGCTGAGGCACGAGAGAATTTGCTCCTGCTCCTCCAGCGAAAAGGGCTGGGACAGGCTGTTCAGAAATAGTTCTGCAGAGAGACGTAGAGGATGGCTGTCAACCGGGAGCAGATGGCCTGTCTGGGTGTCTGGCCGCTTGGACTGCAGGAGTGGACCTCCGGGGGCAGGTGCACAGGCCCTGGGGGAGGTCCGGGCCTGTGCCCAGGGACCCGGGGGCCACAGCCATGGCTGCCCGTACCCATTTCCAGCTGCTGCAGCTCCTGTTCAGGGAGCGTTGCCTTCCGCTCCGCTGAGCTGGGGTTTTTCACAGGCGCCGGGTCCAGGGAGGACAGAGGCAATGGCTCCCAGGTCCCAGACTCCTCCTTGCCCCAGTTCAGGCTCGGAGACTTGTTCCGCTCTGGGGGCTCTGGGGGCAGTGGAGGTTGGAGCTGAGGGGCCCCGCCTGTCGTGTCCTCAGTTGGCTGGGGCCCCGGAGTCCCAGGCGAGAGCTCCCTTGGCTGAGCGTGCGGGGTCTCTGGGGTCCGGGGAGAGTGGCCTTGGCTGGGCAGTGCCTGGGCTGGGAGTGGCGGCGGATCTCTCGGCTCTCTGCACTCTCCCCTCCAAGGGCTCCTCAGACCTCCCACTGCAAAACAGAGCACGCTTGGTGAGGGGGAAAACAGGCCAACCCAGACTCTGGGCCAGACCGGGTGGCCCTTCCTGAGCAGAGGGCTGGGAGCAAGCAGCGAGGGAGAACTCTGGTCCCACTAAGGGACACAATTTAGGAGGGCGCTGTGTGGTCTTGAAGGAGGCCTCTTCCATAGGATGGCCTTCCACGATGGGAATACGACAATATTTCTATCTATTCCATCTTCCTTCTAGGTAACAATCATAAATTTAAAAAATGACAGCAATGGCTGCAGGAAAGGACTCTGTCACTAGTAAAGAGAAGATTTAAAAAACAGCCCTAGGGCACCTGGATGGCTCAGTGGGTTAAAGCCTCTGCCTTCGGCTCAGGTCATGATCCCAGGGTCCTGGGATGGAGCCCCGCATAGGGCTCTCTGCTCAGCGGGGAGCCTGTCCCCCCCACCCCCCGGCCTCTGCCTGCCTCTCTGCCTACTTGTGATCTCTCTCTGTGAAATAAAGAAATAAGAGCTTTAAAAAATAAAATAAAAAACAGCCCTGAGGTCACAGCAACTTCAAGTTCCCATGTAAACTGGCCGCCTCAACCTCCTCCTGCCCGCCTCGTCTCTCTCACCCCCCACCCCTGACAGTCAGTCTCTCCCGGGGAACTGTCGCTCTAGAGTGCGGGTGCGGGGGCAGCTCGTCTGTGTTTGGGGGAGCGTGTGAGGTCTCTTTCCTGTTTTGTTTATTCCCGTGATCCCCATAACCACTGCCTTTCCCTTGCCCGCCTCCCAGTGACATTCTATTATGTTTGATGTGTCCCTTAGGGTCTAATTATGTTTCTGCAAAGTGTATGTTGTTTTTATTTATCAATATTTAGTTTACAAAAAAGGGATTGTTCTGTTTACAAAAAACGGCCTTGTTCTGTCCATTTTCCTGGCACCGCAGTTTGAAAATCCCGCCAGGCTCCTCCGAGAACACTGTCTTGCTTTCACTGCCCTTTGGAGTTCCACGGGACACACCCCGTGCGCCACCGCTTGCCCTTGGCCCCTCCGAGCTCCCAGGAAGGGATGTGCCCCTGCATCCTTCTCCCCTCCCATAAACGACTCACAGGTCACCTGTGTGCAGATGTCGACAACGTGCTGTGAGGTGTCCTCCAGCAGAGCTAAGGGCCCCTGCCCCACATCCTCCCTGCCCCTGGGTGCTACTGACTTTCTGCCTTTTCTCACTGACTGGCTGGGAAGTGCCACCTGGCTTTATCTCACAGTCACTGATTCCTCATCAGATCAAGCCCCCCTCTCCATGTTGTAGTCTCTGGCCCCCTTCGGCCAAGCATCGAGGCACAGCACAGAGCACGTCTCTCCACCACTGGTCTTCCAACAAGCCCATGGTGGGTGTCATTCCCATGCTTTAGATGGAGACACCCAGGCCACCAAGGTGCTCAGAGGTCAAGTACCGTGCCCCTGACCACAACACCCCACTGTCGCCTCTCACCCCACCCCGCTGCAGCCAGGGGCGGACTCTTACCGTGGTGCAGCGCCTGGCTGACCTTTCCCCCCAGCTCCACCGCAGAGGCCCGGCGGCCAGGCTCTTTCCTCAGCCCCTCCTGGATGACCTGGGCAGTGAGCGGGGTGCAGGAGGGCGGGATCTCCCTCACAGGTGGGGGCTCGCTGGCGATCTGTGGGTCAGAAGGCGACATGGGCGGCCTGTCTCCCCTCACTCCCAGCACCCAGCTTCCAGTTCTGGCTCTTCTCCACTCTCCCCTACCCTGTGGGGCTGGAGTTGGTCACAAAGACTGGAGAGGCCTGGGACTTTGCCAAGGAAAGGGAAGAAGGGGGCTGGGCAGACCGGGACAGGGTCAGGTGGCAAGGCCCGACCTGCCATGAACTTGAGGGGATCCCTCCCTTAGGCTCTCCCCTGGAGCCCGCAGACTTGGGTGGCAAGTATTTGAATCAGGACCCCACATTTAGGATGGGGCCTCTTCCTGTTCCCATCTGCCGCCAAAGAGCAGCCCAGAGCGAGGCCACCACAAGCCCGAGGCTGGGTGTCCGTCTTCACCTCCCAGGTGCTGGCACTGACCTTGAGGCAGAGCGGCCCCCTGAAGTACTGGGTCCACGGATGGTAGCCATTGAGCATGTGCAGCATCATGCAACAGCTGCTCCAGACGTCCACCTTGGCGTCACAGGGCTGGCCCATCACCACCTCTGGGGCCATGTGGGTCTCCGTGCCGGGGATGTAGTCCCCTGGGAAGGCGGTGGGAGACCAGAAAGCCAACTGTGAACTCGGAGGGGCAAGAGCCTCGGCAGTGACCCCCACCCCGGGCCCCCAGCCCATTCCTGAAATACCTGGAATTTGTCTCTGTTCAAGTACCTTGAATAGAAAGGAAGCTTCTAGACCAAACTTGCCAGAGGGTAAGCTAAGTCAGGGGCCCCACTGGGAACTGGTGCAAAGGCTGTATCACTCAAAACAGGGACTCGACCCTATGGACCCCATCCTTAGAATATTTTTAAAAAAAAATGGGGAGAGCCCTGGGCATTGAAAATTAGGTTGTAGGAGACTAATTAATGGTTTGATGTTTCTGAAATTTTAGTGAGTGAAGAGGAAAAAAAAAAAATGAAAACTTAAATGCATAGAAAACTAGAAGGATCAATACCAGATGTGAAGATTTTTTTCCCCCTCTGGTGATTTGTATTTTTTATTTTTGCTTAGTTCTACTTTCTGCAAAAGATTTTTAGAATAGAAATTATTCTTGTAATAATTTCTAAAATAGAAATATAAAATTAAAAAACTCCACTAGTTATTTTAAAGTGACAGGCGGGGGTCCGTCTTCAGTCTGTTTCTTCAGAATTACCAAGACAGTCCTTTAATAACCGAATCACTTCTAAAAGACTTTTTCTTTTGGTCAAGAGGAAATAATTTTATGCTTAATGCTATAAATGAAAAAAGCAGGGCACAAAACTGGGTTATATCGGCCTTAACTACGTACAGGGTTAAAAAAGAAAAAAGTTGGCCTGGAAGGAATTACTTAAAATGTTCATGATTGTCTCTCTGGGCAAAAGGAGTGTGGAGGCTCCTTTTCTCCTCCTCTTCTATAGCACGTAACTCTATAATTGCCAAAAATTTTACAGTGGATGTGGATTATTTTAATAATCAGAAAACTGGGGGCGCCTGGGTGGCTCAGTGGGTTAAAGCCTCTGCCTTCAGCTCAGGTCATGATCCCAGGGTCCCGGGATCGACCCCCGCATTGGGCTCTCTGCTCAGCGGGGAGCCTGCTTCCTCCTCTCTCTCTGCCTGCCTCTCTGCCTACTTGTGATCTCTGTCTGTCAAATAAATAAATAAAAATTAAAAAAAAAATCAGAAAAATGTGGGTTAAAAACAAGCATTTCTCCAGCTACAGAGCCTAGGCCCCTCGGTCAGCCATCCTGCTGTGCTTCCAGAAACTGTGCTCAGAGGCCCAGGAGGGCTGAGGCCACAGGCTGGGAGCACAGCTCCCCATATAGGCGGTACAAGTGGGTTGGAGCCATGGGGGCTCTAAGGAGAAGATCTGTTGTCGAGGGGCTGAAATATAATGGAGGACAAAATGTGCTCCCATCTCTGACTGCTCTTAGGGAAAGCACGGGAGAAGATATGGGGCCAATGCGGAGTCAAGGATGGGGAGGGTGGTGGGGGGCGGGGCTTACCTGTGACCAGTGACTTCCCCAGGCCATCAGGTTGAAGGCACACAGCATGGCCGAAGTCGCAGAGGGCGGCACGGCTCCCGTCGCTAGACAGGAGCACGTTGTCAGCTGCCAGGCCACCCCAGAGAAGAAGAGGAACAGGTGAGTCCCTTCCGGCCCCAGCCCAATCAGGACCTCCAGCGAGGCCACTGCTGGCTGACCCCAAGTGGCAGCTGCTGTTTCTGCTGAGTGTCCTTACTCATGAGGAAGGCAAGAGTGTTATCGGTTCCGGCTAGAGGCAGGCAGCAGGCGGCTGTCTGGGGTACAGGGACAGAGTTTACTCCTGGGACGCTGCCACTCAGCTCTGGTGTCCCCACCCTCCCCCAGTGGTCACCAGGATGGAGGAGCTGTGTGGGCAGCGCTGCCCACTGGCGACTACGGTGTCAGGCTGAGGGCTTGGGAAACATACTTGCCCTTCCCAGCCTGACGCAGGCCCTGCCACGGGGAATGGTGAGGCAGGCCCAGAAGGATTGGGAAGGGTAAGGTAAGGAAGGAGCCCACTGGGGACCAGAGTGGTTGGGGTGTGAGCCTCACCTTTGATATCTCCGTGCAGAATTCTTCGGGTGTGGAGGTATTCCAGCCCTTCCAGAGCCTGGCCCAGGTAGTAAAGGGCCCGGTCCTCCGGCAGACAGCCCTTCTGCTTTATGAGCTGGCCCAGCGAGCCACCTAGGAGACCAATGGCCAGTCTCTACATGGGGCATTTCCAGGCCTGTAGGCAGGCCAAGGACAAAGGGCTTCCAAGGGCAGGTGGTTGGAAAGTAGGCCTTTTCTGCCCACGTCACAGGGTCAAGAGGTTAAAAATGGAGTAAGTGGGGACCAAGGTCAACCTGGCCAAGACCCGGGAAAACCCCAAGTCTTGGCTCTGAGCTGCGAGGGAGAAAGAGTGGCGCCTGGCTCCCTACCTTCCAGCAGTTCCATGAAGATGTTGACCCAAGGACCTTCCTTCACAGCTCCATACAAAGGGACGATTCTGGGGGAAGTCAATCCTGCACATGCCACCAACTCCTCTGCCCGAAACACTTCAATGCGCACCTGGCAGGGCCCAGAGGTAGCTGTGAGTCAGGGTGCGTGCCCAGGCTGTTCCCTAGCATCCTGGCAGGGAGACTCCCTGCAGGGAGACACTCAATCCCCCGTGTCGATTCTGAGGCCAGGCAGGGCCCTGGTGGGCCCACTGGACCCTCAGAGGCTAAACTGTGCACCCTGGGGGTCATGTTCAACTTCTAGTAGTTGGTTAAGGTTCTGCACTGCGGATGTGTGTGGAAACACTTAGAATCACACAAAAAATCACAACCCTTATCCAGGCCCCTGGCATGCTGCCCACGCTCAAATCTGCCAAACACAGAACTTCCCCCCCCCACCCAGCCCAAATGGCTGGGCCATTTCTAGGACGTGGGACCTTTTGTTTATCAACATCCACATCTATTTTCCCCAGAGGCCAGGTTTCCATCGTATCTGCAGCCAGAGCTGATGTAGCCAAGATCCTGGCTCTTGTCAGCACCCTTCTCAGCGCTTTTCTCAGCTCGGAATTATTTGTCTTTTCCCCTGAGGACGAAAATGTCCATGTAGACGGAGCAATCCTTGTTTATTCTGTTTGCAGCTGTTTCCCCAGGATCTGGGCCCAAGATGAGGCTTCTCAGGGGGAGGGGTTTGGCCAATGCCCCTCCTGCAGGGACCACAAACTCCTCTGTGTAGGGGCCAGCATAGTATGGCAGGAAGAAATAGGCCTGGGACACAAACATCCTAGACGAGAGACTCTGGCTTGGCCGTTTCCAAAGGTAGATCACTTCCCCTAAACTCCCTTTGCATAGGCAAACGGTGGTGACAGTGGTATCCACTCCCGCGTTGAGTGAGGATTTGGAAGGATGATATTCAGCACCAGGCCTGACAACCCGTAGGTGCTCAGGAAATGTAAGGCACCCCCTTCCTTCCAGCTCAGATAAGAGCAGCTTATTAAACACTTAGTATTCCTAACAGTGCCCTGTCCTCCTTTCTGGCTGGTGCTCGTTCTCGTGTTAGCCTTGAGAGGCACCGCCAGGGGGCGCCCGTGGCAACCAAACCAGCCTGGAAGAAATCAGTCAGGACCTGGCCGCGCTTGGCTGGGAGACCTGCTGACTTGGCAGGAGATCTGCCGAGGTGGGGCTTTTGGGCTTTTGGACTTTCGCCTATCAGTGGAAAATGTCTTCTGGTTACAGAGTATCTGGTTTGGTTCATCAACTCGCATAAACTTTGACTCTTTGTCAGTGTTTCCAGCTCTGAACCTGAGCTAGAAAGAATTCACCCTACAGGACTTGGATTAGGCGATGTCTTTAACTCTCTGGCTCCGGCAGCGCGAGTGGGGGCAGTCTGGGGCACCCCAGTGGACTCCACCGGGCACTGCAGTGTTTGGCATTGGAGGCAAACAGTGGTGATGGCTGGCTGTGGGGCATCATGCAAACTACTAGCTCCAGACGGTTCGGTTTCAGCATCAGCTTGTGCTCCAGTCTTTAGGGAGCTGGGTTTCTGGAGGCTGCTGTGATCTAAGTACTTCAGGGGGGATAACGTGGAGCAGGAAAGGAAGGCGAGGGTGTCTAATCAGATTTCAAATTTGAGAATTGTGCAGTGCCCACTGAGGCATACATTCCATAAGTAAATAAGGTTATGAATAGAAGAAAAATTTTCTTTCCACTTTTGCATTGTTATTCAAATGACCACCAAGTCGTCAGGCTAAACACTTCTGTGTGACCTAATTACTCAGTAAACAGAACTTTTAGGTACTTGTTTTGACCTGGGATGCCATGAAAGATGACTGACACTAAAAGTTGTGAAGAACATTTGAGAACCTCTGCTTTAACTAGGAAGACATCCCTAAGTCCTTGGGAGTGTCCCAGTAATGTTAAAACAATGTTAAAAGCATTCTCACCCAGGGGCACTTGGCTGATTCAGTGGATAGAGTGTGCGACCCTTAATCTCAGGATTGTAAATTCAAGTCCCAATGTGGGGTGTAGAGATTACTTAAAAATAGAAATCTCTGAAAAAAAAAAAAAACAACCAAACAAACCCAGATACAAGGGGGTCAGAGGGGACACTTCAAAATATAATGTGCATTAGGGAGAGGAAGCAGAAAGGACAGCCCTGAGGGGGTGGGGAGAATGTACCTGGCCTTCCTGCTCATCCCTGGACTTCAGTGCCCTCATCGGGGTCCTGGGATGGAGCCTGCACTCAGTGGGAAGTCTGCTTGGGAGTCTCTCTCCCTCGCCTTCTGCCCCACCCCCCACACCTGTGTGGTATGTGTGTGTGCGCGTGTGTCTGTACGCGTGTGTGCATGTGCTCTCCCTAAAATAAATCAATAAATACCCCTCCCCCCAAACTAGTATTTACTGCCCATTTCACACACGCCAGGTCCGGTTCTAAGTGCTTTGTAAGCATCAGTGTTTGCATCTTACGGCAGCCTGTGGGGCAAGGAAACTGAAGTCCAGACAAGTGACTTGCCCAAGGTCACTGGCAGTCTCAGAGGTGGGAGTTTTGGTTATGGAAGCCTGACTCCAGACCTGCCAGCTACCCTGCTCCACTGAAGCCCTTTCCAGGAGTCTAAGCTTTTATATCCAGACTGTTTTGCTTTTTTTTCTCCCCCACATCCATTCAGGAGCGAGCATACCCTGGGGGTGGTGGAAAGTGTGGTCAGCCATTACCTAGCTGCCAAATCCACAAGCCACCTCCCTCGGCTTAGCGGCCTGCATGCTGACCTTGGGCATTGATTTCTCTTTCTTGAGAGTCTCCCCTCTTTAGTATCTGTATCCATTTTATTTCATCCACAAAAAAAGTATTTGTATCCATTTTATTTCATCTGTATATTGTATCTGTATAATCACGATTCTCTATATTCTTTTAAAGATCTCAGAAACATAAAATAGGTGAAAACACAGTACGGGGCCCAATGAACAGAGGGCTCCCCCCTTATTCTTCACCATGGAGCTATTCTCCCCTTAGTCCTGGCTCTGCTTCCTCAACATGTGTCCAGGCTGCCCTCACTCACGTACCTTGCTGATGGCGGCTTCTACCATCTTTAGGCCACGGAAATGTCCCTCCCCCATTACACCCGCAGCTCCTTTGGGGCAGGTGCATGGATTCTGCCAATCTGTGTCCAGCCCCTGGCACGGTGGGCTTTGTTAACAGCTGGCTGGATTTGACCAAGGCCACACTAACCCAGATCAGTGGCAGAGCCAAAAGGAGGCACCCAGAACTCCACGCTTGAGCCAGATGTGTGTGTACACACACACCACATACAAGTACACCACAGAATAGAGTTCCAGGAGCTCACGCGTTCTGTAGCTTCAGCCACTGACTTCTGCATTGGCTCAGGAAAAGCACTAGAGAGCTATCTTTGTACCAAAAAAGGAAATGTGACCATGATCTACTATTACATGAAAAACATGGCACGGCCTCTAGAATATAATCTCATTTTAATAAAAGAAACTACATGTTTATGGGGTGCCTGGGTGGCTCAGTCGGTTGGGCATCTGCCTTCCCCTGAGGTCATGGTCTCAGGCTCCTGGGATCGAGCCCTGCACTGCGCTCCCTGCTCAGCAGGAAGTCTACTACTCTCTCTTCATCTGTGTCTCCCACTCCCCCTGCTCTCTCTCAAATAAAATCTTTCAAAAATAAATTATATGTTCATATAAATATAAATATAAATATATATACATATATAAAATCAAGTCTAAAAAGTCAAAGGGCAGGTACCTTTGCGAATGGATTGGGGAACAGGGAGACTTTTGGGTTTTGGAATATCCTCTGGATTATTTTATAATGGGCCTATGTTTATTTGCGATTAAAAGATCAAGCAAAACCTTAATAAACAAAACCGCCTACATTAAACCCTGTACGCAGGGCCAACTGGCATCTGACCTGAGGCCACTAATGTTCTAGAAGGAGGACCAAGGAAGTGCTGTTGCACCACGTGCTGGGTCCTCCTCAAGGAACACCGGAGGAGGGTGCGCAGACTTGTTCTGACCCCCTGTGTCCCCTGACCTCCGATCCCTGCCCCCTCCCCCAACCCTACCCTCTTAGCCGGAAACTGTTTTTCAAATCTTCCAGCTGAAAATGCTAAAGGACGCCCATGCCTGCCCCACTGCTCCCCTCAAGCCCCCGCTGACCGCCTTGTTGGCAGCTGTGCGGGCCGTCAAAGAGCCATCCCACTTGAGGTCGTGGGGCAGGGTAGGGGACAGGGGGCGGTGGACAGTCCGGCATTGGGAGCCCACTTGGTGTGGCTGGAGCTTTTCCGCCTGCCTTGAGGAGGTGAGAAACGGAGTATCTCTCCTCTTCTACTATATCAGGGTTGTTTACCTCGTTGCCTGGACTCCGAGAACTTCTGCAGGGCAACAGCTGAGCAGCCCAGTGACTAAGCTCTCCCCAGCACTGGGCCTGGGTTTCCAGGACGCTTCACACTCTCACTGTCCTGCCACCCGCCCCTCAGGAGGGACAGCTGAGCCTTCTCTGATGGCCTGTGTGTGGGGTGGGGCTGTGGCTGAGGAGGTCAGGCACGGAGCCCTGGCTTCCAGGGGAGGAGGCTGACCCGTGCACCGCCAGACTGTGCTCTGGCCCAGGGCGGAGCCTGCTTGTTTGACAGGGTATGTCTGAAGTTTGGGGTAATACCTACGGATAGTCCCCTCCCGGCCTGTTACCCGGCGACCCAAACCCCCAGACTTGAACATCCTGGCCCCACACACAAGCCAAGGAAGGCAGGTGATTCATGTCCTCACGTGTGTCCTCAGCGCCGAGAGCCACAGCAGTGGTGTCCCCTGTGCACGGGGCCTGAGCGGGCGGGCGGGCTCAGCCTGGTCTGGCTACTTGGTTCTTCTTTCCTCTTGGAGAGCAGAGTGTCCCTGACAAAACCCACTTGAAAACCAGATCCATCACTACACTAGCTTATGTCCCTTTATTGTGAGCCAAGAACGTGTCCCAGGGAAGGGTTTCTCATTTCTGCCTCCTGTGGCCCTGGGCACTAGCTCTGAGGCTGAGTTTGGGCCGGGGACAAGGTCAAGGGAGCTGAGAGCCAGGGTAGGATAAAAGACATCTGAAGGAGAGTAGGCCCGACAGCAAGGTCTGCATTCTGCTGCAGGGCCCGGACAGGGTCCCCTGACCAAAGGAGGCCTCAGTGCCAGGCCTCGCTTTGTGGCTTGAAGCCAGGCACACGATGCTCTCTGGTCTCAAGGTCTATCACTGGGGAAATGAGGGAGCTGGAGAGGTGATTCATGCCTCTGCATCGAATCCTAGAACCACGAGCCTTCTCCCCCAGCCCCTTCCTAAAGACTGGTTCACAGCTGAACTCTGGAGACAGACATGCCGTGGTCTCTCGATGTAGGTCGCATTTCCTCATAATGTCCACCTCCCAAGACCTCTTATTCCTGCCAATGGGAGGCAGAGCCCGGACCCAAATCAGATCTGACTCCCCAGTGCTCAGCTTCACGCAAGAGGCACCTGTTAGGTACAGGTACTGCTCTGGTCATTACTTTCTGGCCCAGGTGCAAGCACCCCCACTGTGCAGTTTAGGGGTTTCAGCTCAACATGAATCCCACAATGCCAACTGCCTTCCAGGTCTGGACTTGTCCCTGAAGGCCCTGGCAACAGGAGTGGCCCAGGACGTGGGTGCACTTGCAGACTCCCGACACACACGCATACCAAATGCGGCTCCCAGGCTGGGACATGTGGCTGACACTGCTCCCTTCCAGGGCCAGCTGACCCCAGGGTGCCCAGCAACAGCCAGCCTCCGTTAACAAGTCTGACTACAGTTGCCCGCGGATTGCCCTTGCAAGAAAGGCTGCTCTGCAGCTCCCAGAGCCTGCCCATAGCTTTTTCTTTTCCGCGTACCTTTTTGACGGCGCACTGGAAGCCGGTCTGCTTGTCTTCCATCCTGTGCACTTCTCCGAAGGAGCCTCTGCCCAGGCAGGGCTGGCGCGTGACCCAGTGGACCTCCTCTCGGTACTCATAATCCACCGGCTTGAGTTTCTGGGGTTGGCAGGAGAGAGAGGCCCGTGTCAGTGGCCAGGGCAGCAGAGGGACGAAGGGTTACAGTGAGGAAGGCTCTCTGGGCGGCAGTCCTTGCCAGGCTGCAGGGGTGGGGCCCTCATAACCAAAAACATCACCAGGTCTGAGGCAGGGCTCTGGAGGGGCAGGACCAGCGGGGGTCACAGGCATAAGGTGAAGGCAAAGGAGAGCTTCGTGGGTGGCCCAAGTCTAGCTGATCCTTGTGATGAAAGATCCTTCTCCCCAGGCTTTGTGGTTGTGGAACAGAAACGGAACTGTCAACAACCTTGACACTGAAAAAATATAGCTCAGGAGCTATAAGGTAAAGGAAGAAGGACTGTGAAGAGGGTTAGGGTTATGTCACAGATGGATGGAAGAAGGCCCCCAAACTTAAGTCTGCTGAAATGACTTAAGATTAACAAAGCTCTCCAGCAGAGAACTGGGGTGGGGGAAGGCAGGTTTCAGGGTTAGCGCGGATGCGCAAAATCCTTGTCTTTCATAGCAGGGGTGGGGAGTGAATGTCTGAGGTTGACAGAGCTAATTCCTGTTTCTCAGAATACGCATCACTGATACAACACACACACGCACACGTGTGTGCATGGACACATACATGAGAGCGACAGCAACAATGAGCTAACCAACCAGAAGAACTCAAGATAGAAACATCTAGAAGGCCTGAGAGCGACCTGGAGGTGGGGTGGGGGATACTGCCTCTTGCCAAAGCCTCGCATTTTCCTACTGTCAGATGTGTTGTCACGCGCACGAGTGACTTCCATTGAGAGTGAAGACCCTCCCCCCACCAAGGCGAGTAGATCTGGCAGGTTTCCAGCGAGGCTCCTTCCCCCCCAGTGGGTCCCACTTGACTGCCAGCCGCTGCTCTTGGCCCCAGAGTGGGTGTTCCATGGGGCAGGTGCGTGGGCGCTCCCTTACCTCGGTCAGCAGGACCCCCTCGCTGTCTTCCGTCTCGGGGCTGGGCTTCCGGGGCTTGGAACCCCCTGCCGACCAGGTCTTGGCCAGGCTGGCCAGGCTGTGGGCCCGGCCGGAGCTCACGCTGCCCTGCAGAGCATGCACAAGGTACTCCTCCACGGAAAACTTCTCGCGGGCTGGGCAGCTGGGCTCCAGGCGGGGGCCAGGCACCGGCTTCTGACTGTCCGCACAGGCCAGTTTGCCCAGGTGAGGGCCAGACAGGGGCTGCTGGTTATCTACACAGGTCAGTTTGTCTAGGAAGGACTCCAAGGGGTGAGGTTTCCAGGGCTGGAGAGGGTGGAATGGGAAGGGATGGGGCAGTCTGCTGTAGGGGAAGGGGGGAGCGGGCTGGGGCAGGGGGCCGAGATCCTGGGGGTGGTGGAGTTTCCACACATGATTCAGACATTGCAAGGGGCTGATGAGTTTGTGGAGTTCTGAGCGAGGCAGGGCTGGCCGTAGGCCCTCCTCGAGTTTCTTAAAGCATAGTTGGCCGAGGCCTGGCTCCTTCAGAGGCTTGGTGAACTGGAGGGCGTTTCTAACATACAAAGGGCCTAGGGGGGATTCATCCTCCTGTGGGGAAAACACAGGTGTTAGGACACAGGGCCAGAGCCGAGGCCTGGGCACCAAGCTGAAGGCCCTGTGAGCCTGACATCTGGGCTGTGGCGATGGCTCTCACCTGTACGGGGACTGTGCAGCTCTCTTGCTCCGGGGTTCTGGGAAGCGGTTTGGCCAAGGCCACTCCGGCCTGAGCCAGGGACTTGGAGCTCTTCTTCCTGCGTTTCTTCTGGGCTTTGCTGCGGCGCTTCCCTTTCCAACACACACGGGCCATTTTGCCTTCCGTCGCATGGGCCACATTGTTGGGGATCTGATCAAGGCTCTCGGACTGGCTGTCAGAAGGGACAGGTACGCATGTTGACAGTGTGAGGAGGCAGGGGGGTGTGACGGCTCAGGTAACTGCGGTCAGAGTCCTCAAGACCCAGAGGTCAGATCCCTGCTTGGCGAGTGCTTGTGTGAATGTGGGAAGGTGCCTAAAGCCCAAGGAACCTCAGTTTTCTCATTTGTAAAATGGGCATAGGATTTCCTGCCATGCAGACAAAGCTGGGGTTTAAAGGAAAATGCTCATTTAAAAAGCCTACCTCAGCGCCTAATCCCCAAGCAAGCTTCCAACACACAACAGTTATTACCACCGTAAAGGGGCACACGGCCATGATGGGGCGCACACCGCTCTTGGGTGGGAATGGGTGGGTAGAGGGTTCCCTCACTGCTCTCCAGGGTGGGCTGTCCCTGGAGAGGTCCTGGGGGGCTGTGGGGGCGCACATAGGACTTGGAGGGCCACACTCCACAGCGGGCATTCTCAGCTCTGACAAGGGCTTGTTTCCATAGTCTCTGGGTGGGGGACAGGGAGTTTGGGCACCTCCACCCCCATTGGTTCCTGGAGACAGCTGGTTTCTGGGAATGTAAGGTGCTGCATAAACACAGACACTATGGGGGCACCTGGGTGGCTCAGTCGGTTAAGCGTCTGCCTTCGGCTCAGATCAGGATCCCAGGGTCCCTGCTCAGTGGGGAGGCTGCTTCTCTCTCCGCCCTCATTCCCCCCTCATGCTTGTGCCCCCTCTCTCTCCCTCTCTCTGAAATAAATAAAATCTTAAAAAAAAAAAAAACAAAAAACCAACAACTCAAGTCTGGGCTGATGCCCAGTAGCGGGGAGCCTTCCCTCCTCAGATGGCCTGGAGACTGCCTACCACCATGGACACAAGGCTCTTGGTATTAAGCCACCAGCCACAGATAAGTGTCTGAAAAAGCCATGCTGATCGGCCGTGCAGCAGACCACAGCCTCAGCTGCCCTCCTGTGGCCTCACTGCTGCCCCCCAAAAAGGAGGCAGAGTCACAGCAGTCCTAAGGGGCTGCCAAAGGCCTAGGGGCTCTCAGGCAGCTGGTCTTTCGGCTCAGGCCCCTCAGAAACCCCCGACCCTGGGCCAAAAGGCATTGGGGACAGCGCAAGGCTTCCCATCAAACACTGAGCAATTCTTGGTTCAAGGGCAGCAGCCTTCCCCACCTTTTTCCATCACTAGCACTTTCCAAATCCCAATGATAAAAAAGTCTGCCTGTTGGTAGAGGCAGGAACTATCTCCGAGTTCAACCTGCAGCTGGCCAAAAAAATCATCTTTGGGGATGGGGAGCCTGGGAACAGACTGAGCCTCACTCTGGCTTCCTTTCCGTGGGGCTACCCAGCTGCGAGTCTGTCGGTCCCCCCTCCTGTTTCCAAACCCTCATCCCTCCTTGGATGTGTCTTGCACGAGAAAAAGCCCCAGCAGGTTTCTCCCACAGTTGGAGCGGCCCCCAGGCGCCTGCATTCGCGGTCACGCACCAGCAGGAAAGTCACTCCTGTTCCCAGCACCCTCCCTGCTGATGGGAAACAAGGGGGAGCAGCAAGGACTCTGAGGAAAATAAAAATAAAATGTCAAGCTGATAGGACCCAGAGGCAGTCATCCACACGCCGTGAAAAGCTTTTGAAAAGCTCCTTTGGCTGACAGAGCAGTTCAGCCAGGAAAACCTGGGCAGGTTCCAAGAGCCGAACCACAGGTGCTGGAGGAGGGAGCCAGGGGTCACTGGGGAGAGCAGCCGGGGAGGGAGGCCGCGGTTTCGGTTCCCTGGGTCCCACGCGGGCTGGCCTCCTCACCTGTACTGTTTGGACCCAGCGATGAAGATCCGCTCTGAAAAGGTGGGGCTGAACTCTTGGCTGTTCTCACCTTGCGAGTGAAGGACAAGAGGTCAGATGAGCAGGAAGGAGAGGAAGAACAGGAACTGGGCGCTGAGGAGAGACGCGTCTCGCGGATACCTCCTCAGACCACCTGCCTGCCGGCCTGCCCCCTGCCAGCGCCAGCTTCCCTCGCCCCACCTCCCCACTGAATAGGAGCAGAGGGGGAGCTGAGGGGTGCCCTCCTTGCTTCACTATCCGTGCTGCTTAAGTGAGATCCACGGAACACACCCAACGTGACAGCCGGCACATAATATCGGCTCAATAAATGTCAACGGTCGTATCCATCAACGTATGTGTATATGTGTACTAGGACCACCACGTCCCCCAGGGTTTTAATTTGTATTCTCTCATTTCTCCTCAAAAGCCAGCCAGACAGGAGTGGAAGACAGGGGAAGGATGTGGATATGTGGGAAAATGCCACTGTCTCCCCAGGCTGTACCCCAAGAAAGCTCCTTGGAGGGCAGGGGGTAGCGAGGAGCACTTCCGGCCTCAGCCAGGCACCCGGGAGTCAGGCTCTGGTGGCAGCCACCATGCCGAGTCATGCAGAAGTACTGGGAGTGGAAGCAGAGACGACCCGACAGGCCCCACCCTGCACTGGCCTATGTCCCCGTGCTGGGCCCCGCAGGCCGAAGAGCAGGTGTTCATTCTCTGGGGCGGGGCCACCTCAACGTGGAAGGTGGTGAAGGGCCTAGAGGCCCCAGAGGGGCTTTCCAGAAGACCTGGCCTTTCCTGTCTGGGGCTTCTCCAGAGATGCTCGGGCTGTCCAAGGTCACAGCACAAGGCCGATGGCCTGCTTGATGATCCTGCCAAGAGCCCCAGGACCGGTGAAGTTTCCCGGCTCTCCTTCCCTGCTATGGTCATGATGGACAAAGGCCTCCACGCAGTCCCCAGCACGGTGACAGCTCTCACTTCGACTCATTCTTAGCTTACCCCCCACCCCAGCTGTGTCTTGTGAAAATCTCTGATAGTGGTCACCCTGACCTCCCACCCCTGTGCCCTGCCACATTGGCACAAGGACTGCTCCCCCCCCCCCCCCCCCAATGCCCCCGCAGGCCCGCCTGCCCTCTGTCACCAGCCCCGGCCCTTACATTCGGCCTGGGCAATGATGGAGATGGCGGCCAGTCCTCCCTCAGAGCCTTCCTTGGCGGTGCCTTTGGTAATCACGTCGTTCAGGATGTCCCACTTCCCGCAGAACACAGGGCTCTTCTCCACAACCTCGAGCTTGGTGACAGGGCCTTGCTTCTTCCCCATTGCCTGTGTCTTCTCCTTGGCTTTGGCAAGCTCCTTCTGCTGTCCGGCAGCCGAACCAGGGGCGCCCGGGCAGGCCATTTCCATCACTGCCATCTCCCAGGCTCACGCTCACCCTGAGGGAACAGAACAGACTAGGTTGGAGGAGAAAAGCAGGGGAGAGGCTTTCAGCCTCTTTCTGCCTCATATACTGATCTTCCAAACACCCCAAGTGGCCAAGGAGTCAACCCTTGGCATGAGTCTGCACCCCGGCTCCTCTTCCTACTAGCCACACTGCCACAAGCAGACTCCTCCACTCCACCCAGCAAGGCGGGTTCCAGCCCACTTCCTCCAGGACGGCCACGGCGCGGACATCTGGGTTTGTTCTTTCTTGTTTTTATAAATAATGGCCGAATCTCTTTCTGTTGTTTTTTAATGCTGCGTTTTGCTCCCCTGGAACGCGGTGGTAGAATCCATACTCCAAGACTGCCAGTGATCTCAGGGACTCTGCACAGACCTTGCCTTCCTAGAGGACATGTCTACACCGGCCACGGTGGCTTTTCTCCAAATGGGGAAAATCAAGTTTTTGTTGCATAGCAAGAGGTAGATACACATATGTGTGTGTGTATAGAGATTTACGTGTGGATATATACATTTTATACATTTCACATATATGACATATTAAGAGGATTTGTAGAAAATTTGTAGAAGATTTGTAGAAAGATTTGTAGAAAAATTTGTAGAAAGATTTGTAGAAATCATCATGCAAATGGCAGTGCCTGCACTCGGCTCCTCTCCCAGGACACATCTGTCTGTGGCCTTCCAGAAGGAACTGACAGGCTTCCTTCTGTAACGTCCGTGCTTGTTTGCTGAAAACCCCTCCCAGGTATCATATTGGTAGTGGAGCTTAATAATTAATTAGCGCACCCAATGCCAACCTACACCTCTAGGACTCTGAAGACAAAGCACAGGGGTTCCCGTCTCCCTGGGTTCTATGTCCAGCAGTCCTATGCGTTCCCCGGAAGCCCTGGGGGAGAGTAAGCCCAGGGCTGAGATAACCTTGTGCAAACAGCATGCAGACTCGAGCTGTCATGAAAGAGATTTGCACCAATCTGGGATCGCTACCACGTGGGAACATTTTGAAACGCTGGGCCTGCGCGCTCCCGAAGCGTAGGTCCCTCCAGGTCGGGACTTGCTTTCCGCCAAGCCTGAGAAGGCACCACATTCGGAGAGGATTTTAATAAGTGCTCTCTGCTGGCAGGCTGGTCTAAAGCTGTGGCTAACAGATGGAGTATCCCCTGCTGGCCGGGCACTCAGCCCAGAACACAGCTCTATTCGCTCTCGGGGCAGAAAGGCAGGCCGCGTGAAGGCAAACCATCCACCACTGGCCCTTTGCCCTGGGAGGCTAGGAGCTGACCTGGGATGGTGGGGGGCTGGGCCTCGCTAGGCTGAAGCCCTCTTCCTACGGAGTCCGTGGCCCTGCAACAGCCACGAGGCACTGAACCAGCCCGACTGGGGAGCGGTGGGTAGGGGGGTAGGAGAGGGTGGGATGGGCTGGTTGGTCACTACTAATTTGATCCTTCCAGCTCTGCCTTCAAGGGTCTGCCGATTCGGAACTCAGAGCAGCACCAGCTTTCAGCACAGATGTCCAGGCTTCGCCCTGAATGCTGGATGCTGGGGAGGGGCATGGGCAGCCTCAACGTCACCTGATGACCTTGAGAAGTCTAAGGGGTGCTCTGGCTTCCAAGTGCCTAGCTGTCTCCAGCCTCTTATTTTTTTTTTTCTTTTTAAAGATTTATTTATTTATTTAAGAGAGAGAAAGAGAGAGGTAGTGGGGCAGAGGGAGAGAGAACCCTCAAGCAGACTCCTGGCTGGGTGTAGAACCAGACATGGGGCTCAATCCCAGTACCCTGAGATCAGGACCTGACTGAAATCAACACTCGGTCGCATAACCAACCGTGCCACCCTGGCGTCCTGTCTCAGCCTCTTTGCCAGGGGAAAATGGGTCTTAAGAAAAAACCCCAAGCCCTCAGAACCTAACACTATTAAAGATGGGCCGAGAAGGACCTCAGGAGTGCTTTAATCTCATTTTCACTCGAACAAACTGAAGCTAATTAAGTGGAAACTTGCTCAAGGTCAGCCAGTCCTGCGTGGCACTGCAGGCCCAGGACACAGAATAGGCCCAGGACGCAGAAGCCCTAGCTTCAGGCTGTGGCGCCCCCTCCCAGAGTCTCCTGGGCTCCAGGCAAACCCCAGGGGTAAGCTCATGCCTTGTTTGGTCAGAAGGCTCCTGAGGGCGGGGGTGGTGCCCTCCTAGCAGGGCACGGATGAGATGATCAATGTTGGCTGGATGCGGGTATCCCAGGATGACCTTCAGGGACAGGATGACCCTGAGCACCAGGGATGAAGAGAAAGTCCCAAGTGAGGAGCGAGAGAAATGAGGCCAAGCCATCAGGGCTTGCTTCGAGGGCACCAAGCTGGTCTGAGACCCAGCTGTTGTGCGGTTCACACGGCCTATCTCGTTGGACAGGGCTCATCCTGAGCTATGGCCCTCCGGAGAGGCTGTGGGGCTGCCCCTCACCCCCCAGGAGCCATCATGTTGCCTCGGCAGTGAGCTGGGCTGCTGGCCAGGGGCCCTGATCCTTGTCTCCAAGAGCATGCCGGGCTCCCCGGGCCCCCTCTGCAGTGCCCGGATGACTCACCCAAGAGGCTGGCAGGCAGACAGAGGAACAGGCAGGCCGCTGAGAGGCTAACCCAGCAGCTGGCAGCTGAACCTGTGAAGGGCACGGGAAAACAGGCTGATCCTCACCTCCCAGGGGCACAAAATCACAGCCTGGGAGCTGTACAGCTTCTCCAGTGCCACATGACCATGACTCAGACCCTCCCTGATAGCCTCCAAGTTCAAGAAGCTATTCTAAGGATACTCTGGCCTGACAGCAGGCCCCGTCCCTCCTTCCCCACTTCTACAAGGGGTCTGGCCTACAAAAAATAGGGTTCTGCATTGAGCCTGGGACTGCTGGCCAGGCGGCCTTCCTAGGCCGGGTCTTTGCCCCTGGCTTGTTTTCTGGGGCTTGTTGCCCCAGACCACTTCCCTGCAGCTCTGCCCCTTCATTCTCCTATAGCCTGTGGGGTGTGAAGACTGAGCCAGTTGTGTCTCTGCCTTTGAAGGTGAGTTCAAATCCCAATCCGTTACTCAGTCTGGACGCTCGCCCCGGCTCCACTCTGGCCTCAAATGCATCCTGCTCTTTTGCTCTCTGTCAGAGCTGAAGATGTGGGCCCTGGTAATAGCCAAGCCCACTGAGTTCACTTACAAGGCCATGGAAACCAAATGGGAAAGGAAAGGCGTGTTACTGGTTCAGTATTCTTTTAGGGCATGTACGCTGCTTGTCTGTCTTCTCTGGGGCCTCGATGATCCCCTGGAGAAGTCTGGGCATATCTGTGATCTTTGGGCTTATCTGTATGACATGCCTGCTGTGGGCAAGGCTCCTGGGCCCTGAGACAAACTTGGCTCCCTCACCAGCTAGTAAAGCTCTGTTGTCTGTGTTGGGACTTTTTTTTTTTTTTTTTTAAAGTAGGCTCCATGGCCAGCGTGGAGCCCAGTGTAGGGCTTGAATTTACAACCCTGAGATCAAGACCTGAGCTGAGATCAAGAGTCAGATGCTTAACCAACTGAGCCATCTGGGCATCACCAAGTTTGGGGAGTTCTTCATGTGGGTTCAAGGACAGCTTCAGGATGGTCTGTGACTCACAGAAACTATATACAGTTTGTATATTTACAGGGAAGAGGTCCACAGCTTCCATCACATTTTCCAAGGGTCTGACATTCCCCAGAAAGTTGCTACAGTCTCTTCAGAAGATCAAGGCCATGATTCTGGCACTGCTCTACCATGACAAAGAAGAGCTCAATAATGTAGCAGTTTCCCACCTGACTGCAAGTCAAAATAACCAGATGATTCTAAAATGCACTTGCCCTAGACCTCCTGAAACAGTTGCTGGGCAGTAGGCCCAGAATCTGTACTTTTGACAAGTTCTCTGGGTGATTCTGTGCCAAGGGGTCAGAGACTACCATCTGATCCCTGGTCTATACTGTAAGGCCATGCTGTCCAATATGGCAGCCATTAGCCACATGTGACTATTTACATTTAAATCGATTAAAATTAGGAGCACATGGGTGGCTCAGTGGGTTGAGCCTCTGCCTTCGGCTCAGGTCATGATCTCAGGGTCCTGAGATCGAGTTCCGCATCGGGCTGTCTGCTCAGCAGGGAGCCTGCTTCCCCCTCTCTCTCTGCCTGCCTCTCTGCCTACTTGTGATCTCTGTCAAATAAATAAATAAAATCTTCAAAAAAATTGATAAAATTAAATAATACTTAAAAATCAGTTCCTCCATTACACTAGTTACTGTATTAGTGCAGATGGAGAACATTTCCATCACTGCAAGAAGTTTGATGAGACAGTTCTTGTTTAAGGCTATGATAGTAACGTTTTCTCTGACAGCGAAATCTCTGTTCCTAGGATTCTGTGACAGGACTGGAATTTAGGCTAAATGAATTGCCGATTAACTGGAAGCTACAAAAATATGTTTTATTTTGATCTTCAGTGATGATAACCTTCATATTTCAGTTCCCTTTTTTAGTAAGTGCAGCAAAAACACCAGACTAGGAACCAGAAGATCTGGGTTCTAGCCTTGGCAACTTTAAAAAAAAAAAAAAAAGGCAGTGGGACCATTTCTGTCAAATGAAATCATAGCTCAACGCCCAATATATAAAAGAGCTAGAAGCACGCAAATGACATGTAACTCACATGAGAACCAGCTGCTCTGCCAGAGAAGGTGGGCAGGAGCCTCACATCCTCAGCTTCCCTTCATCCACCAAGGATTTCTGTGGAACGCTAGGTCCTCTTCCGAGGAAGAGTTTGAAAACCAGTGGCCTAGGAAACCTTCTGAGGTCTCTTCTAGTTCCCCAAATATAACCGATTTGTCAGGATCATTTGAGGGCAGGATGACCAATTCAGAACGATCACTCTTGATATTCACTAAGCCCCTACCATTACTGACCTCATTTTCAGATGTGAAGACTGAGGCTTGGAGAAGGCCAGGGGCCTGCCAGACCAGCCACACGGTTACAAGTTGCAGAGGTGGGTCTGGACCTACGTGGCTGTCCCCGAGCCCGCACACTCAACCTTGAGCAAGCCGCTGAGAATTCTTCTCTAAGCTGCTTCCGACTTGTTCTGAGGACTGGAAGAGGCCGATTATGCGAAATGCCAGTCGGTCTGCCTGGCCCACAGAAGATGTTGAATAAAAGTTCATTCTCTTGCCCTTCATCTGCCTCATAAATGCCATCACTGAGACAATGGGACTTCGCAGTGTGGGCGCGACAGAGTCGAGGTGTTCAGCTATAGCTAAAGCATTCAACACACTGAGCCTCGGGTCTCTGTATATAAAAGGCAAATAAAAATCTCTGTTTTACAGGCTCATTTTGGAAATGTCCACCGAGAGACTAGGGCAGACCATGACTATTTCATCTGGAAGTAAAAACTTGTCCTCCTCTGAATGCCCAGAGGGGACAAATAGCAGAAGTAGAATGACTCAACTTCCTTAATAAGATATTAGTTGAAAACCAATCTTATTCTGATGCTTCCTCTTTTAAGCCGTCAGCTTGCCTGGCCACTAGGCCACACTGGGCTGGCTTCTGCCTATCAAGAATGAGGGGCTGAGCAGGAGGGGAACCAAGGTCAATTGCAGGCAGAGTGAGCTGGCCTGGCAAACACAGCCATCCGGCCCAGCAGACCCAGAGATCCTCGTACACACTCAGCGCTGGCTCCCCTTTCTGACCTGCCTACTCTCCCCAGACTCCCCCACCCCTGGCCTCTGTTCTGGCCAGTCTGCTCCTCTCACTTGCCTGAGCACAGCAGCAATGGGTAAGCCTCAGATTCTTTTACTTTGGTCACCTTCTTGCTCTGGTAGAGAATGCCTTCTTCCTTTATTACTATCCATCCTTTATCACCTAGCCCCTCAACGAAGCTCTTGCATTCACTGCACAAGTGTTCAGGGAGGGTCCCCTAAGTGCCAGGGCCTGTACTAACCGGGATCATTCATTTGATGTCATCTGTGCGTTGGGCATGCGTAATATGCTTTATCCATTTCGATAACTCACAGAAACCTTGCAGGGTGGGTGATATTATTTCCATTTTACAGATGAAGAAATTAAGGCTCTAGGAGATGAACTTCCTGCAGGAAAAAACGAGTGCCAATTTATACAACTAGAGCAACTACCATGGGATTAGAGCTAAAGCTTCCTGGCCCTTTCCTCGGGGACCCAAAGATTCCCAATTCCATTCTAGAAGAAAAGCTTGTTGGCAAAAGCTCCTGGAACATCAAGGGCCCGAGCAGTAATACTACCATGTGGCTATTACTGCTCCCATTTTGGCCACAGGATCTGCTCACTGTTCGTATTTAACTGCTTGGCCTGTGTAGGCAGGAAACACAAGAACTAAAAATGAGGGGTCTCCTGTAAAAGCCGAATCAGTGATAAACTGGTCAGACTTCTAGGTGGGTTACCACCACACGTTCCTGAGATGTTAGAATGTTTGACTTGATTAGTTTTAACAGGTCATTCCACTTTCTTAAAACAACAACAAACACCCCCCCCACCCCCGCCGCCCACATATAAGGCACTCATGCAGGGCTTCTAAACCAGAGGGCAAAAAAAGAAAAACAGAAACCTTGATCACTCTAACAAAAGGCAAGGAAAGAAGGGAAAAAGGAGCAAAGGAAAAGGATACTAAGTATAAAATGAGAACAGGAATGAAGGTGGCAAAAGTAAGTTGAAGTATTAAGGCAGGATCAATCACAAATAGATTAAGCCCAGCTATTAAAAGACAGACAATCAGATAAGATTTTAAAAGATCCAGCTAGATGCTTACTAAAAGAGACAAAATAAAATTATATAGAAAGACTGAAAATAGGGGCACCTGGGTGGCTCAGTGGGTTAAAACCTCTGCCTTCAGCTCAGGTCATGATCCTGGGATCAAGCCCCCCATTGGGCTCTCTGCTCAGCGGGGAGCCGGCTTCCTCCTCTCTCTCTGCCTCTCCCTCTGCCTGTCTCTCTGCCTACTTGTGATTGCCCTGTCAAATAAATAAATAAAATCTTTAAAAAAAAGAAAAAAGAAAGACTGAAAATAAAGGATGAAAAGAGATATATATGCCAGACCAATACTAACCAAAGACATGTAATATTCATATCAGACAAAATATTTAAGAGGAAAGGCTCTAACTTATACGCAACCAATAAAGAGCCTCAGAATCCTAAGGGCGGAGGCAAGTTGAGGCTTTATGGATGAGTGAGGTCTCTGCTTTGAGAGTCCTGTCAAAGAGAGCTGCAGGATCTTTTTTTTTTTTTTTTTTTAATTTTATTTGTTTATTTGAGAGAGAGACGGTGAGAGAGAGCATGAGTGAGGAGAAGGTCAGAGGGAGAAGCAGACTCCCCGTGGAGCTGGGAGCCCGATGTGGGACTTGATCCAGGGACCTGAGCTGAATGAAGGCAGTTGCTTAACCAACTGACCCACCCAGGTGCCCAGAGCTGCAGGATCTTAATAACACAGCCTTCTTCGAGCATGGGTTGGGTCTGCTGGAGACTGGGCTCTGTGCTGAGTACTGGGTGTATACTGAGGAAGAAGACCCAGTCCCTTAAGGAGCTCATAGTCTACCAAGGGAGAGACATGGAGTTAGAAAATTACAGTACAGTATGGTCACACAGCAACAGACACAGACACGCAGCAGACGCAATGGGAACACTTGGAGGGACATCTAGCTCAGCCTGGTGGGTGTCAGGAAAGGCTTCCTAAAGTCCTCAGACTAAGTCTCAAGGGGTGAGCAAAAACTACCCAAGAAAAAGGAGAAGGTATTCTAGGTGGAGGGAATGGCAAAAGTTAAGGCACAGAGAGGTGAGTCTGGAAGAATCACAAACAGCTCCAAGTTGCTGGTGGGCAAAGCTCGGGTCACGCGGGGGTTAAATTCTTAGGAAGAGGGGTAGAATTCGGAGGCAGAGTTCCAGAGGGAGGAACCTACAGGGTAGGGGCAGATGGGGATGTGGATACTGACTTGTAAACTATGCCCTTGGGACAGAACTCTCACCCCGTATCTCTAGCCTGCGCTAACAATACTCCAAGCTCTGGGAGCCTCGCTGAATTTTTCTCGCCAGGTGGAGAGGCCGAGTGAGGCTGGAGGCATCTCCAAACCAGCCTGGCACGCCAGCTTGAGGCCTGCATCCCAGGAGAGCAATTTCTGGTTTAGTGTTTCCCATTAAGGATCATTGAGGATAGGAAACGCGGATGCACCTCGATCATTAAAATCTTGCCGATCAATTTTAAAATAAAGACCTGTCATGCCCACAGAAACTCAGTCTTGCCAATTCCACAGGTCAAACTGCTTGGTGAATGAAATGTACAGAACAAAATTTCTGACTGTCCTCCGGCTGCCACCACACGCCCGTCCACGCTGGCTAGCCCCACACGCACACAGAGACCCTGGTGTCTACAGGCCCCTTCAAATGTTCTAGGCAATCACGTCTGTCTATTCTATTAGCACAGGCCTCACCCACTTCCAGCTTCTCCCGGACCCCCTCCCATCCCAAGCTAATCTGAAAATATCCTGTCTTTAAGATAACCTCAAGTTCAAAGACATCTGGTAGCTCTGCATTACTTATGGGCCCAGTATCAACTCTGTGGTCCATAATCTGTCTGACCACTATTTCCCTAAAAATACAGGGTCTGGCTGTGGCCAGTCCGATCTCTCCACATCAGACTCACTGGCTGCTCAAATCTATAGGTCTCTGTGTGTCCCATGTCTTGTGGGGGCCGCCCTACACACCCAGCCTGTCCTTCACCCCCAAGCTGGACTTAGGTCTCCAGGAAGTCCCTCCCAATAGCTTCACCGAACTGTCACCTCCTTTTCTGACTGCCTGTGGCACTGGCTCTCCTCACTCAACTTAGCCTCACCCAGGCCCCCACACCATCACCCTCCCCTACTCCTCAAATGAAATAACGGAGACGAAAGAACTCTGGAAACAAGACGCATTACACCAAGAGGAGAGAGTCATTTCTTGTGTGCACAGCTCAGAGAACTGTGTCTAGATAATGGAGCAAACAGAATTATGGAAAAAGATGCCTCATCAGAGATGCTTAGTATATTTTATAATAGTAAAAGCTGGAATAAAAATGTCTGATTACAGAGGGAGTATAATTATTAATTAAATCATGGTACATCCATTAATGATGTTTACAAATAATTTTTAATTATACGGAAATGCTGATGGGACACAGTATTAATAGAGAAAAGATTCAGAAGTATATCTAGAGTATGATCCCACCTAGCCTGTGTCTGTATACTACATCAACCTTTATAAAAATGTAACCAGGGCACCTGGATGGCTCAGTCTGTTGAGCTTCTGACTCTTGATTTTGGGTGGGGTCATGATCTCAGGGTCCTGGAAGCGAGCTCACATCAGGCTCAGCAATTAGCACGAGTCTGCTTGTCCCTCTCCTTCCTCCTCTGTCTGCCCCTACCCTGTGTGCATGCTCTCTATCCAAAATTAATAAATAAATGAAATATTTTATTTTTATTTTTTTATTTTTTTATTTTTTAAAGATTTTTATTTATTTATCAGAGAGAGAGAGGGGGAGAGAGCGAGCACAGGCAGACAGAATGGCAGGCAGAGGCAGAGGGAGAAGCAGGCTCCCTGCCGAGCAAGGAGCCCGATGTGGGACTCGATCCCGGGACGCTGGGATCATGACCTGAGCCGAAGGCAGCTGCTCAACCAACTGAGCCACCCAGGCGTCCCAATAAATGAAATATTTTAAAAGAGACACTAACATGGCTTAGCTGGTTAAGCATCTGCCTTCAGCTCAGGTCATGATCTTAGGGTTCTGGAATCGAGCCCCACATTGGGCTGCCCGCTCAGTGGGGAGTCTGTCTCTCTCCCCCTCTGTCCCTCCCCTCTCCCTGCTCATTCTCTGTCTCTCAAATAAATAAAATCTCAAAATATTTAAAGAAATAAAAATAAATAAAAATGCAGACACCTAGCACAGACACGCAACGGCTCACTCTTGGTGTTTTAATTTTTTTTATACTTTTCTAATTTTTCCATGTTTTTTCCAGACAGCAGGTATTATTTTTCCCAGTTTTCATTTTGTAACAGATCATGTTTCCGAGTGTTTAAAAAAATACAGAAAGGCTATACAGTGAAAAGTGTACGGCCTTCTCATCCTTGCCCCATCCCTCCGAGGGGATCTCAGTTACCAGTTTCTTATGTGTCCCCCCAGAGATGTCTTTGGGGGAGTATTACTATTATAACGGAAACAAGCGATCACTCAAAAAAGGGTCTCGTGGTATGGGAATTGAAGAGGCATCTGGTTCACAGCGTGAGTGGGTCTTAATAAATACGTGATAATAAATACTCCCAACCCACAGCCTCCCGGAGGCGTCATCAGAATCGCTATGGCTGGTCAGCGAGTTCGGGCGGCAGCGCTACCGAAACAGAGGGCTGGAGATGGCAAGCCCATCCCTCCTGGTTTTGGTTTTCATTTCTGTCTCTTTCTTGTTTCCCACTGGGGGCTGTTATGACTCAAGAAGTAGGAAGGTGCTCAAAGATGGCCCTGTCAGCCGTCCTCAACTCTGAAGGCCATGGCTTCCTTGCTTTTATGTATAATCACCGAGGCCAAGTATATACAGCGGTGAAGGCCCGCGCTAGGGCTAAATATAAGAAATGCCCGTGGGCACAAGAGGCCCCATAAAGAGCTGGACACACAGCAGAACTGGCCCTGAGACAAAGCCACCAGCCCCTTCTTCCCTGCTGATGTCGTCGAGGGTGGGACCTGAGGGTTGGTCTTGAATCTGGAAAACCCGAAGGCGGCAAGCTGTGCTGGTGAATCTCTCCTACCTTCTTTATATAATATCTGACCCTGTTTCTTTTTTCCTTTAAATTAGAGAATTAAAAAAAAAAGATTTTGTTTATTTATTTGACAGAGAGAGAGAGACAGCGAGAGAAGGAATACAAGCAGGGGGAGTGGGAGAGGGAGAAGCAGGCCTCCCGCTGAGCAGGGAGCCCGATGCAGGGCTCGATACCAGGAACCTGGGATCATGACCTGAGTTGAAGGCAGATGCTTAATGACTGAGCCACCCTGGAACCCTGTTTCTTTTTTTGATTTGTATTTTGTTTTCAACTACAAAAGTAGTATTTGTTCACCGTAAAAATGTCAACCATACAAAGTACTTAGAGGGACCAAAAAAAAAAAAAAAAGAGAGAACTTGGCCTCATTCCCTCCTCCCTACAATGTAATTTGGTGTAAATCCTTCTAGTTCCACTAGCATATTTATATATAAAATATATATTATATATACATATTATATATATATTTATATATAAATATAAAATATTTGGGACTATATATAATATATATATATTTATATATAAATATAAAATATTTGGGACTATTTTTAAAAGAAACATGGGCTTATAGATAGCTAATATTCTACAAGTTATATCTTTGACTTAACAATAGATTATGGAGAGCATTTGGGTGACTCAGTCAGTTAAGCATCCATCCAGCCGTTGATTTCAGTTCAGGTGGTCATTTCATGGTTGTGAGATCGAGCCCCGACTCGGCCTCCATGCTGGGCATTGGAGTCTGCTAAGGATTCTCTCTTTCCTTCTCCTTCTGCCCCACCCCTCCATTCCCTCTCTAGAAACAAAATTAAAAAACCCTAAAATACAACAAAAAACCCACAGTGGATTATGGACACTGTCCTACTTCAATTGTATGGAGATCTCTTTCATTTTTTTCTCATGGCTCTGTAAGATTCCATGGTAGAGGGGCGCCTAGGTGGCTCAGTCAGTTAAGCATCTGCCTTTGGCTCAGGTCATGACCTCAGGATCCTGGGATCAAGCCCTATGTGGGCTTTGTGCTCTATGTGGAGTCTGCCTGTGGAGTCTGCCTGTCCTTCTCTACCTATCCCCCGACTTGCTCTTTCTCTCTTTTTTTCTCTCTCTCTCAAATAAATAAATAAATCTTTAAAAAAAAAAAAAAAGAAAAGAAAAGGCTTCCATGGTATAAATGTCCAATCATTTCTTTCTTTTTTTTAAAAAAGATTTTATTTATTTATTTGACAGACAGAGATCAGAAGTAGACAGAGAGGCAGGCAGAGAGAGAGGAAGGGAAGCAGGCTCTCTCCACTGAGCAGAGAGCCCAATGCGGGACCTGATCTCAGGACCCTGAGATCATGACCTGAGCCGAAGGCAGAGGCTTAACCCACTGAGCCACCCAGGCGCCCCTGTCCAATCATTTCTCCTCCTATTCTCCTATGGATGTTCTTGCAAATTATTCCCAATTTTTCAGTCTTACAAGTATTACTGCAAAAACAAAACAAAACAAAACCCAAAAGCTCTTTATTCACTTTTTTGTGTACTTTTATAGGTAAATTCTAGGTGGTAAACACCTAGAACCGGAATTTCTGGGTGACCCTTCGCATGGTCACTCTTTTCTCATTTCTAGGTGTTAGGAAAGTGGGAAGCATTGATCAGTCCAGGACAGGTGGTTCCCAAACATTATATGTCATTTGCTAGAAAGATGCGATCCTTGCCTTCAAGATGCCTATAATCTAGTAGGGGAGAGTGGCTGGCTGGATGAATAAAGGAATCACAAAATGATCTTGGGACCAGAAGGGCCTTTGGAAGTCATTTATTCCAACATATCACTTAATAATCCCAAGGATGGCCACCCAGCTACATAGCAGGATGGCCTTGGAGTCCAAAGGTCTGAGCTGGAGCTGTGGAGTCTCTCACACTCTGGGGGGTGATAGGTGAAGATCACTTACTCTGGAGACACAGCTGTCTCATTTGTAAAACAGGGATGCTCAAACGGAAACAACAGGATTTTACAGGACAGCTGAATGCAAGAAGCAATCTTTAAATGCCAAGTACTGTGCCTGGAACATAGTGGGTGCTCTGGTAAACGTTAGCAAAACTTCCAACGAGAAGGAAGCTGATACAAGATGAGCAGTCCTTTCCGGGACTGGAAGTACCATTTGTTTGAAAGTCCTTGCTTCTGTAGAGCTGAAATCTGCCTTGCAAAGCCTCTAGCCAGCAGCCCTAGCATCAGGAGGAAGGTCTGGAATAGATGCCGTCAGAGGAGGAAGGGAGAGTCCCCAAATCAGAAGGGTAGAAGCAGTCAGCAAGGCAAGGTTAGCCTACGAGGGAGATGTTCTTTGAAGTGTATTCTGCGCGTGCCGTCTACCTTCTCCCTCTGTTGGCAGTGCCCAGCTCCTAAGGGACTGAGGAATGAGCTGCCGGTGCATGAGGAACCAGGACCCAGAATTCCTTGACAGCTCAAGTTGAAATTAGCTGTCCCATGGACATCTTTGTCCTGTGGACAGCAAGAGTCTGCTACTATGTGTATACATGCTAATTACGTGCCAGTGTCAATAATAATAGAAATAACGGTAGCTATTACTGTTTGCTACATATTAGGTAATGCATGCACTGTCTCTTGAACCCTCTCAAGAATTCCGTGAGCAGGGCACTAATGTTGTTCCCTTTATACAGAGGAAGAAACTGAGGCTCAGGAGCTCAAGTAAATTAGTCTGACGCTAAAAAAAAGTCTGATGCTACTCTGCAAGGAATTGGCAGAAGCCAGATTTGTGCCCAGGGGCTCTTTTGTCAAAGTACGGACTCTTAACATTAACATTCTGTTTTCACATGATCTAAAGCTTTAAAAAATTGAGACCCAAACACAGAAGCTGCCACAAGTCAAAGGTTTGTTAGTGAGAAACCTAGGGACTGACCCAGGAGGGAGCATCTCCATTAGGGAGTATAAACACAGCCAGCCTATGTTCTGCAGCAAAGCAACTTTAAAATGGCAATGGGAAGCAAAGACTTCAAGCTGGACACGGGGCAGCCCCATATTCCTTAGTCTCCCCATGCCCGGCGTGGGTATCAGGTCAGGCACATGCAGGCCTGTTGCAAGGACGAACTCTACAACAAAGTTCAAATGTGCCCTGCATTTTAGAAGGCCTGACTCCAGGCCTTCTGTGGTTTTTGTTGCTGTTTGTTTGTCTAATAGCAAAGCCTTGAGCATCAGCTAGTATCTTCTCAAATATGGTCGGTACTTTGTCTCCAGGGCCCTGATAAAGGGCATGGCGTAAGCTCTAAAAGAAAAGTGTTACAAAAGCATTTTCAATTCAACTTTTAAATCCTTTGCAATTTAACTTTTGAATCCAACAGCATACAGAACATGCCACGGGGCATCACTGATCCACACAGGCGATTATGGAATTGGTAGGCAGGAGAATGGAGGGGGTGGGGAGGAGTAGTAGTGAGGAAAAGAAAAGAAAACAAAAAACCAAAACAATCATATGCGTGTCTCATTTTATACAATAAGCAGCAGGGAATTTTTAATGTATGTTAAGTCAAAAAAAATTGCAAGTGTGTTCTGTGGGGTATTTTGTGTCATTACACATCTTGATTAAGCGGGGCTGCAGTATATACCATATGGTAATGATCAATTTCCAAAGATTACAGCGCCATGAACTGCCCCAGACACAAAAATCACACCAAACCCAATCAGCTTTCTTTTGATGAGTCAAAATGTACTTCTGGATCTTGTCAAGCCTTGAGGTCATCATTACAAGCATCATTTGGTTGTGAAAAACAGTTCTTCTTATTTAACCTTCTGAACTGGATTCTGAGCAAGGAGCAGTTCCCTGGGCTAAGGTGAATCTCACGGAAATACAACCACTGCCTTCCTCTCTCGCTTGGTAAGGAACTCTGTTTTCCCAGGTGGAACTGGCTTCAAGCAGGGTCTACCTGTACTCAGAGCAGACGGAGAAAGACAGGTTCAGCCTCCCTGTGAGGGAGGAGGCTTCAAGTTCATTGTAGTCACTGGTGACTGGTTTTGAAATTGAGGAACTAGTTTGAGGAACTTCAGAATAAACAAGAAACCCAAACAACTCGGTTTTCCACAGAAGACTTCCAACGCACAGGGGTAATTGGAAGGAAGCACATGGTCCAGCTCTGCTTTTTGGCAGTGGAACCCGGACCATGGCCTCATTTCAGACGCTGCCCTACACAACCTTTGACAGATTGGCCTGAGTGACAACTGGAGGACATGAGCAACAAAGGTGACTCTGACATGTCCCTTTATAATACAGGGTCACACTCTTGTCCTCCTTTAAGAAGGGAAGAAAGGCCTGGGGCCTGTGCTATAACAGGGAGAATTCAGAGGCTCTCAGAGTATTCCCTGGTCAAGGAGGGGAAACCATGAACAGCCTGTGGCTCCTTCAGCCTCTTTTGGGCCAGGAGGGCCCAGCAGGAGGAATGTGGATGCCAGTCTTGTACTTTCCCTGGACCACAAATCCTTGGCCGGTGGATCCCACACTCCAGGTGCTGTGCTCTGGCCAGCAGATGCCAGATGCCACGGTAACCAAGACAGACAAGGTCCTTGCCCTCACGAGGCTGTCACCATCATAACCCTGGAAAGGCTTTTTTGGAACGCTGAACTTAGTTACAAAGAAGCACAGTCATGGGTCAGGCTTTGAATCATTTGCCTGCGGACCTGTGTCAGAGCGGCGCCAAGCACATGGGATCGTGTCACCGCCTTCTCTACTGCAGCCGGGAAGGGTGGGCTAAGTCAGCCCTATCTTCAACAGCTGGCAACCTGTTGTCTGCTTCTGCTCTCATTTCTCCCGACAGTGGCTTCACCTCTGCAAATACATTCCCTTCCTCCCAGACTGCCGAAGTTTCCTGATTGTTCTCAAGCTCCTTTTCCAAGCTGACAGATCCCACCCAGGTCCCCGCAGAATGGGAGTTGGGGCTCCTGCCCTCCAAGGAACTATGTGTGTGACAGTGCTGGGTCAAGCTGGACCAGGAGGACCACCGGGCCGCGATGCCTTCCTGGCTCCTCTCCAGCCCCCAGAGTCGTGGTTCACGATTTAGCACCTTCAATGTCTATCCCCTCCCCTCCCCCCTGCTGCCACAGCAAGCTCCCTGAGAGAAGCATCTCCGTTATTCTTTCATATTCTAGCACCTGCCAGAGCCTGCCATATGTGACATTCCTGGCAAAGGCTCACTGAAAGGATGACTGATACACTCCTAAAGAACACACTAGGGTCCCGGCTCTAAAAGCCTGTCTGGTCTGGCATCTGAGTGTCCAGACTGTCCCATTCACCTGACGAGCAGAAGCAGGCAGAGCCTGGTGACCAGGGGTGGCTGTACTCTGACTGCACCCCAGCAAGAAGGTGTCACTCAAGCTGGCAACCGAGCCGCCCTCATCCCCTTTCCTAAATGCTGACCTTGAGACCCAATTACTTCCAATTCTTTGAGAAGAAGACCTTCCTGTGCCAGACAGCATCCATCTGGGCTCCAATGTGCACATATATCCTCGACAGGAGGTGGTATGCCAATCTCCAGCTTTTACATTTATCTATTTATCTCTAGAAAGTTATTCCTGCCTCCCAAAGTACATCTGCCAACACTACAGTCCCAACAGTAGGCTGGGACTACTGGGCACAGGCTCAAGGAGCCTGGTTCATCCAACTAACTTCTTGGGCCAAAGTATTTCTAATCTTAACTTTTAAGAGCATCTTCATCTGAGTTTGGCTAAGGCCCCCTTTCCTCCTAAATCTCCCAGTCATCCTTAGTATTGACCAGGAGACCAGTATTGACTAATTCTGGCCCAGTGAAAGGAAATGTCAATGACAGCAGAGAGTGGGTGGTGAGTCTCAGATACAACAGTTCTTTGCATGTATAGGGGCCATCACTCAGATGGGACATCATGCTTTGCCCACAGGGAAGAGCTTCTTCACTGAGAATTGCTGGCTGAATCCAGTTGGAATGACCCCTGACTACTCTGGCTTTTCTGGTCACCTACATCCCAAGGGCAACATGTCCTTTCTTCACAGTGGAAAGATGCAGAAGAGCTTCTTGGTGCCCAGTGGGTTTGCACCATCACGGTCAATCATAAATAGGATCTGAATGCCCACTCTGGGTAAGATATTGCTTGGGGAGGTAGGATGGTGCCCTAAAGGTGCAGGCAACCTTTGAGACTTCCAGGTAACCCTGCCCAGAATTGTTTTTTCTTATCAACCTTGACCTCCTTTTGGTTACACAAACTCATGGTATAAGAGAGTGTCAAGTGAATAGCTTTCTGTTGACTTTTTCTTAGGCTTAGAGCAGCTGCTCTGGTTCCACCCTTCCCAGATCTGGCAGAGCTTGCAGCAAGACTGACAGTGATGGGGTCAAGGGAGGGGAATAAAGGAGGAACTAGTTAAAAAATCCAATTCCTACTCCGAGAGTAGTTCCTTTGCTCAGTGGCAGCATAGCATGGTGAAGAGATCTGGACTTTAGTTCAGATTCTGCCATGAACTAGCCATGTGACCTTGGGCAACCCACTCAGCTTCTTGGGCCATCATTTTCTCTTCTGTAAATTAGTAGAGAATGTGAATGGTAATGGTCATTTCCAGGCTGTAATTCTAACAGCTTTTTCTTGACAGAGTGGTTAGGGCCTAAAGGTCGCTTAGCCATGCTTGCCTGGAAATGATGGCTGGCTAGTTCGGATTGACAGGCTGTGGCTCTGGGGCTGGGCGGGGGGGTGGGGTGGGGGTGGGGGTGGTCTAGTAATACTTTCTATTAGTAGTAGTTCTAGTTCTAGTAGTTCTTTCCCTGAGGCTTCAATAAAGTCAAGCCCACTTTGTGGGCAACCCTGGACATTGCCTACAGATGTCCCTGACCATTAGCTGTCAAGTTCAACACCAATTACATGGGTCCAGAACAGAGAGTTTTGAACAGATCTTTGTCTTGGTGGATGCCTGGTCATGGCCTTAGTGGGAAGAGGGTGGCCAGAAGCCATAGCAACCAGAAACTAGGGGGGCAGGGATGGCTCAGGACTTTCCTCTGCTGCTTCTTTCTGAGTCCAAACACCAGCGCTGGATGCGTAGACAACTGAAGTGGTGACAGGCTTGGAATGACAGTAAAATGACAGCTTCTCGAAGTCCAGGGTTTCATCTAGCCTTTTCAATCATTGGAGCACTTCAGTGCCTTCCAACTCAAGTGGCAAAAAGCAAGGCAGCAGGTAGAAAAGGGCTCCCTAAAAGGTCTTTCACACCAAAGCATGGTTTGCACTCTCTGCTCTTTGCCAAGGGGTTTCCCAGCTCCCCGGAGCCAAAGCTCCCCTCCTGCTTCTTTGCTGACTGTCACTGGAATGGGGCCATTTCCCACCCTCAAGGTGGCTGGACTCAGGAGCACAGTGACACCGCTGATCTGGGCTCTGTGCCTCGTCCACATGACCCCCCCCCCCCCCAGCCAGGGGATCCATCTCTCTGTTGGCTGGCAAGCCTTGGGAGCCTCCCATTTGTTTCTTTATCCCTGCCTCCAAAGCCCTTCCGCTGAAATGAAAGTGATCTTTGGTAGAGGGCTTTTTTTTTTTTTTTTAAGTTTATTTATTATTTTGTCAGTAATTTCTAACCCTACCACGGGGCTCGAACTCACACCCCCCAGCTCTAGAGTAGCATGCTCTTCCAACTGAGCCAGCCAGGCGCCCCGCGGCAGAGGGCTTCTTGACAAGGTCTGGTTAAGACTTCCTCTGCAGTTGTGCTGGGGAATAAGTCGCCTGTCACCTACACCCCTGCATGGGTGACTCACCTTCTAGAGAAAGTGCTCTGCTCACCTAAGCAAAGCTGCCTGGAAAATGACTAAGGCACCTATCAAATGCACTCCGTGAGGCCAAGCAGTTAGTGAGCCGGGCTCAGACGCTCTGCCTCTCACCTCCAGCCTGAAGTCAAGTGTGAGGCTGCCACTCCAGGCCTGCTGGTTTCATTTTCATCTGAACCGAGCTCCACATGAGGCTTGACATCCGGTGATCTATTTTTTCTAAAAACTAGGTTCACTTTAGAAATGACTCTCTGGCCATGAAGACAGCTTCCCCAAGAGAAAACAAAATGTTATTTAAAGGGAACGTCAGCCTGATGGGAGCCGGTATTTTTGTTTTGTATTGAGAAGAGGAAAAAGGAATTTAAAATGTAGTGCGAGACTTTTTTTTCCCTTTGGGAAAAAAAAAGTCACCAATTCTTTGGGTGATTTAAAGGAAGATCTGCAAGGCCCTGACTATAGATCTAGGACCCCCAGATCCGGGAGTAGTAATAAGCTGACAAAGCTGTATATATAAGGGGGAAAGGGCGGTGAGCTGGGGGGTGCCACGCAGTGGTGAGAACCTCACCCCACGGAACCAAAATCTTCCTCTGAGTCCCTCAAAGAACAAGTCCTTGCTGACTTATATTCTATACAGTATTTTCCCATTTTTCATCTCCAGAGCTTTAGCTCTGGGACCTGCTTCCCCGTATGAGGGTGGGAGGTGGGCAAAAGGGAGTCCTAGGAAGGCCCGGCCCAGCTCCTGGCTCAGAGTCCTGGGAACACCTAGGGTGCCCTGGGTGTAGGTTCACCAGCTCTGATCGGGCACAGCCTGGGCCTCTGTTGGCTCCTCTGGAGGGTGGTGAGAGCAGTGTTTAGTACACGACAGGGAGAACGTGACAGCGAAACCCCAGCCCCGAAGAAATGTCCTCCGGAGGTCCTCCTGAGAGAATGACTCTCCCCTGTCAGGTGGGCTGACCCTTCCTGACATCGTCTTACAGAGGAAAGGCAACCAGGACTACTGCTATTCCCACCACGACCACCACCACCATTTGTAGGCGTCATGTCCGGGGGCTTATTAGGTGCCAGGCACTGAGCTCAGCACTTGACATCTATTCTCTCATTTTCTACTCAAAACAATCCCATGAAGTATTTCTGATCCCAGTGCCGAGGGAAGTGAAGTGATTTGCCTGAGTCACACAGGTAGATAGTGGCAGACCTGGACCTGACCCAGGTCTGTCTGACTTGACAGCCGAAACCCCCGCATCTGAAATTGGAGACACTGTGGACTTGCTCTATCAATTCTGCCCGATCACCTGACCCCTCCGCGTTAATTTCTGCATCTGTCAAACAAAAAGAAGCAGACTTGTGTGTGGGGGGGTGTTCTTCACCTTTCAGCCTTTTATTCATAAGTAATTATGAGTAACCGATGGCCCTTAATAATCATCAGCAATACTTATGAATATTAATACTTGTTAGCATAAATAGATAAATAAGGCGGCCACCCTGGTTTAGTTACATTCACAACTGACATGTTTTGGGGGAAACAAAACAAAACAAAACAAAACAATTTATCCTTTCATGAGTGGGTTAGTAGACAAAGCAGTGAACTAGAGGTCCAGAAATGTGGGCTTAGATTCTGGGTATGATAGTGATGTCCTGAATAATCTCATCCACTTTATTCCTCCTAATGAGGATTCCCTCTCCTGATCTTTGGTCCTGCTTTCCTTTACACCAGTACCTCCCAAAAATGGTTACAGAGTACCATGACTCTTGATGCCATGTAATCTTAAGGGATTTCTATCAGGATGATAAGGGGTTAAAGGACGTAAACCAGCAAGCCAGGAAGAGGATCTTTTAAGACTAAGAAGGGCACACCAGCCACTGAGGAAAAATGACTTTTCTCTGTAGTGTCACTCAGGTAAATAAGACAAGCCCAGAACTAAAGGCTCCATACCCAACATACTGGAACATCTCACTCAGCTCAACTGAAATGCTCTACTAACCAAACTGCCCTAAGTTTAGCCTTCTATTTCTAATCTACTGTTTCAGCATTTCAGTCAGCATCACCGAGAGCATGCAAAGCCTTCACACGTGCATCACTTCAAAGGCTCACTTCAAATGCTCAGCCCCCACTCCTTTCCCTTCCTCCCATCGTGCACAGAGGCCAGAGGGCCTGGCTTATCCATACGGTTCCCCAAATCCACCGACATGGAATGGTCTCCCTTCCCGCCAATTTTACACCGGTGCCATCAAAAGTGCCCATAAGGCTCAGATGTTTCCAGTTTAACTGAAATACTAAAATGGGGCAAACAGGAAGCATCAGACACAACTGCGGTAGTGACTTATTAATCACGAAAGCAGAATTTTAGTTGCATTTTAACCTTTTGCCAGGAAAAAAAAAAAACAGCTTTGAGGTGATGGAAGCCATCGGTACAAATACGCTGCCTAGACGAGTATCAGGCTGACTTATACTTTAATTTAGGACTGAGTTTGGCTCTATCATTTTCTTAACTATTGTCCCAGAAAGAGCATCTGTCAGGCCAACCAATATGAATCTGTCAGCTCTTCATCAAGGCAGGCAGACCTGCTAGAAAAGCTCATGTACTGTCCACTGAGACAGGAAAAAAAATAGGAAATTCAAAGTGATTTCACGGGCCAAAGTGATAGAGGGCTCTTAAGAGGGTGCCAACAACGAAGAAAACAGCCCTGGATGAGGCTTTGCCTTTCCCATCTCTACAGATCTCTCACCAGGCCTTGGCTGCGATGAACTGTTACCATAAACCAAAAAAAAAAAAAAAAAAAAAAAAAAAATCACAACAGTTGCCTGGAGTTGGGCAACCAATCAGGGCAAGCCTGCTTCTCAACATTAAATGATATACAAACACTCCAAGCAGATCACAAAGGAGTCAGTGTTCAACAGGAGAACCAAAATGAGGAACCAAACCTCCATCTGTTGAGGCGAAACGGCCAACCAGACATTTTTGTTTAATAGATAAAGGCTCATTTGGCAGGGTCTCCGTCTGTGGTGCCGCTCCCACAAACCCTAACAGACAATACCAGGGGCCAAAAAAAACCCCCTTCAGAACTGCTCCTTATAATCTGGAAACAGGCAGAAGGTGACCTAAAGCTTAGCAGCTGATTGCTCTCTGATTTTACAAAAGTGTTGGAACACACACCTGGGTACGTATCTCTAAAATTAAAGTCTGAGACTCTAACTTTTATTTTGAGACCTTCTGAGAAGTTCACCACACCCTTCAAAATAAATGAGGATGTCTTCAAGGTGTCAGAGGTCTGGCATCACTGCACCCCAGGAACCGATTTTGACATCACTTAAAAAACACCAAGAGTAAATTCAAACACATCACGACATGACAAGCAGCTGTCCTCTCATGGTGAGGGCAAAAACACCACACCAAACGTCTCCCTTCTTCTTGCAACTAAGTCCCATCACGTGGTCCTGGTACAGGGGAAGGAATCTGGGTAAGACTCCAGTGGCCCAGGCTCTTCACCCTGAGTCCCAGCTATGATGTATACCAAGCACCCCCCCCAACCCTGCCTCAGGTACCTCACCTATAAAACAGGACAATACTGTCTATGTTTTCACCCAGACATCTCAAGGAAAAAGGAGGTTACAGGTAGGAAGATACAGAGTAAAAAAAAAAACACATCACTAACACATCACTAATGTTAAGATATTATCTCCCTCTAATCTTTCAGACAGACCATGTTTCTAGTCAAGGGGTTTTCAACATTTTTCCTGGAATGAACTTCAGACTGCTATTCTGTACTGGGCCCCACTTCTCATCATTTAATTTGACTTGCTTTTAGATTCCTTAATCAAGTCACTGGTGCTCACTGTCTCCAGTGGACAAAAATAATTCTGCCATTTACACCACAGATTTCTGCACATTTTCTCCATTCATTCTCTTCTCCCCACAGTACTTCCCCCATCCATTTAAGACCTGACGCAACATTTAAAACTCCAATTAGGAAGGAAGCGCTTTTTTCCAAGTTACCCAGTACCAGGGAGGCTTCTGAGCAGGTGGGACTCTGCACTGGACAAGGGGCCTCTTTCTGCCTGGTGCCCCACGGGCTTCCAAGATGGGAATATTATACCGGAGCCCACGGATGAAGTCCCGAGTGGAGCGGAGAGGATTACAGAGGGTCAGGGTAAGAAAGAGGATGCTGAGAGTGGCCAGCACCGGCCCTCTGGTGTCAAGGGCAGGCTCTGCTCCTTCTCCCCGCCTCGGGGTGTGACCAGAGAACTTCCCAAGGGAAGGCCGAGGGTTTCACTGCCAGGGCAGGTGGGAGGGCGCACGACAGGAGCGCTTGTACATCGGCCACCTTCCGTCCCCGACGGAGGCGAGTTCCCACCCTGGAGGCACCAAGGGAGAGGAGCAGGAGGGGCGGGCTTCGCGACGGGGCAGGAGAGCGCGGGGCTAAAGGGGGTGCTGGGGAAGGGGAAGCAGGGCGCCCCTTGGCACACTCTGGGCGCGTGTGCGGCCTGCGGGGGTGCGAGGCGAGCAAGGCGTGCGACCTTGGCCCTGGCAGCGTGGTGTCAAGCGAGCGCTCGCGGCCCGCCGCCGAGGGCCCCCGCGCCAGTGGATCTGACCGGCCGCGCCGCCGACCCCCACCACTCCGGGCGGCGGGCCAGGCTGCGGCCTGGCCCCAAGCGGAGGGACGACTCATCCCAGCCGCTCCCTCGACGCCCCGCTCCGGACCCCGGGTTCCAGCCCAGTCACCTACCGGCTGAGCGCCGATCTCCCCAACCAGCGAGTGTCTCGCGCTCCCCTCGCGCCTTCTCCCGCCGCCAGCCGCCGACCGCTGGGCTCCGGGACTACGGTCGCCCCGCCCCGGCCTCGAGCCCCGCCCCCTCACCGTCTTCCCGGCCGCCCTCGGGGCCACACCTCCCCCGGCGGCTGCAGATTTGCCACTCTTCGCGCCTCCTTGCTCTGGCCGCACCTCGACCCTTGGCCCCGCCCACTCCTCCAGTCTGACCAATGAGTCGGCGCGTCCCGGCTGGTCCCGTCGTACGGCCCCTAGCAAAGATTGGCTAGGAAGGCCTCGTTTCCAGAAATGGGCATTATTTCCGGACAGTGTTTATAGAGCAGAGATTGCTAGGCGGACGGACTGACAGAGGCGGAGGCGGCCCGGGTGTTGGTGGAACCACACATGCGCATTGGGCTTCTGGCAGTCTTTTTACGGGTTGCGTGCTTCTGGAGGTTACGGGAAGGAAGGGCGAGTGTGCGCATGCGTGGGCTCCCCAAGCTAGGGACTCAGGTTACCTTGGAGACGGCGAGGCGCTCTCTCCTGGGTCTGGTTCTGCTTCCACTCTCTACTTAGCCTGGGCTGCTGAGGAAGGTGTGGCGTTGCGGTGGGTGGTGGTGGGTAGCGGGGGGCGGGGGGCGGTTAGAAGGTTAGAAACACTTTTATTGAGCACTTACTGTATGCCTGGCTCTGTAGAATTCCCGAGGACGAGTAAGACAGGTTCAAGTGCCTTTCCTTGAGAAGCTTGGGGAGCCTAGGGCCTGATGGGTCAGACTTGTATGTTGAAACCCAGGTCTGATGAGAGAGCTTGCGGATGTCTTGGTGCAACCTCTTTCTACAGCTGGAGGAGCAACGTGGTGGGAGCGCAGCACGAAGCATCTGCCAGCTGGGTTTACTTGTCACAGGGCCAGAGAGTAGACTGGGACTTAATCTATGCAAGAAAAGGGGCTTGGACTATGACTATGCTCCAGGGTGTCACCAGGGGTTCCTTCTGACGGGGGCAGGGGGGGTGGGTGGGTAGTGTTAGGGAGCTGTGGGTAGTTTTTCTTTTCTAACTTTTGCGTCTCTGTACCACGGTGAGCTTCTGTTTTATTTGTAATAAACAATTACAAACTTTTAAAAAACAGTTTGTAGGGACCTGGGCACCCCATCCCCTTCGGTGGTCCATGGCAGGTAGGTCTGGTAACTGGCTTCAGGGGTAGGGGTAGGCAGGTCCCATTCCCAGGTGGTCTTGGGAAGTAAGGATCATCCCATTCCTGGAAGTTTTAGAGCGAAGACCTGTTTAGGAGTTCTCATTTTCAGACAGTCGGTGGTAGCTCAAAGCTTATTTTTGGAGATCTAAGTTATTGGCGGGTAGGGAAGACCATTTATTTAGTCAGGGGTCGAAAACTTACAACCTAAGGGCCTCACCCACACACTCAGGCCACAGATATGTTTTGTTTGGCTGGCTGAACGCTGGTTTTTGTGTTTTTTCTGTGTGTGTGTGTGTGTGTGTGTGTTTAATTTGAATGCCTTAGAGCACAGCCTGCAGTTCCTCCCAGCCTCTGCCTGTGTTATCTTATACCCAACCACTTAGCTTATGTCATCCTTCTGGCCCCTGAAGCATTTGAGGTTGTGGTCCTCAAAATGCCCAGGCTTTGGAGCTGGATAGTGTCTGGTGCCTGACCGGCTCTATCTCTGACCTGGAGCGGGTGGGCAAGAAGGAAGCCGGGGGGTCCCTAAAACTCCTTCCAGCCCCAGGGTTGTTGACATCAGTCACTCCGGGAGAGGAGGAGCTTGGGCAGATGGTGGTTTACAGGTCGGTATCAGTAAGCCTCGATCCTCAGCTCGCCTCTCCCACCACCTGTTCGCCTCTGGGCACAACACTTCTCAGGAAAGACGTGGGCACAAGCCAGAGTCTGCAGACGCTCCCTGGCTTGCCATCATTCCTTTAAGACACCCCACGCCCACATACTTTACCCAGATTCCCCTGACACTTCTTTGGGTCCGGGTTCCCTGCATGCATCCAGTACCCCATCCAGATGATCTGACCTTATATTTTTAAATTTTTTTAAATTAACATGTAATGTATTATTAGCCCCAAGGGTACAGGTAGGTGATCTGACTTTAAATCTTTAAATACACTCATGTGTATTAGTGGGAGAGAGTTACTTGTTGGCCCAGAGCTGCAACTCCCAAGAAGGAATTTCGAATCCGGTTGCAGCAAAGGGACAAATCCCTACGGGTGAGGAAGGCATTTGGGACAAGGGGATGCTTCGTGGTTTCGGCTACCTTTCTCAGGCCTTTCCAAGCCCCGATGTGTGTGGGGTGAGGTAATAACACAATTCCCACTCCCCGGTGAGCACTGCGGAATCTTTGAGCCTTGAGATGGCTGCACTCCTGGAAGGAAAGCTCCAGGGCAAAATTACTTCCTCCCAGTCTAGCTAGTTAAGTCACGATAACCTGGAAAGGCTTCTAGCCTTGAGTCACTTGCGCAGCCCTGGCTCTGCTTTAAATAAAAGAAATTGACATTTGCGGAGTGACTCACACCTGGAGAAGTGAGCCAGGTTCTCAGCGTTTAAGGATTTCCACATCCTGCCCCAATCATTCAGGTTTAGAAAAGGGGTAACCTGTGCTCTTCCTCAAACGAACAGCAGCGTCTGTTTTTTGAGACCTTGCAAAAGTGTTAGCAGACCCTTCTGAGTGCTTCATGTGTGTGCGACCTCCCTGAATATTCACTCTAGTATGGGCCTCCTCAGCCTGGCACTGTGGATGTTTGGGGCTGGGTAATTGTTTGTTGTGGAGGGCTGTCATCCGCATTGTAGGATGTTAAAGAACACCTCTGCTCACTAATCTCCAGTAACACCACCCTCTACACCCAGTTGAGACAACAAAAGATGTCTCCAGACATTGCCAAGTGTCACCAAGGAAGCAAAATTGCCCCCTTCCCAGTTGAGAACACTTACAGTCAAACCCCACAGAGTAAGTACTATTATCACCCCCATTTCATAGATGAGCAAACTGAGGCTCAGAAAGTTGTGACTTTCATAAGGTCACTTTGCCATAACAGATGAGCTGGGGGGCGCCTGGGTGCCTCAGTTGGTTAAGGATCCGACTCTTGGCTTTCGGCTCAGTTTGTGATCTCGGGGTTGGGAGATGGAGCCCTGTTTTGGGGCTCTGTGCTCAGCAGGGAGTCTGCTTGAGATTTTTTTCCCCTCTGCTCCTCTCCCATCCTCCCTGCGCATGTGCATGCTCTCTCTCTCCCAAAAATAAATAAATACATCTTTAAAAAGAGAGAGAGAGAGAGAGAGAGCTGGGATTCAAAACTGTGCAGCCCCAGAGCCCTGCCCCTCTGTGTGCAGGACTCTGCAAGGAGCCTTTGGGTTTCAAGTAGCCGTTTGCCCACGAGTTCTGTAGAAGACTGCCTTTCGTGCCTCAAAGAGACAATGCTTGGAATTCCTTTGATCATTTCTCCTCTTCTGTTTGCTTTGGAAAAAAGGAAATTATATTATGGGTTTTATTGCCTTAGTCAGCATGGTTCATGGTGTCCAGCCATGTCTGGTGAGAAAGTGGCTAATGAATCATCTGAGTATCTGTGGGTCTCAGGCCCCAAATTCCTGTGAGATCCTGGAGCTATACTTGAGAAGAACTCAGATGTGAGGCTGAGATCAGAGATGATTGGGGGCCAGGGGTGGATGTTCCCGGAGGAAGGGCAGTTGTATCTTCCTGATCGGAGCGTGCCCAGGGCCACAAGCGTGGTGCCATCACAGCCCTCCCTTGCTTGGACATACCATGGTGGACACCCAGTCTAGAAGTGTATGGGGGGCTAGGGAAACAGGAGAGGGAATGGATGCAGGCAGTGGTGTGCTAGAGCTCTGTTCCTACTCTGCCTCCAGTGACCTCATGTTGGTAGCTGAACACTGGATGAGAAGAGAGTATTTACATTGTGGGGATTGGCAAACGGTTTAAGCAGTGTTACCCACCCCCAAGACGGTTATTAAATACTTATCCGCACTCCATTGCATGCAAGTCCTGGACCCTGGCTGCCTCCACCCAATTCTGCCACACATAGGAGCTGGAAAGGGGCATGGCGAACCATGGAATTATTGGGGAAGAGGAGGAGCCATGGTGATGTGGGTAAGAAGAGGTGCCCATCTCCGCAAAGGATGGAAGGAAGGTTGGGGGGCTCTCTGTGGGGCACTGGGCAAAAATGACCTTACCAAGAGTAGGTCCCAGAAATCCTTTCTGATACCCCTCCCAACTTGGGAGCCCTCTTAGGGAGCCCTGGGTTAAGGCTTGACACAAATTCTTCTTACTTCCTAACTGGTTATCCCCTCCTAACCCCCGTCCCTGCCTCCAGTCTCCCCTCCAGTCTCCCCTCAACTCTTCTGGTGGCTTTAATCCTCCTAAGACACCACTGTGGTCATGGGTTCTGCCCCACTGTGTCCCAGCTTCTCCTGCCCTTGCCCTCCCTGCCTTTAGCTTCTTCCTCTCAAATTCCAAATGCGATCAAGTCTCCCCAGCCAAAAGCCAGACAAATTATAACCGAAAAACCTTTCTGTCCTGTCTTTCCCCTATACTGTTGGCCCAGTCTTCTCTCCCCCTCTCAACTCCCAAACTTTTTGGCACTCTGGGTGTCTGCTTCAGCTCCCACTTGCATATACCCCTTGCTGTCTGGTTTCTGGCCCACCATCCCTTATCTCCATGGACCCCCACGAGTTGCCCCCTGTCAGATGACCTCGTCCCAGGTCCCATCTGCAGACACCACAAATGTGGTGCTCTGTGTACCTGCTGTTTCGGGTCCTGGGGAGTGCAAAACCTCCAGACCTGTCCCTGCCCTTCAGGAGCTTCCCAGTCTAGTGGGTGGACTGACCTTGACCAAGTGACTCCAGATGAGGACTTGAGTCATTCTAGGTGATGAAGGCAACTAGAGGGAGGACAGAATGTAGTGTACCTGGCAGGGCCCAACTAAGAGGCAGAAGTCACTCTGAGCTTTTAAACATGTGAGGAATTAATGCAAGGAGTTGGTTACAAAAGGGATGGAATTGCCGAGAAGCCCAGAGGAGATGACAAGGTAATCAGGAATCCACTGCTATTCCTGGGCTGGAGGTTCTTGAGGGGGAAGTAGCATAATCAGTGGCTGGGGACCAGGGTCTCTTGGAAGAAGCTGGAACCAGCAAGGAGACACAGCTCCTTCTGTAGACATTACTCAAAACCAAGAGGGACGAAGAGTCTCCTTTCCTTCCACATTATACCCAATGGCCTTCTACCAGGGCCTCTCATTAACCTGGGAGGTTGCAGGGATCAGTCATCAGTGCAGAGAAGAGAAGGTGAGGACCAGATACGAGGGCACATAGCCCAGGACCAGAACAGGTATGGGATGGGAGAGGATAATCGGGGGCGGGCAGGGGGACGGACCGACAGAGAGGAGAGGGTCAGAGAAGGCTTCCTTGAGGAACCAAGCTAGGACCTGAAATGTGGAGAGGGGAAACTATTTCCAGACATCACTGGAATTTTTTTTTAAAAGACAACATTTTTTAAAAAAGATTTTATTTATTTATTTGAGAGAGAGAAAGAGAGAGAGGATGCATGCATATGAACGGGGGTGGAAGGGTGGTGTTGAGGGCAGAAAGAGAAGGAAAAGCAGACTCTGCTGAGCAGGGAGCCCAATGTGGGACTCGATCCCAGAACCCTGAAACCATGACATGAGCTGAAGGCAGACACTTAACCCACTAAGTCCCCAAGGTACCCCAAAAAGACTTAACTTTTTTTTTTTGAAAGATTTGATTTATTTATTTGACATAGAGCAAGAAAGTGGCAGAGAGAGAGGGAGAAGCGGCCTCCCGAGACCGGGACCCCGAGACCTGAGCCAAAGGCAGACACTTAACCCATGGAGCCACCCGGGTGCCCCCAAGACTTAACATTTTTAAGAGCTGTTTTAGATTCACAGCAAGATTAAGCAGAAGGTGCTGAGATGTCCCCCATGTACAGCCTCCCACAGTATCAACATCCCCCACCCGAGGGGAATTTTTTAAACAACCAATGAACCAACATTGACCTGTAATCACCCAAAGTAAGTAGTTTACATTAGAGTTCACTCCAGCAGCTGTATAATCTATGGATTTGAAAAATGTGCAATGACAAGTATCTATCACTATGGTATCATACCGAGTATTTTCACTGCCCTAAAAATCCGCTGTGTTCTGTCTATTCATTCCTTCCTTCTGCCTCAGCCCCTGGCAACCACTGATCTTTGTACCGTCTCCATAGCAATAAATAAATAAATCGTGATCTATCCAGACAATGAAATATTATTCAGCACTAAAAAGAAATGAGCTATGAAGCCATGAAAAGACATGCAGGGAACTTAAATGCTTCTTACTAAGTGAGAAAAGCCAATCTGAAAAGGCGACAGACTTTGTGATTTCAACTGCATATTGTTCTGGAAAAGGCAAGATGATGGCAACCGTGAAGAGATAACGGGCATTTGGCGCCCATTCTCTTGCTGGGCTTTGGAGATGCTGTACGTGCTCCTTTTCCTTCCCCCACTCCTCCCTCCCCCCCCCTTTTTTTTTTTTTTTTAAGACAGGGAGAGACAGAGGGTGGGGAGGGGCAGAGGGAGAAGGAGAGAGAGAACCCCAAGCAGGCTCCATGGAGTGGGGGGCGCGGGGGGCTCCATCTCACGACCCTGAGATCATCACCTGAGCTGAAATCAAGAGTTGGACACTCGACTGACAGAGCCACCCAGGCATCCCTCTTTCTCCCACGCTTCTTCTTCTTCTTTTTTAAAAAAAGATTTTATTTATTTATTTGAGAGAGAGTGAGAAAGAGAGAGAAAGCGTGAATGGGGAGGGGGAGAAGGAGAGGGAGAAGCAGGCTCCCTGCTGAGCGAGCACAGAGCCAGATGTGGGGCTCAGGGCTCCATTCTGGGCCTCCAGGGTCATGACCTGAGCTGAATGAAGGCAGATGCTTAACTGACCGAGCCACCCAGGCACCCCTCCTCCTCCTACTCTTAAAGACTGAGGCACTCCCAGGTTTTAGTCCTAAGCATCCCAGTTCTCTAAACTTTCTCCCTGGGAATTCTCTTCCACTCCTGACTTCATTTAATCATTCAACAAACATTAATTGAGTACCTGTTATGTACCAGGCCCTTGATTAAGCCCTGGTGACAGAGAGAGTTGAATAAGTCATGAAGCCTACACTAGAGGAGAGAGAAGGTTGCCATACAATGTAGAGGGTGGAAGGAAGCCCTGGTAAGACAAGAACACATAGAAGAGATCAAAGAAGGCTTCCTGGAGGAGGTGATGCTTGAACCTATTGCTGCCAAGTATAGGAGCAGTAAGCCAGGTGATGGAGGTGGAAAGAGCATTCTGGCAAAAGGGATAAGGCATGGAGACAAGGAACATGTCAAGACACAATGAGGAGTTGGGTGTGGGGTACAAGTATGAGGAGAGCAAGCTTCTCAGGCTGGTCCTTCTGGCTGCGATCTGGATTGCAGAGGGCCTTGTAGGCCAGATTTCATAGTCTGGGCCAGAGGAGAGACAAAGAACATATCCAGGACAAAACTGTAGAGACGTTTCTGTCTGCAGTGTGAAAGGTTTGGGGGTGGGGTGGGGGATAGGCTCTAGATTCAAGGCCAGTTGGAGGGCCTTGTGGTCGACCAGGTGAGAGATGGTGGGGGGGGACTAGGGCAATGCAAGGGGATGGAGAACCAGGAGAGATTAGCAAAATAGAGAGACTCAGAACCGAGAAAATAAATCAGATGATTGGGCATGCCTGGAGGCTGGGAGGGCCAAGTCTGGGATGCCACTGTTGCTCAGGAGCCATAGGAGAGAGGTTCTGGGAAGAAGAGGTGTGCCAGCTTTGGACATAATATATCTGACTTCCCAATTAACACCTTCATCTCTGACCTTGATCTTGAGCTCCCAACTGGAATTTCCAGGGGCCTGTGAAGTATTTCAACTTCTAGCCACCTGGCAACTCCAGCTCCATCCAGACGTGCCCCAAACCTGCTCCCTGCCCATCGCTCTCTGTTAATGACTTAGCCTTGCACCCCAGGAGCCTCCGTAGCCCCTTCTGTACTGCTTACTGTTGTCCCAGACCACCCCATGGGTGGTGCAGGCGTACCTGTCTGCTTCTGTCTGTCCAATCACACCCATCCCTCAAGGCCCCCATGAAATGCTTCCTCTCTAAGTACGACATTTCCCAGCTGATTGCCTGCCTCACCTCCTTCACAGACAGCAAGTGCCTTGAGGCATCGCGTCATTGTTATCACCACCTGGTGAGTTGGTATTCAGTAAATGTGTTTTTTTTCCCCCATGATTACATCTGTTCAGTTTATTTATTTTTTAAATTAATTTTTAAATTAACATAGAATGTATTATTTGCCCCAGGGGTACAGGTCTGTGAATCATCAGGCTTACACATTTCACAGCACTCTCCATATCACATACCCTCCCCAATGTCCATAAGTAAATGTATTTTGAACTGAATTGACTCACAACCTTTCCTCAGATCTAGAACCTTCTGTGGCTCCTTATTGCCAACCCCTTCAGAAGCCTGTTTCTCCTAGTGACTTCCCAGGTTCCATTTTAGGGATCTAACCTCACTCCACCACCCCCGCTCCCCAAAAATATGTCCCACATTCAATTTCCATTCTCTGCTCAAAGTGTGAAAAATTAAAACACAAAAATGACGAAAAGACATCCTCTCTGCCTTCCCTAATCTACCAGGGTGGCTAAGCTGTGCATACTTTGTTACTATAATAGTAGTTTTAAATGGTATCTTTTGCTTGCGGGTTCTCTTGCCTCTCCTTTTTTAAAAGATTGGAATTCTGGGGCACCTGGGTGGCTCTGTTAAACCTCAGACTCTTGATTTCAGCTCAGGTCATGATCTTGGGGTTGTGGGCTCGAGCCCCATGTCCAGCTGTGTGCTCAGCTCGGCAGTCAGCTTGAGGATGCTCTCTCTCCCTCTCCCCCTGTCCCTCCCCTTGCTTGTGTGCTCTCTCCAAATAAATAAATAAATAAAATCATTAAAAAAAAAAAAAGATTGGAATTCTAATTTTGCTCATGGGGTAACCTGTTTTTAAAGGCTCCCTTGCAGCTAGGGGTTCGTGTGACACAACTCTGGCGGGCAAGATGTACCTTCGAGTCTCTGGGTGGGGCTTCTGGGGAAACCTGCTAAAAATGTCCAATCCAGTGGGTACATGCTGTTTTTTGTCTTTTGGCTCATTATCCTTCTTCAGTGTGGAATGTGGTCCCTCTGCCAGGAGTTGGAGCAGCCGGTGTTTGCCCATAAGAACGAAAACCTCATTCTCAGATGGCAGAGCAAAGAGGGGGACGGGTTGAGCCCCCGATGGCCTCCAGGAACCATGGTGCAACCCAGGACTGCCCACCTCCTTGGGACTGCTGTCGCTCAGCTCCTGCTCCCTGGTAAAGCCCCTGCGGTGGAGGTTCTGTTACATGCAATACTGACTTGCAGGCTGAGAGTCATAAAGTGCAGCCATCTTGAGAATTCCCAACCATGAAAGATGGTCCGAGAATGAGATCACAGTGTCAAAAACCCTCCTATGTGATAAGCTTGTGCTCACGAGGGATCATGCACCACGTGGACGTGGTACAGAAGACGGGTCTGTAACCCAGGTCAGTTGAGAGGGCCACTCCCATTTTCCAAGAAAGGGAACCTCTCCTGGCAAAAGCTGTGCAAGGAGATAAGTAACTTGATGGGCTAAGAGGGAGAGAATGCCAGAAATTTCAGTCGAGGACTATGTGATTCTGCTGCTAATGGGCCAGTCGGGACCAAGATGTGTTTTACTTAATTAAGATCAAAGATGCTCAGATAAGTTGGAGGGAAAACCCAGACGTTGAGATTCAGAGATTAGAGCAGATGTCAGCCTGTGGAGATGAGACCATTTTCTCAGATCTCTGCCATCCAGATGGAGCTTTCCTATAAACCACAGCTTTCCAAAGCGGGGTACCCGGTCCCGCAGTGGCGCACGGGACCCTGTGTAGTGGCTTGGAGCCCTAAGTAACATTGATGTCATGCTGAGAAAGTTGTTCTCTTTCCAATTCTTTTTTTTAGATTTTAATTATTTATTTATTTGTCAGAGAGAGAGAGAGAGAGCGAGCGAGGAGAGCACAAGCAGAGGGAGAAGCAGGCTCCCTGCTGAGCAAGGAGCCCAATGCGGAACTCAATCCCAGGACCCTGGGATCATGACCTGGGTCAAAGGCAGACACTTGACCAGCTGAGCCACCCAAGCAGCCCTTCAATTCTTTGTTTGATTTGTCTATTCCTTGAAGAGTTGATGTGTGATGTGGGCACTTTGTACAAATTTCAGAAGACGATGTTTCTCCCATCTCTGGCCACGGGTTATCCTTTTTTGAAACAGCCATTCTTACCAGTGTCTGGGGTATTTTTCTGGACCTGTTTTACGCATCTACAAACACATAAAGCCTCTTTTATTTTTTAAAGATTTTATTTATTTATTTGAGAGAGACCACGAGAGGGAGCAGAGAGAGGAGCAGAGGGAGAGGGACTAGCAGACTCCGCACTGAGCTCAGAGCCTGACTCAGGGCTCGATCCCATGACCCCAAGATCACAACCCAAGTCAAAATCAAGTGGTGGACTCTTGACCAAGTGAGCCACCCAGGCACCCCTATATAGCCTCTTTTTAAAAAATTAATGGAATACATGACTGCTCTGTTCCTTGCTTATTTCACTGTACATATCAGTGAGTTCCATGAAAGACATAAAGAGTCGCCTATTCTTTTTTTAAAGACTACATCCTATACCATTGTGTAGCATGTAATTTACTTGGTCCTCTAGTGATGGACTTACCTGTTTCCAACCATCGCCTATAAGAATTGTTGCCTTATACGTATTTCATTTTGTGTATTAATTAATCCATGCATTCAATGAATGTTTACTGACCACATACTTTATACCAGGCCAGCTCTAGACACTGGGTTTAGAGCAGTGAACACAAAGACCCTTGTGCTTGCCTCAGGGAGCTGCCATTCCATATCGGAGAATAGACATAGGATGAAATCCCCAGGAGCAGGTCACACTTCCTTTCAATCCTTCTAATTAAGTCAGGAAGAAAGTCTCACTTTGGTGCCAATATATCTTTAACACCTTTTTCTAACACTTGCTAGTCTTTTTAGACAGAGTAGTGGTCCAAGGATTAGAGTTTTTGGCAGACCACAGAGCCTAGCTAGAGTTTAATAACCATGTTTGGTTTTCATTGGATTTATTTTTCATCGCAGAGGATACTGGTTTTCAGTCTACAGTCAAAAGACGAAGGTTCCTTTTAAAGTAGTCCAGTACCTTTCGAAAGAATCTAAGTTAAGAAAAAAAAAAGAGGAGTCAACTTTGAGAAGAGTGTTAAGTAAATAATAACACAGGTGGAATTCAGGGGTAACCCCATGAAGGTGATATTCAAATGATAGGCGTGAGTGAGGACATCACTGATGGAAACAGAACACAGAGAGAAGGTGAGGCTCTTCAGGCTGTATTAGATGTTTATGTTTGTGTCCTCACTCATTTTTGGTGTTGAAAAGGTCTTGCCTCTGTCTCTTTCTTCCCAGGCAGTTTATTTATTTGTCATTTATCATTTGCTTCGATTTCACTGAGTTTCCAGTCACAAAGTTCTCTGTGCGTTTGCGCATGCGCACGTGGTTTAATGAACTGTGAGCAATTTGCCTTCCTTTTAGAAAATCTCTTCCATTTGGATTCCCCAGATGCCTGGGGCCTCTTTTCCTTGCTGGCTCTGGAGATATTTGGAGACGCCCCTGCTGGGGATGCTCATGCCCTGCACTTACTCAGATATTCCTAATCTGGCTGAGACTTGCTCAGTCTCTTAAAATACACTGCGATGAAATAACCCAACCCAAGTAGGCCGTTGAGGAGATTTCAAAGCCAGAACCTTCTGAACAAGTCCCCAGCCACGACTGGGTCTGTCATTACCCACTAGCTTGTTAGCTCAAGACGCAATTAGCTTGGTGGTTGTGAAGGTAATTTCATAAATGTACACTTTATGCCAAGTAAGTTGCAGTGAGTCTCTACCCTGGTTGTCAGCTGCATTTGGAGGGTGTGTGGTACCTCAAGGTCCTGTGGTCGGGAATCCCTGTAGTGGGAGATAAGAAGGGCCAGGGTTAATGGAAGGTAAATGGGTGGGGAGGAGGGAAAGGGCACCTGGGACCTTGGAAAATAAGAAACAATGAAAAGACCATCTGTTAATGGTTAAATCCTTGAGATTTGGAAGCTGGTGGAGCTTGACTGCTAATAATTGATTACTGAGGACCCACCACAGAGGAGGTGACTCCTGACTGAAACATTTTCTAAGTGCTAACTCAGAGGTTCCCAAACTTTTTGTCTCACTCTTAAAAATTTTTGAGGACCCCCAACGAGCTTTTGTTTCTGTGGATTATAGCCGGTGGTGTGATGTTGAGCAACTGGTCACTTACCAATTCCCATGGTGTAAAGACTTCCACTGAGGCCAACTTCAAGATTCCAGCCTACCATCACGGGACATGAAATGCGAAGACATGTGCACAGAAACTCTCAAGTCAGAATAACTGACTCTAGTTGACTAGAACATTTATCACTACTTAAGGTGTTAGAAATGAAAACTGAGGAAATTTTGAAATATGCAATTCACTAAAAATAAGAATAACAAACCCATTACATGCAAATAAAAATAATATTCTTTGTGAAAAAACTGGATTTTCCCAAATAAGAAAAATCTTTATTGAGAAAAGTGACCTTGCTTTTTTATATTTTTGCAACTCCCTTTAATGTCTAGTTTAATCAAAGGCAGATGGAGTCATACATTTTCTGTATTCAGTCTGTTGTGATGTCAGACATCATATAGTCTCTGGAAAACACTGCAGAGCAATAAAGGTTAATAATGTCTCACTATTGCTCTGAAAATAGTTTTGGTCTGTTGGACCCCACCCCCACCCCATAAAGAGTCTCGGGGTCTTCCAGGGGTTCTGGGACCACACTTTGAGAATTGCTTTCCTATTGCATTTAATTTTTCCAAGCATCCCAATGAGGCAAGTTTCTTATTATTCTGATTTTACAGATCAGGAAACTGAGACACAGAGACATGACGTGACTTACCGAAGGGCACTTAGTAAGAAAATGGCAAAGTTGGGATTCAAACAAAGTCAGTTTCTAGAGAAGGGATTGAGTTGGTGACTGTCATTTACTAAATGAATGTGTGATCTTGGGGAAAATAAGCCTCTCTGAGCCCGAGGTGTTTCCATAACACCCATAACCCATTGTCATCCCCAGTTTGGGTTAGACTTGACTTTCCCTCACTCTCAGGTCTTACTCATGGGTCCTTCGTCTATGCTTCCTTACCATTCTTTTTTTTTTCTGTCCACATAACCTTTATCCCACATAATTGTGGCATTGTGTAGTGGTCCTCATTGGATTGTACACTCCGTGAGGGCAGACACCAGGTCTACCTTGTCTCATCAGGATCTGAAATAGGTGCTTAAAAATCTGCTAAAGGAAGAAGTGAGTAAATAAATGCATTGAGACTTCACATGAAGGCAGGCCACAGTCCATCTTACCCAGAGATCTGCCCTGTGGCTCCAGGGAGAAAGGGAAGGAGGAGTGGGGAAGGGAGTAGTCTGCTTATACACTCAAACTTCTGGCATCGTCATAATCACAGGTCAGACCACAGGCTAAGAAAAGCCACCTCCTGAATTCTCCAAAGCAGTTCAGGTCACCCACTTTCTGCATGGAGTCAATTCTTACTCAATCTTCCTATCACTTGGCACTTAGACACTCAGCTGAGCAGTCCCTCCTGATGGTTTTCATTCTTCTAGAAAATTTAGCATCTCTGCCCCCATGCTGCTGGGGGTGGGATGGGGAACTCTCTGCCTTTTCCCTTCATAGCCTGGGTTTTGCATGTCATCAGCAACCCCCCACCCGTCTCTAGAACAATTAAACCTTTTTATGTCATCATCTCCGGGAAGGGTCAGTCACGCAAGAGTGAAGTTGTCTTGTTCCAGTGCCCCATGCCCCTGGCGCCTGATTAATGGCTGCACTTCCTGAAGCTGGGGACCCTGAGGAGATGCAGCCTGGCAGGTGGGGCCAGTTAGATGGAGGCCATCTTCCTGGGCTGGAGCTGTTCAGCTTCCTCTTTCACTATCTATAACGGTCCTTTCCAGCGGTGACCTTCTAGGATTCTCAGAAGCCGCTGAGAAGTGTAATTGTGGGGGGAGGGGGCAGGCAGCACAGAGACAATCAACCAGGATTCAGCCTGGAAGGTCATGGGACTAAGCTCCGGCCCTGGAGACCTTTAAGAAGCAAAAAGGAACTGAGAAAACAGCCAGGAGATCGCCCAGCCTGGCGTTCCTGGAATTCTGCTTTGTGTGTGAGCTTCCCAAAGCTGCCAAGGCCCCTCTGACTAACAGGAGATGGGACTGGGAAGCAAGAGGGTGGGTGGAGAAGCGGCTTGGCCTGAACGCTCGCTTGGGCACTGCCGTCTGTGCCGACGGGCTCCAGGTTTCCTCCAGGGGCCAACGTGGGTCTCCGGAGAACCTCACCCATGAAGGTGGGTGGCTGACTGCCAGCTGTGCAAGAGATGGGGCAGGTCTACGGGTTGGGTTCTCTTTCCACCCAGGACAAGCTCTCTGCCCACCTAGTCTGGAGCAGGCAATCAAACAGGCTGTTATCTCTAGAAGGCCTGCTTTAAAACCCGACCCTCATCCAGGAAGGAACAGCTGACTCTACCACCACTTTTATGATTCAGTGGTTGTCATCTTAAAAGGCACTGTGAGCTCGACTGATGGATTTCGGTTGGAGGGGGAGGACGAGGGAGTGGGAGGAGCAGTGAGGTTGGGATGTGGGTGTGGGTTCTTAGGAAAAGGTACAGATGGGATCAGAGCCAGCCCTGAGGATGCGTACAAACCCAGGGATCCATTTCCTCCCTCCACCCAACATTCGTGCAGGGGAAGTCTCGCTAGAATAAAAACCAAGGGCAGCCTTGGTGTGTACCATTGTATCCTCACACTGCATCACAATCGTTCACACATCTGTTCCTTACTCTAACTTGGGAGCTTCTGGAGGACGGAAGGCGGGGTTGTACTCACCTCTGTACCCCATAGTCCCACCCTGCACCTGACACGCAGGGACGGCTCAGTAGGCATTTAGGTATTATATGAATGAATGAAGGAGGGAGTGAATGAATGAGTGAAACCACAAATACGGAAGCCCACAGTCAGGGTGCAACGTCACTGGGAGGAGCTAAATGCAAAAGCAGTTGATTGGGGTGCATATGGGGGGTGGGGTACATATGTCCTGCTGTTACTTTTCCTTTGGAGATTGGGAGAATCTTCTCCTCCCAACCCTCAACTCCCTAGCTGCTTTGCTCTCTAAATGCTCAGATAATGTGATTCATTCATCCATTGGACTAATATTTACTGAACACCTGCCATGACAAGCCCTGGGCTGCATGACTGGGAATGAATGAGCCCCACACATGGCCTGCTTCAGGAAGCCTGCCCAATGTCACTAAATATGTAATTACAATGAGCTGTGACAAGGGCTGGGAACCGGGAAGTTGCACAGAGCGAGAGTGACTGTGTAATTTAATATCCCTCCTGGATCACTATCGACAGTACAGGTGAGTGTTGCGGGTGGCATCCTTTGGGAAGCAGGTTCTGAGATAGGGATTTGAGTGCAGGAAGCTTATTGGAGGTACTGTGGGGTCAATGCCTGTGGAAAGGAAGGGCCAAAGCCAGACGGGGCAGAGGGAGAAGCTGAGATGAGCGACAGTCTTGGCAAAGGCTTCAGCCAACCCCATAGGGAGTTCAGAGCTCAGATGACCCTTTGGCATCAGATCCAGTTGGGGTATGTGGCCTGGCTTTTATACCATCACGATGATTGGTCATTGGATACTTGTTGCCTCTGGAAGGAGGTGTGACCTTGGGTGAGGCTGTCCCCAAAGAGGGCTGACAGCTGAAGGCATCTCTTGGCAGCTTTCCCAACAACTCAGGACTGGGCTTGGGCCTCCTAGACCTGCTACAGGCATACAGATGACAGCCATGCCCAGCCATGCCCAGGCAATAGGCTGTCCTCAGGGGCCCATGGTGGGATTTTCAGCCAGAACCCTGTATCAATGCAGGGAGGCGTGAAGCTCAGGCCCTGTTCAGTCTGTAACCTCTTTATCGCTAGCTCTCTTCCCTTGCCTCACCTGTTTCCTCTGCTCTAGGGGACAGCTGGTAACTTTTGCATGTGTTATATCATTTCACATGCATTCCGTCGCTCGCTGCAGAAGCATCGTTATCATTTAATTTGCGGTGAGGTAATTTGTAATTACAAATTACAATAATTTGTAATTATTTTTCTCACCCCCACATCCAAACTATCAGGAAGCTTTTTCATCATTACCTCCAAAACAGAGCCCCAAACCATTCACTTTCTCCATCCTCAGCACCTCTACCCTAGTGCAAACCACCACCTCCTCTCTCCTGACGGCTGCTCTTGTTTTGATTTTGAACCAAGATGGCCGACAGCATGGAGCTGCTGGAGGAACGGTGATAATTTGAAGAAAAGAATCAGAAGACCACTGAGGGAGCCTCCAGCAGAGCACATGAACTCAAAAAGCCTGAGAGAAGCCCTCTTCAGAATAACCTGAGAGGCAGAGAGGCAGTGGTTAGGTCATGGCCGCTGAGGCCCAAGTGCCTGGGTTTACATAACCTCAGGCCAGCATCTTGATTTCTCTATGCTTCTGAAGCATAGAGATGATGGTCATGATAACAGAACTATTGGGGTATATGTGAAATGCCCCTCTAGGGTGAGCTGTCGGTATTGCCCTGTGAGCTGCCATCTTGGTCTGCGTTCAGCATGGTAGATGTGGCTGTTGGTGCCCTTCCTGGGCTTCATCTCCTTTTAGCTCCTCTCTCCAACACGCCCTACCCCCACTCCCACATGGAGTCATTTATCCATTCGACAAATATTTCTTCAGTTGCTACCCATGCATCAGGCACTCAATTCTTATTTTATTCTTCCGCATCCCACAAGTGTTTGAGCTATTGGGCAGGCAGCCTTGGGCTTGCTTTTACCTAGATGGGAATCCCTGTCCCCTGCCATTTCTTGTTCATGTTCAAAGTCACCCAAATGGAAAACCAGCTTCCGTTGTGGTCCAGCTACTACCTCTTGTCCTCCGTTCTGGACCTTCAGCTGCTGGCAGAGAGTGAGCATCATGAATGACTTGAATGACCCCATGAATGGCCCTACCTCCTGGACCCAAGAAGCCCTGGTGGGAGATGAGGCCCTTGGCAGCTTGGAACCCCACTCTCTCACAAGGTTGCATTCCCCACCTCCATCTTACCTTGGCCATGGCCTTGTGTACTCCTGGCCTGTGTCTCCTTTTTTTTTGGATGCCTCTCTGAAAGTCAGGAAAAGGTCTGGAAGGGATGAGGGAGGGGTAAGGCAGAGAGGGCAGGGTGCAGGGCAAGTGGATGAAAGGAGCGAGGCCCCAGGAGGCAAGAGAGGTTGAAAAGATGGAAGTGTGAGAGGGTACTGATGACGACATTTGTCGTGAGTTAATGCATGAGCGCCTCCGTCGGAACAGGAGCCCTGTGAGGTCAGTACAATGATCATTCCTATTTTCTAGGGGATGGGGCTGAGGCCAAGACAGGTTATGAAACTTCAGGAACTCCTCAGCCACCTTGGTCAGGGCCCTCCTGTCCACCAGCCAGAGGGAAGCTGGATTCCCTAGTTCTGGGCTGGCATCTTCCACACCAGCTCAAGGAAGGAGAGGGCTGTGGTGTGGGGACAGCTTGACATCAGTCCCTTCCTACCCCTGGCACCCAAGGGGAGGCAGTTAGCCTCACTTTCCTCAGCCACAAAAGAGGAACATAGGTCCATCCTCTGTGTCAAGGTGAAGACGAAAAACCGTATCAGGGAGGCGATGAACGGATGCTGGCATGGTGGCACCCTCTCGCCAGCTTTAGTGCGCCGATGGCTGATGAGCTCCTGGCAGTAGACAAAGCTCTTTCCGCTCCCATGTCAGCCTGAGTTGGATCCTCTTAGTGGGTGGACAGACACTGCAGAACCTCCCTGTCTGTTTCACAGATGAGCACATTGAAGCCCAGGAGGCCAGAGAGGACTAGGAAGCCTTGTGAAGGTCTCTGGGGACCTGCGGCGGGGGGAGGAGGGGGTGTCAGGAAGAGAGGGTGTCCAGGAGCCCAGTGTGACCAGCCTGCTGTCCCCCGCCTCCCTCAGCCCCCAAGCCCATCAGCGCCGTTAGGATCTATTGGCCCATAACTAGTCCCCATGTCCCTGTCCAGCAACAGCCTGACCTCGTTCACTTGGAGAAAAACAGGAAGCTGGGCTCTGCCAGGAATCAGAACACACCCTTCCTCAGCCCTGGGCTGTGAGGACGCTGGGGGGCTCTGGGGTCAGGTCACAGGACGGGGTGTGGGGTAGGGGCTCTGCCGGCCAAGCCAGGGTGGCCTGGGCCTGGACAGATGGGCTGGGCTCTGGCCAGGCCTTGCTGAGCTCCCCAGGGGCCAAGAGGACGTGGGGAGGTGGGGAGCCAGGAGCAGGAGCTCTTGGCCTTCCTCTCCCATGTGGGGACAGAATTATAGGGCACTGGGGTCACATATGACTTTCGCCTCCATGAGCCCCTTCTTCTATGAAAAAAATACTAAAAAGTATATTCCACAACTATATTGATATAAAGATAAATATGATTCAGGCTGGACTCATGATTATGTTTTCATGATTGTTTTATCCTGTGGTTTTTTTTTTTTTAAGATTTTATTCATATATTTGACAGAGATCACAAGCAGGCAGAGACAGGCAGAGAGAGAGGGGGGGAAGCAGGCTCCCTGCCTCACAGAGAGTCTGATGCGGAACTTGATCCCAGGACCGGGGGATCATGACCTGAGCCGAAAGTGGAGGCTTTAACCCACTGAGCCACCCAGGCATCCCTTATCCTGTGGTTTTAAAAGAAATGAAAATGAAAACATTTTCCTGGGACCCTAACAGTATTGTGGGCCCTGGGCCTACAGGATAAATCAGCCCTATGGGGGAAGCTCCTAGCACTTTCCTGTCCCGCAGAAACCATGTCTTCCCACCATGGCCAAGAAGCACAGGGATGAGCTTTTAGAAATCGTATGGGAATCGCCTGCTCAGCCTGGCATGGAAACTGTTTCCTCCTCTGTAAAAGGGGGATCTGTAAAAGGGGGACATGAGGGCATCTGCCTCCTGAGTCTCTTAGGAGATGATTTTTTTTTAATAGATTTTATTTATTTGACAGAGAGAGATCACAAGTAGATGGAGAGGCAGGCAGAGAGAGAGAGAGAGGGAAGCAGGCTCCCCGCTGAGCAGAGAGTCTGATGCAGGACTCGATCCCAGGACACTGAGATCACGGCCTGAGCCAAAGGCAGTGGCTTAACCCACTGAGCCACCCAGGCGCCCTTATGAGATGATTTTGTGAGAAGTGTCTGGCCCAGGGCCTGCCTCAAGGGAGCCCCACTCTTTCCTTTCTGGCAACACAGATTAGGCACCTACTGGATACAGAACCCAGGAAAGAAGGTGGCTTAACAGAACACCTATTATTTTATATTCAAGTTCAGGCTCATCTTTCATTTTTAACTTTTTATTGGAAAACGATTTACTACCCTTAAGTATACATAGGGTCACAAATAGAGAAGTGTGGTGAAAATCAGCTGGTGGTCGTGTTTGATTTCAGTAAAGAAGATTTAGGCCGGGGATGGAGTCCCAGCCCATGAGTGTTGTTTCAACCCGAAAACTGACTAGTGGCTTGTGTACACAGAACTCTTTTTTAAAGACGTTGAAAGCGAGAATGGAACTGAATTTCCAACTGGCAAGGATTGTTCGTGTTAAGATTCTCATTTCTCTGATGTTTCTGATTAAAACCTCCCAGCTTCTCTGGCTGAGTTTAGGTCACTCTGGTCTCTTGTTATTTCGGTATTTCCTGAGAATCTGAGCTGGGGCTGTCTGCAACTGTGCTCCTCAGTCCGTTACCCATGGGCTCTGTGGGCTTGTGGCCTGAGGTGCCGCTGCTGTCACCCCTCCTTTGTGGGCTGGGGGCGGGGGTGCTGGGTGGGGGGAGGACAGGTTATCCAGCTCATAGGGGCTGAGACGTAGAATGAATCCACTGAACGGGTGATGGTCTCTTAATGACCCGAAGCTGATCCTGTCACTGTTCTGCCTGAAACCCTCGGGGGCCTCCTTGGGCTCTCCCAGGAGATGGGGGAGACCTCCTGCCTCCCGGAACCAGCCTGGCTCCTTCTCAGGACTTCCTGCCACTCTGACCCGTAGGGGAAGCAGCCCCCACCGTTGCTCCCAACACAGCCCGCCTGGTGGCCCCCTTCATAGCCGCGGCCTCTGGAAATGACCCGTTTCTATGCGTTGGGTTGTTGGAGCAGGGTCCTAGAATAGAGTCCATTTGGCCCACTGGGCGGTGAGCTCCCCGAGGGCTGGGCCTTGCCCTGTCCTGCTCCTTTCTCTATGCCCGGCCCACAGGGGGCACCCAGGAAATATTTGTTGAAGCCATTATTATATTTAAGTATACAGTATTCATCCATACAATAAGGACTTCAAAAATATTTCCCGGAAGAGGGGCTTTGGAGTCACACACACCCGCGTTCCTGTGGCACTGAAGCAAGTCTCAGCTTTGTCATCTTCCAAATGCCGATAATAAATGCACCTGGCTTGCTGGGCTGCTGCAGGGAAAGGAGGCTGTGCCCAGAGAGCTCCAGGGAGAAGGATTCCCTGTGGGGACTGGGACGGGCAAAGGGGCAGGCCCGGGAACCCGTACCAGATCACATGCTTTGTCTCCAGTAAAGAGTGGGAAAAAAAAAAAAAAATCCTGAGATCAGAGTTCAATCTTGGAGAGGCTAAGGTGATCAATCTGGGGTATGGCCTGGATGTTGCGCCCCAAGTGGGGCTCCTGCGGGGCTCAGTCGGTTAAGCGTCTGCCTTCAGCTGGGGTCGTGATCTCAGGGCCCTGGGATGCATGGAGCCCCTCTTAACCCCCCCTGCCCAGCAGGGAGTCTGCCTCTCCCTCTCCCTCTGCCCCTCCTGCTCCCGCTTGTGCCCGTGCACGCATGTTCTCGCTCTCTCAAATATATAAATACATAAAATTAAAAAAAAAAAAAAAAGTAAAAGAAGAAGAAGGAAAATGACCCCAGGTGATTGTACCGTATAGCCAAGGGTGAGCACTTTGGCCTTGCCCCAGACGTGACTTCAGGACCTCTGCCTTCCTACTACTCCTTTCCCACCTGCCTGAAATTCATTTGACACGGCTCGAAGACTTCCATGGCACAATTGAGATAAATGGCTTAAAATGCAATGACTAATTGAGGAGAGAGAGCGGCTGAACCTCTTCTCACACGCGCTCTGCCATCGGCAGTCAGGTTCTTTTGCACCTTCCTGGCAGGGAGGGAATTAGAGCAGAGGGGCTGGGGCCTGGGAGTGGGAAGGAAAAGGGAGATAGGATCTGGGTGTCTGGAGACCAAGGTCCTAAGCTTTGCCACTGTGTAAACATACGTGGATGTAGCAGCTCTCTCTCCTGCTTAGGGTCTTGGTTTCCTGCTCTGTGAAATGACATTCGTTCGAGAGCCAGCATCTCAGAGCTAGGGCTGATTTCATAATCCCTAAGAACCAGCCTTCCAGCCAGCCTGAAGCCTGCGTGTCCATGCAGATTCCCTGGCCTCGAGCTGGCCCCACTTGCTGAAGTTTATTTGTTTAGCACAATCACGTTATGATGAAGCTCAATTCCCAGAAGACATCATTGTAATTTTGAGGCAATGAAGCAACTCAAAGTGAACTTATGAGGTGTTGACAAGTAGAGGTCATGGGGGAATCAGTTTTCTACTGCATAGTAGAGCATCTTATGTGATCAGCTAGGGGCTTATCTGCAGCTTGGATGTTGCCTAAGAGAGTGAAAACATTTCTTCTCTTGAGCAGGTCGGCGTGGAGACACTGTAAAAACTTCTTGACACCCATCATTTCAAATGGAACTCTGTTCTTGTTCCTGTGGTCACCAATTAATGGACGGGAGTTTATAGTTCCTGGAAGAAAGAAATGGAAATTCTAAGGAAGAGACAGAAGGAGAAAGCCCTTCCAATGAGACACCGGAATGAGCAGGGCTGATGTAGGGGAATTGTCCTGGAACCAGACCGAAGGGCGGGCCCAGGAAAGTATCCCCGGGCAATTGCTTTTGGAGTCCAGATTTTTTTTTTTCCCAAGCTCAGGCCTGAGGGCCTCCCAGCTACAGAGCCCAACCGGCCGCAATGATTACACAAATCACAAACACAATGATTACACAAATCTCGTGCCAGCCCAATCGGGCGAGAGCCCAACCTTTTCTGAATAATAGAACTTGCACATTTGAGGTCAAGCTCTGTTGGACACAGAGAGGAAGGGTATTCGGGAAAGGACAGACTTTTTCCAGAAATTCTCTGGCACCCAGCCCCCTCTTCCCCCCAACTCAGATTTGGGAGCACATCCAAAGTAAGGCATCACTGCGAAGGCTGCTCAGATGCTTGGGAAGCTTTCTAGACGAAGTCCACTCAGTTGCCTCAAAGTATGCGTTGGCTGCATTTCCTGGTGCCTAGTGGTGGGTTAGATGCCAAGCAGGGGTTGGGAGGTAAATGAACTTGGCATTGTCCCTGTGTTCTCTGAGTGAGGGAATTGAACACTTTTGAGTTCTAGGCACTGCGGATTCAGACTGGGGGTTCGGAGGTGAGGAAGGCCTGCCTCTACTCTGGAGGAGTTCACAGGCCTTGGGGGAGACAGACAACAGGTCTGCTTGACTGTCTGGCTGCCCTGGGGCTGAACTCCATCTGGGCAGACCTTGGCTCTTGGCCCCACTCTCAGGAGTCACTCTATCCCCACCACACAATTATGCCCTCCCATATCCCACCGGCTGTCTGATGGGCTAGCTGCTCGACCTAGCTGCCGGATAGTAACACATCTTGATTACTGGGTTTGTTGGTACCTCCTGAAATGTTGCTCTTGAGGCAAATGCCTAACTCATGTAACCCCAGTCGAGGCCTAGACAGACCTCTGACTGATGGCCATGCATATATAAGCAGCTGCAGGAGTTCATTATAGATGAACTCCTCAAACTCAACACACACGAAACAGGCAAACATATCAAAAAATGGGCAGAAGATATGAACAGACACTTCTCCAATCAAGACATACAAATGGCTATCAGACACATGAAAAAATGTTCATCATCACTAGCCCTCAGGGAGATTCAAATTAAAACCACATTGAGATATCACCTTACACCAGTTAGAATGGCCAAAATGAACAAAACAGGAAACAAAATGTGTTGGAGAGGATGTGGAGAAAGGGGAACCCTCTTACACTGTTGGTGGGAATGCAAGTTGGTGTAGCCTCTTTGGAGAACAGTGTGGAGATTCCTCAAGAAATTAAAAATAGAACTTCCCTATGACCCTGCCATTGCACTCCTGGGTATTTACCCCAAAGATACAGATGTCGTGAAAAGAAGGGCCATCTGTACCCCAATGTTTATAGCAGCAATGGCCACGGTCGCCAAACTATGGAAAGAACCAAGATGCCCTTCAACGGACGAATGGATAAGGAAGATGTGGTCCATATACACTATAGAGTATTATGCCTCCATCAGAAAGGACGAATACCCAACTTTTGTAGCAACATGGACGGAACTGGAAGAGATTATGCTGAGTGAAATAAGTCAAGTGGAGAGAGTCAATTATTATATGGTTTCATTTATTTGTGGAGCATAACAAATATCATGGAGGACAAGGGGTCTTAGAGAGGAGAAGGGAGTTGGGGTAAATTGGAAGGGGAGGTGAATCATGAAAGACTATGGACTCTGAAAAACAATCTGAGGGTTTTGAAGTGGCGAGGGGGTGGGAGGTTGGGGTACCAGGTGGTGGGTATTATAGAGGGCACGGATTGCATAGAGCACTGGGTGTGGCGAAAAAATACAGAATACTGTTTTTCTGAAAATAAATAAATTAATTTAATTTAAAAAAAAGTGAAGAAAAAAAAAAAAAAGCAGCTGCAGGCCTAAAGGGGTGAGTGCTTGGAACAAAGAAAGCCCTGTGAGAGCCCAGAGGGACATTTGAATAATTCTGGGGACAATGTTTCCCAAAGCATGCCCTAGGGAACATCGGTCCTGTAAGGGGCTTCTCTAAAGTTAAAAGATTTTGTGGACAAATAAGTTTGGAAGGGGTGCCTGGGTGGCTCAGTCGGTTAAGCGTCTGCCTTTGGCTCAGGTCATGATCCTGGGGTCTCGGGATCGAGCTCCACATCTCATTGGCTCCCTGTTTAAGCAGGGAGTCTGTTTCTCCCTCCCCCTCTGTCCCTCCCCCTGCTCGTAACTGCTCTCGCTCTCTCAAATAAATAAAAAATATCTTTAAAAAAAAAATTTGGGAAACTGTATACTTTAGCCTCCAGGAGCCAAGACTCCTAGATGAAGAAACCTCACTTTTCTAGCCCGGCCCCTGTGGCTACTTAGCTATGTCAGTGTTTCTTAAAGAGAAATGGGAGGGCCCTCATTCCAGAATCTCTTGGGGGTGCTTGTTGGAAATACAGAATCTGTAGTCCTGTTGCAGATGCTCTGAGTCAGGATCTCCAGAGCCAAGGCCCAACAATCCGCTTTGAAAAAGTTCCCAGTTAATTGTGATGTGGGTTGAAGTCAAGAACCCCGGCTAAACCTTCCCTGGCCTTGGCTTTTTCTCAGAGTGTTGTAAAGATCAAGAGATAAACTCAAGCAAAAGATTAGTCAGAAAGAAACTACACACTTCCCAACTCATTCTATGGGGCCAGCGCTGCCCTGATAACAAAACCAAGCAAAAGTCAGTACAAGAAGAGGAAACTAGAGCCCAATAAAAATAATGACTAGAGATGTAAAAATTCTCAACAAAACACTAGCAAACCAAACCCAGCTACACAGTAGGGTTATAAATCCCACGTTCGAGTGGGATTTATCCCAGACATGTGAGGCTGGTTTAACATCCAAAAATCAATGAATGTAATGCAGCAAATCAATAGAACCACCCGAGCAGAGAGAAACACAGTAGCTGGATGTGCACATGAGGTCAAGGAGGGGTTTGAAATGACGGGAGATGATAGAGGCAAGCGAAATGATCTGATTCAGAGGAGGAATTGCTGGTGACAGATGGGACAGAACTTCTCAGGAGTCCAGTTCTTGGTAAGATGAGAGGAGATGGTATCTGCAGCATATGGAGTCCATGGTCTTGGAGAGGAGCAGCGACATTCTTCCAACTGTCACAAGAAGAAATAGAACTCCGTATAGATGGGGAGGTGGGAAGGGAGGGTACTCAGAGGGACTGCTTTTATATTCTAATTGAAACTGTCTCCTCACCTCCTCTCTCTCTCTCTCTCTCTCTCTCTTTCTTTCTACAAGCATTTATTGAGCACCTCCTGCATGCTCTGGCACTGTCCTAGGTGCTGAGGTTACAGCAGTGAACAATTTGTTCTGCTTTTATCCACCAAACCACTTCATTAAGGAAAATTTCAAACATAGAAAATTTAAAAGAGTTTTATGTGAGTGCTTATATGCCAACTGATCCTACAGTGAACACTTTGCTCTATTTGCTTAATCGTATGTCCGTACACTTCTCTCCATCCACCCACCCATCCATCTATCCCTTCATCTTTTTATTTTTTTGAATCACTTCAAAGAAAGTTGGACCTCAGTATCATTTACCCAGAAACACTTCAGGATGGATATAATCAACAAGAGTTCAGTATTTGTTTATCTTTTTTTTTTTTAGATAAAATTTATATACAAGAAATGCCCAGATCTGAATTATACCTGAATCTCAAGAATGGGTGAATTTGGACAACTGCCTGCACCCCTATAACTCAAACCCCTATCAGGAGATAGTACATCATCATCACCCTGGAAAATTCCCCATGCTTCCTCCCAGTCCCTTCCTCCCTCTACCCAAGTAACCTTATTCTCATTTTTTTCACCAGAGATCAGTTTTACCTATTCTAGGACTTCGTGTAAGTCCAACTGTATTACATGTACTCTTGTGTGTCTCGCTTCATTCTCTCAGCACAGTGGGAGACTGGCTCATGATGTTACATGTATGGGTAGTTAATTACATGTATGGGTAGTTAATCCTTCTCGTTGCTAAGTAAATCCCATTATGTGATTATACCAGAAGAAATTATTTATTCTTCTGTTATAGTCATTGGAGCTGTTTCTAGTTTTGAATAAAGCAGCTATGAACATTCTTGTGATTATATATATATATATATATATAAATATATTATATATGTTTGTATACATAATAATATGTATATAAATATATACATATAGACATACTTTCATTATTCTTAGGTGAAAGCCTAGAAGCAGAATTGCTGAGATAGATTTTGTTTTAGGAAGCAACCAGGTCATTATCCAAAGTGGTTGTACCACTTTACATTCCTTCCAGCCATGCGTGAGAGTTCTGATTACTACAGTGCCAACATTTGATGCTGTCATTCTTTGGTTTTGGCTGTTCTGGTAGGCATCTACTGGTGTCTCATAATGGTTTTATATGCATTTTCCTAATGACTAATTATGTTAAACACGTTTTCCTGTGCTTCTTGGCCATCTGTATATTTTCCTTTGTGAAATTTTTATTCAAAGCTTTTGTCTATTTTAAAAAATTATGTTCTCTATCTTTTTCTTACGGAGTTGTAAGTGTTCTTTATATATTCTGTATACATGTCCTTCGTCAGATATATTATGCAAACATTTTCTTTCCGTCTGAGGCTTGCTATCATTTTCTTAATGGTACATTTTGATGAGCAGAAGGTATTTTTAAAGTATAATATATCAATCTTTTAAAGATAGTTATTGTTTTCTGTGATCTATTTTAAGGTACCTTTGCCTACTACTAACTCATAAAGATATTCTCTTGTGTTTTCTTTCAGAAGCTTTATGATTTTAGTTTTTGGTTGAGGTCTATCATTCATTTAAAATCAATTTTTGTGAATGGTGTGAAGGAGGAGTTTAAGTTTATTTTAAAAATTTATTTCATATGGATAGCTGATTCTAGCACCATTTGTTGTCAAAACTTTCCACTTCCCATTGAAGCTCTTTGGTGATTGTATAGAAAAAAAAAATCAAATGACTGTTTAATTGTTGGTCTATTTCTGGGTTCTTTTTGCTCTTCCATTGATCTATTTGTTTGTCACTGTGATCATGCCACAATGTTTTGGTTACTCTAGCTTTATAAATAAATCACGAAGTCAGGCTGGGTTAATTCTGTCTAATTTTGTTCTTTTTCAAGAAGCTTTGAAGGCGCCTGGGTGGCTCGGTGGGTTAAAGCCTCTGCTTTCGGCTCAGGTCATGATCTCAGGGTCCTGGGATCGAGTCCCGCATCGGGCTCTCTGCTCAGCCGGGAGCCTGCTTCCTCCTCTCTCTCTCTGCCTGCCTCTCTGCCTACTTGTGATTTCTGTCTGTCAAATAAATGAATAAAATCTTTAAAAAAAAAAAAAAAAGAAGCTTTGAATATTCCAGATCCTTTGCATTACCATAAAAATTTTCAGACCAATATGTGAATTTCTCCAAAAGAATCTACTGAAATTACGATTGAAAATGGGTTGCATCTCGGGCACCTGGGTGGCTCAGTGGGTTAAGCCGCTGCCTTCGGCTCAGGTCATGATCTCAGGGTCCTGGGATTGAACCCCACATCGGGCTCTCTGCTCAGCAGGGAGCCTGCTTCCCCCCTCCCCCGCCTGCCTCTCTGCTTAATTGTGATTTCTGTCTGTCAAATAAATAAGTAAAATATTTTAAAAATAATAATAAAAATAAAAATCATTTTGGAGGGACACCTGGGTGGCTCAGTGGGTTAAGGCCTCTGCCTTCAGCTCAGGTCGTGATCCCAGAGTCCTGGAATCGAACCCTGCATGGGTGCCTGCCTCTCAGCCTACTCGTGATCTCTGTCTGTCAAATAAATAAATAAAATCTCTTTAAAAAATTAAAAAAAATCATTTTGGAGAGAACAGACATCTCAATATTGATACTCAGTCTTGAGTCTTACCAATCCATGAACCTATTTCTCCATTTCTTTAGGTCTTCTTGAACTTCAGATTTCTTTGTGCAATATTTTATAGTCCTTAGTGCACAGATCTTGCACATCTTTTATGAAACGCATTCCAAAGTATTTCATGGGTTTTTTTCATGCTGTTGTTGAATGAAATTTTTCAGATTTCATTTTCTAGCATTGGAAGCAGTGCTGAAAACCATAACAGTGACGGAAAGCACAGACCTTCAGGGGAAATGGGAATGGGGGAGATGCCATCTGTAGGCAGCTACAGAGGGGCTGAGGGGGTGACAAGTGTGGCTTATGTGATGGGAGGGAGGCCAGAGGCATGATACAGCCAGAAGGCCAGCTTCCTTTCTCTCCCCTGCTCCTAAGAAAGGAGGTCCTTCCTCAACTGCCTCCTAGGAGAGGAAGGGCAAGCCGGCGCCAAAACTGGGGCCTTGGGAAGGTGCTTCTGCGACCCCTTCTCCAACCTTCTGAGTTGCTGAGCTATCTCCTCCAACCAGCCCTCTGGGGGGGGGGGCTGCCACCTTGGCCTGGGAAGAGCGTGGCTCTCTGTGGACAGTTAAGCTGGCCTCGGTGCACATTCTGCCGTCCCTATGCGAGGCCACCACGGCCTCCAGTCCTCAACTGCCTCAGCCGTCAGGGAGGAGATGGAAGTAGAAGCACCTGGGTTTTACTTTGCTCAAAACTTCACAGCCACATTCCTGGGCGGGCTGTCAGCTCTCCCCTACCTACTGCCATCCTCAATGGTTTCTCTGGCCCCATTTCTTCTCGTCGCCCCACCCAGTTATAGAGGCAGCTGCCCACACCTCTCACAAGGGCCAAAACTTCCACGTCATGCGCTACGAATGATTCTCAAGAAGCAGAAACTGAACAAAGCGAAATTCCACCCATCCTGGGTTCTGTCCCTGTTGAGAGGGAGGGGATGATGCCACAGCAGCTGCCCCGGGGCTGGGCAAAAGGAATGTAGCAGGGGGCAGTGACAGTGCCAAGGGAAACTGTCACCCTTTTGTGCTCCCCACGATGCCCTTGAAGCCCCTGCCAGGAAAGGTGTTCCTACCGCATATATTATTTTTCTTTCTCACTCGTGTACCAGTTCCTGGCAGTTCCCCCTGGATTGTCGGTGGCTTTCTTCCCATGCTGTGATTTACAGTCGAGGCTTTTTGCATTATGAGGCTCTGTCATCCCTTGGTCTGTCATCCTCGGCACCCATCTAGCCTGAGAGGAGAGAGACCCCGAGAAAGCATAAGCACCTGGCAAAAGCCTTGGCACAGAGGTGACACCCTTTACTTTGGTTCACTTTCCACTGACAACCTGTCATGGGGCTAGAGTTCGAGGCAAGGGGACCTGGAAGATGTGGCGCCTGGCTCAGCAGCTCTTTCCCAGCGACAGCCTGGAAAGAAGAGCTTGGATTTTGCTGTCCCTGCCACTGAGTCCTGGGATCTTGCTCTATCAACTGTAGAGGGCTGTTTGGATGTGACAAGCCACATCCCCAACCTGGGTGTCTCATGGTTTTCCTCTGCCTCTGAGGTTGCTTTCCACATCACTCGGCACCACCCTCTCCCCAGGTTCCCCTCCTCCTAGACACTCACCTAAATCTAACCCTTCCAAGAAGCTTTCCAGAGATCTTAATATCCACACTGATGTCTCCCATTCTCTGAGCAGCCTTTTTGCCATAAATAGGAGCCAGAACAATGTTTAGGGGCAGAGCTCCCCCTTCCTCATACCCTCACAATATTCGGAATTCTCTCAACTGAGGACCAAGTCTTTCTCCCCACAACTAATCCCCATGTGCCTTGGGAGAGAGGGCAGGATTCTTTCATGCTACAGGTCTGCATAGATCTTTCTAGAAGGGAGGGAAGAAGACAAGGGCATGCTTAGGGCATGGCCAGCTGTGGGCCTAACGTCTCTCACTTTTTTGGTGTCTCAGCTAGATTTCTCAATCCTCTGTTGAACATGATCAACTTTTTCTGAGCAACTCGAGATGAATTAAATAGTATGAATTTGCTAGTGCTTACCATATGCCAGGCGTTGCTAGGTACTTTTTATGAGCACTATCTGATTAATCTTCTCAACAGTCTAATGAGGTAGGGATTTTATTTTATCCCTGTTTTGCAGGCAAGAAGAGCAGGCAAGAAATGAACTTTCCCAGCGTCACAGAGCTAATGATGAGTGGAGGCTGGGTTTGAACCCAGATATCCAACTACAAAGTGTTAATTCCTCTGAGCCTCTGTGTCCCTATTCCCTGTGGCCCCTGGTGTGGCAGGGGCTCCCAGTGCTCCCTGAATAGCCACGTGTTCCTCCACACTTCCCAGCCTTCCTCATGGTCATGTGACTGACCAGTGGGCTATGAAGGCAAGGGACCCATGTCATTTCTGGAGCAATGCATTTAAGTGCTGGCGTCTGACCCTCCTGTTCTCTCTTTCCCGTTCACGGTGACGACAGAGGCCATGGCTTGAAGGGAAGGAGCCACCAGAAGGAAGCAGGCCCTTGTAGAAAGGACAGCTGACCTGGACAGCTGTCTGACCTGCAGGAGCTTCGTGCAAATGAGACGGATGCCTGTTGCGCTGCGAGCCGGAGTTTCCCTTGTTACCGCAGCTCACTGTGGCCGCTCCTGACTGACACACCAGAATAGGACGCCCAGCCCACCATGGCTGCAGCCACTTGGCTACGGATGGCAGAGTCCCTCAGACACTTTGTTTTCAGAGTCCCAGAGGAAGCCTGAGGCTGAGGTGACAGCCCCGCGACAGGCCCACAGAAGCAAATGGAAGAGCACTGAGGGTCTCCCCGAGCCCCTGGGCAGCAGGGACTCCCTGGGCCTGGCCCCTCCTTCCGGTTCCTCCTCCGCCTGGCCTCAGGCTTCTCCCTGCTGTCCATTTTTGGCGTAGCCCCTCTGTCTCCACCCCCAACGCAGCTTCCAGAAGCTAAGGCCCGGATGCCTCTGGCTTCTCTCCAGATGCTGGCCAGAGTGCCTGGAAGTGTCTCTGAGCCTCACATTGTCTTTGAGATGTATCCCTGTGGACACAGAGCCGTGGTAATCTGGGCAGTCACCGCTTTCTGGCCACCCCCTGGCTGGAGCCACAGGCTGGGTGTGGCACACAGGAAGCCCAGGGTAGGGTTGCCCATTGTCACGTCAGGCTCGGGGAGAGGGCAGGGGTCTCAGGACCCTGGGCTGGATCCTGCCTGGGCCAGGACGGTGAGAGTATTCACTCCTCATCCAGACAGTCCTCCAGTGTTCATCTCTGAGTGTCTCTATGGGACCGGCCCTGTGTGTGCTGCTGGGGGAGCACAAAGGCAAAGAGGCTGTGGCTTCTGTGTTCCAGAAACTTCTATCCTGTCGGTTCAAGTAGGACAGTAGCTACAGAAAAACACGGCATAGGGGAGTGTATCAATCAGGGATTTCGCTTTTCTTTCTTTCTTTTTTTTTGGTCAGGGATTTTTCAGTTACATTTTTCTCTCTACAGTCTAGAGAGAAAAAGTTGTGTGCTTCTTTCTGATTCAGTCAAAAGTTACTTTCTGAAACCCTATTTTTTCAAAAGATTTATGTATTTATTTTTTTTAATTAAAGATTTTATTTATTTATTTGAGACAGAGCGTGAGAAAGAGCACAAACAGAGGGGAGGGGAAGAGCGAGAGGGGGAAGCAGACTCTCCACTGAGCAGGGAGCCCAATGCGGGGCTCAGTCCCAGGACCCTGGGATAATGACCTACGAGGGCAGACACTTGACTGACTGAACCACCCAGGGGCCCTATTTATTTACTTTAGAAAGAAGGAGAGAGAGCGGGGGAAGGGGCAGAAGAAGAGAATGTCCAAGCAGACGCCCCTCAAGCATGGAGCCTAATGCAGGGCTCGATCCCACGAACCATGAGACCAGGACCTCAGCTGAAACCAAGAGTCGGACACTCCAGTAACTGAGCCACCCAGGGCCCCAGAAACACTATTTTTTTTTTTAAACGCTATTTTTTGAAATGATGTGTGTGATGTGTATGCCAAAATTCACGCTGACTCTTCAGATGTTCTGACTGCAAAATTCCAAGTGAAGTTTATCAAAGCTGAAATCTTTTTTCTCTTTTTGTTGGTCCCCTAGGTTAGCGGTTACCTTTTTAAGTCCATGCTCTGAGTTATCCAACTGAACCAACTCAAAAAAGAAATATTTTGTTGTCGTGTCTGAAAAAATTCCAACTTCAGGCTCGGCTGATTCCAAGCCCTTGTATGCGATCTGCCTGAGTCTGCTTTTCTTTGTTATGGCTTCATTCTTGAAGCTCGTACTTCTAGGACTATGTTCTGTGTTTATCATTCTCATCTGAAAGGACGGGGCCCATCTCCTAGTCTCACCAGAGAAGGCCTGATTGAACGGACTCTGGGTCCCAGGTCTGACCCTGAACCTATCTCTGTAGTGATTGGGGATGGGGACGGGAGTGGATGAAAAGAAGGGACGTTTGACCTCTAGGCTGGGTCATAGGACCCTCTCTGGATACTGGGGTGTAGTCAGCTTCTTCTGGATCACATGACTGAAGGTGCGGGGAGATTGGGGTGTGATGATCAGAAGGAAGAGGAGTGCTACGGGGGCTACCAGTCCATGTCTACTGCTGGTCAGACAGTGAAGTGTGCGCTCCCAAAGGTATGAGCCAGGGGCTGTGGGAGTTCAGAGGAGGGGGATGTCATTTCTAGTTAAGTGGATCAAGCAAGGAAGGCTTCATGGAAGAGGTTGCCTCCTTGAAGGATGATTGGGGTTTGAATGTTAGAGCTGGGGAGTCGGGGGAGGAAAGAACATTCGGGACTGAGGGAACGATGTGAGCAAAAACCTGGAGGTAAGCGCAAAGAGTGGCAAAAGCTGAAGCCGAATGAGGGAAAGGCCTTGAATGTCCGGTCAAGGAGATACGGATCGGATTTGGGAGGCATGTTTCTGGAGCCAAGGATGGGGATATTAGATCTGAGCTCCCAAGAACTGACTCTGACCCCCGGTTCTTCCCTATCCCCCTGGGTGCCCTGGGCTCCCACAGATCTCTTCTCCTTTGGTTCAACTCAGACAAGGCTGGAGTTTTCCAATAGAAATTCTTACTGAGAAACAGGGAAAGTGGAAACCCCAAATGTGATTACAGAGTTTAGCTTTCTCCTCCCAAAGTACAGAAAGCCTGACATCCCCCGACCCGCCACTCTGGGCTTAACCTCCTCTCTCCCACCCTGTGGTCTGAGCCTGAGACTGGCCCAGGGAAAGGCCAGAGGGGGCCATGCTCTGGGCTCCTCAGGCTCTCCAGCGTTCTTTTCCTGCCTTATCCCTGTGTCCTGCCCTGAATAGCCTTGCTCTGCGGCTGCCCTCGCCCAGGGCTAGAAGGTTACCCTCAATTTTCACCTCTCAATTCCTCCCCTGACCCTGCCCTCATCAAAGATATCTCTGAGATGTTTGGAAGAATCAGGAAAATCAGCAGCAGAAGTTCCTCCCGTGGATGGTCATGGACCAAAGGTACAAGCTCCAGAGTCAGCCTGTGCGTGAACGCTGCCGCTATCCCTTCGGGCCAACGTGCATCACCGGCCTGAGCCTCTGTTTCCTCTTCAGCAAAATGGAACGAATGACTATGCTCCACCTCACGAGCTTGGTGGGAGGAAGAAACGTTTTATCCAGGCACAAAGGGTCTCTGCCAAAAATGGTGGCAACGATGATGGCAAAGAAGATGAAGATGAAGGAACCGACCAGGCAGTGAGGAAACGACCAGCAGAGTCTTATCCCTTGGAGCGCTCTGAACCTCGCCTGCCTGTGAGGTCATGTCGTCAGGCTGGGCAGACAGGTGTGGGGGGACCAAATGGGGGAGGGCGCACAGAGCGCTGGGGCCGATGGCAGCATCAGCCCCAAAGCAAGCTCTTGGACTTTGAACTCTCCCCTGCTGGGCTCAGGGAGCCCCCCAGGAACACGTCATCAAGTCATCCATCCTGAAGCTCCCCAAATTAAGGGAGGCTTTGTGCCACAGAGCCCTGGAAAGTCAGACTGTGCCAAATACCCCTTGGGGGGGGGCCTTCTGAGCCACAAAGTCTCCCATCAGTTAGGGGACAATGATCAGCATCTTTGGGGGAACCCAAGCTGCCAGAAGATTAGGTTTTTTTAATTTTTTTTTTCCAGAAGATTAGGTTTTTAGCAAGATTTCTACAAAGCGTAGGACGGCTGGAACAGGCCTGAAGGATGGGATGAGACTGGCCGGCAGAAGGATAAAGGCTCAAGCCAGGGGTCACCAAGGTATACTGATACCCTCTCAGGAAAGTCATTTGACACTACATCCCCCCAAATGTGTTTCTTTACTTATGTCAGGAACATATACTGTTACACTCATATAGTATGCCCACTTTAAAATTATATATGTCTTGGTAGAATTATACAAAAAAATGAACATTTAAAAGAGACTTCAATAAGAAACAAGCTAATTATGGTCCATCCATACAACAGACCAGCTACCAAACTATAAAAAAGAATGTCGTTTTGGGGCACCTGAGTGGCTCAGTCTCCTAAGCATCTGCCTTCAGCTCAGGTCATGATCCCAGGGTCCTGGGATCGAGTTCTACATCGGGTTCCCTGCTCATTGGGGAGCCTGCTTCTCCCTCTCCTGCTCCCCCCTGCTGTGTACATGTGGACATGCTCTCTCTCTGTCAAATAAATAAAAACAAATAAAATCTTAAAAAAAAAAAAGAATGAAGTCTCGTAACTCAATAATAAGAAGACAACTACGTTTAAAAATGGAGAAAAGATTTGAATCATAGACATAGACAAATGGCCAATAAGCACACGAAAATGCTCCATTTCATTGACCATTAGGGAAATGCAAATTAAAACCACAACCCTCCCTACCCTCTCGCTTGGCTATAATCAAAAAGTCAGATCATAACAAGTGCCGTGGAAGATGTGGGGAAATTGGAATGCTCATACGTTGCTGGGGAGAATGTAACATGTTGCCCCTGCTTTGGAAAGCAGTTTCAAAGTTTCTTAAAAAGTGAAACAAAATCTGACCACGTGACCCAGCAATTCTCCTAAGTATCCTACCCAGGAGGAGTAAAAACATGGGCACCACCAAGACTTGGATGTGAATGCTTGTAGCAGCATTATTCACACTATAAAAACCTGTGGACGTCCTACCATTCATCAGTTTGTGAGTGGATGAACAAAATGCGAAGCATCCGTACAATGGAACAGTACTCAGGATCGAACTCATTAAACAGGCTGAGACACGGATAAACCGCAAAGATGAGATGCTCGGTGAAAGAAGCCAGACACAAATGACCACATAGTGTATGATTCCATTCATATGATATTTCCAGAGAAGGCAAGCCGTAATGACGGGAAGCAGCTGGGTGGTTAGTGGGGGTGGGGATAGGGATGAGGATTCAACTCCAAGCAACCCGGAGGAGCTTTAGGGATGATGGAAGCGTTCTCAAACCGAGTGTACTCAAAGCTGCACAACTCTGTGAATCTACTAAAATATCGTTGTCTAGTATACTTACAGTGGATGAGTTAAATGGAAATGAGTTAATGGAAAGCCATTTAAAAAAAAAGATTTTATTTATTTATTTGGAGAGAGAGAGCGAGCAAGTGCAGGTGGGGGGGCAGGCAGAGGGAGAGGAGAGAGAGAGAATCCCAAAGTAGACTGCAAGACTTAGCCGACTGAGCTACCCAGGTGCTCCTGGGTTTTTAAGAAAACAAATGAGGGGCACCTGGGTGGTTCAGTTGGTTAGGCATCTGCTTTCAGCTCAGGTTATGATCCCAGGGTTCTGAGATCTAGCCCCACATCTGACTCCCTGCTTGGCGGGGAGCCTGCTTCTCCATCTCCCTGGCCCTTCCTCCCTGCTTTTGTGCATTCTCTCTCCCTCAAATAAATAAGTAAAATCTTAAAAAAAAAAAAATGAGGACACTCATAAGCATCGGTATAGAAAGATCTCCAAAAATGTGTAAAGTGGAAAAAGCAAGGTGTGAGTATGCTGCTGTTCGCACTTCTTAAAAAAGAGAAGGTGTACGTTGATATGATTTATTCATGTTTGTATTTATACATACACGTGTCATGTAGACTCGCTTGTAAATGCACAGCCTCTGTCTGGAAGGACACAGAAAAACTGGTGGGACATTAGGGCTTTGGGATGCTAGACAGGAGTGGGAAGACTGACTTTTGGACCTTTCCATTTTTTTTCTTTCCTGAAAAATTTGTGGTAAAATACACATGCCAGGAAATTCACCACTGTAACCATTCTGAGGTGCCCAGCTCCATGGTATCCTGTGCCTTTGCACTGCCAGGGCCATTCCTAGCGGCCCCCGCCCAGAAGGGGTCCACCTTTCTCAGCCAGAGCTCTGTGCCAATTAATCACCCACTCTCTGGCCCTCCCTACTCCAGGCACTTTCTAGAAGTGCAATCCTAGGAGATTTGTCACAGACTACTTTTACTTAGCACACAACCTACAAGGTTCACCCATCATGCAGCAAACCCATCGTGCAGCAGAGGTCCCCCCCAGCCCCCCACCCTCGCTTTTTAAAAGACTATTTATTTATTTGACAGAGAGCGAAAGAGGGAGTGAGAGAGGGAGCCAGAGAGGGAGCACAAGCAGGGGGCGTGGGAGAGGGAGAAGCAGGCTCCCAGTAGAGCAGAGAGCCTGATATCCATGACCCTGGAGTCAAGACTTGCGTGGAAAGCAGATGCTTAAGAACTGAGCCACCCAGGTGCCCCCAGAATTAGCTTCCCTTTAAGGCTGAATAATATTCCACCCCGTGCTTAAATCACACCTTGTTTATCCGTTTTTCTCTCCACGGACACCTGTGCTTTCACGTTCTGGATATTGTGAACAATGTCCCTACCCACGTGGGTGTACAAATATCTCTTCCAGACCCTTGTATCTACCTTTCTCAGGCGTATAATATGCCACATATTTGAAAAAAAAAAAAAATGAAAAGGATGAAATACAAAGAAACAGAAGTTGTACTGTTTCTTCCCACACCCCCTTCGGAGGCTCTCCAAGGGGAAGCGCGGACCGAGTAGGGTGGGGGCGCGGCGCGTGGGGATAGGGGGGCGCGATCTCCCCGTCACGCAGTGAAGTGCGTGACCTCCGCCCCCCGGGGATCGGAAGGGAGGGTCTTGCTTGGTCACTGAGGGGCTCCGCAGGGGGCTTGCACTCTCCTGCCTGCCGCCCACCCCCCGCGGGCCCCCCACCCCAGCCCCCGCCGCATTCCTGCGCGCTGCCTGCTGCCGATCCGTGACTCACTGCCCAGGCAGCCCGGGAACGCCCGGCCTCGTCCCGGGCCCGCAGCCGCTGGTTTTCCTATTTGGAAACTCTTCAGCCGCCTCCGCGCCAACCATCCAGTCTCCTCCCTGGTCCCCCGTAGGCGGCTGGGAAGGAAGGCAGGGGAAGCCTGGGGACAAGCTCCTTTTCTGCAAGGCTAGGAGGAGTGGGGGGAGGGGACCCACAGGCTTTAGGGAGGATGGGTGCGTTCTCCCTTGTCCCCAGTTCAAAAATCCCCAAATCCCTGAAAGGCAGACTTACTGGATGGCAGAACCTGGCCTGAAGGGACACCGGACTGAGTTGCAGTCCTTATTTATCCTGCCCACTGTGGATGCTTCCAGGTTTTGCTGTGGAAAATGTACCTCTCTGAGTACAAGATGCTGCCCCAGGTCCCCTACAGAAGCTACATAATATACAGTCGATGCCCTGAATTTCCTTCCTAAAACCTGAAAAATTCTGAATTCCAAAACCCAGGAGTTTCGATGAGAGACCATGAGTCTGTGTTGTGCCTCTTTTCCCGAGCACCAGAGTCAACGCTCAGAGACAGGGGTCACAGCTGGGAATGGGCTGGTGGGTCCGAGTCTGAGCGGCTCTCTCTCCCTGACCTGCCTCCTGCAAGACTCTGCCTGCCCCGGGTCCCACCTCCTCTCCTGTCCCTCCTCTGGGAAGAGTCTTGTCCACCCCAGCCAAAGCCGACCCTTCCCTGTTGGGTCTCAGAGCCCAGTCCAGTGGCTACCACTTGGGAGCACCGGTGGGGAGAAAGAGAACATGGTGATTAGCGGGCTGACCAGACGCTCCAGCCACCTGGAATCTTGCCTTGACTTGGTCACTTGGCAGTGGCGTGACCTCTGATAGGTTACTTATCCCTCTGTTGCCTCAGTTCCCTCATCTGTAAAGGGGCATGAAAGCAATACCCTTCTCATAGAGCCGGTGTGAGGGTTAGAAGATGTGGCCTGGCATAGATAAAATGCAAGACACCTGTATTGCATGGGATGCAGCTGTGCTAAAAAAATTATTTGTTGTTTACCTGAAATTCAAATTTAACTGGGTGTCTGGTATTTTTATTTGCTAAATCTGGCAACTTTAGCCTGGCACAGAGTTAGTCCTAGTGTATGTTAGCTGTATTTATTATTATTATTATTTTTATTTTTAAAAAGCTTTTACTTATTTATTTGTCAAAGAGAAAGGCACATAAGCAGGGGGAGTGGCAGGCAGAGGGAGAAACAGCCGGGAGCCCGATGCAGGACTCGATCCTAGGACTCTGGGATCATGACCTGAGCCAAAGCCTCAGGCTTTACCGACTGAGCTACCCAGGCATCTTGGTATTTTTTTTTTTTAAGATATTTACTTGTTTATTTGGGGGGGTGTGTGGCACAATGAGCTGGAGGGAGAGGGAGAGAGCATCTAAAGCAGACTCTGCTCCGAGCACAGAGCACAATTTGGAGCTCGATTCCCAGGACGCTGAGATCGTGACCTGGGCTGAAACCAAGAGTCATCTGCTCAACTGACTGAGCCACCCAGGTGCCCGGTTTGCTGGTATAGTAATAATAAACGTCGAATGACATGAAAAGCTTTTTATCATAGTATTTGTAGGTACCTAGTCTTTCCCCAGTAGATTAAAAGCACTTTAAAAGTATTCATTCATTCATTCACTAAAAATTATTTATTGCACATCTTCTAAAGTCCCAAGCTTTGGAAACAGAGCAGTGAGTCAGAACTAGTCCCTACCCTCACGGAGCTTCCAGTCTGGCAAGGAAGAGAAATATGTAGCATAATTTACCCTACATGATTAATAAGCATTGTGACAAGCCCCTAGGACATATCTGAGCCGTAAGGAGAGGCTGGGTGGGTGCCCAAACCTGGGACTTTTCCATCTCTTCCCTCCCATTCCTATCTTCAGTTTCCTGCCTGGTGGGTGCCATGCTGAGGGGTAAGGAGAGATGCTTGGAGAGATGCCCCTGATCCCTAGGAAGAAGGGTCAGTGTGCGCAGTGGTTCCCACAGGGATGCTGACCCCCGCTCCCAAGCCATCCGCACTCTCCCCATCCTCCCTGGGAATGAGGTGAGGTGGGAGGGGTCCGGTCCAGCTGGGGAGACACCCTACCTGAGGTCAAGGTGCATCTGGGCTGGATCCGAGACCTCATCTTTCAGAACATCTCCTGTGTGTTTGTCTGGGCTCTGGGTAGGGGTGATGAGAAGGGTCTGGGGGTGAGCCATGTCTCTGCAGAGGGTGGTCAGCGGGTGCTGTCAGCGGAGGGGAGTGCCTCTAAAGATAGCAGACTTGACATTTGGTGGATGAGGAAACTGAGCCCTTGAGAGGGAAGTGCCTTCTGAAGGTCACACAGATCTTTCCTGGCGGAGCGGCCACCGAAACCTAGTCTGACTCCCAGGCCAGAGTCCCTGCCCTGCCCCCTCGGGGCCGCAGCCGCTGTGGTGTTCAAGGAGAAGGCCCCATGAGTTCACCGCCCTTCTCCCCACTGGGAATCCCCAAGGAGGGTCACCTGGGAGCCTGTGCTCAGTACACCCCTCCACCCCACCCCCACCCATCCCCCAAGCAAGATTCTGGGCCGTTCAGCCCTGGGGCTCAGTCTGCAGCTCTAAGCAGGGCCACCACTGAAAGCTAACCTCAAACAACAAATGAGAAATTTGTCCTTGAAAAAGTTTCACTTCCCAAATTTCACTGTGGTGGCTACACTCTGGGCAGGGATCTGACATCCTTAATCCTCTCCAACCCGCTCCTCTTGAAAACCCTGAGGAGCTTGGCTTGTGACCTGTCCAGGCTCTCTGAGGACAGGGGCCTCTTCTTCCCTTCTCCCCCCCCCCCCGGGGGGGGAGGCTAGGTGCTGATTCCGTCCCCTCCCCCACCCTGCCACCCAGAGCCACCCACCCAGCGCAGCGGTCCCCAGTCCTCTGTGCATCCAGCTTGGGGTGTGCATGAGGGACAGGACAGAGTTTTTACCTTGTTAGTGTCCTCTCTGTCCCCTCTCCAGGACCACACCACTGCCTTAGTGAAGAGCTTTCCCTCTCTTTCCTGGCAGTCTGGGATCTTGGGAAGCCCGGTGGTCTCTGCCATCAGCCTTCCCCGGTTCACTTGGTGCCCCACACCTCGCTGGGTGTGACCGTCCTAAAACATGTGCACAAATTCTTTGGCACTGTGCCCATTTTGAGAAATGGCCTCTTATGCCTTCTGTCCTCGAAGCTGAGCCAACCTGACAGAGAGTACGGTGGCATAGGGTACGGCAGAAGTGCTGGGATAAGGCTTCCAAGGCTAGGTCTTCTAGAAGCTTCACCTTCCTTCATGTTCTCTAGGGACATTCATCTTAGGCGCTCTGAGCCGCCATGTAGACAGTACCAAGTCTATCACGTTGTAAGGAAGACCACGTGCAGGTGTGTGCCAACAGTCTCAGCCAAGGTCTGTGCTGCCAGTGAGTATCAGTGAGTATAGACAGGGAGGGCAGCCGTGCTTAGCAGGTGGATGGGCTGGGGGGGATGCCGGCCAGAATTCTGGGAGCTTCTCAATCCGGGCGCACTGAGGGGTGGAATTTTGACTGGCTCCACATGGCTTGCAGGCCCAGAAACTCAATGTTCTCGGGGTCTTCAGAGAAGCATGGGCTCAGAGGGCTCGAGCCCCCCATATCTGAGCTCAGAACAGTGAGACCTTGGCTACATCTGGGGGCTGCCCCCACCTCTTGAGCTAAGAGTCTCCACCGGACAGAGTGTTCTCATGGTCATTGGATTAGAAGGGACCAATGATCTGGCCTCTTAAAGCACACCCACTCTCTAATCCACGTTTCCTTTATTTCTTTATTACTTAACTCACTCCCCAGTAGGGTATGAGCTCCAGGAAGACAGGAGCTCACAGAATTTTATCTGTGTTGAATTCTGCTGCATGACCAGTACTTACAACGCTGTCTGGCCCAGAGTAGGTGCTGGGTAAGCACTCACTAGGTAAGTGAATGGTTGGAAGGTGTGTCTGTCCCTGGGAGACCAGACCAGCTGTAGACCAGGCACTGCTCGCTCCTCTGTGAAGTGGGCGCCATGATGGGGCCTGTCCATCAGAGCTGTCGGTGGTGACCTGAGGAGGTAGACTGGATCTCATGCCTAGTGTGTTGCTAGAGATCCAGTGGGGATTATGAGGATTATTATCATTATTGGCCACCATAGGCTGAGTCTCCTCTGACCAGGATGACAGATCCAGGCTTCCTGCTGGCCCTTGGCCCAGGTGCCATGAAGATTCCAACACGTAAGTGTATCTAGGCTTCTGACCCTCCAAGCAGATGAGGCACCTCCTTGCGGCTCCCACGGCACCCAGCCCCACCGGCCGTGTGTTCCCCAACCCAAGCTCTGGCACACTGATCTCTTCTCAGTGTGGGAAATCCAGGGTTTAAGCACCAGGCCTTAGCCCTTAGATGCCAGTGTCTAACCCGACTTCTGCCTGGTGAGTGCTGGGAAATGGACAGTGAAGGCACTGAGTTGGTCAAAGCCTCCCTGAGATTGACTCATACCTTGGCTTTCTTCAGATTTTGACCTGAAACACCAGAGCTTCCCTCTGTGACACTGTAAGGATTGTTGTTCTGTGACAACAAGATGGCGGATCACAGGGCCCGTTTCTTCTTGGCTTCCTCCCCAAGCTGGACGTGCCATGGGAGCGTGTCAAGAGGAAAGTGACAGTAGTGTTACTCGGGTCCCACCTGTATATACGGATACGGTAGACATGGCCCTCGGGGAGGCACCTGCTTTCTCCACAGCAAATGCGGTGGGGAGACTGTGGGAGGCCTGGTGGCTAATCTGGTGCCCCAGGCTCCCCAGCAACCCTCCTCGTGGTTGAAGAGCGTTTCTGTGCCGTTAGGCAGTGCCTCTCTGGTGCCCACGGAGGTTATCTGCAAAGGAGCAGGGGTGGGGAAGGGGGGGCCCGCCCTTACTGGGCCCTTCAGGTACTTGCACCTGGGTCTGTGCAACCTCAGGTCTGTCTGGGAGGGGACCCTCCCCTTAGAGTGGGGGAAGGAGGGACGGGGCTTGGGGAGATGGTTCTGTCGTTCTAGAAAAGCTGCTTTTAACCCCTGCTAAAACTAGTTAACCTCTGACTCTCCTAGGGACCCTCCCTCCCTCCCTCCACAGCGCCCTCTGCTACCACATCGCAAAGGTTTCCACATCCTTCTCTTCCCCTCATCTTGCTGCCCATCTGGCTCGTTCTTCGACCTCTGCTAGTTGGGAGGTCTACCAGATGTCAGCGTGGCCCACCTCTCCGTCCAGGCCTCTCTCTCAGCCACTTTGCAGCCCTTTCTGGGGGCCTTGGGGTTCTAGGGTACCCCCCACCTCCTGGCCCTGGGGGAGGACTTCCCAGCAGCCCCCAAGAGGAGGCACCTCAGGGCTAGGAGGGGGAGGTGGGCATCCTTCTGGTTTCCCCTGTGTCTCTTGCACACCTTCCTCCCTCAGCCCCCGGCTCCTTTAGATGCACACGAACCCGGTTCTGTCTGCCAGGCCCCCGCCTGCCTGTGCCAGTCACCCCCTAGAGCTCGACCTCGTTGCTAACAGGACCGTCCCTGGATTTCCACCCTGACCACACCTCTCATCCTTCCGGCTCCCCTTCTCTTGGGCAGGCTCCTCCAACCGCCCACCCGGTGACACTCCCATTCACTAGACTACTCTGTCGTCTACCATTTTGATTCTTCTAGTGCAACAACCCTGACACTTGTTCCCTGCTCCGTCTGTCATTTCTGCCTGGCACAGCCTCACGGTGGCCAGCGCCAGCTCTGTTCTTTCTCCCCACCGGCGCCAGAGAGGTGAGAGGTTGCCGAGACAGTCCCACAGCCAGGCCGCTTGGACTCAGCCTTAAGCTTAGATGGGCGCCCGGCCCTGCCCGGACAGTACTCCGTTTTCCTGGTGGGGACACAGACAGAGCTGCTTGGGTGTGGGTAGGATAGAGAAAGGATACAGGGAGGACTTAGAGATTTCTGGCTGGAGCAGTAGGTTGTGGTGGGACCCGTTTTCTGAGACGGGAAAGATGGGCAGAAACAGGTTTGGAGGAGAAACCAAGGCTCCTTGCAGTTGGTTCTGAGAGGCTGACCTCCCAGGTAAGCCAGTGAAGGTCTCCCACATTTGCTGCCTCCAACTTGGCCCCGGGGTCTTGCTAAAACGTCAATCAGATGCATCCGCTCCCCTCCTTAAATGCTTCGTGTGCGATCACATCTCACTGCAGAATGAATCCAAATGTCTACAACCCCTTTTCATAATCTGGCCGCTGGCCTTGTCTTCCACTTCCATGCTTTCTATGCCTCACTTTATCCCCATTGAACGTTCTAGTTCTCCCTCTATCCTGAGCTCCTTCCTCTGCTTCTCCAATGCCCCAGGCCCTGTCCCACCCCAGCCCCTTTGCATGTGCTGTGCTCACGGTCTGCCAGACTCATGGCTGGTGACTTCCCAGATGTCACCTCCTTGGAGGGCCTTCCTGGACCACATAGCTGGTGCAGCCCCACCGTGTCACTCCCTGTCGCATCCCTGTGTTTGTTGTCCCTTGTACGGAGTGTATCATAACCTAAGCCCACCTTGTGAGTTGGTTTGAGTTTATTCTTTCGCACCCGCCCAGCCGGTAAGGGGAGCCTCATGGGTCCTGCTCACTTTCCGTTCCGGCACCTGGCACATACCAAGTGCTCAATGTGTACTTGTCAAATGTGGAAACGAACGAAGGAAGGAAGGACTGGAGGAATGGTTCCTTTCTCTAAGTTTGCTGTGAGGATCAGCTGTGATGGAGGCAGGAGATCACTCTGGAAACTGACCCGCATTGCACATGGTAGGAGTTTGCTCTGGCACCACACTTGGCATGCAGTAGGTGCTCAATAAATGCTGATGAATGAATTCGTATGCCATGAGGCCGGATTTAGGGTGTGAAAGAAGTGTAGACAAAGTGCTGGGGAAGGGGTCCTCATTAGAGAATCAGGAGGAAGCCTCTGCTGCCCTGCCCACCTCACCCTCCCTGCCCTGGTCCCGCTCTGACCCAACCCCAGCTATATCGCCTTCCCTCCGTGACCTGCTGCTCCTGCCTCCAGCCCCCAGGTCACAAAGTACCTCCCTCCTAGAATGCCTCCAGAAGGGCCAGCTTCCACTGATCCCTCACGACGTGGCTCAGTGATTACCCGATCCTCTCACAGACATTCAGGCCTTGGACACAGCCGGGGACAAGTGTGAGTTCCCCGCCTCCACGGAGCTTACGTTCTGTGGACAGAACAGCGATCAGAACATGAACCTCCTTCCAGGAAGCCTTCTCTAATTCTCCTCCCCGGATCTGGTGCCCTGTGCCCCTCCCCACTACCCTCCTCACCACAGTGGATTTCCATGGGGATCTGTCTCCTCTTAGAACCCAGGAGGACCCGGATTCTTGTCTTTTCCATCTATTACCCCGCTTTTTTTTGTTGAAGATGTTATTTATTTATTTGAGAGAGAGAGCACACAAGCAGGGTGAGTGGGAGAGGGAGAAGCAGGCTCCCCGCTGAGCACGGAGCCCAGTGAGGGCCTCGATCCCAGGACCCTGAGATCATGATCTGAGCTGAAGGCAGACGCTTAACGACAGAGCCACCCAGGCAGCCCTCCAACTGTTATCCTGAAGGGCATGGATCTTGGTGGCAACCGTACCTTTGGGTTGCATTCCACGCTCTGACAAGGGGAGGCGCAGTATTCCCCGCTGAGCGCCGTGTGAGGGCCTGCATGTTTGGGGAGCGTGTGGGGTACAGGACTTGGGGTGAAGAGGCATGAGGCCTGGTGCCACATCTTGGATGGCTGGACAGGTTTCAAACGGAGTCCTATTGCACTTGCCTTGCTAGGGGCCATGTCCGGATTTAGTAAACCACCAAGGAAGCCACGACCTCGGTCACATGGGAAATCACACCTCACAGGGTTGTCCCACTTTTCCTACTGCTCGGCTGAAGACCTGTGATGGTTTAAAACTAAGTGTCTCTGCTTCACACGGCAAGTGCCGGCTGGGGGAACCTGTTAGGCCACCAAGAGGTTAAGAAGCCATTGGAGGCACTGTCATGGGTGACCTATCCATATAGGGTGGCAAAGGGAACTGGGATGACTTGGGGACATCCCTAACCTTTGAGGCTGACGTCATGGTGATAACCACTCACCACAACACATCTCGTGGTGCCAGTTCTCCATGGTGGCTGAGGTGGCTGAGGTCCCTAAGGCAGGACTACATGGCCAATATTCTCTGAGCATGCAGAAGGAACCCACAGAGAAGTTAGAACCATTTCGAGAACTGTTCAATTTTCACGCAGAGATTACGTATCTCCGCCCTGTTGTATAAGCAGTTGCCGGGAATAGCCACCCGTATTCACTATATGTGCTCGTGGGTGAGATGGTGAAGAGGGGGGAGGGGGGAATCTCATGGGGGGGGTGTTTAAGCCGGGCATCGAAGGATGGGTGGTGTGATCTACCAGGTGGAAGGGCATTCCGGGAGAGGGAACGGCATGCACAGACACATGGCGAGAAACGGCACGGCTTGCTCAGGCAGCAACAGGTCGCTGCTTGTGGCTGCTTGTGGCTCCATTTATCAAGTCCCCCTCGTGGGCCCTGTGCTTGACTACTTCATCCCACTGATCAAACTCATTGCCCTCATAGGTGATTTTTGTAGAGGAAGGACCTGGTGCTTACAGAAGTTATGTAACTTGTCTCCAGTCCCATATCCAGTGGAAGAGCTCAGGTTCAAACTGAGATTCATCAGATCCCCAGATCTGTGCTCCTAGCCACCATACCAAATTGCCCCATAACATGATGTGGGACCTGAGAAGCCAGGGGCGGCCATTTGGCCTTGATTCTAGAAGGCAGAGTCTCCGGAACGGCTGCCATTTTCACTCCACCTTCCAGAGAACCGGTCATGCCTCAGACTTTCATTTCCTTAATGCTTGCCTTTAGATGTTTTACTTTCTAAAAAGTTAAGTAATTTTTCTGGAGGCGCAACATACATACGAAGGAGTACACAGATCAATTAATTTTCGTTCACGTGAAAAACAGTAATTTGTTCACCCCGGTCAAAACCAGAATATTCCAAGCCCTCAGCGGCCAGCCTTGTGCCTCCTCCCAGGCACAACCCCACGGGCAACCACTCTTACAGGTTTAACAGCAGAGATTAGTTTAGTTTGCTTTTGAACTTCACATAAATGGAACCATGAAGACTGTTCCTTTTTGTGTGTTTGGCTCAACATTTGTAGAGTTTAATTTATGCATTCTCACTCCCGTACAGTATTCCATGATGTGTGTGTATCCGAATGTGTGAATCCCTTCTACTACTGACATATAGACTGTTTTCGATTTGGGGGCTGTTACGAATAGAGCTGCTGTGAACATTCTTGGACATGACTCCCGGGGAATGCAGGCACTCATTTCTGCTGGAATTATACCCTGGAGGCTTGAGCTCCTGGGTCAGAGAGGAGTATGCCTATGCTCTGCTTTGGTCGATCTGGCCAGTGTCCCAGAGTAGGTAGTTTACAGCCTACCAGCAGCAAATCAGAGTTCCAATCATTCCACATCCTTGCCAACATTTGATACTGGGCATCTTCTTCATCTGAGTCCTAGTGGGTACACGGGGATATCAGATTGTAGTTTTAATTCACATTTCCCTCATGACTGATGTGGTTGAGCCCTTTCTTCTGTTTATTGGCCACTTATATATCTTCTTTTAAAAAAAAAAATTTTATTTATTTTATTTGACAGACAGAGATTACAAGTAGGCAGAGAGGCAGGCAGAGAGAGAGAAGGAAGCAGGCTCCCTGCTGAGCAGAAAGCCCATGCGGGGCTCGATCCCAGGACCCTGGGATCAGGACCTGAGCCTAAGGCAGAGGCTTTAACCCACTGAGCCACCCAGGTGCCCCTATATATCTTCTTTTTATGAAGTAGTTAAGTTTTGGCTCATTTTTCTATTTGATTTTCAATTTCTATTGATTTTTCTTTTTCTTTTTTTTCCTTTCTTTTTTTTTTTTTCTTTTAGAGATGGAGTGGGGAGAGCTGAGGGAGAGGAAGAGAGAATGTCAAGCAGGCTCCCCACCCAGTGCTGAGGAAGCCAACCTGGGACTTGATCTCACAACCCTGAGATCTTGACCTGAGCCAAAATCAACAATCAGATGCTTAACCAACTGAGCTACCCAGGTGCCCCAATTTTTTGTTTTGATAAGTAAGAGTTCTTTATATATTCTGGATGTTAGTCCTTTTTTTTTAAATTTTTAATTTTTTATAAACATATATTTTTATCCCCAGGGCTACAGGTCCGTGTGGATGTTAGTCCTTGATAGACATATGGTTCACAATATCTTTTCCCAAATAAATTACTTTATGGATCATTATTAGCATAACTAAAAAACCAGTTCCACCTGCCACAGACACTAGGTGACTATAAAATACATAAACTAAAAATAAGACAATGTCATTAATATCTGCTGGCAGTGTGGCTAGGTCCTGATCCCTGGTAAGTGATTAACAAGTCAAAAAGAAGTGTTAAAGACACCAAGGCCAGAAATAATTAGTAAAGAAATAACTTTCTCATTTTGCAACTCCATATTAATTATCACCCTTGAGTACCCTTTGTCCTTGAACCTCCAGTAATTATGTCATCTGCCACCCACTGCATGAGGTAGGTCTATGCTTTGGGAAACACAACTGTAGGGGATAGGAATACAATGAGGGTCTTTTTGTTGTTGTTTTTTAAAGATTTTATTTATTTATTTGACAGAGATCACAGGTAGGCAGAGAGGCAGGCAGAGAGAGAAAGGAGGAAGCAGGCTCCCTGCTGAGCAGAGAGCCCATGCGGGGCTCGATCCCAGGACCCTGAGATCATGACCTGAGCCGAAGGCAGAGGCTTTAACCCACTGAGCTACCCAGGTGCCCCTATAATGAGGGTCTTAAGTGAGGGTTGGCATCATGAGATGGATGTTTTAGAAGAATTGTGCAGGTGGCAATGCAGACAACAGTAAAAGCAGAGGTGAGGCACCCAGGTTAGGAGCAAGGGAGGAGGTCCAGGTGTAAGTACCAGGGCCTGGGGTGGGTGTGAGGACTGGAGAGACAGGAGGTAGAATCTGGGCATTGCACTGGCTGATAGACGTGTTAAGAGAGGAAAAGATGTCTGTGGGTATCAGATTTCTAAGTTGGAGGGTTGGGAGAAGAGAGGTAGCAAAGACTGGAGAAGGAAATTGTGGGGAGGGAGGAGATGATGAAACCAATCTGAGATATGTTGAATTTGAAGGGTTCCAACACCCCACGGAGAAAGTCTCCCATTCATTCACTCGTGCCTCAAGTATTTACTGAGCATGCGCAGTTGTCAGAGGTTGGAGCCATCCGTCCGCAAGATTCCCGGTCTGACGGAGCTCACCGTTCACCGGAAAGATAGTGGGGAAGACAGATGAGGACAAGGACGGTTTGAGAGAGGCTGGGGCCTTTGGGCCAAAGAGTGAACTTGGGGCCTTGCTAGGGAGGGGACCAGAGTGGCAGAGGGGAGGGCAGAATGCCAGCAGTTAGAGGCAGCGGGGAGAGGGCACTCCCCAAAACTCCCTCCCAGGAGTAATCAGAGGGGGAAGAGGTTGGAAGCAAGTCACAAGAAGAGGGTTTCAAAGATCTGTCCACTGATGCATTCACTCATTTATTCAGTCAGACTTGGCTCCTTCCGAGTGTCAGGCTCACAGGACTCAGAGATGACCGAGAAGTGTCTGGGGGGGACACAGATGTGCAAATGACGATTTATCGATTTATTGGGCCAGGCTGCGGGTGGAAGGTCCTGCCGTGGAAGTACCCGCGACATAGGCTGTGGGCGCACAGAGGCTGGCAATTCATACTTTTGGAACCTACTGGGTATTAGGCACCGGGAAAACCGCCTGGAGGAGCAGACAGGGAGCTGGAGCATGCGCACAGGGCTGTTGATGGAGAGGGAAGGCCTTGAGCGAGGGGCGTGCAGGGGGGAGGCTGTGGGGCGTTTTGGCACCCAGGCAGCCGCAGGCACGCGCGGGGTGGAGCACGCCAGACGACGAGGAGACGAGGAGCCCGGGGACCGGGTTGAAATTGTGAAAAGTGAGTTGAGCTGCCAAGGCCCAGCCCAGCGGCCTGAGTTCAGAGCCGCCCTGTGACTGGGAGCACTGGGCTGGTGGAGGGTCAGAGCCTCTCCCTCCCAACAGACCTGCCCACTTCCTCGGGTCGAGGCCTCCACTACACCTCATCAGCCTCATCCCCGAGTCTTGGAGCTCAAGGCTGCCCTGAAACTCGGGGCGGGGGTTTGGAGGGGGACAGGACCTCAGAATTCTCTGGGTGGGCGCGCACAGCCGCCCAAAGTGACCTGGAACCCTCCCTGGCGGTCACCGTGGAGAATCACCCCCTGGACAGAAGACCTCTGGCGCCCCCTATTGTCAGCGGCGCTCCAACGACCCCAATCCCTCGTCCCTGCTGGCATCCCACTCGGACACACCTAAGGCTGGTTCCAGAGGCAGGGAGCCCCTCAGAGAGGGAAATCTGACTTGTGATATTTACCTGGACCCCAGAAGCTTCCTAATTGGTCTTCCTCCCTCCATCTTCCACCCGCAGCTGGGAGACCCTCTTTAAAATTCTATCTGTGGAATACTACTTAGCAATAACAAGCCTCCGCAGGAGGACTCGCATGGATCTCAAAGGCATTACACCGAGACCAAAAAGCCAATCTCGAAAGAGTGCATGATTTATGATTCCATCTATATAACGTTCTGGAAATGGCATAATTATAGAGATGGAGAGCAGGCAAGGTTGCCAGGCATTAGGGAAGGGGAAGGAGGGTGAGCCTGTGAAGGGGCAGCATGGGAGCTATTTTTAAAGGTGATGGAACAATTGTCTTGATTGTGGTGGTGGTTGTATGAATCTATACATGTGATAAAATGTCACGGGATTATACACAAAGACGTACAAAAAATTTAAAAAGGGAGTGCAGGTAAGAAATGGTGAAATCGAGTAAGTCTAGTTAATTGCAGGGTGCTGATCACTTTCCTGGTCTCCATGGTGACCACAGTTATGCATGTTGCCAAGGCCCCGGGGCGTGGCGGGGGGAGGGTGGGGAACGGGAGGGAGGGGAGGAGGGGAGTTAGGGGTTGGACACATGGGACCTTTCTACATTATTTTTGCAACTTCTTGTCCGTCAAGAATTCTTTCAAAATAAAAAGTGTATAAGGAGAAGAAAAAGCATACGTGGACTTATCATCCACCTGCTCGTTTACTCAGAGGTACCCGGGAGGGGGAAGTCCAAGAAAGGAAATCTGTCAACTCTTTTAATGAACCAAGCCCTCCTCTGAGGCTGGCGGCCTCGGAAAGAACATCCCCTCTGACAAGGCACAGGGGCAGACCTCATAGCCGGGACGCCACCTGGCCGCCTGCGCTTAATTCCGATGGGTGCCCTCTTGTATTGGCCAGAGGGGGGCGCTCTTCTTCTTCTGATACTGTGGCTTTAAAATGGACGAAGTACCCTTCCCTTGGCCCTGCTGGGACTCAGGCCGAAGTCATGAAGAAACTGCTCTGGAGCTCTGGGACACCAAATGGTCCCAGTCCCATGTGCTGTCCTGTCCCCCAGATAACCTGGCTTCACCTGGAGACACCTCAGGACACGTCGGCTTCTGGTTCCCACTGGCCCCACCGCAGAGGCTTTCTTAGCCTAGGACCCAGGACTGGCCTCAAGCCTGAGGGATGAAGACTAGCAAGGCTTCGCTGATGTTCCTGTACCGGGTTCCGGGCCAGGCATTTTGCACACATTTCATTTTATAATGGGAAGGAGTCTCTGAGGTAAGCACGAACATCCTAAGTTTATAGATAAGCACACGAAGGTGAACAGCCTACTCAAGATCACTTCATAGAAAATGGCAGAGCTGGGGTTTGAATTCTGGGGTTTGCCTGTTCAGGTAGCGCCTCATCAACAAGTATTTACTGGACACTCGTCAGGTCCAAGGCACTCTGCTAAGTGCTAGGCTTACAAAGGTGAGCCTACAAAGATGAAACTGAGGTTCATAGTATCGTAGTGGGAAGACGGCAATAAATAATCAGGATATGTGCTTCTAAAACAGTAAGTTAAGATAAGAGAAACAGGGGCACCTGGGTGGCTCAGTTGGTTAAGCGACTGCCTTCAGCTCAGGTCATGATTCTGGAGTCTGAGGATCGAGTCCCGCATCAGGCTCCCAGCTCCATGGGGAGTCTGCGTCTCCCTCTGACCTTCTCCTCACTCATGTTGTCTCTCACTGTCTCTCTCTCAAACAAATAAATAAAATCTTTAAAAAAAAAAAAAAGATAAGAGAAACATGTGGGTCTCAATGTATAACAAAGAAAGCTGACCTGGCTGGGTATTCAGAGGAGATGTCTGAGGAAAGATTACCTGAGCAGAATTCAAAAAGATGACTAAAGCAAAGGGGAGGAGAGAACTGCAGAGAGGGTACAGCACATGCAAAGGTCCTGGGGCCGGAGGGATCATGAGACATTTCAGTAACCAATGGGAGATTAGTGTAGTTGCAGTGCAGAAACCAGGAAAACAAGTAAGGCACAGGCCTGGCAAGTGTTCACTGAGTGTTTATTCTGGGAGACTCTGTTCTCAGAACCTTAAAAGTGGTATCTTCCATAATCTTTACAATTACACTATGAGGTTACACTACTGCTATCAGCATCCCCATTTTCCAGACGAGGAGATGGGGACACAGGAAGGAGTCAATTACCCAGAAGTTTCCAGCTGGTATGTTGTGGAGCTTAGGTTTGCATCCAGACAGTCTGGCTCCTGAGTCCTTGCTCTGAACCACTAAGCTATACTGCTCCGTGAAGGGAAGCTGAGGAGTACGCAGGGGACAAACAGACAGAACCCTAGAGGCCATGTTAAAGCTTGTGGTCTTTTCCTAAAATGAGCAGAATGCTTTTTGAGCGGGGCAGTGATATGATCAGGTCTGTATTTTTAGTTTTGGGGGATTAATTAATTAGGTTTTTATCTTTTAATCTTTTTCAAGATTTTATTTATTTATCTATTTGGCAGAGAGACAGAGAGAGCACAAACAGGGGGAGGGAGAGAGGAGGGAGAAGCAGGCTCCCCACTGAGCAGGTGGCCTGATGTGGGGCTTGATCCCAGGACCCTGAGCTCATGACCTGAGCCGAAGGCAGATGCTTAATGAACTGAGCAACCCAGGTGCCCCAGGTTCATTTTTTTTTTTAAAAAGATTTTATTCATTTATTTGAGAGAGATAGAGCACAAGCAGGGGGAGAGGCAGAGAGAGAGGGAGAAGCAGGCTCCCCAATGAGCAGGGGGCCTGATCAATGTAGGACTCGATCCCAGGACCCTGAAATCTTGACCTGAGCTGAAGGGAGAACCAGGCTCCCCTAGGTTCGTATTTTTAAATGAGGGGAAAGAGGATGTGGGGAGAGAAGGGGCTGGAAGGTACTGCAGTGGTCCAGGCAGGAGACATGAGCCTCTGAGACGAGGTGGGCCACCACAGGAGTGGGTGGGTTTGAGGGGCAGAAGTGACGTGACGTGGTCATAGATCAGGTGTGGAGGATGGAGAGAGAGCAAGAAAGAGGGAATGGCCGTAGTCCTAGGTTTCTGACTTGCCCAGTTTGGAGGGTAAGGCAGTCATTTCCTGGGACAGGTAAAAGCCCGGGGGAGGGCTAGGTTTGGGGAGGATCATGAACCAGTCTGAGGCTGTCAGGGAGACACAGGGGTCTGAAGCTTCTAGAAGCAGTCAGGCCTGGCACTAACGATGAGAGTCACCGATGCCCTGGGTAGGGGTAGGATCACTCAGGGAGGGAGTACGAGGGAGAGGAGGGGCTGGGCCTAAGCACACTGACCTTCCTGTCTGGGCAGAAGAGAATGAGAAGCTGTGGCTGGAGTGGGAGGACCACCAGGAGAATGTGGCAGCGTGCAAGGCATGAGGGACAGGAGGGGGCGGTCAGCAGAGACAGGATCCTCCCGAGGGGGACAACCGATATGTCCAGCAGGTATCCATGTGGGGTCGTTGGTGAGTTTAGGGGGAAATTCAGGAGTCTGATGGTGTGCGGGGGTGAAGGAATGGAGATAATGATGAAGTTCTAGAATATACGTGAGGTTCGGTGGGGTGAGGTCCGGGGCCGATGACCAAGAAAGAATTCTTGAGACATCTTTGGTACAAAATGGTGGCTTATTAAAGCACGGGGACAGGGGACAGGACCCGTGGGCAGGAAGAGCTGCTGCCTGGGGTTGTGAGGGATGGCAGGTTATGTATACCATGCGGTTGGGGGAAGGTAGGGGAAAGGGAGGTTTCAACAGAGCTTTCATATGCTAAAGAGAGCCTACAAGGTGAGACACCAGAGGTCTTGTCGCGTTGATCAAGGTTGTCTTTCCCTTTTAGCAAGCCACTAACATCAAGATAGTTGGGAGATTCCTGAGGAATGTCACATTTGTCCCACCCAGGAATGGTGGGGGTGAGCCTTCTGCTTGGGCTGAGGCGGAGATTGCAAGGTGCCAGCCTTTTGCTTTGTCCTCAGCCAGCCTTCTGCTCCCTCATCAAGAGGAGCTCGGTGGATGTTGTAGGGGGCACACTTGTTTCCATAGCTTGGGGGGTGCGGCTGGCAGCTGACGGGTCCCATCTGAGCCTCTCTCTAGGACACGCCTTGGGCTGAAGAGAGTCTCTTTGCCCAAATTCAGGGGTCCTCCTCCATTCCTGCCAAGACAGGCCTCCTCCAGTGACTGGATGATAAGGCGGCTTAAAGGTCTGGCCCCCCTTAGCCACAGTGTGGGACAACGCTGAGGCGCTGGGCTCTTCCAGTTCCAGAGCTTCCTGTGGCTTCCATGGGGTGTGGCGGAGCCTGGGATGGGCCTGCATCCCTTCCCCCCACCCCAGCTGTGGCCCTGAGAGGGCTCCCCAGTGAACTGCCTACGGGCTCCCCTCTACTTCCTGGGGACTTCCACCTGAGACAGCCGGTCAGTGAGGAGGGGAGCAGGGTGGCCATGGTGATGGACACTTTCTGGAAAAGGGAGGGGGTGAGCTGCGTCCTGGAGGAGAGATGTCTGCTCTGAGGTACCAGGGCCAGGGAGGCAGGGCAGATGTGGTGAGGGAGCTGGGAGCTCTGCCGGGGGTGGGGGTGGGGGGGATGTGAAGCGGTTCCCTTATTTCTGTGAGGTAGAAGTGAGGGCCTCTGGAGAGAGAGCGGAGAGGGGGCAGGAGAGGGAAAGGAGGAGGGGGAGGAAGAGCAGGAGTCAGGGAGGGCCAGAGGCTTGAGGAGAATGAATGCCTGAAACACTTGTTGCAGAAGGGGAGAGAGAAAGGAAACCCTCCCGCGCTGCCTGTGAGAATGTAGAATGGTGTGGCCACCGCGGAAAACTCTCGTTTGACAGTTCCTCGCCAAGTTTGACAGAGTGACCATCCGGCCCACTCCTAGGAATGTGCCCAAGGGGAACAAAACATGTATGGATGGACTGAATGTTCGTGTTCCCCCAGGTTCATATGTTGTTGAAGCCCTAACACCCAATATGGGGGTCCTGGGAGGTAGGACCCATGAGGATGGGGCCCTCATGCTGGGATTCGAGTCTTTGTATGAAGAGGACGAGGTGCGCCTAGGCGGCACAGTGGGTTTTGGCTCAGGGCATGACATGATCGCAGGGTCGTGGGATCGAGGCCCTGGAGGGGCTCCCTGCTCAGTGGGGGGTCTGCTTCTCCCTCTGCCTCTCCCTGCTACTCGTGGTGTTCTCTCTCCCATTCTCTCTAAAATAAATAAATCTTTTTTTTAAAGATTTTATTTATTTATTTGACAGAAAGAGACACATCGAGAGAGGGAACACAAGCAGCGTAAGTGGGAGAGGGAGAAGCAGGCTTCCCGCTGAGCAGGGAGCCTGATGTGGGGCTCAATCCCAGGACCCTGGGATCATGACCTGAGCTGAAGGCAGACGCCCAACGACTGAGCCACCCAGGCACCCCTAAAATAAATAAATCTTAAAAAAAATAATAAAAGAAGAAGAAGAGACAGAGATGAGCTCTCTCTTTCTCTGCCAGGCAAGCACAAAGCAAGAAAGCAGCCGTCTGCAAGCCAGGAAGACATTCTTCACCAGAAGCCCACCACGCTGGCGGCCTGCTCTGACCCTTCCAGCCCCAGGACTGCGAGAAAGCCTTTCTGTTGTTTCGGTCACCCAGTCCGTGGCATCTGGTGACAGCAGCCCGAGCTGAGACAGCGTGTCCACATAAAACCTTGCACGTGAACTAGTCCCAACAGCCTTATTCATGAGAGCGGAAAAAGTAGAAACAACCCAAATGTTCATCAGTGAATGAATGAGGAGTGAAATGCGGCGTCTCTATACAGTGGGATTTACTTGGCCACAGAGAGAGCAGGGAGTGGTGAGGACAGGCTGGCCCACAGCCTGGTGGGGTCCGGGGGAATGGAAGCAAAGGTACCGTGCTGAGAGGCCAGCTGAGGGCTGGGGGAGGTGGGTGGTGCTGGTGGGAGGAGGAGGAGGAGGGGGAGGAGGGGGAGGGGAGGAGGAAGGGGAAGAGGAGGAGTCAGGCAGGTGAAGGGGAGGCAAGCAGGGCGACTGGCAGCACTTGGCAGTGAGGCTGGGACAGCCTGGCTGGGAGCTAAGGCAGGGGCACAGCTCATGTGTAAAGAAGTGGGAATGCGAATGGCCTTGGAGGCCACATGCTGAAGTGACACGGTCAGACGGCTGCTGGGTGAGGGATGAAACCGGGAGAAGAGTCCAGTCAGAGGCCACTGGGCCCCTGAGCTGAGAGACTGAGGGGGACAAGAGGCAGACCAGGGGACGAGTTAAGAGGTGGAAGATAAGGACAGGTTGGGTTGAGGGGGCGGCGCGGACTGGCTCGGGCAGTGGTGGGTGGCGATTCTGGTCAGTGGAGGGGCTGTGTCTCGCTACAGAGAGAAGGGCTGGTCTCCGAGTTTTGTTGTGGGCAGGTCGCATGCGGGGGGTCCTGTAAGCAGGTGGCCATTTGCACTTGGAACCCAGGAGAGAGTGGCCGTGGCTGGCGAGAGATTTGGGTGACCCCTGTGCAGGCCTGGTGATGGAGTCCCCTGGATGGAAGGGATGAGGGCTTTTAGGGAGGATGGAGGGGAGAAGCCATGGGCTGACCACAACCCAGCGGGCATCACTATTTACTGGCTTTGAAAAGACCCATGGTGCTGAAGGCAAAGGGACAGCGTGCTTTGTAGGGGGACAACAGGCCGTTCATGTGTCCCCTTGCATGCCTGCCAGACCGGGCAACCAGGTGGGCACTTTCTGACCTTTTCTGGGGCAGCTTCAGGGGCAGATGGCAGGCTGTAGGAGGGTCAGAGCATCTGTTGAGAGTGGGCAGGCTTGGGGAGAGGGCCCTCTGTGACTGCCCCATCCCCTGTGGCACTTACTTTTTGGTCCGGCTGGTGCTTCAAGAGGACAGATACTATTTTTATGTATCTTTGTGTCTCCACACAAAATCCAGTTCATTCCTGACATAGTCAATGAGCACCTATAGTGCTCCCTGAGCACCGTGCTCGGGGTTGCGGATTCGTGGCTGAGCCCACACGTCTGATGGAGCTCAGGCTGCAGACGAAGCTGCGGGTGGACTCTGCCACCCGTCCGCCGTGTGACCTCCACTGAGATATGACATTGTCGCTCATGGGCAACACGAGTTTCCTCATGGGCAGTGGGTGATTTCTGCAGCTCTTCCTGGTGACAGAACATGGTGATTCCTATTTGCCTGCTGCCACATTGTTGGCTCACCAAGGCCTGGGCAGCATCAGAAGCCTGGGGTGGGGTGAGGATCAGACCGGGGAGCAGACACTTCCCAAGACCTCCCTATCCAAGGACCTTCCTGATTGCTGTCCTGCCCCTGTTCATTGTGGCTCGCAAGGCCCTGCACACTCTGTCCCCTGTCAACCTCTCCAGCTTCACTTCATACCCTACCGCAGAGCCTTTGCACATGCTGTTCCCTCTGACTAGACACCTTTCCCTTAACTCCTCACCTTGCTGACTCCTCTTCATTCTTTATTACTGGGCCCAGATGGGGCTTCTGCAGAAGCACCTCAGGTTCCTGAGGGACAGTGACACCCGAATGACATGCCTTCAGAGCACCCTGGGCTTTCTCTGACTTTTGTACAAAGGAATGTAACCAAGTAATTAGTTGTTTAACATCTGTCCCGTTCTGTCCTTAGACCTGGGAGGGAGGAACCCTCGCCCTGCTGCTGGTGCCCCACTTCAGAAGGCCCTCCCCCCACGGATGAGGAACCTGTGGGGCACCTTGGAGCCCAGGTGCTTCCCTCTGGACCATGCTCCTGATAGCCAAGACCCCAGAAGTCCCTGCCCAGGTGACCCATTCCCTGAAGGGTAGGCCATGTGGGGTGGCCATGGGGTGGCAGGGGGCATGGCGGTGTGTGCCAGCAGATGGGATTGTCCACGTGTGTGTGTGTGGATCTCTCCTTGGGGGCAGGATGGCTCTAAGGGCAGGTACAGGGGGCGGGCTGACAACACAGCTGGCTCTTCTCACACCAACATCCCTGGGCACAGAATCCAGAAGCGCCAAAGAAGTTTCAGTTGGAACCACGTCTTTGAGGTCATTATGAACGTGTATTTGTCGAAGTAGGAGAATAGAACACATTTTATTTAACAGTTAGAACTTGATTTGTAGGTTTACAGTATGTCCATGGATGGTGTGAGGCGACCATCTGTATTCTTGTCCCGGCCCTGTTGGCATTTGGGGGGACGCGGGTCAGCCACCGAGCACACGCCCCACCCAAGAGGCGGCCCGCGCCGTACCCCTGCCCCCGAGCACCGCACCTGGCACAGAAGAGCAAAGAATAAATACTGGCTGTGAGAGACGAACGAGATGATTCAAGTGAAATGCTTGGCAGGGTGAAATGTCAATAAATAGTAGCTATTACTGTTGAACAGACGAGCGGTAGGTGGGGCAGGGGGATGAGACCCAGAAGCTGAGGTGCTTTGTGTGTGAGGTGGGAAAGGGCATCGCTGGCCTCAGGGTTCACGCTTCCTTTCCAGAGGTTGTACCCGCCTTCTCCCAGCCCTGCAGGCCTCTCCCAGCTCCTTAGGGCAAGGTGGGCCCCTGGCAGGCAGCTGGACAGCCAGGGTGCTGAGAAGGGCTAGGCAGCTCCCACCAGCACTATTTCCCCTCTGGGCTAAGAACAGCCACGGCAGGTGTCCTATTTGCCTTCAGGATGTCCCCAGGCCCAAGCAGAACCGGCAGAGGGGTGTGCAGGGGGTGTGGAGGGGAGGGGGTGCTGAAAGGTCTGACGGCGCCCTCCCAGGAGACGGTGGTGTGAGAGGAGCCCTAGCTGGGCAGTCAGACCGCCCACGGGACACTGAGCAGGTCACTTTGCTGCCACCACCGCCTCCCTCTCTTTGTTTGTCCAATGAGACTGTGTGTGGAGATGGTGTGGGTCAGGCGGCCGGTGCAGGGTACACACTGAGTGTGAAGAACCTGTGCACACAACACCTGTAGGTCTGCGAAGGCCATGGCCCGAAACAGGGGAGCAGATGGAAATGGCCCATGTTGGTTGTGGACAGTGTCAGGCACGAGTTAGGCCAGAGGCAAGCCAGGCAGCAGGGGCGCTGGAGGCGGCTGCTCTGGGACTGACACCCCCTGCCCCGGGGGGCCCCCCACTTGCAGGCCTGATGAGGCCCAGAAGCCCCTCATCCAAACTCCTTCCTCCAGCACCAACCATTGGGGAAAACAGTCTCATCCCAGCACATTCTCTCTCACACACACAATAGGTGTCACTGTAATAAAGAACAGAACCCAAGTAAGCCCCAAACAGGACAGGCGGGGGTGGGGGTGGGGGAATCACATTTTGCAAACTGCCCACCAGGGGTCACCATACTGCACCAAGGGATGCAGATTTCACTCCAGCCTATGCACCGGTGGGAGGCGGAGGGTCTCACAGAGGAGTCCAGCCCAGCTGCCTCCAACAGTCCAGCTTCCAAGGCAGAACCAGCGTCGGGGTGCCCAGTCCCGTGCCGCAGCACCAGCTGCGGGGCTGGGGATAGCGGCCCGAGGTCAGTGCGGCTGGAAGATGTCTGAGCATCGCTGCAGGATGAGCTCCACCACCTGGTTCTGGAACACCATGGTCATGGGCATGCTCGTTTCCTCGGTCTCCGGCCGCAGCAGCGTGGGCCCGAACACTATGGCCACGCTCTGCACCGACATACGGTTCTGATCGCCGTGCTCAATCACCCTGCAGCGGGGGGGGGGGGGGGGGGGGGGGGCGGCGGGAATTAGGGCTCAGAGCTGGAGGGGGCGTAGGGGGTCCGCCGGCACCCGCCTTCCCATCCCCTCGCAGCTCGCCCGCTCACCGGCACAGGTGCTGGAAGAGCAGCCGCAGCGTGTCGTGGTTGGGGGCGGGCAGCGAGCGCACCAAGTCCCGCACACAGCGGCTGCGCTGGGCCTGGTCCTGCAGCTCTGGGGAAGGGAGGGGTGGGTCGGCTCGGCGAGGGGGACGGAGGGACTGAGTCCCGGCGCGGGGTGGGGAGTCCGGCCCGCACCCTGCCCGGTCCGCCCCGCCTCCCCCCCCCCCCCCCCCCCCGGAGCTCACTGATGGCAGCGATGAACTTGGGGAAGTGCGAGAAGGGGAAGAGGGGCTCCGGCAGCTCTCGAAAGAAGAGTTTCAGGGCTCCAGTGATCACGTGGACGTCCTCCCAGCGCCCGTCATCCAGGTCCAGGCGCTCATCTGCGGCAAGTGGGGGGGGGGGGGTTAGGAGTAGGAAGAGGCCCTCAGCACCTCTTGTTGTCTTCAGGCCCCAGGGTGAGGGGCGGGGCCTCACCATGGTCCACCTTGTAGCGAAGCTTCTGGATGGTGGCCAGGTTTCCACTGATGCGGTACAGGCCGTCGATGTCCAGCCCTGGGGCAGAGGGAGGCGCTGACCTCGGGCTTGGAGGGGATGGGGCTGAAGCTCCCGATCGGATTCCCACTCAGGGGCTTCCCCCCCCCCCATTCCCCCACCCCACCCTCCCCAGGGGTCTCCGTCATGGGGTCCGGGAGGGAGGCCTTCAGGCGCCGCGTACCCCGGGCCTCGACGGTGCGGATGCACTGTTGCACGAAGCGCGGCACGGAGCTCCTTTCGCGCTCGCACAGCGCGGCCAGCGCGCAACCGAACACCTGGTCTGGGGGAAAGGCTCGTGAGCGCCGCCCGGCCCCGGGGTCCCCCGCGCCGCGCGCTCCGGTTTCCCCAGGTACCTTTGATGTAGCCCTTCTCCCGCAGCGACTGCAGCGTGGGCCGCTTTAGCAGGAACTTGCGGAGCCTCTGCCGGACCCTGCTGAGGTCGCTCTCCGGGATGACTGCGCCTGGACCCGGGAATGCGGGCCGAGTCACTCGGTGGCGCCGGGATTGGCCAGGCTGGCCCCAGCCCCAGGGCGTAACCCCCACCCAGGCGAAGGGCTGGAGACGCCCTCCCCCCACCCACCTTCCCTACCACCCCCACCTTCCCCACCCCACCCCTCACCCGCCTCGCACCTGCACCGGGCCGCGCCTCCTCCTCCCCCCTCCAGCTTCCCAGGCGCTCGCTGGACCCGAAGTCCGCGCTGCTGCTCTCGCTTTCCTCCTCCGGGGGCAGATCTGCAGACTGCAATCACGCGGCCTCAGAGAGGCAGGGCCTGGGGCTAGCCGGAGGGCCTTCTGGGACGGGGTGAGGAGCCCGGAGTGCCCTCCCAGCCCGGCCAGAGTTCACACTTCCCTTCTCCAGTTCACTCCCCTGCCGTCCACCAGGGAACCTCAGAACGTTCACCTCCCTTGACTGCCTGGAGCCCTTTGGGTGTTGGAGACAGCCACCCTGCCCTGCCCCACTCTTTCTTATCCTGGCCCCCCTTGCCCATTTTCCTAGTTCCTCTGCACACAGTCCACGAGGTCAGCATTTCTCAGTATGGGGCTCCTAGTTCCGGACTTAAAGTTCCCGCTGAGGACTCAGCACTGCCAACAACTGCATCACGGCCCTTGGATTCCTACCTCTAGAAATACAGCCAAACTCTGTACTCAGTGTTGGCTCCTAAGGAATTGAGGGTCAAAAAGCCCCAGGTTGTTTCCTGGAGAACAGCTGTCAGAGGGGGCGTGTCCTATCTGCATTTATGCAGGGAATAGTTTGAATCTAGAAAACTGTAGACTCTTCAATTTAATCCTCTGAAGTTTTCCCTTCTGATTTTAGCCTGTCATTCCAGCCTGAGGCTCTTTCTCTGATATTTCCTTTACCTCTTGCCTCCCTTGAAATGGAACATTGTGCCCCCCCTCCCCCCTGCCCGGGCTTGGAGAGATCTCCTCCTCGTGGCTGGCCATCCATCCCATCCCCACCAGCCCTGGAGGCCCCAGGCTCTGCTCACCAGCTCCTGGATGCCCTCGCCAATGGCCTTGTGCCAGGTGCTAATGATGGCCTCGGAGTCATGCTGGATCAGGTACTCTGAGCCATCTCGGCTCCGCAGCTGGAGAGACACACGAATTCTCAGTCATCTCTGGCTCCCTGGGTCAGCCCTGGGGCCAGGCCTCAGGGGTAGGCAGTCCAGGGAAGGGAGATACAGAAATGGTGGAGACGATCTGGCCTTGGCCCCAGGAACTGAGAGCACCATAGAACAAGGGCTTTACCCCAGGCCCAGGCATTCCGTCTTGTTAAAAGCAGTGACAGCCTATCCGTTACTGATGGGCTAACCAAGGCCCTCTCAAAACATAACCAGTTCTTCTCTGAAAGGTTCATACAGAAGGAAAAGCTATACAGTTACCCAGCAATACATCTCCCAAAACATTCATCCTGCTGGATGCCCAGGTGAGCTGAGCTGCCCCAGACCAGCTGTTTTGGAAAGTCTAACACTGAAGTTTTCTGTGGTTCTGGAGTGACAAGGGAGACCCGCTGTGAAAATCTTCCAGGCCCCACTAACCTGGCCACGATCTAGAATGTGGGGCCATCTCTCGAGAAAAATCCTAGAGGTGCCTGCAGGCCACCCCCTGAGCGGAGGGAGGATGGCCACCTGCCAGCCAGGAAGCAGAGGGCTCCTCCATTTCCATTCAAGACTGTCAGCCTTTCCGACAGCTTGAGTAGCTTCCAAGAGTCCCATCTGTCTTCTAGTTCTTGCCAGAAAAGACAACTCGGAAGCATTTACTCAGCAGTGTTCTCCAAAGGCAAGATAGATGACACAGAGCACGGGCTGAAGGATGTCCCTCTAGGTCAGGGACAGAACCTGCCTAGCGAAAGTGATGGCCTTCTTTAGTCGGACACCCATGACAGACATCGCTAACCGATCGCCCCCCTCGGCCCTGCTGAGCCTGGAGGAAGGCTCCAGACCCACCAACCAGAGCAGCTGAGGAGATCAAACTGGTTTTCCAGCCCTGCTCTGTGGATGTGCTAGAGGAAGCTTGGGGAATCTTCAGAAAGCTACACACTCTCAAGCTCCCGGCAGAATTGCTTTTTCTGAGCTGATTTGTGATGTTGTGCTTTTTGCTTTTATCACATTACCTGAAGCAGCCCCGAGGGTCTCTTACTAACCCACCCTGGAGCCATACACTAAAAATAGCTTCAAGAGCTAAGGGTTGGGAAAAAGCTTTGATCTCACTCAAAATTTGGGAAAGCTCCCCCTGCCAAAAGAGGAACCGTGTCACTGATTTTCCTCCTCTGTTCACTTTGGCTACCAGGAAACCTGAGCTCATTTTTTTCAGCAGTAACCTCTCCCCTGTACATCATTGGCCCCCTGATGCCCCTTGCTCTAACTTGTGCCTGCTCCTGGCTTTTCAGTGGATTTGATCAGCTCCCCATGTGGTTTTATTTGTTTATTTGCTTGTTTTTGTTTGTTTGTTTGTTGCTATTCTTGTTGTGACCTTCCTCAGAACTTCTGGGGACAGAGGTGACGACAAAGGTAGTTGAAAAGCAAGACAACACGTGGACAGTGGAGGGTGTGGCACTGTGAGGGTCCTTGCCTGGGTCCCACCGGGGCCCAGTTCACCTGCTAGGGGAGCCTGGGAAACTTGGGGCCCAGTTAATTCACTGAGGACCCAGTTGGAAGCTTGTCTCTGACCAGCAGGAGCTGGTTTCCAACCCGTCAAAGTGAGTAGCTGGGGAAAGGGAGTCTCCTCTCTGGGAAGAGGGCTGTTCTTCCAGGCATGGATTTCATTCTCCAGAGGCCCCCTACTCCTCACCACCTTCCAAGACTATAAACTCAGTTCCTGGAGAGGGAACTGCAGAATCCGCAGTGTCAGAAACACTGTGGACAGATCGCCAAGGTGGACACAACTTTGGCTTTGAGCCCTGAGATTTCCAGTCCCACTCTCCCCAGGTCCCCCTTCTTGGGGCTTGCCTACTGAGGGTCTCAAGCCATCCGTAAGCCCCCTTGTTTTCTCCCAACCCCCACCACTCACCTCCAACACGTTCTTTCTGCTAGATTTGTCCTTGGGGGCCCAGGAGAGGGAGGCCCCCCTGAGATCCACTGTGTACTCAGGGGTGGAGAGCTTGGGAGGCTGCCTCTGTGGGAGAGGGGAAAAGGGTCGGGGGGAGCACAGTTACAGGGAGCCCTCAGCCCAGACAGGCCTGCCATGGCTCCGGGCTCCAATCCACCAGGCTCCCTTGGCTCCAGGGACAGGATGGGGAAGGGGGGCCCAGGGGTCCTGGGCCTGCTGCCTGCCCACCCAGGACAGGGAACGAGAAAGGGGCACAGCCCTCATCTCCGAGAGCAGGCGTGGCCCCGACCCTATCTGCATGCCCATCAGACTGGAGTGGCTACCCTCAAGGACTGCTCCCCATGTCCAGGCTACCTGGAAGTGCTTGTCACAGTCTGAATCTGCTGTTGTCACCCCCTGCCAAGGCCCAGCTCCCCTGGCACTCATGTTCCACTGCTGCAGACCTAGCCATTGACAAGCCAGATCAGGTAAAGAGCCACAGAAGTCAGGAGCAGATTGCTGGGGGTGGGGGTCCCTGTCATGGGACCCTGAGCCTCACCAGGCCGCCTGCAGCTGAGGCCTTCGAGTCCTTGAAGAATGTCAGGACGCCGCCCTCCAGCACCGTCCAGGACGCACTCCAGTGCTTCTTCCTAGGTGGGAGTGGGGAAGTGGGGGGTGACTGGGCTGAGGCCCCCATACGCCCCCAGGTGCAGGGCACAGAGCTGAAAACACAGCTCAGCTTGGGGCATCCGATGGTGAGGACTGGACTCCCAGTTCTCACACTTGGTAGCCAAGGGACCCTGGACAAGTCCCTATTTCTAGAGGCCTCAGGGTCTTCACGGGACCTTTTAGAAAGCTGCTCTGAGGATTAACAAGAGTGTGGCACACAGGACATGCGCAGTGAACATCATCCTTAAGGCCCACCCCGCTCTGGTCTGGGTGCCGCCAGGCGCTCACCGGAGCCGCTTTCCCTTGTCCACCGTCTTGGTGCGATGGAGCACCCCGGCCTTGTCCAGAGTCTTGGTCTGAGAAAGACAAGGGGAAAGAAGAGGCAGTTCACGGGGTGGCCACAGAGGGGCAGAGGCTAGTCTCCACAGCCAGCAACTCCTTACAGGCTGGGCCTGAGTCATGGCTGAACCCTCTTTGCTGCTGGTGCTGGCGGGGTGCCTGCTTTCACCCCAGCAGGAGAGATCTCTCAGCTCTCAGCTCCCAACCTCACCCAGCCGTGGGCCAGGGATGACCCAGACCCACATTCATTCAGCCCAGCATCTTGCTGGGGCCTGTGGGGGAGACATACCTGGCCCCAGCCCAGCCCCCAACAACCTTCAGGAAGCTCCTATTTCTTCTCTGGGGGTCCTGCCAGGGCCTACATGCTTCTTCCCTCACCTTCTCCTCAGGGGGGCTGGCCTGGGCTGGGGTCTCGCTGTCCTGGCTGGATTTGTGGATGCTTCGAGGGGCAGGGACTGGAACCTGAGGAGAAAGACACCATCATACACAGTCCCTTCCCCTCTCCCCAAGACTCTCCCACTCCCAGTTGGTTACCTGGGGCAGCTCCCACTGAACAGAGGCGTCATGTGGGTTGTAGAAGTAGGGCTTCCCGTATTGGTCCTCCAACCTCACCCACTGCGGGGAGACAGGTGGTCAGACCTCCCAGCCCACCTCGGGGGAGGGCAGGCAAAGTTCCTCTTGCACCAGAACCCCATGATATAGCCCCAAGGAGTTGGGAGGGTCAGGTGCGGGCGATGGGGTGTCTTGGAGCCCGCCCAGGAGCTGCAGTTGACGGTGTTAAGGTGAGCTACTAGAAGAGCTGGAGGAATGACCGGGGGTCTGTCTGGCCATATCTGCCCGCTGCCCGTACCTGCTCCTGGGTGAAGTGGTTGGTATAGAGCGTCTGCCCGTCTGAGTTCACTTGGAGAGACCATCCGGGGGGCGTGGCCAAAGGAGAGGTGGACCGGGGCTCACTGAAAGAGCCCACGGGGGAATAGTCCTCCTCCGGGTAACTGGTCAGCGACTCGGGGTAATCCGTCTCAGGGGTAGGGGGCTGCAGGGAGCAAAGACCGAGTTGGAGGGTCTCAGAGCCAGTACGCACCCTTGGCCCCGCCCTTTTAGACCAGACCACGCCCCTCACGAGCAGTTGGGAGGCGGGCTGTGGGAGAGCAGGAGGCGGGGTCTGAGGCCTCAGAGCCACCCCGCCTACCCGGGCCAGGCCCCGCCCCCTCACCCTCTGGTCCCTGGGGCTGAGCGGGCTCAGGCCCGGCTGCATTTCCAGCTCGTCCTCTGGCTCGTCCTCGGTCTCGTCCTCCCAGACGGTCTCGCCCGTCAGCGGGTTGTAGAAGAACACCCTGCGGCTCTCCTCATCCCAGTACTGACCCCAGTCGGTCTCGAGGCTCTCGCGGCTGCCCACCGAGGCGGGGGAGGTGGCCGGGCTGGCGATGCCCTCGCCAGCCTCGAAGGGCGACTCCCAGGTGGTCACGCCCGTGTCTGGGTTGTAGTAGTAGGGGCGCCCGCTGCCCGCGTCCGTGTGCGTCTCCCACGCCGGGGGGCGGGGGCCCGCGGTGGCGCCTGGCGAAGAGACCGAAGGCTGCCTCTCTACGTTCTCGTACACAGGCTCCGGGGGGTCATCCACCTGTGGGAGGAGAAAGGAAACGTGACCTTCCGGGCAGGCAGCTCCGGGGTCACACAGTCCTGACTCGGCCGCTTGCCATCTGGGTGACCTTTGGCAAGTTAGAGTACCCCCTGTTTCAGTTCCATCAGCTGCACAATGTCTGCCCTGCCCACTCCGGAAACTGTAGTGAAGAGAGAATGAGGAAATATTCTTGACAGTGCATTGCAAAGTATGAAATGTCCCACATGCGTAGGGCAGTTACATTAAGTGTTTATTGACAATAATCAGATATTAGGGCGCCTGGGTGGCTCAGTGGGTTAAGCCTCTGCCTTTGACTCAGGTCATAATCTCAGTGTTCTGGGACTGAGCCCCACATCAGGCTCTCTGCTCAGCAGGGAGCCTGCATCTCCCTCTCTGCCTGCCTCTCTGCCTACTTGTGATCTGTCAAATAAATGAATAAAATCTTAAAAACAACAACAACAACAATAATCAGTTATGGATAACTGAGTTCTCCCAGCTGTGTACTTATTCTGCCTCCAGGGGGGGTGAATCAGAGGCTGGACAGGAATAGAGAAACAGCCTGGGCCCCCTTCCTTTTCCTCCTCCACTCAGGTCACATGGGGGCAGCCCCCCCACCACACTCTCCATTCCCCCCCTCCACCTCCTTCCTTCCTGGCCCTGAAAGCTCTGGGACTGGAATCAGTACTACCTGTGGATCTGGGACTGAAATGTTCCGAATGTGGGTTTTGCAGGGCTCAGAATCAACGGCAGAGAAGGGAAAGGGGGAGGAGAGTCGGATGGGAGGAAGGAGGGAGGGGCAAGGAGAGATGAGCCCCTCTTGCCCGCCAAAGGAAAGCAAGGTGAGCTGGAGGGTTTAGTCACACAGAACATGGGTCTGATCATGCTCAACACGCCACTGCTCCTTGCCGCCACGGGGCAAAGTCTGCGCCTTCACAGGGCACCTGAGGCATCTGTCACTTGCCTGTCCACCTTATTTCCTGCCATTCCTGGCCCCTTGCCTTGAACTTTAAGCTGTGGTAGCAGGGAGTTGCTGGAGGCCCCACCCTCTGGGCTGAGCCCATACACAGTCCACCTAGGCTCACCCCACCCCTTTCTCACCTGGCCAACTCCAAGTCCTTCTTTAGGACTCAGCTCAGGTGTCAGGTTCAAGACCTTTCCCAAGATTCCGCTGGTGCGCCCACTGCAGCCCAGCACCCTCGGGCTGCCAGAGGGATCGATAGCCAAACTATCAAACCCCAGGCAGCAGCATCGCAGCAGAAGATTAATACTGTCTCTCTCTCTCTCTCTTTTTTTTTTTTTAAAGATTTTATTTATTTGAGAGAGCAAGCGAGTGAGAGAGAGCAGCAGTGGGGTGAACGGCAGAGGGAGAAACAGACTCCCTGCTGAGCAGGGAGCCCAATGCAATGCGGTGGGGGGCTGGCGGGGGGTTGATACTGGGACCCCAGGATCATGACCTGAGCAGAAGGCAGATGCTTAACTGACTGAGCCACCCAGGCACCCCAGATTAATACTGTTTCTTTTTTTTTTTTCCTTTTTAAGATTTATTTATTTATTTGACAGAGAGAGAGCACAAGCAGGGGGCGTGGCATGCAGGAGAGGAGGGAGAGGCAGGCTCCCTGCTGAGCAGTGTCGGTAGGGTTCCATCCCAGGCAGGACCCTGAGACCATGACCTGAGCCAAAGGCAGAGGCTTAACTGACAGAGCCACCCAGGCACCCCAATACTGTTTCTAAGAATATATAACGGTATAAGGGAAAAGCAGATTTCAACACAGTGAACAGCTATAGTTCCAATTACGCGTTTTTAGAAACCTTCCAAAATGCTAACAGAGGTTATCTCTGGGTGGTGTAATTACAGAGATTATTTTTCTTTAAATTTTTCTTCAAAACTGTGTATAAAAACCGCCCCCTGCCACCGTTTTTTTTTTTTTTTTAAAGATTTCGTTTATTTATTTGACAGACAGAGATCACAAGTAGGCAGAGAGCAGGCAGAGAGAGAGGAGGAAGCAGGCTCTCCGCCGAGCAGAGAGCCCGATGCGGGGCTCGATCCCAGGACTCTGGGATCATGACCCAAGCCGAAGGCAGAGGCCCCAACCCACTGAGCCACCCAGGCGCCCCCCTGCCACCGTTTTTAATCACAGAAGTTTCTCTGTTGCTTAATGATGCCTTCACTAAGCTGTAAGCTCCTCAAGAGGGGAATCAAGTCTTTAGAGAAGCGCCCCAAGACACACTGATTCACTCCTGGTGCAGGCACCATTCTAGGCACTGGGAATGCAGCAGTGAACAAAGGGACCCCAGTGCCCTACTGGGCAGCCTGTGTGAATGGTTGGGGAGGGGGCAGGGAGCCCAGCAGGGTGACAAGCAAAATGCATGCATGTCCATGATAATGACTGCTGGCAAGGAGACCAACTCTCAGACAAGCAGTGGATTCTAGACCACCAGGGACAGGTCCCAGGCATGGAGGGAGCGGGAAGAGCCAGGCACCCCAGTTTCTCACTCTTCTCCCTCCCCGCACAAGGTCTTGTGTGGCTGAGACTGGACCCTCCCTGCCACGTTTCCTTCCGCTCGGCCTGTCGCAGCCCTCCCTTGCATCCCAGATTCCAGCCTGCAGACCCTCCCCCAAACACAAAAGTCGTCTTCTTAGCTCTGGACCTTTGCTCCAGAGGGGTTCTGGAACCCCCACTCTCATGACCTGCCCTCGCTGTGGCTCCGCTCCAAGCCTCCTGGCAGGAGAGGACTTCTCCCTCAGGAGATGCCTAACCCGCTGTCATTGTCTTCATGCCCCTGCGAGGGGCTGGCAGTGCTCTGCCCTGCTGGCCCATTCATCGTCTGCCCCTCTGCCTACCTCCTCTGACCCCAAAGGCAGGGGTTTTTTGAGAGCAAGACCCAGGGTGACATAATTGACCCTAGCTGCCCTCTAGCAGGTAGCCCAATGCCCTGAGGCATGCAGACCGTCCACTAAAGGGACTTACTGACTGAGTTTGCAGGCCAACGCCAGGACACAGTGCAACAACAACCAATACACACACACACACACACACACACACACACACACACACAAAACCCCTGACACTTCAGGAGAGACTGGATTCGCTTTGAACACGAGCTTCCCGGGAATAAGGGTTCAGCGAGGAAGCCAGGAGACTCCTTAAGAGGATGGCATGGAGGCGGTGGGCAGAAGGTGGGTGGTCCAGACATGTCTCCTGCCCACTCCCGCTGGACCCACTGAGGCAGCAGCCTTCCTGTCCCTGCGACAGGAGCTGGAAGGTCATATGGAGGCACGAGAGGAGATGAGCTAAGGAAGGACCCGGGCTATTTGGAGCGGGGATTTCCGCCTGCAGCCTGCTGGTCCTGGCTAGGAGTGCAAGGGGAGTCCCAGGCCGGTCAGGTTGAGGGGATCTTGCACCAAGAACATCCCGAGCAGGGGCAGGGCAGACCTAGGAGGGGTCAGGGCAAACCTAGGAGGTGGAGGGTTAGGCCCCCAGCATGGGAGGATTGTCACAAGGAAGGGGAGACACAGGATCATACCGTGGGGATCCAGACTGCAGATCAGAGGCCAAAAGGGGGCAGGCAGGGCCCCCTGGAAGCAGGCACATTCTAAGGATTGGGGCTGCCCCAGAGACACAGGCTGCTTCAGGAGGCAGTCAGGGGCCTCCACTGGAGATGAGCTGGCAGAGTCCAGCCCCTGTTAGCGAGGCTGCTGCCCTGTGGAGGGAGCTGGACCGCAGCAGCCCTGAGGGCCCTTCAAACTCTAGAACCCTCTGTAGGGCTGCCACAGTGCTAAGACAGAGGCGCTTTCCTGGCAGAGCCAGAATCAGACTGGAGGCCAGGTGGGGCCAGTCCCTCTGGGCCCTCTGGCCTTCAAAAGGAAGCCTGAAGGTTAGAGCAGGGCCTACCACCTCGGGCTCCCAACTCATGGAGGCCCAGACTACACCCCATCATAACCTGGCAACAGGGCCCCGACGAGGGCACTGGCAGCTCCTAAGGCCCAGACCCACAAACACGACAGCGACAAGGGGTCCTCTAGTAGGAAAGGGGAAGTGGTCCCCCACCTCAGGCCAGAGGACAGAGCCAAGAGGGGCTCTGGTTCTCACCACACCCAGCTGCCTGACCCCCCCCCCCCCCCACCAGCACTCCCTTTGTCTCCAGTTCCCACCCCTGGCCCACAAGCAGGTGGCTGGCCTGCTTCTCTTCCCCCAAGCTGACCACCGTCTCTCAGGGTCCCTCTGCAGCCCCTCACGGATAGGCAAGGCCTTGGAAAAGGAAAGAGGAAAGAAGGGAGGAGCTCCCCAAGTCTGGGGAGCTCACCCCGGCTCACCCACCTCCTGGGAAGGCCAGAGGACGGAGGCGCCCCCGGGCCCCTTGATGCAGAGGCCCTCAGCCATCCCCATCAGAGGCTGAGCTTGCCCCAAAATGCCAGGGTCCTCTACCTGTACCCGCAGGGCCCGACTCCGCCTCTTGGTCAGCTTGGCAATCACGTCCACCATCCTGTGCCCTCGCAGCTGCTGGGACAGAGCCCTGGGAAGGTTTCAGGGGTGGAGCCAAGGGGGCACAACCCCAGGGCTGGCACAGGGCAATGGTGAAACAAGAAGTTGCTCTGAGATGGAGGGAAGCTGAGCCTCCAGCCCATTTCCTGTCGGGGCTACGGAAGTGCTGCCGGAGACAGAGGCTGCCTGAGATAGGGTGGGGTGGGGTGGAGTGGGGGTGTCTCAGGTCGGGGTATTTTTATGTGTCCCGGTGAGCCTTCCTACTCAATGCTCTGATCACCTGCGGGTTCTGAATCCCGGGCCCGGCCCCCCCCCCCCCCCCCCCCCCCCCGTGGAGCAGGAGGCCACTGGAACCATGGGTGGGGGAGGGGGTGGCTGCTGCATGGCTGGGAGCAGGCGGAGGGGGGCTGCTGGGTGCCGGACACCTGGGCTGGCCTGGACAAGACACGGAGTGGCCTTCAATTCCCCCAAAGCACGGGGAGGATGTGATGGGGAAGAGGAAGCTGGTGTGTGTACTGCAGTGCGGGGAGCGTCTCAAAGAGGAAGGGGCCTGGGCGGCCATCGTATCAGAGGCGGCCAGCGTCTGGAGTCTTCCAGGCACACAGAGGACAGGAGGGATTTTGACCACATCACAATCCACTCGCCTGACTGTCTGAGCCTGCCTCCTCCGGCCTTGGTCACCAAGATGCTAGCACATGCCCCTGCCTGTGTGTCCAGTCACATGCCCCCACACTCCTAGGACCCAGAGAAGGGGACAGGGACTAGCTCCTCCACAGCCCTACAACCAACAGCTTCCCCTGGCCTCCCCTCTCTTCACTCTCTCATCAAGTGGGTGTTCAAAACCCAGCCATGCACAACGGGCACAGGGTGTCCTGAGTGAGACGCTGCGCTCCACCCCAGCCCTTGGGGACCACCTTGTCTTACGAACACCCTCATAGGTGCCTCCTCCCCAGCTCCAGAGGCCAGGCAGCACCCTGCCGCCCACCCACCCGCTGCCCACGGCTCTCCCACAAAGGCTGCCCAGTTCTTGCTTCGGGCTCGGAACCCCACCTTCCACCCAGGATCCCAGACCCCTTGTGGGCTGTTTTCCCATTTCAGTAAGCCTCCTGTTCCCAGCCCTGGCCCGACTTTCCCCCTTGCCCATGTCCCCCCAGGAAGGCCACCCCTTCCCTGCACCCGCTATGGCCCCCGGACAGGGACACCCAAGTAGCGCCCGGCATCGTGTAGATTGGGAGCGTGGGACACTGGCGCAGACCACAGCCAGCGCAAGCCAGGGACTTCAGCCCTACTACGCCCTCAAAGCTCTAGTACACTACCATCCCTTGTGGGGCACGGAAGCCCGGAACACTGGGGGCAGAGAGGCTTGGAGTCCTCCTACTTGTCACACACATGACGCATCCTGCTGCCCCCACCCTGAGGGACACGGGCCACACACATGCTAGGTCACCAAGGGAGACGGAGCCAGGCCCAGGAGACCGGCAGAGCCTCTGTAAATGCCAGGGCAGCCGGCAGCAGGGAGGAGCCGGGGAGGGGAAGGAGAGAGAGGAGGCAGGTGCGGGAACCCGGGCCCTTAGCGCTGGCCTGCTCTAGAATTAGGAAGGAGGGGGTCTCCTCACGGCAGGAAACAAGAGAGACAGTACAGGTGACCAGGACCACAGAAAATGCTGCTTCTTCCCAGGAATAAGTCTGGCCCCATGCTGAGGGGGGGGGCTCCCAGAGGGCTCTGGCCCCACACCCTGGGGACAGAGCCAAACCCACACAGCTCTAGGCTGCTCTTGGAGGCTGGCTCCTCCGGCCTCCCGTCCAGGCCTCCCCTCCCCGGGGAGAGGAGGTGTGACCACAGCAGCTCCCCCCCCTCCTGGGGTCCTACCCCCGCTAACCACACCCTCACACCTCTCTTTGCCTCTAGGCACACGGTGGAGGAGGGGACAGAACAAGCCTGCTGCACACTGACGCCTCTCCAGCCCTCTGTCCTCACCCTTTCTCCCCAAAAACCTCACAAGCAGGTGCAACCAGAAAATCCTATCAGCTCTCTGTGGCCAGAGGCAAAAGAAATGCCTGCAAACCAGTGACTAGAGCCCAGAGACAGGCTCAGGGGGTCACGGAGGGGATGGGACCTCTCTTGCTGACTCCAGGCCAGCCAGGCTGGGTGGAGGAAGAGTGGAGAATAAACTGTGATCTTTGCCTCAGGGAGCTTAGCGCAGTGCCCAGAACTGGCATCCTTCCCGCTCCTGAGCACGCCCTCTCCAGGACAGAGTCCAGGCCTCACCGGATCCGCCCCTAGCCCTGACAGACAAGTCCACCAGTGTGCAGTGGGTCACCCTCCAGGGTCTTCAAGCCTCAGAATGGTGGGGAACCATGCCTGGAGCTGCCAAGCACCGCCCGCCCAACCCCGAACCCGGAGAGTCTGGTATAAGTGATTTGGGCAGCGGCTCAGACATGTTGTGTTAAGATGAGGCTCGGTATAATCTTACTGCTTTGCCCTGAGGCTTGCGGGTCCCAACACAGTAGCCCAAGGTGAGATTCTTCCCTGGGGTCTGGAGCAGAAGCATCGTCATTGGGTTAAAAGGAAAAAAAGAATGAAGCAGGATTCAGGGACATGGCTTCTCACGTGGATTGTGCCCTAGCTTCTCTCTGGGCAGTTCCTTGCATCTCTGGGCCTCTGTTTCTTTATCCATAGAATGGGCTGTCTGTCATTCTCTCCCTGCTCGCAAGACTGGCTTCCATGAAAGCGTCAAGCAGGCCCCCGAGTTCCACCCCCTGCACCGGGGACCGTGGGGAAGAAGGCACGGTTGTGCTTCTGCTTTTCTGCTTCTCGGTTTCTATGGAATGCCCTTGGCTCTGGACTCTGCCCCCAGCCTTTCAGTGGCCTCATGGGACTGTGTGCTTGGCTTGCTCCTCCAGGGCAGGTGGGGCCTGGGGCGGAGCCCCTTCACCACTCCCACGCCCTGTGCTCTGGATTAGGCTGGCAGACACCCAGGATGTCTCCCAAGGTTGGGCCAGGAGGAATGAGAAACCGTCTGTCAAGGGAACTGTGGGCCTGAGGAGGCTGTACTCAGGAGCCAGCCTAGGGAGGAGAATGTGGCCAGGGCTTCTAATGTAGCGGCACATGCACTCACCCTTCCTTCTCACTTCCCCAGTGGAGGGACCAGGTGCCCCTGTCCGAAGTGACCTCCCCGAGCAGGCCCAGGGGGATCCCAGGATCCCACCGCCTCTCTTGCTCGCCCAGAAGCAGCTGTTCCTCAAATCTCTAACCCCTCCCATTTGACTGCCTTTGACCCTTTGGCATTTCAACAAACTTGAGGTCTCTCCACCTTATTTTAATTTCTTTCTTAAGATTTTATTTATTTCTTCGACAGAGAGAGAAAGAGATAGCGAGAGAGAGAGAGAGCGAGCGAGCACGAGCTCGAGCGCGGGCACCAGTGGGGGGTGGGGAGGAAGAAGGAGACACAGACTCCCCACTGAGCAGGGAGCCCGACTGGGGAAGGGGGGCTTGAACCCGGGAGCCTGGGACCATGACTTGAACTGAAGGCAGATGTTTACCCAACCGAGTCACCCAGGCGCCCTGAGGTCTCTCCATCAAAAAGCAAAAGGAGGCCCCTGGTGGGCGCGTCCCCACCATTCTGCTGGCCCCTCACCCTGATGTCAGCCCACAGCTAGAGTGTCCTGTGACTTCCTTCGTGACAAATGTGGTCCTTGTCGGGTGTGACCCCCTCCAGCACTTAGTTCTTACAGCCTTCTCCCTCCTCCTCTGGTGCCTGCTGGGCTCTGGGCTCTGGGCTCTGGGCCCGTGCGCCTCTTCCTCTGTCTACATCCTTGATGCTTGGTCCCACCTTTGCTTCTCTGCTGTCCTGGGGAAGCCCAGCCAGCTCTGTTCGGGTAATGACCTGTCAGCGCAGCTCCAGGAGCGGGCCCCGACTGCTGCCCTGGGTGTCCCTGATACACCTCCAGAGCTGCACGTCCCAAACCGCAGTCACCCTCCTTCTCCTGCTTCCCATCTGGGCATCATGTCGGTTGTTCAAGCTGAGACCTAGGGTCACCGAGCCCGGTGACCAGAGCTGCCTAAGCCTTTCAGACCAGTCAGTCCGCATGTATCACCAGCATCGGGGGAACTCGGCAACACCACCACGAGGAAGCAGACAGTCAAATCCAGAATAGATGTTCTAAGGAGCAACAGGTCTGGCCTCTGTCAGGGCAGGAGGAGAGGGAGGGAACCATCAAGAGAGACTGAAGGGACAGTCCAGTGGAATGCATGGTTCTCGAGTTGACCTTGGTTCAAACAAACTTGCTGGGAGAGATCTGTTTTGGGACAATGAGGGACTTTCGACTATGCCCTGGGTCTGAGATGCTATTAAGGAACTAATGTGAATTTTTTAAAGATATAATAATGGTTATAGTATTGTGATTATGGAGAAAAACACTTTTATGGAGAAAAACACTTGCTGAATTTTGGCGGGATGAGATATGATAAAGTCTGGAATTTATTGTTTCTTGGCAAAAAAAAAAAAAGAACAAACTTGGCAAGCAGTAATTGTTAAATCTGAGTAATAGGTATAAATTATACGCCTTTTACTATTCTTCTGGTTTCTTTGTATGTTTGACAATCTTCATAACAGAAAGGGGAAAAGCCCTCCCTTAGACTTTCTTATTCTTCTGCAATCTCCATGTTACAACTCTGTGAAGTGTTCATTGTTTCTTATCCAGAAAGACTGGCCTTTCCAGCTCTCTCCCCTGCACTCCCCCCAGTAGTAATTTCTCTCCCTTTCTGATGCGGCACTGGTGCTAGGAACTTTGGAAATATGGCAGCTTCAACATGTCCTGCTTCTCTCCTCCCCCTGCTGCGACCCTCTATGAAGGGGCTGTGCCAGCCGGTGGGCAGGGCTGGCTGGCATAGGCGGAGTGCCCGAGACAGAAGCTGGAACTCCGGGGGCCCCGGGGCAGACCTGGCCCACCATAAGACCCTAAGGGCAAGGCAGGGTGACCTGAGGAGCCCGCGGGGAGCCAAACAGGTGGGCTCAGCACTCTCTGCTGGAAAGCTGGGAATGCCGAGGGGCAGGGAGCAGGGAGAATTTCTGATGGTGTCTTTGCAGGGGACCTGGCCAGCTAGCCCCACGGGCCCCCTGGCGGAGACCACCATTTCTCTGCTCTCGGGCCCCATCAAGTGGGGGTACTCCAACAGCTCAATCCCAGCCCCAGTGAGCAAAGACACATCCATCCCACTCCTCTGGCAAGCCTGTAGCTGGAAAGAGTTGGAGCAGAAAGACCCCCCCAAACTGGCCGGAGTTGGCAGACCTTAATTCAGCAAGGTCCGGACCTGCTGCGGACCACTCACAAACCCCGCTGAGAAGAGGAGCTGGTCAGTAAAGGTGACGGGACAGCTGGACAGCCAACCAGAAAAAAAAAAAATCATTAACACTGGGTCTACATCTCACTCTGTCCGCTCAGATACACCCCCCAAAGGATCAAAGAGTCTGACATAAAATGTGAAACCCAAAAAAAAGACTCAAAGAGGAAATCATGAGCAAAATTCTATATAAAAAAAAAAAAGACCTTGGGGCGCCTGGGTGGCTCAGTTGGTTGGGTGTCTGCCTTTGGCTCAGGTTATGAACCTGGAGTCCCAGGATGGAGTCCCACATCAGGCTCCCTGCTTGGCAGGGAATCTGCTGCTCCCTCTGACCCTCCCCACCTCAGGCTCTCCGTCTCTCTCTCTCAAATAAATAAATAAAATCTTAAAAAAAAAAAAAAAGATCTTGGTGACAGGGACTCAAAATCCAAAAGCCATAAGATTAGTGATTTCTACATTAAGTGATTTATGTGGCCAAAACATGACATGAGCAAAGTCAGAAGACAAACATGAGGAGACTCCAACTCATGCTGGAGATCCAAGGCTGGTCTCCCTCAAACGGCAAAGCCTCCTAATAACTGATAAGTAAAGCCAATAACTCGACAGAAAAGGGAACACAGGCTATGAATAGACCGGTCACGGAAAAAGGAAAACAAACAGACCCGACATCTATGAAAAGATGCTCACTCTCGCTGAAAAGAGAAATGCAAATCCCAGCTGCCTTTGGAGCGTATATTTTACTACTGGATCGGCAGAAACCAACATCTTGTCGACACGTGGTTAGCAAGGCTGTGGGGAGTCAGACGCTCACACCTGTGCTGGTGGGAATGTAACCTGGTATCAGCCCCACAGACAGGGAGAGCAATTTGGCAAAACTGAACAAATATCCATCGTTACCTTTCTGCCCAGCAATCCTACTTCTGGGATTCATCCTTGATTTACCACCTGCACATCCATGAAAGATTCTTTATTATAGCTTTGTGCATAATGGCAAGAGCTGGGAGACAGTCCAAGGGCCCATCAACCATGGAGCGGCTGAAGAACTTATGATACATTCCTACAAGGAAAACCCACATAGCTACTAGGAAGGGGACTGATACTCTCCGTGCGCGATCTCCAAGGTACGTTGCTGAATCAAATAGGCAAAAAACAAGCAAGATATAGGGTTGTGTGTCCTGCTTCCTACCTGTATGTAAGGGAGACCGAAAAATCAGGGAATCAAATGTGGTTTCATAGAAGTTCGTATCTGTATAAAGAAACTCCGGAAGAGTAGGGAAAGAATTAATGAAAGTGGCAACTTAGAGCTGATGGAGAACAGGTACAGAAGCAGGGGTACGTATGGGAGTTTCTACTATACATTAAAAAAAAAAAAGACTTTATTTATTTGATAGAGAGACAGAACGAGAGAGGGAACACAAGCAGGGGGAGTGGGAAAGGGAGAAGCAGGCTTCCCGCCGTGAAGGGAGCCTGATGCAGGGCTCGACCCCAGGACCCTGAGATCATGACCCGAGCCAAAGGCAGAGGCTTAACCCACTGAGCCACCCAGGTGTCCCACCTTATCTAATTAAGGAAATCTTGCTATTAGCAAGATAGATGAGCTAGAAAACACAGAGACAACCCAAACAACACCAAAAAAGAATTCTTAAGGAGATTCAAGTAAAGCACAAAAGAGAGAGAGGAAAAAAAGACTGTTTTAGAACCTAGAATATATCATTGCGCTACTCATTGAAGGTGAGGATAGACAGCCATACTCCAGACTCCAATCTGTGGCCTGGAAGATAAAGCAGGAGGAATCTCTCAGAACAAACACACACAGAGATAAGAAAGAAAGGGGGCAAAACTACAAAACTGGAGAAGCCCGTCAAGAGGGCCAACGTGCACATGAAATGAAAGAAAAAGTCAAAGACACAACAATCATGCAACAAACAGATTTCTCTAAGCTAGAAAAAAAAAAAAAAGACCCAAGGCTGACACTGATGGGGTTCTGTGAGTTTCGGGGGGGGGGTGCTGAGAAAAAGAATCCCCATCTCTGCACATCCAAGGGCATGTTTGACTAGGAACCCCAGGGACAAGCAGAAGCCATGAATGAAATGCCAAGTGTCACAGGACAACGGGAGTGACAGGCGGAGAAGAAAAGAATCAGTAGCCGCCTGATAGAAGGGGGAAAGCAAACCACAGGAAAACCAATACATGTAATTAATTCATTAGGAACAAAATCCAGTAGGCTGGGTCCGTTATTAAACAAAATCGCAAAAGAGTGCATTATCCCATCAGAAGACAGTCAGCTTGGATTTCAAAATTCACTGGTATCACACACACACACACACACACACACACACACTCTTAAGAAAGACACTTAAGAATGTGATAACGTTGAAACTTAAAGGATACGGAGAGGTACTGGCGAGTGCAAAAAATAAAATCGAACAAAATACAAAGAGTGGCCAGGTTCTTGAGAGGAAAGGTGGAGTTTAGGGTCACAAGGACCCCACGGGATAAAGAGGGACACCAAGTTGTGATACAAATTCAAGCTCTGTGAAGACAGGGCAGTCCAGATCGGGGCGTTCCCAGCAGCCCTCTAGCTCAACGTCAAAAGCGAAACCTACTAAAAGTACAAGAAGAACTTGCTTGAGAAAATCTGAGTGGGAGATGTAATAAACCTCTATCGGACCTGGAGTAAAAGACAAAACCAAAAAGAGATCTACAAAGGAAACCCACATTTCAATAATAGCGTCCATCATGGGGCGCCTGGGTGGCTCAGTGGGTTGAAGCCTCCTCTGCCTTCGGCTTGGGTCATGCTCTCTGCTTGGCGGGGAGCCTTATTCCTCCTCTCTCTCTCTGCCTGCCTCTCTGCCTACTTGTAATCTCTGTCTGTCAAATAAATAATAAAATCTTTAAAAAAAAATAATAGCGTCCATCAGCTTGGCTTGATCTCTGGGGGGGACCTGATGTCCTTTAAATGGAAAATATACAATTTTTCCACGGCTATGAAAAACTTAGAAAAAAATCCTTTCCTCGGTCACAAAGGAATCCATATGTAAATTTAGAAGTAAATTTTGCCAATCGAGGAAATAATGAATGCTTTCCTAGTCAAAAACCAAAATGGCCAAATTAAACAAGAATGAATCATAACTTGGAAAGATCCAATTACCATTGAAGAGAAAGTCTGCCCCTGACAAAGCACCAGGCCCAGAGGGGTTCACGGAGGAGGCTGAATGGTAGAAACCTTTGGGATGCACCTGCTGTCCCCCTCCCTTGGCCGGAAGGAGACCCTAGGTTTCTCTCTGGCCGCGGCACCTGCAGGTTCTCCCACTACAGCAGATGGGAACCCTGGGTTTGCCTGCCCAGCTCTCTACCCCAGTCAGCTGCCTGAGGGCAGGGACCACGCCTTGTGTCTCACTGCCTCCCAGTGCCCAGTCCACCCCTGCTCCGTCCTGAATCAATGACACAGTAAGTGAAAAATCACAGTGCCTTTGTCAGTGCTCCCGGATGCCCGAGGTCTGCAAAGCTCTCCCACCGAGAGTCAAGCAGGATGGATGGAGAGAAATCAAAATGCTAGTAGTCATTAGATGGAGATGTCCCCCCATTAGCCAAATATTCGCAGCGGCATGAAACTGTTTTTAAGGGGGGAAGAGTAACTGGTAAATTCAGATGATGCCAGGAACCCTCCAGTTGCATAGACGGGGCGGGGAGTGGGGGGAGATGGCTCCGGGGAGCTGGGGGCGGGCCCCTTCTGGCACCTTCCTTGGTTCCTCTGGCTTCCTCTCTCTGGCCAAGCTGACCCAGGCCCTGCGACAGACATGGAAGCTTTGACAGGGACCCCTGCTCTGTTCCCCTGATGCCTCAGGATGGACCTCCACCCAGGGGAAGGAGAGGCCTCGGGGCAGCACCCGTAGGAGCCCAGAGCCTGGGTCCTGCAGGTCTCACTACGCTTTCGCAGCTGCTCTGGAAGTCCCCTCAACACCACAGTCCTTCCTCAGTTTGGCAAGAGATCCTCCTGAACTTTAGCAAGAACCCCTGTGTCCCTCGGACCCAGTCCCCGGCAGCCCCCTTTCCCTCAATGCCAACCAACATGAACTGTCCCCTGACAGGGTCTGGAACCCTGACCCCTTTCTGATCAGCTGACCGCAGTCCTGCTGATGGGCTTTCCCATGCTGAGGGCCGGGCACTGACGGGTCATCGGGGTTGCCTTTCAGTGTCGCATGCCTGGCCCTTCCCAATGCTGGACACAGACAGCCCCAGGAAAGGCAGAGTAATTAGACGGAGAGAGAAGTCGGCTGCTGGGGCTCAGGAAGGAAGTGGGGAGGCAGGTGGACCTGTCTCAGGAGGCCCAGGGTGGGGGGGTTTAGGGGAACCAGAGACTGAGAGGTAAATAATAAGGCCCAGGCTCAGGGGAGATCACCCAGGGGACCCCATCGAGCCATGGGGGCTGCCAAGCCCCTGAGGTTTGTTCCATTCTTCCCAGGGAGCAGTGGGTGGGGAAGACCACTGGTGGCCCCGAATGTGGGCTGAGGATGGGGGTGCCACCCAAGAGCCTGCTCCTTCATGGGTCAGGCCATGGGCTGGGCAGCAGGGCTCCAGGGTCAGCCTGGGGCTGCAGGTGAGTCAGGCCAGGGGTGAAGAAACCGGCTGGGCCACCCCAGGGTAGCTGACCTCCCTGGGTGGGGGAGGGGCTGAGGAGAAAGACCAGATGAGGGGGACTCACTGGACCCTCCCTCTGGCCTCAGCTCACAGGCTCTTACTAGACTCCCTTTCCAGAGGGCCCCCGACTTGTCCCAAAGGGAGATCCAGGTGGGTCTGTCCAAGTCCATTTCCTTTGTCCCAATCAGAGCTGCCTGGGGCGGCTCTTGGAGTGCGTCCCAAGGAGTGGGTGCCAGGCCTGCGATCCCGGAGGAGGGTGAGGCACCGGGCAGGTGGGTTTCAGCCCGGTCCGGGAAAAGAGCAGGCGGAGGTGAGGGAAGGAGGGGAGAGAGTGGGCAGTCCGCCACGCCACGCCCCGTGCCCCATTCGGAGTTGAGGGGTCACTCACAGTTCTCAGCAGAGGACGGGGAACCGGGGCCGCCCTGGGGCTCCTTCCAGTGCCGGCCGCCTACTCAGGTGAGGCGCCTCCTGGGCCGGCTGCCCGGGAAGCTGCGGAGGCCCGGGGCTCTCCTGCTTGTGGCCAGTGCCTGGGCAGCAGGGGTGGGCTCCAGGCCCCACAGCCGGCCTGGGCCTCTCCACCTCCGAGGCCCTGGGGCGGTCATGGTGACCACACCCTGAAATCCCGGAGTCAGCAGGTCCCCACTCCTCCCCACCCCGCCCGCGGCCCCAGGGGAGGAGTCTCAGGGGCCCCTCCCCCCAGGCTTCAGGCTCCCAAAGCCCCTCCTTTGAGGGGGTGGGGGCAGAGAGCTCCCGCTGGTGAAGCCCTCCTCCTTCTCTCCCTCCTCCGGAGGTGCGCCTCTGCCCTCTCCCGGGACAGCTGGGTCTCCTCCTGGGGGCCGCGTGGGAGATGAAGGGTTGGAATTCCTGCGTCCCTCCCTGTAGCCCGTGCCCAGGACTGGGCACATACAGGCCTCTTAGGGAACCCGTGTTTGCCTCTGGCTTGTACTGTCCCCGCCGCGGGGAGGAGAATGGCCAAGCCCACAGGCCACCGGGCTGAGACTGAACCTGGCGGCCCGCTCGGGGCTGGGGGTCAGGAAGCATGGAAGTGACTTGCTCTCGGCCACCTCCTGCCTGGGGGACCTTCAGCCAGCCACTAACCCCTCTCTGAACTCTGCATTGTGGCAAAGGGGGGCACCCATGCCTGCCTTCTGAGCTGTTGGGGGGGATGAGCCTTTGGGTGAGAGCCCACGGGACCATTAGCCCCTTTGGGACAGGGTCATGTCTTGTCATGTGTGACACACTTTGTGTCCACAGGGTCCAGCCCTCTGACCAGGATACACCAGGTGTTCATTACGGGCTAGTTGATTGGAGGGTGAATGACAAGACCGGAAAATGCCACCCAATGTGGAGGCTTCTCTCTTCTCTCCTCTGCCGACGGCCCCACCCCCATGCCACCCTCTCCCCTTGGCCATTGGTGTACCCTCCTCCAGACGACCCTGATGCTCCATCTTCACATCCTTGCCCCTTGCCTCAGAGTCAGCGGGTCGCTCCCCCTCTGCCCCGGGCACCCCCTTGGCCTCTCTCCCCCAATTCTGTCTCACTAACCCCCTCCTCACCGTCCTCAGCCTCCCGCTCTTCTGGGCCCTGACCACCCACTTCGATTTGGGGAGCCTTGCCTCTGGCCTCACCTGCCTCTGGCCACACAGCGACTCTCCCTTCCCTGCCAAGCTTTCGAACTGTCTGCACGTGGCCTGTGTCCTCACCTTCATCCCTCTGACGTCTGCCTTCTGCCTTCAGTAACCCCTTGACCTGCTCCTGATAAGGTGGCTGGTTGACCTTGCGGTCACCATTTCTGATAAATGTTTAATGGTCTTTATCTGACTTCTCCTTCCTTCTGGACACTTCTCGGTGTCTGGGCCAGCACTCTCCTGCTTTCCGCCTTGCTCCCTATTTCTTCCTCTTCACAGGCCCTCCGAAGCCCCATCTCCAGCACCACAGGCTGAGGGCCGTCTCCTGGGCAGCAGGCCTAGCTATCCGGTTGCTCCCCGGCCGTGTCACCACCGGATAAACAGACCACTGTCTGCGAGGCACGCAATGGGAGACAGGGACACAACCCGCCGTCTCTCCCTCCTTCCTCAGCCCATTGGCCTCCAGATCCCTTGGCATCAGCTTCCCAAATGTCCCGTCATCCCTGAGTGCCCGGGTCACCATGAAGGTCCTCTGTTCTTCTCAAAGTCCCAGCCCCGGGGGTCTTTTCTGTGCCCCATTCCCTTCTGTGCTAGGAATCTTCCAGCAGCTGCAGAATGAAATCCACATCCCTGGTGAGAGCCCATGAGGCTCTGCTGGGTCAGGGAACACCTACTCCCCCACGCCTGCATCCCCCCAAGCAGGGTAGGGCAGGGGCGGGGCTGCAGGGCTCCAGGGGTGCACGTCCCACACCCACACCCATGACGACACAGTGTGTGTCGTTCTGCCCCAGATGGCCTGTGCCAGGCCGGCCTGAGGCATCTGCCCTCTCTTGCCAGGCCCCTCACCCAGATGGTAGCTCTCTGGGCCTGGGGGGCTGTGCCTCACCAGGAGCTTGGCCGGTGGGAGGCCAGTTCCTGCTTAGTTAATGAGTGAATGAAGGGGAGGGAGCGGCCTCTCCTGCCTCCTCCAAGAAGAAACCAGGAAGGCTCACCTTTCAGGAAATTCCTTCTCTAAATGCTGCCTTGAACAACTAAGAGCAGAACAAGGTTTCCTTCCCAGGAGAGAACCGACTTCCCACCCCTGGCGTGTGTAGGGGAAGGGGTGTCAGGGAGACCCACAGCTGACGCTGGAATAAGGCGGGATCACAGGGAGTATGAGATTATACTCATCACACAGGGAGGAAACATTAAGTTTTCTTAAGCCTTTCATTAGCGTCCCACAGTGAATTAGGGCCAGAAGCCGGACCAGGCTGAGCGTCTCTAACGATACCCAGGTCTCCTTCAGACACCCCAGTTCCTCCCCGCGCGAGTACTACCCCCGCCATCACTTGTGTCCCCCACCCCATCACACCGCTGTAACTGCTCCGAAAGACGGAAGGGCAAGCAGGACGGAGAATGTGGGGAGGCCCCGGAATGCGGCCCGAGAGCCTGCCCAGGAAACGGAGGGACGCCGGGGTGAGGAGCGCTGGCATCCAGCCATTTGTCCCAGAGAAGCCGGCCAACTGGCCTGCAGGGACGCCGGGCACAAGAGCCCCCACTGCCCCGCCCGCGTTCCCTCTGGGCGGAGTCCGGGTCGCGGTCCTCACCGGCTGAGTGCTGTTCCCCGTCATAGCCACAAGAGGGCGGGCTCCTCCTTACAGAAACCAGAGCGAAGGTGGGGCAGACAGGGGTACCCAATGCGACCCAGCCAGCCTTGGTAGAGCGCCTACTACGTGCCAAGTACTTCCATGCCTCACCTCGTTGAAGGCTCAGAACACTAACCCTTTACACAGGAGGACACCTGGCTGGGGGAATTAAGTGACCCCTCAGCGGCTGGCAGGTGACCCAGCCCCGCCAAATTCGAGTCTCTCTAGCTTCGAATCCTGAGCTCTTTGCACTGCAACCAGTACACGCGGTGGGAAGACCCAGGAGGTCACACAGTGGGATGGTGCCTCCTTCCGCTGGGCATCCCAGACTCAGTCCTGGCATGTGCCAGGCATCAATGTTTACATCAAGTACATTACATCAAGTACAAAGAAAGAAATCAGAGACTCGCAAGGTTTAGGGGTCATCCATCCACCTTTCCACCCCTCTTTGGGCCAAAGGACAAATTGGGACCCTGAGAGAGGAAGTGAATTGCCCATAATCACCCAGCTGGTGGCAGTTGTCATAAGGGAGTCTGTATATCCTCCCTCCACCGCTCCCCCTCACCCCCCTCCCCTGCACCAAGTTCCTAAAGTTCAAGATGTCGGATGTCAGGGCCACAAGAAGGATCCTGAGGATGTACAAGTGTTTTTTAAAACGTGCTCTACTGGGGTGCCTGGGTGGCTCAGTGGGTTAAGCCTCTGCCTTCGACTCAGGTCATGATCTCAGGGTCCTGGGATCGAGCCCCACATTGAGCCCCACATCAGGCTCTCTGCTCAATGGGGAGCCTGCGTCCCCCCAACCCCCTCAGCCGGCCTCTCTGTCTACTTGTGATCTCTGTCTGTCAAATAAATAAACAAAATCTTTTTTTTTAAAAAGTGCGCTATTTTCAATTTCCCAAATTAACACAACTGGATTCTGACACAACAAAATCCTCAGTATAACTGAACCTCTTCCGGAAACAAACAAATCAAAATTGTTTTTTATTTTTAAGGGGAACTGAAATGTTGGGAGAAGCCAAAAAGGGAAGCAGACCCCTGACTTTCACATCCATTATCTCATGTGACCCCCGAGCTTCTATGAGAAAGGCTCCTAGGGCTGCCTGCAGGTCCACCGCTCCACACCCCTGAAGAGTTTCGGAATGGTGCTGCCGTTAGGTCATGTGGCGCACGCACCTGCCAGGAAGCTCGGGCCAGCACACCGTAATCAATTTCATCTGCATTTCTGCAGGAAAACCACCGGTAATCAATAAGTGCCACGGGTGGCTTCACATGGCTCAAGTCAAATTCTGCCACCGAGTTAGGGAAAACATCTGGGCTCTGGGGGGCTTTGCCATTCTGGAATTGCAGATAAGTGATGGGGAGCATGCACCCCTGTAGGTTGAGGAAATTGAGGCTCGGGGTGAAGGAGCACGTCCAGGGCCAGCGGACACTGCTGCTCAGCGTTGAGCCGGACGCTAAGCCGAGAGGGTCTTCAGCCCTCCGCCCGCCTCCCCGCTCCCCGGATCCGCGTACCTGCGGCGGGCGCTCCTCCCGCGGCGGGCCACGCACGTCCTGGATGGCCTCGTAGACATTCTCCGAGTCGCTGCGTGCCAGGGGCCGCGGGCACACCCAGGAGCCCGCCACACTACAGGCCTTGAAGCTGCCCGCGCTCCCGAGGAGACCCGCAGGGGGCGCGACGGCGGCGCGCGCCAGGTCGTCCAGGGACTGCGCGGGCCGCACTGGGGCCGCGGGCCGCGTGTACAGGCAGGTGGGCAGGCCCGGCGCCGGGCTGCTGCGGGGGGTCCCCGCGCCGCGCCGCGCCGGGCCGCACAGGGAGCTCACGCGGCCCCGGGGCTTGGTGGTCGTGCCGTCGGGGCCCGCGGGCGCCGGCGTGCTCACGAAGCGGTAGTCGTAGGCCAGCGGTTCGGGGACTGCGGGGCCCGGGTGGAGCGCGGGCGGAGGCGAGGCGGTGGCGGATTCCCCGAGCGCCGGCAGCTCGCGCACGTACTGTGCGGGCAGGTAGAAGGGGCGGCCACCGGGCTCGCGCCGGACGTGCCACCAGTGCTCCGTGCTGCGGCGCAGCAGCCGGTAGCGCTCGTTGGGCTGGATGGCCACGCGGCGCCCATCCTTGCCCGTGTACTCGAAGGGATGCTCCACCAGCACGTACACGTCCCCCTCGACGTCCGCCGCCATCGCGGCCGTGCCGTTTCCCTGTGGGCGACAAGGAAGAAGGGCTCGGAGGTCAGGGCCACCGAGCCAGGAGGAGCGCCGCTCTAGGTTGGGGGCGGGGGGTGGCGGGGGCGGGGACAAAGGCTTGGGTTCGAGTTCCTAGGCTGCCTTCCTTGTGTGCGTTAGGGTCTCAGTATTCCTATCTCAAAAGCGGGGGACTTGGGTAAAATAATGTCTAAAGGGCGCCTGGGTGGCTCAGTTGGTTAAGCGGCTGCCTATGGCTCAGGTCACGATCCCAGGGTCCTGGGACCGAGCCCCGCATCGGGCTCCCTGCTCCACAGAGAGCCTGCTTCTCCCTCTCTCTCTGCCTGCTGCTCTGCCTACTTGTGTTCTCTCTCCATCTCTTTAATAAATAAATAAAATCTTTGGGAAAAAATCTCAAAAAAACCCCACAAAACCCCAAACACGTTAAAACGTTCCCATTCTTACACACGCGGATGGAATTATGACAACACTTTCATTCTGCGTTATTGGTTATGATTTGAGCCTCGATTCAATCCCTTGGTGGGGAGATTGTGCATAATACTAGTCCAACTTGACAGCCAAGGAAGCCTTGACTCAAAGAGATGGGGTGATTGCTGGCCATAGGCCACATTTGCTTACAAAGTTGACTGGGCCTCAGTTTCTCAGTCTGTGAGGTGCGGGAAACAGCCCATTCCCTCTGCCCCCTGCCCGCCCCTCCCAGACACCACAAGCCTTCAGGAAATCCGGGTCTCCAGAGCCTCTTCCCTCCAGGCTTCTGCGCCCTGGGGCCGGCGGGGTCAAGAGTTGAGGCGCAGGGCTCTGGGAGCCTTCCCGGCGCCGCTCTACCCGGGGAGTGTCTCTGCTTCCCCTAGTCCAAGGGCCTTGGCATAAGGGACCGGGACTGCCAAGGCCGGGGAACCGGTTCTCTCGGTTTCTCCTTCCTTACCCAGCGGCTTTGCCGTGGACATGAACCCGGAGCCTGGCCCGCCCAGACCAGCCCGCACCCGGTGTTCTCCAGCTCCCACCTCCACCTCTCGAGAGAGGGAGGCTCTGCCCCCGCGGCCTTCCCACCTGCCCTGTGATCTCCGCATTGGCCCAGGAGAGTGGCCCCTAGAGAATGCACTTTGTGACAATGACTACCCACGCGGTGTCCTCCCCCGAGCTCTCCTGGAGTGAATCGTGGCACCCCGACCCACTGCGTGCCAGCTTCGCCTGGCTTTTAGTGCCCCGGGCTTGGGGGTCAGAGCCTAACTGTAAACCTGCCTGTATCTCCCCATCAAAGAGATGAATCAGAGGCTCCTTCCCTAAGGGGCTGGTCGCTCCAAGCCCTTGCACTGAACCCATCTTCTGCCCAATAGGGGTGTCCCCGGAGCAGCTGGGAGTCGGTTGCTTGCTGAGGCTGAGGAACCCAAGGAATGGGGTCTAGCGGGAGGCTCACTGCTCTCCTTCACTACTTAGGAATAAGCTTTCCTGGAGGGGGAAAGGGGTGCACACAGGGCACTGGAGGTGTGGTGCGTGAGCTGCCCGGAGCTAGGTCAACAGACCCCTGAGAGGATACCCCTTGGTCACCTTACCCTGGGCCCCCCCGCGGCTCACTCACGTCGGCGGGTCAGGTCTCTGTGGGCCCATGGGCTGGACGGGCGGAGCCAGCGGATGGATGCAGGTTAGGCCCCTGCCATCTCCTTGGGCGGGGCTTCCAAGGGCTAGGCCGGGGGAGACCTCGGGGAGCAGGAGCTGGCAAGGGGAGCAAAGAGGGAGAGGGATGCTTAGGAGGGCTGCCCCCCCCCATCCCCAACGCGGCTGTATCTGCGAGAGGCGAGTGGGAGCCTGAACGAGTGTGTCTCGGCCGGTTGGGTGGAAGCAGGGCCCAGAGCAAGTGAAGGCAGAAGGGAGAGGCGGCAGCTGGAAGGGCTGCGACTGAAGGGGTGCTGCCGGGTGGCGAGCGGAGCCCAAGTGGGTAGGGTCCCACCCCTGCCGCCCCTCCCGCCTCCTCCCCACCCCCGCCACGGAGTTTGCTGTCCTCGAGCCTCTGCGTCCCGCGGGCGCGCTGCTCTGGGACTGCCGGACCCCGGTCGTTGTCTCTCCCTGGTTCCCATACCTAGCGAAGCCATTTGCACCCTGAATCACCCACCACCAGCCCTCTCCAGCCCGACTGCCGGCGCTACTCGCTTCGGACCCACCTCCGCCCTCCCCAGGCCCTTTCCGGGAGCAGCTTGGCGGGGCCTGGAAAAACTCGGAGCGGAGTTCCCACCGCAGGGATGCCTACCCGAGCGCAGAGTCTCGGGATGGGTGGGAAGGGGACCCGGGTCACGGCTTCTTCCCCAACTCGGGGGGAGCGTAGAGAAGCGGAGGGATAAGGGGAGCGGGAAGATCCCTGGAACTCGGGGGCCGACCGGTCGCAAGGAGGTGCTTTGGATCCACTGCCCGGGCGACGCGAACCATAGCGCCGTCAACGCCTGGGTCGGAGCCGGGGGCCTGCACCTGGGCCCCTCCCGTCCCCGGACGGACCGCAGCCTTTCGCATCTCTGCTGCTCGCTGGGGATCCGACCCGCGCGGCCCTGCTCCCGGGTGCGCGCAGCTCCCACCCCAGCGCCGGGTGAACGGGAGCAGGCGCGCGGCGCTCCCGGGGGAGAGGACCCGCCACCTGCGGCACCGCACCCCCGCCCCGGCCCCCACCCACCCCCAACTCCCGGCCCGGCCCGGCCTCGGCACCTCGGGGTGTCCGCTCACTGGCTTCGCCTCCACTTGTCCCGGCAGGCGCGCGTGGTTTCGGCGTCCGCCGCTCCCTCCTCCACCGCCCAGCTCCCGCGCAGCCGGGTTTCCTGTTCAACAATACAGCGAGGGAGGCACCAGCGGAGAGCGCCCGGCAGAACTTCCTCCCGGGCTGAGGCAGGGCTGCGGCTGCTGGAGACAATCCCCGGTGTCCTGGCTTCCTGTCCCCTCTGGGCCGGGCCAGCGCCCTGAGAGTCAGACGCCGCCCTCCCTCTGCACCTCCTGGGATCATGGGCCACACCTGGCTGTCTCCTGGGAGGTGGAAGCAGTAGGGCCGGGATGATGGCATGTGGGGTGAAGGGGGAGTCTCCTCGACTACTTCTGGCCAGATTTCCCTCCCACTGTGCGATTCCATCCCCCAGCTGCCCGGATCGTCCTCTGGAAGAGGGCCACCCTGCAGGCTGTCCGCAGGGTAAGCCCAGCGCAGCCTGCCCTTAGCATTGCCATTTTCTCTCCTGTAGAAGGGACAGGGGCGCCTCCTTCGCAGGATGGTTGGTAAGACTGGATGAGAATGAGTTGCACGAAACACGGTGTAGTATTATCACATTATTATTTTAAGAACACACATTCATTATTAACATTTTTATTATGAGTGCCCTCCCCTTCAGTGTTGGGTTGAAGTCTCCAAACTCCACATTTTCCTTTAGGTAGAAGCGGGGAAGGAAAAAAAGGAATGTCCACAGAGGCATCTTGCTGAGGATGGAGAAAAAAGGCAGGGAGCATCCAGGTCACAGGGCCCTGTCCCCAGACCTCAAACACAGGTACTTCGGTCTTCTCAGAGCCCACCCCCTACTGACCGTAGAGGGACTTGAGGCCCCTGAGGGAAGCTGGTGCTCAGGGGATGCGCAGAAGGGCCCCCTCCCCCTCCCAGGGGCTGAAAGTTCTCTTCAAGGACAAGGAACTGCAAAGCCTAATGTTTCAATCCCACTTTCCTGTGAGCTGCTTCAGGGAATGAGTCTGTTTCCCTCCTCTGTCCTTGCCATGGGCAGTGGTGGCCTTCTCCTCCTGGAACTTCAGGGCAAGGGAGCAGCCAACTAAAGGCCACATGGAGCCCTGAAACCATGCACCCAGATTCTGGCCCTGCTCAAAGAGCCTTTCCTCCCTGAGCCCCCTCACTTGATTTCCCAGCGGGGGGAGCAGTCCGGACAGGTCTCATGTTCTGAGGCCAGGGGTCTGTGCTTTGACAGGCACAGGGAGGAAGTCCCTGTGGTGGGATCTCAGGGATCAGCTTCAGTTGTTACATAAGAGTGTGTGTGAGGAAACCTCCGCACCAGGGGCCTGCAATGCTATCCCTCCAAAGCCTCTATATCTGACTCCTAGTCGGGAAGGGACAGACCGAACACTGTCGCCTCTCCTCCCTGGCATGCCCATGCCTCATGCGCAAACCCCCTGCTTGCAGATGTCTACCCCAACCACGCCTCTCCAGTTCTTCCATGCTAAAAGGCGCAGAGGGGGCCCCATCTGAGGATGACAGGATGGCCGGTGGCCTCCCCCAACCAGTGGCAGCGTCAGGATTCAGAAGCGAGACCAGAGGTGAGAAAAATCAGGTTTACTGCAAAATCATTCAAAAATCACACTGCAGCAGCTCCTTCCACACATTGCAAAGCACTGTTCAGGGCCAGCACCCCTCACTAGAAACAGTTTATTGCATAAAATGGCATTTTAAAAATAGTGTGGGCACCAATGAGGTTCACGTCAGCTTTCCATGGAGGGTGAGAGGGTAAAAGCCAACTTATCTGGAAGCATCAGCAGCTTTTCCTGGGCAGGGGGGCCGTCCTAATGCTACTAGTCCCCGGGAGGTGGCTGTGGACAGGAGACAGCCTGTCCACCCAACCCCAGTGAGCCCTCCAGGGTGGCCCCCAGCCGCACCGTCCGTCGCTGGCCAGCCTCTGTCCACCTGGGGACTGGGGCACCTGCGGCTCTTCTCGGGCTGGGTTTGCAGGGGAGCATTAATGCTGGCTGTGGGGGTGCGGGACAGAGATAAGGACCCCCTTTCCCATTTAGAAGGCTTTGGTGCGCTGGGCATCGGCGTACACCATCTTCCGTGACGGGGATAGAGAAGCTGTGTGGCAGCCCTCCCCTCCCCTGCTGCCCACCACCTCCTCTGTTCTATTGCACAAGTTACCCTGCTCCACAGGGCTGGGCAGGTGACTCAGCAGCCGAATCACCCCAAGGGAGAGGTGGGAGTAGATTCATCTCTTAAAAGTGACGGGCAACCTCCTGCTGTGAGCAGACAGGATGGCCAGAGCACCCCGGTGGGAGGTGGGGGGCTGTGGGTCCAGAGGAGATGGGAGAAGGCAGCAGAGAGATCGCCCCGAACCACAGGGTTTCAGTGTCATTTTGAAAACAATTCAAGGCTCCCACTCTACCCCAAGACCCCTTGAAAAGGCAATCACCCTCCAGAGACCTTTTCCAGTACTGGCAGCGCCCCTCCTGGGCCAGTCCAGCGAGGCTTTGGGAAGCCATGGCTTTGTAAACTGAGGCTGGGCCTCCTTCCGCAAGGCGGCCGCTCCCATGTGTCCCCGTCCATCTCTGCAGCAGGTCTGGCACTCTTCGTGGAAGGACAGGGTGGGGGGTCACCACTGCACAGTGCGGAGCCTGGCAGTCATGATGCCCGAGGCCGGCCCTGGCCCGGGGTCACTGCCCTCTCTGGGGGAGGGGGATCCCCCTGACAGCATGTCTCCAGCAGCCATCGGGCTGGATGTCTGTGGTAGGCAAGGAGGGCAAGGGGCTGAGGAGGAGGGAAGATGACCCTGGCCTGGACCAAGGAAGGCGCAAAGTGCTGACAGTGCTGGTTCCGAGTCACTCCCTTCTCCCACCGGGACCGAGATCCCAGGCTATAGGGGAGCCAGGGGGCTCTGACCCGGAAAAAGGTGATGGGGTTTTCAGGGGAGGAGGACAGGGCAGGGTGACGAGAGGCGAGGCAGAGGAAGAAGGCGGTCACCAGGACCAATCCCGCTAGCTCCCGGGCAGTTTGGCACGTACTTGAGCTGTGGGCAGCAAGGGCCCGGTCTAGCTGACAGGCTCAGGCCCCCTGGTGGCCTCCCCGTGGGCCAAATGGTCCCACATGTTTGCTCCACATGAGAATGCCTGGATTTCTTGGGTGACTTGTGTAGGGTCAAGAATAAAAAAATATTTTCTGTTGAAATATGAAGGGAAAAAAAAAAACCTGTCTTAAAAAACTAGACCTTTTAATCAGGAATGTGGAATCGAGAATGTGCCCAAGTCTCATGTCCACAGTGTTTGAACAGCCCTCCGGGAGGTGTTGCGTCTGTGAGGCGAGCTGGAGGCCTGATTAGTGCAAAGCTCCCTTTCCCGCTTCCCCTGGGACGAGGGGGCACCTGATGGTGTCCCCACCTCTTGGAGCAGACGGGCGGGAGAGGGACTGGGGGACATCATCGAGGGCCTCATCGGGTAGGCTCGTGCTCTGGTCACATCTGAGTCTTCCTGACAGGGGAGACAGCCGTGACACCTTGAGGGGATCCAGGCAGATGCCAAACCCAGCTGGGAGGGCCAAGCTGAGCGGGGTGTCCCCGCCTGGTGGTCCTGGGTGGAGACAGCACGCTGGCTTAGGTAAGTGCGTTCTGCTCCTGGTACTTGCGCCTGCGGGCACAGCGCGGGCAGCCCTTCCTCACCACGGCCTCGCAGCTCTGATGGAAGACGGTCTTGCACTCACTGCACCTGGGGGACAGTAGCCAGTGTTCTGACCGGAGCCAGGGGGGAGGGGCAGTGCCACCCACAACCCAAGGCCCCTGTGCTGCCTCCCCACCTCTGAACAAAACCTTGGGGCGTTGACCCTGCGCCACGCCACAGGCACGCTCCCTTCTGCCGCACTTCCTACCGATGCTGCTGGGGACTCGTGACATGATCCTTGCCTGTGCTGAGAACATCACCCTGCCGTTTGAAAAGCGGAGCCCAGGGGCTGAATCTAGGCCATGAGACACCTACTGAAAACGAATGAATGCTCCCGCCTGCTCAGTTTTCCACTCCCACCTGGGCTGGAATGGAGGTTTGGCGGCTGAATTTTTCCATTTAGGGGCTCCTGATAATGAGTGCTAACCGGGTAAGAACCACCATCACTGCAGGAGGGAACCAGGTGGGGGCCCCTACTGGGTGCCCACTTTGTGTGGCCTGTGCCCACCCTCTGGGGCAGTGGCTCATTCAGTCCCTTCTCAACCCATTTGTAGATGACAAAACTGAGGCCCCTACTCAAAGACTCAGCAAGCTACCTCTTCTCGAGGGAGACAGATAGTTTCCTTGGTCTAGGGAGGGGTCCTTGGAGGGCTCTCTTGTCCCCCAAGCTGACCCAAAGCTGGCCGTGACTGGCCTGGGCATCAGCTGCTCTAGACGACCTCCCCAGCCCGCGGCTCCGTGTTCTGTGTTCCTGCCCCGCTGGAATGCCGGGGCCGGCTGTGGGCAGGGGTGGGCAGCTGGCCGTGTGTCCCGCATACCTGACCGTGGTGTCAAACTCGAAGGGAAAGATGATGTCGTGGTGGTGGCAGATCTGGCAGATGAAGCCGCGCTGGGTGCACAGGTCGCAGTGGTAGACGTGCTGGGAGGCGAATCCGATGAGGGCGTTGAGGAAGCCTGTGTACACCCCATCTGCGATCTGTGGAGGGCAAGTGAGGGCCGCCAGGCCTTTCAGGCAGCTATGCTGAGTGAGGCCGAGGCTGTCTGGAAAACGTGGTCTGCGGACCCTCCTGACACTCTACCTGAAGGACTCCTACCCCCAAAGAAGTCTCTCCCCGCTTGGGCAAGAAAGGCTCCCTGGATCAGGCCGAACGAGGCTGTCCAGTTCCCCGATGCAGCGGTCACTGGGGATGACCGTGTTGGCAGACGAGACCCAAATCCACAGTGCCCTCCCTCGAGGAAAGGAATGTCCCCGGCTCTCACCCCTGGGACCTGCCCTCCCGCTGGGGATGAGCCCCGCAGCAGGGAAGGGGCTGGCACTCGGTCACTGCCTGGGAAGCACGTGACAGCGAGACACGCAGTCTGAGGGGCTGAGAAGCTGCAGCCCCCCTCTTGTGTCCCCATTTCTGATTTCTCCAGGAATGAGGTCCCTCCACAGAAGTGTGGGGGTTGAGGAGGCATTCTCACCTGCTGGAGGTCAGCGACACTGTACTTGTGGGGCGACTCCAAGAGGTAATTCCTGTGGTTGAGCCTTCAAACAAAACACAAGGGGCTCCTTAGGTTTTCCACGATCTGGGACAACCTCTGTTTGCTTTCATTCCTTCAGCTGCTACCCGGGTATGAACGCCTGGTGGGGCGGTCCCTAAGAGCCGCCGCCTGGGGTGGGGACCTGCTCTTCCAGGTGACCTGGGGCAAATGACTCAGCCTCTCTGCACCCCAAGCTTCCTCACCTGAGAAATGGAGCTGTTCTGAGGATTAAATAATTTATCTAAAGCATTTGGCACAGCGCCCAGCACACAGTAAACAATGAATCATTACCACCTGTAGCTGACAACACTGTACTGTGCACTTGAAATTTGCTGAGAGGGTAGAGCTCAAACCCTCTCATCAAAAGTCTCTATGTAAGAAGTGAGGGCTGGATGGGATGTGTGAACGAAGCAGAGGGAGGAGCCCTTTCATGGTGTACAAACGTGCATCAACTCATCATGCTATCCACTGTAAGTTCCTCGCAATTTGGTCAGTTACACCTCAACAAAGCTGAAAAAAAATTGCAAAAAAATTTAAAGATATAAAAAATAAAGCATCTACAAAAAAATTAACCAACGAGGAGGACGATGACCAAAGCTAACATCTGTACCAGGAACTGGGCTCAGAGCTTTAGCCACTGACTCATTCTGCCACCCCTTAAGGTCGGTACACTTATAGTCCCCTAGTAAGTGGCAGAGCGGAAGTCTGAATGCAGGAGTCTGGCTCTGGAGCCCGCACCCTTACCCACCCAGTGAATGCCCAGAGGTGTTAGCTGTTGTCATTACTGCGACCATCACATACCAAGGACAGCGCTTGGGGACAGAAATACATAGCATGTGGCCTCTGCTCTCCTGTCGCCCCTGGGCTAGCTGGGGGACAGTCACGCATCCGGTTTCGGTGCTATGCGAGAGGCACAGAGATGGCCCAAGTTTGGCACATCCCATTTCACTGAGGGGTGGGGCACCGGGGAGACAAAGGCCGAGGGCGCCTCTCCGCTCCACCTTAGCAAGGGCAGACATTCAAAGGGTTCTGTCCTGAGGGATGGAGAGGAAACACCTGCAGAAATTCCCCCCGGGACGACACCTGGCTGGGCCGGCTCGTGTGGGTACTGGGGCTGGGGAGAAGTCTCCAAGCCTAAAGAGGCCCCGGGGCATCCAACGGGGGCTCGGCCACGCTCCACCCCACGGCCTCAGTTGTGGTCTGTGGAAACCCCGTCTGGGGCAGAGAAGACCAGCCCCACCAAGTAGCCCGGCAGGCCACGGTGCCACGATGGGTGAGGACACTGACGAGTGGCTGATCAGCTCACCATGCTGGTTTCCCCAGTAAACTTCCAGGTTTCTGGGAACAGGAAGCCGCCATTTATCACCAGGAAAACACAGGGGGCGGGGGGCACACAGGCTCTCCCTGAGCTGGCAGGAAGGGTGGGGCTGATCTGGATGGAGAGCCATCTCTGTCATCTGCCCTCTGCCCCCACAGTCATGGGGGGCGGAGCGGCCAGGCCCAAGACCCTCCCTGCGAGCCACTGTCCCCTGGGCCCGTCACGCACTCAGTGAGGGTTTGCAGGTGCTTTCCTCATGACACTCAGTCCAAGATGCAGGGGACAAGAGCATGGGCTCTGGGGCGAGATGCTTCTCATCCTGCCATCAGGAGAGAAATCCACATCCCAGGGCCGCTCCGGGACTCTGTTCTCTCCCCCACAATCCTGAGACCCCTCTCTGTCCTCTTCTGTGTGAAGATGACTGCCCAGACGAAGGGGCCGAGGAGTGTAAGGCATTCTGGAAGACATTGGAAGACAGAGGCAAGGCTGCCCCTTCACCCCTGCAGCCAGTTGTGGGGCGGGAAACGGCGCAGGCAGGGCTGCTACGTCTGGGTTCCAGACCCAGGCTGTGTGACTCCTTTGAACTCAGGTCCCTCCTCTGACCACCCGTCCAGGGCGTTTCTAGAATGGCTCCTTTCCAGGGATCGAGAGGGTGCTCTGGGGCTTCTCTGGCCCCTGGAGACATGTCCAGGCTTGTCTGAGGATCCCCTTTCCCTCAGAGGGCCCAGCAGAGGGCTGCCACTAGCAACGGCGAACTCCTCCCTGACTTCACCGCTCACACTCAAGGCCTGTCCCTCCTCAACCATTCTGTACCTCAGCCTCTATTCTGGCCGACTCAGGCCAGGCCTCCTCATGTCCCTAATTACTAAACCAGCCCTGGTGCCCCACTCCTGCCCAACTGGGCTTTTCACTTTCGTGCTTACTTTCTTCTCTCTTTGTGTATCTTATGTTTAAGTAATCTCTATACACAATGTGGGACTCAAACTCACAACACCAAGTTCAAGAGTTGCAAAGCTCTACTGACTAAGCCAGGAGGGCACCCCCAAATTAGTCTTTTTTAAACCCTGGAGAATGTTGAGTCCCGGGCTCAAAACCTTGCAAAGCGCTCCCTGCTGCTGGCAGGATAAACCCCTTTAGTGTGGCACTTAGGACCTTTGAGGTCTGGCGTCCACCCTCACGATCCAGCTGCATGGAACCCCTCAAGGGTCCTGGTGAACCACACTCCCGTCCCCTTCCACAGGACGGGTCCCCTTGAGCCAGGAAAGCTGGGCCCTCCCTTCTTCCTTCTCCTCGTTCTTTTGCAAAATCCCAGTTCACTATGTGCATGGGTAAGGACAGAATTTTAGAAGCAAGTTCTAACAGTACTGATAGTGGCGGGGAGGGGTGATCGGAACTTTCTGCCTGATTCTTTTATGCTGTCTGAATACTGATTATCTCTATAAAAAAGAAACACTTTTTTTTTTTTTTTTCCTTCTAAAGAAGATAAGAAAATGCTGCAAACCCTCTGCTCAGACACCATCTCCTCTAGGAGCTTTCTTGGCCCTCCGGCCCTGACAAAGCTGGGTTGGGTGCTTTTCCTCATGCACAAATCATGCTGACCCAGGGCCATCGTGTCTTTCTCCAGACTCTGAGCCCCTCATGGGGCCCTCACCACAACTCTGGAAGGCTGCATGAGCACAGAGATGACTGGCCCATTTGGTAGACAAGAAAGCTGAGGCTCAGACAAGTGAACCGACCTCTCTGAGTCACACAGCAAGTCTGAGGCTGGGCAGAGGCTGCTCCCGAGCTTTTCCACTTGCCCCATGATGCTTTCAAAATGCGATGTCTCCTGGCCTCGCCTTGCTCTCTCAAAGGCTGGTAGGCTGCATAGCAGGTTTCCAGTGCAGCTACCCAAGGATGGGAATGGCAGGATCAGGGAGAAAGAGGCAGGGTTGCCCCAAAGGTCAGCCCGGACAGGTCAGCAAGGTCAAAGACCGACTGATCGGAGCAGGCCAGGGCCAGGGAAGTGAGGCCAGCACCCAGGACCCACCCTGCAGGCACCGAGTCAGCTCAGGTCCGCAGGCGATCCCTCTGACTGGAGAGTGACGACAACGAGATCTCACCACCCTGGTCAGGAGGGCTGGAGGGAGACTCTCTGGAGCCCCGAGTCCTAGAATCTCAGAAAGGAGGGCAGTGAGGGGAGACCCAGGGGCCTAGTGATTGGCCATTGCAGGCAAGACCTCCCCAGGAAGCAGCCTGCTAGGGTCCCTCATGGTGGCCGCCCAACTAGGGACCAGCTGGCTGCTCTGGGAGCCTGCCTCTCCCCCATGTCTGAGAGAGCTCCCTGCAGCCCCCTCCTGAGGGTCCTGGGGGGCCTGTATTGGGCACTGCCCAGGCCCCACGCAGCCACGGCCCGGGGAGCACGAGCCAGGAGCCTAGAACTGCAGCTGAGCAGAGGGCTGGCCTCTGTGCCAGCCCTGTGTGGAGGAGCAACTGGGGGCAGGGGTGAATGTGGAGGAGCTGCTGAGCTGCTCCAAGTCCCCAAACACCCAGCCATGAAGCCCCACTGGACAGAAGGCACCTGCTCCTCCACCTGGGGTCTGCCCTCCTGAGGGCCTGAGGAGAGCCCAGCCCCGAGGCTGCAGACTGTGCCAGGAGGTGTTTATGAGGGACCCAGACAGACCCTAAGTCCATGCTGCAGCACAGCATCCCCTCCGACCCTGAGGAGGCCCCCAGGCTCCAGGGGCTAAGAAGCTTCTCAAAGGGCACCCTGAGGGTCTCACCCTAATCTTGCCCTCTTCTGAAGATTTTGGGAGGGATGCTGTGCTGCACAGCAGCAAAGCAGGCTGGGGGCGGGGCGGGAGGGACTGGGGAGGGAGAGGCCAGGGCAACATGGCCCTTGCCTCCCAGCCTCCTCACACTTCCCCCTTCCCTCCTGGCACCTCCCACCCAAGTTCTCTCTGCTCTTTTTATCAAGGGGGACTTCGTTCATGGCCTGTGCACAGTCCCCGTGCCGTCTGGATCACTCTCTCCTGAGTCTCTTCTCCTTGCTAAACTCCTACTCATTCATCATTCAGCCTCACCTTGTTTGTCAATTCCTCCCGGAAGTCTTCCCCGCTCTGCCCTCCTCCAATCCTCTTAACCTGCCCGCAAACCTGGGCTCTCAGAATGTTCTCAGTAAATATTTGTTGAATGAAACGAATACACGAACAAATAAAAGCCGCTCTCAAAGCATGTGGTTGTTTCCCCAACCTAGTGGGAAGCTGGTTTCTGCCCAGCCCTGGCCTCCCTCCCGAGAGGCGCGGGCGCCGGCTGCGGTTGAGTGTGTGTTGTGTGTATTGGCGGGCCGGTGTGTGTCGGAGGGCCGGTGTGTGTCGGAGGGCCGGTGCGTGTCCAGGCCGCTTACCTCTTGCTTAGCTCCTTCAGGGCCCCGCTTCGGCATAGGCCCAGGTAATCCCCCAGCAGCTTCAGCTGCTCCCGGCAGCTCCGGACGAGGCGCATCTGCTCCACGTGCTCGTACAGCGAGGCGTTCACCAGCTGCAGGTTGATGAGGGGCTGGGCCCGGATCTGCATCAGGAACCGCAGGGCCTGCCGGCAGATCTGCAGCGCCGCCCGAGGACAGCAGGGACGGGACAGCACGGCCGTCTGGTGAGCGCCTCTGGGACAGGCACGGTCTCACCGACCCACTCACCGCCCACCCTACTCCAAGGGCACCGTCTCCATTCTACAGATGAGGGAACTGAGGCCCAGGGGGGAAGTGACCTGGCCTAGGTTCACCACTCATAAAAGTCAATGTGGGAACCCAGTAACCTAAGGCCCAAACCCAGCCCCTCTCCCCCTGGGCCCACAGACCCTTCCTACTCTTTCCTGTCTTCCCAGCCCCCATTTTCCTGCCTAACGGAAACAGGCACTCCCCCAGGGCCGCCTCAGGAACCAGGTGACTGAGTCAGGCTCCAGCCACAGGAAGCCAGAGATCAGACACAGCTTAACGATGTTTCCCGAGCCCCCCCAGCTCTTGCCAGCAGCGCCAACCAGGGTCCCCCTGAGGCCCTGTGTGGAGATGAGGCGTCAGTCCCGGCCTCTCCCAGCTCACAGAATGGTGTAGCTCCTCCCTCAGCCCTGACCCTCACGCCAAAGCCACTTACTGAGCACCTACTATGTGCCAGACAGTGGGCTGTGGGTCTCAGCCACATCCTTTCCTCATGCTTATGACAAGCTAATGGGGAAGGTGTCATCATCTCCATTTTTAAAAAATATTTTTTATTTATTTTCATCATCCCCATTTTATAGATAAAGAAACTGAGGCTTCCAGGAGCCAAAGTGGCTTATCTAATCTACCTGCAGAAAGCGGAGCCCAGGCCTAAACTGAGCGTGGTCTCTGCACACTTGGCAGCCTCACTAACAAGAAGACCCTCCCCGCCTCAGGGTCCTCCTCACTGTGACAAGGCTGGAGGAGCTGAGACGTTCTCCCCGATCAGCTACTGTGCGGTGGTTAGGAGTCAGGCTTTCAGGTCAGAACTGAATTTGAATCCTGGCTCTACCACTTCCTAGCAGTGTCACCTTCCAACATTAAACCTCTGTGACTTAGTTTCATTGTCTGTAAAATGAGGAAATCAAAAGTACCTCCCTTATGGGATTATTTTGAGTTGAGATAAAAAACGTAGGAATGTTTTCTATGTAAACATTTCTATGTAAACATTTCTACGATAAAAAACACAGGAATGTTTGAGTTGAGATAAAAAATGTAGGCATCTCCTTAGGAATGGGAGATGCCTTCTGACTCCAAGTGCCTGTGTGGCCCCGTGGTCCCCTGAAGCATGGGGGACATAACAGAGCCCTCAGGAGATGGTCACGCTGGAGGGTTAGGAGCCTCTGGCCTCCCGTCATCCAGCTCCACCACCATCTCTTGCCTCCCCCACAATGGACAGCTCCTTTTTCCATGTCCCAGAGCCCTGAAGTACCAGCCTCCCGGCCGGTGGGCAGCCACGTAGCAAAGACCTGGGGATTCTCCTCTGACAGCTCGTCTCTATCCCTGGCCCAGCCCTTCCCACCACTCAGCTTCAGGCCTTGGGCGAGGCTCAGATGAAATCACACACTGGAATGTGTGCTGAGAGCTGCCAAGCACCGCAGAACGACTGGCAGGAGTTTCCTGCTCCCCCGGGATTGTTTCTGGCCTGTGTGCTCGCAGGAGACAAGGCTTCAAGAAAGAAGCCCCAGTCCCGGGATGACATCCTGCCAAGTGCCAGCTAGCCCTTCCCTAAGTGGATCAGCCAGAGGCAACAGTGAACAAGGAGGCCCCTAACCCATGAGCCAGCCACTTTCTATTTCAAATGTTCCTGTCTTTTCCCAGGCCAGGGATCTTTGAGAGTGAGAGCCGGATATTTCCTGATGTCAGATATGCCAAGAAAAGTACTGTCATTTTCTAGCTGGGAAAAGGAAGTGGCACAAGAATCACCGCAATGATTAAGAAGATGGCTTAACAAGGGTCCGGATGTTGTAAGTAGGGAGTGTGTTTAATGGCCAAGGAATTATTTGCATTTGTGGTGGTTCTGAGGTTTAATATTCTACATGTAGTTAGTGAAATACTTACCACTGGGGGCAGGAGTGGGGGACAGTGAAGCTAATGTCCTGGGGTTCCGGTCCCTAGCAAAGTGGAGGCTGGGGTCACACAGAATCTGAGAGTCACACACGTTCCCTGGGCTCTGACAATACATCCGGGGCCAGCAGGCCTGGGTCCTGAGAGAAGTAAGCAACTTCTCCTTTGTGCTTCTGTGTCTGTCTTACGCAGCAATCTGTGCCTCTGGGGTAAAGCCAAGTTTGTTCTCCTTGAGGCAGGGCCTGACCAGGTGAATTAGGTGCTGAAGGTGTGACAGGCCTCAGGAGAAAAGAAGGGCACTAACACAGGGCCCCAAGACACGGCAGGGCCATCCCTGTTAATCCTTACACAACCCGGAGGCACATACTTATGAATCCCTCTTTATAGACAAGGAAACTGAAGTCAAATAATTGGCTAATGGTAGCACAGCTAGGTCAGCGGGTAAGCTCAGGTGGAGAAGGGGAATGTGAAAGATCCTGGAATACATCTAATTCAAAAGCATTTGGTGAACATAAAAAAGGACCTAAGACTAAGTGATACTTGGTGAACAAAGCAGGTTATAAAGCAGTACAAGTCCAGGATAATTCCAACTTTCAAACATATGTAAACAGATCCACAGAGAAGGCTGACACTCGGGAGCTTGGGGGGAGCACCCACGGAGCACCCACCCACCCCCCATCCACCCACAACCGTCCATCTACATACCTAGTCTATCCTAATTATCCTTCCTTATCTCTATCTATCTGTCTGGTTGCTGGTGTCTTACATAGTTTAGTCCGTGGCCAACCGGGCGCTGCAAAGAACCACCCTCAGACCTGCAGCTGAGGACCAAGGTGGCACTGACAGAGCTCTGCCCAGGGGCTAGAGACCAGCACCATGTTCATCCCTTGGTTGGTCCCCTCCACCCCCATCATGGGGCCTGAACCAGTGACCCGGGCTTCCCTGGAGCCGAAGTCCTCCACACATATGAAGAGCAGCGGCGAGAAGAGCGACCATTCCTCTGTCACTCAGCAGCCCGTGTGGCCACGACAGGCCGGGCTCCAGGCTTACCGGGCGCTTGGTGAGGTCCCAGTTGTGGATGATCCTGGCCGGAATCACCGAGGCATCGTCTTGGTGGCAGATGTCACAGTAATAGAGGCCAGAGAAGGCACAAAGCTTGGGTCGTACGAATGAGAAGCCAATCTGTCGGGAGCAGCCTGGGGAGAAAGACGGCAGGTGAGTGAGCAGTGGGGCGGTGCGAGTCTGCGATCAGGGCAGGGGTTACGAAGCCGAAGGACCTGCTCTTTAAGGAAGGGACAGATTACAAAGGATACAGAGACAAAGGCACCCTCACTCATATGCATACCGCTCAGACACAACCCCGTTCTTGAGTGTTTACAACAGAACCCTGTTAACAATTGTCGTCGCCATTTTATAGCTCAAAAAATCAGTGCAGAGAGAGGTGAGAACAGCCCCGTCACGGGACGATGACGTGGCACAGCTGGCCACTGGACTGGGGTTGGGCTGCCGCTAGCACCCACATCCTCTTTTGCCTAGCCGCCTGTGTTCAGCGTTCCCACTGCTTGCTCACGCAGGCCAACCTCCTGTAGGTCTGCCCCCTCCACTGGGGCCCAGAAATGGAAGCGACCGAGTCTGGGCCTCGGTGAGTGGGGTAGGAGCTGGGGACCTGAGGCTGGCCACAGGGAGGGGGTGGGGAAGCCAGCTGGAGGTGGGGGCAGTCTGGACACTGCCTGGTGCAGGCTCGGAGTCAGAGACGCCAGATACCTCGGGACAGTGGGGCAGGGCCCAGCTTTAGCCGCTTGGCTGGAGGTCCCTCCTTAGTGGTGGGCAGCGAGAAGCTGCGTGGGGTATGCTCAGGGCAGAGCAAAAGCCTGGCTCTAATCCCGAGCACACATGGCTGCCTCCCACTGGCATGGCTGCCTCCCACTGGCATTGGACTTGGGACCAGAAGGGTCGGCTCGTCTGCTTCCTAGCTGCCTCATTCTAACCTTCACTGAATTTTTGCAAGGTTCCATTGTGGTCTCTGTAAAATTCAGCTGCTACATGCTCTTCTGTGGGGTGATTACAGAGTTTAAGCGAGAGGAGATTCTGAAAGCACCCTGTATACCATGAACACAGCCGAACGTCTGCAGTGGGTATGAGCCTGGCCACAGAGCTGTGCTTGCGGCAGGAAGGAAGCCCAAGCTCCCCCGGGGCTGGCAGGTGATAGGCGCAGCGAGAGGTGCCCCTTGCCAGCATTGACTCCCACCGGGGGACCCACCTCATGGGCTTTGGGGGCCTGGCCTCCTCCCTGAGCCCAACATCCACAGGCTGAAGGTGCAAAGTGTGAGGGTTGGGGGCTGGCGGAGGGAGGGGGCGAGCAGGGACCTGAACATGTTTTCTGCAGGAAAAAACCGCAGACCACTTCCTTCCAGATGCCCAAAGCAGACTTTTCCTTCTAGTCCCACAGGCTCCAGCCGACAGGACGGCCCTCAAGCCACTTGGAGTCAGGTCTCCTGCTGTGGCGCTCCGCAGCAGGGTGAAACTTTCACAGCTGGCCTGGAGCACCCGTGGGGATGGAAATGGGTGTCTGGATCGGGGAGAAGAGCTGAAAATGGAACGTGAGCCGTGGACTATCTCACGCCTTGAAAAGCAAGGCAGTGGAGAGGGCCTATGGGGACTTGAGCGGAGCAAGGTTCTAGGACTGTCGAGGTCCTCATCTGACTCCACCTCGGGATAGGTACTGTGAGGAATAAATGAAATAATCCAAATAAAGCAGCTGGCCCAGTGCCCCCCGCAGGAGAATCAGATCTGAGGACAGTAATGATATAGCAGGTGTACGGACTTGGAATAATACCCGTGATACATTCTTAAGCATAAAAAAAAAAAAAAAAGTTGTAGGACAATATAGATAGCTGTGCTGTTTCAAACAGCGGCCACAAGCCACAGGTACCCATTTCAATTTTAATACCTTTACGTTAAACTGAAAATTCAGTTCCTTTAGCCACATTAGCTGCACGTGGAGTACTTGGGAGCCACAGGTGGCTGGACAGCAGAGATCTAGAACATTTTCATCATCAGAGAAAGTTCCACTGCACGGCCCTGGGATGTATGAGCCCACTTTTGTAACGGAAAAAGACTGTGTGCACTTGTGAAAGCATGCAGGAATCTTTGGAAGGGCACCATGCCCCACTCCAAAAGGACTGAATGATATGGTAATGGGATAACGAAAGGGGTGGAGAACAGAGCTCCCCTGGTGGAACTCCCTGAGCAGAGAGCAGCACCGCAGCACCGTGCAGAGCTGCCGCCCACAGGTGCCCACCCCCTGCAGCGGCGCCGGCCTCCAGCGGCGCCGGCCTCCAGCCTCCATGGGCACTGGGGAGAAGCAGGGGCTACACACTGCCGCATCCCTGGAGAACCTGAGTCAGGAATCCCCCACCCAAGGCAGCGGGAGGCGGGTGCATGGTAGCGGTGGATGCGGGGGAACAGTGAGTGGGCACCTGCACAGAAGCAGCCCTGGGAGTCCAGGCCTTTCTCCGTGGGGATGGCCACGAGGTACTGCAGGAGGAAGCCGTTTTCCCGCGTGGCGAACTTCAGCACCTCCTGACAGTTTTCGTCCAGACTCCCGCCCAGGGTCACGGCCTCCTCCGCCGTCTCCAGGTAGGACGCCAGGACCTTGCGCACCAGATCCCTCCACAGGGCGGCCTCCTCGGCGCTCCTGGCCTGCAGCTTCAGGACGGCCTTGGCCGTGATGATTTTGAAGAAGGAGGGGCCCCCAAGGCTCGTGTCTGGCAGGATGTCTCGGATGGTCTCAATTCCATGGCTGTCACTTAACATCTTCTCGTTGTTTCTCACTCGGAAGCATTTCAGAGACTCCAAGGAGAGGGAAAAAATATAGGGCATCCAGGTCCTGTCCGTGTACAGGTATAGAAGGGATTCTTTGATAGCGTCTGGCTCGGGATCTTGGGCAGAGGACCAACAGAACTGTGTGGCCTGGAGGGTTTCAGGCTCAGGGAGCAGGTCTGGGTGGGAGGGGAGGCCGCCCTGGGGGGCATCCGGGGGGTCCTCAGGCGGCTCGGGGTACTGGATATTCACCCACTCATCCTCCTGCTGTGGCCGGCACTTCTGCAGGGCCTCCCGCACACGGTCCAGCCAGTCCTCGGCCTCATCCTGGGAGGATGCCCGCAGGGCCAGCTTCCTGCCGGAGAAGACCAGCTCGAATCGGCCATCGCTGTGCGCCGGCCCCACAGACTCGCAGCGCAGCAGCGAGCATGTCTCCACGCAGACGCGCTCCTCGGTGTTCAGGTAGAGGCGGAACTCCAGAGGGGAGAGCTCGCAGAAGAGCTCCTTCCAAATGCCCATGGCCCCCCGCCGCTCCACGGTGCCCAGCTTCATGAGACCCCGGAACGGGTTGGACAGTCCTGGGGGTAGAAAGAGGCGCTTTAGACTGCGGGCCATTCCCCCTCCCCCGGCCCCACCGTCCTCACCCTCCACTGCTGACCTTGTTCCTGAATTTTACCGAGACAAAAAAAGGACTCAAAAGATTACCTCCACAGACCCCTCACTCTGGCATCGGTACCCACAGTCTGACCTGCCCCTTGTCACAAAGGACGAACTGAGGGCTCAGTCTGAGGCCAACCCCTCTGTTTGTGCTGGGGACACTCCTCCCCCCTCCCCCGCCTACTCAAGGACAAGGACGTCTCTCCAACAATCCTCCCTCCCTCTCCCGTGTCACTGCTTTCTCTCTTCCCTCCCAGATCATTCCCTCCAGCACACAAACACGCTGTTATTTCTGCCATCTTTAAAAATAGCTTTCTTGATGGCACTCACATCTCTAATTACCACCCTGTTCCTCCGTCCCCCTTTACAGAAAACCCCCTGAGGAGGTATCAAAACTGTCTCTAGTTCCCTTGCTCCTGTTCCATCTTGAATCTGCTCCAGCCAGGCGTCTGACCCCTCCTTCCATTGAAATTACACTTGGAAAGCCCCATGCCCTCCCTGTCACCAACTAAAAGGCTAATCATTGGTCCCCATCTGGCCTGACCCATTAGCATCACTGGAGAGAGCTGAGCCCCCCTTCTTTCCCTTGGCTTCTTGATCTTTCTCAGCCCTAACAGGCCACTCTTCTGTTCCCTGGGCTCATTCCTCCTTCTCTTCCTGACATCTCAACACGGGAGCACCCCAGAGCTCACTCCTGGGTCCTCTCCTCCATCAACACCCACCTCCTACCTCCTCTTGCCCACTCGCAGGGCTTTATGCCAACAAGGCCCTTTTTTTTTTTTTTTAAAAGATTTTAGTTATTTGTTTGACAGACAGAGATCACAAGTAGGCAGAGAGCCAGGCAGAGAGAGAGGAGGAAGCAGGCTCCCCGCTGAGCAGAGAGCCCGATGCAGGACTTGAACCCAGGACCCTGAGATCCTGACCTGAGCTGAAGGCAAAGGCTTTAACTCACTGAGCCACCCAGGCGTCCCTAGGCCCGGTTTTTATCTCCAACCTGAACCTTGCCCTTGGACCTCAGATTCAGGTCTCCACCTGCTCCGTGTATGTCTAATATCTAATAAGCACCTCAAGGCTGAATGCCTGAAAATGAATTCCTGACCCTCCCACTGCAGACCGGCTTCTCTCCCAACATTCCTCATCTCATAAATGGCACACTATCCTTCCAGCTGTTTGGGCTAAAAACCTTGGAGTTGTCCTTGATTTCCTTTCTTCCACATCACACACGCAGTCTGTCTGCACACCTTGCTGGCATATCTGGAACACCCCACTGCTCACCACCTCCACCGCTACCACACGGCTCAGTCGGCTGTCACCCCTGGCCCGGAGGATGGCGACAGCCACCTGGCTGGTCTCCCTCCCTGAGGTCCTTCAACATATGAGCCAGGATGACTCCCATATGGTTTCACTTATTGTGGAGCATAACAAATAGCATGGAGGACAAGGGGAGTTAGAGAGGAAAAGGGAGTTGAGGGAAATTGGAAGGGGAGGTGAACCATGAGAGACTATGGACTCTGAAAAACAATCTGAGGGGTTTGAAGTGGCGGGGGCGGGGGGTGGGAGGCTGGGGGAACCAGGTGGTAGGTATTAGAGAGGGCACGGATTGCATGGAGCACTGGGTGTGGTGCAAAAACAAAGAATACTGTTATGCTGAAAATAAATTAAAAAAAAAATGAAGGGAGTCAGATCATGTCCCTCTGCCCCAAATCCCGCACTGGCTGCCATCTCCCTCAGAACGAAAGCTAAGGCCCCTCCTGGGGCCAGTGAGGCCTTCCGTCACTCTGCCCTCATCTCTAACCACCCTCTCCCCAACTCCTCAGCTTCCCAGGCATGTGCCCAATGCAGGGGCTTTGCATTTGTTCTCCTGCTCGAGACACAAAGGTTGTCCTACGTCTCCCTCCCTCCCTCCCTTCCCATCTCCTCAAAGGTCATCTTCTGTGTGAGGGCTTCCCTGGCCATCCCGCATGAAGCTGTATCCTCCCCACCTTGGTGCTCCCCAATTACTCTTCTCCATAGCAATGACTGTCACTGGCCCATACCATGCATTTATTTGTATATTCTCTTAGTTCCTGCCTCTTGTACTAGGATATAAGTCTGTGAAGACAGAGAATTTGTTTTGCTTCCTGCTGTGTCCCCAGCACCTAGAGCAGGCTGGCACGTCACAGAAAACCATCTGCTAAATGAGCGAGTGCCCAACCAGCACACCCTGCTCAGTGCTCCCTGTTTCACAGGGGTCTGCCGCCAACTGGGGTCCACAGGACACGCAGTTCTCTCTCGCCCAGCCTGGACTAGCCTTGGAGATTTCAAACACCTGTACTGGGTCTTCCTACCCTTTGGGGAACCTGATGGCCTGGGCACAAAGCACACGTGCTCTGGCACAGCTACAGTTACCACGTGGACTTCAAGAAAAACCTAAATGAAGCGAGTATGGAGACCGGAGCTCTACCTATACTCCCCAAGCTAGGAACCTGGCCAGAACTGTCTGCTGGCTCACTGCAGACAAAGGGAGAAAGAGACGGACTCCAGGGCACACTTTTTTCTTTGTTTATGGGGGTTGTGGAAAAACTAGGTTATAGTTATTGACCACTGTCTAGAACCTCACAGGGCATGGAAATCAAGCTGGCCTCACTGTCAATGGCACAGAGAGGACACTAACCAGAGAGCAGAGCTGATATACCCTACTGGAGCTGTTAAACCAACCTCCTAAGATAAAGGCCTTGGGAAGAGACATTGAAATGCCTTCAAGGGGCAGGGTTTGCTCCCGGCTCCAGGCAGAACCCAGGGTTTCGCAAAATCATAGGACTTCCAGGAAAAAGCTGCCATATTTCACTACATGAAACAGGTTTTTGAGCATTACCTTGTTGAGATTTTATGAGAAAATATAGTACTTTTCCTGAAATGCTTTCCTGAATTACTCCGCAAGGTTGCTCCTTATGACATCTGGGGAAGAGGTGCTGCCTGTGAGAAGACCCCCTAGAGGCCGGCAGCCCCACTCTCTGGAAGGCGCTGCCCCGTGCGGCCAGGTCACTGGGAGCCCGAGGCCACCTACCCATCTGCCGGCGGTGCACCACCCGGAAGTTCTTATGCTCCTGTGCCACGGCTGTCCTGCTCTTCCTGCTGCCCGGGGAAGGCACGCATGCTTTGTCTAAGGCCCCCGTGGAGAAGCTTTTTCTTGGTCCTTGAGAAAAATGCCGGAGGAGACTGGGCCTTGACTCTGGCGTCCCTCCAGAGGAAGCCACAGAACGTTCTGAGGGGCTCTCTGGGGGCGGCTCCTGGGGAGGCCGGTAGAAGTCATCCTCGGAGATCCAGCTCTTGCTTTTCTAGTGGGAAAGGAGTGAAGACAGGTTTGTTTCTTTCTTTTTCCAAGATTATTTTTTTAAGATTTTATTTATTTATTTGAGAGAGTGAGAGTGAGAGAGATCATAAGCAGGTGGGGCAGGGCAGAGGCAGACTCCCGGCTGAATAGGGAGCCCAATGGGGGACTTGATCCCGGAACCCTGGGATCATGACCTATGCCGAAGCAGACCCTTAACCGACTGAGCCACCAAGGCACTCCAGAGGTTGTTTTTGAAGCTTTTTAGGAACATCTTTATTGAGACACAATTCACCTATCATTAAATTAACCCATTTCAAGTGTCCAGTTTAACGGTTTCAGTGCGTTCACAGAGTTGTGCAACCACCACCACAATCTAAATTTAGAACGTTTTCATTCTTCCAGAAAGCAAGCCCATGCCCATGAGTGGTCACTCCTCATTTCCCCTCAACTGCTCCGGTTCTAGGCAAGCAACAATCTACTTTCTGTTTCCAAAGATTTGTCCATTCTGGACATTTTGTATAAATGGAATCTTCTAACACATGATCTTTGTGTCAGCCTTCTTCCCCTTAGCACCGTGTTTTCAGGGTCTGTCCTCGTTACAGCAGCTGTGAGGACTTCATTTCTCTTTATGACTAAATGGTATCCCAAGGTACGGATGTACCACACTGTTTGCTCACAGGCTGATGGGATTAGGGTTGTTTTCCCCTTCTGGCAATTATGAATAATGCTGCTGTGAACACTCATGTCCAAGATTTTGTTTGGATGTTTGTTTTCCATTTCCTTGGGCATGTACCCGTGAGAGGAATGGATGGGTCATATGGTAACTATGTGTAACTTTCTGAGGAATTTCCAAACTGTTTTCCATAGTGGCTGCACCATTTTATATCCCCACCGGCCATGTAGAGGATTCCAATTTCTCCACATCCTCGCCACCATTTTTTGCTGTTCTGTCTGTTTGCTTATGGCCATCCCGATGGGTGTGAAGTACCATCTTGCGGTTTGGGTTTGCAATCTCCCTAGTATCTAATGACACAGCAACCTTTCTTGTGCCTCGTGGACATTGGTATATCTTCTTTGGAGAAATGTCTATTCAAATCCTTTGCCCATTCTTTTTTTTTTCTTAATATTTTATTTATTTATTTGACAGACAGAGATCACAAGTAGGCAGAGAGGCAGTCAGAGAGAGAGAGAGAGAGGAGGAAGCAGGCTCCCTGCAGCGCAGAGAGCCCAATGTGGGGCTCGATCCCAGGACCCTGGGATCATGATCTGAGCCGAAGGCAGAGGCCTTAACCCACTGAGCCACCCAGGCGCCCCTCCTTTGCCCATTCTTAAATTGGTTTGTCTTTTTGTTTCTGTGTTATAGAGGGAATTGTGTTCCCAACCAGGATATGTTAAAACCCTAGCCCCCAGTCTCTTAGAACATGACCTTCTTTGGAAGTAGGGTTGTTGTAGATATAATTAGTTAAGAGGAGGTCATGCTAGGGGAAGGTGAGCCCTTCATTCATTGTGATTGGTGTTCTTATAAGAGAAGACACACACACACACACACACACACACACAGAAGAGAATTCCAAGTGAAGACAGAGACACAGAGTGAGAAAGTCTCGTGATGACAGAGGCAGAGCTGGGAGGGATGGGTCTTTGAGCCAAGGAACAGGGATTGCTGGCAACCCCGAGCTGAGAGAAGGGTGCAGAACAGATTCTTTCTCAGGACTTCCAGACAGTTCCTGCCATCTGGATTTTGGACTGCAAGCCTCCAGAACTATCAGAGAATGCATTTCTGTTGTTTTGAGCTATCCAATTTACGGTACTTCATTACAGAGGCCTTAGGAAACAAACACAAATTGTAAGGGTTCTTTATATACTTAGGATATTTGGGATACTAAGCCCATACCATATACATGGCTTGCAAATAATTTTTCCAATTCTGGGGGCTGTCTTTTCACTTTCTTGCTGGTGTCTTTTGAGGCACGAAAATTTAAAATTGTGCTGAAGTCCAATATATCTATTTTTTCTTTTGTCTCTTTGGTGTTATATGTAAGACACCACTGTCTAAGTCAAGATTACAAAGATTTGGTCCTATGTTTTCTGCTAAAAGCTTTATGGTTAAGCTCTTACATTTAGGTCTATAATCTATTTTGAATTAATTTTTGTGTATAATGTGAGGAAGGGGTCCCCCTTTATTCTTTTGCATGTGGATATCCTGTTATCCCAGCACCAATTGCTGAAGAGCTGTAGAGTTTTTCCACCTTGCTTATAGGGTTTAAGATGAGGGAGACATGGGTAAGCGGGACCCAGGGGCCTCACTGGCACCTCTGCTGGGGCTCCTCACTTCTGAGGAGGCCCCTGAAGCCCCAGGCAGCCAGGCCCTGCCCCTTCCCTTCTGTTGCTGAGTCTGAAGTTGCTCGCTAGCTGGGAGAAGTGGAGTGGGTCTGGGGTCAGGGGACTCTGGGAATGGATTTTTAGCTTTTTCTTCTTCACTATTCAAGCACTCCCTGCCTTTCTGTGCCTAAGCATGGACGAGCAGAGGCAAGAAGAAAGCTGGTTGGACTGCCCTAAGTGGCTGTCTATACAGAGGAAATGACTCACACAAGGGGTGGGCCCAGTCCAGCTGTTTTGTTAAGTGTCACCAACCTCACCCTGAAGATGCTATTTCCAACCCCTAAATAAGACTGCCCTCCCTGCTCTCAGAGACAAGGAAGGGGAGCAGGGCTGGGACTGCCCTAGAAGAATCGGTTTAGCTGGTTTAATCCATTCTGATGCTAGATGTCTCCTTAAGCCAAGAGTGGAGAGCTCTGAGTCAGGAGTGTGAGGGCCTCACAATGCTGGGCTTCCAGGGCTTCCTCCAAAAACCCTCCAAATTAGCAGGTGTTTCCTTCTGCCAGTGCCAGGACAATGTGTCAATCGGGTGGCTACTTGAGGCCACCTGCAACACAGGATTCTGAGCAAAACCTGACTAGGCCACAGAGACCCAGGGGAGCTCCCTTAGGAAAATGGACAGGAGGAGCCTCACAGAGCCAGGGGTACCTACCTGGGAAGTCTTGTGGCCTCCCATCCCCAGCTAATGGCTTCAGTGGGAAAGAGCACTATTCCTTAAGTCTCAGCCCAGGGGTCATCCATCACCTCCTCCTGGATGCTTTCCTTTTTATTCCCCAGTCTACACTCCTCCCACATCCCAGCGGACTCAGGGACTCCTCTGGGCTCCCATGGCATTCTTTGCTTACCCCTAGCCCTAGTACCTACGAAGCTGTTTGCAATCTTTCATTTTCCTTTTTTTTTTTTTCTTAAGATTTTTATTGATTTATTTGTCAGAGAGAGAGAGGGACAGCAAGAGAAGGAACACAAGCAAGGTGAGTGGGAGAGGAAGAAGCAGGCTCTCCGCTGAGCAGGGAGCCTGATGTGGGGCTCAATTCCAGGACCCTGGGATCATGACCTGAGCCAAAGGCAGACGCTTAATGACTGAGCCACCCAGGTACCCTGTCTTTCATTTTTATTAATGCCTGGCACAGAGTTCTAACCGATGAGGGAATAAATCTTGACTATCCAAATGTCTTTAGCATGAAATAAGAAGGGTGGGGTGAAGGGATGAAAAGGAAGGAGACAAAGGTGAATTGTGAGGTGATGATCATTGGTGAGGGCTTCTCTCTCCGAAGACGCGAGGGAGACTACTAGGAAATGTTCAGACATGGGCCAGTGGCCACAGGTCAGTCACCAGGAAATGATACTCCAGGGAAAATCTTTTGTTTTCTTAGGCAACAGAGAAAAAACAGTGGGAACATTGGGTCCTTGGAGCTTTTGTGCACAGGCCTGGAGGGAGCTCTTTGCAGCTGTGCCCCAGCCCAGCCTCCCTCCCCCGCCCCACACCATGAAGTGGGGAGGGCAGAGCACTCCACTGTTGCCCTTCTCCCTCGCCTTTCCTACCACCTTCCTACCTTCTGCTCACTTAAGTCCCCACATCTGGCCAGCTCCCTGTCCCTGTAACAGTGGGGGAAACCACCATCAAGCAAGGGTCTGAGCCAGAGCAGCACCTGCCGCTAGGGACCCAAGACAGAGGAATGCCACTTGAGCTACTAAAGGTACAGTAGGCCATAAACAACAGCTAAGTCTCAGAGGGGAGACTCTGGCTGAGGAGAGAGATACTAGGCGTCAGAAAAAGTGCTTTTTAGCCAGTTTAGCCTCGTTACGTCACGCGAAGAGATTTCGCCTGCACTCCTGTGTTGGGGAGGGGACCACATGGCACAGGCGGTGACGAGGGGACCACATGAGGGTAGTGATCAGGATGAAGTTTTAGAATTCAGACTGTCCTCTGGAATGAAACTGAGAAATCAATTCACAACCCCCCAGATTCCACAAGCAAAAGTTCTCTTAACTCCTCCACTCCCTGCTCCTTTCCTTCCCAGCTCTTGTCACCAGCATAGTCATGACGTGGGTAGTGACCTGTCTAACCCAGTGTCTGTCTGCAGGGAGCAGGGACTGTGCCCATCCTGTTACAAGCACGGTGCTTGGCCCAGAGCAGGGCCTTATTTTGAGTGAATTGAAAATAATGGTCTTGGGGCACCTGGGTGGCTCAGTGAGCTAAGTAAGCCTCTGCCTTTGGCTTAGGTCATGATCTCAGGGTCCTGGGATGGAGCCCGCATCAGGCTGTCTGCTCAGCAGGGAGCCTGCTTCCTCCTCTCTGCCTACTTGTGATCTCTCTGTCAATTAAAAAAAAAAAAAAAAAAAAAGGAAAGAAAATAATGGTCTTTCTTTAATGAAAGACTGAGTGGCTCTCATGGTGATACAACTTGTTAGTGACTACCCTCTACTCCCCACACTGCCCAAGTGTCAAATAATAGCAGTGACTAAGTGTCTGACGCACAGAAAGATGAGAACAACAGAGGTGACACACGGGGCAGGGCACTACCCTGTCCGAGGGCTGGGGGTGCACTGGACCAGTGTGAGCCCAGAGGCTGTCTACCGAGAGCACGGATGAGTGGGTCCTGTGGCCCTCAGCAACCTGACTCCCCTGAGGCCTGCAGTGAGGCGGAGCCTGCCCTGGTCAGACCAACTAGCCCACCTGGTGCACTTGATGGTGTACTTCTCAGTGCAAACTGACAAGTTAGCATCTCCAGAGTCTCTGAGAGTTTGAGAACTATTAATTATGCCTATACTCTCCCAGGTACAGTGCTCAGGGCTGACATTACAGAGGGGAGCAGACACATTGTTTTATATCATAGAGCTGATATGCGAATCCCAGGGCAGAAAATAAACAAGTAGACAGATCAAGAGACAATATGATTTCACACAGTGATGTGTGTTATAAACAAAGTAAAGCAGGCAAATGGGAAAGGGAGTCCCTGGGGATGGTGCTTTTGAGCACCATCAGGAAAGGCGGAGATAAAGGCAAGGAAAAGGGGCGAGCTGGGAAAGAGTCCCAGCGGCAAATGGAAAAGCCTGAGGCCGGAAGGAGCTTGTTTTGTCAGGAGCTGCAGGGAGACCAGAGCGTCAACACTCCTTGAGCAGAGGAGCATGGGTGACAATCTGCCCTGTCCCATCAGCTCTAGGATCCTGGCAAGACAGGATATCTGAGTCGATGTAAGACTGGAGTGAACTCAACTCGGTCAATGCTACCCTGTGGAGCCCTGCGGGGGCACACAGCCACAGACCCTAGGGAGAGCCCTCTGCTGCCAGCTCAAGGTACGGGTTGGAGGAGGTTTTCTCCTTCACCCTTCAGAGTGATGAAAGTTGTCTGCTCATAACCTTCAGGGTCCTGTGACATTCTGGGCCCTGAGGCAATCCTCAGGACAGTAAAAATGGAGACTGTGACCCTCACTTACACAGTGACATGATTTACATAGTCATAGTCAGTAAGCGGAGCTAGTCCATCAGCTATCCCTATGGAAAAACTTGACTTTTGACTTCTACCTCATACCGTACACAAAAATTAATCCCAGAGGGATCATAAACCTAACTGCAAAAGGTAAAACAGTAAAGCTTCTAGATGAAAATATAGGGCTTTTCAGTCTCACTGCTTTGGGTAGATAAAGAGTTTAAAAAAAGACCCAAAACATATTAACCACAGAGAGACTGATAACTTAAAGATCATTAAAATCAAGAATTTCCGTTCCATGAAAGATACCATTAAGAGATTTAAAAGGCAAGCCAGAGACTCAAAGAAAACATCTACTATATGTATTTATGCTATATATTTTTTTCTCTAATAAATGACCTATTCATAGTACATAAAGAGTCCCAAAGAAATAAGGTAAATACACACAACTCAATTCAAGAATGAAACAATGACTTGGGCACCTGGGTGGCTCAGTGGGTTAAAGCCTCTGCCTTTGGCTCAGGTTGTGATCCCAGGGTCCTGGTATCGAGCCCTGCATCTAGCTCTGTGCTCAGTGAGGAGTCTGCTTAAGACTCTCTCCCTCTCCCTCTGCCCCCTCCAACCCCCTCCCACATGTGCATGTGCTCTTTCTCAAATAAATAAAATCTTGAAAAAAATCACAGTGAGATACCACTACATACCTTTTAAAGTGTCTAAAAATAAGACTGATGACACCAGTGGCTAGGATAAAGAGCAATGAAAATGCTCATGTATTGGGGTGCCTGGGTGGCTCAGTGGGTTAAAGCTTCTGCTTTCAGCTCAGGTCACGATCCCAGGATCCTGGGATTGAGCTCCAAACTGAGTTCTTTGCTTGGTGGGGAGCCTGCTTTCCCCAACCCTCTCTCTGCCTGCCTCTCTGCCTACTTGTGATCTCTGTCAAATAAATAAATAAAATCTTAAAAAAAAATGCTCACATATTGCTAGGGTGAGTGCAAGTCTGTACAAGCACTGTTAGAAAATTCTTGGCAGTAGATACTAAAGGTAAACATGCGCCTACCCAATGACCTGGCAATTCCACTCCTAGCTATACCCACAGAAATGAGTACAGAGAGTCACTGAAAGGCAAGTGCAAGAATGTTCATAGCAGCTTTCATTGTAATAGGAAGAACCTGGAAACAACCCAAATGGCTATTAGCAGGAGAATGGATAGATGTATTGGGATATAGTCTGACAATGGACTACTATAGAACAATGGAAAAGAACAGACTGTAGCCTCGCGCTAAATGCGCAGGTTAATCTCACAGACAAATGCTCAGTGAAAGAAGCAAGTGTACATATTGTACAAATTCACTGATATGAATGAAGTTCAACAAGAGGAAAATGAATCTGTGGGGCTCCAAGTCAGAATGGAGGCTTCCTTTGGAAGGGAACAATGGCAGAAGGCATGAGAGAGCCTTCTGGTGGGCTGGAAAGTGTCTATATTTTATTTATTTATTAAAAACATTTTTAAAAAGATTTTATTTATTTGAGAGAGAGAGAGAAAGAGAGTGAGCACAAGCAGGGGAGTGGCAGGCAGAGGGAGAGAGACAAGCAGGCTCCCCGCTGAGCAGAGAACCCAATGCGGGGCTCAATCCCAGGACCCAAGGATTTTCTAAGGGGGAAATTAGAGTCTTTTTAACAAATGGCGCTGGTACAATGGGCTATCCCTATGCAGAAGAATCGATCTGGACCCCATCCTTATACCATATACAAAAATCAACTCAAAAGGGATCACAGGTATAAACAGAAGAGCTACAACCATAACATTTTTAGAAGGACAGATAAGAGTAAATCTTTGTGACCTTGAATGAGGAAATGAGTATAGATATGACACCAAAAGCACAAATGATGGAAGAAAAAGCCAAATAAATTGGATGATACCAAAACTAAAAACATACATGCTGTGATACACAAAGAAAGTGAAAAGATAACTAAAGTGAAAAGGATAGGAGAAAATAGTTGTTAATTATGTATCCAATAAGGGTATAGAATCCAGAATATATAAAGAACTACTATGACTCAATAATAAAAAGACAAAAAAAAATCCTACTTAAAAATGGGCCAAGGTTTTGAATAGACATTTCTCCAAAGCAGATACATAAATGGCCAAAAGGCACATAGAAAGGGGATACTCCACATCATTAGTCATTAAAGAAAAGCAAATCAGAACCATAATGAAATACTACTCCTTACCCCCTAGGATAGCTATAATAACAATTTTTATGGAGACAATAAGATCTGTTGGTGAGGATGTAGAAGAAAACACTGCTGGTGGGAATATAAAATGGGGAGCTGCTTTGGAAAACAATCTGGCAGCTCCTCAAAAGGTTAAATGTAGAATTACCATGTGACCCAGAAATTCTGGGTTACCACTGCTTGGTATGCCCCCAAGACTATCTACACAAACACTTGTGCATGAATGTTCACTGCAGTTTTACTTGTAATAGTCAAAATATGGGGCAAAAACCAAATGTCTATCAACTGACGAAGGACAAAATAAAATGTAATGTGTTCATATAATGGAATCTAATCTACAATGAAGTACAGTTCAGGATACAAAGGGGAAAAATCCTGAAAATAATATGTTAATTGGAAGAACCCAGTCACAAAAAGATTACGTATTACATGATTTCATTTACAAGAAATGTCCAGAAGAACAAATCTATAGACAAAGGAGATTAGCTGTTGCCAGGGGATGAGAGGAGTGAGGTTGGGGCGGGGGTGGGGGGAAGGAGAATCGGATGGGGAGTCACTGCTAAGGGCAAGGGGTTTCTCTGATGCAGGATGAAAATGTTTTCAAGTTAGATCATAGTGACAGTTGCACAGCCTTGCAAATATATGAAAAAAGTTGAATTATACACTTTGATTAGGTTAATTATATATAATATGAGTAATAGCTCAAAAAAGCTGTTAAAAACAAGGGTGTGTGTGCACGTGTCTCCTAGTCTATTTCACGGCCTTGGCCCCATCCTGAGTTCTGGGACCTGGAAGTTACAGGCCAGATAAGAGATGCGCATGGATGGAGCTGAAAAAGCAAGACTATCTCCCAACACGAACCCCAGACAGCTGCTGGGATAAACTCAGGGCTTTGTGTGTCCATGTGCACAGGGGCATATAGCTTCTGACCCAGGCTGTTCATGACACAAGACAAATGCGAAATGGCCAAACAGTTTGGGTCCACAGCTTTGATGACAGTTCTCAAGCCTCTGACCCATGGCTCTGCCCAGAAGATTCCCAGGGCTGGCTTTCCCTTGGGTTATCCACAAAGTAGACTGGCTTATATTAGAACAGCATTGCCTAACAGAAATAGAATTCCAGTCTTGTGTGTCATTTTAAAATGTTCTACTAGCCACATATTTAAAATGTAAAAAGAAACAGGTGAAATTAATTTTGGATAATATAGTTAACCCAACATATCAGAAATACTTTTATTTTAACATGTAATCAGTGAAACTTTATTGAGATATTTCACATTCTTTTTTTCATACTAAGTCTTCAAAATGTGGTGTTTATTTTACACAGCTTGTCTCAGTTTGGACTAGCCACATTTTAAGTGCTCACTGAGCGGCCATGTGTGGCTCATGGCTGCCACACTGGTCAGCGCAGTTCTAAGTGTGGTTCATGTCGCAAGACTCAGTATTCTCAAAGCCTGGTATTTTAGATGATATGAATTTAAAAATAACAAGTGCCAAGGAGGAAACCAAGGCCCAGTGAGGTGAAACGCCTGGCCTGAGGCCTTAGGCTGATAAGTGCCAGTGGTTAAGAACAGGAGCAGAGTCTACAGTCAGAAGAGAATTATCTTCTCCACGGGGTTGATGTGAGATGACAAGAGACACCCGTGGGAAGGGACTGGCACAGTGCCTGGCTCACATCCACCAAGAGACATGAGGGGTTAACGCAGAGAAGGCAGAGACCCCTCGGGGTCACAAGCCCGAGATGCCCTGCACCAGCTCTGAGACAGTTCCCCAGGGCCGCCCCCTGAAAAGCTTGCACCACTCACCGGACTGGTGGGTGAGGACACCCCAAGGCTCCACGCAGCTCCGTCATCCTCTGGGGGCTTCTGCTGGCCACTCCCCTGGGCCAGCGCTTGGGCCGGCACTCTCATGGGACTGCCAGGCTGCTGGCCCAAAGCACTTCCCAGAGGGACAGCTTGGGCAGTGCCCAACAGCGGCAGGCCCAGGGCGCCAGAGGCGCAGGCAGGGGGCTGCTGCTTGTGATGCCCATCGGAAGCCACAGGGGACGCCTGCGCCGGGAGGGGCTCTGCGGGCCCATCAGACGGGATGCTGGCCTCCGGGCCAGGGAGGGAGAGTGAGGCCCGCCCAGTGGGAATCTCTGCTTCTCCACCGAGTCCGCCCAGTCCGTTGGTTGGCACAGAGTTCACCTGGGCTTTGCTGAATTCCGACAGCACCCTAGAAGTTTTTAAACAAAGAAACCTGTGTGACAGGTTGTCTGTGAGAATGCCCAAGGCTAGGGGGCAGTGGTTAAGAATGGAAAACTGCTGTTTTGTGATTTCAGAAACAAAACAAACAAAACTCTCGTCACCATCCATTGTTCCCTTGCTCCCACACAGCCCTCCTCTGACAGGCCTCACGAAACTTCTCCCCGGCTGAGACTCAGAACCCACTCCTGGGACCCGGACTGAGGGGAAGTGAGGACCCACTCTGTTCCTGGGACAGTAAGTGGACAGCAGCGTCGCGGGGGAGGTGCGAGGGCCCAGCCACCTTGGAGCCAGACTGCAGGTGAAGTCCGAGAAGCCTCCTGTGCCCAGGGCCTACCACCGGAGATCAGAGTACACAAGGTGCGTGAGTGTGTACGCAAGCAGACACGGGCTGTGCACCACTCCTCCAGTGGGACTGGCTCTTCCTGCCCCTCAGGGGTGTACAGGGAATGCAGGGAGCCAGTGCTACTGCCTTTGTGTACACATGCATGCACACACACACACGCATGGAAACATAATCCTGGGCCTTCTAAAATGAGCACTGGCTAGCGGCTGCTCCCCCTTCTCCTGAGGCTTCTGAGAATCCAAGTTCTGTTTCTCAAGTAAACCTATTTGCTGTCTCCTCCTCTGCTTATGAACCCAGTAGAGTACGTCATGGGCAAATGCAGGTTCATATGGCAACAAAGCTAGCTGGGCCCAAGAGATTGCCCTAATGGCTTAGACTGGGTCAGAAGGTATGTCAAACTCCCCTTAATGCTGGCTTAGGGAAATGAGGATTTTAGAACTCACATTTTCAACCTGATGTCTTTTGGCTGAGCTCTGCTCTTATTTAAAACATCAAAACCCTAAACAATATTTTAAGACATGCTAGTTAGTCCAGGATTGGTGACGAACCCATGCATTTACGGGCAACTGATTTTCAACCAGGACATTTCAGTGAGGGAAGAAGACTTTTCAACAAATGGTGCTGGGATAAGTCAACAGTTCCCATGCAAAAGAATGAAGTTGGACTCCTTTTTCATATGATTTAAAAAATGAACTCAAAATGGATCAAGCTCTTAACCTTTAGGTTAAGGTTAAGAGCTAAAACTACCAAACTCTTAGAAGGAAATAGGTATAAATCTTTGGATCAAGCAGTGGTTTCTTATAATACGACATTCAATGGATAAGCACCCAATTAAAAAACAGGTAAGTTGGACTTCATCAAAACTAAAAGTTTCTGTGCTTCAAAAGGATACTGTTAGGACACTAAAAGGACAACCCACAGAATAGGAAAAAGTATGTGCATATCTTATAGGCAAGTATTATCATATACCTGATAAAGGTCTAGTCTCCAGAACATACAGAGCTCTTAATTTGATAGTACGTGAACAAATAGTCCAACTGAAAAATGGGCAAAGGAGGGGCACTTGGGTGGCTCAGTCAGTTAAGCGTTTGCCCTCAGCTCTGGGGTCCTGGGATCCAGCCCTGCTTCGGGATCCCTGCTCAGGGAGAGGTCTTCTTCTACCCTTCCCTCTTCTCCATCCCCCACCTCCCTGCTTGTGCTCTCTGCTCTCTCTCGTGTTCTCTGCTCTCTCTCTCTCTCAAATAAACAATTAAAAAATATTAAAAAAAAAGAAAGAAAAATGGGCAAAGGATTTGCAGAGACAGTTCTGTAAAGGCATACAAGTACCTTTAGAGCAAGTACCTGAAAAGATGATGAATATTATTAAATAGTAGTGAAATAAAAATCAAAACCATAATAAGATGCTACTATAAGCCCACCAGGATTCCTGTAATAAAAAAGGAGAGAGAATACCAAATGTTGGCAAAGATGCAGAGGAAATGGAACTCTTACACACTGCTGGTAGAAATGTGAAATGCTGTAGATTCTGTGGAGAACAGTTTGGTAGTTCCTCAAAAAGTAAAACACAGAGTTACCATATGACTCAGCAGTTCAACTCATGGGTATATATCTGAGAATTAAAAGACAATGTTTGCAGAAAAGTTGTACATGAATATTCATGCAATATTACTCATAACAGCCAAAAAGTAGGAATAAAACACATGTCCACTAAATGATAAACAGATTAACAAACTGTATATCCACACAATAGGTAAAGGGTTTCCTTCCAGGGTGATGAAGGCGTTCTTCAATTATATCATAGTGATGTTGTACAGCCTTGTGAATATACTAAAACCCACCAAACTGGACACTTTAACATGGTGATTTTTATGGCAGGTGAATCGTATCGCAGCAAACCAGGAGGCTCCCCATGAGAAGAAGGTGTAACCGTGTTGGTGGAATAGTTACAGGGGAGGCAGGTGGCTGCTGGTTCTTGCTCTCAGCCTCACTCTGAAAAAAGACCAATGAGAATCCAAATCCAACGGAATAGCTGGCAGTGAGCAGGCACTGAGGCACTCACGGGTTCTAGACATAAAGGGGTAGTTTCCACAGGCAGAGAAGGAAGGGACATTTGTTAACCAACTGCTGTGTCCAAACTATTGTGACAGAATGGGGCCACTTTCTGAGATGAGCTAGGGATGCAAATTGCCCCTGGGAGGTGCCAGCTCTTTGTGGAGAACTGAGAGGTGGGTTGGTGACTGACCAAGAGCAGGCTCCCAGCGTCCTGGCTTTGGCTGGCACACTGCTGTGGCCTCCAATAGGCTCCTAAAGTTCAAGGACTTCATTCCCTTCCCTGCAAAACATGCGTGGTAACAGCACCCACCTCTTATGAGTGTGTTAAAGGCTACGTGAGAGAACATAGGTCAAATGCTTAGTAGGGTGTGTAGCACAAAGCAAGTACACAATAAACTTTAACCTCAATTTGTTACTGTGGCTGTTCTTATCATCACTGGTAAGACTACTTAGCCTCCATGGACCCGAATATAAAAATGTAAGGAAAGGAGCAGAATTACGGCAATATTCATTAGTGTTACCAAAATGGTTATCAGTTATCAATGAATCCTAATCTGTAAGACAAATTTTAATGACAGAGTAGACTGGGTGTTGGAATAAAGAAATGCCATCCAACAATAAGAACTTGTGTGATAAAATAGAGTTTTTGCTAAACCAATGCCAAGGTCAAGGTGAAATCAAGTTCACAGAGCCTCACCAGAATCAGTGCTGGCTGTCAGAACCCAAAGAGAATAAGAGAGACATTTATGTCAAGTGCAAAAATGTGCTAGAGATTTTCTTTTTTTGAGAGATGAGATTTTAAAGGAAAGGCAAAAGAAAAATTTTCAAAAACCTTTGAAAAAAATGCAACATTGGACTAAAACCACTCTAGTCCTTTCACTTTTATTCTGTCCAGCTCAGGGCACTTTTTTAAAAAAACTGTCTATTTAAAAATTCTAGGAATCTGTGCTTTCATTTAGAAGACACTGGAAAAAAAAAGATGTATTATATACATATGTATACATGTGTTCATAGAGATGCCGGTATAAAATAAATAAAAAGCATGGGCGAGAGGATCTGGATGACCGCCTCCTACAGCTAACCCTGCCAAGAGATTGAGCCTGTGCTTTTCCTGTGGATTGGTGTGTGGTGGTCCATGGCACCATCTGGATGTCAGGGGACACTAATAAAAGCCCGGAGGAGGGCTCTATATGCAAAGAATCATTTCCCCCAAGAGAAGGCTTTATGACAATGACATTTGATAAATACCACTAACCATGGTTTTGCAGCTGTGAAAGTTGAGACAAGTTATGGGAGAACCAACATCACAGGGACACTAGTAGTAAAATGACAATGACATCACCGACTGAGCACTCACCCCATGTCTGGCACTGCTCTATGCACTCTACATACCTTAACTCATTAATTCTTCCGAGCATTCTTACGCCCATTTTGCGGATGAGGACATCAAGGTCAGGAATAAACTGCCAAAGGTCGTGAAGCTGGTTAATGCAAGACTCCAGCGGTCTGGCGCCTGACTCCGTATTTCTAACCACTAGACTGTAGTCGTGCTTCTCAGTGATCACTGTAATTCAGAGCCAACCAACACAAAAGAAGCTATTCGTGGCATCAATCCTCTATTCACAAAGCAAACTGCAATTTGGTTTCTGGGAAAGATTAAATTAATACATTTCATTTGGAATGTTATGTGTTTTGTAGCTTATGTTTAATTTGTCGATGTTTTGATTTTACTGTTGTAGGAATTATAAGCCCATGGTATTTATGCCTAATTTTAAGTTACAAGTATTTAAGTAATATAATAAAAATAAGTGAACTATTAAATGTCAGTGAGAGTCTTTACTCTTAAGACATACCCTCTAGGGCGCATGGGTGGCTTAGTGGGATAAGCCTCTGCCTTGGCTCAGGTCATGATCTCAGGGTCCTGAGATCAAGTCCCGCATCCGGCTCTCTGCTCAACAGGGAGCCTGCTTTCTCCTCTCTCTCTCTCTCTCTCTTTCTCTCTGCCTGCCTCTCTGCCTAGTTGTGATCTCTGTCAAATAAATAAATAAAATCTTAAAAAAAAAAAAAAAAGACATACACTTTAAGAAGAGCTGGTATCCAGGAATGCGCAAAGACTCCCTTTAAGCCCAGCTCTCAAAGCGATGGTGCTGTGTATTTGTGCTTCTGTGTGTGTGCTTCCAGTGTGTGCTGGTTCCTCACACCACTGCCCAGTGCTGGTCTGTATGTCCTGACCCTCCCCCCGAGTTCTACCGTAATGCCCAGGACACTTCCCACACAGGGTGGACAGTCACTGATTCAGCTGGAATTTTCCAATCACAAGACTCATGAAAGATAAAAGCAAGACACATGACAAAGACACATGGCTGGCCTGCGGGAGGAGAGAGAGAACGAAGGGGCTCAGACAGGTGAACGAACCCAAGTCACGCCACTGGTCTAGCAGATAGGTGGGGACTGCTCCTTTTCAGCATGTTCTATCTAAATATTTCCATTTGACATTTGAAAGTTCTATCCAATCTGCTCAGAAGCCACGTCAGGGGTCTACCAGTTGCTGTTATGCATGCAATTCATTCCCAGGCATCTGATCTGATTCTCTGACAGCCCAATGAGGGAGTCTCCATTTTAAGATTTATCTATTTATTTGTCAGAGAGAGAGAGCGAGCGCACAAGCAGGGGGAGCAGCAGGCAGAGGGAGAAGCAGGCTCCCCACTGAGCAAAGAGCCCAATGCGGGACTTGATCCCAGGACCCTGAGATCATGACCTGAGCCAAAGGCAGAAGCTTAACGACTGAGCCACCCAGGTGTCCCATGGAGTCTCCATTTTAAAGATGCAGAAACAACCTCAAAGAGTAAGCGGTTTGACAGCCGTTACTGAACTTACAAGTGGCAGAACTGAGCTGGAAACTCGATCCCACCACAAGCCAGCCCGCACCAGCACCCAATCTGGTGTTATTCCTACACCAGCTGGGAACTGTGTAAAGGTCTGAACCAAGAGGATGGGGGCACCCAGGAGTAGACAAAGGTCCTAAACACAGGCTGGGGGAGCATGGGTCTGGCTGAAGGAAGCGCTTTATAAAATTTACCATTTTCTACCTATTAGATGAGCAAATACCCGGAAGTTGAATAATACTTTCTGCTGACAAGGCTGAAAGGACTAAGGTACAGCCCTGACGGAGGGTGACTAGGCAGTACCTGGGAAAATCACACATCAATGTATCCTTTGGCTCAGCAATTCTGTTTCTGGAAATTTACTGAACAGAGTTACTTGCAAAGAATTAAAAGACCACATATACAAGGTTATTTATAGAAATAGGGAATTCCAATACCCACTAAATACAGGGCCGGTTAAATAAACTAACCAGCAATGGAAACATATACAACAACAACAAAAAGAAATAAAGAAGTTCTAATGCTCCAAACTGAAAACTGATATGATCTCTTCCAAAACAGAGTGTCAAACGGTATATTCATAACAGCTTTTGTGGGTAAGGGAACAGGGATAAGAAATAAAAAACATTAAAAAAAATCTGTAGATTCATATTGGTTAGATGCATTTAGAAACATCAGAAGAAAATGTAAGGAATCAATAATTATGGTGACAGAGGCGTGAAAGGCTTTTTGCTGTATACATTTTAGCCTTTTCCCAACCATAATAATAGATTATCTGCTCAAATATTACCGTTAAAAAGCCTATATAAAGAAGGCTCTGCTTGTGAGCCTGGCCTAACACAGAGATGGTGAGTCACTATGTTGTACACCTGAGACTAATATAACATTGTTTATCAACTACATTCAAATTAAAAACATTTTTTAAAAGAGAAGGCTCTGTCCAGGCTCCCTCCACTAGTCAAGTTCATTGTTCCATGGACTCTTCCCTCCATACATCTGCTTGGCCCCTTTTGTCTACCATCTCCTCCAGTTCAGGGTCTGCGTCTTTGTGAGGCCTTCTGGGAGGTCACAGAGGAGCACCCTTACCCACTGTGCTTCCCTGCAGTTTTTGGAAGTTGTACATGTAACCCTGAACCGTGAGTCTCCTTCCCTCTAGAGGCAATGATATCTTACACTGCGCCTCAGAGAGAGGAGGTCACCTGCTGAAGTTCACCCTGGGGCAGCACTGCGTACAGCCTGGTCCAGCTCTGAGCCCTACTTAGAGCCATTCTCCTCACTGCCCCATGTGGCCTCCAGTTATAGGTTCCAGCAACTCCAGTCCCTGAGGAAGAGAGATGATGTCCCCTTTGTCTTTCTGTATGTCCCTATAGTGGTTAGTGCTCAGTGACAGGCAATCACATGCTATAGGAAGGGAGACTTGAAAGAGGAAGAGAAGGAAGGAAGAGAGAGGGGGAAGGGGTTGGGGGAGGAGCACTCACTCTTGAAGAGACAGGTCTGAATCCTCAGCATTTGCTGTCCCCACGTCTGAGTCGTAGGACATAGGCTCCTCAGTATGTTCTGGACTCTTGGAGCCGTTCTCTTGGAGTAGGCAGCTATCAGAGTTTAGGCTGCAAGACAGCTGGGATGAACTGGCCGTGTCCAGGCTGAGAGAGGAGGCTGTGAGCTTCCTGTTCCGTCGGATCTTGTGTCCTGAGTGCTGGACTTCGATGTCCTCCGAGCCTGAGGAATGGGAAATTGAATCCAGAGACTCTTTCCGCTGTAGTTCTGTCCCAGAGGTAGCGAGGGGGTCAAGATCAGAGAGCGGACAAAGCCCAGAGAGAGCCAGCGGGGTAAGCGTCCACTCGTTTAGGATGGCAGACTTGTAGGAGAGCTCGAAGGACAAGGATGTCAGTCCCTGCAGGAAGCTGAGGAGGAACTCCCCCTCCTCAGCGTCTCGAAGCAGCGCTGTGGGCTGGTAGTACTCGCACAGGTGGGCCGGCTCCTGGAGGAGCAGCTTCAGGTAGCACTCCATCAGGCCGTCATTGAGGGCCAGTCGCAGCCAGGCCCGGCAGCGGCCCACGTCTGTGCTCACAAAGATCAGGTGCTCCAGCTCCGAGATGATGTGTCTGGGGATGGGACGACAGGCTTGTTTCAAGAAAGGATTTCCAATCACTGCGGTCTTGTTTTAGCCACTGGTTAGCAAGAGCCCATCATAACAACTGCCCATATACAGAGGCTTGAAAAAATCTTGGATAACAGTGCTCTATGGGGAATTTAGAAATATTAAGCTATTACCCCCAACTTTTTGAGGTTGCTGTCATGGAGGATAATTGCCATTTTCATTACGGCTACTCGGGGGCCCCTGACATCATGTGCTCATCTAGCACACATCTGATGAGCCCCTAAGTGCAAGGTCTCTTCAGAGCCTAGAGACACAGGGTAAAGACATGGCCCTGTCCTCAATCCAGGTGACCACCTTTCAGGGGCACATGAGGCCTGTTGTCAGCAGAGCTGGAGTGGGAGTACACTACCATTTCCAGGTCTCAATAAGAGAAATGCCATAGAAAAGGCAGTATCTGAGCTGGGCTATTAAGGGATTTCAAGAGGCGAAAATGGAAGGGGAACCTTCTAGGCACAGAGGACCGAGAGAAAAAAGGCACCAAGGGCAGGAAGGCAACAGCTCTGCAGTCAAATGCTCTACCACTAGGAAGGCAACAGCTCTGTAACAGGAGTGGCGAGCACTCCGATTACAGCTCCAAGAGGAGGAGCGGGCGATTGGGCTGCAAAGTCAGGTAAGGCAGGGTCTTAAGTATCTTAAGTATCCAACCGGTGAGGCAAAGTGGGGGCACAGCCAGTAGCTGTGCATCAGAATCACCCAGGAACCTGGTCAGGATACAGACTCTGGGGCCCCCACTGAGTGAATCACACTCCAGATTTGAGAGCCTGAGGGTTTTTACACAGGGAAGTGACTTGACCACAGTTATGTAGATGTCTTGGTGGGCTGTTCTGGATAAGATCACATCCCACATGTGCAAACTGAGTTCCTGAATCCTCGATCTGCTGAAAACACCCCTCCCCTGACTTCCACAGTGCCCTGCACGTCTCGCCTGTGGGAGCGCAGCCCATCTCTGTGGGACCAGCAAACGCACTCTGCTTAGTTTCAGTTCATTAAGTGCGGCCCAGCCGACTGGGCTAAAGACAGAATAAGATGAGGACAAGCAGAAAGCCACTGTCAGCCAGGAGTGTGGTAAGACCCTGAGACAGGGCAGTGGCAGTCATCAGGAAAAGGAAGACAGAGACCCACAAGACACCTCGGGCCAAAGGTGGCACTAAACAGCCCTTCGAGGCCCAGCGTCAGCTCCCGGCTCCACAGCCCAGGCCATCCTCAGCAGTGCCATGGAGACAGCCGTCCCAGGGTGAATAGTCAGACAGTCTGGATTCCACTTTTTTTTTTTTTTAAAAAAAGGCCATCCCTTGTTATAAGGTTTAGCAATATAGATGTTCAAACACCTTGAGGCAGGGTTAGCAAACTTCTTTTGTAAAAGGCCACATAGTAAAGATGATAGGCTTTGGAGGCCACACTCTCTCTGTTACAACCACCTCAGTTTGCCACCGTGTGGTAACGGTGGCTCCTGCTACAGGCGACCAGCCATGGCTGAAGGCTGAGGGGCCCTTGAGGCTTGGTCTAACAATAACCCCTATCTCGCCCATCTCTGTTCTAGAACAGACTGGCTCTGGTGATTTCCCACACAGCTGGCGAGGGAGAGTCCCGCGTCCTCCCCACAGCAAAACCTCCCCAGCTCATCTCACTTGTGAGTGACAGCTTTCAGGAGGGGCCAGAACACGGGCTGAGGAAGAGGCTTCTGGTGGGCGCTTTTCTTCCTTTTCCCTCCGGCCTCAACTCGGATGTGCTTGGCGTGTAGGCCGTGGATAAATACGGCCTCCAGGGCGCTGCACATGGCATTGGCATCTCCATCTTCGCTAGTGACTGCCGTGTCTGAGGACACATACTGCTTCTGCAGCGCCTTCACCGATCCCACCAGCTTCTTCTTGATCACCTGGTCAGTGGCAGACACAACACAGCCTTTAGGAGATCCTGCAATGGGACTGCTTCTCGCCACACACACACAAGCACCCACGCAGGCACACACATCTATGTGTGTGTCTATACAGCAAAGTTCGCACAAACTAATTATACAAAACAAAGCCAGAGCACCGCGGTACTGATTTTTTTTTTTTGCAAAATGCAAAGGTATTTGTATATTTTTGTTTTGTTTTTTAAACTGAACTTCAAACGAAAACAACAACAGAAGAAACTGAACTTCAGTGAATTGATATCCATATAAATCTCGTGTTTAAATTCTGGTTCCATCACATTACAGCTATGCGAGCTTGGGGAACCCACCCAGCGCAGCAGGGAAGCGGTCTCCTTACTCGCCTGACTACGATTCCACCAAGAAGCAACAAGTGCTGCTTTTGAACAAGAAAAAGGGATCACAGTCTACCCCAAGAAAGATCCCAACTGGGCAGAGGCTCAGGTGAGTGTCAGCTCAGTTGGTCACCAGCGGGGTCACCCCAGACATTTCACTTAACCTCTCTGAGCTTAATGTCCTCACTGTTAAACAGAAAGCATACTCCCTGATCTACAGCACTGCAGGGATTACCCGGAGGGCAGGACTGGTCTTTTATTCATCCTTGGATCCTTGACACTTGGCACAGTGCCTGGCACATGTAGGTACTCAGTTAAATGTTCAGCAAGTAAATTATAATGTAAGGATAGTCTGGTCATAATATGAGCATGTCAAAGTTACCTAAGTATGTGGAAAAGGACTAGAAGGGAATGCAGAAAAACTGGTTTGAATCGTTAGCTGATAGGATTACAGATAAATATTTTACTGTTTTTATTTTTATTTTAGCCCAAACAGTTCATTTTAATGTTCTCTGAAAAGCTGAATATTCTTTTTTTTTTTTTTTTAACAACAGCTTTAATGAGACCTAATTTACATAGCATAAAATTCACTCATTGAAGGTACACAGTTCAGTAGTTTTGGGTATATTCACAGAGTTGTGAAACTACAGCCACTACCTCATTTTAGAACATGTTCACTGCTTCAGAGAGACACACTGTGGAGTCACTCCCTATTCGCTGCTTCCCCAGTCCCGAGCACCCACTCATCTACTTTCTGTCTTGACGATTCACCCATTCTGGACATTCTGTATACATCAAGTCACACAGGCAGCAGCCTTCTGTGTCTGGCTTCTTTTACCTGGCATGTTTCCAAGGTCTGTCTATACTGTCACTGTGTATTGGGACTTCATTCCTTTCTATTGCCAAATCATATTTCACTGCGTGGACACCCCACATTTTATTTATCCATTCACCGATTAATAGACATCTGGGTTGTTCCCACTTCAGGGCTATAATGCTGCTATGAACCTTCATGCACAAGTGTTTATGTGGACGTAAGTTTTCAGGTCTCCTGGGTACACACCTAGCAGTGGAACTGGGCCACCACTTAGTCTTATGTCATTTTGATTCTAGCCATCCCAGAGGGTGCAAAGAAGTCTCTCGTGATTTTGAATGCATTTGCCTAATGTCTAATGATGTTAGGCATCTCTTCATGTACTTGTGGGTCATATGTATGCCTTCTTTGGAGAAATCCTTGGTCTTTAGGTAGCCTATATTAAATGACCATCATTTTTTGTAAATTCCCATTTTATCACCAATAAGATATTCTAGAAAGGCCAGGATCTTCTCAGAGCCTGCTTCTGCTATCACTTTTTCTCAACCCAAGGTCCCACGTTCTGGGCAGTCCTTGTTCATTTCAAAGCAAGAAAAATCAATGAAATGGCTGTCCTGTGCACCCTTCCCCACCCTTCAGCATCGCCCCCCACCCCCCCGCAGCCTACCGGGATGGCAGCCCGGGGATCCAGTCCATTCTCCACCACTGAGAGCATTTCCACTCACACAGCAGCTCCCTCGGAGAATCACATGACACCTGCAGAGACAGATGGTGGCCAGCTGAGCAAGTTCCAGCTCACCAGCCCTAGCCAACTCGCCCTCTGCCCCCAGCAGGCAGCAGGAGGTTAGCCCGTCTTCCTTAAACTGCAATGGAAGGGCATTTGAATATACAAGGAAAAGCTAAGAGTAGATTTTAAGGAAGGAAAGGAGGAAGGAAAACAAATCCGTGGGCTCAGATCTCAGGAGATGTGGAGTCCTGTATGTCATGGATGGGTCTGGCCCAAGCAGTGTCCAGAAAGGGCTCTGGATTCCACACCCAGTACTGGCACAAAAAGCAGGACATATAAGGCTGATTTAGACACAGAACTAAGGGGGCAAGGAGGTGTCAAGGGCTCACATGGCCAGGAAGCAGGCGCTCACAATTCACACTGATGGCCTGGGTCCTGCAACTGCCCCCTGTGACTCCTGTCCCAGTCTGGTGTCTGCCAGCTCAGCAGTGACAGTGACAACTGAAACAGCTTCCAGAGGGAGGGCTCTCTCACTACACATCTGCTTCTCCTCAGGCTAAACTGGAGAAGCACAGGGACATGTCTAAAGGGAGACGGGTCTGACTCTCAATTTGCTGCTAATCAGCTAAGCATGCTGGGGCACCGTAGCAGACCTCTCGGATGGAGAACAGAATGTGGAAAATGCCTAGCACAGGGCCTGAAGGTACTAAGGAGAAAGAGTATCTACAACCCTAGTGTTTGTGGCCATCCAAACCTACTGGCGAAGACTGCCAGGAGACTGCCAGGGCGTGAATGCGTGAGTGCGAGTAGCTGAAGGAAATCCCTCAGGGCACTGGCTTCCTCCTGAGGGGGGCTGAGGTGGGAGGGCTTCCACCTGAGCCTAAAGGGGGCTGCTGGCTGGCCTGACCTCACCCCAGCCACTTGGATGAACCAGTATGGGGTAGGCACCTTCCCATCTACACAGACCTCTAGTGACCACACAGCTGAGCATGAGGGACACCCAAAACTAGATCATTGCTGTCCTTGTTCTCAAAAACTCCTGGTCCAAAGAAGTTAATAAAGCCGAGGCCCGCTAAATGGATTTTGTACTCTTTCCATATACTACTTCCTGCATTCCTCCTCATCACCCTGGGAGGGCTGTTTTATTATCCTGATCTAACAGATAAGAAATAGAAGCTGACCCAGGTCAAGGAACTTCCTTAGATTCCAGGGCTGATAAGCGGCAGACTCCACCACCTCCCAATAGGATTAGCCTTCTCTCACCCCTTCTGGAAGAGGCCAGTATGAGCTAGGGCTAAGGGATAGGTGGGGAGGGAGCAGGGGAAGGTTTAGGAGAGGGCTCTGTAGCTGAGGGCCCAGGTGAGCGGGTGCAAGGGAACATCAAGGTCAGGCCAGCAGGAAAGGTTTACAGAGAACAGCAGGGTGGCCCTAAATGACATTAAATGCTCTGACTTAAGCCCTGGCCTCTGGAGCTGCTGAGGGTAAACAGGACCCAGAGCCAAGCTTCCTAAGGAAAGGCATGCAGAGGGAGGGAGGTCTGTGTGTGGGGGGATGGCCCCCGCAGCACCAGCTCTGGTCACAGCACGACAGACCACCAGAAAGAATGCTGGCCCCCGGCCACAGTCTGTTTGACCACCTCTCCTGTCGCCATGTTCCCGGCTCCGAATGCCTGAGGTTCTCAGAACCCTCCTCTGTGACCAGCTCCATGCTCTGGCCACAGGGGGATGGGAACAGGGGATGGGCTGCAGTCACAGTCCCTCCTGAAATTGTGCCTGATCCTGGAAGTGAGGTTCCTTCAAGCCTATCCTATGCAGCCCTGAAGGTCAAGTCCAGGTTCTCTGGTCCCAAGACCCTGGCATCCAATCCCTTTCAGCAATTCCAGTGGCCTAAGGCCTCCCTTTAGACCTGTTGTTCCAGACAGAACCTCAAGCTCCCAAACTGCCCTTCCCCTGGCCAGCCTTAGAACTTGGATGGCAACAATTGGAATAGTAGGTCCATTAAGGCCTCACTAATGAATTAAGCCAAAATAATAGAGTATTCATCGGAGGGAGGAAGGCTTATCAGTGAGTGGGTGCTCTGGCCAAGTCAGGGTCTGCTAAAAAAAAAAAAAGTCAATGGACACTGAGAGGTCAGAGCAGGGCCGGACAGGAGACAACTGTGGCCTAAAACAAAGTGTCAGAAAACCCACAAAATGACAATAGTGCAGAGAAATCCAGGAGAAGAGCCACTTGACAATTCACAAAATAGGATGAGACTTTGGGGTCAGGCCAAAGTTAAGGGCACGCTTTTCTTTGCAAGGAGCCAAAGCACCCTACCTGGGCCTGCCTGTCCCCCAATGCCTCAGGGAGGCAGGAAACCGGCTCAGAGGCAGGAGCATGACAGTCTAGGAGATCTCTGGGATTTGGGTCTCCTGACAGCTAGGTCACCACTCCAGCAGGCTCCTGGCAGGTCCAGACCCCCAATCTACCATCCTATGGGACTGGCTTCACTTCCTATCCTCAGAACAGTCTTCACTAAAGAACTAAACCAAAGAGGGGTGTCTCTTCGGGAGACACAGGCTGAGGAGAACAAATAGAGAGCCTCAAACATTATAGGCACAGTTGAGCAGAAAAGGGTGAGTGGCGTCTACCTTTAGGAACCTCTAAACCATCCTAAGTCTACCTCTGCCCTTTAGTATTGATTCACCCTGGCACAGGATCTCATTCTCTAATCTGATTTAATTCTTAAAACAATCCTGTAAGAGGAGGATGATTATGCCCCATTTTACAGAAGAGAAAACTGAGGCTCTGGAAATGGGCCTCAGGTAAGGGACAGAATTCTCTGGTTTCCTCATTCAAGTCCTATGCCTCTCAGTTCTTGGTTCAAAGAGTTGTAGGCAAACTTATTAGACTGTTCTGAGGGACTCAGAAGCTCCATTTTATCTAAGAAAGCCTAAAACCAACAAGAAACAACCTTGCCCACCAGATCCGTAGCATACTAAAGGGACAGGCCCCACACACTCAGGTGCCACATCTCCCAACAGCTGGTTTTACAAATGGAAACAGGTACTGGGACCCCAACCTTCCGAGGAAGGCCAATGGAGCCCCTGGCCCAGATCAGTGGAGCTTGATTCCAAGAACTGTCCTGCTCCCAGGCCAGCCCTGAAGATACTCCCTAAGTCCCTCTGCAGCACAGATTCTTTCCATAGTAGCTAGGTTTCAGAACTGTCCTTTCCTAAATGTTCCAATGCACAGGAAGGAAACATTCTGGTTGATTTTCTTTGTTACATGCCCTTCTATATACTTCCAATCTCACTTCCTCCAGAGACGAAGGAAGAATGAAAAGAAGACAAGGGCTCAAACGAGACTTACATTAAAAGAAGAAATGGATGACCTGGCTTCACCGCTTTCGAAATACTCCATTCACCAGTAAACAGCAACCTCCTCTTCTTGGAGACTTCCCCGCCATCCGTGACAGCCTCGGTCTCTACAGCCTGAATCCGATCCTGCACCTGGCTATGCAGAACAACAGGCTGGTGTTTAAGCCCTCCAGCTGCTGCCCCAGGTGATGAGTCAGGGTTTTCAGTCGGAAACGAGTGACAGAGTTATCTTCTGATTCAGAAAGGCAGCTGATCCTCCAGACATGTGAGTGCTGAGTGAGTGAACAGCACCTCCCTCTACCTGAAGAAACTTGGGAGTTCTGGACAGAGGGTCCTGTGAAGGGTGGGATGGGTGTGTGTGTCTGGGGGTGAAGGCGACTAGGCCTTTGAAGCAATGAATACCAGCTGGAGGGCAAGAAACTTCTAGCTCGTGATTCTCAGTCTAAAGGCTAGTGGGTGAGGCCAGAAATGTGAAGTGTATGAACACTGGGTATCTTTCTTTCCTCTCTCCCTCCTCCCCTACAATACACATTTCCCCCATATTCTTTTTTTTTTTTTTTTTTAAGATTTATTTATTTATTTTCAAGAGAGCGAGAGAGCGCACATGAGTGGGAGGAGGGGCAGAGGGAGAGACAGACAGAATCTTAAGCAGGCTCCCTGGCCAGCATGGAGCCCAGTGAGGGGCTCAATCTCACGGCCCATGAAATCATGTTCTGAGCTGAAACCAAGAGTCAGACACTCAGCCAACTGAACTACTCAGGCACCCCACGTCACCCCCATATTCTTGTCCCACATCCCTTAGGATTCCAGCAGGGACCAAATTCTGAATGAATGAAAGCAGAAACTTTGCCCCAACTCATTCACCATTGCATTTCTAATGCCCAGAACAGTGCATAGCCCACAGTGGTGCTCAAAATACACTTGCTGAATGAACAGATGAGTAAAATAAGAAGGCTCAGGGCAGGTATCTCCACTCCAGACTGTAAGAAGTTGGGGTATGCAACTTTTCAGTGGGAGGGCCCCTGTGGAATTCCGTCCATCATCCCAAGCTGCCAACAGGCTGTGAACCCTGTAGATATATCATACCTTACTAAAGGTAGAAGGGAATTCAATTTTCAAAGAAGCGAGACTATAAATGGCAAGCAAAGACAATGGGTCCTCTTTGGGGCCCCTTACAATTGCTGCAAAACGGCCAATCCTTTGGAGTGTGGTCACCAGAATAAGAGGGGATGTGCACCCAAAAAGCCCAGGAGATCATAAATACTAACAGTGGGGCCTGGGTGTCTCAAGAAGGTCTAGTTACTGAGATAACTTGGCTCTTTAAGTTCATGGGTCATCAAAATGGTCAAAAATCAAGGACAGTACCGGCAAAAAGAGGTAGCAACTCAACAGCCTCTGAATCCACCTAATTCTTCAGCCTCCCCAGGACCCACTCACCTACACTCTTCACAACATGTAACATCACCTCTGGTACTGTTTCCCTGTGTTCCGTATTGGGACTAATCTGCAACCAGCTCTGGCTGGCGGGGAGCACTACGTAAGGGTCCCTTTTAAGTGCCAGGACAACACTTATGGACATGGTTCTGTGACCAGAGCCAACCCCACACAGTGGAAGCCTCTGAGTTTCTACAGATGACCATCCAAAAGGAAGTGGTAAGTCTCCACTGTCCCAGTCTGATGGAGTAGCCCGCCCTCACCTTCCACGTATTCGGATGATACCTACCATTCCAGCAGCCAACACAAGTAATGTAATATGAATGCTAAAAACACAACCCTTGAGGACAACAGGTACGGGGGACCAGACATCCAGGAAAAAAACCCTGAACCACAGGAGGTGATCTCCCCTCCTCCACACTTATTTCTTATTTACCTTCGGAGGCCCTGCACCCATGCAGCTGCTCGGCAACTGCCCAGCTCTGAGAAAGCACCCTGATTTGGCTGCTGAGGGGAAGCAGGCGGGGTTGGCAGGGGACTGCTCTACGTTCTCTGATCAAATGGGAACCACGTCAAGGGAAGAATGGGTGCAGAGTTGGGGTGAAGAAATGGGGACAAGGAGACCTAATTTTAGTAACACTGGGTAGGGGTGGTAACTGGGGAGGCAAGAGCTGGGGGCAGTTTAGCAAAGACTTAGGGATGAGGGGTCCTCAGGATGGCTGGAGGTGATAAGAAAGGATGTGGTGGGCTCTGAAGTTAGGGGTTGAGTCTGTGAGGACACGAAAATACATGTAAAACTTAGTACAGGGCTGAGGTCAGAGTTATTAAGAAGAGGGGGTGAGCTCAACAGAGCGTCTGCTTTTGTGGTAGGTATTAAATGAGGGTGGGTGGAGGTGGGGTGAGCAGAATTTGGGGGGCTGAGCAGGGAGACTGGGATAAGAAAGCTGAGCCAGAAAAGGGGAAAACCAGAATGGTGGGGATCAGAGGAGGTTAGCGTGGAACACTGCGGCTGTCAAAGGGGGTGAGGGGTGAGGGAAGCGGAGGGATGTGGCTGCGCTGGGGGATGGAACTGGGCTACTGTGGGGGTCAAGAGTGTGGCCGCATTTACGCAACACCAGGGATGAGGGGGTGGGGGTAAGGCCTGGGCTCGGTCCCGGGCGGGAGAAGATGGAGGGGACGGGTCAGCAGTGGCTGTGCGGGCTGAAGGGTCAGGTCAGAGTGCGGTGGGGTGCGGGGCTCAGACCGGGAAGGGAAGGGGCTCTGAAGCAGGACAGTCTCAAGGCAACAAGGGGTTTGGGACCACGGACAGAGCTGGGGGCCCACCGCCCGTTCGCGTGTCGGCCCCGGCGCCCGTTCTCGCCCTCCTCGCCCCCGACCGCTAACTCACCAGAGGGAGCGGGGAGGTGGCGAGGAGCACTCCTGGCCGCAGCAGCCTCTCAGCTTCCGACCCGACGCAGCGGCCTCTCCGCCACTGACAACAGGAAACGACTCTCGCGGCGCCTGACGCAATCACGTCGGTTGGACGCCCGGTCCCGCCCCTAGCCCACGGAGCCAATCGTAGGGCTGAAGGAGCCGTGGGGGCGGGGCCAGCGCTCCCGCAAGCCCAAATTGCCAAACATCTAGCAGGTGAGCGATCTGGGAGGCTCGCAACTCTAGGACCCCAGGTGCGCGCGAAGAGGTGGGGCCACTAGGCGAGGTCACCAGCGTCGGGCGGAACGTGTCCTCCTGTCCGCCTCCAGCAGCGTCTGTGTCAATCTAGATCCTGGCTTCTGGGTTCCTGACCTCGCCTGGCCACAGCACCGTCAGTGCAACTTTGCGATTGTCTCTTGGCCTGCTGTGGGAAGGCTCCCACTTGTAAAATCGGACCAATAGCCTACCCTAGTTTTGCCTCCCTGAGGGCATCAGCGCGGGTGGTGCTTCCCGCCTGGAGGCTCTGGGGAAAAGCATACATGTTTTGATCACACCTTTTACCGAGGGAGCCTTTAGGTCCCCAGGGCTTTCTCCTGTAACCTGCTTATCAGCCCTAAGGAACCTGCTTATCAGCCCTAAGGGGGGAAGTTCAAGGGTCCGGATATTCTCATCTAGCCAGGTATTCTTCGTTTGCTTTCCTTGATAGAGTTGACATTTCTTTTTCAGATGGACTCAGAAGTGTGTGTGTGTGTGTGTGTGTGTGTGTGTGTGTGTGTGTGTTGGGTGTCTTTTGCTTCTGATACTTCACACCTGCAGGCTTTGGTCAAATGGGAGCTTAGAGCCTGAGTGTGGGGTGAGTGCCTGGGTGGAGAGGTACTACCTGCAGGTCCAGGGGAACTTAAGGAGTATCTACAGGGCTGGTCTAGCAACAGCACAGTTCTTGGAAGCAAGCTCCAATGATCTGGGTCAGGGGCTCCATGGGTCTTCCTGGGAAGGTCAGGGTCCCCAGTGCCTGTTTCTATTTATAAAATCAGCTGTTGGAGATATGGCACTTGAGTGTGTGGGGGCTGCCCCTTCAGTAATTCTCTTTCCAGGAGTGAGAACCACCTCTTCCTGGTTTTAGACTAGATGAATCTGAGTGCATTCAGTATGGTTAATCATCAAGGAGGAAGTTAGAGATAAGGACATAGAGGCAAAGTATTCTCTTGGTGTTAAACAGGGTGGAAAGTAAGGAATTTACTAGGGAAATCCCATTTCCTAGGCAAAAGAATAGTGTTTCTTGTTAAAATAGCACAGCAAGAGCATCAGTGTCTTGACACAAGCATGCCCTCCCCCAGATAGCCGGCAACATTCCTCAGTTCTTCCAGTGAATTTTTGCACAGCTGCTGTCTGAAAAAGCTGTGGGAACCCCCACATATAATCTCTTGTCTGCCTTTTCAGGAACCCCCATCTCCTGGTCTTTTACTTCCCAGGCCTCTTGGCTCCTCTGTAAAGTCAAGGGCTTGTCTTCCTCTCTTCATCTTGCTCTGGTGCACACTGCCACCATTCATGGGCCGTGAGTCCACCAGGTAGTCTCCAGCCGGGGGAAAAAAAAAATCTCACATTACCATTTCATTTGAGCAGTAATAAAGGTACATGCAACTTGCTGTGGTGCTAGGGAAGAGGGCTTGAAGGTTATCCTGGACGAGGCAACTTGTATCTGAGCTTACCAGGTGGATAAGAGGAAAGAGCATTGCAGGTGAAGAGACTGGCAGAGAAATGGCTGGTGGGTAGGAATGCGGGCTGAGCTCAAGGGACAGTGCCAGTGCGGTGCCGCAGGGAGGTGGAGAGGAAGCTAGGAGGTAAGAACAGAGGAAGGGGAGGCGGTTGGGACGGGTGGGGAGATACAGATTGGGTGAGGGGGAAAGGGAGGAGGCACAGACCCACCTGGAGGCCAGTGTAGGAAGGGCTGAAACATTTGAAAACGCAGCTCACACACCACTGGTCTGTCTGCTTAGATTTCAAGCACAATGCAGAGTTACGCAAAAAGGCAGGAGAACTGTGAGGCATCTGAATTCCCTGGGGACAGGTCCCACGTGTAGATTTCTGAATCGCTCTCCTACCCTGGAGTCACTCTGGGATGGGGTCCAAGAACTTCGGCTTGACCACCTCTCCTGTGCCCTGCCCTCAGTATGGATCCGAAGCTTAAGAAAATATAAGAATCTGTCTTGGGACGCCTGGGTGGCTCAGTTGGTTAAGCAGCTGCCTTCGGCTCGGGTCATGATCCCAGGGTCCTGGGATCGAGTCCCACATCGGGCTCCTTGCTCGGCAGGGAGCCTGCTTCTCCCTCTGCCTCTGCCTGCCTCTCTGTCTGCCTGTGCTCGCTCGCGCTCTCTCCCTCTGTCTCTGAAAAATAAATAAAATCTTTAAAAAAAAAAAAAAAAGAATCTGTCTTAATTTAGGAGCTGAGGGATAAGGGATTAACATTTGTGCAAATGCTTCTGTTGTGTGCCAGGTGGGAACTGTGATTTGTCCTCATCAACCACCAAAAACAGACTTAAGAGAAGCTGAGTAACTTGGCCACACAACTAGTTAATGAATGGTAGAGGAAGGACTGTCAGCCAGCTCTAATTCTAGTTGGAGGGCTGGCATAGATCAGTGGCAGAGCAAGTGGGGTTTGGAGCCAGGAATGCTTCGGTTTGAACACCAGCACATACTGTTCCCTCGGCCTTCCCTACGATATGCGGGGCCTGAGACAACCCAGCAAGTGTGGGGCTAAGACCACTGCCACGGTCAGTGGTTTTCACAGGCCCCTTGAGGTAGTACTGAAGATAGAAACTTCTAAGTTTAACTGATGATGAGAAAAGAGAAGTCAGAACACCCTGAGGCCCCTTAGCCTCAGGCAGAGGGGCCAGGGTGTGTGCCTTAAGGTAAATTCCCCCAGACTATCTGAGCCTACATTCTCTCATCTGTAAATTGGGGGAAATATCAATTGATGTGTGGATTAAGTAAGATAATATACTTAGGATGGTTTCTGGCCTGCAGTAAGCATGTGAAGATGACCAGCTGTAGGGCACCTGGGTTGGTTAAACGTCTGCCTTCAGTTCAGGTCAGTCCTGGGGTCCAGCCCACAATGGGCTCCCTGCTCAGCGGGGAGACTGCTTGCCCTTCTCCCTCTGCCCCTCCCCCAGCTCATGCTCTCTTGCTCCTCTCTCAAAGGGATGAATAAATTCTCTTTTTGCTTCTTTTTACAAAAATTTATTTATTTAAAAGATTTTATTTATTTGAGAGAGAGCGAGCATGAGCAGGGGGAGGGGGAAAGGGAGAGGGAGAAGCAGACTCCCTGCTGAACAGGGAGCAGATTCAGGGCTCAATCCTAGGACCCTGAGATCATGACCTGAGCCAAAGGGCAGACACTTAACCGCATGCACCACCCAGGAGTCCCTGGATGAATAAAATGTTTAAAAGAAAAGAAAAAGATGACTGGCTATATTATTGTTCAAGCTAATTCTCACCTTCCCAATCCAATCAGATCTCTGCTTTTAATTGCTCTCTGAGCACTGGAGAGACTTTCTTTTTTTCTTATTTTTTGAGAGCCCTTCTTGTTTGAACCCCAGATGTATCCTTACTTGGCAGCTGACTGAAGTCATCAAACTAGTACTAATGCAATCATTTTTCTCAAAACTGGAATTGCTGATGTTCTCCTGGGTTCTGTTGTAGGAAGCTGGTTCTCCCCACCCTTTTATAAAATGGATTTAAAGGGTTTTTAATTATTGATTTGTCAATTATTCTTCAATAAAGCTGGACAAAAAATAAAAGTTTTGACAAAATAATGATAAATAAATAAATAAATAATGATAAATAATAATTTTTTTAAAAACCCCAAATGTCATTATACAGAGTTTACAGTTCAAATAGTATGAAATGAAATGATGAGGGAACATAATGACCCACAGAAGTTTCTTGCCTCCCCCGCCTGCCCACCCTTCTGAGCCAGTTCACTGGGGCTGGTTATTTCTGGCTGAATCTTCTGGTGCTTATCTCCACCTGTCCTGTGCTTCTAGCTCTTGATTTACCCATTTTAGTTACTGTCAGCAGACTTCCTCCTAGTAACACAGACAAGTAGTTCTTTAACAACCCAGACCATTCTTGGGGTTTGGTTGCGTCACTTTTTGGTTACATCACTCTGTTAACACTGTGTTAACAGAACTGTGAGTATGTAAATATTGTTGGCGTGGCCCTCTGTCTGGGTTCTGTCCTCCCCTGTGCGCTCCAGCTCTCTTCTCGATCTGTCCCACAGCTTTCACCCTGGAATCTTCCCTCGCTGCTTCCTGGGTTGGCCTTTTCCTGGTTCCCTTCTCTTCTTTGCTTTCTTTACTCTCTCTCTGCTGGACCACATCTGCAGTTAAGAATCCCTATCGAATATTAAAAAACAGAAGAGTCTTTGGACCTCCTAATGATAGTAGTTATACCTTTAGGACCTACTAATTGGTAAAAAATACTTCAGGACCCCAAATTATCATGGACTCCTGCTCCTAAGTGAATTTGTGTTTTACTTACATTCGCATCTGTGGGTGTTCCTTAAATCTGGCTTCAGCCTCTGATTCTCCATTATTACCTCACCTCCTTATCTCCCAGTAAGACAACCTCCCTCTCAACTTTCAATTCAGTCTCTGTGCTTTAACTGGACTTAGGTACTGGTTTAAGGCCTGACCTCACATGTGCACGTGACCATGGTGGGCCAATCAGAGTCTCCTCTTCCCAGATACGGCGTCCAAGCTTTAAGGATGGGTTTTCCTCTACATCAGTGTCCCTCAAATCCTGGAACCAGAGGAAAGCACAACTGAGGGATAGATGGGGAGAAGATGACGCTGTTTGAGCCCTAGATGCAGCCAGCGCTTAGGCTTCCCGGGTATATGAGCTGATACATTGTATGACATTTTTGGTTAAAGCCTATTAGTTGGCTTTCACTTGGAACATAAAGAACAGCAAGTGATGTGTCTTTGTGAACTTGGTTAAGTTACACAAGCTGTATTTATATTCATGTATGCTGACCAACAGCTCACAACAACACTAGGTTCCCTATCTGTCTGCTTTTATCAGCCCGAGCCCGAGATAGCTTGACATTGAATAGTCCCATTTAGGGACTGGAGGAAGCAATTTATCATGAGTCACTGCCCTAAAATATACTTTCCACCCACATGCCCTGTCCCTGGAATTCAGTAGCGATGGTGGGATTCTCTGGGGTTCATCCTGGCTCTCTTCAAATGGTTCTCCTTTGGAGTGTGAAGTCTGTGGGGAAAGGCAGCAATTAAGGGAGAGCATCTGGGGCCGGTTCTGCTTTTGCCCTGAGAGCTGGCGAAAGAGATGATGAGAGGGGCCGGATGCCCCGTGGAGCCCTGGGGGCTGTGATGGTGAATCTCGTTGTTCTTCAAATGATCTGAAGTCCATGCAGATTCCCTGTCCGAAGTCCATGCAAATGCCTCCCTCTTAGGATGTTTCAGGCAATGAGAATCTTTCTAGTTTCAAAAGGATTCCAGAGAAAGAAATTTCACTACTTTTTTTTTTTTAAAGATTTATTTATTTGGGTGGAGGAGGGGCAGAGGGAGAGAGAATCCTGAAGCAGACTCTCCACTGAGTGTGGAGCTCCACGCAGGCTGATCCCAGGACCTCTAGATCATGACTGGAGCAGAAACCAAGAGCTGGTCGCTCAACCAGCTGAGCTACCCAGGCGCCCCTCACTACCCCGTTTTGATGTTTAACTTGTAGAAGCCCTTTCTTCTGGAGGTTCCTTTGGGAGCCAGTGGATACGGGATTCAGTGTAGACAAATTTATGTAAAAATCCCAGCTCCCAGTGGCATAGTCTCTTTGCAGCTTCTGGGGCAAACTCACAGCACTATATGTTGACCTGTAGGAGGTCAGTTTATTTCATAAGGAAATCACGTGTGGAGAATGAAGAAGTGGTCTAACATTCACCCAGTAAGATCCCTGAGTCATCACTACGAGCAGAGTCTGGTACTAGGCCCTGGGGAGAGGAAGGAGATGTGATTCTTGCCTTGTCAGGGTTCCTTCCCTAATAGAGAACTGCGGTGGGGCCTTCACACTGATGCGCTGTCTTTCCCTCTGCTCCATTTAGGGAGAACACCTAGAGGAACGGGGCCTCGGTACATAACCTCTAAACCAGGACTCGGTCCCATCCTGGGATAGATAGGATTATTGGCCCTCCCTGCATCCACACTCTTGCTGTGTCTCCCTGTGGACAGTGTGTGCTTTCCTGTGCCCTGCCTCGGGGCTGAGCCATGTGACTTTCTTTGGCCCATGAGACAGGCAGAAATGAAAGTGTGATTGTTCTGTGTCTGGGCTTGAAGAGGCCTGATGAAGTTTCTGTCTCTTATTATGGCCTTTTATTATGGTTTCTTCTGGTAGTCTTTATAGCCTGGGCCCCAGAACCAACACAGGTGGCAAAGAGCTAGCCCTGCGGATCTGCAGACCAACAGTGAGAGGCGGCGCTGGCCCAGCCGGCAGAACATTCCGGTACAGCTGTCCTGGCCATCCTGCAAGAACTGGTGTTTCAGTCCACTGGGTTTGGGGATGGTTTCTCAGTTAGCATTGTGGTAGCGAGGGATACCCAGTACACATACTCACTCCTTCATTAGGCTTCTTCACATTAGGCAGTAGAGACCCAACATAGCCATGTGGTAGATAAAAAGAAGCTTATTGCTCTCTCGTGTAATCATCTGGTTAAACACGGCAGTCTGGACTGGTTTGGTGGATCACGTGTCAGGGAGCCAGGGTCCTTCTGTTTGGTGGCTCCATCATTCTGGGGTGTCGCCCACATCCACGTGAAGTCTTTATGCTGTTCGCAGGTTGAAGTCTCAACTTCCTTTGGCCCTGGAAGCTGGAACCGTCCATGGTGTGGTGGCAGACCCCTCTCCAGCGCTACCCTGGAATGCAGAAAGCCTTACCTTGAAACACGGTTCCGCTTCCGCTTCAGGCCTCTAGGACTTCTCCTCTTCTTGAAGGAGGGTGCTCCCCACCTCCACCCCCAGGGGTGCTCCACCACCATCCCCCAGGGCTCAGCAACATCTCACCCCCACTAGGACCAGAGCTGGTCGTGCCTGGTGTGCCCCAGGACCGAGAGGCCCTGTCTTCCATGGGGGCGGCCACCAGCCAGTGTGACCCTCTGGGACTCCCAATGGTTAAGAACCTGGCGGAGCCTTCTGGTCATCTTCAGTCTGCCCTGCCCTTCCTTGCCCTCCCGCCCTCAAATCCCTGCTGACCTGCAGTCCTGACGAAGCCAGAGAACCTCGGCTTCTGCCAGCTCCCAGCTCTCTTTGCCCTACTTCAGTAGTTTGGTGAGCATAAGAGGGCGATGGATTCTCTCTTTCTCTAAATGCTAACCAGCCTCCTCCGAGCCCTCGTCTTCATTCAGCCTGGCTTGGCCTGTGAAGACTTGAACAAACACAAACATAGTTTTGAGCAGCTCGGGGCCACATCCTTAGTAGAACCCTAGCCTCCCTTAAAGTGCTGGAAGCCCACGAACCAGGTTTCACAGATTCCCTTGACAGCAGAGTTCTGCCAGTTAACAGCGTACCTGTGTGAAATCTGGGAAGTGACGAGGAGCTGGAAGCCATTCTGTCCTCATCTGCAGGCGCAGATGCGGAGGCTGCACGCGGGACTCCATGCTCCCCGCTAATCACCTGGCTGGGGACTTTGGGGCGCTGCTGTGACCTCAGCAATCTTTTTAGGGACAGCAGCAGCTTTGAATTTATCGAAACCAGCTGGTAAAGTCACGGGAAAGCTAGCAATGCAGTCCCCCAGGCCCCGATGTTCACCAGCGCCAGCCCCCACAGTGATTAGCACCAGTTACGTGTATGGACATCGATCATGACCTGAGCTGAAACCAAGAGTTGACCATTTAACCGACCGAACCACCCAGGCATCGCAGGAGTGGAGGAATTCTTGCCTTTTCCAAAGATTGCACTGCGTTATCACCTGGAATCATGCAGCTGTGATCGGTGTTGGTGAGGAAGGTGGTGGTAGGTCTGGTGCTGGGCTGTGCTGGAGAGAGCCAAGCAGCGCACATCTGACCCTCAGTGGGGTCAGGAGACGCAAGGGCGGTATGAGGGCTGTACATGCGAATGGGTAAGTGGCCCCAACACTATGTTTTCTGCAATCAACGCCTGAGGAGGGCAGTCTTGGATAATTACTGCTCTCACACGTTCTTCTTTACCCTAGCCCTCAGCCCTTCCCTGCCAGCTACCCAAGGGTTGGGATTTTTTTTTTTTTTTTTTTTAAGAAAACAAACCAAAAAAACCCCAATGTGAATTATCTACTCCCTTCAAAGGGTGAAGAACCCTCAACTTGCCAAGACAGGGCACACATTTTGTGCACGAGATTGCGCACTTGGGAAGGAAGTTAGGGTTTAGGCCTGCCGTGGAGCTAGGCTCAGTGATTCAAATATTCTGGCAATGCCAAAGCCCTTACGGGAGGCGCCAGAAATAGATGATCTTCTCTGGGCAAGAGGTCAAGTGTGTTGTGAGTTACTGATATTTGGTGAGCCAGGGAAGAGAGCACCAGAATAAACTGCTCATTGATTTAATTACCCAGTCTACACCCCCTGAAGATATGTTTTTCGGTTTCCAGAGACTGATTTGATCAGGGAAATGAGGGAGAGACACCACTACTCATCCTCCTTTGCCCGCGCTGCTCCAGGACACCGGCACCCACGAGGGATTCTACCTTCAGTCCTGCTCCTTGTGCCCGTGGTCCCTGTTCTCTCAATAATACATGTTTAACTGGTTCCATTTTTATTCCTTACCACGTGGCTAGAATTGGTTATGAACTTATACATTTTAATATGAGAAAAATAAGTATTTTACAGGCAATGCTGAGAAGCCAATATCAGAAAATAAACTCTGTAGGCGGCCTGAGGCAGGCTGGGCTCACTCGGTGACGGTCTCTGCGGCAGTCTCACTCTCCTCACCCAGCTCTTCAGCAGTCGAATCTGTGGCCTGAGTCTTCTCTGCTGTGGCTTCACTTTTCTCTCTGCAAAAAGGAGAAGAATGCCAAAGGCTTTTACTCTGCAAAGGGACAGTTCGACTTTCCACAGTTTCCTCATTTGATATAAGAGCCATAAATCAGGTACCCTGGTTCCTTGTTGAAAATCTCATCCTCATCAGAAGAATCCTTGTCGTGTAACTTCTGTGCCATGTTTTTCTTGCGTGTGGCATTGAGAGGTCTGTACATGTCCCGAAGCCAAAGTGGCCGCCTTCTCCAGAAAAAGCCCTCCTAGAAAACAGAAAGGATGATGTGAATTCTGCATTTCCCGTGCTCTCTGCAGCCACGGGGCTTTATCCTGCTCAGATTTACCTGATTCTCATTTTCGGATGAGCATCTCTTCCGCAGCAGAGACCGAAAGAAGCCCCTTGGAGGAAATATATGCACAATTAGTGACTCATGCCGTATTCCATAACTCTCACAACGTGTATCTCTGGTCTTATTAGGACACCTCCATCCAGAAACACAGGAAGCAAAATCACTACAGATCTGGGATCTTGAAAATAATCCCAAGCATGTTGGGCTTCCAGAATTTTCCCACATCTATCCATAACAGCCCCACAATGTCTCTGGGGAGATCTTTGCATGTGGCTCGACATGGAATGCAGGCAGGATTTTCATCCCGCTCACCTGGGACCTTGGCCAAGTGCCCTCATGCAGTGAACAAACTGGGCAACTGCACGGAGGAAGCACCTTACTCTCTCCAGAAGCATTTTACAGTGGGCCCCAATGCACTCAGTCTCATAGGCATCATTTGCTGGGGAGCGGGAAGGAGAGGTGCTTCTATGTTCCTAGTTGCTTTATCCTGCAAGTTGAATCGCACCAAGAAAATGCCCGAATCCAACCAGCAAAGTTATCTAGCTCACTGCCTTTCACACTGTAGGCTGTCACTGATGAATGAGTCGTGAAATGAGCTTAAAGGTCACAACCAGCACTAAAACACAAAATATTCTTTTTGAATACAAACAGTATAGAAAAAATGAGAGCGTATGGTAAGTTTGTCTTAGAAACTGCTCATGTCTCTACGGTATGTGTGTACTGAGTTGTGACATAAAATGTAGCTCGCAGCCCATGGGCAGTGTAGTCAGAGAGGGAGTGCCCAGCTGGAAAGGAGTCATCTTCTGACACTCCACTAGCAGTATGACCATGGGACAATTTACCTTCCCCTGCTTCTTCTCCATTTCCTTATTATAAAAGGAAGAGACAAACTATTATCTAAGGCCTCTCCCAGTTACAATTCTATGGGGCCTGTACAAAGGGAATGGTGAGTGGGGACTTGAAAGCCAGGAGGAGGAGGAGGAGGAAGAGGGAAGTTTTCTGCCACTTTATAGGAAGGAGTCATATATTCTGCCCTCCATCAGCCTTGAAGACTAGCCCTCTTTGCCCAAGATTTCGTGGCCCTCCCTACCCTTTCCCCGAAGCCTCTGAGAAGGCCTGATGCACACTCCCAGCAGGAACCAGCACCTCCCCATACCACCCTCGTTTTTAAAAAGACTGGTGACCAGCAGATGCTCTGTGCCAGTCTCCTCCTAACTCAGGTTTGGCTGGGGAGCTAATTTTGCTGGATCCAGGAAAAGCATTAGGCCAAATAAATGTTCTTTCTGCCTTTCGTGGTGTCCTGGGAGTAAAATAAGGGGATGAAATAGAGAGGAGTTCTAAAATCTAGTTCTAAATTTCTACTTTAACAACTGCCAGACTATTATTTACCTTGAGTTTCCTTCTTTACCTTCCTCTGATGCTGTTCTATGAGAATAAATCTGTTTTGGAAGAAAACATGATCACAGTTACCCATCTCGATGACCATCCAGATCTTTTTCATTTCTTTGTATTTTAGGTCTTATCTAGCCAAGGAGAGGATAACTTTTTTGAGGACAGGAATTCGGTTTGCTTAATAGTCCTCTGCTCTTCCACAATACCTAACTTGGGATCTTGTGTGCAGCTGACAATACATTTTATTGGTGGTTTTAGATGACATTCAACAGATAATTCCTAATACAAATTCTTAGAAGAAGCAAAAAAAAAAGTATCTACCAGAAACCTAAGCAGCAGCATTGTTTTAAAGTCAAGGACAAGAGTGGGATGCCCATTATTCTGGCTACTATTCATCATTGTTGAGGAGGTCCTAATCAATGCAGTAGGAAAAATGAAGTATTAGGAAGAAACAAAACATATTTACCTATGAAATTATGAACAACCCAAGTGACCCAAGAGAATCGACTAAAATTTTACTTAAGTATGAGAAGTCAATAAGATGGCTAGATACAAAATGGAGAGCTCAACATGCAAACCATAATAGTGATCCATAAATAGCTAATCAGTGAATGGAAGAATGATCCCATTTACACTATCAATAAAAGGCATCAGGTACCTAGGAGTAAACTTACAGCAAAGAATGGGTAAGACCTATGAGACAAAAATATTAAAACTCTTCTGAAGGACATTAAGAAGAAATGAATACGTGATGGGAGATAGCATCTTCCTAGAATATTGCAAAGATGTCAGGTCTCCTCAAATTAACCTATAAATTCAAAGTAATCCTATTCAAAATCCCAAGATAGTTTTTTTTTTTTTTTTAAAACAAAAACTGGTCAGGAGACATTTGGTGGAGAAAATATGCAAGCCTAGCTACAAAATAAGAGAAAAAGAAGATCAAAGAGCAGGAGCTTACCCTACCAGACATCAAAATATGTTATTATAAGGCAACTGGAATTAAGTACATAGTGTGATACTGGTACAGGGAAAGAAACTGGATTGATTGAGTCTAGATAAAAAATAGTATTTTAGATCAGTGAAGAAAGAAAGAATCGTTCAATAAAAGATTTTAAATTAACTGGATCTTTATGCAGGGGGTGAAAAAAGTTAGATCCCTTACCTCAACCATCCCCCAAACCAAAACAGATTCCACACATATTCAAAAATGTAAATAAAAACAAATGTTATAAGAGTATAGAAGAAAACAGTATAGAGGCAGCAAAGGCCTCGTTAACAAGACCCACATCCCAGAAGGCATGAGGACTGGCAGATATGGTCCTTGCCCATCATTCTTCATAGTCCTCGCCCCCTTCACCCCTGGATTGTTGGTCTTCCTGTTGATTTATAGAACTATATTAATCCTTTTAGTGGCTTTCACTGAATTTCAATGTTTTAAATATTTGTCAGTGTTTTCATCTTTAAGGAGACAAAATGGTGGAACCGGAGCACAGGCTTTGCAGTCAGGCGAAATGGGGTTCTGCCTTGGGTTTTGCCACTGGGGCCTTAAGCTGATTTCCCTTTTAGGTATCAAAGAAGGATGGTAATATCATCCTCACAGGGTTGTGGGGATTAAATCGGGTGTGGGAAATTCTTCCTATGCTTGGCATAGATCAGTGCCAAGTTTGCTAATGGTGTCACAGACAAGATGATCAAATCTATCAAAGGTTTCTGCCCGTGGTGTCAAATCATAAAGCTCTTTCCCACCACAAGATGATAAAAAATATTGCTTCTGTTTTCCTCTAACAGTTTTATGGGTTCTTTTCTTTTTTTTTTTTTAACATTTACTGAAATATGTTTAAGGTGAGAAATGAGGCTCTGCTATTATTTTCCTCCTAAATAATCAAGCAGTTGTTCTATTACCATTTACTTCTTTTCTTCCACTGATTTGAATACTAAAAGGTAACATTTCAAAAGTCCTAGGAACACATGGGTCTGTCTATTGCTGGATTCTGTATACTACTTCAAATAAATATTAGGCTGCCTTATTGCTCATTGTGAAGTCGACATAATGCCTCATCTCTCTTCCTTTGAACGCCATTATTGTCTACTACAGGAAAAGCACTGCATTGTCTCCGTCCTCAAAAAGCTCATCATCAAAATAAGGAGAGGAAATAATGCAACCACATAAATACAAGCAAAAGGCTAAACTACATAGAAATTAAAAACAGCAATAAGAATTTACAGAACTTCCCTGAAAGCTTTGGCTTTCAGCCACAGGCCACCTGAAGATACAGATACTGGACAATGGCCAGTGATATATCTTCCCAGAGACCTTGGTAAGCTGACCCCATGCCAGTTCCTAGACTCCTGGGCTCAGCAGTCAGACTCTGTCCTTAACAAAAGCAAACTCACTTCTTCCTATAGAGGCAATCTCACTTTATCAGTGCCCCAGGATGGATCAAAATCAGAATGCTGGGTTATCACTTGACAATGGGAAATATATCTGTTCTGCAGATAGGGCATCTGTGTCTACATGGTTGGGAACTAGCTCTCGGGGACACTGGCCTCCATGGCGCACTGAAACACAATTAGAAGGCTACTTGGTGAGAAGAGAATTAGAAGGAAAGTAACAGCTGAATCCACTGTTTGACAGAAAGGACTGAAGTAGCCAGATCCATCCATCTCCCCAACAGGCAGAGCCACACTAGTGGGCTTAACGCTCATATGTTGCTTGAGGGGCCATGTCTACTCTTGGGGAAGCCTAGGATGGGCACGGCCCATGGTGGGCTCTTCCTCACCATTTCTTTGTTTTTACTACTGACCAACCTTCCTGCAGGCAGACATGTTTCTCTTTAGCAGTTCATATATCCAGTCCATTTTTACTTAAGTCTGATAAACCAGGAAGCCACTTGATGTTTACATAGCTCTGCTCTGCTCCATGTTTTGATGTTTGGTGTTTCTCTCTTGGGGAGCTGCCTTTTAAAAAGTTGTTTACCTTATTATTGTTTTCAGGAGAGGGGAATGCATCAATATGGACCCTAAGAAATGGTGACAAATCTCACAGAAGGACTAGGACCAGGAGGGCTGGAGAGTTCAGGGAAGGCTTTTTGGAGAATGATGAACTTGTGTTGACTTTTGAGAGACTCATGGTACTTCCACAGGCAGAGCGAATTAAGAGGGAATTTCAGATGGGCAAAGGCACAGACAAAAGCAGGAATGGGCATGGGGTGACTAGGGTGTGGTGAGGAGTGGCTTTGGCTGGAACGGAGGCCTGCCAGGACAGTAGAAAAGGTAAACAAGGTAAATGAGTTTGGATTGGTGGGATAAGTCAAGACTGTCAACTTGTTCAATCATTCTTTAAAAAATGTTAGCACCTGCCTGTTGGGAAAAGGAAGAAGTCATTAAAGGATTGAAGGAAAAGTAAACAGGCAAGCTCCAGCAACAGACTATAAATCTGACGTACTTTGAGGTAGCCTGCTACAGGATTTGGGCTGCAGTATTTGAACTGAACCTATTCACACAACACCTTACACAGTGGAGGAGAAAGCTGCTAAGTAAATCTAATGAATCAACAAGATGACACTTTTATCTGTAAGTTATGTCCTTTCTTCCAGGATGGCTGATGGTTCCAGGAGGGCAGAGAGACTTCCTCTGTCATCATTTCAGCCAAGGAAAGAAATCAGTGGCAGTCTGAGACTCACAGGTGAGTACATCTAATCGACATAATTTTGAGTTGAAGAAATGTTACTATCATGTCAACTCTGGCCTTCTTAAACTTAATGTCTCAGTCTAATGGCTTGTTGCCTTGGTTACAATCCACAGATCTCCCGGCAGTGGGGGGTTCTTTTAAAATTCCCCGGAATATACTTGGCAGTAAAGGAACAAAGCAGATTTCAGTCCTCCAAACTGAAGAGGAATATCAAGTAGTAGTAGGTGGGAAAGTGGCTTTGATTTTCAATTTGTGGGTTCTGAATCAATTATAAAGATAGAAGATATTCTGGAAATCTGAATTAATGGTTGTCCTTACCTCAATGAGACAGAAAACTATAATCAAAATCATCACTACTACAGTCACAGATATTGCCAAGATGAGTTTGTTGTTATAGCCATAACCTGGAACTTCTTTTGTGAGCTAAAAAAAAAAAATAAAGAAAGAACAGGTTTTTATTTTTTAGAAAACAAAGAGACAGGATGGAAAGCTAACTATTCTTCAGCTACTCTAAAACCCCATTCTTTCAGATGAGTGCCTTACAGATTCTTAAGGAACATACTAAATCTAAGGTGTTATGTAATCTTATCATCAGCATTTTCTTCAAAAATTTATTTATCTTGTATGTTAGGTCCCCTCCTCATATACCCTGGGGATAGTGGCACTAAATGAGCAAAGTGGCAGGTCATGTGTCTCAGCCAACGTTACCTGGCCAAGACAAGACCCAGACTAGGCCACCCCTGGTCTTTGGGCTTGGGCGATTTCATGGCATTTCCTAAACTGACTCAAAGTCCAGATCCTATGTTTCAGGAGTTTTCCTCACCTCACTGGACTCCTGCCCTTTCTGTTCACTCTGGACTTCTGTGCTCTCGTTGATATAGTTCTCAGTCTTCCATTGGTCCGTATCCCACTCAGCCTTGGACACCTTTACTTCTTGCTGCTCACTGAGAAGCTTCATCAGGAGGCCTGTTCTGGAGATGAGCTTGGCACAGGCCAGTTGCACGTGGGTCTCGGAGCAGTCCATTTTCAAAGTCCGGATAACATGAGAAATGAGCCTTCTCACATCATTGTTGGGGATGAGGGACCGTAGCTGCTGGTTTAGCTGAATTTCAAATAGATCCCCTGTGGCTGAGTGCTTCGACACAGTGAACTCTGTGGACTTCGGGGGCAATTCGGTGCCCATGTTGTGGTATTCCCATTGTGTTTCATTGGTTTGTTTAACAGTTGGCATAAAGTTGTCTCCGGTGGCTGCAGAATGTGCCCTGGGAAGATTCTCATGGTTCCCGAATTCAGGGAGGGTTTGTTCTGGCACCGTCTCTTCAAAAACATTCTGCGTAGTAGTGTTTTCCACAGTAGTGTTTTCCCTAAGAGGTTCTGAAAGAGTAAATAATTCCGGAAAAGGATTTTCCTGAGAACTCATTTCTCCTGAAGATGAAAAAGCCTCCCGTGAGGGGGAATTTATGAGGCTCCTGACTGCAGAGAACGGAGGCCTCTTTGCCAGCATCAGTTTATTTCTGAGAGGACTTTTCTTTTTGAATTTTCGATTCCGTTTGGCCTTGGGTTCTCTGTGGACCACACGTGAGCGAGTTTTATGAAAGATGTACTTCTTTCCGGAATGTGAGACTGGTCTGGGAGCCTTCATATTCTTCACTCTAGCATTTGCATCCTCTAAAACAAAAATGGTGTAGGTTAAGTCTTTTGATTTGTTTTTCACCTCAGGTAGGGATTTCGGAGCAGTGGAGGCAGAAGGCCTGCCCAACGAGTATTGTTTCAGGAAGGAAGAGACTGCTGCCTTGTGCTCCTTTATGAATGAAGGCTCTGTATTGAAGGAGTCCCCCACTAATTTCTTGGGCCTCTGTGCCATGTGAAGCTGCTCCAGCTCCCTTGTAGATGGTCTCCTGAGCCTTCTTTCTTTGGCCACGTTCTCCACAAATGGCTGGGCATTCTGTTTCTTCTGGTTTCTCTGACGGCGCAATTCTTTGAAGTACCTTTTCCGTAGGCCCTTGGGGCCCTTGATGACCTTTTTCACTCTCAGCATCTTTTTCCCTACATGCTCAGCCTTGGCGAGGCTCTCTTCCTGAGCTTGGGCAGTTTCCAATTTCTTTGGAAAGATCTGGCGTTTAAATTTGGGACCGAAAAGACCGGAATGTATAAGCATGGCAATTTTTTCTTTTTTTTTCACCTCATCAATTTTTTCTTGAATTTCTGCATCTAACAAATTTTCCAGAAAGTAGAGTTTCTTCAGTTTATTTTTGTAAGTTGAATTGTTGGGTCCAGGTTTAAGAGATAGGCTCCCTGTGTTGTTTGTCAAGGGACCTGTGGGCTTGTCTCCATCTTGTACATTTGAAAACAGAAGTTTAATAAATGGTAATAATGTTGATTCTACATCTTCTAGATTTCCCTCTGAGAAATAAGGCAATATGTAATTCAGTGCACTAATAACATCACTTTCATCATTGAAGTCTAGCTGCTCATTGATAAAGGCTAGACTGACGCTATTTTTGTCTGAGGATGCCTTCTCTGGCTCAATAGTCAGCTCAGTACTGGTGCTCTTCTTCCGGGCTTTCAATACCTTCATGAATGAGCCTTCTGTATTCCTTATAGATACTTCTTCATCTATCAACAAAGAAGAGACTAGTTTTGATAATGAAAGACTGCTAGTACAGCTTTTTGTCAGTCGACAGCCCTATATCCCAGTCAAATAAATTAAGAATCGGCAAATATTTGAGTACCATTTAGAGAGGAGACAAACTCAAACTCTAATCTATGGCTGGCAACAACAAAAGGAGAAAAGGATGTTTTTTTGAAAAGGTGGCTATTTACTCAGAAACTTCCATAGTGTGAATAACTATATTTGGGATAATTCCTGGGGTCCCCAAGGCCCGATTGCCCAGTACTCAAGAAAAAGTCAAGGCTGGAAGACACTCAGCTAAACTGTGCGCAGATCTACAGTGACTCCTGGCATTCACATACCCCATCCTGTCCTGCTTCAGATGCAGAGGGAGCATGAGGTGTCCTCCTTCCTTTCTTCAGTGTGCTCGTGTTCTTACTGCCATCACAGATGCCCACGACTGCACCCCCTGTTATAGGTCCTCATCTGGATATGCCTTCTCTAGCTACCCACCAATTCCTTGCTTGGTCCCCCCTCCCATATATTGCAGTTCATATAACATAAGCTCTAATCAGAAAAAAACCCACTATGTCTACTCTGGCTCTTTGTTTAAATGTGCAGGGATCTGGGATGTAGGTATGAGAGCTATGCCAATGTGGAATGTTTAATAAATTAAGGGAATGATACTTGAGGTCTTAAAATGCAGAAGGGATAAAGAAACGTTAGTCAGATGCTTATTTCACTTTCATTTCTAATATTTCTAGGTTTACTTAGGGAATCATCCAGAGCTTCCAACTACCTGAAGGTCAAGTGTGCCACTGTGTACACTGCAGAGCATTGTGCAGCTGGGTTTCTTTTCCAGAAGAAATAGAAGTATTTTTAGTGGTGGTGGTGAGGGTCAGAGGAGGAGGTAATAAGGGTCACAAGAAAGAAGTAGCAATAGGCTTGCTGAGAGCCCAAAATAAGAAGATACTTGAGTGCTAGGCTACAGCATTTAACACCTCTGGTCACAGTTTTCCTCACCTGTAAAAGGAGATTAAACATGCCTCTTCTCCCCAACTCTAAAGGAGAAGGGAGTAATAGAATTTGTAAAAAAAAAAACTGTTTTGAAAAATAAGCAACACTGTATTTACAGAAATAGCAGTGTTATTTCTGATGTACCATAGATCATTGATAGGGACTCATATTGCAGCTATCCAGGTGCACAAGCACATTTTGGAAGTCATCAAGTTAGTGCCAATAAAACATAGTATACAGAAAAATACTTAACACCTGAGTGGTTTTGGACAGAAAAGCTTAGGATTCAGAACAAGTTCAGAGTTGGGCAGTTCAAGAATACAAGAGCCCTCTCTTTCCATTAGAAGGTAGCAGCTTCTGGTTAGGGAACAGAAACTCTCAGGCTCCGAATACAACTTTTTTATAAATCAGCATCACTTTTACTCTTATAATATAACTTGTAAAAATAAAAAAATATGTATCTTTTTCTGTCCTATAAAATAAAGGGCACCTGAGATGTAATGCATATAATATCAGTTTACAAACTGTGATGCACTATATGAACAAGTTTGCATTTGGGGGTAATTATTTAATAAGGTAATTGAGAATCTAACTTTTAACAAAGGAATAGTTCTCAGGAATGTAGGGATTTGAGGGTACTTGGGTGTCTCAAGTGTATGACTCATGGTTTTGGCTCAGGTCATGATCTCGGGGTTATGGGATTGAGCCCCGCATTGGGCTCTGCACTCAGCGGGGAGTCTGCTTGAGATTCTCTCCCTCTGCCCCTTCCTCGACTTGCATGTTCTCTCTCTCAAATAAATAACTCTTTTTTTTTAAAAAAAGAGAGATTTAGGGATTTGACTCTGAATGAATAAAAATAATGCAGTGACATCATTACTTAAAAATTTTATCATTGTTGATTAAAAATAAAAAATTAAATAAACATTTATAAGCTTATCATAAGACAATTCAGACTCACCACAATGTGTGGCATTTGTCATACATTCACTGTCACAATGCAGCTTGACTGTCTTGCAGACAACCTCAATATTATTTTTGAATTGACAGAGACAGCAGGCCATACGGCTAGGTAAAATCCTATAAATGGAAACATAGGTAATTAAATTAGTGGTAAAGGAGTTACTTGAGTAGGTAGAAGAGGCAGGCCAAGGGCATCACAGGGCTGTGTAAAAAGGAATTCTTGAGGCATATGGCCTGGATGATTGGGGAGGGACCAGTTGGCCAACTGCTGCTCTAGAATATTGTAAATAAATAGACAGGACAGAGGTGCCCAATGGAAAGGTAAGGGGGTATGGTATGCCTAGAGTAAGATAGAGATGAGAACTGGGTGACACTGATCAGTAGTTTAGTTCAGAAGTATCTGCTTCCAACCCAAAAGTCTCGCTTTGGGTTGATAGCACACAGGAAGAGGGTAGACTTCTAAGAAGAGTCTGAAAGGTCTGAAATATGTTCTGTATTGGGGATAGAACGCAATCAATCAAAACAAACCAATAATCTACACAGATGTTACAATTAGCAGACAAAGACATTTAAAAAGTTGTAACTGGGGTGCCTGGGTGGTGTTGTTGGCTAAGTGTCCCACTCTTGGTTTCAGCTCAGGTCATGATCTCAGGGTCATGAGATCGAGCCCCGCATTGAGCTCCTAGCTCAGCATGGAGTTTGCTTGAGAGTCTCTCTCTCTCCCTCTGTCCCACTCACTCTTGCTTTCTCTCTCTCAAATAAGTAAATAAATCTTTTTAAAAAGCTATAACTGTATTTCACATGTTAAAAAAAACCCAGACTAAAAAATCCATGCCTCAAAAAAAAAAAAAAAAATCCATCCCTCTACTTAACTCAGTGAGTCGTGTAACCCCTTCAAGTGGCCTAATATATGTGTACTTAGAGTCCCTGAAGGAGAGGAAATATAAGAAATTTTGAAAAAATAATACCCTAAAATTTTCCAAACAGGTAAACCCAATAAACCACAAATCCAAAAAGGTCAGTAAACTCTAAGCACAAGAAACACAGACAAAATTACATGAAGACACATCATAATCAAACTGCTCAAAACCATCAATAAAGAGAAAATCTTTATAGCAGCCAAAGGAAAAAAAACACAAACAACATATAGAGAAACAAAGATAGTAATGAGAACATATCTCTTGTTGGAAATAATGGAACTCAGTAGAGCAACATCTTTAAAGCAGTAGAGAGGAGAGGGGACCCATTGACTATCAAGCTAATATTCTATATCCAGATCTTTCAAAAACAAAAGCAAAAAAAAGACCACCTGACACATACAAAAGCTGAAAGAATTCATCACTATTAGACTTACACTATAGAAATGCTAAAGAAAATATTTTTAAGTGGAAGGAAAATGATACCAGATGGAAAGGTGGATCCACACAAAAGAATGAAGAACATTAGAACTGGTAACTACATAGGTAAATATGTAAGATTTTTCTTACTATTTAAATATCCAAATACAATATGATTTCATTTATATGTAGAATCTTAAAAAAAAACCAAATGAACAAACAATGACAATAAAAAAGAGAGAAACACACTCATAAATATGGAGAAAAAACATGGTTGCTAAAGCAGAGAGGGTGGGGATATAGTCAAAATGGGTGAAAAGGATTAAGAGATAAAAACTTCCCATTATAAAATAAATAAGTCACCAGATGAAAAGTACAATGTAGGGAATATAGTCAATAATACTGTAATACACTTAATGTTGTGAGCATTTCATAACATATATAATTGTTGAATCACTATGTTGTACATCTTAAACTAATATTATATTAACTATACTTGAATAAAAGAGTTAACTTATTGTTTAAACAAAAAAATAATATGGTGTGCTGTTTATAACGGAAAGTAAAATGTATGAAAGCAGTAGCACAAAGGCCCAGGAGGGGAGAAATGGAAGTATCATATATTTTGGAAGGTTCTTATACAAATCATGAATTCATATAATATCATTTGAAGATAGACTATGATAAGTTAAACACTACAAACCAATAAGCAATCAATAAAATAAAACCAGAGTTGTAACAAATTAGCAAAGAAATAAATAATAAAATGTACTCAGTCAATCCAAAAGCAGAAAGAAAAAGAAAAAAAATGAAAAAAAGAACAGATGGGGCACAGAGAAAATATTAGACAGTAGCTTTAAATGTAATCATAAAAATAATTACATTAAATATAATGGTATAATCACCCTAATTAAAAAATTGCCACACTAGATAAAAAAGCACAAACCAACTATATGCTGTCTTCAAGAATCATCTTCAATAGAAAGATATAAATGGGTTATAAGTATGGAAAAAATTATGCTATGCTAACATGAATCAATAGAAAACTTGAGTGGCTATATTATCATAAAACAAACTCAATTTCAGCAAAGAATATTACCAAGGATAAAGGAGATTATTCCATCATGATAGAAATGTCAACTAATAAAAAAAGAAATAACCTAAAAATTTATCCATCTGATAACAGAACTTCAAAATATATCAAGGAGAATGGCAAAGAGAAACAAATAAATACACAATTATAGTTGGAGAGTTCAATATCCCTCTGTCAACAATTGACAGAAAAAAATATATTTAAAAATCAATAAAGATATAGCAGACTTGAACAACACTATCAACCTACTTGACCTAATTGACATTTATAGAACACTCCACCCAAAATCAGAATATATGTTTTTTTTTCAAGTAGACACATAATATTTACCAAAATAGACCTATATCTCATCTATTACCAGAATTCATGGCTAAAAAACAAGCCTCAGTAAATTTAAGATTTTAGTCATTCAACATATGTTCTGTGACCACAATGGAATTAAATTAGAAATTAACAGATTTGAAAAATCTCCAAATATTTGGAAACTAAACAATTTGTAGAAGTCTTTTATCAAGATGAAGAAGTTTCATTCCATTCCTAGTTTGCCAAGTGTATTTTTTTGTAATTGGTAGTCAGGAATGGGTATTAGATTCTTCAGATACTTTTTTCCAATTAATTAATTAATTAATTTCTAAGTAACCCTGTGCATCAAAGAGATCAAAAGGGAGATTAAGAACTATTTTGTATTGACTAAAACTGAAAACATATCAATATATGGGATGTTGTTAACACAGTGTTCAGCTTCCCTAGCATCCACTTTTAAGAAAGTAGAAAAAGAAAAGAAAATTAATCACTGAGTAAGGAGAAGGAATAGCATAATAACAATCAAGGCAGAAATGCAGAAAATGGAAAACAGGAAAATAGAGAAGTCAGTGAAATGAAAAGACAGTTTTTAGAGAAGGTAAATAAAATTGATAAACCTCTAGCCATATTGACCTAGAAAAGATAAGAGAAGACACAAATTGTCAATATCAGAAATGACAGGGGTCTGGTGCCTGGGTGGCTCAGTGGGTTAAAGCCTCTGCCTTCGGCTTGGGTCGTGATCCCAGGGTCCTGGGATCAGCCCGCATCAGGCTCTCTGCTCAGCAGGGAGCCTGCTTCCTCCTCTCTCTCTGCCTGCCTTTCTGCCTACTTGTGATTTCCATCTGTCAAATAAATAAAATCTTAGAAAAAAATGACAGGGGTGACATCAGTATGAATTTTACATATGTTAAAAGAATAAAGGAATATTATAAAATAATTTATGTCAATAAGTTCAAGATGAAATGGACAGATTTCTTAAAAGACATGAACTACTCAAAAATAAATATGTAACTTAAATAGCAACTTAAAGATAACTTTAAGTTACTTAAAGTAAAATGGTAACTTAAAGAAATAGAGTGTGTAGTTTACAACCTTCTCACAAAGAATGCTTCAAACCCACGTGGCTTCACTGGTGAATTCTGCCAAACATTTAAGGAAGAAATAATGCCAATTCTACACAAACTCTATCAGAGAACTGAAGAGAAGGGGCTACTTCTCAACTCATTTTTAAGGCCAACTTTTGCCTTATCAAAACTAGACAAAGACATTACAAGAAAAAAAAAAACAGACGAATTATCTTTCATGAACACAGATAACAAAACTCTAAACAAAATTTTATTATATCAAATCCAACAATATATGAAAAGATGTTATATCATGACAAAGTGGGGTTTATCTCAGGATTGCAAGATTGGTTTAATATTTGGAAATCAATGTAATTTACCCAACTTAAACTAAAAAATATCATAAAATCATTATAATGGGTCGAAAAAAGTATCTGAAAAATCTAATACCCATTTCTGATTACCCATTTAAAAAAATACATTTGGCAAACTAGGAATGGAAGGAAACTTCTTCATCTTGATAAAAGACTTCTACAAAACAACCTAAATCATCATATTGAATGGCGAAAGACAAGTGCTTTCTCTTCAAGATCACGACAAAGGCAAGGATGTCTTCTCTCATTACTTCTCTTTGACATTGCATTGAAGGTTCCAGTCAGTGCAATACAGCAAGAAAAAGAAATATAATTAAAATGGAAAGGAAGAAGCAAAACTATATTTGCAGATAAAATGATTATCTATGTGGAAAACCTGATGGAATCTATAAATAGTTTACTAGAACTAATAAGTGAGTTTATCAGGTTTTCAGGATAAAAGATCAATATATAAAAATTAACTTATCTCTAATACCTAGCAATCAACAATTAGAAGTTGACATTTTAAGAAATATTACTTATATTAACACCAAAAGTATAAAATACTTAGAATAAATTGTGGAAGATGTAAAAGGCTTGCACACTGAAAACTATAAAATATTCCTGGGAAAAATTAAAGAAGACCTAAATAAATGAAGAGCTATAAAGGGTTCATGAATCAGAAGATTCAGTATTGTTAAGATATCGCTTCTCCCCAAATTTGTCTACAGATCAAAATCCCAGCAGAATTTTCTGTAAAATTTGGCAAGCTAATTCTTAAAATTCATATAGAAATGTAAAGCTCTTAGAACAGCCAAAACAGCTTTGAAAAAGAAGAACAAAGTTGGAGGACTAATGTTACCTGATTGTAAGACTTATGAAGATACACGTTCAAGGCTTTGTGATATTAGTGTAAATTTAGACAAACAGATCAAAGACACAGAATGGAAAGTCCAGAAGGAGAGATACAGACAATTTATTTTCAGGTTCCAAGGCAGTTGAGTGGAGAAAGGATAGTCTTTCCAACAAATGGTGCTAGAACAATTGGATATCCATAGGCAAAAAAGCAAAAATCAATCCAAACCATTAAATTAAATCTGTAGATTGCTTTGGGTAGTAACCACAGTTCATTTCATACAGAAATGAACTCAAATTGGTTCAAAGATTGAAATGTAAAATCTAAAACTATAAAATGTCTAAAAGAAAATACAGGAGAAAAATCTTTATGACTTTCATTTGGGCAGGATTTCTTAGATATGACACCATAAGCATAGCCCACAAAAGAAAAAAAATGGATAAACTGGACCCCCATAAAAATTAAGAATTTCTACCTTGAAAAGCACACTATTAAGAGAACAAAAAATAATCCACAAAATGGGAGAAAATACATAGTAAATTACATAGTAAATTTATTTGATAAAGGACTTGTTTCCAGACCATATAAAGAACTCTCAAAATTCAATAATATAGCTGAAAGGCAAATAAGCTTATGAAAAGATATCTGACATCATTAATCATAAAGGAAATGCAAATAAAAGCCACACACAAACAAAGGCCACTAAATACCTATTAAACTGTCTAAAATTAAAAACACTTACTATAGCAAGTATTAGCAAAAAATGTGAAGAAAATGGAGCCCTTATACACTGTTGGTAGGAATGTAAAATGGTACAACCACTGTGGAAAATATTTTTTTAAAAACCTAAACATCCACTTACCATATGAACCAGCCATTCTACTTCCAGGTATTTGCCCCAAGAGAAATAAAAGTATGTATCCATACAAAGACTTATATGTGCATAATCATAGAAGCTTTATTTTTAATAGCCAAAAATTGGAACAACTCAAATGTCCATCAATGGTGAGCAGATAAATTGTGGCACGCCCATATAATGGAATACTATTCAGCAATGAAAATGAATTACTGATATACATAACAACATGAATGAATCAAAATAATCATGGTGAATGAAAGAAGCCAGTTAGATAAGAGTATTTGCCACATTATTCCATTTAGATAACATTCTAGAAAATGCAAACTAATTTTTCATAACTAATTTTTTGTTACGAAAATTTATGGTTATGAAAATTTATCTATGGTTACTACCCAAAGCAATCTACAGATTTAATTTAATCCCTATCAAAATTCCAACAGCATTTTTCACAGAACTAGAACAATTATAAAATTTGTGTGGAACCACAAAAGACCCCCGGAATAGCCAAAGCAAAAAAGAAAAACCAAATTGAAGGTATCACAATTCCACATTTCAAGTTGTATTACATAGCTCTAGTAATCAAAACAGTATGGTACTGGCACAAAAACAGACACATAGATCAATGGAACAGAATAGAAGCCCAGAAGCAAACTCAAAATTATATGGTAAATTAATCTTTAACAAAGGAGGCAAGAATATGCAATGGGAAAGACAGTTTCTTCGATAAATGTTGTTGGGAAAACCGGACAGCAACATGCAAAAGAATGAAACTGGACCACTTTCTTACACCATATACTCAAAATGGATTAAGGAACTAAATGTGAGATCTGAAACCATAAAAATCCTAGAAGAGAACACAAGCAGTAATTTCTCTGACATTGGCCTTAGCAACATTTTTCTAAATATGTCTCCTGAGGCAAGGGAAACAAAAGCAAAAGTAACTATTGGGACTACACCAAAATAAAAAGCTTCCTCATAGTAAAGAAAACAACCAAAAAACTAAAAGACAACCTACTGAATCTGAGAAGATATTTGCAAGTGACATATTCAATAAAGGTTTAGTTTCCAAATGTATAAAGAACTTATACAACTCAACACCAAAAAAACCCCCCAAATAATCCAGTTTAACATGGGCAGAAGACATGAAGAGACATTTCTCCTAAGAAGACACACAAGGGTGCCTGGGTGTTTCAGTTGGTTAGTCGTCCACCGTCAGCTCAGAGCATGATCCCAGGGTCCTGGGATTGAGCCCCATGTTGGGCTCCCTGATCAGCAGGGAGTCTGTTTCTCCCTCTCCCTTTGCCCCGCCCCCTGCTTGTGCTCTATCTCAAATAAATAAATAAATAAATAAATAAATAAATAAAATCTTTAAAAAAGAAGACCTGGAGTGCCTGGGTGGCTCAGTGGGTTAAGCCTCTGCCTTTGGCTCAGGTCATGATCTCAGGGTCCTGGGGATCAAGCCCCACATCGGACTCTCTGCTTGGCGGGAAGCCTGCTTCTCCCCCTCTCTGCCTGCTTCTCCACCTACTTGTGATCTGTTTCTCTGTCAAACAGATAAATAAAATCTTTAAAAAAATACAATTACGTTTAATACTGAATATAATCCTAGGACATTCATGAAAACCATTCACAAATCCCAAATTAAGAATGCCTGAATTAGGAGCGCCTGGGTGGCTCAGTGGGTTAAGTCTCTGCCTTCGGCTCAGGTCATGATCTCAGGGTCCGCAGATCGAGCCCCGCATCGGGCTCTCTGCTCAGCAGGGAGCCTGCTTCCCCCCACCCCCACCTGCCTGCCTCTCTGCCTACTTGTGATCTCTCTCTCTGTCAAATAAATAAATAAATAAAATCTTAGAAAAAAGACCTACAGATGGCCGACAGACACATGAAAAGATGCTCATCACTCATTATCAGGGAAATGCAAATCAAAACCACAATGAGACCTCTGTCAGAATGGCTAAAATAAAAACAAAATAAAATAAAACACAAACAACACATTTTAGTAAGGATATGGAGCAATGGGAACTTTGTGCACTGTTGGTGGGAATACAAATTGATGCAGCCACTGAGGACAATACGGAGGTTCCTCATAAAAATCAATAGAACTACTCTATGATCCAGTAATTGCACTGCTGGGTATTTAACCAAAGAATACAAAAACACTAATTCAAAGCAATACACATACCTCTATGCTTATTGCAGCATTATTTACAATAGCCAAATTATGGAAGTAACCCATTGACAGATGAATGGATAAAGAAGATGTGATAAATATATATATATATATATATATATATATATATATATGTATAAAATATACTAGGATCCTATCTACAATCCCAGAATGTCCTAGGATTTATATATGATATATATTCTGGGATATATATATATATATGTATTTATATAGGATATATACACACACACATACACACACACATACATACATATACACAGAATATTATTCAACCATAAAAAGAATGAAATTTTGCCATCTGCAACAACATGGATGGAGCGAGAGAGTGTAATGTAAGTGAAGTCAGAGAAAGTCAAATACCATATGGTCTCACTCTTATGCGAAATTTAAGAAACAAACAAACAAAAAAATGAGCAAAGGGGAAATAAGAGAGAGAAAGAGACAAATCAAGGAACAGACTCTTAATTATAGGGAACAAACTGATGGTTACCAGAGAGGACAGGGGGTGGGAAGACAGGTAAAATAGGTGAGTTCATCAAAATTTAAAAATTAAAAACTTCTGGTCTTCAGAGATAAAACAGAACGGAGACAAGCTACCACCTGGGAGAAATTTGCTAAACATCTATCTGAGAGAAAGAAAGGACTTTTTCCAGAATTAAAAATTGGATTTGGGCATGCCAGGATGGTTCAGTTGGTTGAGTGTCTGACTCTTGATTTTGGCTCAGGTTATGGCCTCAGGCTTCTGGGGTTGAGCCCTGAGTCAGGCTTCAGGTTCCGTGGGGGTCTGCTTGAGATTCTCTCTCTCCATCTCTGTCTGCCTCTCCCCTACCACACTCATTCACTCTCTCTCTTTCTCTAAGATAAATAAATCAATCTTTTAAAAAAAGGAAAGGAAAAGAAAAACGGTTTTGAACAGACACATCATTTTAAAAGCTGTCTGTACATGAATAGACAGTCAACATCATGAGCTGTTAAGAGAAATGCAGTTAAAGCCACAATGAGATACAGCTACATACATACCTACAACAAAGTCTAAAAAAATTTTTAACTGAAATATAAGATGAAGATCTCATATGCTGCTGGTTGGAATGCAAACTGATGCATCTACTTTATTTTTTTTTTAAAGACTTTATTTATTTATTTGACAGACAGAGATCACAAGTAAGCAGAGAGGCAGGCAGAGAAAGAGAGAGGAGGAAGCAGCCTCTCCGCTGAGCAGAGAGTCCAATGTGGGGCTCGATCCCAGGACCCTGGGATCATGAAGGCAGAGAGGCTTTAACCCACTGAGCCACCCAGGTGCCCCTGATGATGCATCCACTTTAGAAAACAGGTAAGTAGTTTGTTGTTGAGATGGCACACGTGGGCATATGGGGGTGGGGAGGGGCGGGGAGAGGAACAGGGAGAGAGGATCTGAAGCAGCCTCCACACTCAGCGTGAGCCCCAACTGGAGGCTTGATCTCACGACCCTGAGATCTTGACCTGAGCCGAAAACAAGAGTTGGACACTTTACCGACCTCCCAGGTGCCCCCAGGTAAGCAGTTTCTTAAACAGTTAAATACACCCTTAGCGTATGATGTAGCAATCCTACCATTAGGTATTTCACCAGATAACCAACTTAAAATTTACCTCCCCCAGAATGAAAGCCGTACGCTCACACAAAAACCTGCATGTGACTGCTTTTTGCAGCTTTATTCATAAGCCCCAAAACTAAGAACTTAAACATCCATTGGCTGATGAATGATAAACCGGTGTGACCACACAACAGGAACCCTACTCAGCAATGAAAAGCAATGAACAGCAGAGAGCTGCAGCCACGTGGAAGGATCTCAAGAGGGTGACGCTGAGTGAGAGAAGCCAATCACAAAAGACCGCACTCTGTCTGATTTCGTTTATAAGACCTGGTGGAGGGGCGCCTGGGTGGCTCAGTGGGTTAAGCCGCTGCCTTTGGCTCAGGTCATGATCTCAGGGTCCTAGGATCGAGTCCCGCATCGGGCTCTCTGCTCAGCAGGGAGCCTGTTTCCTCCTCTCTCTCTCTCTCTGCCTGCCTCTCTGCCTACTTGTGATCTCTGTCTGTCAAATAAATAAATAAAATCTTAAAAAAAAAAAAAAAGACCTGGTGGAAAAGGCAAAGCTAGAGGGACAAAAATGAGGCTGGTGGCTTTCCAGGGGCTGAAGGTGGGAAAAGGGTATTGACTACGAACAGAAATGTTCTGTATCTAGAATGTGGTGGTGGATACATAGCTATATGTCTGCCCAAAGTCATCAAACTATATACTTAAAGAGTAAATTTTATTAATGAAAATTACACCTCAATAAATCTGACTTAAGAATAAAACAAACCTAAATAAAGAACAAAGTGAAAGTAAACACAAGAAAAATCAGCTTACAGTTTTTCCAATTCAAGGGTCATCATGAGGATGCTCTCAATTGTTGAAAGGGTCACCTGTGTCGTTCCCAAGTCTCTGAAAGAGAAAGCCCAAACATGCATGATACCAAAGACAAAAATTCTGCACCTAAAAAGATACTTAACATGTGATTACTTCAATTCTGTCGAGCCAGCTCAAGACTTAACTTGCTATGGACAGTAATTTCAGAGAACTCTTACGGAAGAAATTTAAATTTATGTGCATCATCAATCACTTTGGTGATCAACAGTACAATCTCTTTTTGCTGTTGTCCTACTTCTCATTCTCAATTGCATCCACCTCTCTTATTTTTAAAAATAATGTACATCTTATTCCACTTTTCTTTTGGAGACAAATGATATTTCTACATATGTGATAAATGATATTTCTGCCTACATCTGCATGTTCCATATCTGTATAAGCTCTTCAATGCTGCTCTGCAGGTTGTCTAGCCCATATACATTCTTTCTTTGCCAATAATTCTTATTTTGATAACCCAGTTAAAATTTAAATTATGACTTTTAATCAAAATGCAAAATGCTGAATCTTTTAAAAAGAGCAGAAATCATCTCATGACCAATGAGATTGTGGTAATACTTACAAATATTTTAATGCCGGCAATTTAAAAAGATATGAATCTTCAACAGTTGTCAGAGGATTACGATTGAGAATTCTGAAAAATGCAATGGAATTAGAATTATCTACCATGAAGTTTTATGTTCATTTTTTGGCATGGAACTTAAAGGTTAAAAGTAATCATTTTCTGCCTTTGCCTATAAATCTGCAAAGCATTCTTCCTTTGGAAACTACCCAGGTCTCTGGATGATAACATGGGGAAGAGAAAGAGAAAAAACATCTTTTTTTAGGTGGATGGCAAAGGAAAACTATGTCAAAGAACTTTTCCTAAGTTGAAAACCCCAAAAATGACTACACTAGTAGAAAGCCGTGGCTCTGTAGGAAATGTGCTATTTCTAGTGCCCTCCATGATTCAAGGTCTCTAGAAATTTTAAAATTTCCACAGCTTAAACCACCCAGTTAAAGACAAAAAAAGGACCAATTCCTCGGTTTTGTAGTGAAACAAGAGGGTTTAAATGTAGGAGGAGCTGGTGAAAACTACACTCCCACCACACACTTCGTGTATCCTTGTATCACAGCCTTTGTCATAACATGTAGTCACCTGTTTCCTTGTCAGCCTCCTGGACTGTCAGCTCCTTGAGGGCAGGGACCGTACTTGATTGCCATTGTTGGCTCTGTGCCTGACATAGTGCTTATTATTTACTAGTTACTTAATGAATGTTTGTTGAATAAATAAATAACATGTCATTCTTTGACACAAATTTTTATTCTAAAATGTAGATTTTATTCTCAATTCTTTAAAACAAAAAAGTAAAAGAAATAGGAAGAAAGAAAAGAAAATCTGCCTTGAGGTTGACTCTACTCAAGAATTACTATTGTACTTTTGCCAGATATTAGAAAGACAAGCATCACAACCAATGCTATTGGGCTGTAAGGCATCTGTGATCAACATTTCACATTTAATCCTCACAATAACCTTATGTGATTGATATTATCATTACCCCATTTTACAAACGAGGAAACTGAGGTACCGAGAGGTTATGTACTTTGTCCTAGATTGTCAAGCCAGTCAGAAGCAGGGCTGGAATTTGAACTCAGTTTTGACTCTAAAGCCTGTGTGTAACTCATATGAAGAAAAGGGGGTTTAATACAGCTGTTATCTTAAACTTAACTTTGAGAGCACTAAATACAGAAATACTTTGTTGAACTTCATCTCTCCATCTGGGAGAGCTTCTCTGAGAATTACATTTTCTATTTTTATTCCTTTTCTCTAATCATCTCCCATGATTAAGTACTTAATTAACGAATGGTCATTGAGACTTTAGGGATTTAAAGCCATTTTCTATCTTAGGGATATAAAGCCATTTTATCAGTGAAAGTGGGAAAGCGAGGACTTCTGAAAATTCACCCTCCATAAAAGCAGCAATGACAACAACAACAAAAAACCTGGCAAAATGGTCAGAATCGATTTTTTTTAGAACTGTGGAAAATTCTACCAATGGACTTGCAGCAACTCAGAGAGCATTTGTTAAATAAAAATTTATTAATTTCTACAAGAACAGGGAGAGCTCCCCTCCCTTCTAAAACCCTCAGTTTGTGTCTGTAGTCCATAGGTGTGTACCCAAGAGAATTAAAAAACATATGTCCACACAAAAACTTGTATGTGAATACTCATAGCAGCATTATTGATAATAGTCAAAAAGCGGAAATAAGCCAAATGTCTAATAACTGAGGAATGAACAAAATGTGATGTATCTATACGAGGGAATGTTTTTCAGCCTTAAAAAGGAAGGAAGTACTGAGAGATGCTACAACATGGACGAACCTTGAAGCTAACATGCTGTGTGAAAGAGGCTAGACTCACATTTCTATGAAATGTCCAGAATAGGCAAATCTGTAGAGACAGAAGTTAAATTAGTTGTCGCCACGGCCTGGGAGTAGGGAAGAATGGGGAGTCACAGCTGGTGGGTATGACACTTCTTTTTGGAGGTGATGAAAATGTCCTGGAATTAGCGCTAACTGTTGTCTATCAAAGTATACCATTGGACTGTATATTTTATAATGTTGCATATTATGTGGGTTGAATCTCAATTAAAAAAAAGAACCATCTTATAATAAATAGAGCACCAGTTGTCAAAAGACCAAATATGTTGGTACGTGGAGAAAAGAGGAGCAAAGATTCAGACTCTTCTACACAATGGAGGTCAGAGGGAGCCAATGGTGAGGCTGGGAGTCATGCTTTCTTGGGAGGAGGAGGGAGAACCATGCATTTTTGTTCTTGCCTTGAAAATAAAGGCAAGGCTATTTTTTCCTATTCTAGCCCATGCTCCTAGATTTTTTTCTTAGTACCATTAAAATGTTGGATTTGTAACACTAGTTAATATTCAGTAAGATCACGTTGTGAAGAGGAAGAATTGGGAGGGTTACATGTCTGGTTAGACACAATTCCTCAACTTTGAGGCTTTGAATGTCCTTTGCTTTGAAAAAAAAATTGGCATTAAAATCTGTAAGCTTACTGGTAAGCAGTGTGCTCACTTAGAGAGAACTCTTACAACTCAATAAAAAGACAAGCAAGTGAGCTCCTGTGTGTCTTTCCCTGCCTAACCTCCCCACCACCATTTTTAAAACATGACTATAAAGCATTATGTACCCAAACAATTTAAGAGTTTGTTATCCTTCCCCCCAAGTAACCCCAGTTCTCCAACCCTCCAGTCTTTCCTGGGTGCTCACCCATGGCCTTGTATCTATCATCTCAGTGTTTCCTCCTAACCAGACCACCCTGGTCCTACTGAGATTTACATCCTGTGTTTATCCCTAGTGAAACCAAAATACGGGGCCACTCTAAATTATCCTATTTTCTCTTCCTGTCTTAGTGCTGTCTTTTCTTCATGAAAGCTGTGCCTGGGGGAAGGGCAGAATGAGAACTGACCCAACAGTTTACATGTGGGGTTCTCCGCAGTAACTGTTTTTCTACAAACCACGAAACAAATGATTTTAGATGCTCCAAGTTCATCACACTAGAGACCACTTCCTTTCCAGTTCAATTCCCTCATTTCACAGATAAAAGGTGTGCTGACTCCAGTCCACCAGGTTTTTGGTATTCACGGGCTTATCCTTATGGGAGTAAAACATAGCAACAGTTATGAGGCTTCAAAGGCTGTCTCATAATCAAAGTTGAAGAAATAATGTTCTAAATGATTTTCTAAAAATATATCTTATTTGAAGAGGAAAACAAGTATTCTTGCAAAAGCCTTTTGCTGCAGAACAATGGGACAGATGAAAGGTAGCTCACAAAACAAGGGAACATTTCTTACCTGTAATTTTTTTTTCTCCAAATTCTTCTACACAGGTCCAGACAGATGGGCTACGTATCGTTTCTATTAACTGAGGAGACAGAGAAGAATTGAGGACTGAAGCATGTCATCACTGTCCTGAATGTACTGAAATCCTAACAGCTTTAGCTGAAAAAATGTCCAAAGCAGGCAGTGAAAATAAATTTAAAATAGGACAAACTCTAAACTGTCTGTGCTAGAATCCCAAGGCAGGCAGGGAAAACTGGCTCCTTGGAGGAAGGCAGTCAAAGAATTAAGTAGAGTGACCTAGACCCTGTTCCAGTATGTTTGAAGTACTTGGGGATGGAGTAACCCCTTTCCTTTATTCATCTACATAGGTCCATGAGCCACGAGGACATAACTCCCCATGTGAAGGTCCTCAATACAAGACATCTAACTTCATGACGTCAATCCTTTCTCGGAGGCGGGGGAGGGCGAAGGTTAAAGAATCTGAAATGGTGGGCCTATATTCGAGTCCAAGTTCTGAGAACAGCTTTGAAGAAGAGTTCCTGACAGTGAGGAGGAGCGGAAGCAGCAAGGGCCCTTGGAATCAGGCTAGGTTTGAATTCTGGCTGTCACTTCCTGGTAAAGTGACTTGAGTGACAGCTCGGAGTCTCAGTATCATTTACCTCATGAGGCCATCCAAGGATTAAATGAAAAGAGCCTGTGCGAAGCAGCTCGCATAAGGCGGGGCACAGAGTCGGTGCTTAGTGCTAATGATGTCTGTCCTGGGCAGTGAGCAGAAAGCCTGGTGCTGCCCAGAGGTGGCATGGCCAGTAGCTCCAGAAATGTGGTACTGTCATAGGGAAAAGGAGTTCTTTGCTCCACAGGTCCTATTCCAGCTAGAGACCAACTCCAAGCGACAACTCACAAAACGACAAATAGTCATCATTCAGCACTTAGTCCAAGGGAATGTGGAGCTGCGTGACTCGCAGAGCTCCTAAGTGGTCCTGCCACCTCTTCACGGTGAGCCTAGGCAAATTGCCCAACATCTCTGAGTTCCAATTTCCTCTTCCCCAAAGCGGGGATAACAATACCTACATTGCAAGAGCTGTTGGAAAACTGAAAATGAGATACATGTGTTGAGCACATGCCTGTGTTGAGCATTTTCTATGTGCCAGGCACTGAGAGCGATGGGCACAACTGTCTGGCTTGTACGATACGTAAAAGCCCCTAGCAGAGTGCCAGGAACCCGGTGAGTGCCTACCAGAGGTAGGTAATAAAGAAATGTTATGGGGATAGCAGAGGAGCTACTATGCTCCCGAGAGAAAGAAGATACGTTGCTATATACATGGGAAGGATAAGATGTGGCTGGAGGAAGGAAAGTATGGTAGTTGCTGGGTCAGACTATCTCAAACCTTTCGAACTATTACAAATAGAAAAGAATGAAACAGCCACTTGAAGTACCCTCAGAGGACAGACCCGAGTTGTTATTTTCATCCTTAATGTTTATGCCTTTCTGAATCCGAGAAGAAGCTGCCAGGATTTCCAGTACATAGCAAAAAGTGATGACAATACCCTGAGGTGTATAAACTTGTGTGTGCACACAGCCACCTAAAGGAAACTGATGCTGGATGACGGGGGAGCATTAGGCTGTCTCTGGGACCGCAGCTCGAGTTGCCTTCACAGTGTGGCCACAACTACCTCAGCGGTATTCTCAACAGAGGGGTACATAATTCAGTAGGGATAAGGCTGAGATTTCCCTCTTTCTCTCTCAGTGTTCATGTTCTTGGCACAACACTGAGGCACCACAGATAAGCCAGAGTGTGCTTTTGCTCTATGTGGATTAGGTAGAGCCCTTCTACATTGTACAGTCCTTCAGTTTCTAAAATCATGGAGCTTGTATTGTTAGAACCAATGAAGTGACTAAAAGAATTTAAAAAAATAAGCCATCAGTCTGGACCTGTGTAGGTGAATGAAGGAGAAGCACTTTAAAGTCAGAAAAAAAAAAAAAAAGGTGTACTTAACATTTAGGATTATCAACCACTGCTGGTTTTCCATAATAAATTTCATTCCTGATTTCATCTGAAAGAGATAGGATTATTACTACCATTCAAAAAGTGGTACCTTATTAAAACCAAATGAAATAAAACCCCCCAAAATGGTACCTAATTAATAAGCTCTTGGCATGTCTTTGAGGTGGATTTCAGATTCCAAAATAGACTTTACCACACTGCTTACTAGTTTACTCGGTACTTATCAATAACTTAGAGGTTCCATTCAAGAAACTTATTGAGTTATAATTACCTGAAACCCAGGGCTAAATCAAGGATCTTGTGGGGCCTGAACCTTACCTACTTTGGGAAATTCTGTCTAATAAAAACATACAAAATTATGAATACAAAATATTGCTAGGACCCCTTGGAAGGGGCCTATATAAGTGAGGAGCCAAGAATCTGAGATAAATTGAGATCAATCCACCTCAGCTGGGGTCTCTAAGCTTTACAAACTAAGTTAATGCCAGAGAAAATATTGTTTCAACTTTTATAAACACCCTGGTAATGTATCAGATAGGTAATAACATGATGTAATTCGAGAGGTGGCATCTTCTCTTGGCAACTTGCCTTTGGAAGGAATGCAATAAAGTTTATATCTGACGATGGCAAACATTTCCTGAAGCTGACTACTTTGTCTATTAGAAAAATTTGGCCCTAAACAAAGAAGGAAACTCGCTCCCAATACACACTTCATATATTGTGATAATCTTTCGGAAGGAACCGTGCATTAGTTTCAGCAGTACAGCTCTATTCAAATCACGTGACATGTGTATTAATTTATCTTCAAACCCAGCTTGCTCTGGCTCTTTGATTACCTTTTCCTGTCATTTAAAAGACACGCAGAAACTCAGAACAAACAAGTTGTCGTCTTGTCCGTTATGAATCTTTTCTATCCCACAACCTGTTCCCTACTTTGTCAACTCCCTACCTTTTTAAAAAAAATTTAAAAAAAATTTTTATAAACATATAATGTATTTTTATCCCCAGGGGTACAGGTCTCTGAATCGCTAGGTTTACACACTTCACAGCACTCACCATAGCACACACCCTCCCCAATGTCCATAACCCACCACCCTCTCCCCTGCCCCCAGCCACCCTCCGTTTGTTTTGTGTTACCTCCCTACCTTGAGGCCCCGCTCTACACAGGTGCTGTCATGGATCCCGTGTGCTTTCCCATCAACACCCATCTTCCTCCTTCCCATATGTAAGTTTCTTGGGGATGGTCCCTGTCTTACTCTTCTTTGTACCCCCCAGGACTTAGTACAGTGTTGACACATACTGGGTATGGCGCTCCGTGAATGTTTTTTGGTGAATCCATTAATTTTTGTCAACTGATTTCATCCTAGTTTTTCCCGTGTTTGCCTAGCTAACTACAATGAAATGCAGATTCTTTTAAGAGACTCCCAGTATGTTATAGCGTGCTTAGTAAAGGTGGCGAATTTAAGACATGATTCTTCTTGGTGGAAAAACTCACTGAGCCTGTTCTCTGGTTGCTGGCAAAACAAAAAACTGACCCTCGGGACTCCTTCCCCAAGTCAGGCATCAGCACATTAATATGAGGAGAGAGGAGGCCACCACAGATGGACACCTGCAGCAACTGTTCCTCCAGCTCCAGACACAACCTCAAGACCTTCATCTGAAATAAACCGTGTCAAAGTGTATTTCTGAATGATAAGACAGGTAAGACCATCTTTTCCTCAGAGGAGGATCTTCCCCTTGTGTCTAAAATCCCCGTCAGGCCATTGAACACACCCACTAAGATCTGCTTATGTCACAGAGAAACCACAGAATTTTCCAGCTGAAAGGAAATCACCCACCTCTTATCGAAGAGGAGTCAGGAAGGAAAGCATGTGGAATTAGGCTACAGCAATGTATTTTCTTTATGAACGTTTTTCACACTACAACTTAACATAAATGGCATCTTTTTCCATACCTCAAAGGTTCCTATTGCCCCCAGATAATTTACTTCAGAGGTATATATTTTCTGCTCTGGGTGAATGGGGAGAGAAGTGCCCAGGAGTGTTTTCAGGAGTTCTTTCCACTTTAGCATTTAAAAGAAATTGATGGCTAAGCAAGCACCCACACTTTTGCTTCCTGTAGAACTCTGTGCTAAACTTTGTTCTTTCAAACTTTATTTTTCATGCCTTGAAGCAGTTAGGAACTTTGCACATGAGCAGGAATCAAAGTTAAATTCAAAAGTAGCATTTCAAGGACCCTGCTCCTGTTGGAGAAGCATCGCTGTTGTGGATTCCCAGGATAATGCTATGCTGATTTGTTATTTGTTATTTGCTTGGGGTCTTTTACTGCCCACACCAAAGCTGAGTCCTAGGGAAAGCGGAGACTGCCATTTTTGAGACAGACAAGTCTCTTGGCCTCTTTGTACCTGAGTTTCCTCATTTGAAAGAATGAGTAGATTTTAAGACATACTTTTCAGAGTTCATACTGGACTTATTACACCCACCGAACCAATAACTGTATGTTTTTACACATGGTATTTTTTTTTTAACATGTATTCATTTTCTATTTCACTTACAACTTGTGTAAAAACTGCATTCCGTGCCAAGCCTGAAATGTTCCAAAGCTCAGTTCCGTGAGTAAATTGCAACCAAGATTTCTAAAAAAAAAAAAAAAAAGACAAAAGCAAAAGAAGAAAACAAAAGATATTCTTTCAGATCATTTAATCTTTGCTAGCGATTCCAATTTATATATGATAAAACATAATCTCAATCCTCTCTCAGTACACACAAAAATACTCACTATGGAAGATACTTACTTTTTTAAAAAAATTGCATGAAAGATTTATACTTTCATGTTTATACATGTGGTGCATTAGATACAGATCAGTAAATGTTTATTAAATACTTGTGTTAAGTAATCTTTATCTAGAAAAATGTTTCGCAGTGTCAGCGCTACTGACATCTGTGGTTGGATCATCTTTGTTAAGAGAGGCAGCCCTATGCACTGTGGGGCATTTAGCAGCATCTCTGGCCTCCGCCCACTAGACGCCAGTAGCTCATCTCCAGTCTGACAACCCAAAATGTCTCCAGACACTGCCAAATGTCACCTGGGTGCAAAATCACCCTGATTGAGAACCACTGCTCTAGAATGATTCGGTCTGATCAGTATAATAATTCTCACATTAATCTTTGCTACAGACAAAAAAAGATTTGCTACATAATTTTAGTAGCTTTCTACTAATAAAATCTCAGTCATATTTCAGAGTGATTATAACAAAGAGGCTTAAAATTAAGTTTTTTAAAAATTCCAAATATAATGAAATTATATTTTTAACTTACATAAACTGCAAAAAGGGTAGTGGTTCAAATGTACGTCTTTCAATAGATTGTATTTTATTGCAGGATAAATCTCTAGGAAAAGTAAAAGGAAAATATTGCCTCAATTAGCTATTAGATATCTAATTAGTAGGATGATAGTATTGAATAAGCAGCTTTTGACTAAACTCTGAATCTCAGGAATTGTTATTTGAAAACCTTCTGGAGCCCTTAACTCTGTCCTCACCTCTCTTAAAAGAGTCTGACCTTCATGATCTTCATAAATAAAATCTACAACATAGATCTTGATAGATCTTGGAAGTAATCTTTCCTGAGAGCAGAAGAATTGATTAGAAGATCTTTTGTGACCTCATCAACTTCTAGATTACAAGCTCAAAGTTTTTATCTCCATATATAATTATAATTTCTTTTTTTAAAAAGATTTATTTAGGGACGCCTGGGTGGCTCAGTCGGTTAAGCCGCTGTCTTCGGCTCAGGTCATGATCCCGGGGTCCTGGGATCGAGTCCCACATCCGGCTCCTTGTCCAGCAGGGAGACTGCTTCTCTCTCTGCCTCTGTCTGCGACTCTGCCTGCTTGTGCTCTCTCTCTGACAATGAATAAATAAGAAATCTTTAAAAAAAAGATTTATTTATTTTAGAGAGGGAGAAAGAGAGTGCACAAGGAGGAAGGGCAGAGGGAGAGGGAGAGAGAATCCCAAAGCAGACTCTGCACTGAGCACAGAGCCCAATGTGGGGCTCCATTTCGGGACCCTGAGATCATGACCTGAGCTGAAACCAAGAGTCATATGCTCAACTGACTGTACCACCCAGGTGCCCCTATAATTATAATTTCTAATATTAAAAGGGATATTCTCACATTAGCACACCTTCTTGGTTGAGTTCTATTTTTCTAGCCCAATTCAATAACAGAAGAAATAAAGATAACCTTTCATTTAACTTGAAAGGAAGTTACTCCTCTAATCAGTACATCACTTTGTACACAACTAACTCAGAATTACATTGTCATGTTAACAGAAATTCATTTTTGGTTGTACACTGCCTTAATATTCCATGAATTTATTAACTGTTGTCTCAGGTGGTGAGACAACAACAACAACAACAAAAAACTACAGGGTACTGGGTTTTTATTTGAAAACACCCATTCTTGATTCTAGTTGCCTCTCTTACTTCCATTGATCCCAGCTTAGTCCCTCACTTTCCACCTCGTCGTCTTCTTCTTCTTTTTTAAAAAATATTTTATTTATTTATTTGAGAGAGAGCGCGTGAGAGAGAGGATGAGCATGAGAAGTGCGAGGATCAGAGGGAGAAGCAGACTCCCTGCCGAGCAGGGAGCCCAATGTGGGACTTGATCCCGGAACACTAGGATCATGACCTGAGCCGAAGGCAGTCGCTTAACCATCTGAGCTACCCAGGCGTCCCTCCACCTCATCTTCTAATAGACATTGCTATCTCCAGTCTCTCCCTTTCTAATCCATCCTGCACATAGTGACCAGATTAATTCTCCCGGAGTGGATCTCGAAGACCAGCATCCCTTGAGAAATTACTCAAGATGCAAATTCTCAGCCCTACTTGGGACTGACTGAGTCAGTAACTGTGTTCTGACAAGCCGTCCAGGTGACTCTGCTGAAGGCTAAAATCTGTCCTGGAGCACTGCTGTGATTACCCAGTAGCTTGGCATGTCGTCCATGGCCTTCAAAATCCTAGAAGATCTGGCTTTAATCTCCTACTCTACAGGTATCCAAGATATTTTCCCTGCATTTTGCCATCCTCCCATTCTCCTTTGCAAGCTTATTCTTCCCAAGATGTCTGTCTGATGACACCCAATAGCTCTTCAGGGTCCTGTTCAAACAGCATTGCTCTGGTGGCTTTCCTGATCCAAATGAAGTCTTTTTTTTCCCCCTTATCTGTGTTCCCATTGCCCGTATCCATTTCTCCTTCTCCTTCTTCCTAAAAAAAGTTTTAAGTACACTCCATGCCCCACCTGGGGCTTGAACTCACGATACCAAGATCGAGAGTCACACGCTCTACCAACTCAGCCAAGCAGGCGCCCCAATTTCTTTTTAATATAGTTATTTTTGCATCCCATTTCCTCTGAGCATAAACTCCTTGAAAGTGTGGACTACTCGTGTTCATCTGCATTGCCTACCATGTTTAAAACTGACACAGGGACATAAAATAACATTTTATAAAATATTTATAAAATAAATGAATATCTGGGTAGTGAGTAGCAGAGGGAAAATGACTGTAGTGAGTAGCAGAGGGAAAATGTAGTTTTATGGGGCACCTGGGTGGCTCAGTGGGTTAAAGCCTCTGCCTTTGGCTTGGGACATGATCCCGGGGTCCTGGGATCGAGCCCCACATGGGGCTCTCTGCTTAGCAGGGGAGCCTGCTTCCCCCCACCCCCCCGTCTCTCTGCCTACTTGTGATCTCTAGCTGTCAAATAAATAAATAAAATCTTAAAAAAAAAAAAGAAATGTAGTTTTATGACTTTATGGCTCTCTCTTCTGCTCCTCGCCAGTGCTGTGTCCACTTAGAGCTTCACACATTATGGTTTGAACTTCTGTTTATTTTCCTTGTGAGATCATGAGTTCCTACAAGGGTAGGAAGCCTGTCTTAACCATCTGTGTGCCTATGAGACTGGGCACAGTGCCTGTCATATGAGCTTTTGATTGACAGTTTTTTAAATGAATGAGAATACTTCAGCTAACATAAAATAATTGGTTTACAAAATATTTCCTAGTAGAAGTAATGAAGGGCCTAATACATTGAGCAGTTCTTCTCATTTGTCCTTCTCCAAACTGTGTTTGTAAGGTTTGGAGTCCAGACAGCAGAGGTATCCAAGAAGACCAACACAAGGGCGGTTGTCTCCTAAGACGTGGAAGGTTTGATCACTTAAAGGACTATTCTTAGTGACATATCAAGCTCTTTTTACCCACTACCCTTAGACCTTTTACATTTACAAGAAGAATCTATATGCTAAAGAGCATCATTAATAAGGATTAATGACATACAGAGCTCTGGATGCCATGGACAAAGAATAAAAATTGAACCGGGCACCAGGTGGCTCAGTCAGTTAAGTGTCTGCCTTCTGCTTGCTGAAGTCATGATCCCAGGGTCCTGGGATTTCATCTAGCATCAGGCTCCCTGCTCAGCAGGGAGTCCTCTCCTCTTGCTCCTTCCCCCTGCTCATGCTCTCAAGTAAATAAATAATGTCAAGTAAATAAATAATGTATTTTAAAAAAAATTTTAAAAAGAGCGCAATTGCAGGGTCTCAGGGTAGCTCTATTTTTAAAAGACACAGATGTAGTGAAAAGAAGGGCCATCTGTACCCCAATGTTCATAGCAGCAATGGCCACAGTTGCCAAACCATGGAAAGAGCCAAGATGCCCTTCAACAGATGAATGGATAAGGAAGATGTGGTCCATACACACTATGGAGTATTATGCCTCCATCAGAAAGGATGAATACCCAACTTTTGTATCAACTTGGACAGGACTGGAGGAGATTATGCTGAGTGAAATAAGTCAAGCAGAGAGGGTCAATTATCATATGGTTTCACTACTTGTAGAGTATAAGGAATAACACAGAGAACATTGGGAGTTGGAGGGGAGAAGTGAATTGGGGGTGACAATTTGAGGTTAACTTTAATTCCTCTCATTTTACTAAACCAACTTTTAAAACCTTTTCTGTAAAGGCCAGATAGTAAATATTTTGGGGTTTGCAGGCCACATGCTGTCTCTGTTGCATAGTCCTCTCTTTCTCTTCTTTTCTCTTTTATAGCCCTCTAACAGTGTAAAAATCATTCTTAACTCATAGGCTGTATAAAGACAGACCATGGGCAGGATTTGATCCATGAGCCATAAACTAAATACAAATGTAAGCAGATGGTTTATGAACACTTACAGAAGGTTCATATGGGTGTCCATAATTGCTCAGACCTCATTACCCCTTTTGCTCTATAACTGTAGGGTCTTTTTCTATCTATATCTTGTCTATAAAATTAGAAAATGGAAAACGCATAGAAGATATTTAATGCTAGAGATGGCCTGGGGCCCTACAGACTTACAGAACTGTAGAATTTTATTGTTAGAAGAAATGGTTGCGATTATCTAATTTGAACCCATATTTATTTTGAGATAATTAAAAAGTCATAATAAATGATTAACTTACAAATACTGGAGGGATAGCAGGCCTTCAAAAGAGTCCTTATGTAATTCGGTCAAAGAATTTTCACTGAGAATCCTGAAAAATGAAAAAGTTATTTCTGCATCAAAATGCAAAATAACTACAACTATTTACTGCCTAGGACTAACTTCCATATGGGAGGGAAACCTGGGAAATGGTGCCCCCTAAATATCTTAATTCTTGTTTAATTTAGGAGTACTGATCTCTGCTCTGTTTCCATTCTAATCCTTCTTTTCATGTACTGCTTTGTGTCCATCTCTCTCCATCTCTCTCTCTCTCTTTCCCCCCCCCCACACACACACCCCTATCCACTCTTTGTACCAAAATGCACATTTAATGCCTACTCTCTGGATCACAAAGTTTCTGCTAGAACCCAGCTCTGGGTCTCAACGACACACTGGCAGAACTGCCATTTCCTCTTCTCTTTTCCCAAATTCTGTTCGGAAGCCCTATACACAGCTATAGCAGTGTGGTAGGGAAAGCCATTTGATTTTTTTACCCCAACTAAAAAATGTTTTTCAGAACTACAAAAATGTGCATTAAAAATGTTCAGTTTAATAATTATCAACAAATACCCACATAACACCATTCTTATCAAGAAAGTGCTACCAGCATCCCAGGAGACCCCAGTGTGCCCCTGATAATGCCAACCTTCTCTCGGATTCTCCAGAAATCACCATTGATTCTAATAAGAATTTCCTGGCTTTTTGGTGTGTTTATTTATTTATTTTTAAAGATTTATTTATTAATTTGAAAGAGAGAGAGAGGGAGGGGCAGAGGAATAGGGAGAGAGAGAATCTCCATCAGACTCCCCACTGAGCGTGGAGCCCTGTCCCATGACCCTGAGATCACGATCTGAGCCCAAGTCAAGGGTTGGAATGCTTAGCTAACTGAGCCACCCTGGAACCCCTAATTTCCTTGCTTTTTCAATGTAGGTTTACCTATCATATGCAGCTGTGAACAACATAACTTAATTTTGCTTCTTCTTGAACTCTATGTAAATGGAATCATATATGTATTATTTTCTATGTTGCGTCTGTAATATTGGGTGAGATTCATTATATTGTTGCACGTAGCTGAGGATGGTTCATTTCAATGCCTAGTATTTCATGTCTTGCTACATGTGGCTACTGTATACTTGGGAGTGACTAGTGTGACTGAGGAGCTCAATTTTTAATTTAATTAACTTCAATTATTTTAAAATTTAAATTAAAAAAGACCTGATACGCAACAGTTATTAGAAAATGTTTAAATATGTTTGCAACAATGTGGGTATGTGATGTTACTTTTTAAACTGTAAGTTTTATGAAATCTAAATACAGATCAAGGGGTGCCTGGGTGGCTCAGTGGGTTAAGCCGCTGCCTTCGGCTCAGGTCATGATCTCAGGGTCCTGGGATCGAGTGCTGCATCGGGCTCTCTGCTCAGCAGAGAGCCTGCTTCCCTCTATCTCTCTCTCTGCCTGCCTCTCCGTCTACTTGTGATCTCTCTCTGTCAAATAAATAAATAAAATCTTAAAAAAAAATAAATACAGATCAAGTATTTCTGATAAAAAAAAAATTGCAACCAAATTGAGATTCCAAAGAGCTAGTATGGGGAAAAGAACATAAACCCCTTCATTAATAATTTTTACACTGACTACATGCAAGAATGATGATACTTTGGATATTGTGAAGGCAGCTTAAATGTAGACTATCTTATTAATAACATATATAAAGATTACATGTTGAAATGATAATACTTTGGCTATATGAGCTAAACAAAATATATTAACATTTATGTCATCTCTGTCTTTTTACTTTTAATTTTTAAGCAGCCACCAGAAAATCTGAGATGACTTATGTGGCTTACATTATATTTCAAATGAATAGTATTCTATTTTATGACTATACCACACTTTATATATTCATTCTACTGTTGGTGGATACTAGATTTTTCTAGTTTTTCGTTATTACAAACAATGCTGCTTTGAACATTCTTGTACTTGTGCATAAGTTTCTCTAGGATTTAACAGGGGTTTCCTAAGAGGTTGTGCTATTTCAAGTTGGCAGATTGAAACATGCCAGATTTCTTCCCTTGCAACCTCCACCAAAGTCCCTAAGAATGACAGAAAGCATAAATTTAAAAATCCACAACCTTAGCTCAAGGACACAGGAATAGTTCCACAAACAGTCCCTTACTAGAAATGCCCTGGAGCGACCCACAGGGTGGTTAGTTGGGATCAGGTGGGAAGAGCAGGGGCAGCACATCAACCCCTCATCCTTCCTCCCTGGACCAGGCGACAAAGGGTATCTTCTTCCAGCTAGGAGCAATTGGTGTCAGGAAGAGGTCAGGGTCCCAGAACCCTGGAGGAAGGGAATGCCCTCTCTGACTCACCACTAGAATGACCTCCCACCTCCTCTTCCTTAATTCTTAGGGGAATCCTTCACAGAAAAACAAGCCCCCGCAGCTCGTTTTCAGCTCTTCCCTAGTGCCAGAAAACAGAAGCGGTAGAATCTCAACTACAAAATAAATGGCACACAGGAATGACCACACAGTGTGAGAAAGCCATCCATTAAGGACAGAAAATAAAAACAAACAAGAGTTCAAAGCCAATGAATCCAAGTTAACAGGGAAAGCCCAGGAGAATTTTAGAATGGCATAATTAATATCCTCAGACAGATGTAAACAGCACATCTATTAAAAAAGAACCAACTCAAGATTATATGAATGAAAAGGGTTATCATTAATAAAAAACTCAGTCTATGAGCAGCAGAAATAGCAGTTGAATAATAAAATTAGAAAACAGAGATTTCTGGATGGCTAATGATTTTTTATCAGCACTTGAAATTTTATCTATTTATTATATTTACATATTTGTTTTTATATTATGTATTTGTAAACACCTCAAGAACTGGGATATTTGGTCGATTTTGTTCTCAAGCCTCTATCCCAGGCATATAAAACAGTTCTTAGCACATAGTAGATGCTCATAAATATTTGTTGAATGAACTCAGAAAATGACAGGTATCAATCTGCAAACATACTATACCTTTATTTAAAACAAATTATCCATTTGTTATCACTTATGAGGATAAGTACAACTTTACAGCATAATAAATGTCTTTCTCCAACCCCACTCCTTAATTTGTGACTCAATCTCAATCTTTCGAAACAAGAACCTTTTGAGAATTTCTTAAAAGCTATGAACCTTTTCCCTAAAAAACTGCACTTTCTGGAATATGTCCAAAGGTGTGCACATGATTTCAATTTGTGGATCATCCCTTTAGGGTACAGATCTGTGAGGAGAATGGGTTGAATTTGGAGGGCCAAACTTGGATGGTTGATAAAATGATATATCGTATATTTGTCATAAATATCTCAAAATGTCATTTATTCTCACCACTACCTTGACGTTATAATAGTTATTAGACCTACCACTATATCTTGTTATTTAATGTGTTAACAGATTAGTGATCCACAGTTAGGAACCTCCGCCTTACAAGGTACAACCCTCAAGCTGAATTAGAAATCTGCAAATCTTACTAGATTCATGTTCTAGTAATTAATTACCAAATACATGCTTTTTAAAAATTAATTTTTAAATTTCTACTTATTTTTAAAAAATACATTATATATATATATATTTTTTTTTTTTTTCACATGGCTCAAAATTCCAGAGGTATATAGTCCACAATTCAAAGTTTTTCTGCTATTCCTGTCTCTTAGCCTACCCATCCTCTTGCTCCACTCCCTACAGAAAACTAACGTTATTTGTTTATGGTGCCGAATTATTTTCAGTTTTCTTACAAGTTTGGGAAATAAAATCTCCAAGCCAGACACTATCATAGGAAAACATAAACTATACATAGTATTTAAGAAATTCATAAAATAAAAAAAAATTGCTTGGTTCTAGCACATCTCTCTTACTAATAAGATAGCAGACTAAGGGTGGGGGATTTACTTTAGGGGAATCATAATCCCTATTTTTAAATTACTATGACTACTATGTCTTTTATCACTAATTCAGTAGTCATTTTTAACTTATCTACTCAAGTTGAACTACTGATACGACACACAAGCTGTAATGAAGAATTTCAGTTAATTGCTTTGCTTGTAATATTTTTTCCAAAATCATTTGTATCCACATTGACTTTTTCTACAAATCGATTAAAAAAAGATAACAAGAAATTGGAAAAGGACAGAAAATTCAGACACGAAATACAAATGTTCAGTAAACAAAGAGATATAGTAAATTTACAAGTCATCAGAAAACTTCAAATTGAGCTGAGACCCCTTTTATTCACTCATCAGATCAGCCAAGAAGTGGAGAATATCCAGTGGTGGAGGAGCGTGAGGATGTGAACCCTGTCATGGTCTATGGGTTGGAGTGTAAGTCGGCACAATTTTTTTGAGGGCCATTAAAATTGTACATCTACATTGTCTTCATACCAATGATTCCATTTCTAGATATGTATTCTACAGAAATCCCCGCTCTGTACACAGAGACGCATGGATGAGGCAGTTCATGGCAGCAATGCAAGTGACAAGAAAACTGGACACGGTCTAAACATCCATCAGTAGGGGAAATTATTAAATTGTAATACATTCGTAGTATGGAATATTATGCAGGAATTCACACGAATGGGGTAACCCCCTATGTACTAGAAGAAAAGAAATCTAAGACCTACCATGAAGAAAAAGAATCGAGTTATAGGATGTTACTGTTTATGTAAAAGGAAGGAAGGAAGGAGTGACTGGAGGAAGGAAGGGAGGGTTGAAGGAAAGGAGAGAGAGAAGGAAGGAAGGAAGGAAAAGGAAAGGAAAAGGAAAAGAAGGCACACAACAAACCTGTTTTGCTGTCTATAAATATGTATGTAGACAAATACATGGAAATGTCTGGAAGGATATATACTAAATCCAGACTAGTGGCTATTTTGGCGGTGGGAGATCAAAACACAAGGAGGATGTTCACTATATCTATTCTTTCATTTTTATCTATTGAGAATGTAATCATGTATTTCTTGTATAATGAAAAATAAGTTTAGATTGGCTCTAATTTTAAAGAGAGCCTGCCAAATTTAATTTTTAAGATAAATATAGAATTGGAATCAAGAGAGGTTGATTTGGGATAAGGAGGGGGAAATACCTTTCCTCAGAGCTACTGATTTCAAAATTCTGGACCAAGAAGGATCTTAGAACGCAGTTAAGTTTTTTTGTATTGTATTTAGAGAGAATATACTCACAGTTTCTCAGCCCATCGATATGCCTTCCATATATTTTCATCAATGTAAGAAATAGAATTTCCTTGGAAATTTCTGTGAAGAAACACAGTTCAGATCCTTGAATAGGTAGGAAAAGAATGAACAGAATAAATAAAAGAAGCACTGGCAACCTTGTGGGGAATATTCACATGCAGAAAACACCAGCTTTGTAATTTCCACAGCTATCAGCATCCCACTTCGCACAATTAATAGAGATGATGTGAGGCCGCTGGCACAAACAAGGCATTTCCCTAGAACCTGAACTTCCTATGTGTCCAATTTCTTGGACGGATAATGCCAGTTAATGACTTTGAATATAAGTATTTTTTCCCAAAATCACTTATGTGTCTAAAATAGCTCCTTCTGTAAATCAGTGAGAAAATAATAATTCAACAGAAACATGGCAAAAGTGTATCATTATCAGCAAACAGAGGTAAAGAAATCCTAAGTCAGGCAACACCAAAGCTTTGGCTCAGTGTAGTCTGTTGAAACCTCTCCAGCTGTTAGAAGGATAAGGGAAGTTAGAAATTAGAGGAACTAATACAGAGAGGTTTCTTAGAGATACTGCATAGGGAAAGGCAACAAACCACTGAGCAAGGAATAAAAAGTATTACCTTGTTAGGGGAAACTGCAAAGGAACGGAATAGAGAGGAAGGACACACACCAAAATAAGATAACAGGAGTTATCTTACGGGTGCTAGGGAGGCTGGGGTGGGATTTTCACATTTTATCCTATCCGCTTGTATCATTAAAAACTAAAATAAAAACAACAGTGAGAGTGTATCCAAGAATTGCATGTGTTAAAAAGAAGCTATGAAATGCCTGAGACTCAGTTTCAACCACTAACTCTATGTATGACTTTGAATCTTTACCTTTAGCTTTGTCTTCTTTCCTCAGCAACAACTTAGCTATTCAGTTTATATACACATTTTTTTTTCAGGGAAGTCAGAAATAAGGCAAATGTTTTGATGATACCCATCTGCCCATCTGCCTGGTGGCCATTTCCAGCCTACTAGAAGCCTTCTGGTTGCTTTATGTTCCCTGATAAAAATGTTTAAAGCTGAACTTATCTCCCTCAAACTGGCTCTCCTTCCCAACTGCTGTTTCCACCTGTTCTACTGACATCAGTCTGCTCATCCAGGACCGAAACTTCGAGAGTCATAGTTCATTTTTCTCTTTCCTGGACACACCCTACCCGCTATTCTCATCAGTTACTCAGTCTTCTCGCTTTTTCCTTTGCGGTGCTCTCAGGGTTTTCTTTCTACTCCTATCACAGCCACTCTCATCCAGCTCCTTGTCACTTTCCTCTGGGCTTTTGCTAGAGCATTCTATCTGGTCTCCCTAGATCAAGATTTCCTCTCTAGATCATTCTACATAGGGAATCAAAAACAACCTTCTTTTTATATTATGTATCTCTTACTAGAACATTTTCCTGGCTCTGTATATCTCAGAGTAACTTTCAAACCCCTGTAACTGATGGTCAAGGGTTTTCATAATCTATCTTTCACTGCTTCCTAATTTTTAATTCCTGATCATTCTTGCAGCCATGACTTTATCTAGACTATACTTCCTATTTTTGCTCTATTTAACAAATCATAGCCACTCTTTAAGTCTCAGCTAAAGTTTTAGTTTATCCATGCAGCTTTCCCTCACTTCCATACTCCATTGATTACAGATTCTGGTGAAATACAGCACCTATGATCTGTACTTAATCATAGGTCACCTCCTTTCTATGCCCATTTCCTTTCTTCCCACCTATCATTTCATGTTCTAAAGACAATGTCATACTTGAATGGCTCCCACAGTACTGAGTCCTGGGCTGGGCTCAAAATAAGTTCTGTATATAGAAGGCCAGGGACAAGATGAGTTTTGAACATAACTGAGGAGTCAAATAATAATAGCTAACACTCATATATATGCTAGGCACCAATATAAGTGTTTTATATATATATATATTCATCTAAATCTCAAAATAAGCCCACAAGGTGTTAATGCTAATAATACCCATTTTACAGGAAAGGAAACTGAGTCAAAAGCTCTGAAATGACAGACCTCGCCTCAAGCAGTCTAGTTCCAGAATTTTACTCTTAACCATTTTGTTGTATCACCACCAAGGAGATGGAGAGAAGGGCATGTTGCTGTAAAGAGGATGGAGCCAAAACGGGAGAGTAGAGGTTAAGGAATGAAATGATGGGGATAAAAAACTGGATAAGAATAAAGAATAAGGACAACTGCAAGTAAAAGATTGGAGAATGGGGAATGATAGCAAACAGCAAAATGAAGACAAGGGATAGTTGACAAAGAAAAGGTAAAAACAGAAAGTCAGCATGAATAGGGAAGATGAGGAAGGCCCAGGAAGACCTCGAAGAAAAGGCTGCCATATCAAGCATAAGGCAGAGAACAAATGAGAAAAGGCAATTCTTACAAGATGGTGAAGGTGCCATTGTAGGTGTTGGGCTCTGGCACAGGCACTCTGCGGAGCCTCTGCTTTGGGCTGAAACCAGTACATGACAGCGTCTCATCTTTGCAGGTACAGAGCTCACATATGTTGATGTTCATGGTAGCATTCTCTTCTGGTGGCTCAGTTAAAGCTGTGCGTGCCTTTTCTGGGATGTATTTTACAAAATGCACCAGTGAATGCTGGGTCGTTGGCGGAAAAACTGTCTCAGATGACTCTGGTTGTGGACTTACAGTAATTTCCAGGTCCATAGGTAGAACCGTGGTTTCAGTCAGGTTTGGGTGTTGACTCTGAACATGTTCTGGATGTGCAAGTGTCACCTCATGGTCCTTTGGAGGAGGTGTTGTAGTCTTCTTTGTGGTTGTAGAATATTCAGCCTCTGTAGTAGGTTCTGGAGTAATGGTAGGCCCCAAGTCCTCACGATGAAATGTAACCCTGGGTGACACTGGATGCTGACCTTGATCCTTACTTGGAGTTGGAGTTGTCACCTCCTCATGGAATGGATATTGTATTACAATCTCCTTAGGTAGCTCTGGAGGCTGAGTTGGGGTCTCTTGCATGGTTGGAGAAGGTTCAACCTCCATATTGGATCCTGCGGTTACAGTAATTTCCAGGTCCATTGGTGGAACTGTGACCTCAGTCAGGTTTGGATGTTGACTCTGAACCTGTTCTGGATGTGCAAGTGTCACCTCAAGGTCCTTTGGAGAAGGTGTAGTCTTCTTCATGTTTGTAGAATGTTCAGTCTCTGTAATAGGTTCTGGAGTAATGGTAAGCACCAAGTCCTCATGATGAAATGTGATGCTGGCTGAAACTGGATGCTGAGCTTGATCCTTACTTGGAGTTGGAGCTGTTGCTTCCTGATGGAATGGATACTGAACTACAATCTCCTTAGGCAGCTCTGGAGGCTGAGTTGGGGTCTCTTGCATGGTCGGAGAAGTTTCTGTCTCTGTTGTACGTTCTGTAGTTATGGTAAGACCCAGGTCCAAAGGTTTAACTGTGACTTTATTTAAGGTTGGATGCTGAACCTGAACCTGCTCTGACTGTGGATATGTCACCTCAAGGTCCTTTGGAGGAGTTGTAGTTTGCTGCTGCTGCATTGTTGTAGACTGTTTAACCTCTGTAGTAGATTCTGGAGTTATGGTAATCTCCAGGTCCAAAGGTTGAACTGTCACATTTGATGACCACAGATGCTTAGCTTGATCCTGACGTGGTGTTGGAACCACTGCCTCTTGATACATGGGAGGTTGAGATACAAGTTCTTTAGGTGGCTCTGGAGGCTGATCTGGGGTCTCACGAATGGCTGAAGAAAGTTCAACCTCTGTAGTAGATTCTGGAGTTGCAGTGAGTTCCAGGTCCAAAGGTTTAACTGTGACTTTATTTAAGGTTGGACGGTGAGACTGAACCTGCTCTGAATGTGCAAATGTCACCTCAAGGTCTTTTGGAGGAGCTGTAGTTTTTTTCAAGGTTGTAGAATGTTGAACCTCTGTAGTGGGTTCTGGACTTACAGTAAGTTCCAGGTCCAAAGGTTGAACTGTTACATTGGGTGATGATGGATGCTGAGCTTGATCCTGACCTGGTGTTGGAACAGTCTCCTCCTGATATACTGGAGATTGAGCTACGACAACCTCCTTAGGTTTCTCTGGAGGCTGAACTGGGATCTCCTGCATAGGTACAGAAAGTTCAGTCTCCTTAGTGAATTCTGGAGTTATGGTAAGCCCCAGGTCCAAAGGTTGAACTGTGACTTCAGTCAAAGTTGGATGCTGAGCCTGAATCTGCTCTAGGTGTGCGAATGTCACTTCGAGGTCCTTTGGGGGAGCTGTAGTTTTCTTCGTGGTTGGAGAATGCTCAACCTTTGTAGTGGGTTCTGCAGTTACGGTAAGCTCCAGGTCCAAAGGTCGAAATGTTACGTTGGGTAATAATAGATGTTGAGTTTGATCTTGGCCTTGAGTTGGAACTGTCACCTCCTGATATGCTGGAGGCTGACGTACAACCTCCTTAGGCAGCTCTGAAGGCTGATCTGGGGTCTCCTGCATGGTTGGAGGTTCAACCTCTGTAGTGGGTTCTGGAGTTACAGTAAGCTCCAGGTCTAAAGGTTGAACAGTGACTTCAGTCAAATTTGGTTGCTGAGCCTGAACATGCTCTGGATGTGGAATTGTCACCGCAGGGTCCTCTGGAAGAGTTAGAGTCTGCTGCAGGGCCGTAGAATGCTCAGCCTCCGTAGTAGGCTCTGGAGTTATAGTAAGCTCCAGGTCCACAGGTTTAACAGTGGCACTGGGCAAGTGTGAATACTGAGCTTGATCTTGTCCTGGAGGTGGAACTATCACCTCCTTATGGACTGGAGGTTGTGCTACAACCTCCTTAGGTGGTTCTGGAGGCTGAGCTGGAGCCTCCTGCTGGTTTGGAGAAGGTTCTATCTCCTTAAGGGGCTCTAGAGGTAGAGATGGGGCTTCTTGCAGGACTGGAGAGGATTCCACCTTCTCAGGAGACTGTGGAAGCTGAGAATGGGTCTCTTGAGAGACTGGAAAAGGTTCCACTTTGTCAGGAAGTTCTAAAGGCTGAGCTGGGGCTTCCTGCTGGACTGGAGATGGTTCTACGTTCTCAGGAGGCTCCGGAGGCTGAGCTGGAGCCTCTGGCTGTGTGGGAGAATGTTCCACCTCCTTAGGGGGTTTAGGAGATATAGCTGGAGCCGGCGGGGGGACAGGGGCCTGAGCTGGGGCTTCCTGCTGGGTTGAAGAAGATTCTGCCTCATTAGGGGGCTCTGAAGGCTGAGCTGGGGTTTCCTGCTGGACTGGAGATGGTTCTACCTTCTCAGGGGGCTCTGGAGGCTGAGCTGGGGCCTCTGGCCGTGTGGGAGAAGGTTCCACTTCCTTAGGGGGCTCAGGAGATATAGCTGGGACTTGCAGGGGGACAGGGGCCTCAGCTGGGGCCTCCTGCTGGGTTGAAGAAGACTCTGCCTCATTAGGGGGCTCTGAAGGCTGAGCTGGGGTTTCCTGCTGGACTGGAGATGGTTCTACCTTCTCAGGGGGCTCTGGAGGCTGAGCTGGGGCCTCTGGCCGTGTGGGAGAAGGTTCCACTTCCTTAGGGGGCTCAGGAGATATAGCTGGGACTTGCAGGGGGACAGGGGCCTCAGCTGAGGCCTCCTGCTGGGTTGAAGAAGACTCTGCCTCATTAGGGGGCTCTGAAGGCTGAGCTGGGGTTTCCTGCTGGACTGGAGATGGTTCTACCTTCTCAGGGGGCTCTGGAGGCTGAGCTGGGGCCTCTGGCCGTGTGGGAGAAGGTTCCACTTCCTTAGGGGGCTCAGGAGATATAGCTGGGGCTTGCAGGGGGACAGGGGCCTGAGCTGAGGCCTCCTGCTGGGTTGAAGAAGACTCTGCCTCATTAGGGGGCTCTGAAGGCTGAGCTAGGGCCTCCGGCTGTGTGGGAGAAGGTTCCACTTCCTTAGGGGGCTCAGGAGATATAGCTGGGGCTTGCAGGGGGACAGGGGCCTGAGCTGAGGCCTCCTGCTGGGTTGAAGAAGACTCTGCCTCATTAGGGGGCTCTGGAGGCTGAGCTAGGGCCTCCGGCCGTGTGGGAGAAGGTTCCACTTCCTTAGGGGGCTCAGGAGATATAGCTGGGGCTTGCAGGGGGACAGGGGCCTGAGCTGGGGCCTCCTGCTGGGTTGAAGAAGATTCTGCCTCATTAGGGGTCTCTGAAGGCTGAGCTGGGGTTTCCTGCTGGACTGGAGATACTTCTACCTTCTCAGGGGGCTCTGGAGGCTGAGCTGGGGCCTCTGGCCGTGTGGGAGAAGGTTCCACTTCCTTAGGGGGCTCAGGAGTTATAGCTGGGGCCTGTGGGGTGACAGGGGACTGAGCTGGGGCCTCCTGCTGAGTTGGAGAAGATTCTGCCTCATTAGGGGGCTCTGAAGGCTGAGCTGCGGCCTCCGGCTGTGTGGGAGAAGGTTCTACCTCGTTAGGGGGTTCAGGAGATATAGCAGGGGCCTGTGGGGGGACAAGGGATTGAGCTGGGGCTTCCGGCTGTGTGGGAGAAGGTTCTATCTCCTTAGGGGGCTCAGGAGATATAGCTGGGGCCTGCGGGGGGACAGGGGCCTGAGCTGGAGCCCCCTGCTGGGTTGGAGAAGATTCTGCCTCATTAGGGGGCTCTGAAGGCTGAACTGGGGGCTCCAGCTGTGTGGGAGAAGTTTCTATCTCCTTAGGGGGCTCAGGAGATATAGCTGGGGCCTGCAGGGGGACAGGGGACTGAGCTGGGGCCTCCTGCTGGGTTGGAGAATATTCTACCTCCTTAGGGGGCTGAGATATAGCTGGGGCCTGTTGGTGAACTGGAGACTGAGCTAGGGCCTCCTGCTGGGTTGAAGATTCTGCTTCATTAGGGGGCTCCAAAGGCTGAGCTGAGACTTCCTGCTGGGCTGGAGATGTTTCTACCTTCTCAGGGAGTTCGGGAGGCTGAGCTGGGGCCTCCAGTTGCGTGGGAGGAGGTTCTACCTCATTAGGGGGCTCAGGGGGTATAGTTTGGGCCTGCTGGGGGACAGGAGACTGAGCTGGGGCCTCCAGTTGGGTTGCAGGTTTGACTTCCTTGGGGGGCTTTGGAGGATGAGCTGAGACTGCATGTTCATTTGCAGATGGTTCAATCTCCTTAAGGGTCTGTGATGGCTCAGCTGGGACCTCCCATTGGCTTGAAGCAGGTTCCACCTCCTTAGGAGGGTCTGGAGTCTGAGCTATGACCTCTTGTTGGCCTGGAGGAGATTCATCTTTGGGGATCACCGGAGACTGGAAAAGAGGCTTGGACTGGGTTGGAGAAAATTCAACCTGCTCAGGGGGAACTGGAGCCTGAGCAGGGAACTCCTGCTGCACTAGAGAATGCTCAGCCTTAGTTGGCACTGGAGTTATGGAAATCTCCAGATCTGTAGGTTTAACTGTGATATTGGTCAACAGTGGATACTGAGCTTTACCGGGACCTAAAGGTGAGAATGTCACCTCATGATGTACTGGAGGCTGAGATACAACATCTGTAGAGGACTCTGGAGGCGGAGCTAGGTTCTCATGCTGAACTGGAGAAGGCCCAATCCCCTCATTGGGGTTTGGATGATGACCTGGGACAGCATGCTGGACTGGAGAAGGTTCTACACCCACAACACGCATGTGAGACAGAGGTGAGCTCCACTGCTGGATTGGAGGAGCTCCAATTTCCTCAGGAAGACCTTCAGGCTGGGTTGGACCTCGCTGCTGGACCGGAGAAGGTTCAACCTCACCAGAAGGCTCTGGATACTGAGCTGCAGCTTCCTGCTGAATTGGGGATAGTTCATTTTCCTCAGGAAGATCTTCAGGCTGAGTTGGGGCTCCCTGTTGGATTGGAGAAGGTTCAACATTTCCAGGAGGGGCTGGATGCTGATCTTGGGCCTCTGACTGGACTGAAGAAGGTTCCAACTGCCCAGGGAACACTGCAGACTGAGCTGGGGCCTCTTGTTGGGGTAAAGAAGTTTCAACCTCATTGGTGGACTCTGGAGTTATGGTAAGTGCCAGATCCACAGGTTTAACAGTGACATGGGGCAACAGCAGAACCTGAGCTTGACTCTGACCTAGAGGAGAAACTGTTACCACATGATGCTCTGGAGAGTGAGCTGGGACCTCCTGCTGGGTTGGGGAAGGTTCAACCTCACCAGAAGGCTCTGGATGCTGAGCTGCAGCTTCCTGCTGGGTGGCAGAAGGGTAAACCTCCTCCGAAGTCTGTAGATGCTGACTTGGGACCTCCTGATATGTTGCATAAGGTTTAACCTCCCCAAGGGGATTTGGATGCTGAACTGTGGCCTCTGACTGGGCCAGAGAAGATTGAATCCCTTCAAGAGACTCTGGGTACTGATTTGGGGTCTCTTGTTGGGTTGAAGAAGGCTCTCTCTCCTCTGGGACCTGAGGGTGCTGAGCTTCAGCCTCCTGCTGGGTTGGAGAAGGTGCAACCTCCTCAGGGGTCTGTGGATGCTGACCTTGGCTCTCCCCCTGGGCTGAAGATTCACCCTTCTCAGGGGTCTGTGGAAACTGAGCTGGAGCCTCCTCCTGGGATGAAGATGGTTCTCTCTCTCCCTGAGTCTCTGGAGGTTGGGCTGGGACCTCCTCCTGGGTTGAAGATGGTTTGCCTCCTTCAGGGGCCTGTGATTGCTGAGCTGGGGCCTCCTGCTGGGTTGTGGGAGGTTTAACTTCTCCAGGATACTCCAGATGCTGAACTGGGGTCTCCTGCTGTGCTGGAAGTTTCTCCTGTATTGTAGGTTCTGGGGAATCAGTTGGAGTCTCCTGCTCAACTGGCAAATGTCCAGCTTCCTCAGGGGACTGTGGAGGCAGAGTTGGGGCTTCATGCTGGGTTGCAAAAGGTTCCACATCAAGGGGCACAGAGGGCTGAGCTGCAGCCTCATGCTGAACTGGCAGAGTTTCCACCTCTGGAGTGGGTTCTGGTGTTATGGTGACCTGCACATCTGCAGGTTTAACACTGGGAATGTTTAAATGTTGAACATGATGGTGACCTAGAGGCGAAACTGTCACCCACTGATGCCCTAGAGGTTGAGCTAGGTGCTCCTGCTGGGTTGGAGCAGGTTCCACCTCCCCAGAAGGCAGCTCTGGAGGCTGAGCTGGTTGTTCTTGTAGGGTTGCTGAAGGTTCTATCTCTCCTGGAGACTGAGCTGGGGTCTCCTGCTGGATTGAAGATTCTGCCTTATCAGGAAGTTCTGCAGGCTGAGCTGAGGCCTCCTCCTGGGCTGAAGAAGAAGAAGGTTCAGCTTCTCCAAAAGTCTCTGGAAGCGGAACTGGGGGCTCCTGCTGAGTTGCAGGTTTTACCTCCTCAGGATGCTCTGTAGGCTGAGCTGGGGTCTCCTGCTGAGCTGGGGAATGTTCTGCCTCTTCAGGATTCTCTGAGGAATGAGTTGGGATCTCCTGCTGAGCTGGGGAGTGTTCTGCCTCTTCAGGATTCTCTGAGGAATGAGTTGGGATCTCCTGATGAGCTGGGAAGTGTTCTGCCTCTTCAGGATTCTCTGAGGAATGAGTTGGGATCTCCTGCAGAGCTGGGGAATGCTCTGCCTCTTCAGGATTCTCTGAGGAATGAGTTGGGATCTCCTGCTGAGCTGGGAAATGTTCTGCCTCTTCAGGATTCTCTGAGGAATGAGTTGGAAAGTGTTCTGCCTCTTCAGGATTCTCTGAGGAATGAGTTGGGATCTCCTGCTGAGCTGGGGAATGTTCTGCCTCTTCAGGATTCTCTGAGGAATGAGTTGGGGTCTCCTGCTGAGCTGGGGAGTGTTCAGTCTCTTCAGGATTCTCTGAGGAATGAGTTGGGATCTCCTGCTGAGCTGGGGAATGTTCTGCCTCTTCAGGATTCTCTGAGGAATGAGTTGGGATCTCCTGCTGAGCTGGGGAATGTTCTGCCTCTTCAGGATTCTCTGAGGAATGAGTTGGGATCTCCTGCTGAGCTGGGGAGTGTTCTGCCTCTTCAGGATTCTCTGAGGAATGAGTTGGGATCTCCTGCTGAGCTGGGAAATGTTCTGCCTCTTCAGGATTTTCTGAGGAATGAGCTGGAGTCTCCTGCTGAGTCAGAGAATGTTCAAATTCCCCACTAGGCTCAGAAAGGGGAGCTGGTTGTTCCTGTACACTTGAAGGCTTAGCTTCCTCGGGAGGCTCTGAAGGCTGAGCTGGGGTCTCCTGCTGAGTTAGAAAAGGTTCAGTCCCCCCAGGAGACTCAGAAGGCTGAGCTGGTTGCTCCTGCTCACCTGAAGGCTCACCTTCCTCTGGAGGCTTAGCTGAGGTCTCTTGCTGGATTGAAGGAGGTTCTGCTTCCTCAGTATGCTCAAGAGACTGAGGTGGGATCTCCTGCTGGGCTGTAGAAGAATCAACCTCCTTAGCCGGCTCTGGAGTTATAGTAAGTGCCAGATCCACAGGTTTATATGTAACACTGGCAAACTTGAAATAGCTTGGATGGTGGCTTATAGGTTGACGTAGCATCTCATCATTTACAGGAGTTTGAGGTAGGTACTCCATAGGAAACTCTGGAACTAGAGTTGGGGCCTCTGGCTGCACTGGGGTGGGCCCAGCCTCCTTCAGGCGCTCTACAGACTGAACTGGGATCTCCAGCTGGACTGGGGTGGGCCCAGTCTCCTCAGGGTGCTCTGCTGGCTGAGCTGAGGCCTCTGGCTGGACTGGGGTGGACCCAGCCTCCTCGGGGGCCTCTACAGGCTGAGCCGGGGTCTCTGGCTGGACTGGGGTGGACCCAGCCTCCTCAGGGTGCTCCGTGGGCTGAACTGGGGTCTCCAGCTGGGCTGGGGTGGGCCCAGACTCCTCAGGGAGCTCTGCTGGCTGAGCTAAGTCCTCTGACTGCACTGGGGTGGGCCCAGCCTCCTCAGGGAGCTCTACAGTATGAGCCGGGGTCTCTGGCTGGACTGGGGTGGGCCCAGCCTCCTCGGGGAGCTCTATAGGCTGAGCAGGATTCTGAGGCTGGACTGGGGTGGGTCCAGCCTCCTCAGGGCGCTCTACAGGCTGAGCCAGGGCTTCTGGCTGGACTGGGGTGGGCACAGCCTCCTCGGGGAGCTCTACAGGCTGAGCCACGGCTTCTGGCTGGACTGGGGTGGGCACAGCCTCCTCGGGGAGCTCTACAGGCTGAGCCACGGCTTCTGGCTGGACTGGGGTGGGCACAGCCTCCTCGGGGAGCTCTACAGGCTGAGCCACGGCTTCTGGCTGGGCTGCGGTGGGCCCAGCCTCCTCAGGGCTCTCTGCAGGCTGAACTGGGGTGGGCACAGCCTCCTCAGGGCTCTCTGTTGGCTGAACCGGGCCCTCCTGCTGGACTGGGGTGGGCACAGCCTCCTCGGGAAGCTCTACAGGCTGAGCAGGGATCTCTGGCTGGACTGGGGTGGGCTCAGCCTCTTCAGGGCGCTCTGCTGGCTGAGCAGGGGCCTCTGGTTGGATTGGAGATGGCTCAGCCTCCTCCGTGTGTTCTGGAGGCTGAGTTACAGTTATGGTAAGTGCCAGATCCACAGGCTTAACAGTCACGTTGTGGAGGTTTGGCCGCTGGGCTTCATCCTGACTGAGAGACGGCACATCTACCTCATGTGCTATCGGTTGCGGTACCACCTCCTTAGATATCTCTAGAGGTTGACCTGGGGCCTCCTGAGGGGTCAAAGGTTCTACTTCCTCAGGGGCCTCTGTAGGTTGAGCTGAGGCTTCCTGATGGACTGAAGAAGGTTCGACCTCTTCATTTGTGCTTGAAGGCTCAGCTGGGGCCTCCTGTGGGTTTACAGAACTTCCACCTTCCTTAAGGAACTCCGGAGGCGAAGATAGAGGCTGCCGCTGATCTGGAGAGGTTTCTGTCTCTTCAGGGGGCTCTGGATGCTGGGCCTGGGCCTCCACCTGAGGCAAAATAGATTCAGCCTCCTCAGGGAACTGTAGATGATTTTGGGTCTCCTGCAGGAGCGGGGGAATTTCAGCCTCCTCAGGGAGATTTGGAGGTTGTTCTGGTCGCCCCGGGAAATCCACTGGTAGGTTCTCCCCAGGATATAGGATATCCATACTGGAATCTGAATCATCCTGCAGCTGTTCTAAGAGCTCTTTATTTGCAAGTTGGTTGGGAGTTCCAACAATGACTTTGGCAAGCCTTCGATGCTGAACAAGATCTTCCTCCAGGTTTGGGGGTGAAACAATAAACTGTGTTGGCTTTGAACTCTGAACATCCAGAGGTGGAACAAGTATTTCAAATGATTGGTGATCTTCAGCCTGATCCAAACCTACAACTTTAATCTTACTTTTGAGTCCAAGAGGCAGAGCTATGGTCTGATTCTGATCCCAACCTGGCCTTGGAGCCACCTCCGGGAGCCTTTCATGCTGGGTTAGCTTGTCATTCAGATCCTGATCTGCCTCTGGGGGCAGCTCGCCAACTGAATCCGTGTCCGGGAACGGAACCAAAGTCTCAGTCAATTCCTTAGGCGGGGCCAACATCTGGACTGGAGCAGAGGACCCCAAGTATTTAAAGCCCCCCGGCTCCGCGGGGGGTGTAAGTGCCCGGGGCGATTCGGGCGGGAGTTCAGAGGAGTGCGAAGACCAGGGCTCGGCTGGCCCTAGGAAGTCGGAGGTCAACTGGGCAGGGTCCAGGGCCCACTCCGGAGGCTGAGCTGCCTGGACCAGCAGCCACAGTGGTTGCCACGTGAGGAGGAGCAGTGGGGCCCAGAGGCGCAGCCGGGACATGACATGCGGAGGCTCTGGGACGCAGCGACCCAGGCCAGTGGGGCGCAGGCGCCGCGCCGGAGCGGAGCCGAACCGTTATGGCAGCCCCGTGATGAGCACACAGTTAGCAACTGCGCGCCCCTCCCCCGCCTACGTCCCACCCTTTGTTTACGACACCTTTATTTACGCCACCTTTATTAGCTGGGCGCAGGTGGGCACCGCGCCGGTCCGAGCGAGGCCCTTTTCCAGAATCACCGGGGCTCAAGCCTCCCTTCCCTCTACAAAGGGCAAAGCTACCTCCTGATGCTCACAGCGAGGCAGGATGGCCACGGACTCCAGCAGCTCTGGGCGGGAGGCAGGGGAGACAGGGGAGTGGGGGGAGGGGTGGACAGTTTCCCAAGGAAGCCACAGGACCTGGCATCCTGGGAAATTAAAAATGCTAGTCCAGTTCTGGCGGTTTGAACTCATCCTCTTCAAAGCTTAAGTCCGAGAGACATTCTTCCTCCCCTTGGCCATCCTGCTTCCAAGAAAAGTAGCTGATCTGCAGAATAAACACCAGTTAGGGCAGTAGGGAAGGGTTACATTTTACAGGTTGTTGTTCTAAAATGTTGCCATTTCCTCTAAATTCTCAATACGCATGTCTGAGTATTAAGTCGCCACTGTTAGAAGGAGGCTACCTACCATTGAATCAGTGAGGGCTCCAAAATTTCTATAGGAGGGGTTTTAAGGCAGGGGTAGGGGGGCAGGTAAGGATTTTATTCTGGGAATGAGGGTCTGAAACCAAGAGAATAGCCCTCTATTTACACTGGCAAGGGAAAACTTCCCTCATCCCACTTGACTCAACACAGCCGTCAGTCTAGAAAAAGTACCACCACCACTTTTCAGAGGTCTGACCCTGTATGTGCACATGTTCAAGTTAGCAGGTCAAACAATTTTCTTGAAATAGTGTAACATCCAGTTTACATCCTTCACAGTCCTTTTTATAATCTGTTTTATTTGAGTCCTTGTTTATCGTCCGGCACAAGCCTAGCACGCAAACTATAAGAGAGAAGGCTTTTTATCTTATTCCTACCATCTAACACATAATAATGGTTTTTAAGTGGAACTGATTCCAAGGCCTTATTTAGGAATGGATCTATTGTTACAATCAGATTTCTGAAATCTTCAGTATCAATACGGAATCTCTCTCACATTTCACAAGAAGCTAGAGTTCTTAAAGTGTAAACTTGGATAAGTCTGAAGTTTCCTTGATGAGCTTGATTTAAACTGAATTAAAATAATTATTTTGCACCAAAAAAAAAAAAAAAAAAAGCCTTCAAATACTTTTTTCAGAAAGTAACCATCTTTTCTTTCTCCACTCTCTTCCCTTCAAAACAAACAAACTTTGCAACTTTGGAGTGAGTTAAATAATCAGAAATCTGGCCCCCAATTAAGTTTTCAATGACATGAAACCCATCCTTTGCTCCTTTTTTTTTTTTTTTTTTTTTGACATTCTATATGCAGCACATTTATAGCTTCTTTTAGAAATTACCTTGGCAACTTAATCCCTAATTCAGGGCATGATATAAGTGATTGACAGAAAAATTCTTCAGCAAAATATTTCATAAAGATACGTGTAAGATGCTGACATTTGGGTAATACACCTTATTTGAAAGGCTTAATGGTTTTCAAACACTGTAGCATAATCTCACTTAATGCCAGAGTTACCCTGTTCTCAAATTCCTGGGATTCTGTTTGAGGGGAACTCTAAAAGGCTGTGTCCTCTCCCATGTCTACAAGGGCAGAAGTATTCTGATGCAATTTGCTCGCCAAATTTCAAAGAAAGGGTCAGAGCCAAGAGTGAGGACTTCAAGGAAAGCCTCAGAAATTCCCATGCACTCAAAAGCAGTTTCAGAGTTTTACATTTCCCAAAGGATGAAAAAGCTAAGTGTACTTGTCAAAGTCTTCCAATTCCTGCCAGTTGCTTTAAATTATGGCTACCCTGGCTATGGAATCCCCAAGCTGTAAACTCCACATACTTGAATTAAATCCTGTAGCTCCTCTTCGGTTCTGGCATCTGTAATCTCTTCACAGGGTCTATATTCCACAGCTATTTTACCACTTTCTGAAATAAAGTTAACAAGGATCAGATCAAAATTTTTCTTGTTCTAAAACTTGTTGTATATGATAGCATCCAAAAATTAGATAGTCTTTTGATTTTTTAAAAGTACTTTATTTTATTTATATTATTTATTATATTTATTTAAGAGAGAGTGCACAAGCAGGGGAACAGCAGAGGGTGAGGGAGAAGCAGGGAACATGCTGAGCAGGGAGCCCGATGTGGGGCTCAATCCCAGGACCTGGAGATCGAGGCAGACCTTAATGGGCTGAGCCACTCAGGTGCCCTGTAGACATTCTTTTAATTTCTAAAAGCAGAAAATAAAAGCATTTCCCTAGAAGTTTTTTCACCTCACACTTCAGTTTTTATCATAACTTTTTTTCCAGATTTTATTTATTTGGGAGATGGGGGTGGGGAACGGGGGAGGGAGCAGCAGACTCTCCACTGAGCAAGGGAGTCTGACATGGGGCTCAATCCTAAGACTTTGGGATCAGGACCCGAGCTGAAGGCAGACGCTTAACCTACTAATAAGCCACGCAGGCACCCCTATCATAACAATTTGCGGGAAAAAAAAAAAGTTATCAACTGTGTGGTTAAAAAAACTTAATGATCTCAGAGATAGGAACTAAGGAATAATGACACAGGGAGTTAAAACTGTAGGAACAAAAACATTCAATCATAATATGATTAAGCAATAAGACTTTATTTAGGTGGGGGTCAAGGTGAGCTCAAACCCAGAACAGAGACCTCCAGACTATGGCTAATACCTCATATTAGAAACAAGGCAAGTGTCTACTCCCTGGGAACCAAAATCCCACCAGATACAATGAGCAATGCTTTGGAGAAGGAGGCAGGGCATGCACTGGAACACTTTATTGGCAGAAACAGGCCCTTGTACCTTATAGACAATACAATTTCCCTTAAGGCAAACTACAGCTACAAGACTTTTTAGTCTAAGGAATTTTGAATGTGTAGAAGGGATACCAAGCATATTAGGGAGAGGTCAACAACCCAAACACTCAGTTTGGTTCTTAAAATGTTGTCACTCAGAATTGATAGCTAATAACGATTCTACCTAATGACCACGGAAATCAACCTTCCCTGGAAGACTTACCCAGGCTGGAAACTTAAAACCAATCCAGGGTCAACTCTTAGAAGCAAATAAGGCCTCTGAAACTTAGCTAGGATTTCTTAGTCTTTAAGACTCAAGGCTCTGAAGCAGGGGAGCAACTGTTGGGAACTCTCCACTAATTATAAAATTTCCAGAAAAAAAGGCACCTGGGTAGCTCAGTTGGTTGAGTGTTTCGCTTTTGATTTCAGCTCAGGTCATGATCTCAGGGTTGTGAGATCAAGCCCTGCACCAGGTTCCATACTAGGCAAGCAGCCTCCTTAAGATTCTCTCTCTCTACCTCTCCCTCTATTCCTCCTCTGCCTCCCTCTTTTATTTTATTTAAAATAAAATAAGTAAAATAAAATAAATTTCCTCTGAGCACAGCCTGGGTTGATTCTCTCCCTCGACTCCTCCCCTGCCTCCTCTGCCGCCCTCTTTCATTTTATTTAAAATAAAATAAAATACAGTAATATTTTAAAAATAAAATTTCCTTTGAGCATAGCCTGTAGCATTCACACTATTGTAGAACTTAGTAGGGAATACAATCAACACTGTTCAATAGGATGACCACTTACAAGGTTCACAAAAATGTAGATGATCATTACATAAGAATCATGTTTACCCAATGTCAGTGCCAGAATCAAAAAGTAAAGCTGAACTGATTCCAGAATTGATTCTAATAAATTCTCCAACAGGAAAACAATAATGGTAAGAAGTTGGGAGGCCTGGGTGGCTCAGTCAGTTAAGCCGCTACCTTCGGCTCAGGTCATGATCCCAGGGTCCTGGGATCGGGTCCTGCATCCGGCTCCTTGCTCAGCAGGGGAGCCTGCTTCTCTCTCTGCCTCTGTCTGCCACTCTGCCTGTTTGTGTGCGCGCTCTCTCTCTCTCTCTCTCTCTCTGACAAATAAATAAATAAATAAAATCTTTAAAAAATAATAATAAGAAGAAGAACTAAACATATTTTGTCTGCTTACCACATTACCGGGATAGTCCTGAGCTTTTTATATTCATCATCTCATTTACTCTAACAATGTCCCCCATGAGGTAAGCTGAATTATTAACTAAACTAGACTAAATATTATACTAAATACTAATAATTAGACTAAATACATTTAAATTTGACTATAAAACCTAAAACTGCATCAGAAATCTTAAGAGACAGAGTTAGGACTCAACAACAGATGTCCAAAGCTTATAATCACTATACTACTTTGTGTTACGGGCAAACAGTAAAAAAAGAAGACTGGATCAAACATTTTCTGTGTGCAGGCAAGTCGCTGTATATCTATACACTATAGACAATAATATTTCTCTGTCTCAATGTCATTTTTCTCACAAATACTACAAAGAACAAATTTGAGACTGCTGCTTTGAAAGCATTTGGTGAATAAAAGAATACAAAGTGTTTTCATCCCAACTAGCTTTTCAAAATGAGTTTATTTGTGTATGGAAACTGAAGTACCTTGAGGACAATCGAGAAAGTCTTACCTAAAACCACAATCACCAGTTTCTGGAATGCATCTGACACAGCCTTCTGAATAGCAAGCTTCTGGGTGGTTTTCCTTTTCATCAGAAATGATAATGGCCCTAAATCCAACCAAAACAAATGGATTTAATATATATGGCTGAATAACTAATTTTTTAAAAAGATTTTTATTTATTTATTTGTCAGAGAGAGAGAGCACAAGCAGGCAGAGAGGCAGGCAGAGACACAGAGAGAAGCAGGCTCCCCGCTGGACAAAGAGCCTGATGTGGGACTCTATCCCAGGACCCTGGGATCATGACCTGAGCTGAAGGCAGTGGCTCAACCAACTGATCCACCCATGCGTCCCTGAATAACTGATTTTTATGTTATAGGTTTAATAAATCAAAGTGGATCCATGATTCTTAGATCATTATCTTAGCAACAAAGGCAGACACAACACAGGCATTTGGTGGAATGGCTCTGCTGTAGGAATATCCTGGCTGGGCACATTTTTACTGTCCTGATCTATCGCAGAAGTTCCTGAAGTACCAGAAAGGAGATGCAAGCCAAGAAGGTGGCACAAGAGACACCTGGGTGGCTCAGTCAGTTAAGCGTCTGCCTTCGGTTCAGATAACGATCCCAGGGTTCTGGGATGAATCCCACATTGGGCTCCTTGCTCAGCAGGAAACTGGCTTCCCCCTCTGCCTGCTGCTCCCCCTGCTTGCGCTCTTGTGCTCGCTTGCTCTCTCTCTGACAAATAAATAAATAAAATCTTTACAAACAAACAAACAAAAAAGAAGGTAGCACAAATCTCACATTACTCACAGATTTCAAATGGACAAGCTGAAGCTATCTTCCTAGAGGCCCTACTTACTCTCTTGTGCATCAAGCGCAGGAATCACAGAGAAAGATTTGGTGGTTGTGCACATGACCTGCTCTCTTCCTGAGCATCACCCACGGAAACCTGTTCCACTTCATTTGCTAACAGCCCTGCCTCTGCCTTAAAACCCTAAGCCTAAGCGCTATGGACTCTGGGAAAAATCAGTACCAACTGGAATACCTTTTCTAGGAATCTACATTTGACTCTTTACACACCAGCCCTTTTATAGGAGGCAAAGGACTGAACATTTTTGCAAGAATTTATTTAAATCTTTAGATGATTTTGCTGGGATCATTGAAAGCTACAAGAGATCTGTATTTGTAGGACTATTTTAGCACAAGGCAAATTCTTTTTTTTTTTTTTTTTTTTTAAGCACAAGTCAGACTCTTAACCAAAAATGGAAAAAAAACATTATTTCCCTCTTCCTAAACAGGAAAGTCAGCTAGCAGAAAATCAGCTTTAGAATTTTAAAGCTAAAGGTTCTTTTAGGGATTGCCTATGATAAAAACCTGTATTGCAGGGTAGAAAAGCTCTTCCCAGGGCTTTAGTAGCTTAGCAAGAGGAGGGCTTGATGATATATCTAGAAAGATGAGTTTTAGAAAGAAAGAGAGGTTCTACCTCCACCCCATCCACCTCCACCTCCACCCCCTCTATAAACAGACCTTCCTCCAACTTCTCCAAAGGCTCCTCGGCCATGCCGACTCCAGGACTCCTGCACTCAAAGAATGGCAACACCACTTCTAAGGCACAGAAGAATTTCAGGCTCTGCTTCTGAAGTGGTACTGCAGTATCTTCATTTTCTCTTTCTTCGAGGTCAGAAAGATCCTGAAGCTGTTAGGATTTTACATTCAAGGTCCTTCCTAGGATCTCAACGTAGACTTCAAGATGTTTTGTTAATATAAATAAAAACTAAACTCCAGCAAACCCAGCTAACAGTTGAGGTCCTATAGCTTCAAAATCAAGTAAGACTTGCAAATGAATTATTAGATACGGACAACTGCTTTTTGTTTTTGTTTTTGAAATCTATACCCTACAAATACTGGTGAAAATTGCGGACGCCACTACCCAAGTCACTGAGAGTATTATTAATTCTAGGTGGCAGGTCCATGCTCAGGTCCTTCTACTTAGTCCCCCCTCATGTCTCCTACCCACACCCAGGCCTCTCCTCTCCGAAGTCTAGGGTTTCAATGTTGAAATGAGTCTGATTAGCCAAAGCAAAGCTATAAAGTGTACCTTGATAATCCTTTTTGACCATCCATTGAAACCAAAATAATAATTTGCCAATTCTTGGCACTGGGAGCTGTTTAGGGCAAGGGCCTGATATTGAACCGCTTTATGTCTCGTGCCAAGACGAACCTAAAGACATAAGAGAGAGACCGAAAAATATCACAACTTGCCACAGAGGCTTATTTTGGATACACCTGAGATTGACCAACACCTATTTCAGAGACTGGCTGTGAAGATTAAAAAGGGAACAAAACTGTAAGCAGTGAGCTCATAGGAAGCCCTAAATGAATGGTATTTACTCTTTTTAAGCTACAGTACTTTTCTGCATCATTTCCAGGGCTCCTGATTGAATTGGAAGATTTTCCTGACCTCTGGTGGTGCGAGTGACAATGAAAGTGACTAAGGAAGCCCTCCAGAAGCAAATTATGTAGGTGAGCAAAGGAAAGACATTGGTTTTGTTGTTCCATTCTGGAGTATATGATCTAAACACCAGACAAGGTAGGCTTGACACAGAGGTAGGACCCTAATCTGCAGCACCCTCCTCCCCAAGTCACTAACCTGTTAGAACAAGGAATATACAGACCTCTATAAACTTTATAAGCAACTAAACAATTAGAGGTTCATTTGCATTAATAAGCTTCTTTGAGAATGCAAACACCTCCAGTGTTAATTCTGAATAACTTAACGCTCTATGGTGAATTTCTTACATCCACTGATTCTGTCTTAAATGTCTATTTCAACTTTAAGCAGGGCGTAGTATAGTTAATATATTCATAAAGACTCAAATGATGCCAATGAAGTCACAGCACTGTTAAGTCTTTATTGATTTGTTCATACATCTTCCTCTATCACTGGTTTGTAAGCTCCTTAAGTGCTTAAAGGAACCATATCTTATTCTTTTCTCATTCCTAAAACCGAGCACATTCTGTTGTTGACTGAGTGAATGAATAAAAGAAAAAGTGATAAGAAATTGAATTTACTTTCTCCAGATAAAGCTGCATGCTGGGAAGGAGAAATGAAGACGAACTTTTAAATGTTGAGTGCTGCATGGGCGGCTAATGGTGAGGTACAGTGGAGCTGTTCTGTATAACAAGGAAGCTTCAGAAGGGCCCCAAGCCTCTGAGTCAGAGAGACTGTTGTTACCTTGGATAAGCTTGCCAGTTCTTGCTGGCAACCATTTTCCTTCATGCTACTGAAAAAAACTCTCAGATGCCCTTAGGTCTTTCCTTGATTTAATTTATTTAAGACATTATTCTTTTTTCTGTATTTATAAAAGGCAAATGACATCAACAACAGCAACAAAAAACCACCCAGGAACTATGCGCAGTTGCCAAAGTCAAAAAGAGTCCCTAAGTAAACTGGATAACAATTTGGGAAAGCAGGGATGGTAACCCAAGGTTCTGTGTTAAATAACGAAATCTAATACGAATGTTCTCTCTTGTCAACTGTATATTGACTTGTAGAACACTTCCTTCATCACTCTCAGTGATGGGCTTTATGCTGTTAAACCTCAAAACCTAAAATTTATGAAATGATCTTAATGTCCAATGAGAGACAAAAACCCCATTACTCACAACTGATACAAAATAGCTGTTTCATAATCTGTAATACCTAAATGGCTCTGTGAACTTTTCACAGGCTAGAAGCAGGCCGGGCCACAGTTTGCAAACTGAAGAATGTCTGACAGGTCTTCTTTTCAATCACAGGGAGTGAAGCCAGGATTGAAGAGGGCGTTAAACAAGTAGGTGGTATACCTAGAGTCACATTTGAGGAGAGTTCTCAGATTGGATGGAGGTTAAGTCAATAAGGAAAGGCATATGCTAAGAATAGACAGCCAAGTCAGTATGGGGTAGCCAGATTAAGAAGCCAGTCAGAGAAGGCTGATGAAGACATACAATTATAAAGGAAAAGGTTTGGAAATCTAAGTCTCACTCACTTATTCAGAGGAAATGACATGGTCCTTGATAAAGAAATGGTGACTGAATTGAGGCACATACTGAAATATAATTCTGGGGCTCTGGGAAAGTAAAAAGGACCTCATGGTTAGTATGGAATGAAGTTCCTGTAGTGCATTAAAGAATGTTTTAATCATTTTCTGGGAACTGAAGGGAATCCCGAACAGGCAGTTTGAGAGTGATGACGAAGAAGCATCCTTTATAATACAACGGATGACAGAGTTTGTCATTTTATTTTTAAATTTTTTAAAGATTTTATTTATTTGAGAGAGAGAGAGGGAGAGAGGGAGAGAGCAAAGAGGGGGAGGGAGAAGCAGATTCCCCGTTGAGCACAGAGCGGGAGGTGGGGCTCGATCCCAAGACCCAGGATCATGACCTGAGCTGAGGGCAGACAGCTTAACCGAATGGACCATCCAGGGGCCCCTAGAGTCTGTCATTTTAAATCCACATAATAGTACATATAAGCAGGACTCTACTTGTGAAGATTTCTTAAATTAAGGGGCAGCATAAAATGACCCGGGATTTAATATCAGTAAGTTGGGGTTTGATTTCCAACTTCCGGTTATCATGAACCTTAAGTAAGTCACTTAACTATACCGAGTTCGAGTTTCTTCGCCGAAAAAAAGAAAACAAAAACTCAGAGAAACCGGGGGATCGCTGTAGCAATGCAACTGAAAGCATTTTGCAAATCGGAGTGTTGCACAAATGCCAGTCTATTACAACGGGATTCAGCACTTTGTACTAGTGGAGTTAGGAATTCCTTATTTGGACCCACCTTCACTGGAGAATTCTGGAAAAGATGCTTCCCGTGGCATGCCTTTTGAGCTCTGTGAGCATCCCTTGCTGAATAAAACTTGATGATGGCATAGAAACCAGGACGGGCCACTGCAGCATTTGGGAAGACTCGGACCGAATACAGAAGGCCAAATTGGGAGAATACTGTGAACAGAGAATGCTGTGGGGTGGTCCCACGGCAAGTAAGTGCATGAAATTTCACGCCCAGAAACAAAAACTGCCCAATCCCTAAACCCTTGGGCACAGGCAATCCCAAGCACTTTTCACTTCATGAATAGGTCTTCCTCTAAAATCCTAAGATTCGAGAAGCATTAGAAGGCAACATATGCTGTCTGTTGAGAGTTACCTCTCAGAAATCTGTTGGGGCTGACAGACTGCGAGGTCCCCTTTAGAACTAAGATTCCTCTCGGCAGAGACTACAAGGCGCGTGAGGTGCTAAGACCAGACTCCAGGGCTCCCAGTCACCGGGTGGGGGGGTAGGGGGTGAGGAGACACACAGCCTTCTCCATCCCTCCCTCCATCCTGGCTCGGCTCACATGCAAGTCCTCGGCCGTGGGTCCAGAACTCAGTTCCCACACCAGCAAGGTTTTGTCACTTTCGGTGGGAACGGCAAAAAACACCAACTCCGCCATCCTACCACCACTGCGCATGCGCGGGTAAGTTCAAGCGGCACTGCGCCTGCGCAAGGCGCGCCCGCGCTTTTTAAATTAAAAAAAAAAAAAGGACTCGTACGAGGGGCGGGGCCAGCTCGGCGGAGAAGGAGCGAGGGCGGTTCCCGGACCTCTCTCTGGCCCCTCCCACTCTGGACGGGTCTCTGAGTCTCTTTTCCCTCCTGCAGCTCCGCCACTTAAAAGTGGTGGGGTGTAGTGCTTCTACTCAAGTGTATTTTTAGGGGAGAGCGCAAAGGGTGAGCTTACAGTATCTTAGGGTGCGAATATCTTTAGAGCAGCCGGCTTCGAAATCCTTAAAAGGTGTTCCCTGATTTTCCTACATAATTTTGGGGTAAGTGTGTTAGTTGGGATGAGAGGATGTGGAATGTTTGGCAGGCAGTGTGAGAAGGAGAGATAAATTCGGAAAAATCAAAGAGTGAGTCCAAGTAGGGCGTCAACACTGGAGTTCATAGTGCTCTTGCAAAAAGGCTCTTCTAAGCCCCCAGTCAGCTATTTTGAGGACTAACACACTGAAAGGGAAATTAGGCCCTAAAGATCCGTATTTTAATCCTAGAATGCCCGAGCTGGAACGGACCTTACAAAACATCTCCTGAGGTTTCTAAACAATGGTCTCCAGACTGGTTCTGGTCTGTGAAGAAGTTTTCACTGGTCCTTGGCAAAACAAGAAAAGGATAATCAGGGTTTAATTTTTTTTTTTCATAAAACAAAATCTATTCCATTTTATTATTCTACAAATATGAACTTCATTTTTCTTTCTTTTTCATTTTCTTAGTTTTTAAAATATTCTATACATTTGAGAGAGCAAGAGAGGGAGGGCACGAGCAGGGGGGATGGGTAGAAGGAGAGGGAGAAGCCGACTCGGAGCCCCCTGAGCCAAAGGCAGACACTTAACCAACAGCCACTCAGATGCCCCATGACCTTCATTTTTCATGCTAAAAGTTATTTTATGAGGAAATGCTGATAGACAATAGTTGTTTTGATTAATACGCTTAATTACTTGGGCATTAAAATAAAAAGTTGGGAATCGTAACATGGTCTTAACTTTTCTGACGTTTTACTGGTCTGGGAAATCCAAAAGTTAAGACTCAGAAGTAGGGACATCAGTGGCCCAAGTGGGACAGTTTAGTCAAACAGTACTGATGGTAGCTGTGTGCAGGACATTCCTCCAACGGCCCCTTTTCTGTCTTTGCATTGTCCTCCCTTGTCCAGGTTTTACTCCACATCAGCACCTTCAGATTCCAAACAGAGATGCCTTTTTTAAAAAAAAAATCTAGATTTTAGCCCATTCTCTGAGAGCACCCCCAAATCATTGACTGCTGGCGCCATCTCTCAGGCCCCACACCACTTTCTCCACCTCAATCTATAAGACCCTTAGCTCCACCCATGACCTACTTCTGAACTTTCTCTTTTACTTTTAAAATAGTTGGCTTTGGAGGAATACCTGGGATCCTGATACTCTTTAAAACCAAAAATTGTAGATTTTATTACCCATTTTATTATCCACTGTATTCGTTGTATATATCCACTCACTCATTGTACCCATTATTTGTGTACATCTGTGGGTAGATTATGAACACCTCAGGAACAATAGTTATGATTTATTTTCCTTCTCCTAGTACCTACCCCTCTCCTACTAGATTATGTACTCAAAAATATCTGGAATTAAAAATGAATAAATTAACACATTCTTTGCACAAGGAATGCTTTAATAATCCCCAAAATATAACAATTTCTTCATTGTGGTCCTCTGGGTTTGCAAATGACAGTCAGGAACAAGATGCCTGGGCCCAGATGGGTACAAGGAGGAACCCGGAAAAAAACTATTTATTCCTGGGGCTCTGGTCATTTTTATTTGTAAATGGGAATGAAAGAAAACAACGTGAGGTGGAGACAAGAGGAAGAAGTGAAGAATTCCCGAGTGAGAAGAGGGGCTCTGGAATGACTCCATAGTAGCCTTGCCCCCCGTCTCATCCCAAGAAACATCCTGTCATCCAGTAGGAGAGTGGACGGCCTGCACAGTGCAACCTCCATGCTACCCTGTGGAGAGAAGAAAGATTGGTTCTTGCTTACTACTTAGTAAGCTCCCTCTCCACATACATGGCCCAACTTTTAGTAAGTCTCTCAGGCAGAGCAGTGCTCAGAACCCAACCCCCCTTCATTCCTAGCTTTCTGGTCTGTCCCGCTGTGGCCCCTCTGGTTCTTCTTTTAAGTTTCCCTTATCCCTGGTGTTTGTCCTCTACTCCCATTCAGTATGCTTCCAAATTTTCAAATCCTTACCTCCCTCTGAAGTGGGAGAGCATCATTTTATGGGGCTGAAAGTTACTAAATAAATGAACAGGTAAATAATCAATCAATCAATCAATTAATCTCAGGCACAACCATTGACTCTCCCTCCAGAAAGGGTCAGCCTTAATAGTCATCCGTGTCCTTTCTGCATGGTATTTCTAGAGTAGGCAAGGCATGGGACTCCCTCCATCCTCACAGAGGCCCGGAGAGGCAACCATTTTTATCCTGTACATATCCAGTTTGAAGCTCAGACGAGTGAAGTAACCATCCCAATGTCCACCACTGGTAAGCTGACAGTTTTGGGGGTATCTGCTCAGCTGAGGAGCTACACAACTTTTACAGAAAATGTTGCTGCCACAGGCACTTGAGTGGCTCCACTGGTTCAGCATCTGCCTTTGGCTCAGGTCATGATGTTGGGGTCCTGGGATCGAGTCCTGCAGAGTCCCACATTGGACACCTTGCTTGGCCGGGAGTCTGCTTCTCCCTCCCTCCCTCCCCGTGCATTTGCGCGCTCTCTCTCTCTCAAATAAATAAATAAAATCTTTTTTTAAAAAGAAAATGTTGCTGCCAGTTAGGGAGAAGGGCCTTTCTCCCTAATGATGGTATGACTTAATTGCTCCCAGGCCTCCAGCTGATTGAACTAAGCAGGGGCATTGGTCCAAGCTGAACCAATCAGATTCTTTATCTTGAGCCCTTGAACTGGGACTGAGCTTATTACGCTGTCTCTGTGGCTGCTTAGGACATTAGCCCATCAACTTGGGGCAGCCTTGATCTGTCTTGTGGAAGGTGAAGCAGAGAATGCGGCTCTACAAAGAAAGAAGGGAGGCAAATGCACCAGGAAGTAGAAACTTGCAGGAAAAGCTGGCTGACAGTTTCCAGCTCTGCTTCCACTCTCTTCCTGAGGTCCTCTCCACAGGTTGCACCTGTGTAAGCTCAGTGACACAACTTGTCCCCTCAGGATACCTCTCTCTCAGCTAATTCAAGCTGCTTTGTTACTGCATCCAAAAGAGGATTATTTTTGTTTTATTTAGAAGATTTATTTATTTTTGAGAGAGAGAAAGAACAAGTGGGGAGAGGGGCAGAATTATAGGGAAGGAGAATCCCAAGCAGACTCCCCACTGAGTGGGTAGCCTGTCATAGGGCTCGATCCCATGACACTGAGATCATGACCTGAGCCGAAATCAAGAGTCAGACGCTTAACCAACTGAGCCACCCAGGCTCCCCCTCAGTTTAAATATAACATCTGAGAAAGACCCAAATCCCAGGTCTCGTAAGTCAGAGTCGCAAGCCCTGCCGCTCTTCTACATCTTTCTAGACTATGAAAGGGTCTAGTCCTTGCCTACTATGCCTTTCTCTGTCACCACATCCTTCCTGGGGGCTCTGCCCACTAACTTAGTCCCACAGTGTCCTCCTCACCAGTTCTTCATCCCCCCTGCTCCAGACACAATCTTTTTCGCACAGCTGATGGTTGAGAGAAGATTGGGGCTCAGTAGGTCTGAAAGAGAGAGAGAGAGAGAGAGATTACCCGTGAGAACACAAAGTACAGTCCCAAAGACTGAGGCAGACATGGGCTGTCCTTGTGCTGGCATGGGGCACCCAGGAGCTGAGTATTTCCAGATTAGGCAAGGCATCCCTCCGAGAGCCCCATTCAGACATCCCTATAATAGCAGTCGGGGTGTCAGAGGTGGGGGCAGGAGGGGCAGGATGACTGTTTACCACCATACTTCCCAACCAAGGTAGATGACGGTTCACCCATGTTTGAGGGTTTCAGGGGAAAGGAAATGTCAAAACAGGCAGCACAGAGACCAAGGTAAATTTGCCTGATGAGGGAGGCTCTTCAGGTAGAGAGTCTAGGAATCTTAATCAGACTGTGAAAGAGAGAGAGAAGGTCCAAGTCATGTATGGCCCCTCCTGGAGTGGCTCTGATGAGGGGAGTTTGTACTTGGTCTTTAATCAGACCGTTAGCCAAAGTTAGTACTTGATGGTTAGAGCTGAGCCTTCAGGGCCAGTAACCTGGCATTCAGCACTGGTTCTGTGAGCCTCAGTTGGCTCATCTGTAAGGTGGGCATCAAGATAATTTCCACTGAAACAGCATGGAGATTCCTCAAAAAGTTGAAAATAGAGCTACCCTATGACCCAGTAATTGCACTACTGAGTATTTACCCTAAAGATACAAATGTAGTGATCCAAAGGGACACATGCACCTGAATGTTTATAGCAGCAATGTCCACAGTAGCCAAACTATGGAAAGAACCTAGATTTCCATCAACAGATGAATGGATAGAGAAGATGTGGTATATATACAATGGAATACTATGCAGCCATCAAAAGAAATGAAATCTTGCTATTTGTGACGATGTGGATGGAACTAGAGGGTATTATGTTGAGCGAAATAAGTCAATCAGAAAGAAAATTATCGTGTGATCTCCCTGATATGAGGAAGTTGAGAGGCAACATGTGGGGTTTGGGGTGTAGGAAAGGAATAAATGAAACAAGATGGGAGCAGGAGGGAGACAAACCATAACAGACTCTTAATCTCACAAAACAAACTGAGGGTTGCTGGGGGGAGGTGGGTAGAGAGAGGGTGGTTGGGTTATGGACATTGGAGAAGGTATGTGCTATGGTGAGTGTTGTGAAGTGTGTAAACCTGGCGATTCACAGACCTGTACTCCTGCAGCTAATAATACATTATATGTTAATAAAAAATAAAAAATTAAAAAAAAAGATAATTTCCATTGCATGAAAATCTGGGTGAAATGGGCTCTGCAGGTAAAGTGCAGAGCATATAACACACCCAAGAGAAATGTTGGTGATGCAGAGCTTCTCTGGATCCTGCACATGGAGGAATCCCTAACGGGGTGAGCACTACAGCCACTAGTGAAATCCTCTGCTCAGCAAAGGCATTCCTGGACTAGACTCTTTGGACCATCCCTCTGGGGACATGGCCAGGCTTTGAATGGAAGGAGAAGTCCTGTGAGTAGAGCCTGGTCGTCTCTCTCACCTCTCCCACCCTGGGGCCCTGGCCAGACCTTGACAGTCCTCGTGGCAAATGTTTTCCGAATGACTCCGGTAATCGTTGCACCAGTAATGGCTGTTGATCTGGAAGATTCCATAGTCAAAGCTGCCATCTGCGTTTTCATTTACCTTTGATATGTTGAAGTTGCTTTCCACAAAAGCCAGACACAGCCCTTTGAACAGGGAGAAGAGGGTTCTTAGAGGGTGCCGAGCTGAGGCAGGAGGGAGATAGAGGAGAGAGGGAGATCAGGAAGCAGAAGAAAGGAGCAAGGCCTAAGAGGCTGGATAGGGCAAGTAGGCTAGAAATACCCATTAGCTTCTCCCCTCACCCTTCGTCCGACCCACCTGCCCCTCAGTATAACCACTCATCACCTATCTGTCCACCCATGCTTCCTGCACTTATTGATTACCTACTGTGTGCCAGGAACTGGGCAAAGCCCAGTGAGGGACATCCCCAGCACCCAATATAGTTCCTGGTACATAACAAGTGCTCGGTTAATAATTATGGAACAAATATGGAATGTTGGCAAGGGCTCCTCAGGGATGGAACTTGGCTTTGAAAGATGAATGACAGAGAGAAAGGTGGCCACCTAGGGTGTGACCAGGAGAGGAGAAATGGAAGTTGGTGGGGGGGCACTCACAGTCATTCAGGGAGTAGCCCTCAAACCCATCCAAGTCCTCCTTGCGCAGCACTCTAGCCAAGTCACAGCGATTGATGAGGCTGGCCTGACTGATAGCAATGAGGCAGCTGACCAAGGACATGAGTAGTGTCCCTGTCATCTTCGGAGGGGAGAAGGTACAGTTGAGGGCCCACTGTTCTGAGGATCTCACCGATGTGCTGCTGGTCTTCTCTGAGCCGCTGAGGAATCTGCAGAGGGCAGCCATATGTCCTCGCTCACACACGGCTCCCCACCTGGCTATTTCTCTTTCCTCTTCTTTATTATTGTATACTTGTTTACTATAGAAACCTTTAAATATTTACAAAATAAGAGAGAATAGTATCATGAATCTTCACATCCCCGTTGCCTGGTGTCAACATCGAAAAACCAAGGCTGATCGCCTTTCATCTATAGACCTTCACCCCTTTTAGCTATTCTCACTCATAATGGAAACCCAGCTGTGGGCAGTATTTTGGTACGGAGTGGGGAGTGAGGGTGGCAAAGGAGATTAATTCTGTGTGTGTGGATTTGAGAACATGTTTGCAGAGGAAGGTCTAGGACAGTGGGTGCTGAACTCCCGCCAGCCCTACACCCCCACATACACGACACATGACTTTGCCCAAGGGCATACCCTGCCTTGTGCAATTCCTAGGAAGCTGTTTATGGGTTCTGCACTTTCATTTCCACTCAAAGGTGCATATCATAAAGCAAGTAAAAGTGACCTCGCTGCAGAAATAACCTTCACTTTCACACTGTGTGCTGGGGGAGGAGTAAGGAGCAAGGGCTCTGGATTCGCATTGCCTGCTTTCAAACACAGGGCTGCTGTGTGACCCTGAACAATTTACTTGGGCCTCTCTGGGCCTCCTTTGTAAAATGAGGATACACTAATACCTACTCAATAGACTTGTCACGATGATTAAAGGAAATATGATCTTGGTTTTGCATTTCCCCCAAACAGGAAGCAGGACTTCTGGGGAAAGAGTTGCTTCCTAGGCTGGAGTAGGAAAGGGTATGAGGTAAGTCCAGATTCTCTAGTGCTAGAAAGTAAGGAAGTGCTCAAAATATGGACTGGAGCATGTCAAATGGACAGGAGAGTCAGCTCCAAGGGGCACCCACTGGCCAAATCTGGAACATTATTTTTGGTAACAGCTTTATTGAGATAAAATTCATGATATATAATTCACTGTGTCATACCATCACTTCATTTCAAGGGTACAGTCCAGTAGTTCTCTAGTGTTTGCAGAGCTGTATAACTATCAACTCAGCCAGTTTTAAAACATTTTCATCAACCCAAGAAGAAATCCCATACTTGTTAGCAGTCACTTCCTCGTCCACTTCCCTCCTGCCTCTGGCTACCTTAAATCTACTTTCTATCTCTCTAGATTAGCCTCTTCAGGACATTGCACATAAGTAGAGTCATACACTATATGGCCTTGTGTCTGGCTTCTTTCACTTAACAATGTTTTCAAGATTTATTCACGAAGCAGCAGGTATCAGGATCTCATTATGGTTGAATAATATTCCATTGTATGGATAGACCACAATCTATTTCTATACTTATCATTTTATAAACATTTGGGTTGTTTTTAGTTTGGGGCTATTATGAACGATGGTGCTATGAACATTGACATACAAGTTTTTGTGTGGGCAAATGTTTTCTCTCTTTTTTTTTTAAGATTTTATTTATTTATTTGACAGACAGAAATCACAAGTAGGCAGAGGGAGAGGGGAAGCAGGATCCCTGCTGAGCAGAGAGCTGGATGCAGGGCTCGATCCCAGGACCCTGAGACCATGACCTGTGCCAAAGACGGAGGCTTAACCCACTGAGCCACCCAGGTGCCCCTGGACAAAAGTTTTCATTTCTTTAGGCATATACTTAGGAGCAGAATAGCTGAGTCATACAAATAACTTAAAGTTTAAACTTTGGAGGAACTGGAGGGCCTGGGTGGGTCAGTCAGTTGAGCATCTGACTCTTGATTTTGGCTCAGGTCATGATCTCAGGGTCATGGGATAGAGTCCAGGGTTGGGCTCGGGGCTCAGTCAGGAATCTCCTTGAGATTCTCTCTCTCCCTCCCCTACCCCAATAAATAAATAAATCTTAAACTTTGGAGGAACTGCCAGAAATTTTGGCTGTGCCCTCAGCAGTGTCAGTGTAGGAAGGTTCAAATTTTTCCACATTCTCACCAATATTTTCTCACCAAAGATAACCTAATTGGTGTGAAGTGGTATCACATCCTGGTTTTGATTTGCATTTCCCTGGTGGTTAATGATCTTTCATGCAATCTTTGGCTATTTGTTGATCTTTGGGAAAATATCTAGTATTCAGACCCTTTGCCCATTTTTTAGTTATTTGCCTTTTATTATTGAGTTGTAAAAATTCTTTGCCAGATATGTATTTGCAAATATTTTCTCACATTCTGTGGGCTCCCTTTCACTTTCTTGATGGGGTTCTTTGAAACAAAAGAGTTACATTTTAATGAAGACTGATTTATCTATTTCTTTTCTTTTGTTGCTTGTGCTTTTGGTGTCGTGTGTCCAGAATAATGCACAATGGTTTCTATGGTAGTCTGGGACAATTTGACCATCAAAATAAATGACGGTAACAGATTATAATCTATTGAATGAGATAGGAACCCAAGAGTCCTTAATAGTAATGAATAGACACATAATGGGGATGGGGAGAGCTGACAATAAAAGGGTGAATGATCAATGAGGAGGCAGTCATGAAGTTGGAAAATCACCATTCTTCAACCATCAGAGATTGGTCTGAGCAGGAATCATCAACAGATGTGAAATCTGACATGGTGGGAAGCTTGATGAAGAAATGATATACACAAGCTCTTAGAGGGTCTTCCCCCAGGTCTTCTATTAGTTGCATGGGAAAAAAACAGCAACTATGCAGCAAAGAAACCAGACAGTTTTTGGAACTTGCAATCAAAATTAATAGCACCAATAAAAGACAGAGAAAGATGATGTGCTTCCAGAAGTGATGCCCTAAGAATGACATATGGGGCTTTGGTAGTATACTGGCCAGGGATGCATAAGTTGCATTTAATCCCAAGGAAACATTGGATAAAGCCAAACTGACAGAAAATCTATAAAATAACTGGCCTCTAGTCTTCAAAACTGTCAATGCAGTGAAAGCAAAGAATGGGGCTATTTCTCTCACTAAGTGTGCGTGTGTGTGTATCTTTCCCCTTAAACTAAGTATATGTTCTAAAGGGCAAAGGCCTGCATCCCTCCATCCATGGGCTTCAGAGTCAGGCAACTTCTTCATGGACAACATGGCGACTCTGACGGCCTTGTCACCTCACAGGTGTCTTCTGAAACCCCTCCATACTAGTCTGAGCTTGTGAACACTCTTTTGCTTCTCTCTCGCACCCTAGAGTTGCCAGATTTGGCAAATAAAATGACAGGATGTCCAGTTACATTAGAATTTCAGAAAAACCACAAAGAATTGTTTGGTATAAGTATGTCGCATGCAACCCTTCTCTACCCTGACTCTGAAGGTTCCTTCAGAGACAGGAGTCACGGAGCCTTGGGAAGCAGGGAGCTCTATCTCTGCCCATGAAGCCCCCTCTTGGGGTTTCTGTAGGGGAATGAAGTACTTCTGGCAGGTGCATTCCCACCTCCCCTTCCAAAGCTTACCTGTCTCCTAGTCTTCTCCGACCCCAGGTCCCAGACAGGCCAGGGCTTTCCTCCGGAGTCAGTAGCACAGAGTCTCTTCCACATGAGCTATACCCTAACCCCTCCTAGTTCACAGGTCCCCATGTTCTAAAGAAGGTGAGAGTGCTAGGCCAGCCTGCCTTCTGGAACCCCTGTTCTGTGATGTCATCATTCTCCTGGAAATACTCTGGTCTGAACCATGCAAACTGAAGCCCATTCAAGCTTCCAGCAGAAAGTACAGATGGGTCTGGAAAGACCGTGATAACTGATGAAGACCACTGGTGGGGCAGGGCAGAGAATTCTGGTTTTCTGAGTGTCCACCTCCCTTCCCTTCCATGAACAGTATTGCCTTTGTGGGGAGCTCCTTCCGATGGAGCATTGGAGACTGCCAATCACAGGGCCCCATCTTCCAGGGACAGGGTGTGCCTAGGGCCCCACCATTATATTTTGAATTGAAACTGAGTGGAGCAGCTCAGCTTCCCACGGGAAGCCTTCAGGTGTGCGGCCAGAAACTGACAGTGTGGAATCATGTGGATACGGCCCATCTGAGAGGATAAACCTCCCCGAAGAGGGAGTAGGGTCCAGACAGGATTCCAATCTTAGAGTCCACCCTTTCTGAGACCTAAACACACTCTTGCTCTGTGATTCGTTAAACGTCCCTTCCTGCAGAAATGAGTTTGGCTTGGGTTTCTGTCCCTTGCAGTCAAGAGAGACCTGCCTGGTAGAGAGCATAGGGTTAACCCTCTGGGAAGTGGTGACCAGACAACCTGTCACCTCCCCATGTAGGGGGCGCATCTCAGTGTCATTAGTTACGGGCAAAGTCTGAGAGATACTCCCACCAACTGTAGCAGAAAGGAGGCAAAGGAAAGTTCTGTGACTCTCTACACCTTGAAACAGGATGGCAGGGGCTGAGGGAGAGAAGATGGGAAGAGGGGCGCCTGGGTGGCTCAGTGGGTTAAGCCTCTGCCTTCGGCTCAGGTCATGATCTCAGGGTCCTGGGATCGAGCCCCGCCATCGTGCTCTCTGCTCAGCAGAGAGTCTGCTCCCCTGTCCTCTCTCTCTGCCTGCCTTTCTGCTTACTTGTAATCTCCATCTGTCAAATAAATAAATAAAATCTTAAAAAAAAAAAAAAGGTAGGAAGAGCTTCTAGGTGGACAGTGCTGTCCTGTACTTCTGCTTCCACACTTCTCTTTCCAGAGGGCCGAGAGACATTGGGGTGTAGGCTAACAGTGTTGGAAGGAACGGCACCTGGGTGGCTCAGTGGGTTAAACGTCTACCTGGTTAAGCATTTCCCTTTGGCTCAGGCTCAAGTCATGGTCCTGGTGTCCTGGGATCCAGCTCAGCATGGGGCTCCCTGCTCAGCGGGGACCCTGCTTCTCTCTCTCTCCCTCTGCCCCACCCTCCCCCCCCCATGCACGTGCTGTCTCTCTCAGATAAAAACAAAAAACAATGTTCAAAGGAGTAATAAACAGTGGCTCAGTTGGTTAAGCAGCTGCCTTCGGCTCGGTCATGGTCCCAGGGTCCTGGGATCGAGTCCCACATCGGGCTCCTTGCTCGGCAGGGAGCCTGCTTCTCCCTCTGCCTCTGCCTGCCTCTCTGTCTGCCTGTCCTCGCTCGCGCTCTCTCCCTCTGTCTCTGAAAAATAAATAAAATCTTTAAAAAAAAAAAAACATATACCTAATTCATCAATGATGATGATTAGTTTGTGAAATTTATTTTCCTTCTTTTCCTTTCAGCAAAATCACTAATTACATTATTATTATCAAGATTTTAAAATATATTTAAGGACTAAAAACACAATTATATTCAAAGAACAAAACGTAAACATATTTTCATCAAAAATAGAAATTTGCATAAAAATATTTTACTAGTTTTTTCCAGTGTTTTCCTCCAAAGTTAGGTTTTTTTTTTACATACTGGAAAATTAAAAAAGCAGTAGTAAAAATTTAAAAGGCAAAGCACACATGAGAATTAATAAATATCAAATTTTTATATCGAATATACACAAATTCAAATATATGATTTTACTCTTTAAAAGCTGAATTAAATGTTATTAAAGAACTTAATTTTTACAATTTAACTTAAATTGTTTTTAAACTAAACATTTCATTTAAATTTTTATTTAAAAATAAGTAAGTTTTGGGTTCCTGAGTGGCTCAGTGGGTTGAGCGCCAGACTCGTGATTTCAGCTCAGGTCGTGATCTCAGGGTCTTGGGACTGAGCCCCGTTTCAGGATCCGCTCAGTGGGGAATCTGCTGGAGGTTTTTTCTCCCTCTCCCCCGCCTCTTCCCCTGCTCATGCACACACTTTCTTTCACTGTCTCTCAAATAAATAAATAAATCTTTTTTTTTAAATTAACTTTTTATTTATGTATTTATTTGTAATCTCTAACCCTGATGTAGGGATCAAACTCATGACTCTGAGATCAAGCCCCCCCCCTACAATAACTAACTTTTAAGCGAAACTGTTAAAATTTGTAATTCCAGCATTCGGTGTCATTGCCAATGTGAAGAATTAGTATCGTTATGTTTAAAGTCTAGATAAATATACACATTTGAGTGATGTGATGGGATTTATGTAGTATTGCAAACATTTTCTCAGCTTCCATTTACAACAGATGCAAATACTGTACAAATTCATCTGTACCCCCAGAACCACAAAGAGGCATATAAAACAAAAAGAAATGGTACACTTGGTACTACTAAAAAATGACATTCTTTGTGTTCAAATCTATTGCATTCAGGCTCAGAGGAAAGATCTGACAAGTTCATTCATTTGTCTTTTCTCTTACCTAAGTACTTCTCTGCTCAAAGTCTCCCTGCACGCTGAGATATTACCCAGCAGGGGTCCTGTTTAGCTTTCATTAAACCTTTCAATGTAGATGCACTTTCTCCCCCATCGATATAGAGTAAGACAGGAAGCATCTCCCTGGGCACTGAGCATTGTTAGTCAAGCTCATGGGTGTTTAGGGTTAGATCTAGCTGGGGCGGTGCTATTAAATTAAAAGACAACATGGCTTCCTGATGGCCAACCCTGTGAGAAATAAATCTTTCCACTGAGCTATAGTCTGCCAGTGTCCACCCGCTCTGTCCACTTTCAGCCCCCATGCATCAGCTCAACCCTGTACCCTCAGAGTGGTTGACCTCGGGGCTTTGGAACCAAACCAAAGCTTCTGGCAAAGTGGGTTCCTGTTGTAACTGTCCAAGTAGGTGAAGTGTCTGACTACATCTTATATGTTCCAGTGTGATCACGCCTGAGCATTTACACGAAACTGACCTATTATTTTATTGCTTTCCTGCAGTTTGTCTTCTATTTAGGACATTATTATCGATGTTTAAAATTACCACCTTGCTGAATGGGTAAACACATTCTGGTACACTCAGATAATGGAATACTACTCAATAACGAAAAGGAATGAGCTACCGGTACACCCAACAACATGGATAAATTTATAAAATAATGCCAGTGAGAGTCAAGATGGTGAAGAAGTAGCAGGCTGAGACAGCATTAGGCAGCAGGAGATCAGCTAGATAGCTTATCTAACCATTGTGAACACCTACAAATCCAATGGGAAATCGAAGAGAAGAAGAGCAACAATTCTAGAAACAGAAAATCAATCACTTTCTGAAAGGTAGGACCTGCGGAGAAGTGAATCCAAAGTGACGGGAAGATAGACCGCGGGGGAAGGGGGCCGGCTCCTGGCAAGCGGCAGAGCAACGGAGCACAAAATCAGGACTTTTAAAAGTCTGCTCCACGGAGGGACATGGCTCCAGAGGCTAAACCGGGGGGAAGCCCACGCGGGGTCAGCGTAACCCCAGGTCCTGTGGGGTCACAGAAGGACAGGGGGTGTCTGAGTGTCGCAGAGCTTGCAGGTATTAGAGCGGGGAAGCCAGCTACAGCGACAAAGCTGAGGAGTGAGCTCTCAGCTCGGGGTTACCTTGAACTGGGCACAGGCTGGGTGAGCTTGGAGCGTGGCCAGAGGCCACAGAGACAGAAGCGACCGGGCACTTTTCTCTGAGGGTGCACTGAGGAGTGGGGCCCCAAGCTCTCGGCTCCTCCAGGCTGGAGACTGGGAGGCCGCTATCTTCATTCCCGTCCTCTGGAACTCTACGGAAAGTGCTCAGGGAACAAAAGCTCCTGAAAGCAAATCCGAGTGGATTACTCAGCCTGGCCCCTGGTAAGGGCAGTGCAATTCCGCCTGGGACAAAGACACTTGAGAATCACTACAACAGGCCCCTCCACCAGAAGATGAACAAGAAACCCAGCCAAGACCAACTTCACTCACCAAGGAGAACAGTGGAATTCCAGAGGAGGAGAAAGCAAATCTTATTTGGACAAAATGACAAGGAGGAAAAACTCACTACAAAAAAAAAAAAAGAAGAAGAGGCAGTACCAAAGGCTGGGGACCTAATCAATACCGACATTGGTAATATGACAGATCTAGAGTTCAGAATGATGATTCTCAAGGTTCTAGCCTGGCTCGAAAAAGGCATAGAAGATATTAGAGAAACCCTCTCCAGAGAGATAAAAGCCCTTTCTGGAGAAATAAAAGAACTAAAATCTAATCAAGTTGAAATTTTAAAAAGCTATTAATGAGGTTCAATCAAAAATGGAAGCTCTTACTGCTAGGATAAATGAGGCAGAAGAAAGAATTAGTGACATAGAAGACCAAATGATAGAGAATAAAGAAGCTGAGCAAAAGAGAGGCGAACAAATACTGGACCGTGAGGAAAGAATTCGAGAGATAAATGACACCATAAGACGACACAACATTAGAATAATTGGGATTCCAGAAGAAGAAGAAAGAGAGAGGGGAGCAGAAGGTATATTGGAGAGAATTATTGTAAAGAATTTCCCTAATATGGCAAAGGGAACAAACATCAAAATCCAGGAGATGCTAAGAACGCCCCTCAAAATCAATAAAAATAGGTCCACATCTCGTCACCTGATAGTAAAATTTACAGGTCTTAGCGACAAAGAGAAAATCCTGAAAGCAGCTTGGGAAAAGAAGTCTGTAAAATACAAGGGTAAAAACATTAGAATGGCAGCGGACCTATCCACAGAGACCTGGCAGGCCAGAAAGAACTGGCATGATATATTCAGAGCACTAAATGAGAAAAACATGCAGCCAAGAATACTATGTCCAGATAGGCTATTATTGAAAATAGAAGGAGAGATAAAAAGCTTCCAGGACAAACAAAAACTGAAAGAATTTGCAAACACCAAACCAGCTGTACAGGAAATATTAAAAGGGGTCCTCTAAACAAAGAGAGAGACTAAAAGTAGTAGATCAGAAAGGAACGAAGACAATATACAGTAACAGTCACCTTACAGGCAATATAATGGCACTAAGTTCATATCTCTCAATAGTTACCCTGAATGTTAATGGGCTAAATGCCCCAATCAAAAGACACAGGGCATCAGAATGGATAAAAAACCAAAACCCATCAATATGCTGCCTACAAGAAGCTCATTTTAGAACCGAAGACACCTCCAGATTTAAAGTGACGGGGAGGAAAACAATGTACCATGTTAATGGACATCAGAAGAAAGCTGGGGTGGCAATCCTTATATCAGATCAATTAGATTTTAAGCCAAAGACTCTAATAAGAGATGAGAAAGGACACTATATCACACTCAAAGGGTCTGTCCAACAAGAAGACCTAACAATTTTAAATATCTATGACCTAACAATTTTAAAAAGAAGACCTAACAATTTTAAATATCTAAATAAATATTGGGAGCAGCCAACTATATAAACCAAATCAAACAAAATCAAAGAAATACATCGACAATAATACAATAATAGTAGGGGACTTTAACAGTCCCCTCACTGAAATGGACAGATCATCTAAGCAAAAGATCAACAAGGAAATAAAGGCCTTAAATGACACACTGGACCAGATGGACATGACAGATATATTCAGAACATTCCATCTCAAAGCAACAGAATATACATTCTTCTTTAGTGTACATGGAACTTTCTCCAGAATAGACCACATCCTGGGTCATAAATCAGGTCTCAACTGGTATCAAAAGATTGGGGTCATTCCCTGCATATTTTCAGACCACAATTCTCTGAAGCTAGAACTCAATCACAAGAGGAAATTTGGAAAGAACCCAAATACATGGAGACTAAACAGCATCCTTCTAAAAAATGAATGGGTCAACCAGGAAATTAAAGAAGAATTGAAAAAAATCATGGAAACAAATGATAATGAAAACACAATGGTTCAAAATCTGTGGGACACAACAAAGGCAGTCCTGAGAGGAAAATATACAGCGGTACAGGCCTTTCTCAAGAAACAAGAAAGGTCTCAAATACACAACCTAACCCTACACCTAAAGGAGCTGGAGAAAGAACAACAAAGAAAGCCTAAACCCAGCAGGAGAAGAGAAATAATAAAGATCAGAGCAGAAATCAATGAAATAGAAACTAAAAAAACAATAGAACAAATCAACGAAACTAGGAGCTGATTCTTTGAAAGAATTAATAAAATTGATAAACCCCTGGCCAGACTGATCAAAAAGAAAAGAGAAAGGACCCAAATAAATAAAATCATGAATGAAAGAGGAGAGATCACAACTAACACCAAAGAAATACAAACTATTATAAGAACATACTATGAGCAACTCTATGCCAACAAATTCAACAATATGGAAGAAATGGATACATTTCTAGAGACATATAAACTACCACAACTGAACAAGGAAGAAATAGAAAACCTGATCAGTCCCATAACCAGTAAGGAGATTGAAACAGTCATCAAAAATCTCCAAACAAACAAAAGTCCAGGGCCAGACAGCTTCCCAGGGGAATTCTACCAAACATTTAAAGAAGAATTAATTCCTATTCTCCTGAAACTGTTCCAAAAAATAGAAATGGAAGAAAAACTTCCAAACTCATTTTATGAGGCCAGCATCACCTTGATCCCAAAACCAGACAAGGATCCCATCAAAAAAGAGAATTACAGACCAATATCCTTGATGAACACAGATGCGAAAATTCTCACGAAAATACTGGCCAATAGGACCCAACAGTACATTAGAAGGATTATTCACCACAATCAAGTGGGATTTATTCCAGGGCTGCAAGTTTGGTTCAACATCCGCAAATCAATCAATGTGATACAATACATTAATAAAAGAAAGAATAAGAACCATATGATACCCTCAATAGATGCTGAAAAAGCATTTGACAAAGTGCAGCATCCCTTCTTGATTAAAACTCTTCAAAGTGTAGGGATAAAGGGCACATACCTCAACATTATCAAAGCCATCTATGAAAAACCCACTGCAAATATCATTCTCAATGGAGAAAAACTGAAAGCTTTTCCGCTAAGGTCAGGAACATGGCAAGGATGTCCTTTATCACCGCTGCTGTTCAACATAGTACTAGAAGTCCTAGCCTCAGCAATCAGACAACAAAAAGAAATTAAAGCATCCAAATCAGCAAAAAAGTCAAACTATCACTCTTTGCAGATGATATGATACTATATGTGGAAAACCCAAAAGACTCCACTCCAAAACTGCTAGTACTTGTACAGGAATTCAGTAAAGTGTCAGGATATAAAGTCAATGCACAGAAACCAGTTGCATTTCTTTACACTAACAACAAGACAGAAGAAAGAGAAATTAAGGAGTCAGTCCCATTTACAATTGCACCCAAAACCATAAGATACCTAGGAATAAACCTAACCAAAGAGGCTAAGAATCTATACTTAGAAAACTATAAAGTACTCATGAAAGAAATTGAGGAAGACACAAAGAAATGGAAAAATGTTCCATGCTCATGGATTGGAAGAACAAATATTGTGAAAATGTCGATTCCACCTAAAGCAATCTACACATTTAATGCAATCCCTATCAAAATCCCATCCATTTTTTTCAAAGAAATAGAACAAACAATCCTAAAATTTATATGGAACCAGAAAAGACCTCGAATAGCTAGAGGAATGTTGAAAAAGAAAGCCAAAGCTGGTGGCATCACAATTCCAGACTTCAAGCTCTATTACAAAGCTGTCATCATCAAGACAGTATGGTACTGGCACAAAAACAGACACATAGATCAATGGAACAGAATAGAGAGCCCAGAAATAGACCCTCAACTCTATGGTCAACTAATCTTCAACAAAGCAGGGAGGAATGTCCAATGGAAAAAAGACAGCCTCTTCAACAAATGGTGCTGGGAAAATTGGACAGCCACATGCAGAAAAATGAAATTGGACTATTTCCTTACACCACACATGAAAATAGACTCAAAATGGATGAAGGACCTCAATGTGAGAAAGGAATCCATCAAAATCCTTGAGGAGAACACAGGCAGCAACCTCTTTGACCTCAACCGCAGCAACTTCTTCCTAAGAACATCGCCAAAGACAACAGAAGGAAGGACAAAAATGAACTATTGGGATTTCATCAAGATCAAAAGCTTTTGCACAGCAAAGGAAACAGTTAACAAAACCAAAAGACAACTGACAGAATGGGAGAAGATATTTGCAAATGACACATCAAATAAAGGGCTAGTATCCAAAATCTATAAAGAGCTTAGCAAACTCAACACCCAAAGAACAAATAATCCAATCAAGAAATGGGCAGAGGACATGAACAAACTTTCTGCAAAGAAGACATCCAGATGGCCAACAGACACATGAAAAAATGCTCCATATCACTTGGCATCAGGGAAATACAAATCAAAACCACAATGAGATACCACCTCACACCAGTCAGAATGGCTAAAATTAACAAGTCAAGAAATGACAGATGCTGGTGAGGATGCGGAGAGAAGGGAACCCTCCTACACTGTTGGTGGGAATGCAAGCTGGTGCAACCACTTTGGAAAACAGTGTGGAGGTTCCTCAAAAAACTGAAAATAGAGCTACCCTATGACCCAGCACTGCTGGGTATATATCCTAAAGATACAAATGTGGTGCTCCCAAGGGGCACATGCACCCAAATGTTTATAGCAGCAATGTCCACAATAGCCAAACTATGGAAAGAACCTAGATGTCCATCAACAGATGAATGGATAAAGAAGATGTGGTATATATACACAATGGAATACTATGCAGCCATCAAAAGAAATGAAATCTTGCCATTTGCAACGACATGGATGGAACTAGAGGGTATTATGCTTAGCGAAATAAGTCAATCAGAGAAAGACAACTATCATATGATCTCCCTGATATGAGGAAGTGGAGATGCAATGTGGGGGGCTGGGGGGTACAAAAAGAAAAAAATGAAAGAAGGTGGGATTGGGAGGGAGACAAACCATAAAAGACTCAATCTCAAAAAACAGACTGAGGGTTTCTGGGGGGAGGGGGGACGGGAGAGGGTGGTGGGGATATGGACACTGGGGAGGATATGTGCTATGATGAGTGCTGTGAAATGTGCAAACCTGGCGATTCACAGACCTGTACCCCTGGGGATAAAAATACATTATATGTTTATTTTAAAAAATAAATTAGTTAATAATTTTTAAAAATGCCAAAAGAAGCCAGACCAAGAAGAAAGACGTATAGACTGCACGGTTCCATTTACAAGAAACTCCAGAAAAATGTAAGCTAATCTAGAATGATAGAGAGCAGATCAGTAGTTGCTTGGGGATGGTGAAGCAGAAAGGGGAAGAAGGAGGAATTATAAGGAAACTTTTAGGAGCGAGGAAATGTTCACTATCTTGATTATGATGGTGGATTCAGGAGTATATACGTATGACAAAAATTATCAAATCATACACCATAAAGTAGCTTATTATATGCCAATACCTTAATCAGGTAAATTACAGTTACACACAATATAGTTTTATAAAAAGGGGGTTGTAGGTCCGCTGTGGTTGAGAAGCCCAGCCTCCATCTGATTCAGAAAACTGCATCATTGTCTCCAGGCCAACTCACTGTGCAATCTACCCTGTGGCCACTAGAGGCCAGCAGTGGCCCATACACAGGAAGTGTGCATTGCTGGGCACCAACATTTTTATTTTTATTTTAAGATTTTATTTATTTATTTGACAGACAGAGATTACAAGTAGGCAGAGAGGCAGGCAGAGAGAGAGAGGAGGAGCAGAGAGCCCAATGCAGGGCTTGATCCCAGGACCCTGGGATCATGACCTGAGCTGAAGGCAGAGGCTTTAACCCACTGAGCCACCCAGGTGCCCCCAGGCACCAACATTTTTAATTTCCTCCTCTGTGCTCCCTAGACAGGGAGGTGGGCATTAATATCCCCACTTTACACAGAAATAGAGCTGGAATTTGGGCTGTGGTCACTTTGGGTCCTGATATCACTTTGTTGGTCCCTCAAGCCAAGACAACTTCCTGTGCTACCATTTCTTGTAAAAGGGGGCCCCATTTCCTTGGGGGGGCAGTGCGGGGAGGCAGCTGGCCATGGCTTCAGGCCAGTTTTCTACAGGGCTGGTGGGGAGTAGTTGCAGATGACACCAATGACTTGTGATTCTCAAGGTACCTTTGGAAGACCTCTCAGGCCTGGAGTAGCCTCTGTATTGATTCTCCACCTTTCCTGAAATCCCACCCTTATAAAACAAGACAAGATTTCATTAGCCAACCAAGCTAAAGAATGCACTGGAATAATTTTCATAAGGGAAAGTAGGGAAGGTGCAATTGGGGGAGGGGAGGTCATGGTGGGGCACCCAGCGCATGCTACGATGGAGGCTTCCCAGTAAGATCTGTCACTAACACACGCTGAGCCCTCCCAGTGTGTGAGGCATGACGCCAACACTGCCTGCTGGGAGCCATTTTGTCTTCATACTGTTCTCGTGGGAGCCATTTTGTCTTCACACTGTTCTTGTGAAATCAGCTGCCGAGAGGTTAAGCAACTCACCCAAGGTCACAGAACTAGTGGGAGATAGAGCAAGGATTTGAACCCAGATTTGACACCAACATGGTGGGTTCCGTTGTCACTCTCTATTGCTCATCTTAACATCATTGTCTTTCTTTCTCTTTGGGGCTGGGGCATTGTTTGGTTCATGTGTCAGGCTGGTTGGTGTTGGTAGCAGGTGGTGGGCATTTCAGTTGAACCTTCTGAAGATAAAGCTCCTGATGTTTCAAGAGAATTTTGAGCATCGCTGATTGTCCAGGAAGGAAGTCTTCCCGCTTTCTTTGCCGAACATTTACACAGTGTGAGGCTCTGTGTTAAGACCGATGCTTTCATAGTGATGGTACTTGAAGGGCAGGTGGGCAGAGGCCAGCACCAAGGAATCGAGGGGCGGGTGACCTGTGGCCATGCAGTGGCCATGTCATCTGTGCCCACAAGAGTGTGTCAGAGGCAGCAGTATCCCACCTTCGCTGGAGTTCCTAGCAGATGACCAGATCAGGTTACAGGTCAAGAGAACTCATCAGAACGCCCAGTTCAAAGTAGCCCAGTGAGCAGATAACTCATGCCCATGGTTCATGGGTAATTGAAGTCCTCCAGAGGTTTCTCTCCTAGAAAAAACATCCCACCTCCCAGCAAGGTGCATCAAGGAGGTGGCCTCTTCTGTTCTAGGTTCTGCAGGGGCCAATGGCTCTGGGCTTCTGCCCAGCCCACCACTTTGATGCTCCTGTGGCCACATGATGGGGTTGATCCGGGTACCAAGTCAAGGCTCTGGGGCTGCACATGTGTAGATGAAGCGAAAAGAGGCCAAAGCAAAAAGAGGCCAAAGCCTCTTCCCCTAGATGGGGAAACTGAGGCCTGGGGAAATGAAAGGACTCGAGTGAGCCGAATGGCTGAGCTGGGGGTAAGACTCCCAGCAATCTCTTCTCCCCACTCCCCAGCTGTATTTCATAATAGGTCCCTGCTGCTGGGTGCTCCTCTGTACTTTGTCAATTGTTATTTACACATTATCTCCCTGTGTCTTTCTTAAAACAAGAATCCTTTAATGTCATAACACATTCAGTGTTCAAATTTCCAATGATGTCATGTCAAAAAGCATTTTCAACAGTCTGATTCAATCAAGATGGAAATAAGATGCACCCAGTGGTAACTGGTTGATGTCTCTTGAATATTTTTTAGTCCACAGGCTCCTCTTTCCTCTTTCTGTCTTCCCTCGTGACTTGACATTGAAGAAGGCATCGTGTATCCCGTAGATTGTCCCGAGTCTCGGTTTTGACAATTACAAAGCTATGATGTCGTTTAGTGTTTTGTTCTGTTTTCTATATTTCCCGTATTTGAGTCTAGAGATTTGATCAAATTAGGATTTGGGGTTCGTTTTTTTGTTTGTTTGTTTGTTTGTTTTTTGTTTTCTTCTTAGTACGTCTTTGCGTTCTCCCACAGACAGGACAGAATGTTTACTTGGCTCCTTCCTATGACTTTGCAGCCCTTGATGCTCAATGACGAGCCCCAGTAATTCCCTGGGGGTTAAACATGGTGACATTCTGTCATCTCTTCTTCATTTATTAGCTTGATTATTTCTGTAAAGAGAAACTCCCCTCATTCATTCTCAGTGACCCAGGGGATTATCTCATGGGTTCTTCGAGGATTCTGGGTACTTGTGATTATCCCCACTTTGATGTGAGCACACTGAAGTCAGAGGGGTAAGGGTACTGTCACCGGAACTGTCCAGCTGAGCCCCAGTCAACTCTCGGAATCATAGTAAGTAAACGGGAGTCGCTTTATGGCCCCAACTCGGGCAGCAGCCCATGAGTAGCAAAGCCAGGCTGAAGAGCTCCGGGGCCCTTTGCTCCTTTTATAGGAGGATAAGCCTGTACAGAATCTTTTTTTTTTTTAAGATTTTATTTATTTATTTGACAGAGAGAGACAGAACAAGAGGAGGAACACAAGTGGGGGAGTGGGAGAGGGAGAAGCAGGCTTCCCGTAGAGCAGGGAGCCCGATGCAGGGCTCCATCCAAGGACCCTGGGATCATGACCTGAGCCGAAGACAGACGCTTAATGACTGAGCCATCCAGGTGCCCCTGACCTGCACAGAATCTTAAACATCATTCAGTTCAGCATTGTCATGTTTAGATGGGAAGCTGAGGACCAAAGAGGTTTAGGGACCCATGCAGGCTTGCGTAGGAAGCAAAGGTCATGGGCATATTCTTAAAGGAAACCATTGAAAATTCTTGTGATGAGTTCCAGTGTCTTCGATGGCTACATCTGTTATTCTCTTTCTATAGCCTGTGTCTGTACCCAGTGCACCAGGCCTGCCTCTCCCCCTCATCTTACTTACTATTGTGTCCCCAGTATCTGTTGAATGAATACATGAGGGTAGCTTTGTCTTTATATCTTAGGAAATGGCTGCTCCTTGGCCTGTCCACAGGTATTATAGGCACAGGCCCTGTGGTAGATGCCCAGAGAGCGCCCAGCTCGTCAGGCACTGGGGAGGAGCCAAGGGTCAGGGGGATGGGAGGGAAACAAGGCTCATTCTGGGAAAGCAGCTGGGTAGGTTCTCCTCCATCCCAGCAAGAGGCAAGCCTAGCAACACAAAATCCTGCCAGCAACATGGATGGGGTGCACCAGCCGGTGGCAGGGTTCAGTCCCTGAGCCAGGGTGGGCCGCGGAACCCCAGTCTGTAGGAACAGCAAGCCACACTGGGTGGGAACTCGGGCCAAAGATCAAGTCTGAAACCCTGAGTGTTAGGATTCAGTTGGGTTGACAGGAATGGAGAACCTCCACTACCACTAATTCTTATAAGAAGCTCTTAGAAGCTCTTTTCTCCCTCATGTTATAGGCCCCGAGGTGGTCCGTTCACAGCCAACAGGATGCTCCATGGGGCGAAGAAGAGGACAGAGAGAGAGAAGACCCAGGCTCCCATCATTTTTCTCTCTTAACCTCAAGCATGACTTTTACTCCATGGCACAATATGGCTGCTGGAACTCATCCTTTCCATGCCACATTCCAAGTAACGGGAAAGACTAGAGGGAAAAGAAGAGTGCTTTTCTTCTTAGGGCAATTCCAAGAATTGTGCAGACTGCTTCACCTATATCCTATTGGCCGGAACAGAGTCACGTGATGACACTTCTTTGCAAAGGACAATGGGAAATAACAACTTTCATCTCACAAACCCATGGGCTCAGCTAAAAACTGGGGAGTCTGTAAGTGAAGACCAGAGAACCTGTGTCCAGTGACTTGGATTATGCTACAAGGCAGAAGTGAGCAGAGGACTCATAGCTGGGGCCCAGGAGCCACTGGGGTACCACTGCTGACCTCCCTGCTACCCTAGGTCCTGGGACTTGGGCCTCCTGGGGTTGTATGAATCCAACTGTGGTGGGGAGTGGGGCTGTAGTCTCCATCCATGGGGTCTGCCTACTGATGAGGGCCGCCACTGCAGCCAACAGTGGGCATTCCAGAACTCAGCCTGGCATCAGCCCAGCGAGATGCAGCAGCAGTAAGAAAGCAGGTGAGCTTGTTGCCAAGGACCGGCGCACACTCAAAGGCCAATGGTGGCTTGAAGCTATGAAAAGCATCCTCAAGAGAAGGAGTCCAGAGCCACAAACTGTGCCTTTTCCCAGGGGACAGGGAAGGAGGTGATGACAACTGCCTTTTAAAATTTCCTTTATTTAATGTTTTTTAAAAGATTTTATTTATTTATTTGACAGAGATCACAAGTAGAGAGAGAGGGGGAAGCAGGCTCCCCACTGAGCAGAGAGCCCGACGCGGGACTCAATCCCAGGACCCTGAGATCATGACCTGAGCTGAAGGCAGAGGCTTTAACCCACCGAGCCACCCAGGCGCCACAAATTTTTTTAAACTATAGAATAACATACACATAGAAAAGGACACAAATCATAAATGTACAACGCAGCCATTTTCGCAGAAGCAAACACACTCAAGTCTCCAGCACCCAGATCAGAAAGTTGAACATTACCCCCACCCCGGAAGGCCCTGAGTATCCCCTTCCAGTCATGACCTGCCCCCACCGCGGCCTCCTGCTCCCTACTCCACCCTCCCCACCCTCCCCACCCCACTGCTGGCATTTAGAAAATCTTTCCAGGTGATTTCATAGTCAGGGCTGAGAACCACCGTCCATAACAGTATATAACAACAGACTTGGGGAGTCTCCTTCTCCCTCTGCCCCTCCCCTGGTTGTGCTCTGTCCCTCTCTCTCCCAAATAAATAGAATCTCTTTTTTTTTTTTTTAAGATTGCATTTATGTATTTGAGAGTGAGAGTGAGAGCAAGAGAGAGAGAGAGAAAGGGAGAGAGCATGAACAGCGGGGAGGAACAGAGGGAGAGGGAGAAACAGGCTCCCCACTGAGTAGGGAGCCCGAAGGCAGATGCTTAACTGACTGAGCCATCCAGGGACCCTTCAAATATCTTTAAAATATTTAAAAATCTTAAAAAAAAAAAACAACCAGTGGTTATCAAACTTGGCTGCACATTAGAACATCTGCCTTTTGAAGTAGAACGCGGGACAGAGCTAGCAAAGCAGGCGGTGTGGTACAGGAGAGAAACTTGGAAGCCAGACAGGGCTGCCCCTCACCAACCGGGTGACCTTGAATGGGTTCCTTCGCCTCTCTGAGCCTCACCTGTGGAATGGGAATACTATCACACGCCCTGCAGGGGTGAGGCTGAGAGTAGAGGAGGTAAGCCCAGGCCAACACATGGCACTCGTTACTGTCAATTTTAATTAAAATTGAGTACCCCCAGGAAGACTGAAAGTCCTTCATTATACAGAAGGGACGTGATCTGGGGAGAGGGGATGCAGGTTATATGGAGAAGAGGGTCAACAGGTAGTGTTGATGAGAACCAGGGTCTTTCGGGGGAGCTCGGGAAAATTCTAGGGGGAGCAAGGATTCCAAGCCAGAGCACCAGGGACCAGCAGCTGCGGATGAACGTGGATGGACCCAGTTTGGGCGAAGCCAATCCTTTTCCTTCAGCAGCAATGAGAAGGTTGCCTGGCTGCAGGCTGTGACTCTGGGAGCTGCTTATGGAGAAAGAAGCAGACTTGGTTGAGCACCGACTTTGTGTCAGAAATTGCACACCCGTGCCTTCGATCTCGTGAGGTGGGCACCCTTGCCCCATTTCACACTTGAGGGGGCTTAACTCGGGCTGCCCGACTTACAGAGCCCTGGGGTCTCCAGGAGCCTGGGACCTGCGGTGGCAGCCCCCACAACCCCCCACAAAGGGTGTGCTGTAGACACACTTGACTCAGGAACGCCTTGCCTGATGAGGGGCTCATCTCCGTAGTTTTTTGTTTTCAAAACAAGATGCATACTTCTTAAGCTATCTTGTTTCATACTTGGTACAAGATACTGTGTTCATTGTAAAACACATAGAAAATAGGGGCGCCTGGTGGCTCAGTCAGTTAAGCATCTGCCTTTGGCTCAGGTCATGATCCCAGGGTCCTGGGATGGAGCCCTGCATCAGGCTCTCTGCTCTGTGGGAAGCCTGCTTCTCCCTCTCCCACTTCTCCTGCTCATATTCCCTCTCTCACTGTGTCTCTCCCTGTTAAATAAATAAAATCTTTAAAACACACACACACACACACACACACACACACACACACAGAAAATAGAGATAACCAAATAGAGATAACCAAAAAATTAAGATGTTACATAGCCACACTGTCCTGAGACAAGCACTGCTGACGTTTCGACATCTCTTGTTCCCACAGGTAAGTGTGGGTGTGAGTGCGTGCAGAAATGACCATAACGGGGTCATAGGGTAGACTGTTAGATTATGTGCTTTTCTTCCCTCAACAATACAGACTGGTCATATTTCTATGTTAGTGAATATTCCCCTCTAACAGCAGCTCTGCATTAGAACCCCCTGGAAAAGCTGAACAGATATTAATGTCTGTGCCCAGACACAGAATTTTTCCCCCCCTTAGGGAAGGGGCTGTACTAGGGAGGGGACTTTGAGACTCCCTGGGGGTCCCACTATGGGGCAAGTTTTGAGAGCATCATTCTTCAATAGGGTCCCGGCATTCTATTTGCTGAAGGGATGTACTCTAGTAATTGACCAATTCCCTCTTCTTAGACATTTAGGTTGGTTCCAATTTTTCATCATTAAGAACCAGGAGTTAGCAAGCGTTTCCTTTTAAGGGCAGATAATGCATGTACTAGTTTTTGTGGGGCCTGAGGTCTCTGTTACAACAGTTGAACTCTTCCATTGTTGTGCGAAAGCAGCCAGGATACATAAAGGAAGTTATTTGTTTGTTTCTTTGTTTAAATAAAACTTTACTACAAAAACAGGGGTGGCCAAATGTAGCCCACGGGCTGTAGTTGGCTGACCCTTGTTACAAACAGAGCTGCAGGGAATCTCCTTGAAGCTAAACCTTCCAGAATGAAATGTTTATTTTCTTGGGACAGTGATTCTGTACTGTTTTAGAAGTTGGACCCTTTTTCAATAAAATTTTAACTGGAACTCATACACACAATAGGTCAGAGAAGTATTTCATCAGCTACATGTATTTTACAAATGGAAATGTAAGTTGCATATCTAGAAAGTCAATTTGGGGTTGTAGATGATGGTTACAATTTTTTCTTTCCTAATCAGCCTCAGCACCTGTGGCGTTCAAATCAAAGTTTTACAGAGCCAACGTAACATCTCTGGGGAACCCAGGTGTTCCACAATGGACACAGTCTGAAAACCACTGCAATAAGATAAATTCCTGGCGCAAGCAACCAAAAGTCAGCTTCGAGGGAGGTTAACTCATAATGAGGGATTTAATAGCTTCTATTACCAAACCGTGGGAGACCTCAGGGTCCTACCTACTGGGACTTTCAATCATACCTGCCAAGCTGTTACTCCCCATTTCTCTTCTGCCAGCCCCTGGCAACCATCTGTCTTGCGTTTTGTCTCCGTGGACTTACTTATTCCGGGTATCTCATGCAAATGGAATCGTATAAGGTGTGACTTCTGTGTCTGGCTTCTTGCACTTAGCATAACATTTTTGAGTTTCATCCATGTCCCAGCAGGAACCAGAACCTAGTCCTTTGATTGGGAAGAGCCTACTGTACAGAAAGACCACATTTTGCTTTCCCCCATCCATCTGTTGATGGATCTCTGGGCTGTTTCCTCCTTGTGGCTCTAGCAGATGGTGCTGCCTGAACATGAGCGTACATGTATTTGCATCAGTTTTCCGTCCTTTGGGGGAGACGCCTGTGAGTGGAGTGGCTCATCGTTGCCATTTACCTGCAGTCTTCCCAACTGGCCTCCATGTGGTTGTAGGGTGATCTTTTTTTTTTTTCAAAAACATTGTTTTCCTTCACATACATGAACCTGCTTTGTATAAAAGGTACACATGTTCATGGTCAAAATGTTGACAACTACAGAAAACAGTGAGTGTCGGTGTGTGTAATACAGGAGAATGTAATTGACACATATTATGGCTTTTCATAAAGTCTCTGGGATCCTGGTGCCCACCCCCTCCCGCCCCTTTTTAGCCTCCTTTCCTGATTGCCCTCTGTATCACCACCTCACCTCTGAATCCCTGCCCCATCCCAAGTCGCTCCTGCGGGCTCCTGACCCACAGCAGATGCTGTTTCTCTGTAGATTGCCTTTCCTTGCCTGAATTCTCCTACTTACTTCTTCCGACTCACCTCTCCCTGTCACCGCTCCCCCAGCATGTCACATACCGGAAAGCGGCTGGGATCACTGTGCCCAGGACAGTGGGACAGGGAAACTGATCCATGGGGGAGAGGCTGTTGCGTTCTCCTGCTTGACTCTAAAGCAGCACTGATTCCAGCTCTCTCCGGACTGCCTCTGAAATATGCCCCACATGGCATCTGAACTCAGCAGGGAGTCCCAGACTCTCCCCAGCCTTGTCATTAGGGGTTGGCATCTCTCCATGTTCCCCTGTTGTGACAACTGGCAGTGAGGCTGGTGCACAAACGGACAATCCAGAAGGATCTTTCTCTTCCTTTTTTCCTTTCTCTGGGCTTGCTCTTTCAACTCGGGAAGCCAGATGCTTTAGAGTTTAATTACATGCTGCAGTTGGAAGCCCAGAATGTCAGAGCTGGAAAGGAAGAACCTTATTATAAATAATAGCTACCAGCATTTATTGAACATTTACTCTGTGCCAGGCCCGTTTCCAGGCATTACCCCATTCAGCCTTCCCGACAATTCAGGAGGCAGGTGCTATCATCATCCCTGTTTTACAGGGAAGGAAATGAGACTTCGGGGAAATCACAGGCATTTCCCAAGCCATGCTGAGTGGTACACTGTGCAAATATATATATATATATATATATATTACTTTGAGTTAGTTAAACCCTGAATCCTGCATCTTCCCTGGGAAATTCATAATGCACACCAACAGATTATTAAAGGCCCTGAGAAATCCTGTATTGATCAGACCTCTTTATTAGTCTGTGTCACCTCTGTTGAGCCGTTTGTAGAATGCAGAATGCAAGTATTAGCGTGCTCCTCTTGGGGATGGGGTCATGGAGGGCCAGCCAGGCCTTTAGGTGCAGACAAGACACAGATCTTGGGCCCTATGCTCTCTGAATCCTACAGGAAACATAAAGCAAAGCAGACTATGGTCCATCTAGTCCACCACCTGTTTCAGCAAATGCCATTTTATTGAAGATTATCTGATCCAGGTCCCTTGATTTATAGATGAGCGAGCCAGTCAAGACCCAGGGAGGATGGCTGACTTGCTCACGGTCCTATAGTCAATTAGCAGCAGAGGCAGAAACAGATCCTAGATCTCCAAAACCCAGGTATTCTCCAGAACAGAAATCCAATAGGCAGTGGGAGGTGAGCTGCGGGAGGCGGGATGGAAAGCTCCACGAACCCTGTGATATCGGTCTTGGTTATCTGCTGCAAGCCACCTACACAGGTGCACTGTCCCCTTCTACCTCTGCACAGACACCTCTGAGCATCTCTCCCTCCAGCTGCTTTGGGTAAATCTCCCAGGGCCTGAGCTGCCTGGGGGCCCTCCACTGCTCCCCACCTGGTGTGGGACACAAAGGCTGAACCAGGCAACTGTGTTTATTTTAATTCTGTGAGAGATGCAGTAAAACATTACGAACTTGCCCTCTGCCAGCATGAAACACGAGATCATCTGGACAGGAAACTGGCAGAAGGCAACCTTTGCCTGCTCCTGGGAGAGTTTGCCAAATGAATGAATAGTGTAAACAGAATCCTAGGGGGTTGTCCAAGACCACTTCAGAAAATGAATTACCTCCGAAGGTTCTTAGACTTTCCCTGAAGTACATTACACAAGGGTCATTTATTTACATTTTTCGTCCCTGCGTGTGTGTGGTTTGAAGATGCAAATAAAATCATTCTTATCTCATCATTAAAATGACTCATGCAGGGGGCGCCTGGGTGGCTCAGTCGGTTGGGCATCCGCCCTCAGGTCATGATCTCAGGGGTCCTGAGATAAGCCCCAGGACAGGCTTCCTGCTCAGCAGGGAGTCTGCTTCTCCCTCTCCTCCCCTCACCCTGCTCTAGCTCATAGTCTCTCTCTCTCTCTCTCTCTCAAATAAATGAAGTCTTTTAAAAAATGGCTCAGGCATAGAGCACTTTTTAATGTTGTTTGAAATGTGAGCAATTTAAAATATCTGCAGACTTAAACGTTTTAGTCCAGAAAGGTCCGTCCAGTAAGTGGTACTCGTTAAGGAGGTTTTACTGATCCCCGAGTCTAGGAAAGGAAGGCATCTTACTGACCCTGGGTGGCCACGACCCGCCAGAAGGCTAAAGGTTCATCTGGAAACAGCTGCAGGTGGCAGCAGGGCATACACGGTGGCCTCAGGGTAGAAGCTCTTCCTGGGACAGCCAGACTGCCCAGATGGCCTTTCCAGAGCTGGGAGATGCAGACTTGTCACTGAGGTAGAGGGTAAAAATAGTCCTGTGTGGGCGGCAGCTGGGCCCAGAGGCACTGGCTTCCCTGTCTCCAGAGCAGAGAAGGCAGTCCCAATTGACAGACAGTCTCTTAGGCTCTTGAGGCCTCCCCCAAGCTCCAGGGGTTGGGGAGGGGGGTGTCTTTCTCTAACAATGAAGAACCCCCCCAACCCGTCCACACACCAAGTGCTGGAAAGAGCCGGGGTCCAGTTTTAAGGTAGCAAAGGGCTTGCATCCTGGCTGTGTCAGTCACCAGCTCTGTGTCCTCCGGCAAAATCGCCTTCCTGAACCTCTATTTTCCCATCTGTCAAATGGGGCTAATTGCTTCTCTCTCTAAGGTGGCTGTGAAACTTAACTAATTAAGAGAGCCAACACCTTGTAGGCTTCAGCCTCACTCTTCTGCCCCTCTCCCTCCCACCAGTAGCTCTTCTTTGAGAGTGGCTCTGAGGCAAGCCAGCTGCCAGGTCAGCCCTGTGGAAAGGTCCACACGGACGGGAACTGAGGCCTTGAGTAAGAGTGGTGTCAGGGACCCGTCTCAGGAGCCAGTCCTCTGCCCCCAGGAAAGCTCTCAGGAGATGGAGCCCTGCGTTGGGCTCCCTGCTCAGCAGGGAGTCTGCTTCTCCCTCTCCCCCTCCCCCCAACTCGTGCTCTTTCTCTCTGTCTCAAATAAATAAATAAAATCTTAAAAAAATATTTAAGAGTTGATGCACATGAAATAGCCACTAGACTTACTGGGACAGTGGCTCCAGAAAGGGCAGAAGGGAGAAGTAGAGGGAAGAAGCATGAGATAGGAAGCCTCGGTGCAGGTCCGAGCCAGGAAGGGCCCTGCTCCAGAACTCTGGCGAGCGGTCTCAGAGACCCACTATACCCACAGACAACAGCTGCGCCATCTATAAAAACAGGACCCTGACCCGCTCCCTGCAGCAACAGCCAAGGAGGTGAACCCATGTCTCAAAGCCACTCAACAACCCCTCTAGCTCTCGACCCAAACACAGCCAAGACTGGGCCCCTAGCTGCAGCTGCCCTAATTTTGCCCCCATGTCCAATGTAGGACAAACTGGAGAAGTCCAGTATGCTTCCCTAACCAATCTCACAGGGCACTCCCCTTCTAGTTAGCACCCCTACAGCTTCCTCACGCCGAGGCCTCTGATCAGAACCAGAAGCCTTTCCTTTGTCCCACCATAAAGCTCTCCTATTCCTCTGCCGGGCCTTCAATTCTCTGATGAACTCAAGTGATGGTGGCTGACTCCCTTGGGGTCGCAGGCTCCGAAAACAGCCTTTGCATCTTCTCAACTGGGTGGTCTTTGTTTATTTCCACAAGCCCATGTTCTCTCTCTGCCTTCCCGACCCAAGGTCAAAGACAACATCTTCCTCTTCCCCCGGGGTAGCCACAGAAACCAGCTCAAGGATGATGGAAGGGGGAGGGGAGGAATAATTAAGAACGTAGCTTTGAATCAAGACAGATCTGGGCTCGGATTCTGCCTCTGATGCTTAGCTAGCTGTGTGATCTTGAGTAAGACAATTAGCCACTCTGAGCCTCTATTTCATGTCAAGAGGACAATCCAGTGAAACCCAAGGGCTGGTGTAAGAACTCAGTGAGGGACAAATATATTTAATGTCCTGAGCATACAGTAAGTGCTTAATAAAGGAAGGGCCAGCCATCAGTCTCCTCACAGCCTCTTGCTGGTGTAGGCAGGCTTCTCTGGTCCCCACCGCTTTCTGTGCACCCGCAGTCTAACCTCAGCTGCATGGAGTCAAGAGCCATGTCCAGGCCGTATCAAAGCTCAGGGGCTGGTCTCAGGAAAGGACGACGCACAAAGGACAGAACCAAGCATTTCTCTAAAGAAGTCCACTGGTCAAAAGCAGAGGACAATGGGCGCCTGGGTGGCTCAGTTGGTTAAGCGGCTGCCTTTGGCTCAGGTCATGATCCCAAGGTCCTGGGATCGAGCCCCACATTGGGCTCCCTGCTCAGTGGGGAGCCTGCTTCTCCCTCTCCCTCTGTCTGCTGCTCTGCCTACTTGTGCTATCTCTCTGTCAAAGAAATAAATAAAATCGTTAAAAAAAAAAAAAAAAAAAGCAGAGGACAAAATATCTGGCCGGAAACCTGCTGTCTCCCTGTTCTTTCCAGGCTCTCAGTCGTGGTCAGGGCAGGGAGACCCTTGTGCCAGGCGGCCCTCCCAGGACCTGGGAGGCTGAGCTGGGTCTTCTTCCAATCTCTCCTGCCTCTCTCTCTCTCTGTGTGTGTGTGCGTTTCTTCCTCTCTAAAACGAGACATGTAACAGCTTCCCAGGAGGCACACACACGTGGATTAGTTCTAATGGTGGGGTGGTGGCTCTGAGATGTTTCATGTCGAGGGTGTCCTGAGTCCCCTTACTCCCACTTGCCGAGCCCTCTCCATCCCCGGGTCCCACCACCAGCAGTGTCCAAGCCTCCTGCAGCATCTTCTGCCTGGACTATGGAAAAGAGTCCTAACTGCTTTCCCTCCTTCTCCACAGCTCAAACAATGCAAATTACATCAGGGTGAGAAACCATCCCGTGTCCCATAAACTCAGGCAGATTTTTAAAATAATGACAATAACCAGGATTGGGAGCAATGCCACAGGGCTGGAGTGTAAACTGGTGTATTTCTAATTAATTTTTAAAAGATTTAGTTATATATATTTTAGGAGAGAGAACACGTACCCTCCTGGGGGGAGATGGGGAGGCAGAGGGAGATTAATCCTCAAGGGGAACCCCAGCTGAGCAGGGAGCCCAGTGCAGGGTTGGGTCCCAGGACACCCCTGTCCCCATGTACCGCCCCCCCCCCCCCCGCAGATCCTGACATGAGCCAAAATTGAGAGTCTCATGCTTAACCGACTGAGCCCCCCAGATACCCCCTAAACTGGTGTATTTCTGCAGAGCCATTTGGTAGGAGGTAATCTTTTGATTCTGCAGATCCATTTTTCAAAATAAAAATAAAGGAAAAAATGAGACCATGGAAAAGTCTGCACAGACTTCTTACAGGCTCTTTGTGGTAATATTGCTTCCCACGCAAAAAAGGGGGACACCTACAATATCCAAAAACAAACAGCTTGGTTAAATAAATTGTAGCAGTCTCCACCTTGAAACACCATCCCTTCCCTTCAGCTGGTATTACAGATCAGTAGTTCCCAAAGCACAACCAGGAGGAAGGAGCATCATCTGGGAATTTGTTAGCAATACATATCCTGGGAATATGTATTCCCAGCCTACCGCTTCAGAAACTCTGGTCTGGGCCCAGCTATCTGGGTCTTAACAAGTCCTCCAGGATATTCAGAACCCCTGCTGTAGAATATTTATCACTAGGAAAAGATACACAAATGACAAAAGGTTGCAAAACCGTAGATACAAAACCACAGGCATGAACAGTGCATTTTTATCTGAATATACGTATGTATTGGGACCCACAAAGGAAAGAGGCCAGAAGACTTTGTACCAAGGTGGTAATGTCGACACTCTGGGTGGTAGGATTATGAGATTTTAGATTTTTTTCATTATGCTAATCCGTACTTTCTAACTAGTTTACAACGATGCGAGTTTTTTTGTAAAAAGGAATGGAAAAAACCCGCAATAAACTTCTTAAATTAAAATAAAAGGATCAAGTGAGGCAGGGTGGGGGCAGGGTGGGAAGGAGGCTGCACTACCCGCCGCCACAGCCTGCAGCGTGGGGACAGCGGGGAGGAGCGGGGAGCGGCGTGCGGGACCGCTGGGCACCCGGCGCCACCGCCACGGTGGAGAAGAGAGAGGCGAGGGAAGCTGATGTCGGGGGGCGGGGGGGAGGGGTGGTCACAGCTACTCCTCGGATGTCCAGGAAGAATTACTAGGAGCCGGAGAGCGGAGAAGAGATTTAGGGCAGACTTCAGGAAGAACTTAACTGCCAGGAGCCCCGAATCCCGGAATGGGCGCCTCGGGGAGATCTTCCACCCGGAAACAGCCAGCCGCGGCCCCCGGGGGCTCGACCTCCGCCGGCCCGGGGGCGGGGCTTCTGCATCTCCAGTCCCTTCCAGCCTCGGGACTCGGGGGGCGCTGCGCCTGCCGCCCCCGGGGCTCAGCAGGGGAGGGGGATGGCGGGGGCGGGGCCGTTGCTAGGGGAGGGGCTGCGGGGCGGGCGCGCAGCTCAGCCGGCGACCGAGACGAGCGATCGGTTCTCCGGCTCCAGCTCCCGCGCCGCCTGTTGCTTGCTCCTCCGGGCCGCCGGTTCCTGCCCGGTGCCCCGGGCAGGCGGCCCGAGGGGTGCCGGCGCGCGGGCGCCCTCCCGCCTTCCCCTCTCCCCGCTCGCAGCCAGACCCCAGCGTCTCCCGGAGGGCGGGCGCCGGCCGGCCTCCCCGTGCGCCCCGGCCCGCGCGCGGAGACCTCGGGCGCTGAGCGGCGATGAACGCGACCTTCCTGAACCACAGCGGCCTGGAGGCAGAGGGCGGCTTGGGCGGCGGCGGCGGGGCCGCCCTGGGGAACCGCAGCCACGGGCTGGGCACGTGGCTGGGCTGCTGCGCCGGAGGCGCGCCGCTGGCCGCCAGCGACGGGGTCCCCGCGGGGCTGGCGCCGGACGAGCGCAGCCTGTGGGTGTCGCGCGTGGCGCAGATCGCTGTGCTCTGCGTGCTGTCGCTCACCGTGGTCTTCGGCGTGTTCTTCCTGGGCTGCAACCTGCTCATCAAGTCGGAGAGCATGATCAACTTTCTGATGCAGGAGCGCCGGCCCTCCAAGGACGTGGGAGCCGCCATCCTGGGGCTGTACTGAGGCCGCCCCGGCCCGCGATAGCCAGCCCGGCCCGCCAGCAGAAGAGAAGAGAGACCGCGACCCTCGTGCCCCGCTCGGGCTCTGCCGCCGCCGCCGCCGCCGCCGCCGGGCTGGCCGCGCGAGGGACAGTGACGGGCCCCCGGAGCGCCCCGGGACCGGGACACCGCGGGACTCGAGGCGGCGGCGCGGGAAGGGACTTCCACACCCGGCTGGTCCTGTGGGCACCTCGGCGTGGCGGGGCGGGAGGGGTCATGCGAGGCCACCCGGGGCCGAGGTCACCGGCGTGGGAGTTTTGTGTGTTTGTGGGTGGGCGGGGTGGGGGAAGTTGTGGGAGAATCCGAGTCGCTGCGCTTGTCGGCCTGATTCTGCTTTCGAAAAGAAACCTTGTAATAAAACTGCAGCCGTCGGGCTTCCCGCGGCTTCCCACCCGCACCTCCGCGGGGCGTGTGTGCCTGTGTGTCGGGGATGTGTGTTGCCTGGGGCAGAGCGCGGAGGGCGGTGTGCGCTTCTTGGGCCGCCTGGCCGCCTGACTGCGGAGCCGAGCCGTGGGGGGCAGGTCCAGGGCTCCTGAGACCCCACTCCGAGGAGGCCAGGAAGGCTGCAGCTCCGGAGGGGAAAGGGTTGGTCCTTCAGGGAGGCCAGACCGCCGGTGAGAGTATTAAAATCTTTGGGAAATGTCAATCTATTCCGCGAGATTAGAAAAAAGTCAGTTTAAGTCCAAAAGGGACGAAGAGCAAAATTAATACATCAGAACCGTGAACAAGTAAAATTTAATGGAGGGGGTTGGCTAGATCTAGTTAGATTGCAGAGCCAAAAGCCTCTATTAAGGGCTGGTTCGGACCCCACCCTAGTAGAGTGTGGATGAGTAGTAGTACGCGCTGAAAATATGTCCTTGCTGCATGGGGAGCGGGGAAAGCAAGTTTGGGAGAGGGCTTTGTGGTGCAAAGAACCCAGTATGTCTGAAATGCAGAAAATGGCCTCCAAATGCAGCTGTGTTGAGGGAATTTTGAATCTCACAGTATGAGATGCCCCCTGACGCCCAGAACCCTGCCCCCTCTTGCAGATGCCAAATTAACTTAGAGCAGTGTTAATGGCTAAGAACCTTAGCACTCACTGGCCAAGGGGGAGTGGGCTGCTCTGCTGTCTGGTTGGGGGAGGGCTAAGACAGGTTGGTGGAGGGGAGGCACAGAGGAGGAAAAAAGCTGGGCTTTGTAGCCTATGGATAGATGTGGTGGTCCTAACCCCACCCAGGCAGGCACCTTGGTGTTTGGAAGATTGAGGGGGTGGGGGAGGGGGCTGTAATGGATTTCTCCCTAACCTCTTTTTTGCCACTGGCCGAAGTGAAGGTGAATGGGAAGGAAGATGCTGAAGCCTTTCTTGGCTTTGAGAGGAGAAGCAAAGGGAGCACTGTCCCCTCTTTGTAGCTCTGTGTTCCACCCCGGGGAGAGGGAGCAGTAGCTCAACAAAAGCATCGATGGTCTCTGACCATGAAGAATCCAGAGTCTTGCTGGCTCCTGAGCCCTCCTGGGCCATCAGAATCCTCATCACTGAGACATGTCCCCTACCTACCCCCCCCGCCCCCCCCCCCCCGCCCAGCTCAATCTCAGACCTGGGAGAGTTCCTCCAGTTTGACAGATCAGGCCAGTAAAGGGGCCAGAGACTACCTGTGAAGTGTCCATGAGGCAAAACCCATCATGTGGAGAACATTCTTCTGATGGCTTGGACAGGCAGGTGGCCTGGCACCTTCTGGGGAGATCAGCCGTTAATGATCTGGGCAGCCCAGGTATCTGGCCTTTTTGTAGCCCAGGGGTCAGGAGCCTGGGCCGACCCAATGCCCACAGGCTATCAAAATGCCCGCAGGACACAACTCCACCAGCCGCAGGGGTTCCCTTAAAGCCCCAAAGCAATTGACAAGCGAGAGTTTCAGGAGGAACAGAGGCTTAGACACTTTCCAGGCTGACCAAGTTAGAGCCAACACTTCGAGAACTTTCCTCTAATAACATGGATCAGCTAGCTGCTAACTGTGACCGCGGCAAGAGGAGGGCTTTCAATAGCTAAGGTGCCTGAATTTGCTGAAAAGGGAAAGCCTTAGCAGGAAAAGCCTTTATCTTATCGTAAAGAAAAAAAGGCCAATGAAGACACGTCTGTGTCCCCCATCCCATGACTAGTGCACTTGAGAGTGTAAATACACATACATGGGCACATGTGTATAAGGGTATGTTCATGCATGCAGACACATTCAAAGACAGGCTCAAGCCTCAGGGAGGAAAACAACTGGTCCCCCAGTGTCTGCTGTCCCCCAGAGCTGTCTCATATAAAGCATGGGGATGGGAGAGTGGAAACGGGGACTTACATAAGAGCATATGAGGTCTAGTGCTCCAGGGGAAAGATGGGGCCAGATCAGAATTCTGAGTCTGGAGCTTGGAGGATGGAGGAAGGATCTGCTTCTCCAAAGTCCTACCGCCACTATGGGACAGGGAGAGCTCCTCTGACAAGGCCTGCCCAGGATGCTGGGTCCAAATCTCCAAAGGTCCCAGGTTCACAAAAGATTACCTGGGACCCTGGTCTTTGAAATCTTAGCTGCCATGCTTCCTAGCTCTGTGATGCTGGGGAATTAACTCAACCTCTCTATGCCTCAGTTTCCTCATCTATAAAATGGGAAGTAATCGACTCCAGAGCTCCCAGGAAGTGATGTGTGTAAAGCAGCCCTACGTGTAATAAGTAATAACATGGTTACGATTATTATTATTATTGTTCTTTTGGTTTAACGCATGAACTTTTCCCTAGTCAAATATATCTGGTTCTCCGAAATGAGATCTCGGGACAGAAAAATAGTCATTCTTATTTGCAATGCATTTTGCAGTTTCCAACCTACTTTGTAAGCAGGACACAAACAATGTATCATGTTAATAATGTATTTGACAATGGGTCAAGCATGGAGCTCCCTCCCCGCTGTGAGGAGGGTTTCATTACACTCCCATTTTACAGATGAAGAAACTAAGGCTCAAAAAGGTTGCCTGACGTCACATAGCTAAAAACAGGCCGAACTAGGGTTCCACCCTGCCTGTGTGACCCCGACTCGACTCTACATGGTCCTGTTGCTCTCCACAGTAGCTTAGGAAGAGCAGACATTCTCCTGTGTGTGTTCGTAGGAGAGGCAAGTAAAGTTCAGTTGAACAGGCTTGCCCAAGTTCATTCATTCGCCCAGTGTCTATTGTGGATCTGCTGGGGACCAGTACTGTGTCGGGCACCAGGGTGAGCAAGGCGGTAACCTAGCGGCCTGCAGCCCACGAAGCCTGAGATACTCACATCCCTTCTCAGGGCCACTAGCCTCTGAGATGGCGGCTGGGGGAGGGTCCTGAGGCAGCACTTAATTACCCTTGAAGCCTTACGCCTTTAGACCCAGGAATCTGCAGTTCTAGTCCATAGATAGAAAGAGTTTCATCCATAGAAAACACTCTAGAATTTTCGGGAGAAAAAAAATAAAGCACCAGTCAGAAAACTAGCTCTTGTAAGATTATCATCTGGCTTTCTGTGTGTTCTGTCATCTCGGATGAGCCAAAGCTCACATTGGTGGCTCCCGGTAGCCTCCCCACTCGTGGGCTGACCCAGGCAGGCAGGCCAGTGGCCACCTCCTGACAAAGATACCCCTTTGGACACCAGGGGCCGCGAGTTTTTCTTTGCACCCTTGCTTGTGCTCTGTTCCACAAGCCAGAATACAAAAGAGGCAAACTATCTTTTTTCCCTTTTGTATGGTCACTCTGCTACTCACTTGAAGGGCATTATCTAAATTCATTCTCATAACAATTCTTTAAGGTAGATATTAGCATTTTTCCCACTTTATCTTTTACTGATGATGAATCTGAGGCCTAAAGAGGTTAGGTAGTGGGCTCAAGGTCACAGCAGCACAGGGGGTGTGGGTGACATGCAGACCCGGGTCTTATGAGCCTGCCCACTGGTTCCAGGATGACCGGGTGTGTCCCAGATGGCTTTCCTGGGGCTGCCGCTAAGGAAGCTAAGTTGAAGGCAGCTCTGCCCTCGGGACACTAGTAACACGACCATGGAACAACCATCCATGGAGGTGGGGCTCAGTGGGGCCAGCCTCTGTGCCTCCAGTATTAGGGGGGTGGGTAACCAGCCAGTAGGGTGCGGGGTTCTGGTGGGAGCCTGCAGGCTGGCTGTGAACCTACGTTTCTCATGGGGCCCATTTGGCAGAGGGATGTGTGGGCAGAAAGCCCAGGACAGGGGACCTGAACGTTGAAGATGACACAGCCAGACAGGCAGAGGCCAGCCTCCATCACCAATGGTCATGCTGGGCGAACTGCTGCTTCCCCACTGAGCTGGCCCAGGCTGACAAACCTGTGCTCCAAAGGTGAAGTTCAGCTGGGGCTCTAGGGACCTCCCACGCAATACTCACCTTCTTGCTGGGGTGTGGTTCCTGGTCCGGGTCCTGCTCCCGTAGCAACATTGAGGGGGATTATGTCTGGGCTTCCAAGAAAAAAGAGTTACCTGCCTTCAGAGGGCTTCCCCCAACTCCCCATGCAGACTCTGCCCTCTGCCCAGTGTACCAGGCCCAGGCCTCATGGGAAGGGTGACCTTCCCTTAAAGCCGGGCCCTGGGCTCTGCCCCTCTCTCTGCTTCCCAAAGCTTCACCCTCAGTTCTGGCAGGAAGAGGGAGGGAACATGGTGCTTTCAGCCCCTCCTGCTGAAACCAGCCTGTCTCCCTGCTTTGCTCTGTGTGGGGAAAATGAGAGTGGTGCTCTGGCCTGGCATCAAGGGGGCAAATGGAATCAATCTGGGGTCTTGAGTCCTTTCCAGGAATGTAGCCAGATTGGCCCCTCCTGGGGCTGGGAAACTTTGGGCCCAATGAAGGCTCTGGAGACCTGGGCAGGGAGAGGAGGAGGAAAGGAAGGACTTGGGGACAGGACAAGGGACCCAGAGCAGTGGAGGGCTGGAGGGGGCCCCAGCAGAGGAGCACACCCCCCCCCCCCGCGATGGCCCAGCTCCCTGCTGCAGGAGCGGCCCCAGGCCTGAGGTCCTCGAACAGGTCTGGGGTAGCCACAGCAAGGACCAGGCGTCAGCAGCCACGCTGTCAGTGCAAGGCCTCCCCTTGGACCCATGATTTCCAAACCTGGTGGCTCATGAAAATGACCTGACTGAGCTTGACAAGTCCTGCAGTCCAGACGAATTACAGCAGAATCTCTGTGGGTGGAACTGGGCTTCGGAACTAGAAGACCCTTCTCTGTTCCATGACCGTCAGGTAGTGCTGATCACAAGAGAGATGCCCCTGGCATTTCAGGCGTATGTAGTCCCTGCTTGCCACCTGTGTCCTCAAGCCCCCTGTGACCATCTGTGCAGGGGCGCTGGTGTCGGGGAGCAGGCGAAGGGGATGGAATGAGTTCAGACTTTGCAGAACCAGCTGTGTGTTCAGCCGCAAGTTAATTACGTGCTCTGAGTCACACTCTGCTCATCTGTCAAATGGGGATCATAAAACCCGCTTCCTGTGTTTGTTGAGAAGAGTCCATGGGATAATGATGGCTGAGCTTGGCACAGGGCTCTGCCACGGCAGGTGTTGGTTAATTGGTTGCGAGTGCCATGAGGATGCTGGTTGATCTTGGAGGATCTGTCTTAAACCTCTGTGCCGGCCCCTTTCCCAACACTTCTCTCTCTGCTCCCATGGTCTGGCCCCCAAGGGCCACTCTAAAAATGCCGCAGACTTCACACTCCATGCCTTGGCTCCTGCTGCTCTGCTAGCCTCAAATGGTTTTCTTCCCCTCCTTTGTCTCTTGATAACTACTCATCCTCTAAGGTCAAGCTCAAGTGCAACCTCATCCATGAAACAGAATTATGATCACTTCTGTCACATATCTTTGTACATCTACATAACATAACAGCTAATGTATATCAAGCCCTTCTATAAGTTCGGCTCCATTCGTGTATTAACTCTCCTAAGAGGTGCTTCTACTAACATACTTACATTTGAGGAAACTGAGGTCCAACCAGAGTAAGAGACGAGTCTGATGTTGTACAGCAAGTAAGTGAAGCTGGGATCCAAACCCAGGCAGACTGGTTTCTGAGCTCATACTCCAAACCACCAGGCACACGGCCAAATTGTGTGGCATGTGCCTTGTTCTGCTTTGAATTATGGTTCCTGATGTTCATGTCTGTCTCCTTCACTGCATTATCCCTGAGAACTGTCTTACCTGTGAGTGTATTTTTACAGCACCCAAAATCATGCTTTATTCAATTTAGAGATATCACAAACCTTTGTGGAATTGAGGACACAACCCCTGTTTCCAAGGGGCTCCACTCATCACAGGGACCAAAGATGTCTAATCAAATCAAACATGAGGAGGAGGGTGGGCACTCTTTCAATCAGATACAAATAAAATTTTGTGGGAATGATTCCCCTTTTAGGTGCTAATAAGCATCCTTGCCATTTTTAGAGAAGATCTTTCACATACCAGGAATGGTGTGAAGCAGTTTTCCTATTTTATCTCATAATCCTTTCTGATTTTTCTATAACCCTTATCTCTCATCCCTGCAAGGCAGATATTGTTGTCATCTTTGCGTAAGAAGACAAGGCTCAAATTGCTTCAGTCACTCATCTAAGACTGCAACGAATCATTGGCATAGGATGAGAGTTCAAATTCAAGTCTGTCTGAGTTCATCTGGAAGATGATTACCCGGTACATTTCACAATTTCAATCGAAATCGTGAAATGAAACCAGGCCTTGATTTTTCTGTTTCATTGTTCGTGATGTGGGAAGAATATTTTTGTGAGCCCTTCCCACTTCTCTCTGTTGCAGATGTGACGGTGACTCGTCCTTCATGAAATGTATTAGCACCGATGATGAAGATGCCAGGGAGAGAGAAACAACAGGCGCCATCGCTGGACAGACTATAAGGTGAAAGCTCTTATAAGAGTAGAGAGAGAAAGAGAAGGGTTAGGTTAGAATGGTGGACAGACTACTTCAGTCGACTCTGCATCGTTCTAAACAACAGGACTGACAGTAAAGAAAATCCATGGCATTGGTGGAAGACAGAAAGGGTGTCCTCAGTGGACTAGAAGGGATGAAGATTTCCTAGAAAATAGATGGCAGATAAGGTCATGTTCAAGAGGGTGCCCACAGCCCACAGGTCAGGCATGCAAGATCTGCCACAAAAATTGGGAACGGTGCCAGGGGTGCCCCTGACTGGGATGCAGGGACAAAGGAAAGAAGAGGGGGAATTCCTGGGTCCTGCAGAGGCTGTAGTCAGAAGGATTGGCTTCCTCCCTATCCCAGCCCTTCTTGCCATCAGGGGTAGCTCTGAGGTTTTGTCAGGGGCAGGACACCAGGGAGAAAATGGGAGAGGAGAAATTCTTTAGGCCCATGGTGAGCTTAAGATGCACTGATCCGTAAAGATTAGGAAAGGTTTGCAATGATGATGAGAAGGCCGAGGTCGCAAAGACTGTTTCTGGGTCCTTGATGCCATAGCCCTTGTCCACCCTGAGTCCTGCCTTGTTACATTCCCAACAGCATACTTGGATAAGGAGATGCGCCACTTCTAAAAATGGGATCGTGTATTAATTTTTCTGCAATGTACATATGGGCAGTCGCATGTGCACTTACCAGGCGGGTGAAAAACCCCAATGAATTGCCATGGAGATGAAACCTGGGATGAGGTTGCCATGGTAACTAAATTGTTTCTAAAAGGCCACACCACCTTGGGGAGGTAGAAAGCTCCAGTCAAGGACTTGAAGTAAGAGGCCAAATCACAGACCTTCCCATCAGGGCCAGGTGCTCTTTCAGTCTCTTTTTACTTCTCTCTCTCTCTTTTAAATCCTTGCCTTTCTTTGCCATCCCCAAAGGCAAGAGATCTAGATTTTTGGAGACCTAGATTCGAGCACTGGCTATGCCACTAATAAGTTGCAGGTATCTGTGGGCCCCAATGAGGTGTGAGGAGATGGGCTACAGGCCCTCCTCTCTAGATCTGTCCTGACTTGCCGTGTGACCTTGGACCAGTCATTTGATCTGTTCCTGGCTTTCCTCCTGTGCCAAGTGAGGGGGGTGGAATGGATTGGCTCTAAGATCATTCCAATACTTTTCTCTTTCCCTTGCTGGGCAAAGCAGTTCCCCAGGGGTAGGCAAGTTGAGCTGTCCGTGGTGCTGAAATCCAGCTGTGGCGCTCTTGGGCCACGTCCCGTTCTCAAAAGACCTGGTTGTTTGCAGCACCTTACAGACTTCTAGACACTCCCCTACCAGGAGTCCAGGGCCTGCTTGCAGCTGGAGAGGAGACTCCAGAGGTCTTGGAGGTCAGAGGGCACTGGAGAAGGAATATCGAGAAGTGGTCCTAGCCAGACTCTGACAGCTCTCAATACGATTTTGATGCAGGCAAAAGTTCCTCCCCTGGGGAACTTTGTTTTCCCATCTATGAACCTGACATGGGGACCAAGATGATCTCGAACACTGTATAGGCTCAGAATGGTCCTGGATGCCTTCCTGGGCTATAGGGGAGGGCAGAGCCTATAAAGGCAGCCATTCCCCACCTGTCCGAAAGCTCAGGCTTCTCTAGTGGTGACAAAGGGTGAGGAACAAAGCACATTCCTTGGTCAGGAACATGTGTTCTTTTGTCTGGAAGAAAAGACAGGCAGTGAGCAGATGCAGCATTTGCATTTTATCAAATGACAACTGAACACTGAGGATGATTAGTGCTTTTTATGAAATGTGTCAAAACTATAATAAAATCTCTGATTTATACCATCTGCTTATTGATCATCTTTCCAGAATCCCCTTCACTCCTCGGTAGTCCAGGATAAAAAAGACAATGAGAGGAAAGCTTAAAGGGAGCTCACACTAGAGGAGTCACAGACATTGTGATTCACTCCAAAATGATTTGTGTTTTTCAGCCTTCGACTTCCTCACTTGGCCAAGTAATGTGAGGGTTGGGAGTGTGAAGTCCCTACCAAGAAGGGCTCTTGATTCAAGCCTGGCTTCTGCTCCTTCTTAGTGGTAAGACATTCTTTCCAAGCCTCAGTTTCTTCATTTGTAAAATGGGGGTTATTGATACATATCTCTAAGTGTTCATGGAAAGGATTAAATAACGTGATTTATGAAAAGGCTTAGCAAACACAGGGTCTGGAACAGTTCAGAAGTGATTGTTTGGTTTATCTGTAGTTGCTTAACAAACTACCTTCAAAATTATTTATGGTTTGAAATAACTCTATTATCTCTTCTGGCTCTTTTTTAAAAGATTTTATTTATTTATTTGACAGACAGAGATCACAAGTAGTCAGAGAGGCAGGCAGAGAGAGAGAGAGAGGCAGGAGGAAGCAGGCTCCCCATTGAGCAGAGAGCCCAATTCAGGGTTTGATCCCAGGACCCTGGGATCATGACCTGAGCTGAAGGCAGAGGCTTTAACCCACTGAGCCACCCAGGCACCCTGTCTCTCCTGGTTCTGTGGGTTGACTGGGCAACTATGAGCCAGCTGGGCAGACCTCCTGTCAGTGGGAACCACAACCACAGGGGGTCTTCTGGAGCCTTGGCGGGAACATCTGGAAGGCAGGGTTCAGCCCGGATGCCTGGACCTCTCCTTTCCTCAGTCTCAAGGCCTCTCCTTCTCCACCTGGCTTCTACAGCAGGACAGCTGTACTTACTACATGGCAGCTTTTGTCCCCAAAGTGTGGAGGCACAGTTGCCAGGCCTTCATAAGGCTTAGGCTCAGAATTGGCATATTTTCTTCTCTGACACATCCTATATATTAAAGTGAGTCACAGAGGCAGTCCAGATGCATTGTGGGAGGGGAAGCTACATAAGGCCATGAAGACTGGGAGGCACAGTTCACTGGCAGGTGTCTTTGGAAACTGACCACAACATTGATCAATACATGAGTTTTATAACTGGAATTCCAAGTATGCTTCCCTCCCTTGTCCGTTTTTTCAGAAGTATCACTTCTTGCTGAGCTGGCACAGAGTCACTGGAAAGTATTTGTTGATGCTATAGAGTAATTTAGAGTCATGTGGACGCCACCCAAACCGCAGTCCCTTGGGATGGATGTCATGTTTTTTCTCCCATATCACCCCACAGGCCTAGGACAGGGCTCTGCATACAGTAGGTATTCAATAAAAGCTGAAAATTTTGTTGGATATTAATATTTCTATACCAGCTTTTTTTGGTTAATATTTTCTTCATGTATCTTTTCTTTAACCTTTTCCTTGCACATTTTCCCTGTCAATATATGTTAGGCACATAAAATGTAGCTGGATTTTAAAAACATAATCTTTTTTCTGGTGCATTTCATCTGTTTCCATTTCTTGTGATAACTAATATAGTTGCATCTACTTCTACCATCTTATTTGATGTTTTGTTTTTTATCACTTTTTAAAAAAAAGATTTAATTTATTTATTTGACAGACAGAGATCACAAGTAGACAGAGAGGCAGGCAGAGAGAGAGAGGGAAGCAGGCTCCCCACTGAGCAGAGAGCCCGATTTAGGACTCAATCCCAGGACCCTGAGATCATGACCTGAGCCGAAGGCAGATGCTTAACCCACTGAGCCACCCAGGCGCCCCTTATCACTTGCTTAATTGCTTCTTTTCCCCTCTTCTTTCTTGTCTTCTACTGATTCAGAAGTAACACATTTTATTTCTGTTCTTAGTGGTCACCTTCAGTTTTTAATAGCATTTCTGTTCTTAGTGGTCACCTTCAGTTTTTAATAGCATTCTTGACCAAAGAAATTAATTGAAATTAATCGGTATCTCTGCCTTCATCCTAGACAAAACAAAGACTTCCAATGTTTAAACTCTGATTACCTCTCCTATCTACCAAGTTTTCTTGTCTAGTATTTTATTCCCGCCTTTAAACTCTCTCCAAAGTAGTCATCATAAATATGTATTTTTATTTTTAAATTTACGTTCAGTACAATTTACTTTGTGTGTGTGTGTGTATACTAAGAACCTCAACAAATGCTTGTATAATCGCCAACATAATTAAGATACACTTCTACTAGACAAACAAGTTTCCTCATGCTGCCTCTTTGGAGTCACACCCCCCTTCCTGCCCTTAGCCCCTGATGAGCTCTGGTTTGTTCTTTGTCCCTATGGTTTTTCTTTTCAGAACATCCAATAAATGGAATCATAGGATAAGTAGCCTTTCCAGTGTGGCTTCTTCCGCTTCCCCTCCCATAGTCACTTGCTCCAAGGGTCAATAGTCTATTCCTTTTTATTGCTGAGCAGTATTCCATCATATGGATGGATCACGGGTTTGTTTGTTTGTTTGTTTTTAAGTTAAATTTTTATTTTTATCCATCTTCAGTTGAAGGACATTTGGGCTGAATCATGTTTTGGTGATTATGAATAAAGCCAACATAAATATTCATGTACAGTTTTTGTGTGTAGGTGTGAACAAAAGTTTTCATTCTCTTCGGAAAATACCTAGGAGGAGCACTGCTGAGTCATGCAGAGAGTATATGCTTAACTCTATTAAAAAAAAAAAAAAAAACCTGCCAAACTGTTTCACACAGTGGTTATTACAGTTTTCATTCCCATTAGCAACGTACAAGTGTTCTAGCTGCTCCACATCCTCGTGAGCACTTGGTTTGGTCAGTTGTGGGTGTGTGTGTTTCCTTTGTTTGTACGTGTTCCTTTCTGTGTGTGTAATGGTATTCCATTGTGGATTAAATTTGTATTTTCTAATGAATGATGGCATTGACCCTCTTCTCAGGTGTTTATTTGCCATCGGTGTATCTTCTTTGGAGATGTGTCTTTAGTTCATTTTTTAAGTGGGGTTGCTTTCTCATTGTGGAGTTTTGAGAGTTCATTATGTATTTTAGGTACAGTCCTTTAACAGATAGGTGGTTGGCAAATATCTTCTTCCCTTCTGTGGCTTGTCTTTCCATTTTCTGAACAGTGTCGCTCAAAGAACTCTGCACCTGCCCCATCCACTGGCTTTTTCCCTCCTGCTCTTGTGTCTATAGTACCTAGAGAGTGCCTGCTTAATAGGTAGCCCACAAATGTCTATTAAATGAATGAAGTAATGAATGAATGGGAGAGCTGAGCTGGTCCCTGAGGAGGTGACTGTATATGGCATTCCCCAGAACAATGCCTCCTTGCTATGGTTTCTGTTCTTCAAGCGATCTTCTGAGCTCTAGCTTACCTTCCTTGGTCTCCTGACTCCCAGAAAAGTGGTCCCAGAATAATAAGCTTGAGTAGCCTAGTGACTGAACAGGCAGCCTTCATCCCTCCCGTTCTGAGTTGAGGAAGCAGTGTTCTAGTGGCTCATCATTGAGTTTGGTCAGTCTGGAGAGGCTGGCCTCTTTCTGAGTGTCTTGACGTAGCTGAGCTTCTGGACTCTCCTGAAGCCTGGACCACGGTGATTGCTCTGAAATCCAGCCCGGGAAGTGCAGGACTGCAGCCGGAGGACGGAGGACACAGCCAACACTCCACCTGCGCTTCTCTCTTGTATCTCTCTCTTCCCTGCTCAGTTCAGAACTGAGAATGGCTTCTGAGGACCTTCAGGGATGGGAGGACTTTCCATCATTAGGGAGAGTAAAAATGAAGGGACAACTTTTGGGGTGGAGAGTAGCATGGCACAGGAGAGAGCCCAGAACAGGAAAAGTGCTCAAGAAGTGGTCTAGGGGCACCTGGGTGGCTCAGTGGTTTAAAGCCTCTGCCTTAGGCTAAGGTCATGATCTCAGGGTCCTGGAATTGAGCCCCGCATCAGGCTCTCTGCTCCATGGGGAACCTGCTTCCTCCTCCTCTCTCTGCCTGCCTCTCTGCCTACTTGTGATCTCTATCAAATGAATAAATAAAATCTTAAAAAAAAAAAGAAAGAAATGGTCTAGCTGAATCCGTTCTTACCAAAACTCAGCAGAAGGGGTTTGCCACCCATGGGAGTTGGTAAAAAAGTTTCACTTCCAAATGCGGGTGAGACCCAGTGGAGCTTTTTTCCTTGCTCTGAAGATAGTCAAATTGCCTCTTCTCTTAGTTTCCAAAAGAAAGACGACAAACCTCTTCTTTCTCTAGAGTTCTTAATGCAGCCTGAACCGCAGAGGCTGAGAAATATCAGTGGCTGGGAGCACCGTCAGACAAAGAGAAATAAAGGTAGAATAGGGGTGGGGATGGGGGTGGTGGATTTAGGTTTTTCTGAAGAAAAAGCATTATACTTTTTCCTCTGAGGTAAACTTCTTTAAAAATCAAAAACTGGGAAAAAATGAAAAATGAAAAACTGGAGGCTGCATGCTTTGCTACCTGCCTCTGAGTTCCCTCAATCTGTCTGTCTGTCTGCCAGTAGGAAGCAGATGATGCTTCTGCTAAGCCGTCTCTACCCCCACGTTCCCACCATCTTCCTCGTACCCCTCTCTGGTCGCACTCTTGGTTCCTCCTTGCATTCCTGACACTGACTCACTTGTCCTGGACCACATTTCTGCCTGAGGAGGAGAGTCTTGGGTGCAGCTAATTCTGTCAGATTGCCCTGCATGACCCTACAGACGTCCCTTATCGCTGGGTTGGACTTGACTTTGGTAAAGCATTTCCCATCTCATGCTACTCACTCAGCCCTGTAATAGCTCTTCAATGTAGGCTGCACATTTCACTGCGGGGGAAGTTGAAGAACCATTCAGCAAGTCAGAGGGCAGAGTGACTAGAGCTCAGTTCTCCCAATCCAGGTCATGTGTGAGATTTTTAAGGACTGGACTCAGTCTTCAGGCAAACTCAACCTCCCCAGAGTCTCTGATTTCCCAGGAAGTTGGGTCCATCCGTTGTCCCCATCCCAAGACCTCTGGAGGCAGGGAGAACTCCTGTCCACAAGAAGATGGGGGGAGGGGAAGGATAATGCCCTGCGGGCCCTGTCTCACACCCCAGCTAGCACATTCTCCTGGAGAGTTTCACAACAAAGCCTCAGACTAGCTCATCTTTAAGGCTCCTTCCAGCTTCACCTTCCAATGGTTCTCAGCTTAGTCAGGCTCTGAGACGCCTTGGTTCCTGCCGTCAGCACTTCCTTCAGTTTAAGAATAAAAGGAAGCCATCCTCTGTGTCCCCACGCATGTCTCCCACCCCCAGAATCTTCTTTGCTAGCTCCTGCTGTTGCAACTGTCAGGAGTGGATTTTTGGGTAATTGTTGCCATGGAGACTCTGCCTTGAGTTATTGTGCAAATGTGTCCCATCTTCTTCCTTATTTGGTGTGTATATGGATGCTTGCAAAGCGGTGAGATTGAAGGCTCTCCACCTCTCTCCCTCGCCTCCAAGTTGGTTCACCTGGACCAAAGCTTCTTGGCAGCCTGCTTCCCATTTCTGTCTTCCCTATGGCTTCCTGGCCAGTCGCTGCCAATGGAAAGAAAGTCCTGACAGCTGAGGACAAGGAGACCTGCACTCTGTGGGTTGAATGGGGTGGCCCAGATCCAGTGACATTTGGTGGCAACTGATCTCCAAAGCAGCAGCCCAGATTCCCGAGGCCACCAGTCCTTGGATGGGGACTGGAGTCAGAGCTCCCAGCACCTTCCTCCAAGAGACAAAGCCTGTCTACAAGTCGAGGAGCTGCTCATACAGACCCCAACCCCAACCAGTTTCCATAACCGTCACCATGCCCACCGATCCCCAGTGCAGAACCCTGGCTTCACGCCTCTCCTCTGTTTCCCCTGAGTGTTCATCCTCCCACATGCAGATGATGGGATCATTAGCACTATTTTTAGCACGTCTCTTTCCTATCCAAGATCTGCCCTTGTCTCCCCATGGCTTTTTCTACCAAACACAGACTCAACCTGCGTTCAAGGGCTTCCGTCTTATACCTCCTCCCCCACCAAACCAACCAGCCCTTAATGTCCTCTCGGCCTTTCGCCTCCTCCCCTTTGCTCTCTGCTCTCAGTAGTTCCTTGCAACAGCTCTCCAAGAGCAGCCTCACCCACCTCGCTCACACTGCCTTTACTCGGGTTATCTGTCCTTCCCGAATGAATGACTTTTGGGAATGCATCACCTTCAAGACCCTACCTATGGCAGCATCCTTCCTCTGTATCTGCTCACTGCACAGCTGCTGTTTGAAAGGCTTCAGTGTTGGGATGAGGGCAAGGGGTTGCAGTGGCATTGCAACACGTTGCATAGAACAGGACGGTGGGACCTCGTCCCTCTGGTACTCTCAGCTCTGCAGGTTACTCCAGGCCTGCCCATCCCACGGGAGCCATGAGACAGTATACACACACCCGCCCCCTCAGCGTCTACTCGGATTTGACAAGCTTCCCAATAAAGGATTCATCATTACACAACAGCAGTGGAACAAGGGAACTAGGAAAGCTTGTAAGGCAGAATTCTGGCCTTACGTGGGGACAAGATTTCTGTTTACATGGCTGCACAGGAGGAGACAGGACCTGAATTAGAATGTCGTATGAGCTGCTGAATAACGTATCTGATCCAGGACTGATCTTAGGGGCTCTTCATCAGTTTTTCCCTGAAGGTTAAGATGGACCTTCTGCTAACTACTCTTCCTCTTTCTCCATCCACTCTCCATCTCTGCAGAAATGTAGTCCAGACCATGTCTTCTTGTCCTGCTGATGAGCTTTCAGGAGGCATGAAGATGATTCTTTATTGTGCAGACCCTGTTGTGATGTGAGGCGAAGTAGCACTGGAACCCCCATCTAAGAGAGGAGTTAGAGCCTCTGGCCCCAGAATGTGCCTAGTCTGATGGTGGAGGCACAGCCCCTGTTCTAAAAAGCTCTTCAGTCCTTTGGCAGGAGCTGGGGTGAGAGGGATGACACACCTAAGTTCTGCTTCAATGATACGTGTAACCAAGTACAGCTGGACCCAAGTGCCAATGCAAGGAAGGAATCACAAAGGTAGGAAGGATGATGGAGTTAAGACCTTGGAAGGCTTCCTGGAGGAGGTGAGTGCTGAAGGAATGGTTTGGTGAAGATAAGGAATGCCATACCGTGTACTGTTACCAATGTGTATTTGGCCTGAGCCGTCCATTAAAGATCGGAAATTCTGTTCCTGGTATCGATGAGTCTAGCTCAGATCTCAAGTTCTTTCACGCTCTTATTTGACTCTTGGGAGGCTCCAAATCCAAGTGGGGTTATTGGCTCTGGCTCCCCAAATTAGGAAAGTCTGAGGCTTTAGGCACAGCTCAGTCCAGGGGCTTAACTGATACTGTCTTCTCCTTCTCTCCCCCGCCCTCTCTTAGAGGACCTCATTTTCATTCTCAGCAGCCCTTCCACACAGCAGGAGCAAAAGCCTCCACGTGAGGATGTCTTCATCTACAGAGGCAGTGATCACTTAGGATTACTGCTATAAAGAGCCATGCCTGCAGAGCTGGTTCCTTTGGAAATCTTTTCCCAGAAGTTCCTCCCAGTAATTTCCTCCCATACCCTATTGACCAGAACCGAGCAACATAACTATTCCTAGTGGAAAGAAAACCTGGAGAGGTGAATATATTCAACCGGGCTTCCTGCTGGATTAACAAAACCACACTTTTGTTAGTGAGAACCAAGGGGAGAATGGACATTGGTCAGGGAACCAGCAGTGTCCATGGGAATACCAGGAAAGATTCTGATTGCCTCTGCATGGTCATGTAGTCATCCATGAACCAAGCTCTATGGCCTCCTGATTGAGTCCTGAATTGACCGGGCCTGTTTCAGATGCGTCCCCCCTACTGGAGGAGGTAGCCCTACCTCAATCCCATGGTCCAAGTCTTACACAGGAAAGACAGATTATGCTGCCAGCAGAAGGGCACGTGGGCTTGTAGTCCCGAGATGGGATGCTGAGCAGATAAACATCAGACACCCACTACAAGAATTTTGCAGTACAGAAAATACACCAAAAAATAGCTTCATAAAGGAAAAAAAAAAAAAAGCCAGGAATCTCCCCCTCTCCCTGACGCAATATATACAAAGTTATGTGCAGAAACCAAATATAGCCACGCGGAGAGGATGCAGAGAAAAATGGTTCAGAAAGGACAACTTCCTGGTGGGAGTGAACTTGGAGCTGGGGAGTCAAGGTGGTGATGGTTAGAGGAGGAGGCACCACACAGAGGCCACGAACAGGGCTGGCTGGGAGAGCGAGGGAGGGCCGGGTGTACAGACCCCCCTTGAGTGTTCTCTTGCCCTGTGGCCATGGAGGCTGCTTCCTGGGCCCCACAGACTTGAGGCTTCCCTCACCCATCTCACCACCCCCCCTCCCACCCGCCTTAGCAGCTGCAGCTGGTTTCGGAGCAGCCTTGATTAGCATTCTCTTGGTCTGGGAGGTTGGGCAGAGGGGAGTGGGGAAGATCTCCACTGCTAAGCTCCAGCGGAGAGGAGGGAGGTGGCCCTGATGCAGGAGCAAGAGGGGGCCACTGGGAGCAAGTTCCTAACCCAATTAAGAAGTGATTATATGGTCATTTTCAAGGGCTATGCCAGTTACCAACCCCCTCCCAGGAGGCCCTAACTGGCAGCCTGACAATTTACCGTTAAACCTGGGGTCTGGAGCTGTGCCTGGTATGGCGGCTGGGCAAGGAGCCCAGGCGCAGGCAGCTGGGGTAGGAATCTTTAAGGATGAAAATGATGGGTAAGGAGTTTGCTGTTACCATGGAAACGGACTCTGGGTGGATGCGATCTAGTCTAACGGATAATGGGGAGAATGCCATCTACCACCAGGCTCCCCAGTGGTGGCAAGCGGACAGTGCTGGAACCCACCATTCCGGCTGTGGGCACGGGCTCTGTCCACCTCTGTCTGGGTCCTCTCAGGGTCATCACGATCTGGCAATGTGTCCACCAGTTCATATCAATATCTGAGGAGCCTTGGGAGATGCCCCCAGATCAGAAAAGTCTTTGGGGCTGCCACCCCAAGTTAGCTGTGCCTGATAAGAATAGAGCACAGCACCAGGCCACAGGGATTGTAGCTGGGCTGAGGGCCACCAACTAGGGCCAGGTCCGGGCATGGTGAGAATGTCCGTGGGCAGCAGGATGAAATGGCAAGAGCCCTGGATCAGGAGTGGGTGACCTCTCCTCCGATTCCAGACCGACCAGTACCAGCTGGCCGAATGAGCCCTGGCAAGTTCCTCTCCCCAAGTCCTCCTTGTGGGCAGTGCTCCCTCTCCTCAGCCCTGGTGGTCCCTGAGACCCCTTCCAGCTCCACTTTTCCTCTCCCCCGGGGTTTGGAACCCCACAGTTTTCATCTCAGCCCCACATGTCAGCCCACGGAACTACGCTGCCAAGGCACAGAGTGGCACCCCCACCCCCACTGCCGCTCGGTCCCCAGAGACACATGCAGGCTCTACTCTGCTTCTCTTCTGCTGCATGGAGTCCAAGACAGGCACGATGCTGGGACAGCTCCCATACTGCCGGCCTTTGCTGCCCCCTGCCCTCCTGCCCTTGAGCTCAGCGGTGTCTGAGCACACAGACGGACATTCCTGAAGCTTATGACTTGCCCTGCTCGCTCCGGGAGATGGACTCAATCCGCTGCCTGTTGCAATTACTCTGCCATTTCCAATAAGCGCTATTTTAATTGGGCCTTTCTCTGGGACAAGTGTCAAGGAAAAAAGCAACCTGTAACGGGGGGTTTGGGCTCTAGTACTGTACACACTCACCCATTTAATCTTCTCTCGCCTCCCTCCCTCCCCCCTTCCTCTTGACCCTTTCACTCCCCCTCTGCCATCTCCATCCCAGGCTCCTCAGCCCGTGGCCTCCTCCCCACCCTAACGGGGGCAGCAGAATGTGGGTTGGGGTCCAGGAGTCAGGGGAAGAGGACCCAAGAATCCCGCCCGGGGTGAGGGACAGGAAAGTGAAGTGATTTGGGTACTGCTGCTACCAGCTCCCATGAACCCTTTCAGAGACACTAAAAATTACGGAAAAGCCAGCAACTAAGAAGAAGGACCCCAGGTTCCTACAATGAAAAACCGACTTCTTGCCTGTGATCATCCCCCACCTCTTCCAGGAGGCCCACTTGGATTCACACTGTTCACTCTGACTTCAAACAATACTTATTAAGTGCCTACTGCATGCAGAGGGGTGGGGAATGGAGGAGGACAGAGGGTAAGGAACTTTCAGGAACCCTGTGTCTGGCCTTCAGCCCCAAGCCTGAGCTCCGCCCCTCCCAGGCACACCTCTTTGTTCACACCCTTTCCTCCGAGCCCTTCCTCCCAAGCTGCACGAGGTCAAATCTGACTCGTCTGGGGATTCAGCCCAAAGCCTCCCCCAGTGTCTCTGGTGGCCGGATGCTCTGTGGTACTGATGGTAATAGAGTTTGTGCCATTTTTCTGTTGTGACCTAGATATGCGTATTATTCAAGGGAGTGTGGCAGACTGCCTTCCAGAGATGGCCAGGCCCATGGGTTTATCCCAGACCACCCGCTCTTCTTAACACTGGGACCCCCACTCTTCCCCCTAGACGCAGTGGGGGACTTGAGACTAGCACAGCCCACGTAGTAGGGCAGAACTGAAGCCACGCGGCTTCTGAGACTCAGTCATAAAGGCATACAGCTCCCACCTGGCTGTCTCCCTGCGCTGCTCACTCTGGGAGCCGCCAGGCTGGGAGGAAGGCGGCCCCCAAGGAGCAGCCCGCACTGGCGGTCCAGGCATAGCCCCCACTGCAGGGCTCAGTGGCCATCAAGCAGCGACGTGTGACCGAACCTACAGAGGATTCTCCTCCCCAGCCTCGGCATCTTCCAGCTGAGGCCCCAGCACCGCGGAGCAGAGGGAGCCAGGGCCTGTCCTCATCCCAGGTCTTTGGAAACTGTGAGGTCGAACAACGGAGTGTTGTTTTAAGCCCCTGTATTTGTGGTGACTTGTTACACAACAGCAGACCCCTCACCCAGGTGGGACCTTGTGGGTACTCCAAGGCCCAGCCCCATGACTGGCACGCGGTGGGTGCTTGCGTACTAGCTATCGAGTAAACTAAGGAACGTGAGCGGGCAACAATGTCCGTCCGCCCTTTCAAGCATCACTCTCAGCTCTCTTCCCTCCCTTCCCCAGAATTCCACCACCCTCGGGGCACCGAGGCCGTCCCTGGCCTGGCCTTGAGGCATGCGCAGCCCTGAGCCCTGATTCACCCTGCCCTGCAGCCCGCCCCGGCGCCGCAGCTCTCAGTGCTTAGCTATCTGAAGTTGGGGGCGGGGGCTGCTTTTCGCAGTCCGGAGCCTCCTCGCTGGTCCCCACACGCCTGATCATTTTGTCCTCACTACATTGCTGATGAAGGCCATTCCTACCATCGCCGTTTCACACAGGAGGGCACTGCGGTCGAGAAAGAGACAGGGGGTGATCAAGTGGAGATCTGAACGCAGGGCTTCTGTCACCAAGCTCGGTATGACAGCCACACGGTACCTATCCACAAACACGGTCCAACTGGAGGAGACCGGTCGTACTTTCTGTGGGGACAGCAGACCCTGGGCTACCCACCACAGCAAGCTGAAGAGGAAGGGACCAGACTCAGGTCTTCTGCAATGCAGATGAACAACAACACAGCCTCAGCCACCGGTCTTCGCTGTCCGGTCGCTGCAGTAAGCACCTTACCTACCATGCAGTGCTCACTGGCCTCTGCCGGCCTGGGAGATGGGCACGATTCATCCCTAGAAGGGAAGAGAACAGGGGCTTGGGGGATGTGACTTGCTCAAGGTGACACCACTGATAAGGGATGGGGCTGGACTGCACACCCACGCCTGCTTGATTCCCATCATGTAAACTCTCCCGCCACCTTACAAAATCACTGCCACTTCCTGGCACGTTCTGGAGTGCGGCCATAGGAACCACCATTCAGTAGCATTATTATTCCCATGATACACCCAGAGAAACAGGTTAGGGTGATGAGGCCCAAGGGTCCCCTGCCAAGGGCGGAAAAGTCAGGATTCTAAGCCACATTTCCCACCTGCACCCCAAAGAGCACGGCACCACCCCCAGTACTGTATGTCACATCTCAGAAAATGCAATAAGGTCCTTGGGCATCAGGTCCTCCCAGGGGAGCTGAGCCTGTCCGCACACCGCACCAGGCTGACTTCTCCACTAGGTCTCATCCGCATGTCACCATCAAGAAAATGAGCCATTGGGGGTTCCCAGGCTGGGCAGCTGGGCCAGGCCCCTCATAGCCGAGCCCATTTATGGCTTCACCAGGTTGGGGGAGTCCTGCTTGCTGGGTGTTCCTGAGACTGGCCACCCAGAGCTCCAGCACACCCGCTCTCCTGTCCACGCGCCAGAGGAGGCTGCCTTCTGAGCACGCATCCCTCTTTACTGAGCTTCTGGGTCCAGAGTCCAGGGCATGAGCAGGGCTCCTTCCCATAATTCTGGTTCCCGGAAAGAGGACAGCTAGGGATCCCTATGCCACCATCCACACCAGCACCTTCTGTCACCCTCTTCCTGCTTCCTACCCAATACTTACCCACTTTCCACAGGACACCCCAAACCCAGCCAGCTGAGACTTAAGCTTTCCTCCCTGATTCCCCAGGAATATGTCAGTACCAGTCTGGCCACTAATCCATTCTCTATACAGCCGGAGTCCTCCCTCCTCAAGGAAGTGCTCCATCACCACTCCTACCCGTCTGGACAAATAGTGTCTGGTGTTCAACCCACTAGACTGGCCCTTATCACCACCCTGTGATATCTCCTGTTACAACCTTTTTTTTTTTTTTTTTAAGATTTATTTATTTATGGGGCACCTGGGTGGCTCAGTGGGTTAAGCCGCTGCCTTCAGCTCAGGTCATGATCTCAGGGTCCTGGGATCGAGCCCCACATCGGGCTCTCTGCTCAGCAGGGAGCCTGCTTCCCTCTCTGTCTCTTTCTCTGCCTGCCTCTCTGCCTACTTGTGATCTCTGTCTGTCAAATAAATAAATAAAATCTTTAAAAAAAAAAAGATTTATTTATTTATTTTAGAGAAGAGGAGAGCATGAACGGGGGGAGGGGCAGAGGAGGGAGAGGGACATGCAGAGTCCCCACTGAGTGTGGAGCCCAATGAGGCGCTTGCTCTCACAACCCCGAGATCAGGACCTGAGCCAACCCTTAACAGGCTGAGCCACTCCAGCGCCGCCTTATTATTAAATTGACTTTTTGTCACAAGAGGGTACAACACTAGGATTGAGCTTTCTTCTCCCCTCCGCCGGAAGCGAGTATCTCAGGCCTCTACATCTTTCATTAAGCGCTGTTCCCTCCCAAGGGGTGACCTCCAAAAATTGATTCCAAAGTGTTTTCTCACGGAAGGAGACGGCCACGACTTCCATTCTGGAATTCTGCTCTTCTTCCAAGAGGCCCTTGGACTATGGCGAGAGGCTGCCCTGTGCCAAAGGAGTAACGGAGGGAGAAAGAAGGTTCCTGGAAGAAATTCATGGACCCTGAATTCACACCTGCCCTGTGCCTATAGCACCCAGAATTTGGACAACACGCAGGAGAGTTCAGGGTTTTATCTGCTGATGTTCATGCTGACATGGAGAGGTCAGAGGGGCAGCGGAGAGCCTGCCCCCCTCCTATAGAGGTCTAACTCCGTATCCCTTGCCTCTGTCCCTGCGCGTAACCTGGGCACGAAAAACTTTTAGCAGCCCCTGCTGAGAGGGGCCTAGAGGTGAGTAGAGCCCAGAGGGTGGGCTCTGCCCATGGCTTCCCAGGGGCAGGAGCAGGGAGCCCATGGCCCTGGCTGAACGGGGGAGGGAAAGGATGGCATGGCCTTCTGTCTGCACAGGGCACACTTGCTTGCCTCAGAGGAGTTACTGCCCACCAGCAATCTGGCTCCGTTGCGAGCTTCTCGGGCTTCTGAGCGGCAACGCTTCTGCCAAGAAGCTGGGAGCCAAGTGGATGCCGCGCATCGAGCCTCCCGGCAATGCTCCTTGTCACCTTCAGCAGCTTCAGGCTGGTTGGAGCTCGGTAACTGGGCCCTGCATGGGCTCCACCTCGCCCTCCCAGAAAGCTTCTCCCAGTTAGCCACTCTAGGCACTTGTCCCTCACCCTGGGCACATCTACAGGTCCCTCTGTCCTCCGATTGCTTCACGTGAGCCCTTCCTGTCCTCCCAGTTAGACGGGCATAACCACCAGCCACACCTGCAAGGCATGTAGAGCAGAGGTCTCAACCTCGGGGCAGAAGATGCTCTTGGAAATTCAGATACCCTGAGACCCAGGCCGCCCCCAGGATCAAGCAGTTTGCAGCTCTGGGGGCAAGATCCCGAATTTGGACTTGATAAGCTCTCCAGCAAGCAGCTGTGACCCCAGCCCTCTTGGTCTCTACAAACACCAGGTCACCTGGGCCCCACATCTGCTGTGGGAAGGGACGGTGGGGGGGTCAGAGGTTACCCCCATTCTAGGAGGAGAGCTGAGGCTGCTGCCTGCACTCTGGGTTCTGGGCCTTCATGGCAGCCTCCTGTCTCCTCCCTGCAGCTGCAGAGGGCGGGGCTGCTTCCAACCCACGTGGGCCCTGAAACAGTGAACAGGGTGCCTGGCGCACGCCTGGCTGGGACCTGAAGGACTGGGGCGCCAGGCGGGCTTGGCTGCAGGGCCCGGTCAAGGCTACATCCGCTCGTCAGGAGGCACCACAGGCGCCCAGGAGGGGCCGATGAGCCCCCACTAGCGGAATCTCTAGGTCAGAGGTCAGCCTCCAAGGTCACAGTCCCCAACTCCTGGGTGCTCTGCATCTGTCAGGGTGGTCTCCGCCTCTAGTGTAGCCAAGCTGGCCAACCATCCCGATTCACTCCTGTCTGGGAAGGTTACCAGGAGTCAGGACCAGAATGACTTGGTCCCCCAACTTGTCTCTCCCCTAACAGTCCTTCACGAAATCTTGCTCACCAAGTCCCATACCTCTCTCCCTTTTACTTCAACCAGAACACATGGCCAGTGACATCAGGGGCCGTGAACCTTCTGGCTTCCTCCTGGCCTGGTCACAAAAGCTTTGCTGAGCCATTGTACCCATTTTTCAGAAATTGGTTACCTGAGAGGGCTGGGCTCATCAAGGCCCTCCTGCAGGCCAGTGACCCCAACTGCTACTGAACCCCTACTCCATACACAGGATGTACACACATCCCTGCAGTGAAGACACAGATAACCCGTGCCATTCCCTGGATGGGGAGTGCCAGGGGTATGTTGGGGTTAGGGGGCAGCCTTCTTGGAGGGGACACAGCATCATGGGGGTATCTGGGCACACCCCAGAGCAAATACCTCGTGCAAAGGTGCAAGAGTATGGGAGATTCTAAGACCAAGGGGTCCCGGGAGGATGCAGAACTGGGGAGAGGGAGGGTGGGGGAGGGTGAGAGGAGCTCCAGAGAGAACAGCGAGAGGCTGGCCTGTGACACTGAGGTGCTTTACTCAGCGGACGCAGATGCATCAGTCAATGAGGGGGGCCCACTGGCCAGGAAGGATTTGGCCCCTTCTCCCCTCCCGAAGCCCACCCCCACTGGTCAGGGCAGTAGTGCCTTGGTGTGGCCATGGGGAAGTTGACAGTGGGGACAGCCTCACCTCGGGTTGAATGCTCTAGAACTAAAGCTGTCCTTCTCACTCTTGTCTACATGTTATGACCTTAGACAACCCTTAAAATTCCTCATGCCCAGGGTGCACCCCAGGGCAGTTACATCAGATCAGGGTAGGACCCACGCGGCATTTTTAAAAGCTCCAGAAGGAATTCCCATAGAGCCAAGCTTGAAAACCCTGTGCCAGAAGGACATGGGAAGTCGGGGGTGGGGAGAGGGGGAGAGTGTGGCCACAGAGGGCTTCCTGCGGCAGGGAACTCACCAACTGCACTAGAGGGCACCAAGGACCTACCAGGTTCCCTTCCCCCGTCCCATCTCCTTCCAGTCCCATGTGCCACATGAAATGAAAGGACATAAAAAGGGAGGTAGGAACCAACACACATTTTGAGAAATGCTTTCCATGCTTGTTTGCAATAATGTCCACGTGCTGAGGGAAAGACTGAGCGGAAGGGGAGTCTGAAGATCAGAACTAATGGATTTCAGGTCTTTTTTGGCCGTATCCTGAGAGCCCAAGGAACAGCCCAGAGCTACTACCGGGCTGAGAATTTTGTATCTAAAAGGAACCAAACCAAGTGTATGGCTGTTTTCTCCCCTTCCAAATACACCAGGCCTCAGGGCCAGAGGCTGGTACTGGGCAGCCCAGCCACAGATAGGGTTAAGCTGCCCCCTTGTGGCAAAGGCTGAGTACAGCGTCCATTCACCACTTAGAGAAACTTACCCCACAAATTCTCTCTCCCCCTTTCATTAAGGAAGATACTTTAGGACAAAAAACCTGCCCTTGTGAGGCACAAGTGATTTACAGCCTATTCTCAATCCTGGCATACTGCCTACATCTCCTTCCCCCCATCTCGGACACGGGAAGCACCTCGGTGCCATGGTTATGAACTTGGGCTATGAAGCCAGACAGATGTGTGGCCTGGAGAAAGTCACTACATCTCAGCCTCTTGCACAATGGGAATAATACAGGACGTGATCTGGAGGGTTTGTGAAGAACGGAGGAGCGATCCAGGAGAATAACCACACCTGACTTCCAGTAAGGGCCGCACACAAGCTAGCAGTATTAAGGGTCTGGGTTTTCCTCTGAGCAAACGACAACCCCACCTGCACTAAGACAGTAACAGATCCTGCTTCTCTTTTTGCTCTGGCTGCTGGGCCTCTGAACAGACCCAGAAAAGTTCTGGAAGGGCTCGTGACCCACATTTGGGTTTTTCTCCTTAGTAATGACACTCTACTCTGATTTGCTCTCGGTCCTCATTTCTTCCTATTGCATTGTTCTGGTTTGTTCCTGCAAATCTCCTCAAATCTTTTCTGGAATAAGACAGGACATAAACAAATGAGACTTTATTTTGGACTTGATAGGTTTTGCTCTTTACACATATATGCCCACCTAGTTCAGCATTTATTTTCAAATGAGATCATCTTTGATTAAGACAAATGCTTTGTGTCTAAAAGACAGTGGTTCCAAAATACACACATCAGAACTAACTTCGAGGCTTAAAAAACACTCTACTTGAAAAGGTTTGGGATAGGCCCCAGGAATCTATCATTTCAGAAAAGTTTTCTAGCTGCTTCTAAGGCAGCCAGCCTAGGCCCCAGCCATGGAGCAGTGTTTGAGAATCTCTAGCCTGGAAACTATTAAAAAAGGGTCATTAGTTACAAAAGGTAATTTTCTAAGTAAACTAACAATCTCAACTTTATTTAACTGACGTGTTTCAAAAACAACAGGTGTGAATCCAAATGTGCAAATCAAACCGACCTAAATCCCATGAGTGCAAAAGACTTTTCGGGAAATCCCAGCAGGGAAGTCTCATCTAAAAATCAAGACTCTCCTACTTACTTGGGTCTTTGAGTTTGGTTTTTCTTAAGGTGGTCGCTCCACGGAATGAAGATAATCCCAAGTTCTTTGACAACCCACCTGTCTTCAAGTGCCACGGGCACATCCAAATCCTGTACAAGGTCAAAGACGCTGTCCCCTGGACATTCTCGCACCTGCCTGACTTCAGACTTCACCCCAGCTCCACTAGAGGGTGCTCCTTCCCTGGCCTGGAACCCTTCCCTGGGTTTGGGGGGGAGGGGGCGGTTTGGTGCTGCGGAGACAGGAGCATCCAGTTAGGCCAAGGTGTGTTTCTCGCAGGACTCTGAAAGCCAGCTTGTGCCATCTCAGGGCCCCTGGGTCTCCAGAAACGCTGTGATTGCTGTTCCTTAGCCCCAGGCGGTAAAGACCCATGAACTGCCTTCCTAACTTTTATTACAAAGTAGGGAGAGCGGCTCTCAAAGTACAGCAGGACAGAAAGCCTTACTTCTGGTTCACCCAGACCTATACTCACTGGAGAGGCAGGTGTGGAAACCCGCTGGTGCACACTACAAACAGATCGGTCACATCAGCACTGCAGGGTGGGGTGCCGGGGGAGTTTCCGCGCCCCACCCCTGTCCTGAGTGCGGGTCCGCGGGACTTCGTTGTTCCTCATGCACCCTCCTCTCAAGGCTGCTCTTTGGCAGGATCCTCAGATGCCCAGGGAACAGGACGACCAGGTCTGTGCAGTTTAAATATCCACTTTATGGAACCCTTTTTATGGATTGCTAAAGATCCCTGCGTGGGCCGGGGTGCTGGGCGTGCTGGAAATTTCACCTCCCCGAAGTCAGACCTAGGTCTAAAGACGCTCAGACTCTTCTGTCTACCCTCCAGGCCACCACTCTCACTCTGGCAGGGCTCGCAACCCACAGGTTCCCCCTTCTTCCGACATCCAGGGCCCCTGCTTAGCGAAGAGGGGTAAGAGCAATAAAGAGCCCAAGTGTGAAATCAGGGAAAACTCATGTTAAAAATCTATGATAACGAAGACACACTCGCCAGAAGGTATGCCTGGAGGACCAACACTGCTGCAGAAACAGGGGGAGGTAAAGAAGAGAGGCGGACTGGAACACACACAGAAAAGGAAGACAAGACAGATGACCATCCCGGTGACAAAAAACAAACACGGGACGCAGGTGGGGCAGGACAAGCCCAGGCACAGTTAATACTGACCAAGGTTCCAGTTCTGGGAAATGCCGAGTGTTATTTGATGTCCTGCCATAAGGCTACTGAGCCCAGGGTGGGGTAGGGCCTGTGACAGGTGAAAACACATGCTGACCGGGTCCTTCCAGCGCCTACAGCACCTGGCCACGACACAGAGGCTGCCTTTACCAACAGTTCCACACTGCACCAGGTACTGGTATAGCCCTGATCCGGGCTTGGTCAGAGAAGGAAAAGGGTCCCAGTCCCTGACAAAAGAGACTCTACAGGACACGAGGGACGTCTCCACGGTGGCTCCTGCCCACACCAGCTGGGAAGAATGGGGGCCTGGCTGGCAGCTGCTAGATTTCAGGGAAGGGAAGAGAGCCAGAGAATCAGAGACGTTAAAACTAGAAAAGATGCCCTAATGGACCCAACACTAACCTTGGCGCAAAGTGACTTTCTTGGGGGCAGACGCCCCTCAGAGCCTGGGCGGGACGCCAGGCTACAGTCCTGGGAACTACAAAGCCACCCATTCTATTAACCTCTGGGGAAAGAGGGAAAAAAAAAAAAAAATCAGTGATTAGGGTCTTCGGTCTCAACACCGAACATTCTCAGGGAATAACACTGGCCTCACTTTATAAAGGACCGACACAGAACCACTGTAATGTGGAAAATCTTACTTGCTGTCTTCAATAACATCAGTGCCTCTGTCTCCTCTAGGTGGCTGCTTCCAAGGAAAGGGTGACAAATATTGGCAGTTAGTCATCTGCATGTCGCCGAGGGGTGAGGGGAGCTAGTAGCAAGGGCAGGGAAATTCATGTGCTATAATGACGCAGGGAAAGAAGACCTCTTTCCCCTCCTTTGTTTTGCTTCTGCTCTAACCTACCCATTAAGAGCCAGAACGGCCAGGTGAAGCCAAAGTAGACAGTCCTATCTGCAGGGCTCATGACGAAAGCCTTCCCAGGGTGCACGTCAGCTACACGGACAAAACCAACAAAGCCATCCTTTCCCTCCTCCTTCCTTCTTCACCCCTTCCCCTTATGTCACTTCCTCCCCCCAGTGAGGGCAAGAAAGAGAGAGAGAGAATGGGTACTTCTTTCATTTCCTAAGGACCGTGCGTCTTGGTGGCACTCACTTCCCCCTCCGAGGTATCACAGAAAACAGAGCAGGTTTGAAACCTCCACGAGGTTACAGATCACAATGACTTGCAAGTGGTCTTCACAGTGAAGAAGGGCATACATTGCGGAAGGCAGCCTCCGGGCCCCCCGTCTCGCTCTCGCACACACTCTCACACGGACCCTCACACGGTGGGAGCGATGCGCAGCCACGGGGTGTAACTGGTTCACGTCAGGTACTGCACCACGAGGAACATGACCACACACGTGAGCAGCATCCCACCGATCATGAAGTACTTGTCCTGGAAAGCCCGCTTCTCAATGAGCCGCATCACTGTGTTGGACAAGCCCAGCATGTTGGCAATGTCGAGGATCTTCTTCTGAGTCCCCTGGAGCAGAAAGACAGAGAAAAAAAAACGATCAACTTGTTTTTGCCAAGGAGTGGGACTTTACCAATATGCAGTCTCCTGGTCACGCCTGAAGTATATGAAAAGCAGCATTAATCAGAAACAGATCCACGCTTACGCTCTGATGACTTTGGATGGAGGTACCAGAGCAAAGCAAGGAGGCAAGAAAAGTCTTTTCCACGAATGTGCTGGGACACTGGACTCTAGCACACATATGTATCACGGACACATAGACCCACATCCCCTATGTATCTGATACATGGCTTATGTGAGAAGAGTCTCAACTCAAATTATGCACAAAAATGAATTTGAGATGGATCACAGAATTAACCATAAAGCTTCTAAAAGAAAACAGAAGAGCCAAACACTGGGAACAATCCAGGAGTACATCAACCAGAGAATGGGTAGACAATGTTCAGTGAATCAGCATAATGGGGATACTACCTGACAATAAAGAGTACCTAAAGATTGACATGGAACAATGAGGAAGAGCCTGGAAAACACTCCCGAGAGGAAGAAGCCACACTTCCAAATACATCTATATGAAGTTCAGTAATAAGCAAAACTACTTTATGGGGAGATAAAGCAGAACGATGGCTGCCTGGAAGGAGGGGTCGCCTGGCTGGGAAAAGCAGGAGGGACTGTCCAGGGCTGATGGAAATGGTCTCTGTCAGGACAGAAGTGTGAGTTACAAAGGGTGTGTGTTTGCCAAAATGCAACGACCTGCACAAATTAGATCTGTACACGTGCAGGTACATTATACCTCAAGAAAAATTTTTTACATTTTACATTTTTTACATGTGTTTTTTTTTTAAAGGGCAACATCAAAAAACTCTTCCTCTGCTCCCTAACTCCAAAATCCTGGCTGTCAGCCTGTTCACCTTGTAGAATAGAAACCTCTAGGATTCTTTGGCATGTAACATGTGGGCCAACATCCATGTTTACCAAACGGTCTGACGTGGGTGACATGGAATGACAGACACCAACACAGCGACCCCTTACATAAACGCCACCAAAACCAAAAGGGTATTTTACTCCTAAATCAATAGCCCACACCACCCAGCCTGCCCCTCCTCTCTGCTTTCTAAGTTTTGTTCATAAGCACACTCAATTTTCTTATGAAGTAACGAGTATAAACGACTCCTGGGGCAGACCCTAACCTCCTTCCACGCACCCCACCCACTGTAACCTTACGATGGCATCTGCCCTGATGCCCTCCATGGGTCTTTTAAACGAACAATGCATTAATGAGGAGAGAAGAGGCAGAAGTGAAAACAACATGAGGCATCACAGACAGGAATTCAACACCCAGGTTCAGCCCAGACAATGATGAACGAGCCTCACAGAGAGGGATCTCTCAAGTCAGACCTCTCAAGTCCAACTTTACTGTTGGCAGAGGAGGGTTTTTTCCACGACAGTGATGGTAAAATTTAGGTCTCATTAGGCTCTGCTTAGCTGAGAGCAGGTGATTTCATCACTGTATGAAGTGCCAGTATCAAGCTAAAATCACCTGAAAATGAAAATAAATTTAAAAGAGAAAAAAAAAAGTATTCCTTTCCAACCACAAATTTCTCCAGATCACAGCTCAGTTCCTTCATGCTCTCCACTATGTTCCTTCCCAATGGTTTAGACAGAAAAACCCCTGATAGGAGCGGGGCTGGAGGTGGGTGGTGGAAATCAAGACACAAGAGACAGGTAGGCAGTAGTAGGTGCACAGAGGAAACCAAATTAGAAACTTCACATTCCAACTCCACCCTCCTTGCAGGCTTCCCAGCACTTCTTTCTGGGGACAGCTTGGATTCCCCTGTGACAACGGACTTCGCTGGGAAATAAATGCTGGCTTCAACCAGAAGCCTCAACTAACCCCCACCAGGTCAATGTTAGCACGACTTGGTGAGTCTTGTCCTGATAGGGTTTTCCAGGGGCGCCTGGGGGCTGAGTCGGTTAGTGTCCCACTCTTGATTTTGGCTCATGTCATGATCTCAGGGTCGTGAGATCGAGCCCCTGAGAGGCATGGGGCCTGCTGAAGATTCTCCCTCTCCGTCTCCAAGCCCCCCGCCCCCACCCCCTGCTCTCGCGCATACTCTCTTAACTTTAAATAGACAAAAGGGTTTTACTATTTTTCTGGGATATGGGCAGTTTTCTAAAGAAAGGGCTGATGAATCATCATGTATCAGTTGTGATTACCGCTATTGGAGACCACACTTCCAGACTATCAGAAGCCTGGCGGCCACCGACAAAAAGACAAGTGTCCCTCAACAGCCCGCCTGATGTCCCCGGTAAAGATGGCCGGGGCTGTTCGGCTCCCTCCAAAAGTCCTGCAGAGCTGACAGGCTCAACGTGGTCCAACAAAAACTAAGATAAAGCTCACACTTCCGAGTGACTGTTTCTCACAGCTCAGTGGCTGGGAGCGCTGTGTTCACAGGGGACCACACCCTGATAACAGGCACGGCCCACACCCCATTATCCATCAGGGCTGATACAGGAAAAGGGCTGAGGCAGAAACACCAGGACTGACATCAGAATCTGTGTAATGTTTCTGTAAACCACTCCCGGGGGGCGGCGCTGGTTGGGGGGGGGCAGTTTGAGTCTCAGCCAATGAGGCAGGGCTTCTAGAAACACCTGTGACTAAGGAGATTGCTGTGGGTCAGCACTCAGTGCTCTAGAACTGGTGACCTGCTGCCAGTCAACCAGGGCGGCCCTAAGACCCCACCAGCGGGGGATCAGTTATAGGAGCACAAAAGGTCTCGGTTCCAAGGTGGTCCACAGCGGGGGCTCTCAGGGAAGCCGCAGAAGGGGGAGGCACCATGTACAGCCACATCTACCGTCTTAAGACTCATGGATTCTGTCATTTCTAAAACCGGAATTTCTTGGTCTTATTGGTTCCTTTCGTGGCAGGCACTTTCATGATGGGTTCGGAAAATGGAAAAGGACTTAGTTACCAACAGAGGCCAAATTAGGTTTTGCTGCGAGCGCAAGAAATAGCTACTGGCGAAGGGAGCGTGGTGACCTGTGGCCTCGAAATGATTCAGCTCCAACAGGAAGGATCCCAGATTCTGTCAAAATCTCAAAATGTGAGGATATGGAATCACAGTGTAAACACAGGTACCAAACTGTTGGATGAGGCCAAAACCAGGGGCCTTTTCTCTGTCCCCCAGAAGCGCCCCCACCTTCAAGGTCAGTCTCTGGGCCCTCAGTCCCTCCAGAATACTGTGCCCTCCTCCAATGAGGTCATCCATGCCGTGGTGAATTTTCTGGAGGGAGGAGTTGAACTGCAGCGACTCATCCATTGGGATGGTGGTGTCAGAGTCCTGTGGAGAGACGCAGGCATTGGGTTAGCTCTGCAGGCTGCTCAGCTCCTGGGCTCCCGCAACACCTGGCCGCTCTGCCTTTCGGCCAAGGCCAACTCGGAGGAACAGCCAGAGGGACTGGTGCAAGAATCAAGGTGCCTCAGAGAGAAGAAAAACCCAAGACCAGCGATGGCCTCTGTTCGCCCCGAGGAAGAACAGCTTTCCTCCGACTTGGCACTCTGCGGAAGAATGTCGTACCCAAGGTCCGTCCATTCCCGCCTCTCCACCGGCTCTACCGTGACCACTGCTTAGGGAAAAGCATCAGTCCTTCAAGGCCTCGCTGGCCTTCTCCTAAAGGCTTTCTCTGACTACTTCTCTATGAATTTAGCTTGTTCCCCACTTCCTCTCCTTGGCTTTCTCTGAATGAACTCAGCACTAAATGTTTGCTAAATGTTTGCTAGATGGAGACTTAGGATAGAGAAGCCCATGCTTCCCGTCGATGGCCTAACGGTGGCCTGAATGGGACAATTCTCCTAAGCAGGCAAGAAAGGGCTGCAAAGAAAGGGAGGGAGGGAAAACGGACACAATGATCAAGCATTTTCCACTCTGCATGTGCACTACCCTAAATTCACTTAATCCTCATTCTAACACCCCGACATGGTTACTACGGTGTCCCCATTTTAGAAGTGAAGAAACAGAAGCCAAGAAGTGGAGTAGCTTGCCTGAGGCCATGGTGAGCTGCTAAGTCCGGCGGGGCCTGCAGTCCACTACTGAATGCGGAGCCTGGCTCCCTCTTAACCATCCTGTAGAGACCAACCCCGAGATCAGTCCTGGGGCTCTAAGTTTACAGCACAGGGGACTGTATACAGAAGTCATTCGGGACTGGCCATGCTTCTGTTCTTTCCTGCCTCCCGACCACAGCACACTCTTCGGTCTGGCAAGCTGTGCCCTTCTCACCTCTTTCAATCACCACCAAGAGGCTACACCCCCTCTCCTCTGCTGCACAGGTTCGGAACCATTTCTCACGCACCTGCACTCTGTCTCTGCAGCTCGCACAGGAGCACTCACACGGAGGAGCCCCGGCCCTGGTTTTTTTTATGAGCTTTACTCTCAGCATCTTCCGCAGCGTTCTGCACACAGCCAACGCTCAGCGGGGGCTGGGGGGAAGACATAGGACTCCAGGGTTTGAATGAATCAATGAATGTCCCTTTCTCATTTGACAAGCATCAGCAGAATGCCTTTTATATGCAAATCTTTCTTACCCTCTAACAGCTAATGAGCATTGACCAGTAAGTAGTTCATCTGGCAAGTCAGTTTGTACTAAGGACATTGTGTGCACCGCAGCTCACCAAGCTGGTAGGAAACAAGAGTAATTCTGAGCCATTGTCCCTGGCCTTAAACAGGCCTGAACACCCAATGCCATGACTACCAAAGGTCCACACACCTTTCAGTGTGCTGTATAGTTCATTATACTTCTGAAAGGCAGCTATGAAAACGTGAAAATACAAAAAAAAAAGGAAAGGTCACTATGCTTACAGCTTTACCACCAACATGTCCTCATTACGTTGTCACATTATTAATCACCGATATGTGACTGCTTACCCTAGAGGAGCAAAAACTATGCAGGCACATTCTGGAACACTCTGCAAACTTTACTGCCAGTGGGGACACGGCAAAGAGACAGATGTCTGTGAAACATGGATTGATCTGAACTCTGACAGGTAAAGAAAGCTAAGACCTCATTAGAAAATGAAGACAAAATGACCACCAAGCCCACCTCGCCGGGTGGAAACATGGGCTACAGGACATGAAAAAGGCCAGTGTGCTCTACAGCCATGTGCAGGAAATGATCCTATAGAGAGTCAAGGGCAGGGCCAAGGGTGTCCCCAAAATCAAACATGCACACCAACAGGCCACTTTCGAACAGGCTCAAAGTTAAGCAATCCGTCCAAAACAAAGTATGTATCTGTTAACGAATTCCTCCAAATTGCTGCTGAGACTTGGGGCAAAAACATTTCCATGTGTCCGACCCTGGAGTCACGCACAGACACGGCATAGCGACAAGCACTTCCAGAAGGCAGCTTTGGAATGTTGCCCTCCTGACAGACCATCTCCATTCTCATCACTGGCTCTATCTGACCAGAAAAAAAATCGCTTCCACCGTGTGAACTTCCACCTCTCGGTCGAACCATTTTGACCTCGGTCATTTTCTCCTCTGCCCATTCCCTCGACATAACTGCTTCCTTTTCGGGCTTTTGTATTAGCAAAGGAGATTCCCTGTCTAGGTCTCGTGTGAGTGGCAACGCATGAAAGCCGCTGTCATTTCCGTTTAGGCTCCTCCTCCTCCTCCTCGGTGGGCTTCAGACACCCCCTGGAATGGATGAAGCTCCAAGGCCCCCGCCGCAGTGCCAGGGAACTGCCACGGACCCGCGGATCCCCACCCCAGAGCCTGGCTTACGTTGGTGGTGAATGTGCGAGACAGAAGCTCCTCTCGCTGTCTCTCCTGCTGTTCCCTTGCGTATCGCCGATGCTGGAAGTTTCGGAGAGCGGTCTGCAGGTGCTGTACGTCATACTTTAACTGGTCAACACGACTGGAATTGATGGAGAGAGAGATTACATTGCAGGAGCCTGGGGCCGCACACTTGCTGTGGCCAGGCGTTGTATTCAAGATGTCCCCTTGCTTCTCCCTACACCTGCTGCATGTTACCCCCGCCAAAATCATCTGATTTTGAGGGAGGATGGTGAGAATAAGAGCAGCAGCCTGTGGTTCCAGTTGGGTGTAGCCCACGAGACTCCAGCAGCTTTCCTTAAGCATCTGCTGGTCTCTGTGTCTGGATGCCTGACAGGCAACAGGTGACAGGAAGCAGGCTCAAGGACCTCTCCCTGACCTTCTATGGACTGTATCGCTTTCCAAGAAGCAGCCCAAGGGCATCTTTCGAGTAAAGCATCAACAAAGTTTCATAAAACTTCTGGGAGCAGGGGCTGGGGTGGAGGTGGTGACAGGGGTTTCAATTCAATTTCATGGGGGGAGTATCAAACATGAGACCGGCATTTCATTATAAACAGACTGATTTAAGTGATTAAGGGCAAGATTTCATTTCAACCCAAGAAGGCAGCGGGAACCAAAGGCCAGAGCCAACCTCTCTGATGGCAGTAGGCTTCAAGAGGCCTGGGTCTGGTCAGAAAAACAACACCAGATGTAAAATTTCCAAACGACCCACTGTGAGGAGACACGAAGCTTCTGAGCCACGAACCTCACAGGGTTTTTAATTCTGAGGAAGCATCACTGAAATGGAATCATGCCCTTTAGGGAAACTGCATCTTTACAGAGTCTCAGTTTTTCAATCTGTAATGGATTTTCAAGAATATTCGCCAGCCTCCCCTGATGGGCTGAGGGTACCAAAGAGAGCACTCACAGTTTGGCATTCTGTCTTTTGTTAGGGGGCTCCTTGCTGGACAAAATCTCCAGACGTTCTAGATGGCTGAATATCTGGTCTATGCTTGCTTGGATTTCATTCTCTACTACTGCACCGAAGAGAAAAAAAGAATAATTGCCAGAAAAGAGACAGTGAACTGAAATGAGAGGGATACATTTAACACATCTTTTTTCCATATCCAATAAATTCAAAGAAACACCTCTGAAAGGGAGAAAAATGCACATACCAGTGAATAACTGGAAAAACTTCAAGTTATACTAAGTGACTCTGTAAATGTTGTTCTAAACACACAGACACACACACACACACATAGCTGTTAGAGCTGTAACAATGCCAATTTTTTAAAAAGCTAGATAAAACTACAGAAATAAATTTCTTGCCTTTAGAAATGAAATATTTTAAGCAAAATGCAATATCGTCTGAAACAGAACGAGGTCTCTTTTCCCTTGAGATTATTCTCAGATATGAGTTATAAATATCTAGTCAAAAGGCTGCCAACTGAATTCCCTATAGTAATGAGGTTAAAAGAAAAAAAAAAGCAAAGGGGAAGATTAGTGTGTGAAAGACAGACACCCGCTCCCGGAAGGCTTTCCATAAGACAAGGAAGCCTGATGCTGACATCCCCAGATAGACCAAATACCACTAGGAAAGGCCCAGGAAAGATTCTACAGAGGTAAAGATATGATAAATACACTCATTTTCCTTATTCCTTTTGATAAACAGTCAAAATGCCTGCTTTTCCATTTTTAATCGTATGACTGGAAATACTGGGAAGGCAAACAGAGCCCGTGGACACTAGTCTGGGTACAGGAGAGCACCCAGACCACTTCCTGCCCCAGAACTGTCCAACCTACAGCTAACATACACAGTTTTGATGAGAACAAGGTGGGCATAGAACCCAGAGATGCGTTGGAAGCTGTGGAAAAGAGGCACGAGCGGACAGAATCGGGCATGCTGACAGCCAGGCAGGGAGGTGAGGGGGTGGCCTCTGTGGCGTGTGGGAACCAGTGGTGCCTGTCCGACCAGCTTCGAGAGACAACCTTTTCTTTTGACAGCAAAGAAACTACAAAACAAAAAACAGCACTTGTCTCCGCAGAAACCGTGGTGTGGGAACTGAACTAATTAATATTGCTATTTGTTTCTGAGTAATCCTCCTAAAAAAGCCACAGCCCTCAGCTTAGCAGAAATGACCAATTCCAGTTAAACATCTCTGAATTGGTATGGAGTACATTCCTCTAAGGGCTCGGTAATTAGATTAAGACAGATGGAGGAGAGAACGTCCATTCCCATAGGGGCATGTCAGGTTGAGTGGAGGGGTAATGGGGGATAAGACTTGTGGGATTCCGCAGGGTGCAATCAGGGAAGTCAGGGACTTTGCCAGAGGGTTTTTCTGTCCACCCTAACAGCAGAACTCATTCTGCGTTGAATCATTAAGCTCCTGAGGCAGAAAAGCGGTCAGGAAACCCAGCCCATTAGCACCGTGTCATCAGAGAAAGGACTCTGGTCTCCATAGTTAATTACTCACAGTGCAGAGACTGCTTGTCTGCCGTCTCCAGGCGTCCCATGTGAGACTGGATCTCGTGGACCTGCCTATCAAAGGAAGAGAGGAAATGAGTGAGACGGGAGTAATCAACAGCGCTTCGGTCAGGAAAGACACATTTTCTGATGCCAACATGTAACTGATTTAAATTGACAGCATCGCTGAACTGTAAAATTTGTAAGTGGCACTTTAGGCCACACGTTTTGGCAGGGTTTCTAATATTTTAACATGAATATTAAATAATAAAACCGACCAGCAGCATTTATCCAGCACTTGGCGCATCTAAGATATTCTGCAAAGTCAATAACCCCACGAGGAAAGAACCATTATCATCCTCATTTTGTAAATAAGACAACTGAAGCCCAGAAAGGTTATGTAGCTTGTTCAAGGTCACACAGCGAGTGATAAACCTCAATCTGGACCCAGCCAATCCCACTCTCTGTTCTTTGACCCAATGTACTGAGCACTGGCCTGTACTAGGGAGAGTCAAAGGGCAGGACAGATATAATCCTTGTCCTTGAGAAACGATGTAATTAGGAATGACAGGCCAGAGAGACATGAAAAGTCCCAAGAAGATTTGAGAGAGCACTCATACACAAAAGTATAAACAAAAAGGAAGCTGAGGAACAGTGGTGCCAAGCAAAGGCGACGGACATACAAGAGCAATCTGGGGGTACTGGAAGGGGGCGGTGGTGAAGCAAGTTCCAAAGATCATTCTGAAGATGGGAGACATGATCTGGTGAGAGAAGAAATGAAGAAAACGATACGTAAAATGGCATGTCATGTAGATTACAAGCAGGCGGTCTGGCCTGAGAGTTGAGGTCGGGGGCTAAGGGGAGCCAGGGAAGAAGGGATGAGGCGATTAGCTGGAGAAAATGATCAGAGAAGGTCCTGAAAGATAGGGATCTCCTGTTTGGTAAACATCTTTCCCTGGCAGTATCAGGTGATTGCTATCTCGTTTGGAAATGCAACCCTAGGCTCTGGCTTTCTAGCATGGCCCCAGACTTCTGGCCCTAGGGCGCTCTCCAGAGGCTCCCCTGGACTTGGCCAAGGTCACCCTCAGAGCCCTTCCCAGTGGCCTCTGTGATCAGGCCTGGAATACTGCTTATGCTGTCTCCGACAACGACCTGCTGGGGCTTCTGGTCTCACCACCTTAGAGGCACAGTGAAGGAGTCTGCTGCGCTCTCATATCATCGTCAACCCTTGTGTGAAGGGTCAGCAGACATCCTCCACCATGGGCACCACAGTGAACCAAAACTGACCAATGCAAGCAAAGGAGCCCAAGTTTGGTTTCGACTTCCTCTTGTCTTTTCCAGGGCTTTCCTGCAGCCTCTAAACATGACCCATGGTGCCAGAAGCAAGGCCAACTCTCTAATGACTCTGAGTGTGCTGGGTGAGATCCATGGCTCAGAGAGGAAATTAGAAATCATGACCAGAGATGGAGGGACCAGACGGCGACTCCAGTAAGGAAAGGGTGACAGTTTAGAATGAGGGTGCGTGGAGACCTGGAGGCAGATGTAGGGATTTGACTGGACTTAACCAACATCTGGATCAGGGTTCCCACACAAGCAGCAGTCGAGGACCGCACGGCAATGCTGATGGAAAGGAGAATTTGGATTTCACAGAAGGCCTGCGTGCAGACAGTGAGGTAGATTTTCAAGGGTACCTTCACAGAGCAAATCTGAAAATTAACATAATAAAAGGGGGGGGCAAAGAATACCCAAGACGACTCTGAAGTAAGTATGAGAGAGATGACCTGTCCCACCTGCTACACTCAATAAAAAGTCGTAATAATAAAACCAATACAGTAACAGTGCAGAGACAGACAGACAAACCCTGACCCCAACGCTGACCCAAGAGCAAAGAACGAAGGCTAGAAAGAGTCTTCCGTGTTTGGGGACTCAGTGACATGAATGAGTGGGAAAAAAAATGACTACGATCAATGCCAAAGGCTTGGTTGGTTATGCATGTAGAAGACGGTATCTCACATAACACACAAAAATAAACTCAAGATGGTTCAAAGCCCAAATGGAAAAAGCGAGGCTTCAAAAACTTTCTGAAGAAACTGATGAATTCTGCCTCTGAAGCTGATAATACACTAGATGGTAATTAATTGAATTTAAATTAAAAAAAAAACTTTCTGAAGAAAACACATGTGTGTATTATGTATTATGATTCGGGTTATGTATTATGTACAAAATGTACATAATGTATAATACATAATATGTGTTATGTATTATGATTTGGGTTAAAGAATTTCTTAAACAAGACAAACAACAAAACTATCCCCCAAACCTCACAAACCACAAGGCTAGTAAATCTGACTACATTAAGAAACTTCTCTACAGCAAAAGCACTATTTAAAAAAAAAAAAAAAAAAAAAAGACAGGTGGAGACTGGAAAGTACACTGACTAGATGAGAAAGGACTAATGTCTAGAACATGTAAGAAAAATGCTGTCAATAGGAAAAGTCAAACAAAGCACTTGTGTAAATTGGACGACAGACGACTGACAGAAAAGAAAACCCAAATGGTCACTAGATATATAAAAAGATACTCCACTTGACTAGTCATCAGGAGAACACAAATTAAAAATAATGAGATACTGCATTTCTCCCACTGGATTGACAAGTACTCTATACTGTAAGGATGAGGGTTTCATGGCAGGCTACGTGATGGTACCCAAGGGATGCTAGGGAAGGTTCCCAGCACTCTACCACAGGACTGTCTCTGGCTCTATGTTTTGTTCATATTGTTTTAAAGAACCAAGTTATGCCGGGAGGGAGACAAACCATAAGAGACTTAATCTCACAAAACAAACTGAGGGTTGCCGGGGGGGGGGGGGGGGGGATAGGGATAGGGTGGTTGGACATTGGGGAGGGACATTGGTGGTTGGACATTGGGGAGGGTATGTGCTATGGTGAGTGCTGTGAAGTGTGTAAGCCTGACGATTCACAGACCTGTACCCCTGGGGCTAATAATACATTATATGTTAATAAAAAAATAAAAAATTATTTAAAAAACCAAGTTATGCTTATGAAATTTGCACATGACTCTGTGCTATAATGAGTGGGTTAGGAAACTGTACCACAAAACAAGATTAACATTTCTCATTTCGGCCAAAATAGTCAATTGGTCAGGGATGAAAAGTATTTTGACTTGAGACTTTTTAAAAAAATCTGATGTATGCTATCAAACGGCACTTCATTCTGGGAACCTTCTGTTAAAGGACCCTGTCTATCAAAGGTTTCTTCTAATGGAAGATGAATGAACAAGATGACTGGGAAAGAGTCTAGAAGTCAAGTCACGAAGAGGAATGGTCAAAAGAACTAGTGACAGTAAGGCTCTGAAGAAAGAAAGGGCGGGGAAAAAACCCTAAATTAAATGGGGCAGCTGGTGCTCTTCAAATATCTAGAGTTAACATACACGAAGAGGAATGGGTTTGTCCACCACTGCTACTCCTTAAGAAAGATCCCGAGCCAAAAGGTCCAAATTTCAAGGTGACAGATTTCAGCTCGGTGTGCTCCTACCCACTCCTCCCGCCAACAAAAAAACCCCGAGAATAATTATGAACTCTCTCTCTTCAAGAAAAGTAAAAAAAAAAAAAAAAAAAAAAAGACAAGACCTCCTGCAACTTTCAACATAGGGTACACGAACTGCCTTGGGTTTTAAAAAGGGTCTTCCTGACCAATGTGTTGCAATGGAAGATCCTGCCAGTCCCTTTTATTTTTCTTAATTTCTGGAGAGTGAGTGAGTGAGCAAGCGGGCACGTGCACAAGTGAGGGGTGGGTGCAGCAGACAGGGAGAGGGAACTCCAAGCGGGCGTGGAGCCCAACAGCAGGCTCAATCTCACAACCTGAGCTGCAATCAAGAGTGGGACGCCTAACCAACTGAGCCCCCCAGGCACCACCACCCCCACCTTCAGTTCCTAAATTCTATGAAGACAGAGGGAGAGAAGATGGCAACACCCACCCTGTAGACACCCTTTGGGTGGCTGTTAATATTTTCTAAGCTAAAACGGATAAACTTTATTTGTAGGCAAACATTACTGACCATTCCCATCAAACTCTAGCATATGGTTTGAATGAACTAGAAGAGAAAGAGGCGAGAAAATGATTCCAATCCCTACATTTCAAGCCTGAGATGAAATAAATGCAAAATAACAAAGCAAGTATGAATGGGACGGTGGGAATTGCTATAAGCCAGGTGGGAAATGTGTTCTAAACTGAACTGGGAACTCAGACAACATACTTGAAGCCAGTAAGGAACAAGTGATACACAGGTATGACTTGGGGGTGTGGACACTAGAAACCGGAAGTGCTAGCCCTGTCCTAGCACAGGGGCCGTGGGGGGCTTGGGTAATAACATAAACAAGCAGAGAGATCTGATAGCAAGTCACTGTTGCCGACTTAAAAAAAAAGTCATGGGACACCTGGGTGGCTCAGTTGGTTAAGCGGCTGCCTTCGGCTCAGGTTATGATCCCAGCATCCTGGGATGGAGTCCCACATCGGGCTCCTTGCTCGGTGGGGAGCCTGCTTCTCCCTCTGCCTCTGCCTGCCTCTCTGTCTGCCTGTGTTCGCGAGCTCGCGCTCTCTCTCTCTCTAACAAATAAATAAATAAAAGCTTTAAAAAAAAAAAAAAGGTCTGTAGAAAATTTAGAAGAATTTTAGAATGTAATTGCTTTTTAAAAGTCCATTAATTACCGTCATCCTCCTTCATATACACCCACTTTGTATCCACACTGCATCTGGTCACTGTGAGTAGGAAACAGTTCTAGAATCAAAATACTGGTTCCAAGTTCTGGATCCACTAGGTAGTGGCTGAGGGACCACAAACAAGCTACTTAAATCCTTGGCACTTCAGTTTTAGGTAAAACAGCGTACTAATAATCACAATTATTTAAAGGCTCAGAGATCCAAATGAAGTATGAAACTGCTGTGTAACCTACATAGCATCACATAAACCTTTACTTAAAAGTAGTGGGAACCATCTGGTCATTCTCATCTCCCTGGCCTTGCCTCTCCTACAATTAGCCTCTCACCAGAAGGTAAAATCAAAAAAAGGAAGAACTGGTCTTGAGATAAAGTAATAGTTTTTATACTGCTCACCAAAATCACTCAGAGAGCTTGTTAAAAATAGAATTTCTTGTGCTCCAGACTTAAAGAATCAGAATCTCTAGGGATGATAAGATGCAGGGCATTGTATGAGGCTGGACGATATAGGGGACAAGTAGGCGCACCTTTACAATCACTGGAATATCAAAAATAGAAGCCTGGCTACTTATTCCTCTATAAATTTCATCCGAATGCAGTACTATTTAAGTGTTTATTCTGATTTTCATCTTTTTTTTTTCTCTTGGTGCTCAGGTGGTTCAGGAGTTTTCAAGATACATAACTTTAAAATATTAAACTCAATGTACTTTCAGGGACACACAAGAGATAACCACAAACTGGGGTCAAAGTTCCAGTACAATTCATATGCTCAGTTACTGCTGTGTCAATTCCGCTACAATCATTAATTTCTGCAACTGCAAAAGTTAATTGCTGATGCTCACAGAATTGTGTTTCCTCTTTAAGACACTCAGTCACCAGTAATGAAGCTGAAAGGAGCCTCGAAGTTTAACCGGCCCCAAACTAACATTTTATAGATCAGAAAAACAAGGCGAAGAAGTCTAGAATCAGAACTCCCAGGTTCAGCATTCAAGGGGAAAGACAGACTGTAGAAGAGACAGTCTGTAAAAGACAGACTGTAAAAGACAGACCTTTCTTAGCATCATGAGAACTGTCATTCTTTTTCCAACTGACTCACAGGTGGAAATTTTAAAGTCCCTTCCTATAATTTTTATATGAGACTAGTGCTTCCAGGGTGAGAGCAAATTCTGTCATTTTAACACCATTACAAATAGTTTCTCTATTTTCACTCGACCAATCCAACACTTCATCATTATGGTCTCTAGTATAAACCATATCAGAATAAAAGGGAGAAAAGTGTAGCAGCAACACTATTAGTGTGAATGAAGAGTAGGGGCCGACAGCATTTAGAAGCTGTGAGCTACAACGAAGCTTTTTCTGACGACCTTAGTCCAATGATGGATCTTTCTAAATTGCTAAAGAAGATTCCATTTGTCCTGCTCATTTACCCTCCATCCCATCTTGTCACATCTTAGATCTTTCTTCGGACGTCTCTTAACTGTTCTAAATAAATTAGTAAACTATGTGAAGGGGCTCTGACTCCCCACCAGCTCTACCAACCAAGAGCACCGAGTTGGTAGGTGGTAGACAAAGTAGTATAACCTGTAGGTGTGACTCTCCCTTCTCCTAGTCTACCTGACAGGTAGTCACCGCCTCGGAGATCCCAGGAGCCGTCCGGCCCCTTGTCCCCACGCATCAGGCGGGAGACCCTCCATCCGCCGCTGAGCTGGGCATCCCGCCAGAGACTCAGCGCTTCCCCTGGCAGCGCCCAGGCGGAAGGACTCGGCCTCTACAATGGCGGACGCCCCGAGGCCCCACCCAGGGGAGCCGGCCTCGCCCAGCCTGACTGCGCCCCCGCCCGTGCCCCAACGCGGCCCTCACTTGTGCGTTTGCTGGTAAAGCGGTTCCATGTCGCCGGCCCCGCCGGGTCCGGCCCTGGCTTCCTCGGAACACGTCCTCACAGCCCCGCTTCCGGCTTCCGGCTTCCGGTCCCAGGACCCGCCCCTCCTGCCGGCCAGGGCTGCCCCCACGCGCGCCTTGCTGGTGGTGGTGGCGAGAGAGAGGAGGACAACGGGAGGAGAGCCCCGGACGAGAAGGCCAAGTATAGTCAGAGGGGCTGCCGCAGATCGGGGACAAGGAAGCATAGGTTTGGCCCGAGGGCGGTCTCCAGCATCGAGTCAGGCATTGACAAGGGCAGTCAGAGAGGACGGACGTGAGGTCCTCAGAGCCAGGCTGTGGGAAAGCCGGCGGTTACCTACCCTACCCTGGCGGTGGGTTTCGCTGTAAACTGCGCAACGGTGCGTCTACGGATTTCGTTCTTCGTTGGCGTTTGTGACCCAAGCTTCTCCTATGTCAAATCTGTCCGCTTACAGCACCCCCCTCCCCATGTATCCTTTCAATAAACTCAATGAATGACTGGTCACCGTGTGTCATTTGTGCTGTGGGAGAAACCGGGTTCCTCTAGCCCTCAAAAGAGGTCGCGGTCTAGGAAAGGAAGTAAGATAAGTGTACAAATAAACATCTGCAAGGGAGAAAGTCCAAAGAGACAGCTGAGCTGGGGTCAGCCCCGTCGGAGATTCAGGAAAGACTTAATGTAAGAGGCATTTGAGTCAAGACTTGAAGGATTTGGACGCTTCGGTCTCTCCGCATAGACCTAACCCGTGTCCACCCTCCCAGGCTTATCTGCAGTTCCTCCCAAGGGAGGAGATGTTCCTCTTCCTTTGACAAGTTGATGATTTTATTTTCCTGTATCCTGGAGCCCACCCAGCTTTGTGTCCCCAGAGACTGTCCACCCATGTACGTTCTTTCCCTAACATTTTTCCGTTTATTCTAATATTTATTTATTAATGAGCACCTACTATTACCAGGCACAGATCCTGGCGCGAAGAATACAAGTAAGATAGCCCTCAAATGTCTCATCTTTCGTAGTCTGTTCAGAAGGCTAATCATGCCCTCAAGCTACATGATGGGGTGGAGTAAGTGCTACAAATGACAAGAGTACCATTTTTCTGAGAAAATCAAGAAGGGTTCATGGACTAAATAGCCTATGAATGGAGCCTTCAAAAATCAATAGTTTTTTGTTTCTGTTTTTAAGAATCAATAGAGTTTTAACAGTGTCTTGCACAAGCTAACCACTCTGTAAATTTTTTTTTTCCTAAAGATTGTTTGTTTGATTGCTTGATTGATTTTAGAGAGACCCCCCCGGGGGGGAGGGGCAGAAGGAGTGGAAAAGAGAATTTCATCCGAATCCCCACCCAGCAGAGCCCAAGGCTGGGCTGTATCCCACCACCCATGAGATGATGATCTCAGCAGAAACCAAGAGTCAGTCACTCATCCGACTGAGCCACCCAGGTGCTCCTGTAAATGTTTATTTTGTTGGCCAATGGAGATGAAGGGAAGGACGTTTGAAGCTGAGCATATTGCTTGAGAAAAGGAAAAAAGGGAGAAAGAGCATAGACAGTCCCCCACGGTGGCTGGATTTATGGAGCTTGGGGTAATAATAGTGTTAGAAGGCAAGTTGGGGCTAGGTCATGGGGAATCTTAAATGTCATGTGTAGATTTTTGTTTACAGACTTTTAAAAATTCTATAGGTAGGAGATTTTAGAGGCTGGATAGAAATTTTAAATTTTCTCAAAGAATTTTTATGGACCTTGCAGTGACCCAGTGAGGTGGGTAAGGCAGATAAGGAAACTGAAGTCCAGAGGACCTCCTCTCTGTTTCTCAGGCTCTTAGGTCTTTATATGGGCATAGGGCTTTCTCTAAAGAGAGGAAAATTCCATCCCTCCATCTTGCTGCACTTTTAACTTCTATCTTCTTTCTTTTTCTTTTATGACTAAGCCATCTGGACAACTGATTTACACTGCCAACATCTCTGTGGGTGGCTTGCCTTCCAACCTCTCCTCTGTTCTAGAACAGAGAACTGTTCTTAGAGAACTGTTTTCTAGCTCACCAGAGTAAGCCTGACTTAGTCCAGTGGTCACTTTCCATGAGTCTTCATACATATATTCATTAAACTCATACTATTTATCAGGCACAATGCAAGGATTGGGGCACAAAGATGAGTGAAACATCCATGAGCTTGCCATAGAAGTTCTTTATTTCTTATTTAAAATCAATTAAATAGCATATAGCGTCTGATTATTTTCAGAGGTAGAGTTTAGTGATTCATCAGCCGCAGCCAACACCCACTGCTCATTACAGCAAGTAATGTAGAATAACCATATTCTTTGAATTCTTATTATTCTTAGAATAATCATATTCTTTGCTCCCATTAAAAGGGGGAGTTTAATTCCATTTCCTTTTCAGTCTGAGCTGGACTTCATGACTTGTGTAATCAATATAATGTGGCAGAGGAGAAATCCTGGGTTTTCAAAGGCCAGGTCATAAGAAGCCTTGTGGTGTCCACCCAGATTTTGGGAGCACTCACACTGGTAAACCCAAGTCACCTTGGAAGAAGTCCAAGTACCCTGATACCATCATTCTGGAAAGCTCGTATGTGTAGCTGCCCCACTCAACACACCCAGCTGAGCCAGATCTCCCAGCCAAGGCCCCAGACGTGTAGGAGAAGCCATCTTGCACCCTCTATACTGGTCTGTCCACCAGCTGAATCCCACCCAGTGACCTCTGCAGGAAGAAGAATGGAACTGAAGGCTCAGGCTATGCCTGAATTCCTGTCCCAGGAAATCAAGAGATAACAGCAAACTGGATGACATTTTAAGCCATTGAATTGGGGGGGGGGGGTAGTTTGTTACACATCAATTAACACCTGACCTCCGAAAGTTTATCATCTAGATGGAGAGACAGGGTACAGGACTTATGAAAAGGTAACAGTGTCATAAAGACAATTAGGTTCTGTCAGAATGCAGGGAAGGAGGAGATCCCTTTGAATGTGGATGGTGAAAGAAGGCTTTCCAGAAGAGGTGAGATTTCAGCTGGACCTTGAAGTACAGGAAAGATGAAGATGTATGGAGAGGCAGGCGCTAGGCATTCCTGGCAAGCTGGGATGTAAACTTGGCAGGGTAGAGGCAGTCCCAGGCAATCTGTGTCGTTTCCCTGGGCCAAAGCAGAGGGTCTCTGCAGAATGGAAGAAGAAGCTGGAATGCAGACAGGAAAGATGCTTGGGGAACATCTGCAGGGCTTTGAGCCTTGGCTAATGGAGTTAAGTACTATTTCAGGAAAATTGATATGATGCCTTCATGCTCTCTCCTCTTACCTGGCTTCAAGAGGTGCCTCACCATTCTGGGATTTGGCATACCAACCCAGGGTCAGCCCGTGTGTTCCCTTTGTGGTTCCCTTTGTGGTATGATAAACTTGAAGCCTCTGAAGAGTATTTTTGACCTTTTGAATTTGATGGAACTTAATTTTTGTCTCTGCAACCAAATTAATCCGTCATGTGTCTCTGGTTGCCTCATTCAGTTCCCCTCGTAAACTGTCAGTGCTCCCGACACTCCCCAACCCTGGTCCCTTTCCCCCACTCCCTGCGCATCTCCTGTTTCCTTCTGAGTCCCTGTGCCCCTACTGTCCATCCCACCTGCACCACACACCACCAAGCCAGCTGTGAATAAGCCTCACTTTCCCTACCGGACCGTGAGACCCCGGTAAGAGGCCCCATCATTCCTCAACCACTCCCTCACCTTTTCAATCATCTTCTTTTTTTTTTTTTTTTAAAGATTTTATTTATTTATTTGACAGAGAGAGATCACAAGCAGGCAGAGAGGCAGGCAGAGAGAGAGGAGGAAGCAGGCTCCCTGCTGAGCAGAGAGCCCGATGCGGGCCTCGATCCCAGGACCTTGAGATCATGACCTCAGCCGAAGGCAGCGACTTAACCCACTGAGCCACCCAGGCGCCCTCAATCATCTTCTTGAATGATGCCCAAGCGATCCTTCTAACACAGAGATTTGTGGTCATTCGTATGCTGGGAGAGCTCCCTGGTGCCTATAGAATCTGGTAAAAATTTCTTATCTTGGCAGACAGAGCCTTCCTTCCTTCCCACATCCCTGGCCATTCTCCAACCCCCAGCCTCACTAAAATGATGGCAGCTGTTCTCACGGTGGTTTTTGTGTCCTCTTGCCTTTGTATCCACTATTCCCTGTGCTTCAGACACCCTTCCCTCTGCCTCAGGCCCAATTAACTCACACTCCTTCAGGTCTTGGCTCTGGTTTCACCTCCCTTGGGGAGCACCCCTGACATCCAGGCTGGGCAGCAACTCCTTGCCCGTGCTGCATATGCACCTCGTGCTCGTACTTGGCACTTGGCACGGGTGTCCCCGTTCTGCGTCCACCAGCCTGAGGGCAGGAGACTCGGCTTTCTCTGCTGTGCCTCCCCAGCTCTGTGGCTGGCATAAGGTATGTGCTTGCTGATTATCCTTTGCCTTGCCATGGACTTGGTTTTAATCAACTTATTCTCCCAAGTATTCTACCCGCCTGCCATTTCGGAAGGCCGGAATTATTTGAGGGTAGACTTACAGGCAATTAGAAACTGCCTCCATCAGAGGAGTCATTCTTGCTGAAAGAGTCATCACTTGAAGCCAGGGCAGAGTGCTCCCCAAAATGCTTCATCCTTACGCACTTTCTCAACAGGGTCATCACTTGAAGCCAGGGCAGAGTGCTCCCCAAAATGCTTCCTCCTTACGCACTTTCTCAACAAGTTCTCATTCTGTGCTGTAACTACCTGGCTGGGGGCAGAGGCAGGACCAGCATCCCCACCCTGGTTTTCTCGACAAGCATGCCGAGCTTCCAAGAAACTAACTTGCTTGCCCAAGCTACCAGTGGGAGAGGGGAGCTAAGTCCAGGCTCCAGTCATTCACCGGGCTCCAGTCAATCCAGGGAGCTGTTGGTTCAGCCCGCTGTTCAACCCAAAGACGGCCTTGCCACAGAGAAGATAAGACACCTCTGATGGCTTCTGCTTTGGCCAGCAGCAAAACTCTAGTCACTCTCCCAAGCCAGAGAAACATAATCTCACTGCCTCTGGGTTTGCTCCCCAGCCCGTTCTATTAGAGCTGAGCACACAGAAAGGATGACATTTCTGAATTCAGAGGTTGCAATGAGCCAAGAAAAACAAGCATCTGTGACTCCTTCCAAGACCCACCAGGTGGAGGGGATGTTGCCCCGGGTGCTGTGGGAGGTGGGGAGGGGCGCCCAAGCAAGCTGCCCTCCGTGGACAGTCCATCAGCAAATTGTCTCATGTAGCCATAACAGCCAGGAGCAAGATGGAGGGAAACAGGGTTTTGTCCAAGGAGAGCCAATGTATTGTAAACAGGATAAAAGGGGCTGGAAAGCCCCACTTATCACTGACTAATGTGTCCCCAGGTCATCGGGGACCTAGACCCCCACCGACAGCCCTGAGCAAGGGAAAGAGAATTCCCGATTAACCCCATCACCTGTGAGCAGGGCCAGGGCAAAGGTCTGGCTTTTCCTCTTGCTAAGTGATTCCCAGGGTCATTAGGCATTCGTGGGGATCAGCACAGTTTTTAGGAGGCCCTCTGCCAGACTAGAGAAAAGCCTCTGAGTCCTCGGCTCTTCGGGGTCACATGGAGCAGGGTGTATGCATGAGTATCCGAGGGAGGAGAGGAGGTCTGAGGAAGGCAGAGGCAGCATAACGGGGGCGGGTGGGGTCTCCTGGTTCATTGTGGGGGACAAGGAGGGGACAGCGCATGGAGCAACAGATTGGCTTAATTTAGACTTGAGGAACTGACTGAGAGATTGCTCTCAGGACTCTAATTATCTCATTCTTTCCTTGTGTGCAGGTACATTAAATTACAGGTGAGAAAACTGAAGCTCAGGGAGGTCAAGTGCCAAAGTTACGGGGTGGGGGGTCTGCGCTCAGGCCTCACTAGCCAGCATCCAGGGGTAGCAGCAGCAGTGGGAGCAGGTGCACGGGGTCAGGAGGGAAATGTGGCAGCTTTGGAGGGATGCATGGCTCAAGTGAGTTCCGCCTTCCTCTGAACATACTTCACCCAACCCAAGAGCCTTCCTTGGTCATCTCTGCCTCCTCCTTTTGGGTTCCCATTTTTCTGTACTGTGGAGGCGTAGGGTAGTAGGAAGACTTCTGGAATGGATACAGAGAGCCTGAGTTTGATTTTTCCGACTTGATCCTTTGGACAAATCAATTCATTCCTCTGAGCTTCAGCTTCCTTCTCAGTTAGATGGTGATGATAATACCCACTCTGGATATTTTACTGAGTTGAAGGAGAATTAATGAGACGGCGAACAAAGGGCTTTGCACGAGATTCAAGGGTTCATTATTTTCACAGTAACTGTTGCAAGACCTCCTGAGTAAATTTCTTGCCTCCGGTTTTCTCTCCACCATCTACCTGCCTCTCCAGGCACATCCCTTTCAATCCACCTGCCTAAAATACCACCTTATGCAAGTCTTCTGCTTAGGAACCATCAATATCTCCCTGCTACTATGTCCTTGGCCTGGAACTCACCTTTCCTGGTCTGGCCCACCTCCAGTTCCCAAACCCAGAGCCTCTGCTTCCTTGCCTGACCATGGGCTCAAGTCACAGATCCCACTTGGCATGTCCAAACACACTGTGTGTTCCCAACTTCTCATACCTGTGGGCCTGTGGCTCCTTAAAGTGGTCTATCCCTTCTTCCAAACTGGCTCAGATCTCAACCCCTCCTCCAGTTGGCTTCCTAACCATCCATCCGATAGCAGCCCCCTACCCTCTTGTTTCATCTTTCTCTGTGCCTTAGCATTCACCTCCTGGGAGTTTTGGCTTTCCATGGATAGTAAGTCTTTGTGTTAGATCATAAGCTTCTTGAGGACAAAGACCTGCTGGTGTCTTTCAGTGAGTCTGCTCAACTAATCTAAGCTAGAGAGGCAGTGGGCTTAAGAGGATGTCTCTCAAGAATCATTCCATCTGTGTTTTGGAGGACAGTGCCTTACCCTAACACGTGAGCCCCCTAAAGGATCTGGCTTACTGGAGGGCTCAACACACATCCATGAATTAGCTGTGAAAGGCCAGTGTGTTTGTGTCGGGAGGGGGCTCTGTTTAGCAGGTGGCAACTTAGTGGGACATGGACAAGGGTGCCAAGCTAGAAGTCCTCCTTTCTACAGCCCCTGGACCTGCCCCAAGCATGTAGGAGCCCCTGTGTCATCCCCTCTGCCTTTCAGTGAGTCTTCTGGGTTTTAGGTGTAGAGGGGGACACAGAAGGCGTGGAGAAATTTCTTTCCTTGCCCTCGGTAACCAGTGTATGGAGAACCAATCAAGCTGCTCATTTACCATCAGAGGAGTTAAGTCCTTAAGAAGGGATGTGACCTACCCATATCACACAAAAGCTAGCTGGGGTTGGAACCTGCATGTCTTGATTCCTCCGGTCCAGGGCTTACCTCCCCACCTCTGGGTGAGACATGTATGACAAGGCCCCGTAGACAGGGCTTCTAGAGGAGCAGGGAACCAGAGCTCAGGAAACATCCCTAAAGCCAGATTGTCTTCAACATGCCAAGAAGTGAAGCAGACTGATCCAGACTGAAAAATCTTTAAGAAAGATTCTCTAGGCCCCTCTTTAAGACCTCTAACCCGCCATACATTGGTGCATCCTATCTGCTTATTTTCTCCCCTTGAAATGAAGGTGCTGTCGGGACACCTGCGGGGCTCAGTCAGTTGGGTGTCTGCCTTCAGCTTAGGTCACGATCCCAGGGTCCTGGAATTGAGTCCCACATTGGGTTCCCTGCTCCGTGGGAAGCCTGCTTCTCCCTCTCCTCCCCACTCGTGCTCTCTGTCTCTCTTTCTCTCTCAAGTAAATAAAGTCGAAATAAATAAATAAATAAATAAATAAATAAATAAAAGCAGGTGCTGTCCCCACAATCCTAGCTCCGTGTCCTGTTACTAGCCGCTAGCCACATGTGGCAATTGAACACTTGAGATTAGTGCAAATCGATGTGTGCTCTCAGGATAAAATACACACTAGCTTTCCCCAGCTTAGTACAAAAATACATAAAATATATAAGCGCCCTTTTGACATTGATTCACACTGAAATGATAATATTCTTAAAATGAATTTCACCTGTTTCTTTTTCCTTTGTTACTTTGACTTCCAGAAACTTAATTGAATACAAGGCTCACATTTGTCACTTCTGCTCTGTTTCTATGTAGGCAGTCCTGGTCTGGAGTATCTGCCCTCGGCCTCCCTCTGAGCCTGTAGGCTCTTGAGAATGGAGAGGTGACTTCACTAGTACTTCTTCCCTCGAGCTGTCCCTCCCAACCTGGCTGCCCAGGACTGGCCCACGCTGACACACAAATTGGATTCTCAGTTCTCCGGAATGCAGAGCCTGGCCATATAGGCTCCTCTGGGGTCCCTTGAATCCCCAGAGTCTCAGAATGGCATCTGAGAGCAATCGAGGTAGCTTTCCATCCAAGATGAATGGGGCTTCAGGTTCAGGTCCAGGATAAGGCAAGCCAGGTGCAGGGGCACAAAATTTAAGGAGGCGCTCATAGTCAGGATGGGACTCGAAACTTCACCTGCCGCATGCCCTCCCTGTTCCCGGCTCGGTCGGCCTCCACTACAGTTGCTTCAGAGGGACCCAGGCAGGAGCCACAGCTCCACAGAGGTCCACAGCTGAACTCACAGCTGTCCCAGAGTGATCTTAACAGCCCCCTCCCAGGGCAAAAACCCCACTCCACAGCCACCAAGTCCACCCCCAAATAAGCCCGATCTAGCCCTGAATCCACCACAGCAAAGGCCCCTTCGCTGTGCTTTGAGGGCCTCCAGGAGACAAGCTGCATTAATGGCGATAATTTTGCAGCTTTGAAAGGGAAGCGCCCAAGACCCCGAGGCCTGGGGCTCCGGGAGCTCTCTGAGGAGAGGGCCAGACAGCAGGCATCCCTCAGAGGCCTCCGTCCCGCTGCAGGCCATGGGGCCAACGTGTCCCAACATTGACAGGCTTCCTTGCACAAGCCAGACCTCACAGAGTGAGGGGGCGTGTGAGGAGGGGGGACAAGGAGCCTCGACAAGAGGGTCTGGGGCTTATCCATCAAGAACCGTCAAACAGCAGGGCCACAGGCCTGCCTGAACGCTTGGCTTTTTAAAGGGGACTTCTGTAGCTCCCCACCCCAAAACCTTAGCCTCCTGAAATCAAGCACATTCCACCGGAGAGGGATTAGGGGGTTGGCAACCCAGGCTGGGCCGGCCCCCACCTGCTCACCCACAGTGCTGGGACTGAACCCCCCTACGCCTCCCCCCCACAACCGGAGCTGTGGTTACAGGGCCCAGGGCAAGGCAGAAATTGTTGGGGCCTCTTTGTCTGCCACTGCTTTTAAGAAAATAGCACACAATTTGGGAGGCAATATTTACTATCTTTTTTTTTTTTTTTTTTTTTTTTAATCAGGAGAGCTGGGTTGCAGTAGGGGTCTCCAAATCCTTGTGTAAGCCAGGAGCTAGGGCTGGAGAGCAGGAAGGACCCCTTAGGTAGGAGCAGAGGATCAGTGGTCATCCCTCCCACTGAAGCCAACGGGCACCTCGCCCACCCTCCTCAAACACTGGGGACCAGCCAGCCTCCAGTGCCCTGAGTGCTCAAGGCCATGGTTAGGTCTCTCTGCCAGGAAGGACAAGAGTATGGATGGTCATCCATTCTCTCTTTCCCTCCCAAGGGAACCCCAACTGGGGCCCCCTAGTCCTGAGAACAGCAGGGCCAAAAGAACCTCAAACCTTCATCGTTGCTCATCAAGGCATCAGAAAGGCCTGCGTTCGAATCCTGACACAGCCCCGTACCCCCTGTTGACCTTGGCAGGCTTCTTGAATTCTCTGAGCCCCATTTCCTCAATGAGCAAGTGCTACTAGTAGACACCTGGCATAGAGGAAAGTTATCTGGCCTTGCTCTCTGAGAGACCAGGGTTGGGGTGTGGTCCGTGGCTGGCTGTGCATCCTTGGGTAGGTTACTTGACTCCTCTGACTTTCATTTTCCTTACGAAGGATCAGATGAAATCACATATTTGAAAGTACCCGGCACAGCACGTGGCAGGGGCCGCCATTGGATGAAATTCATACTCTTGTGTCCTGCCCTCCCACCTCATAATAGAGCTGCCCTTGGTGCCTTCGCAGTGGAGGTCTGGTCACCCTAATCATCCTCAGTGTCGAGTAGCTGTGGCAAGTTCAATTCTGGTCTCTCAGGCAGGGGGTTCCCAGTGGGACCCCGTGATAGCACCTGGCACACACAAGGTGTGCGCTCCAGCAGTGGTCATCTTTGTGCACCTTTGGGAGCCAGGGTCGCCTACGAGTTAAGAGCATCCACTCTACAGCCCAGGTTCAAGACCTGGTTCTGCCGCTTACTGGATGGGGCGTCTGAGGCCCGTTGCTTAACCTCTCTGTGCCTCAACTTGCTCATCTGTGAAATGAACAGAATGATGGCCCCATCCTCATACAGTTGTGGGGAAGGGAGTTACAGAAGGTGGTAATTATAAAGGACACACACTACATGCCGCAGGAGTGTTTTGTTAAATCAAATTTATGGACCACCTTCCCTGCCCAGAGATGCACCCATCCCTCTGCTGGCCCCAGTTGGGGCCTTTGGCAGGCTCTGTCCTATTAGTTCAGGGAAGTCCTTTCTGACCCTGTGTCTATTTTCTTATGGGAGAGGGGAGAGAGCCAAGCTCTAGAAGAGGCCTGGGGAAGGCCTTGGCTTGGCCTCGGGTCTTTACACCCTGTCCTCCCCCCACCAGCAACACAGGTCAGAATCCAGGCCTTGCTGCTCCTTTCCTGGGCTGGCTTTCTCCAGGGTGGGGGGCTGGGCTGGGCGAGCTGCCCCTCACTTTCAGGAAGAGATCCGACAGGCAGGGAATGCATTTGTAACCGCCCAGTGGTCAGCACAAAGGTGGTGCAGGAGGAGCTTCCTCTCCAGGAGGAAGGGAGAAGGTCAGCGGCCCACATCCGGCCCTGCCTGTTCCTCCCAGATGCTGTGGAAAGATGTCCTAGCCGCTTCGTCATTGCTGGGCGGGGTCTTTCCTTCACACTCGGGCAGGTCCCTTGGAGGACCCTGGTCTGTGGGACCAGGCACATGCTCAGGGGCACACAATCTCTCCACCTTGCCCCCCCCCCCCCCCCCGCCATGCACACACACAGACACACAGTCCGGGGGCTGTGGGACAAAGCAGCCACATTCCACTGGGCTGTCCCAGGCTCGAAGGCTCAGCTACCTGGATGCACCGTGAACTTTGGGGAATGATGACTTAACTGTCAGGGTTCTTTGCCTAAGAAGTCAAGGTCATGGGGCAGTCCTTAGATAGGGCCAGAGATTTCCTTCTTTTCCATAGCTACAGGTGCCACCCTGTATCTAACCTTCCTCTCTCTCACACAGGCAACAGTTACAAAAGGGATCAGCTGTGACTCAGCAGAAGTGTACAACTGTGCCTTGTTGCTCTGGCCCACTCTGGCTGGGCACGGGCTATTCCAAGCCTCATCTTCATGGCAGACCCTTGGATTCTGTGATGCAGGCTAAGAACATCTTGCTAGGGCCACTGTATAAAAACAAGAGGCTTTAGGACACGTGGAGACCTGCTCCAAGATCTCAGAGCTGGTTCCTTCGTGGTGGGAGTAGACAGTTCCTGCTCTGTGTTTTGGGAGGGGGAGGCCCAAAGAGGGGGCCCAGGGGATGGGAGCACCTCATATCCAAGGGAGAGGCAGAGTTCTGTGGGACCTGGGCAAGGGGGCTCAGGGTCATGGACTCAATGGCATCCCTGAGAAGTAGGATATTTTTCTGTCTTTCTGCCTAACTACTCCCTGAGTGCTTGCCAGCTCACCTCATGGTGTCAAAGTGGCTGCCACACGGCTGGGTACCACAGGCCAATACTGTAAATAACAGACATAAGAGGACGTTTCTTCTCATGTCCCTTTTTATGAGAGACAGAAACTTTCTCACAAACCCGGCAGAACTTGCTTTGAAGTCCTTTGGCTAGTCTTGTGTTACCTGCCCATGTTCAAATTAATCTCTGAAAAGGGAAAAAAGGATGATCACACCTGGATTTACCCCTGAGCTGGGGGATAGAGATTGCTTCCAGGGAGGGAATGGGCACCTCATCCGAAATGAGGTTCTCTTTACCAAAGATAAGGGGGAGGTGGCTACTCACGGTATCTGTTGGCAACCAGATGAAAGATCCAGATGTTTTGGATTTCTTCCCCCCACCCCAGGAGCAGTAAACCCATCCCTGGCTTTCTCAGCCCCCTGTTTTGTTTATTTTTCCCTCTAGAAGGACTGCTTGGCCACAAACTGCTCCTTGTTTGTTGTTAAAACTTAACCAAGTGAAAACTTCCTGCCACAGCGTTCTCTCTCTTTCTCTGTCTTAGACACACACACACACACACACACACACACACACACACACACCCTATCTAGTGTCCACTGAATTACTCTGAACCCAGCCCCACGCCACTGCTGGGAGCATAGGGAGACCCCATACTAGACACCATGCCCTGGGGTTCTGCTATTCCCCTCCCGTTCCCCCTTGCAAGAAGTTTGGAGACCCTTCCCATGCAGCCAGCTGCCCTACATACAAAAACCAAGTCCCTAACGAAGACCTGCTCGCTCTGTGTAATGGGACCTCCTCTGACCTCAGGGTCTCCCCTTGCTGCGTCCTCAGCTCCGGCCACCCTGGCCTTCTTACTGTTCCCGAAATGTGTCAGGCTTGTTCCCACTTCAGTTCCCTCTTCCTCATGTGTCCCCATCCAATCTTAGCCCACAAGACAGTTTGTCAAGGGAACTTCCTTGAACACCTGTGTAAGGTAGTCCCTCCCACCTTTATTTTAGTTCTTTCGATGGCATTATAGCTGGCAAGAAAATGCATTATTTACAGGTTTACTTCTTTATTATCTACCTCCCCCATCACAGAAGCTACATAAGGACCGGGCCAATCCAGGGTCTGTTCTGGACTGGCCCAGCCCCCACTCCGTCCTAGAGCACAGAACTTGGCCTGTAGATGGTGGTCAGTCATGAATGAATGCATGGTATCTCCAGACCAGACCACTTTTCTGGGATGAAATGGAAAAACTAACAAACCATCATTAGCCTGTGGCAAAAGTGCCTGACGTCGGGGACGCCTGGCTGGTTCAGTCGGTGGAGCGTGTGACTCTTGATCTCGAGGTTGTGAGTTCAAGCCCCACGTGGGGCATAGAGCTCGCTTAAAAAAAATGTTGTGAGATGAAAATGCCTGATGGAGATGAGGTACAACTGTGGTCTTCCCACTCTGCTGTGTCCTGCGGTGCTGATCACGCAGGAGGGAATTGACAGAGAGCGGCAGATGGAAGACCCTCATAAATGCTTTTCCTTCTTCTTATTCTTCATTATCCTTGTCCTCTAAGGGTGATCACACTTTAGGGGGCTTGAGAAGTAGAAAAGAATGTGAGGAGGTCGCGTACGGTCTCTAATGGTGACAATGCCCTTGCGTTCCAGGCCGTGCTGTGTGCATAGCATTCAGATCAAGGTACCCATTTTACAGATGAGGATTCTGAGTCCCATAAAGACTGACGGACCTGTTTAAGGTCACAGTAGGACTGCAAGTTCTGTGCTGCACGCTGCTGTACTAGGGCCACTTCCCTAGCTCTCCCTCGGGTCTCTTTAAGAATTAAATGCAGTACCAATCAACTCATCCGACAGTTACCTAGCATTTTTCTGAATAACAGGTGTATTGGGAGAATTCACAGACCATAAGTTTCCCCCTTTTTCAAGTGTACAAGTCAGCGCTTTGTTGTACATTCACAGAATTGTGCAACCATCACCACGACCCTACTTTCAGAGAATTGTTCACCACCTGCCCCCCAAAACCCAGGCTTGTTGGCAACCACTCCCGATCCTCCCTCCCCACCCACAACCCGGCCCAGACCTAGGCAACCACTGCTCTATTTTTCGTCTCTATGAATTTTTCACTTCTGGACATTTCTTGTAAACAGGATCGTGCGATGTGTGGTGGTTTGTGACCAGCTTCCTTCACTTCGCCGAATATTGTCAAGGCTCGTGCACGCAGCGCTCTGCCTCCGATCGTCATTCCTTTTGACGGCCAAGTGCTATTCCGTGGGGTGGGTAGACCACGTGGTTTGTCCGTTCACCGGTGGGAGGATTGTGGCTTGTCTCCCCCTCCTCACTACTGCGGATAATGCTGCTGCGAACGTTCCTGCACCAGCTTTTGTCCAGACTCATGTTTCCGCTCCCTTGGGTAAATCCCCAGGTGTGTTATCGCCGAGCCCTACTGTAACTCCAGGTTAACATTCGGAAGGATTGCCAAAGTGGGTTCCAAAGTGCCTGACTGTGTTATGTTCCTACCAGTAAGGCAGGAGGCTTGTAAGGCATGAAGGGTTCCAGCTGCTGTCATTATTACTGTTGAAATAGACGGTCATCTGATTCTCTGTTGAGGCTGGCTTCCCTCAGCAAGGATCCTCCCTGAATTCTGAGGTTCCACAAGGCCAGAACCCCCAACAGGACCCTTATCTCTATTTGATAGTCTCTCCTCTTCACCTCCCTCCGTCCTTTCCTCCTTGCCAGGAGCCCTGCCTCACCCCCACAGCTCTGTGACCCCTACAGCCTGTGCCCCCTTGTCACACACACTGGGGCAGCTGGAGGCCCTCATGGCCCAGAGACTGGGGGGGCGGTGCGGTCTCATGACAACAGCCATGAGCACAGGTGGAATAGAGCAGAGCAGCCACGTAACTTACTTCCTGGGGGACTCTTGAACTTGGCAGTGGAAACCTTTGGGCTAGCAGGCCAAGGGTCCCATGGAATTATTGAAAATGTATACCTTTTGGGGGGTGCCTGGGTGGCTCAGTCGGTTAAGCAGCTGCCTTCAGCTCAGGTCATGATCTCAGGGGTTTGTGATCGAGCCCCATGTGGGGCTGCCCACTCAGTGGGGAGTCTGCTTCTCTTTGCCTCTGCCCCTCTCCCCACTACTGCCACTCTCTCTCAAATAAATAAAATTTTAAAAAAGAAAATGGATACCTTTTCTAAAAATTGAAATTACTAAGATTTCCACTGTTAAAAGCTTGGAAATTCATGGACATTTTTGATATTCTGAAGCTGTGTATTTGTTGGCTAGGAGAAGGTGGGGAAATAGAGAAGAATCCATTTCCACGTCTCCTGTCGGGTATCTCAGCAAGGTCACAGTCATGTCCAAGGCTAAAAAACATGCAGAAATGTTAGCTCTGGGGTGGATGGGATGGAGAGCCTGTGATTTAGGGAGTCCCTGTCCCTGATAATGGTCTGCTCTGTCTCTGAGGAACTAATGCTGCCTCTTCCAGGAAGTCCTTGGATCCTACTCCTCAAAATAACTTTCTAGAAAATGAGGAGACTCTGTTCAAAGGGCACGCACACCCCCTCTTGTTGAACAGACCCCACTCCGGGATGGATTCTAGGTGTGCAGAACTCACTCCCATGATACACACTAGCTGTTTTCCTCTGAAAAGTTCGCGGTGAGAATTCAGGACCCAGCTGAGTGAGTGGAAGAAGTTCATGTGGTGGGAGAAGCCACCCGGAAGACTCTGTGATATCTTATTGCTGCAGAGTCAGTAAAGGAAAACCTACCCAGAGCCTATCCAAGAGAAGCCCTGTGCTAAGTGTCAGTGTGACCTTACCACAAAGTTTCTCAATCCGCTACAAGTCCAAGACATCGGTAACTTTGTGGTTCAACTTGCTGGCTCGCAATGACCCTGAGGTTTGGTTGATAGCAGTCCTGTGTGGGCTATTCTGGGTACTAGGTGCCTATGTCCTGTGGGTCTAGATGGTTGCAAGGGTCAACAGCACCAGGGTGGATGGCCCTGGGTTTCTAGGTAAAGGTAGCCCTGGGCTTTTAGATGAAGGAGGCATTGGCTAAATGGTAACCTCTGATCTTAGGCATCACGGACCCTGTTTTTGATCCTTGAAGGCAGTAGCTCTAGACTCCCGTAGCTCTGGTTAATTGGGTGCCTCTCAACCTGCGGTGTTAATGACGGGAGCCCCATGGTTCTAGGTGGCCAACAAGATTATGAGCATTGGCCCGAGCCGGTCAGAGAGGAAGAGAAAAGGAGCTAAGCCAGAATTGCACCCATCCTCCCCTGCCGCCTCCATCCCCGGTTCCGAGGAGTAGCCCTGAGCCTGCACCGTTAAGCCCTGGGCTGCAGCCACCTCTGAGCTAAGTTATCTGGAAGCACTTTGAACGGGACAGGCACAGCACACAAGTTAGTTATTACAAGTCACTGATGGGGCGGGACTGGGGGGATCCCAGCCAGCAGCCTCCACACTGACCGGTGGCTGAACCCGAGCTGGGCTCCCTGCCCTGGAAGCAGGGGGCGATGCCTGGGGACGGGTGGCCTCCTGTCCTCTCAGTCTGGCCCCGTGGGAGCCTCGGGCCACCTCTCAGGGGTCTCTCTGAAGGTGCAGGAAGGGGCCACCACTGAGGACAGTGGGATCCAGCAGGTCTGGGCAGGTCCGCTCTGCCGAGGCCGGGCCCTCTCCTGGGTGGCTGGGGCACCCCAGAGCAGGCAGACAAGCACGTCCCAAGCACAGGCCCCTGCCCGGGAGGCCCGGCTAATGACCCCGTGCATTCCGGCCTGCATGGGCCGGGGAATTGGCTGAGGGCAGACCCATTAGCTGGAATTCTCCCAATGCTCACACATCAGAGTGGAGGGGGGGAGAAGTGAAAAGTTGAAAAAGAGCTAATTATCGCTTTTATCAGAGCGGGTGGGTTGATGGGTCCTGCCCCAGGGCAGCTGGGGCTGCATTAAAGATTAAACGCCAGGTAGGGGGGGTGAGCAGGGCTCGTCATTCCACAGGAGGGAGGCCGGCAGGCCGCCCTATGGAGAGCTGGTGGCGGGCGGCAGCCTTAGATCTGTCAGCCGAGCCCTCGGACCCAGCGCCCACCATAGCCACATTCCACCAGGGGACCCCCGCAGCGCCCGACACTTCCGCCCGCTGCTGCGGGGAGGGGAGCTGAGGACCAGCCCATATGCTCCCTCGAGGGACGAGGGGTCGGGGCAAGCCTAATTATCCAATTGGTAGGTTTCCTGGCACCTGTCCTACCTGCGCATAACCCAGTGACCTTATGCGTAGAACCTACTTTGGAATTAGGTGAGTCCCGTTAAGGACTCAAGGTCAGAGAGCCTGATACCTCCCTGTTACCGCCCAGCAGGAGCCTAAGGCCCAGAGAAGGGAAGGGACCCACTCAATCACATTGTCAGGTGGTTAATCCCTTGAGGCTGTAAGTCCCTTGAAGGTGTGGACTGCATTCTCAATGTCTCCTCTTTACACGAAGGGAACTGGAGGGATTAGCTTCGAGTCCTCGAGGCCCCGGGCGACTTCAGTATGCCACTGCCACCCAACGGTGTTTCGGAGACACTAGGTGTTCAGTGAATGTTTGCCGTGTGGATGATGGACAGGCAGCATAGGGAAGCATGCCGGTCATTTGAAGCAGTCTCCAATTCTTGGGAACCAATTCACTGGCCAGGAAGAACGGATGGAGGTGACCATTGTGGTCTTGAGTTACTAGAACAAACAGAAGCAGGAGTCGGAGAGGGTCGCTGATTGCCACAGACAGACTGACTGTAGGCCGATGGCGTCAAGGCAGCCAGCTATGCTCGTCCTCATTGTGTGTCCTGACAAAGATGTCCACTAAGACATCTTTGTCTTAGGAGGAGGTCCACAGGAGGAGCAGGAGGTCCACTGTCTGGCTCTTCTGAGGACACATAGGCTTACACCTGCCCTTGCTGGGGAGGATGAATTAGCCTCCTTGGTTCTTTCTCTTCTCCTAGCCTCTAGAAGCCAGAGCATTTCCGGTTTGGTTTCTTTAGCCTTCCAAGCTCAACTCAAAATCTGGTGCTGTTCTCGTCTCTCACCATGGTGAATAATAATTTATTCATGTATTCATTATTCAGACCTCCCGATGCTTCTGCCAGCTGGGCAGCCCTTGACCCTCATGGAAAAAAAAAAAAACATTCATTGAAGGAGGAAGGGATGGAAGAAGGAAAGACGGAAGGAAGAAGAGGCAGAATTTTTGTAGGAACGGAGGTGGATGAGAGCCAGGCCTTAATACCAGGGAGCTCACAGTCTGATCTGGAGGAGACAGACATGGTTGGATGGGTGCCCACCATTCAGGGTGCTTAGTGTGAACATAAAGGAGAAAACAGTCTGATGGTAGAGGCTCCCAGGTAGACGTGATTCACTCTGGGGAGCAGTGGGAAGTTTCCATCGCTGAGTCTTTAAGGTGAGGCCGGAGTAAGGAAGGTGGACCAGGGAGGAGGGCCTTCTCAGTGGGACTGGTATGAGCAGAGCCACAGAAGTGGGAAAATGTGGCCGCATGCAGGAAGAGTAGACGTGGCTTGGCTGGCTGGGGCATGGGACACCCACCTGCACAGGGCCTGGGACACCAGTGCGGGGCCTGGAGCTGGTGGGGAAAGGCTGAGGGGGCACACCTGGGGATGACAGCCACGGTTCCAAGCAGGGCTGTGACATGACCAGCCTGGAAGAAGTGTAAAGAAGGACTCTGAAACTCTGAGGCCTGGCATTAACTTGCACTAGGAAGAGAGACCATTCTGGGTGGAGAAGAACCCCAAGAAAGCTCTGGGGTTCCCGAGGCCCTGCAGAGAGTGATCCTCTGACCCTCACGATTAGAGCATGCAAAAGGACCAGGACCAGGTGACAAGGCTACACTGGGCCATGGATGATGACATCGCAGCCCGTAGGCTGTTGGGCTGGGTGATATGGGAGGCATTTCATTTTCTCCAGGACACTCTCTACAAACTGACATCCTCCGCACTGAAATGGGGGACTGGGGCAGGGGAAGGTTAGAGGAGCCCAGATGAGATCCACCTACTTGGGTACCTGCCGGAAACCTCTCCACTCTCGGGAAGCAGGCAGCATGGCTCGGAACACTGCAGAGGATGGGGTAAACGATGACTCTCCCCTTCGAGAGGTCAGAGCACGCAGCAGCCGCTCTGCACCCCCGGGCCCCGCAGACCTCCCTTTGAGTTCTGGCTCTCCATCTTCCACTGGCAACCCAGGAAAGGGGCTCACCTCTCTGAGCCTTCGTTTCCTCATCTTCAAAAAGAGATACTAAGCGTCAGCCTCCCCAGGGAGCTCCTGGGGGTTCAACAAATGAGTAATAGCCACAGAAGGCGCTTTGTAAATGGGAGCGTCTTGCGCAAAAGTTAGATGCAGTGATTAAAACGTGATACGCGAGTCCCAGAGCGGGGAGGACCCAGATGTGGGTTGTCAGGGTTCTGCACCCAGGACCTTTGCCAGGGTCTGGGACTTGCCCGGGAGATCCCCTGAAAACCACAGGGTCCCCCTTCTCTGTCACCCTTCATTAGAGGCTCTGCAAGGGAGACAGACGGACCGGAAACCAAACCTGCTTTCCCCCTTCCTAGTTGTGTGACTGGAGAGCCTACCTCAGGGGGCTGTAATGCAAATTAAGGAAGATGAAGCCTGCCGAGTCCTTGGGGACTCACTGCCAGGCCGTGGGGAGAACGTGCCTAGGTGGTCCTTTGCTTGTGCAGCCCCCCACACTGCACGCAATCCCCTCCTGGCCCCCTGCTCTCACTCTTGTCTCTTCCCGTGGAACCCTGTGGCTGGTGAGACCCCTGGACGGGAGGTCAGAGGAGGGCTGATCAGGGCTGAGGAGAGAGGCTTGGCCCTGTGTTTTGGCCAGGAGCCTCCCAAATTCCCCCCAAATTCTGGTAACTCTGGGCCTCCTCTTCGACTGAGTGCCCAAGATGCAGGCCCCAGTGGACTCTGTCTGTTGGAGGACACTGGACTGAGAGTCTACCCCAGGACCATGAGGCCACGATCCCAAGACAGCCAGTTCCCTGGTCTCCTGCTCACGGCCCATAGAGGGCCCCCCAGCCCCCACCCCCTGCCTCCTGCAGCCCCATCTCCGAGACAGGAACCCACCTGGGGAATTCACAGACCCACATTCCTTCTCCCGAAGCTTTCTCCAGCTGGGCAGCCCTTGCCCCTCATGGAGCACTTTAGGCAGAGCTGGGAAACCACAAAAATTTTAAGCTGAGATGAAGGAACGTAATTGGCTCTAATCTGAGCTGACAGGTAGCAGGATTAGCTGGCCGAGGGCCTTGGGAGCGGTGGGCTGATAGGGAGGGAAGGGGACAAAACGGGAGGGGGGCCAGGGACAGAGACACACCGCCAAAAGGGAATGAGGCAGGGCCTCGGGGATGGAGGCTTAGGCAGGGCCAAAGTGGTGGTAGGAGAGGGGTAGCCCAGGACCCTGGGTGGGGAGAGTCTTCTAGGAATAGCGGTGATGGTCATGATCATAGCAGCCAGAGCTGGTCTAGAGCTGAGTGTGCCAAGAGCAGTTCTGAGAGCCTGGATAAGTGAGCGGACTCCTCACACGGAAGGCTGGGTGGACCTCCTCCGCCCAGGGTCTGGAAGGGAAGAAAAGACATGTTCTCGTAACTACCGCATATGCACGGCCAACGGGGGTCTCCTGCGTGCCAGGGAGAAGGGGGCCCTGGAACACAGAGGTCAGAGGTCTGAATTAAGCTTTAAGAGTCAGAAATCTGAGGGTCCATCTAGTCAACCCAGGGGCTGGAGACCATGACCACTGACAGCTGGCTGGACCCCACAGAGGCCACGATGAAGCTGTGGGCTTACGTAACTCCTGCTTTCTCCCGACGAGTAGAGAGGGGACGGGCCCCAGCACTGCTTCCTCGTGGCTCCCTAGCTCACAGCTTGCCTGGGGTCGGGACTCTTCCCCACTGGCCCTCAGCCACGGGGTCACATGCTGAGCCCCCTCCCCAGAGCAGGGTCACTTCTTGTCAGGCTAAGACTGTCACACCCCAGAGACCCTGACTCCAAAGGGAGCACCTCTCAGGGAGCTGTGCGCCCCTACCCCATCCCACGTCCAGATGCAGTGAATGCCACGCCATCCGGCCTCCCTGGAAATCAGATTTTTCCAAAAATGTTGTTGCTGTGGTCATGGGTCCTAAGTCCAGAACACAAATAAGGTTTTCGATGTGCTTAGTGGGCTTTACTGAGTTGGAGGAAATGGTTCTCTTCCTGTTGCAGGGATGGGCTAAGCAGACACGCACAGACAATCTGAGACACGGGAGCTCTGCTGTAGGGCCCGGAAGAGGCCATGAGGCCGCCTGGGGCTGGGGGCAGTCAAAGCCTGACCATGTGACCTCACGGAGGTGACCTCTTGGAGGTTACTTAACCTTTGCATGCCTCGGCGTCCTCATCTGTAAAATGGGGGGAGTAATTACAGTCCCTCGTTCCTGATGGGGTGGGGTGAGGCCAAGGAGTTAGGCCACCCTTTGTGCTTGCCATGCTGGTGGGTCCCCGCTGTGCCACACGCAGCCCTGGGCCTGCGGCCCTTCTGAACCTGGGCATGTTCTTGTCTGTGATATGCAACCAAAGCACCCAGGCAGCCGTCCTCTGCCTCAGAAATCCAGGCTGTTTGGGGCCTGTGTTCGAGGGGAAACGCGGCTAGAGGAGCCGAGCACCCCTCCCCAGAACAAGGCACCCTCAGCTGGGACCTTCTCTCTGTTTCCCCGCACCCAGGGCTGGGTGCATGCATATGATAAAAGGCAGCAAATCCCAGGAACGCCCGTCACCAAGAGACTCCAGAGGACCGGGAATATCTTGTAGGGTCTGCGGCCCCATGAAGGCCCCATCACTTGTCCCCGCCTACGATAATCAGAGGATAATTGTAGCAGTGACTGCTGTGCGTTAAGCATGTCCTGTATGCAAGACCCTTTCTAGAATGACCGTCTAAGCCCCCCAGCAACCCTGCACACCCCATAACCTTCCTGCCAGCACCTCCCTTCTCCTTCCCTCCAAACTCCTCACCTCTGAGGCCTCCCTGTGCTGCGGGCTGAAGCTGGGCTTCTCCTCCTCCTCCAAGGAGCCTTCTCTCCCTTCCAGAGGCCAGGTCTGCACCCTGCTTACCCAGCCCCCCACCCCCACCCCCAGTCATCCCCTAAGCACCCTGCACTCGTCCCTTGTCAACACTCATCACACTTTATTTTTATTCTGTTTTTTATTTTGTTTATTTTCAGGGGTGAGAAATGCATTCCCATGGTTCACAGTCCAGGATAGGGAAAAGCCTCCTCGCTTTCTCCCAGCGCCGTTCCCCAGCCACCGAGTTCAGTCGCCTGGCCTGGGGCGAGCAAGGTTGTCAGTTTCATCATGCTGAGCAGTGATGACTTGTTTATCTGTCTTCTGTCCTTTAGGAGCTGGGACCCTGCCTGCCTCGTTAACTGCTTCATCCCCAAGACCCGGCACAGCGCCTGGCACATACAGGCGTACTGTGATGCAATCTCTCTCTCTCTCTCTTTACCTTTAGCTACCTATCCCCCTATCTACCTATCAATCATATATCCATCTAGGGCTACCTATATAGAGCTTTCTGTCCTGTTCGTTTGTTTTAATGAATGAGGCCCAAAGAAGAAAGTTAACATGGCTGCTTGGCTCACCTAGAATTCTGTTTATCTGACTTTGAAAGACTCCCTATCCTTTCTTCTTGGACATTTAAGCACCCTTTGGGAAGTGGATCCTGATTTCGTTTTTTTTAAATCCTAATTTATAATTGGAACATAAATAGTATTCCTCAAAAAATGATCACAAGGAAAGGGCCACATAGCAGGAAATAGGGTCTCCCCACTTCGGAGGTCCCATGCTGCCTGCCCAACTCCGATCCCAAGGATATTAAGGCTGTTGCTCACCTTGGGGCTCAGTTTCCTCATCTGTAAAATGGGAAGAGCCCATTAGGTCCGAAGTTCTCTGGATCTTTGGTGTGTTCCCTATTCTTACTCTGTCCAACTGGTACTGCTTTAAGTCAACACTAAGATGAAGTGCTAGCTATGAGTGCTTTTTTTTTTTTTTTTTTTGAAGATTTTATTTATTTATTTGACAGAGAGAGATCACAAGTAGGCAGAGAGGCAGGCAGAGAGAGAGAGAGAGAGAGGAGGAAGCAGGCTCTCCGCTGAGCAGAGAGCCTGATGTGGGACTCGATCCCAGGACCCTGAGATCATGACCTGAGCCGAAGGCAGCGGCTTAACCCACTGAGCCACCCAGGTGCCCCCTATGAGAGCTTTTTAACTCAAGTAGATGTTTGATACCCATGCAAGAAATGCACGAGGTGGATGAGGTCAGTTTTCTGTCAGTTCTGCGCTCTGTACCAGCCAATCTGGCCATGTCCTAGCTCTGGCCCAGGCCCGGGGTCAAGGATGCACAGCTAGGGGTCCTCTGAATGGCAGGAGGGAGAGGCACGGGAGACGCTCACCTGGGGGGGAGCAGGTGGAGTGGAAGGATGAGGGCCTCCTTGGGGAGGGTGGTTGACCCACATACCATCTTTATAAGGAGACCAGCAGGCTACTTTCCAGCTGATTAGCTCTTTCCCGGCCTGGGGCTGCAGGAAGTAGCTCTAATCTCGGACAAGCTCCCGGCTTGGGCTTCTGCATGGCCTTGTCACTGATGGTGGGACAGCCAAGGGTCCCGGGAACTGGGAAGGTGAGGCCCGAGGGAGCGAGGGGAAGGAAAGGGAGGAGAGAGAAGGACAGGGAGCATGGCCAGTGCCGAGCCAGGGCGTCCAGGGTAGGACACTGTTAGGGAGGGAGCAGTAGGGAGGGCAAGTTTCACAAATTCATTGGTTCTTTCATCTTTTCATTCATCCAATAAAGCCAAGAATGTCAATACTAAGAGCTATTTGCTAGTCAAGATACATGCAACATGTTAAGAAAATGTAAATGAGCAGGCAGACAACAATTTGATGGGTTGCAGGAGTGGGGGAGTTAGGGGAGCCTGCAAATTTCACTAAAGGTATTTAGGCCAAGCCATGAAGGAAGCCTAGACGTCAGCCCCCAAGCCCTCCCCACCCCTGTGGCCCATCTCTTGCCAGACCTCCAAATCCTGGTCTGGCTGCACAGTGCCCTCACTGGGTCTGAGTCCTAGGTCTGCCACATACTTGCTGTGTGACCTCAGGTCAGTGATCTAACCTCTCTGAGCCTCAGTCCTCTCAGCTGTAAGGGAGGGACAACACCAATTTGGAGGGCTGTCTTGGCGATTCAAAGAGGACAATGCATGGGAGGCAGTCGGCAAGGTGCTTGGCACCTGCACAGAACATGCTCGAAACAATGTCCTGATGACATTGTCAGTATCAGTGGCAGAAGCAGCTTCCTTTCCCCAATCCTGGGCCTGTGTCTCTGGGCGGGAGAGGAAAGCTGAGGCTGTTCCCAGCATCTCCCATCCCTGGCCCCCGGCCTTTGGGGAAACATGAGAAGCAGAGCTGGAGGATCTAATGTGCGCCCCCCCCCACGCCCCTTAATCCTTCCTGAACTTGGGGGGGTGGGGAGTGGGGGGGTGGGCACGGCTGTAACACCTGCACGGCTCTGACATCTCCCGCCTCTGGGCAGAGAAAGCAATTTCAGAAATGACATGTTGCCAACAAGCAGAAATCAGCTTCTGAATTAAACTGTGTTGGCGTCAGGTGACCCCAGGCTCGGAGGGCTGGCTGCATGAAGACAGCTGAGATTAGGGCCTGTCAGCCACTAGAGGGGCTGTGCGGGAAGGGGTGCGGGGACCCGGGGGCTACCGTTGGCCGCCCTGGACTTGTTCAGACGGGGGCAGGAATTTGGACTCTGGGTCAGGTTCTCCTGCGACTCTGACCGGCCTCCACCTCTCACCAGTCCACTCTGCACGGTGGGGGCGGGGCGGGAGAGTCCGGCCCAGCTCCCCTGGGCCCGCTCCAGCGTAAACACATTAATGGGATGGAGAGAGCCAGGGAGGAATGTGGGCCTCACAGCCCCTGAGGACTAGAGGAGGGACGGGCCGGTGGGGGGGGCGGGGGGTAGGCGGAGAAGGGATCAGACACCCTAGAGGCAGTCAGCCTCAGCTGTGCAGGTATGCAGAGAGTAGAGAGAGGGAGAGGGAAGAAGGAGGACTGAGCGAGAGGGAGGGGACGAGGGGACACCACCAACCTCACTGAACCCTTGCAATTTCCCCGATGCCGCCTTCTCCCTGGCGCCCTGGTTTCTGCACCAGCCGTGCCCTTGCTCTTGGGACAAGAGGCGTCAAGGGGTTGTTCAATGGCCAGCCCTAGAGTGTACTGTAGGGCTTTGGGCATGGCAGGGAACCTCTCTGAACCTCTGTTTCCTTATCTGTACAACGGGCATCGTGTTTGTATACATCCCAGGGTGGCCGGAAGGACTGAAGGAGAGAACCTGGGAAGGGCGCCGAACGTCCAGTGCCATGAAACATCTCTCACACAGCTTAGCACCCAGTGACCTCTTCCCTTGCCTGTCTCCGTGCCCATGACCTCCCTGAAGCCTGCAACTCAGCCTCATCACCCGGGCCACCCCAGCACACGCCTGGCACCGGGTTTGCTGAGCGAGCGGCTGCAGGAAGGGACCCCATTTGAGAGAGGGAGCAAACTAAAGGCGGAGAATGAATGGGAAGGCCAGTAGGTAGGCAGAGGACCCCAGCCCGCTGCTCTCACTCCTGCGCGTCCCTCGCCCCAGTCACCACTCTGGGCCTTTACAGCCTTTCTCCTGGAGCCGGGTTTAGACAGCCAATGCTTGCTTGCTGGCTAGACAGTGACTATGTCTCCGTGACCAGAGATCGGACTTGCAGGATCATTCCATGTGTCTTCAAGAGTCAATGGGGCAGAATAATTGACCTTGGGCCCTTCTCCAGAGCTCTGGGACTTGGGGTCACCATGGTTGTGCTCCACAGAGCCAGAAGCCCAGCAGAGAACAGAACACAGACCGCAGGGGTGGGGATCTCAGGGGGGCAAAGACAGAGTTGTCAGCACAGCACAGCCTTTAAGGTGGGAGGCAGGCCTGCGAGGCCGGAACAAGGCCATCTCATGATTTCCAAGAGAGGAAATCTCTGTTCCCCACCCCACCCCACCCCTGCTGACATACAGACCTCTCCCACCTGCTTTAGGAACTCCACTGGGAGAGGGCACCGCTCCTTGCCCCACACTCGGAGCTGAGTCATCAGAGAAGAAACCCAGAAATCTGAGAAGATTCCAGAGGGCAGCGGGTGAGAGCTCAAACATGAGGAAGGCCCTGAATTTGAATCCTGGTTCTGCCACTCACTCAGACAATGACGGAAGCTCCCTAGACCTGAGTCCCCTCACCTGTAAAATGCGGGTAACCATTCTTGGGGCACCTGGGTGGCTCAGTTGGTTAAGCATCTGACTTCAGCTCAGGAAGCTGTGATCAAGCCCCACGTGGGGTTCCCTGCTCAGCAGGGAGTCTGCTTCTCCCTCTCCCTCTGCCTCTTCCCCTGTTCATGCTCTATCCCTTCCTCAAATAAATAAATAGAATCTTTAAGAAAAAGGGCAGGGGTAACAATTCTTACCCTGCAGCGTGGATCGTGAAGATTAAAAGAAATACCAAGCGGAGTAAGGAAGAAGGGGAATCTCTTCCTTATAGAAGAATGCCAACTACAAAATAGGCGGGGAATGACAGAATTAGAAAATCACCATTTGCAATCAGCTTGGGCAAGGACATCAGGGGATGCTGGAAGTTTTGGGTAAAATGTTTGTTGGGCAGCAAGATATTGCCAGGCTGCAAATATCCCCCCACAGAGGAATCACAAATCACCTGGGTAAAAGGTCCGCCTCATATCAGAGGGATCTGGTGGAAACCACCTGACCCCAGCGATGAGACATAGCATCCCCGGTCTCGTTGACGAGCAAACATCCCCACGGCTCCTCATGGCCTGCACAGAGAAGAACGCCCATCACCCAAGGAGATTTCTTGCCAAAATGTTGGACCAGAATCTAGTCCTAAGGAAACAATCACAAACATCTCGATGGAGAGACATTCTACGAGACAGTTGGCCTAAACCCTTTAAAATACCAATGGGATGAAAACAAAGGCAGCGGGACTATTCTAGATCACAGGAGTGGGGGCGGGGGGCAGGAGAGGCATGACCACAAAACGCAAGGCCTAATTCTTAAGTGGATTCTGGATCTCTCTCTCTCTCTCACACACACACACGTTAGAAAGGACAGTTTGAGGGACAACTACAGAAGTTTGAATAGGGAGTGTGTGGCTGATAATATTGGGTCTTCTATATGATAATAGCCTTGTGGGTTTTTTGGAGAGTGTTCTTGTTCTTAGGAGATGTTTAACAAAGTGTTTGAGTGTCCTGGGGGTGTGCAGTGTTCTTACAAATGATTCAACAAAATCGGAAGAGAGAAGCAGGTCAGTGTCTTTAAAAGGGGGGGATACGGTATGCAGAATATCCACCTCATGATTGTCTCAGCAAGCAACGGTCCCCAGGGAGAGATGCCCTCACTGAGGGCCTGTTTGGGGACAGGTTTATGGGCAGGAGCAGACGGAGGGAGGCCAAAGGCAGTGTAGAGTAGAAAAAAATGTAGAGTTTGGAGGCAAAGACCTGGGTTCTGTGCTGTGTGACCTTTAGTGAGTCTCTTAACCATTTTGTGCCTCAGTTTCCTTATATGCAAAAAAGGGAAGAAAGGTGCCTGCCTTGGGAAGCTCAGGTGAGAAAACAGGTAAGAAGAAGTCTCTTGGAACACTGGAACCTGCTGTGTGGACACTTCCGTCACCGATTGGAACCAGCCAGCCCCGGGCCCCGAGGGATACGTTAGGACGGGCATGCACGTAGAGGCATGGGTGCCTTCACGGTTGGGCTGGACCACCATCTGGCTCCCTCTCCAGGGATCTGATGTGGATCACAGCAGGGCTGAAGAGTGGTGGGGGGTAGGGAGACGGGGAAGGCAGCTGCCAAGCCCTCTCTGTGGCCCTCTGCTCAATAAGGGGCCCGTCCCCCGTCAGGCCGCCAAACACAGTGGTGGTGAAGGCCATGCCCTTCCTGAAGCATACTGGGAAGGCAGTATGGCCAGAGAAAGGAACTCAGGGGCTCCCTCGTAAAAGGGCCCAAACCATTGCTCAGTTGGGCCTCTCATTTCCCCTCCTGGGCCCTAAGGCTCCTGCTTTGCATTATCTTGCCCCTCCCCAACCCCAACCTGCATTGCTGGCCTTGGGGTGAAGAGCTAGAAACACTGATCAAGTCCGGGAGGGGACCCAACCTCTAGCCTGGTCTGACTTAGCACATAACCTTGGCCGGCCACTTCCTTCCTCCAGGCCTCAGTTTATCCAGAATCCATAAAAGGGAGGGTGGCAGACCAGAGGGGGACCAAGCCACGCTTTGAAGGCCAGCAGATCTGACATCTCTGCTTCTTAGTGGCCTTTGGGAGCCTTTACTGGTTGTGTCCAATACGCAGCGTTATTGCAATAAATCAAGACAAAGTGGGTACAGATATCTGACGTGGAGTTTATTGTCTTTCTCCCCCCGTAGAGTGTCAGCCCCATGAGGTGGGGACTTGGTTTCGCTCGCTGCTACACCCCAGTGCCCAGAGAGGTGCCTGGAGCTCATTCAGGCCTCCCCCATGTGATCGCTGTTTGAGCGGATGGACGTCACGTGTGCTCAGTATACAAGAGCTCCCACTGGAATTCCAAAATGTGCTGAGACAAAAAGCACGTGAAGTTCATGGTTGTTGAGAGAGGAAAACTCTGGAAAACAAGAAATAATCTTTGGGGCTGGCATGGGTCTGCCTGTGGGCCTGCCAGGCGATGAAGGACACAGGGACACGGGGCTGATCTGGACAGGGGGAGGGAGACCATGTGCCCACAGGAGCCAGGCAGGAACATCCATGAATGAAGTGGACTGAGGTGGGGGTACTGGGCAAACTGGGAAACCACCCCCCCATGCGGTTTCTCTCCTAGGGCTCCCTCCCTGTCGCCGACTGTGACCAGGTAAGAATGCAGATCCTGTTGGCCAGCACGACTGCTTTCACAAGGCAAGCCCCAAACCGAATGGAAAACAATTCATTTTTAAGAGAAAACCACAAACGAGAGCGAACAAAACCCATCTCTGGCCCAGGAGGGGCTCTATGATGTGGCCCAATCCTCTTGAGCAGCCCCTGGGGTCCTTGCCTCCGCTTGGAGAGATGCTGATGTGTGTCCAGATCCGAAAGGCCACACACAACTGAAGAAGCAGCTACTTCCCTGGGCTCTTGGGCTCAATGTGTCTCCAGGCTTTGGGGCTCCTAGGCAAGTCAGCTCCCACAGTGCCTAACCCACGCAGAGTTTTAGTAAATACTTGTCGAACGGATGTCCTCAGTGTGACGTTGGGCACAGCCCTCCAGTTCTAAACCCTGTACAGTATGAGCCCCCTCTCCCCGCTCCAAACAATTCAGGGATTACAGGGGAAATCAAGCAGAATTAAAAGGAAAACAGTGTTTCTGAAAATCGGAAGTGCTTTACAAATGCAAAGTGTCATCGTTATTCTGAGCAGGACAGTGTCACTGGAGCAGAAGAGGGGCCTGGGACCCAGAAGAACAGAGAATTTACAAAACCTCCACAAGGAAGATCCAGACCGAGCCCACCAGGCCTCACGCACAGAGGGGATGCGTTCTGACCCGCACCAAGACAGGCTGATTGCAAGAAACTCCTAGACACCCCAACCTCCTGGGGAACAGCTCAGAGGGGGCCCCTGTCTGGTTGAGCGGTGTCTCCCCAGACAGAAGGCTTCTGACAGCACACACAGCCCCCACAGGTGCTGCCCATGAAATATAGAAATTATATAAATATTATACATAAATATTTTCTCGTATATCTTAGCTATATAAATTATTCTCTTTTGCCCTAAAAACTACATATGTGAGGTAGACAAAAAAAAAAAAAAAAAAATACCCTGTGAGCATTTCCCTTAAAGCTGTAGAATGAGGGGCCCCCACAAGGCTGAGGTGGACCTTGGGGGCGCCCAGAAGAGAAAGGGATGGAGAAAAAAGGGCTAGAAGAGACAGAGGGCTAGATGGGGGGCTTCCCCCACAGACCGAGGGCCCCTCAGAGCCCACACCCGTGCTATTGGCCTAGTTCGTCAGCGTTGGCGGCCAGCTTCGTCCTTGGTCCCTCAGAGTCTGCCTTTATCCTCCTGCAGCCCCAGCCAGCAGGGGGGTCGGGGTGCGGAGGGTCGGTTGGTGGATCAGGCCCTTTCTTCTTGTCTGGGAGCCCTCTGGGGCCTTATGCCGAGAGCTGGGGTCTCAGAGGAACAAGATGGATTGGGCTGCCCAAGAAACAGTCTCCACACAGTAGTGGGGGAGTGGAAGAACCCAGAAAACCAGCCCGCTCTCCTTTTTGCTCTTCTTGACAAGAGGTTGGGCCGGCTGCCTGGGCCAACGAGGTCAGTCCAGTGAGGGGGGCCTCTGGTAAGTTTGGCTTCTCCTCAGAATCTCTGCAGCCAGAGATCCTTCCAGCGTCCCACAGGCTGCCCTGACCCCCCAAAGCCAGGGAAGTTTCTCAGCCCGGGAGGTCCCAGAGAGCCCGGACCTTCTTGCTGGGCTCCCACTGGTGATTTCTGAGCCTTGGGCTGATTCTGAAGTTTCTGTTCAGCGGAGGGTCAGCAACTCCGGGTTCAGGGAAAAAGGAAGCTGACAGAGGGCGTGGCAGGGCCGGCAAAGCGGTCAAGGGCTTCCCGAAGGAGGTCACTTCCTCCCAGCTGGCCCTGGGCCCTGCTCTGGGGAAGCACTGAGCTTCCAGCGGAGTGACCCCGGCAAGGTCCTGGTTCTAAACCAGAGAGTGTGTGCTGCTAAACGGGAACCCTCCAGCCTGGCAGGTCCAAGGGGCCTGTGTGTGTGCACGCGCACGCGTGTGTGTTAGTGCGCGTGTGTTCCCACACACTCCCGCACACTCGAGCATGCGTACCTGGGTGTATGTACCAGTTACTGTCTCCTCCTCCCACACAGGACCTTGGTGGGTAGCACTGGAAATGTCCACAGGATCAGAGGAAATTAGCAAAGTCGTTTCTATTCCTCAGGTAAGAGCCAGAATGGGGGCCATCCGTGAGTGAAGGGGGCCCCCAAGGAACCAGGCTTAGCCAAGACGTTCCTGCGCCTGTAACTCCAGGGCAAAAGCTTAATTAGATGAGTAGCTATCAGAGTGGCAATGTTAAGCAGAGTCAGAACTCTTCTGGGTCACGGATGTCAGCTGTGTTGGGGCCTCACGGCACGGGTGGACCGCGGCCACAGGCAGTGGACCAAACCGGGCTTACGGGGAGGCTGAGAGACTGAACTCCCTGTGTCTCTGCCTCAGACCAAAGGCTGTCACCCTCTCCCGGGCTGGGACTAAAGTTTCCCCAGCCGGAACACAGGGGAGGGGTCACTGTCCCTCTGTCCAGCCTCGGTGCGCTAGCTGCACCCACCCGGGGACTGTGTGACCCCATCAGCCTCGCATCCACTAGGGCTCTTACCGAGCAAGGCTGGGTGGGTGAGGACAACTCAGCTTTCCAGGCAAGAATGAGACCTCAGTGAGCATTTTAAAAGCCAAGTCAAGGACACGGGACCCTGGGGCATGTATCTGGCTTTCTGCGAACAAACAGCCCCTCCCTCCCTGCCTCTCCCCTCAGCCTCTAACGTGGCAAAACCCCCCAGGGGTAGAGCTGCATGGCCCCCAGGGCTCACTGTGACCTGAGCAAGGCCAGGAGGACCGATCCCGGCCAGACTCCAGCGGACACTGCCTCCCCGTGCCCCGCTGGCCCAGAAGCTCGCCTCCCAACCTCTTGCTTGGCTCTAGGCCACTCACCGGAGGCATGGAGAGAGCAGGATGTCACCCCGCTAAAAAACCTCCGCCCTGGCCTCTTCTTGGTCTCCCTTCTTCCGCCCGACACCTCCTTTCCGACTCAGCGCTCCTGCTCTAAAAGGCTGGGGCCCTCCGTGCTGGAGTCCTCCCTCCCCCCAGAGCCTCTCTCCTTGGAGTGTCGAGGGAGGGAAAGGTGGCTGAGCCCGGCCAAGAGAGGAGGCGTGCGCAAGGGCACGTGCCTCAGGGAGTGTCTGCCTGCCCTGTGTCCCTGCCTGGGGGGGTTGCTCACAGTGGCCGAGCGCCCAGTGGGGTCCTGGCAGCACCCCCGGGGCACCCCGGGCAGCAGGCCTAGTGCTTGCAGGTGTATATCAGCTCCTCCCGCACGCACTGCTGGCACTCCACGTAGCAACACCACTGCACCTGGCAGTGGCAGGAGAAGGCCACCAGGCGGCTCTGGGTGTCGTAGCCCCGCCCGCAGCACAGGCTGCTGCAGCTGGCCTCCCGGGAACACACCCGGCCCGCCGTGCCCGGTGAGTACTTGCTGGGCCGGCAGAAACTGGGTGAGTCTTCCATGTAGACCAGGTCCCCGGGCCGTGGGGCCAGGCCCTTGGTGGGGCTGCCCGGCCGGGCGGGGGCCCACAGCTGCAGGCGGCCCAAGGCCTCGTTGGTGGCACTGGACACCTTGACGGCAGAGTCATAGCGCAGCTTGAGTGCCTGGCCTGTCTCGCGGAAGGGGGAGAGCTGCTTCCAGCAGGTGCGCACGGCGCAGGAGCCTGACACGCCGTGGCACTTACACGTGGTCCTGAGGCCACTCTTCACGGCCTGCCAGGAGAGACAGAGTTGCGGCTGTGGCCAGGGGCCCGGAGCCCACAGCGCCAGCCCTCCCCCAGAGCGTAGACCCCGGCAGGGATGTGGCAGCAGGATGGGCAAGAGACAGCGGAAGGGGGCAAATAGGACCCGAGCTAACCCATGTGCCACCTTTGTGCAAACTAGCTCAAGGCCACCCTTCTGCTGGGCCACTGTGCCTTGGGGAGAGCAGTATGGGCCAGATCTCAGCCCCTGCCCCTTCCCTTGGCCCAGAGTCCTTGTGGCGTACACAGCTTGCACAACCGAACGCAGCATACCTACACAGAGTCAAGCAGTGAGGACACAGAAGTCAGTGTCCTCAAGAACTGGAAGCCGGGCCTCTCTCAGCCTCTAACCCTGATAGACTCAGAAACTTTTTACCCTCCGGTCTCCCACTGCTGTGTGCCTCTCTGCTAAGCCCCTTCCCTTCTCTGGGCCTCCTCCGTCTTTCCATCTGTAGGATGGAGGACATGGGGGTGTTGCACCAGATCAAAGTTTTCAAACTACATTGGCTTCTAGCACGTCCAGGAAGGCCTGTCCTGGGAATGGAGACCCTTCTCCAAACCTGTTTGGGCCTCATCAGGGCCCAGTCCCAAGCCTGGCTCCCACCTCCTGCTTAGCCCACAATGGTGCCCAGGACCCTTCCCTCCTTCCTGGCACCCGGTAAGGGCATGCTGGTGGAAGGAATGGGGCTCCCGCGGGGACAGCTGCGTGTGCGCTGAGGGGCCTGCTGCAGACCTGGCCGGCTGCACGGGCACTCGGGCGGGGGCAGGGGCAGGGGCAGGGGCAGGGCTCTGGCTCCAGGCAACATGCTCACCTTGATGCCCACGTGGGTGTTGTGAGCATCCGCCCGGGCCCGCAGGTCTTTGCTTCCTCTCTTGGGCCCCAGGAAGTTGCTCAGGAACTTGGTGCTGTACTTGAGGTTGTCACCGCACACGCCCCACTGCCAGGCCTGCCGGCTCTCCAGGCCCGGGGAATCGTCACAGGTGCAGCGCTCCATGCGGCCGGCGCTGCAGGCCCGGGCCAGGGTGTGGGTGAGGGCGGCCGAGGACACCGCGTACAGGAAGGCCGTCTCCTTGAAACCTGGGCCAGGCACCCGGGGGGGTCCCGGAGGGAGAAGGAGAGTGGGCTCAGAGGCTGCCCTTTGCCCTCTGAGAGCAGAAGAGGATGGTGGGGGTGCCACGATGAGCCTGAGGAGGGCCGTGTGGACCTGAGGACATGGCTTGGGGCAGCCTCCTGTCGCCTGTCCCTTAGGCTCCAGCTGCAGGCTGCCCTTTCCATAGAACGTTCTGATTCACTGTGGAGTATATGCCTGATTCCCAGGGCAGCAGACAGCGCTTATTTCCTCTAGAGGAGGACATGAAGATGCAAAGAGAGGTGACTTGGGCACCTGTTGAGGGGCAGAGCTGAGGCCAAACCATTGACCTTGACTCCAAGTCAAGGTGTGGGCAGACTGGACCAACCCATTTCTGAGGTCCCTGATCCCCTAAGTGTTGTGGGCATCAGGATGCCGCTTAAATGTCACTCTCGGCTACCTGCTTGAGCAGCAGACCCACTGAGAAGTGACTTGCGGTCTCCTGCCTGACGTGTTCAGGACTAATCACCCCACCCCCTGCCAGGAACATTGCTACTCCCATACTCTTGCAGGGGCATAGCCCAAACCCAGCCGCCCTCTGCCTGCACTCCAGGGTCCCTGGGTGCCGGTAACTGTGGTGGGAAAGTAGCATCAGCTCCATCCCGGGCCCTCCCCAGCCGTGGAGAGCAGCTGGCCTATAGGAGGGGCCTGGCTCCTCCTATAGACCATACTGCCTTTTTCTAAACAGCCCCTGCTGCTTGGCGACAGAGTCACACACCACCGACCTCCTTCCCCCTGGGGCTATATGCTCTCTGAGGCCAGTGGGGTGGGTTCAGCTCTGTGCTTCCAGCATCCAGCCCAGTGGCCTCCGGCTTGCTGCGAGCCTCACCAGATGCTTAGTGAATGAAGTGTTGAGGGACGCAGGGAGCGGGGAAGAAGGTGGGGTGTGAATGGAAGGAGAGGAGGGACCGATGGACCGATGGATGCGATGAACAAAGTCACGGGTGAATGAAGGAACACATGAATTTGGCCCGTCTCAGGTTATTTGGTCCACTGTTACCCGCCCTCCATCCTTACGCGTTCTTGCCCCGTGTTCGCGTGTGTGTGAGTGTGCGCATGCGTGCAGGAGGCTGAGGGAGGGGACTGGGGGGACCACCCGTCTCATCTGTGGACTCCTCCTCAGTCCAGGAATAGGCTGTGCCTCCTATGCTCCCGGGTCCCCCCTGCTCCCCTACTCGTCCCAAACCGAGGGAAAAGGCAAAGCCTCGTTAACTCCCGAGTCTTCTCCTGGGGACTATGCTAGGTTCACGAGGGCAGCGTGGCCGGGCGTGGGGGGCAGGAAGGGGCCTCCTCCCCAGCCACCCTCCTCCCCAGCAGTCCTCCCCCCACAGTCGTCTCCCCCCATCCCCACCCCAGCCCTTCCCCCTACCTCTCTTGAGCAGGCCCGTCCTCCCCTCCAGGCTGCAGTTCCAGCGCTCGTGTCGGAACTGGAACTGGCACTCGAGCAGGCTGAGGTGGGCAGCGTCCTGCAGGGTCTCGGCCAGGCCGGGCTCCCTCCTGCAGAGCTGCTTCTGCCGCCGGGACAGCTTCAGCAGGTCGCACTGCTTCAGGTGGGCCCCACCCTGTGCGGGGGCCTCGGCGGTGCCCAGCCCTGGGAAGGGCGTCAGGACCTCCCGCCCAGTCAGGCTAGGGGGGAGCGAGAGAGGGAGACAGTGACCCTTGGGGGTTCTGATGGGAGAAGGCGGTAGGGAGGACAGGGGACAAGCAAAGGGGAAGCAGGCTCTCTCAGGGGGCTTCATTTGTTCCCTGCTGGGTGGTGGGCCAGCCCCATGCACTTATGAGCCCAACTTTAGAGTAGGAAACCCAAGTGCTTGGAATAAGATCTTGTGCCCAAGTTTTCCAGATGCCAACGACTCTGTTCTTAGTCATTCCATTTCCCAAACATGCCCAATCATAAAACTCATCTGGGTGCTTATTAAAAATATAGATGCCCACGATCCACATTCGGCAATCCCGATCCTATTGGTCTGGAGGGCAGCCTTGGGATCTGTATTCACCATGTACCTTGTGCAATGTCCCCGGTTAGGGACATTTGGGAAATACTGCATAGAGTATTGGCTGCCGCCTAGAGGGGAGAGCCACGTTTCTTGGAGGGGGCAGGCAGACATAGGGAGATGCAGGGCAAACACTCCGCAATTTCCCTGATACCCTTCTCTCCCTCAGGTTATATAATACGGCTCCCCAGGTAATCCTGTGCCCGCCCAACCTGTTTCCACAATTCCCAGCTAGATCTTCAACCTTCTGACCACTCAGTGCCTGTTACAAAGAGATGCGTAGGGAGTACCTGGATGGAAGGAAAGAAGAAAGGAAGGACAGATGAACTGACAGATGGGTGGGTGAATTTCCATCATGTCATCCCCTCCAGACTTCCTGTTCTACTATATCTGAAGTCTGTGGATTCTGAAGTCAGGCTGCCACTTCCTAGCCCTGTCACCTTGAAGCCTTGGTTTTTCTCCTCCAGGATCCCTTCCCTCTCCTGGGGCTGCTGGGAGGATTATACCTCCCAGCAAAAGTACCAAACATGGTGCCTGGGACACATTGGTCCACCTTTCCGCTGGCTGGAGTATGTCAAAATTCTTTCCTCTCACAAGATGCTTTATTCTTTAATCTGGGCAGATCGTCCCTTTGTCCAGATAAGGAAATAAGGTTTTATGGAGAGGCAGGTACTGGCCTGAGCCATAACACAGATGAGCAGCAAGGGAGGAACTACTATTAGAGTTCACCTTCCCTCTCCCCAGCAGCCCTCTGTCCTGTCCCCTGCTGGCCCTCAGCATGGGTAGAATATCCGCTGTTCCAGGAGAGGTCCACTCCCCCTGGAGCCGAGGACACGGCTCTCCTGTTTGGAGCCACCTGACCCAGCCTGGACATCTGGCTGGATGCCACACTGCCCCAGGGAGAGTATGGGTTCTGGCCAGGCCCCAGGTGCCCCCAGAAAATGCCAGTAGATTCTAAATCCATCAGATGCAGCCAACCCAGTGTGGAGCCTATCTCCGAAACCTCTGAGCAGAGACAGATGCTATCAGGCTCCTCCTGGCCCAGCCTGGCCCTAGGCTCCTCTGCTAGACAGGGTGAGGGCCAGGACCTGTTAATCATTAATCTGGGGGCAAATGGGTAAATTTCCGGTCCACCAGGTCTACACCCAAGCCCCTCCCTGCAGCCTGGCAGGAAACCCTTAGAGCCTGACCCTTGGCAGGCAGGTCCAGATGTCAGCTCTCGCTGAGGAGGCCCCACCCTGCCTGGCTTCCAGTAGGAAGGGCGCAAAGGGAATGGGAGCCAATGAGTCCCGCAAATGTTCCCCTCCCCACAGCAGGTGCTGGTGTGAGGGAAAACTCTGCTCACGCCCATCCTGCGTTTCAGAAATTGGGACCTCCCTCATAGCAGCTGGTGGACAGTTGAGAGAACAGGCAGGGAGTGATGGGAATTGGGACCAATGGGGTTGCATATCCCTCCAGGTCTGTCTCAGAGGCCATCCCAAGAATAATAGCTAAGATTATTATATCATTAGAGCTACATCTTATACTTTCTGTTATATAATTTAGATCATCTCTATCAGGTTTTGAATCCTTATTACTAAGACCTTTAAATTGCAGGTACCTGCTGAGTTGGCTGCCCACTGGTTGTTCCTGTCTGCCTGGTTACCCTGTGGCTGACCATTTGGAACCATGTGACCTGCTGTTCCAACCTTGTGATTGGACCAATGAGGATCACATGACTCAAGCTGGGCCAATCAGTTCTTTCTCTGGGAATTTGGAATTTGAATTAAGTTGCGCATACAGTTGGTTTTTTTCTTCCTTTCTTTCTTCCTTTTTTTCTTTCTTTGGGTGATTGGGCTTGTCACTCAGGAGATAAAAAGAAGAACCTAGTCCAGAGAGAGAGAGCGAAACAATGAACCAAACACATGGAGAGAAGCAGAGGTGAGAGTGGAGGGGAGAATTTGGGGAGCTTTTCAGCCCCAGCCACAGAGTCTTCTTGGGGGCAGCTGTATTCTTGCCCTCTACACTCCTGTCTCTAGTACAGTGTTAAGGCTTGAAGTGGTTGTCTAACGAAGGGTGCTCTCACTGATTATGACCTCTGGACAGCGGTGAAGGACCAGCACGCCCCATCCTGAACCTGGGAGACAGGCTCAACAAATACCCTCTCTCCCAACCATTCGCCCCTATTTTTTTTTAATTTCGTGTAATAGACCCTGTGATTGATGGCCCCAGAAAAAGTCCAGTATAAAGTCGGTTAATTTTATTAGCAGTAATGACACTTAGTAGCGATTAATGGTCAGGAAAGGCAGCCAACCGCATAGAGGCCTCGGGCCACACTGGGCCCTGGTCTGCCCAGGGCTGCTCTCAGAGAAGACTCCCCTGGGACCGCCTGAGGAACCCCCTCAAGGCCTGCGAAGACAGCTGCGGGATCTTCCAGGACCCAATTTCCTTTTTCTTGATTTCCTATGTTGTGGCTGGGATCAAATTTCCTTTGAGGAAATAGTGCCATGACATCAAATTTAGAAAACCCCTTATTCCCTCAAATGGTGTTAGTCAGCTAACAGACCCCTCCCGTAGTATCTGCCAGGGAAGCCTTCTTCCCGGACCTCAGAAGAATTCTAGCCATCGCGGCTTCCCCAACCATTTTAGGGTCTGTGGGCCTGATCCCCTCCCCTTGAAGAACCCACATGCCCTGGCACTCCAGGCCTGAGAACCCCACCCCCCCCAGCCTCTCTGCAAAATCTTAATTGCCCACATGTCAGTTGGGCCCCGTGGGGGTGAGATGTACACCTGGAAAAGATCAAGTGAGCTTCATCAGTCATACAAATCCAGACAAAATTTGGAGTTTTCGAAAAGACACAGTCCTGCGGTCAGGTCAGACGCTCTCCACCGAACAAGTAGCCAGGGTTCTGAGCTCAGGAGCAGGGAAGGAACACTCTGTGAAAGTTTCTAGTTGCTCTTCTGGGCTGTGGGATGAGTTCCTCCAGGGTTCTGCCTGACTCAAGGGCTCCTGGGCCATCTGGGTTCATGCCACCCCCCAGCAGGCTCTATTTGCTTCGGCCCAGCACGTCTCCCCCTTTCCTGCTTCCAGCGGGGCTTCCCCACACTGACTTCCAGCCCCTCTTTTCCTTGACAAAAGCAACAATCGCATGTGATCAGCTCCATTCTCCTCCCTTCTTTGCCTCCAGCCTGTGATCCTCTGCTCTCTGCACCCTCAGACCAAGGCCTTAGTTTAATAACAAGACCATTCATCCTCACCCCTACACAGCAAGACGTCTCTGGCTTTGACTCCAGCCCCGGCTGTTCCCTGGGCCACCTTGTCTCCTCCCAGGGTGGGAAAAGTCAAGGCTGCCCCTCAGGACTTCACCTCACATACACCCCTACCCCCCCCCCCCATCTCCTCTGCCCGTTCCAGGCTCTTCCTGCCCATCCACAGTTTGGGCTGAAGTTGCCCCACCTGGGATGACCCCGAAGGAAGGAAAAGAAGGTTCTCCCAGGATTTGGAGCAGGTGTCCTAGGAGGCTGCTTTGGTTTACCTTCAATAGGACCCCAGTCATCACCAAGCCCCAGAGAGAAAATGGAGCTCACCTTGCACTAATCACCCACCACCTGCTGGAGTAGGGGACCCCAGGGTCTCAGACCCCCAAAGCTGTTCTGGCCTGGGTAGTCTGGTCCCAGGTCTGCCCTCACTCACTGGTGACGTTGGGAATGTCAACTCTTTTGCTGAACTCATTCCATCTAACAAATACACACTGGCTAGCGGGAGAGCATGATGGGATCAGACTGCCCGGGTTCAAATCCCGCCTCCACCTCTTACTAGCCAAAGCACCTCGGGCACCTTGGACAAAGCACTTCTCTGTACCTCACCTATAAAATGCAGGTCACCACAGCACCTACCTCGCAGGACTATCTGGAGGATTAAATGAGTCAGCACTTGCACGGGGCTTAGAACAGTGCCTGACACATAGTAAGCTCCAGAGACGTGTCCTTCCCCAGCACTCACTCTGCCAGGTGCCATGTTGGCCTCGAGGACACACTCCTGCCCCTCAGTTTTTGGTCTAGAAGGAACTTGGTTGGACTCAGCAGTACTCCAGATTCTCCCAAGGCCCCAGGAAGCAGAAGAGAGGCTGAGGTGAGAACCTGACCTTGGTCTAGGCTGGCCTAGGATGGCCAGCCTCATCCTACCTGTAGTAAGAGTCCTGAGGGGTGGGAAGGAGGTAGGAGGAAGGTCCCCAGAGCACTTCTGGCTGGTTGGGGTAGGGTGGGGGGGGGGAGGGGGCGGAGACCAGGCAGGTGTAGTGCATTTCCCATCACTTGGGGGCAACTCAGGCGCTGTTCTCCCCCGCCACTCCCTCTTGTTTCTGCTTGAGAAGGTCTGATGGTTCCAGAAGAGGTCACCACCAGGATGTGGGTGAGTGAGTGGGTGGGTGGTGTAGGACAAGCCTGGTGGTTCCCAGGGCACCAGGTAATGCCAGCCTGTCTAGACCCTTAGCTGGAGGGGCCAGGAGCTGTGCCTGGCACCAGGGACCATGCCAACTGTGGGCAGCTGCCTGGGAACCAGGAAAGCCTTGCCCTGCCTGGAGCACTGGCCTTGGACCTGGAAAAACCCCATTAGATGCTCCCGATAAGAGGCTTCCGCTGCACGGCCATTTGCATGGTAAGTGCTCCTTTGTGCTTTCATCTCAAACATCTCGGTGCACCTCACAGCCCTCACTAAATCCCCCTACACATCCACCCAGCCCACCCCCTCCCAGGGCTCTCCACCACCCATCTCTTCCCAGCAGGGAGAGTTGCCGAGGGCCGTGCCTGGCCCTGGAAGAGAGAGCATTTGGCTCCTCTGCAGAGAGGGGGTACCCTCAACACCGACTCCAAGCTTCTCTCCCCACTTTCTGTCATGCCGAGAAGCCCCCAGCATACCCTGGTGAGGAGCGCACATTCCCTCCATCCCTCAGACTCCTTTCTCCTCTCCTGGATTCCGTGTCAACCTCATGCCTCCTCCAAGACCACGTCCTCAATGAGCAGCCTGGCCGAGTCGCCCACCAGTTGTCATATTCTACCTCTACTCCTTTTTTTTTTTTTTAAGATGATTTATTTATTTCTTTATTTGAGAGATGGAGAGAATGAGCAGGGCCAAGGGCAGAGGGAGAGGAGGGGAGAAGCAGGCTTTCCAAAACAGGGAACCTGACGTGGGGCTCGATCCCAGGACTCTGGGATCACGACCTGAACTGAAGGCAGATGCTTAACCGACTAAGCCACCCAGGCACCCGCCTCCCCCACTCCTCCAAGCTCCAGCCCCCTTCACTCACCCCTTCACTTAAATATAAATATCAACGACTTTATTGAGGGTCAGCTTCAGGCCAGGTCTACCCACGGAAGACTGAAAGACACAAAAGATCACTCACTACCTCCCTGTCGCAGGTCCCCCTCAGCCCCTCCTGGCTCTACCTCCCTTTTCGTCTCCAGCTCTTAAGTTCAGAACTCCATGAACCTACCTTGAGGACCGAATCTGGGCACCACCTCCCCCCTAGAGCCCATCCCCAGAGCCTCATGCCCCGCCCCAGCACTGCCCTGGCTCCCAGAGAAAAGAGCCCAGCTGTGGGCTTTGTCTCTCCCAGAACAGCTCCACTTCCTGTCTGCAGCCGCTGAGGATGGCATCTCGGCAGACGTGTGCTCACAGCTAAGTGGGCAGCAAGCAGCCCGCTCAGCAAGCACGCTTTGCATCTCAACAGTCTCGGTATTTTGAGCTTGGCTGGTGCAACATCTGCAGAGGAAATGTTTCCCCCTCCTCCTTCCTGTCTCATTCCCTCTCCACTCAAGCTCAGGCAGAAGCCCGTGAGGGGAAGCCTTCATCCCCAGCACACATGGATCGGGTGGCGCAGTGGCCACTGAGGGTCCCCGTGTGCAGGGGGCTCCCTCATCTCTAGAGGCCTGAGATTAGGAACATCTCCCCCAGCTCCCTGGCTGGGTCCCAATGCACACCACTTGAAGCATTATATTTTAAGGCTGAAGAAGACCTTTAAGATCACCCAGGCCAGAGGTTTTTGCCCTGATAGCTCCTGAGAGGTATTCCAGAGGTTTCTGGGGGCAAGCGGGAGGGCAAGGGGTTTGCCAAGGGTGCAGGTCTCTGCTTTGACCTGTCTGGTGCCCTGGGAGTTCATGTAGTATTTATTGCCTAAGGTGACCCGCTGAGTTAGTGGCGGGACAGAGATGGGATTCCTCATTGTTTCTGTCATGCGTGGTGGATTCTGCTTTCAGTTTCACTGCAGCACTTCAGGGAAGTAAAATCAGCACCACCACAGCAAAGGTCCAGGATGAAAGAACACAAGACGGGTAGGTATGAAAGGAAGGCAATCTGGTCAGGACTCCTCTGGGCTCCTGGGCAGCTAAAGGGAGAGAAGTATGCTTTGTTTAAAAGACTGCTTTTTCCTGGTCTAAAACTCAGCTTCTTTTTGGCTAAAAATTAGAAATAAAGCTTAACGAAGTGACCTGCTTCTTCATACTAAAGTGTGAGAGTCTGATACAATATTAGCGCCTGAGAACCTACTTTGCTAGATAGAAGGAAGATCATAGGAGAGGATCTAGGATCATGAAGAAACTGAAGAGGAAGGGGAAGCTTAGAGCAAGGATGGGGTGGGTAGAGAAAAGAGTGGCTAGAAGCCTTAAGACAAGCTTCCCCAGCTTCTTGGGTTCACAAGCCCAGCCCTGACCCAGGGGAGGAGTAGTTTAAGGGATACAGGGTGGGGACTGCAGGAAAAGGCAAGTAGTCACTAAGAATGTCTCTTCTTGTGGTGGCCAACACTCCCTTCTGGTTGTGCCCCAACCTTGAAACCCTGGCTCCTAGGCTGGGTAACTTCGACCAAGTTATTGAACCGTATGTAGTACGTTGACCAACTAGCCAGCTGGGCAGGCTCTGGAGTGGTCAGCCTCTTCCCCACCGGTGGGCAGGCAGGCTCAGGCTAAGCTGGGGGCCCTGGAAGAACCAGGCCCCTGGAGAACGCCCTGTGTGTGATCCTTGTGTGATGAGGGTAGTTCACTGTTGGTGGCTTCTCTGGGCAGAGATGTCCCAAGCTATCTGTTCTATTTGTCCTCCTCCAGGGCCCAGAGGTGGTCCACACCGCCACACCTCGTCTCTCAGCTCCAAGGACAGCAAGAGCTTCCCAACCTGGTGAAGGAGCCACGTCCTGAATGTGCCTAGGGAACACCTGAGTGGTCAGGACGGCCCTCAGAGAAGAAGCTCTAAGGGGCTTCTTCTTTGGGAATATAGCAGCACACACACACCCCCCCCCACTACCACCAACACCACAGCAGGACCAGGACATCTTTCCACCTTGGAATGTCCTGCGCTCAGAGCCAGGTGCGGCTGTAGCAGAGGGTCCATCCCCTCGGGCCGTCGTTTTGGTTTTTCGTTTTTTTTTTTTTCCTTTTTCTTTGCATTCTCTCATTTTTTCAGATATAACATCCTTAGTTTTGTGTGGTTGACACTCTTTTCTTCCTCCTCAGAGCTGCACAGACTCTCCAAGTAGCCTGTAAGCCCCTGGCAGAGGTCCTGGTTTCTCTTACCCTGAAGTCTGCTGTCCCTAGCTCAGATTCTCCACCCCAAGCACATACTCCTCAGACACCTGCTGGCGCCCCCACCCCAGGCCCATTTCCACACCCCGCCTCCCTGCTCTCTCACTCCCAACCTGCAGGGGCCACCCTGACCCGACCTTCGCAAGTTCGGCCCTGCGGGCTCTGGGAGGCGTGGCTCTGGAGGGGTGGGCCTGAGGCCACGCCCTCCCGGGCCCTCCGACCCTGACCACTGGCCCGTGCTCTCCCCAGGGCCTGATCGGGGCTCTCAGTCAGACCCTGACACGGCCGGCCGCCGGCTCAGCCCCTGTGGGGACTGGGAGAGCCAGGTCTGTTCCCTCCCGACCTCAGTTCCTTGGGACAAGCAGTGCCAGGCAACTGAAGCCTCCCTTTGATATCCAGTGAGGACCCGACAAGAACTTGGCCCGAAAGTCTTTCTTTAAACCTCAGCTTGCACAACTTCTAGTGGTGACACGTGCTGAAAATTTACCCCAGGTTCACAGACCTTCCTTCACAATTCCAGCTCTAGGAAGCGCAACCACTAAAGATTTTTATGCAGTTATGGTGAATTCCTACCGTAGCAAGTCCTGACCTGAACCCAGATGTGAACAGTTTATGGTCTGACCGTTTATCCCCACATGTAGATGTTTTCCTGCAAAAATAATAAAGTGTCTGATTATGGGGTGCTGCCCTACACATGGTATACACATTATATTACCCTTCTAAAATTCACAAATTCTTGAATTCTGAAATGACCTGGCAGTAAAGCGAATGTAACTATCAAGAAAGCTCTGCTCTTGCCCTAAAACCAGTCTCTTTAGAATTTCCAGGACTCTGGGGGGTGCCTGGCTGGCTCAGTGGGTAAAGAATGTGACTCTTGATCTCCAGGTAGTGAGTTCAAGCCCCACGTTGGGTGTAGTGCTTATTTAAAAAAAAAAAAAAAAAAAATTCCAGGACTCTGAACATGGTGGTTTAAACCTATTCTTGCTCTTTGAGACTCTCCACCCTTCCTCTTTGGTCCTCATCTCTCCAGTGAGGGGGCTTGAGGCAGCTGTCCTACCCCCCAATTCATCCTGGCTGCCACCAGGATTCCCACAGAAGGCCAGTTGTGGCTGACTTCTAGAATCCGACAGAGGCAAGTCTCTGCTCTCTGCTTTGTTTCTACTTCCTATCCTGACAAGCGGCCAGGTCATAACAAAGCAGTGTGTGCTCGAGAAGCAAGAGCAAGCAGGAGATGGAAGAGCAAATACGATGGGGCAGAGGGAGATGCTGGGGGAGAGGAAGGGCCCACGAGAGGGAGAGGGGCTGCCCACCTAGACATTCACTGTGGACCACGAAGCAGTGTTACCGACTGTAGGGGGCTCAGCCAACAACAGGGCCCCAAGACCCTTGCCTAAAGGGAGCTATGCATGAATCAAAGACATCAGCACCTGAAAAGAATGGGTAGCAAAGCAAGTGTTTAAGACCAGCAGTGCAAGAGACGGCTAGGTCATATGCCAGGGGAAGGATGTGGGTGAGAGACGGGAGGGCTCAAGGGTCAGAGCTGCCCCCAGGGGTGGGGCACAGAGGCAGCAGGAGGCGGGAATGATGACAAGGTTGGCTCTGGATGCTGACAGGCCAGAATTCAAACTTCAGTGTTGCCAAGACCCGCTGGGTGACTTTGGGCAAGGCACTTGGCCTCTCTGAGCTTTTTCCCCATTCACCTGTATAAAGAAAATTCTACCAGCACCTACCGCCTGGGATGTCACCATGGATTAATGAGATCATGCACATAAAATGCTGAGCATGGAAAGGATTTGAATTATACAGTGACGGGGGCAAAAATGAAGAGAGAAAAAAACATGGGACATCGAAGATGCTCCTAACTTGGGAGGCTCTAAGGCCAGATCATTAGATTTCTTGAACTCTTAATACATGGATAGCATTTCAGCAGTTTATATGCACTTATTTAACTATAACAACCCTACAGGTTAAGGATTAGCCCATTTTAATAGATGAGAAAACTGAGGTTGGAGCAGTTAACCGACTTGGGGCGCCTGGTGGCTCAGTTGGTTCAGTGGCTGCCTTCGGCTCAGGTCATGATCCCAGGGTCCTGGGATCAAGTCCCACAGTGGGCTCCCTGTTCAGCGAGGAGTCTGCTTCTCCCTCTCCCTCTGTTGCCCCCCCTGCTCGTGCTCTCTCTCTCTCTCAAATAAATAAATAAAATCTTAAGAAAAAAAAAAAGAATAGTTAACTGACTTGCCTTGAGTCACATTAATAAATGGTTGGATGGAAGATCTGAGCTCAAGCTATGTGACTCTAAGTCCAGTGCTCCTTACACTGTAGCAGGGCCTCAGGCCACCTCTTCCCTGCTTACGGTGATGCTAGGGTGGGGTCACCCTCAGAGCACCTGGCCCACCTCCTCCTGAGCCCAACTTCTACCTGAGCACATAATCCTAAAGGCACCTGGACCTCTGGGGCTTACAGGATTCCAGCCCCGGAGTCCCCCTGCTTGCCTGCTCTCCTTAGCCTTCGAAAATCCATCACTCTCCATGAGGAGGCTGATTTGACCCTGAGCCCAACTACAGAGCCCAACTCCTCCTCAGGGGTGGGGGTTACAGCTCAGCCAGGGACAAGCCGGCCTAAATTCCTTCCCCAAACACAATGATTCTTATCAGTGATGTTTGGCTTTCAATCCACCACCCCAAAGCAGTAAAATTTCTTTTACCCTTTCCTCCCTCCAACGCTGTTTTTGTTGGGACCCAATCAATTTCTTTAAAAAAGTGTATTTAAGTCAAATCAATACCATCCAAATACAAAAAACACTTAGGAATGTTTTTCAATATGTGTACAGCCTATACGCTGAAAATTACAAAGCATTGCTGAAAGAAATTTTAAAAGCCCTAAATAAAGAAGATATGCCTGTTTATAAAGTAGATTCAATATTGTTGGAATGTCGAGCTTCTAATAAACTGACTTACAGATTCAAGGCAGTCCCAAACAAAACCCCAGCAGACTTTCCTATAGATATTGATAAGCTGATTCTAAAATTTATGTGGAAATATAAAGGACCTAGACTAGCCAAAAGAACCTTTTAAAAAGATTTATTTACTTATGTATTTATCTTAGAGAGGAAGATGGGGGGGACAGAGGCAGAGAAAGAGGGGGAAAGAGAGTCCTGAAGCAGACTTCCTGCTGAGCATGGAGTCCAGTGCAGGGCTCTATCCCAGGACCCTGAGATCATGGCTCAGCTGAAATCAAGAGTCACACAATTAACCAACTGAGCCACCTGGGGGGCCCCAAAACAATTTTGAAAGAAAAAAAGGGGGGTACTTAGAGTTCTTGGTTTCAAGTCTACTATAGCTACTATAATCCAGACTATATGGTATTGGTATAAGGATAAACATATAGGTAAATGGAACAGAATAAAGAGTCCAGAAATAGAATCTCAAATGTTGATTCAATTAATTTGCAACAAAAATGGCAACAGAGAAAGGACCATCTTTTCAGCAAATGGTGCTGGAACAAGTGGATGTCCACATGGAAAACAATAAACTTTGACCCTGACCTTAGACAATTCACATAAATTAACTCAAAAGGAACAAGTAGACCTAAGTGCAAAAGCTAAAACTATAAAGTTTCTGGAAGAAAACATAAGAGGAGATCTTTACAGCCTCTGAGTAGACCGAGATTTCTTGGGTAGGACACAAAAAAGAATAAACCATACAAGAAGTTGTAAACTGTACTTCATCAAAATTAAAAACTTCTGTTCTTCATAAGATTCCAATAAGAAAATTAAAAGGCAAAGGGTGCCTGGGTGGCCCAGTTTTCAAGTGTCTGCCTTCGGCTCGGGTCATGATCCCAGGGTCCTGGGATGGAGCCCCATATCAGGCTCTCTGCTCGGTGGGAAGCCTGCTTCTCCCTCTCCTACTCCCCCTGCTTGTGTTTCCTCTCTTGCTATGTCTCCCTCTGTCAAATAAATAGACAATTAATTTAAAGAAAAGAAAATTAAAGGGCAAGCCAAAGATACGGATGAAATATTGCCAATACTTTCTGACAAAGGACCTGGATCCAAAATATACAAAGAACACTTACAACTCAACAAAAGAAGAAGAACCTGATGAAAAAAATATATTCAGATGACTAACATGCAGGTGCAAAAATGTTCAACACATGGAGTGCCTGTGTGGTAAAAAGTCAGTTAAAAGTCCTGGTTTGGGCTCAGGTCCTGATCTCAGGATCATGAAATGGATAGAACCCCACATCAGGCTCTGCACTCAGCACACCATCTGCTTGAGATTCTCTCTCTGCCCCTCCTGATCATGCTCTCTCTTTCTCTCAAATAAATCTTTTAAAAAAGTGTTCAATATGCTATTCATTAGTGTGAAAATGCAAATTAAGACCACAATGAGATATCAAAACATATCCACTAAAATGGCTGAAAATTATGACCGCCAGTCATTGACAAGAGTACGGAGAAATTGGAACTCTCAAACATCATTCATTGCCTAAAATGGTACAATCACTTTGGAATATTATTTGACTGTTTCTTATGAAATTAAACATAGGCATTCCATATGCTCCAACAGTCAGGTCCTAGGTATTTATCCAAGAGAAATAAAAACATAAGTCCACTATGTACATGTACACAAATGCTTATATGAAGCTTTATTTGGAATAGCTCCAGGGGCGCCTGGGTGGCTCAGTCATTAAGCATCTGCCTTTGGCTCAGGTCATGATCTCAGGGTCCTGGGATCAAGTCCTGCACTCTCCCACTCCCTCTGCTTGTGTTCCCTCTCTCGTTGTGTCCTCTCTCAAATAAATAAACAATCTTAAAAGAAAAAAAAATGGAATAGTTCCAAACTGGAAACAATCCAGATGTCTATCAGCTGGTAAATGAAGAAACACATTATGCTATGTCCATACAGTGGAATACTACTCAGCAGTAAAAAGGAATGTCATACTAATAGGACATACTAATACTAAACATACTAAAGAACATACTAATGTATGTCATAATGTGGATGAATCTTAAAAACATTATTTTGAGGGGTGCCTGGGTGGCTCAGTGGGTTAAAGCCTCTGCCTTTGGCCCAGGTCATAATCCCAGGATCCTAAATTCGAGCCCCACATCAGGCTCTCTGCTCTATGAGGAGCCTGCTTCCTCCTCTCTCTCTCTCTGTCTCTCTCTCTCTCTCTCTCTGTTTCTCTGCCTACTTGTGATCTCTGTCAAATAAATTTAAAAAATAAAATAAAAAATTAAAAAAATTAAAAAGTCTAAAAAGACAACAACATTATTTTGAGCAAAACAATTAAGACACAAAAGGCCATGTACCAGATGATTCCATTAATGCGCACTTCTACAATGGGCCAAACTAATGTATAAAGACAGAAGGCAGAGAAGTGATGATCCGAGGCCGGTTGGGGAGGGCTGACTGCAAAGGAGCACAGGGATCCTTTGGGCTCATGGAAGTGTTCCATGCAGTAATTATGGTGGTGTTTACACAAGGCTATGCATTTGTTAAAACCTGAACTGTGCACTTGGAATGCATGCATTTTACTGCATGTAATGTTGATCAGAGAAAACACAGCAGGTTGAGTTTTGCTTTCTTCATGATGATGCCACCTCCATGTGCCAAGAAGATGGTCAGAGCCCCAGCAACCACCAGAAGTGAGCCCGTGCAGGCACCCGTCAGGCTGCTTTTCATCCATCATTTCAGCGAAGCCTCGCATCTCTTTAAGATAGGTGTTACCATCACCGAAAGCTCAGCAAGGTTAAGACCTTTGCCTGAAGCCACATAGCTAGCAAGACAAAAGGCCAGGATTTAAATTCAGATCTAGCTGAGTCTAAAGACTGCTTTCATAAACTTTTCCTTACCCTCTGTAGAGAGGAAAGGAACCTAACCAGTGCAGAGGTCACACGTTTTAAAAGCATCCCCAAAGTCTATCAGGATTTACAAAGCTGTATCCACAGGAAGGACTTGGGAGTTATCAAACCCATCGGGATGACTTAAAGACTGGATCGGGGGACAAGGGCTGTCATGGGCTCTACTTGTCACATAATACAGTGCATGTTCATTTATAAAACACCACACCAGGCCTCCCAAGCATCCAAGCCAGAACACGAGTTGTTGAGCAATCTGAGATTTTCAGGCCAGGATCAGCCTATTAGAATTAGGGAAACTTAGGACCTCCAGGTGCTATAGACCTATACAAGTAACCAAGCAGGGGAGGGGGCCACCCTCTCCCTTGCCCCCCTCCCCCGGCTTTACCCTCTGTAGCTCCTTGTAACTGCTTCTGCCCTGGATGATCACACAGCATTTGCTCTGCTGACTATTCCCTGGAGGGCAGAGAGCCCAGACTGGGGGCAGAATCTGGTTTCTGTCCTGCCTCTCCCACTGATTTGCTATGTGGCATAGGGTAAATCTCTGAATGTTTCTGATCCTTGGTTTCCTTTGGGGAACTATTTACCCCATCCTATAAACCCCAAGAATGACTCTGGGGATCAGAAGAGAGAGGGGCTGTATGATTTGTAAACGGCAATTCTGAATTAGGTCATTATCAGCAACACCAGAATTCAGCTCTGGGTTGCTGGCTTACTGCGGTTTGGGGATGATGGCTGCTTCATTTGAAAAATGGGAATAATCATACACGACCCACTTGAAACAGGGGGGTGGGCCAGAAATGCTTCAGGGCATGTCCGACTCTTAGGTCTATGATTCTGTGATTCCAAAGACCCCCAGAATATTGGTCTCGCCTCCTCTCCTGGTGTTTGAGCTTTCTTTTATCAAATGCCCAAACATTCCATCTTATAACTGGAAATGATACTTGAAGTGCGAATGACCCAGAGAAAGGAGAAACACATTTCCTCCCGTTCTCACTATAGTGTGGATGATTGATACCAGATTCCTTCCAGAGGGCAAATTCTAATGAGAAGCTGGAGAATCTGGCCTACCTGAGTCCCATTAGCGCTTTCTCAATGAGAACTCAGGCTGAATCCTGTCCATTCTCTGAGTCTAAATACATAAGAGCCCAAGGCCCCAGTTTAACTTATTCTCCAAGTATTTGTGTCCCCACCCACGCCCCGGCTCACAAGCCTCAAATTCTACCCCTGTGCGCTGCCACAAATTCCTTTCCCTTCCAACCACACCAGCCGGGATGGTCCAGGCCTTCTGGAGCCCCTCTCTTCTCACTCCATCTGGCCTTGACCCCATCCCCAACCCCAAAACCCAAACAAAGAATTATGGAAACGAGCTGATGTCCAAAAGGATGCAGGTGCATTTGTTCTCTTTGCTCTCCATCCAGCTCAGACACCCCTGTCAGGGCTGGGATACCAAGCTACTATACCTCATCTCCTCACTGATAATAATAACTGGCATTAGCTGAGCATTCACTATGTGCTAGATGCTATACTAAGCGGTTTCCAGGCACTAACCCATATAACGTCTATATGAAATTGGCACTACCATCCTCATTTTACAGATGAGAAATTGAGACACAGAGAGGTTAAGTGACTTGGCCAAGAGCAAGGGCTAGCAAGTAGCTGGGTTGGGCATTGTACCCGAAGTCTGTGCCCTAGCCATTGTATCCTGCCTGCTGAGACAGCAGCAGTGCCTCCAAGCCTGAAATCATTGTCAAGCAAACACGTTTGCGCACTGCTCTCCAGGTGGAAACAGAGGCTCGGTTCTATCAAGTTCAGCTCTGTCTTTGTACAAAAAGGTCACTGAGGTCCAGAGGCTGCTCTTCCCCTGTCACCAGCAAGCTGAGCTCAGAGCTAGGGTCTGGGCTGACCTGCCTACACCACCCCCACCCCACCCCCTTATATATCAGGAGAGGCCACTGCTCACAGCCAAGGCACGTTTTCAACCAGGGTCATGACCCGGAAATTAGCCCACAGCCCTTAGTTCTGCCTGTGCGGGGACTTCTCAGATCCTTACTCCCCTCCCTGGCAGGTCCTTAAGAACAGTCTCTGGCAGGTCACTGGCTTGATGTGTTTTCTTGCCTTTGCTTTAGTCAGACTGTGAACCTCAGTGAAGATCACACAAAAAAATGACAAGATGAAAGTAACAGCCTGTACTTATTTGGAGCAAGCGTTAGGTGGAGGTCATGTGAGTGCCTTCGCACCCACGACCCCACCTCCCACCCAGGTCCCTAAGTCAGAGGAGGAGGGTCAGAGAAGGAGGGACAAGTGCCCTGTAACTCAGTGCACTGCGTTCACTCCCTGCTCCTCCCGCTCTCCCCTCCTAGTGTCTCCCCAACTCTGAGCCTCCTTTTCCAATCATGTACCCCTCCTCCCTTCTCACTCTTGGTCATTCACCCCATAATTCACCCGACGCCAAGTCTGAGACTTGGCTGGGCTTCCCTAGCGGAAGATTCCCTTCCGCATCTCCAGTTCACACCCCCCACCCGCGCGCAGGTCCGCATTCCCCCGGCATCCACGCGATCCCCGCCCCCAGCCGGGGCAACAACCCACCCCGCCCAGCCACCCAGCCCACAGGGTCTCCGTTCCGCAGAGGGATGGCAGGGGGTGGAGAGAGAGCCCGGGCGAGGGCTGCGGCTGGACGGAGACCAGGTTACGAGCTGACAGGGCACGGAGTGAGGATCCTGAGAGGGCATCGGAGCGCGGGAGGGACGCCTGGACCAGCAGGGACTGGGCGCGCCGCGGATGGGGCCAGGGTCCGAAACGTGCCCAGTGTCCGGGAGCTCGCGCCGGGGTCCGAAGCCCGGCGGAGTGGGCGGGATGAGGTCTCCGGCAGGGCGGGGTGGGAAGGGCGGTGGCGAAGAGGGCCGAGAGTGGGACACCAGACGGGGCGATCGGTGCCGGAGCTGGGGAAGTCAGAGACGGAGCTCGAGACGCGAACTCTGACAGCGAGCCGGGACTGGGGCCCGCCGGGGCCTAAGGTCTGAGTTCGAGGTCCCGTCGCGGCCGGGGCCAGCGGAGGGGAAAAGTTGTCCCTGTTCTATCTAGCCGGAGGAGGGGAGGCAGGCTGGCCGGGGACGCGGGCCGGGGGCGCGGCGGGCACTGACCCGAAGTAGGCAGCGGCGGCGGCGGCGGGCAGCGCCAGCAGGCAGAGCGAGGCCAGGGCCAGCGCGGGCGGGGGGCGCATGGTGCCGGCGGCGCGGCGCCCTGTCGCATCTCCTCGAGCAGCTCAGCGCTCGCAGCGCCGCCACCAGCAGCCAGTGGGGCTTTAAAGCCGGGCGGGGCTGAGCGGGGGTGGGGGAGGGAGCGCCGCTGGCGGCACCCCCGCGGGCGGTGAGCCCCCCGCCCCATTGGCCCTGCCGGTCTCGCCCCGCCCCGTCGCGGGTGGAGCCTCCGCCTAGGGCCCGCCCCCGCCCCGCCCCGCCCCCCGTTTGAGCTTCCCACCCGCCCCAGGTGAGACCTCACCTGAGGCGGCGCCCGCCCGGGGCGCGCGGGCCGAACGTGAAGGTCCCCAGGCCTGGAGAGGCGGGAAGAGGGGTCCGAGGAGGATTCCAGGGAGTCTCTGCATCTCCCGGCGGGGTAGAGGGACGCGCAAGATTCTCTCCCCCTAGGTACGCAGGTGGAGGGCTCAGAAATAGGGAGTCCCCTGGAGTCTGCGGAGAGACCGCGTCGTGTCCGCTCTCCTGCGCGGCGGGTGTGGGTCCCTCTGCCCAGTCCTGGGACTCTGAGGGCAGGGCCGGGTCCTAACGCAGAGCCGCTTACTCCCGGAACCGGAGTTCCACGTCTAATGAATGGCTGGGGGACTCTGCTGTCCAACAAAAGGAATCCTTGGAGGGGTATCTCTTAGAGCAGAGGAGGGGGGAAGATCCCTCTTTCTAAACCCGAGACTGTCGAGGGCAAGGTGCACAGCGCGAACCTCAATGGGCGTCCTGAAAAAGTTCTGCTGATGTTCCCTGAACACAAATCAAGATTCTGGGGGGGGGGGGGGCGGCAGGAGGAGCCGGGGTGGGAATGGGAGGGCCAGGGAGGAACCTGCTTTCCGAAGTGTGTGGATGCCAGACCTCTGTCAGACAAGATGGGGCTCTCCAGTAGTGGGCCACAAAGCTCTGACTTGCTTGTCCTTTTTAAAAGTTTAACCCCAGTTCCTGCAGCGACAGTGCAGTGATCAAGGCAGTCAATGACACCCGTCTATGAGAGAGACATACTACAAATGACCCAAGCAAGATTTTAAATGTTTTTGAGAGTCTTGAGCACTGGGTCAAATCAAGCAAAACAAAATAGAACTTGCACTGAATGTCAAGATCTGCATGCAAAGTTTCCAAAATCTCAGCCATGCTTGTAGAACATCAGGTGATAGTGACCTTGGCTTTGCGGTGGGCACCAATGTGAGGGTGGTGGGTCTGGGAGGTTTGTGGGGAGACGGCAGCTTCCACCTTAGGCAGGATTACCAGAGGAAGCCCCTGCCACAGTGAGTCTCTCTGAGCTCAGTTTCTCTGCAGAGCTGGGTGACGAGATGATCAATGATCTTTAACAACTTGGCCAGCCCTGTCAGTTCTCATGGTCCTGGTTACTGAGGTGCACAGACCAGGGTGGCAAGCTGGGACCCAGCATCAAATCCTGTACCTCGTGAACCCTGAATATGAAATGGGGATGCTGATGACTATCTCACAGGATTTTTGTGCAGAGAAGAGTGACGCCAAATGCCTAGTAAGGGCTAGCAGGGTGTTACAACAGCGGGCAGGACCAGGGGTTTGCTCATGTTTTACATGCTTTCAGGGCATGGATGGGTGTCTGATTTGTATCATTTCTCAGTTGCCGTGCTGTAAATATTCCCACTATGGCTGATGTCAAGACGACAATGTGGCATCATCCCCAATCTCCTGAGTCAGGAAGAGATTTTCTTAATCAGTTCTGGAAGCCAGTGGGAACTGATGCCAGCGTACCACTTTTAAGACCTTGAACCAGGCTCGGTGAGGCTCAAGGAGGGGGGTGGGGCAAGCGCAACCAGTGTGAGTCAGGGAAGAGGAAGGGTCCCCAGCCACACCCAATAGGCACCAGAGTGTGGGTAGGTGAAGATCAAGGAGACCCAGCGGGCCCTCCTGTCCTCATGCCCATGGCACAGGCCATCATATACCGTACGCACAGGTGAACATGTGCCTGGAGGAGGTCGGGGGGAGGACTAGGGGGGAGCATATGCTCCCAAAGTGACACATTCTCAACATCTCATAAAAGTTGCATGCGGACACCTGTCGGTTAAGGCTGTGACGCAGGGCTTGGAGGAAAAGCACCAAGATGAGAGGGAGAGGTCAATGGCTAGATAGTGGGATACACACAGAAACTATCCAAATGGGTGTTCTTGAGTCCTCACTAGCCAATGGCATGGATGTCACCCCTGACTTATTTATTCCTCCTGGTGTTAGAACTGTGTGGGTCTCTGGGGTGGCTCCTGACTGGCACACAAAGTCATCAGAGTTCTGCTTCTGCCTTGCCCCCCTTCTCTGATGCCAGGGCTTCAAAAATTGCCCAGGTGGCAGCTCCTGCTTCTGATCACAAATCCAGCAGCAGCTCCCATGTATCGTGCGCACACGTGTGTGTGTGTGTGTGCACGTGTGTGCCAGGCGTGGCACGTGGTCTCGCTGAAACCTCCCACTGAGAGATCAGGGCCATCATGATCCCCACTGCGGATGAGGGAACTGGAGGCTCAGTGAGGTTAAGTAGTTGGTGAGGGTGACCCAGCTGGAAATAGTGGACACAGAAGTGGAGTTCAGGCCCAGCGGCACTGTCACACTGTCACACAGCACTGCCTCACGGCTGGCTGTGGTGGGCTGGGGACTGCCCGGGCACATCCTGACGCACACTGGCTTGCATAATTCATCCTTGCGGAGCCTCAGGGCTCCTGCCTGGAGTGGGAGGCAGTGGTAAGAGCACACCACCTCCGCAGTTGCAGGGCTGTGGAATCCCCAAGGAAGGACATGAGGGGGGCCCGCAGGACTCAGAGCCTTGTGCTATAGGCGGTTCGCCACTCCCATACCCTGTGAGCCTGACTTCTCTCCATATGTCCAGGGGCAGGCACAGGACCCAGCACGTAGTTAGTGCTCAGAAAATACGTCTTGTTGCCAGCTTGCAACCCATCTGTGATCTCCGTGCGGGGCTGCAGAGAAAAGGTCACACTGACAAAATGTGTGCTCACAGCATCCCCTTCCAAGCTCAGACACAAGCTCCATCACACACACACACACACCCCTATAACTGTGACACTCTACAACACAAGTCCAGGCATTCGGCGACACACAGACTCCCCCACACCTCCCCCTCGGATGTCTAAATTCCTAGGCAGACCCACAGCTGCTCCTGGACCCACAGGTTCACACAGGTGTGCAGGAGAAGCATTCTTAGACAGCCACATGCAGCTACCTGTCTCCATGAACCAGCCCAAGGCAGCCAAGCTCAGGGACAGAGCCCTCCCCTCCCCCTGTGTGTACACACACACACACACACACACACACACACACACGGAGTTTGGAGGGCGCAAGCATGTGCTGAATGGTTTGCAAAGGCTGCATCAAATCCAGTGCCTGGGTCTCTTCAGACCTCCCTCGTCCCCCTGAAGTCTGTCCACAGACCAGGATGCCTTGTCTGATCCTAACCCTCAGGGGGCATCCAGCCAGCTTTGTCTGTCCCCAGGTTCCCCAGGACTCCAAGCCCCAGCTCATCCCAGGCCCCAGGCAGAGGCTGACAATCACACAACCTCCCAAAGCCCGAAGCCCACCACCAGGCCATGAGCAAGTGGAAATGAGGAATTCCAGGCTGGCTCTCTCCCTCTGATCGCCCTCCAGTCTGCACAGGAAATGGACTCGACCTGACAGGAAGTGGGGCAGGTGATGGCCCAGCAGCTGTGCCAGACGGCACCAGTGCCCTGGCTGGTCCGAGGCACAGCTGCTCAGGAGAGCTGGTCCTGGCGAGGCTGGCCTGTCCTCCCCACTACCTTGTGACCCAGGCTTCTTTGCTACTTCTGTTCTGACCTACCTTTGCACATTTGAACCGGACTTGACCCTCCCGTGCATGATTTGACTCGGGGGCATTGTGCGATAGCTTGCCAGGCATCAATCACTGTCCTCGCTGTTCACATACAACCCCAAGGTCCGGAAAGGTGGGCAACTTCTTCAACGTCATCAAACTCACTGGCACTTGACGGTTGGGGATTTCATGTTGCCAGAACATCATACTGAGATGAGCCTGAAACTCGGTGGGGAGCGCGGACTACCAAATCCCACACACAGGAGGCTCAGGGCTATGTGTGAGAACAACAACAACAAAAGATGCTGGAGAGAGACACCAAAATGTTAAAAAAAAAAAAAAATTAGTGGGTGCCTTGGAGGTTGAAAGTCTGGGTAGAAAACGTTTATATCCCTTTTGCATTTTTCAAATATTCTATTACAAGCATGCTTAAAATTTATAATGAAAATTCCTCTTAAGGGGGAGGGGACAAATACTGAAGAAAAATACCTAATGATAGGACTTTAAACATTGTCAGGAAAGATACTTGGGAGGGGGGGAGGGAAGGAAGCATTCTGGATATCCTTCTTTGGCCCCCCTCTATCCATACTTCTATGGAAAGTGCCCCTGTTCTCTCTTGCAGAGCTCACCCCAGAGATGGCAGATCTGCCCCACCCACGGCTATTCCAGTGCAAGGTCTTTTTGCCTCAGTTCCTCCTTACCTTCCTCACCTGAGTAAAGGCTGTGGGAAGGTATGAACCTCCCTTGTGCCCTGCCTGCATGAGGCTTCTCTCCAGCCCTTGATACAGCAATATCAAGGTATCAAGGTATCAAGTTCTTTGAACTTGGCCAAGGAAGACTGAATGCAGAAGGGTGCCCCTTAGCACCCCTCCACCCAGCCATGCTTCCCTTGCCAAGGCCAGCAGATTTCCCGCTATGGGGCACCACCTCTCCGGGAGCCCTCGCCTGCCTTCGCTGACCACTCCTGGCTCTGCTCACTCATCACTTTGGACCTCAAGACTTGATTGGTGTAACTTAATTTTAGGCTAGTCTTTGAGTTTGGGGGATGTTAGGTACCCCGGCTATGGGTAGATTGCAGATTTCTCAAAGACCAAGACCTTCACCCCTGCTTTTTTATATATACCGAGCTTCAACCCACAGAAATCACTAACTATTTGAATTAAGGGATAAATAAACACTAGACCGTGGATAGGGCCAAACCTGACATACTGAAGGCTACAAACTCTGCCCTTGATTTTGTAATCTTCATGAAAGACAAGACGTTCAGCCCTCTATACCAGCATGGTTAGCGGAGGAGGAAGTGTTCTGATCAGTCTGGTTCTGTCTAGGGATCATGGATAGGTTTGTACGTAGCTGGGTAGGTAGGTAGATAGATAATAATACGGATGGACAATTCCAATTTGAATCGCCTGCTCCATTGTCCCCACACGTAACTCATAAATGTTAGGTCACATATATGTCCATGCTCCACCTGGGCACCAGACTCAACATCCATATACACGCTCCCTGGGTCTTTGCATCCAGAAACATTCAAGTACAGCAAGATGACGGGCCATGCAGCACTGGGCAGCATCCTTTCTGTTTTTGACTATTGTGAATCCTCCACAGGGCTTTCCCAAGGCAAAGTACTAAGGAGAGACTCTACTTTGGGATGTCTTACTGCAAAAAGGTGTTCCATGTAAGGCACAGCTACTAATACAACTCAAAGATGGAAGAATGAACGAAGAAAGGAAGGAGGAAAAACAAACAAAAACAAAAAAACAAAAGACAAAAACAAAAAGCCCTCCCGACTTTCTTAGCAAAAAAAAAAAAAAAAAAAGAAAGAAAGAAAATGAAAAACAATCCAAAATGTACTACAAATAACATTCTAAAGTTTTGATTCTGAACAGAGGCAGACTCCACATCTTCTCTGTAGTTGGTTTTCCTCTGAGGACATCCTTGCTCTCCGGAAGGGAAGGGTGAGGGGGAAGGAGTCCTGTCTTGAAGTTCAGAATGCCATCCCCTGCAGTTGTTGGAAAAACCATCAGAGACGGCTTCCTCCAGGCCACATTCTCACCACTACAGATACAAATAAGCTAGTAGGGAGTGCTCGTTAACAGAGTCTTCCCCGGTGGACAGCTGGACCACAGGATGTCTCCCTGAATTCAGTGCGGGATTCCATTGTTCCAGCTGGAGGTTGTTCTTTAAACTGGGGAGAGGCTCAAACCTTGACTTCTATCTGGGAAACAGTAAGCTCAGACCTAACTCCTCAAGGAGAAAAAGGTGACTAGCTCCATTTTACTGCAAAATTTGCATGCCATCTGAAGTGTGACTGTATAATATGCAATGTAACGAACTTCTATTGAACTTCTGGTATTAAGCCCTAAGAATAAGTCATGATTAATTCCTTAAGGAACAGGCAGTTTGTTGGGAAGGACACATAAATAAATACATAGAGTATTTTGATATTTCTCTGCAAGTGTAAGTTAATTATTTAGCACTTACTACGTGCCAAGCATCATTCTAAGTCCTATAAGAATATTAACTCATGTAATTCTCACGATATTTTACAGATGAAGAAACTGAGGTACAGACAGGTTAAGCAGGTGGCCAACTAGTAAGCTTGGATCTGGGATTAGAACCTACGGAGCTGGGCCCAGAGGCTACGTGTTTCATCACTGTGCTGCAGTAAACACTAGAAAGCCCCAAATGAGATGGGAACTGGCGAGAGGGCAATCCACTCATTGTTCCAGGGGAGGGATGTTGGGATACTACCAGGGGGCAACAATATTTGAGCTGGATCTTGTAGAATTGTTTATTCTGTTCATCTTCCTGAACTTTACCAAACAGACACAGTCCATCCTAATTTGCCACATAAACGTTTGAGAAGGAGTCAAGTTTTACCAGTGGTTGTCCTTATAATTCTAAGGGATGACCCTCCAGAACATTCCTTTGCTGTATTGAGTCCACCTTTGGAGTCAGAAGTAGATTCAAAGGGTACTGGGGACTTGAGATTAGGAAATGTCTTTGAGACTTGCTGAACATTGCCACCCTATATTACTGACTCTGGAATCTCATTTTCAGACAGACTCCCCCCACCCCCCCCCACCCCAGCTCCAAAGTGAAGGTCTACCCGAGTCGCTCTTTCTGGGCTTAGCACCTGGATGTGCCTACCGTTCTCATGGCCCGCAGGGCGTTCAGTGTCTACAATGACCTGGCTGTAATACCACATGTCTTCAATAGGGGTCGCTGATTACTGAAAGGATGACCAATAGTTGGCCGTTCACCTGCCGATAGTTGGACGGAGAGAACCGTGGGTCCTCACTTAACCTTTCTCCGTGACCTCATTTCCTCGTCCATAAAATGGAAATAACATTCGCTGTCTTCCTCACAGAACAGCGGTGAGAAATGGGGATGAACATGGACATCTTCCACTGTGACTCAGAAGAGGCAGCTCCTGTCCAGATGATTTCAAAAAACCAGTCATTCCATAACTACCTTGTGAGCATCCCTTATCTTGCCAGGTGCCATATGGAATCCAAAAATTATCTCTATCTTTGTATCAGACTTTTGAAAACAAGTTTTAAAGCAAACCGTAACACTGAATGGGGACAGGGAAGAATTCTCCCCCCGAGAGCAGTAAAAGCAGCATCCCTGGTCCTGGGAAAATGATGAGGTTTAAAGCGGTAGGACATCCACCTCAGCCTCTGGCTGGAAGTCTTTCCCACCCAATAACTCATCTCTTCCTCACATAACCAGTTTGCACATGGGGAAACTGAGGCACGGAGAAGCGAAGTGGCCCGCCCAAGAAAGAACCTGGATTCGAAGAACCTCCCAGCCAGCTAATTCCAGGACAGGGGGTGGGAAGGGGCATAATGAAAAGGCAGTCGGCCCGAGCAGGCCCGGGGGTGGGGTGGGGGACGGAGAAGGGAAGCCCTCCGGGTCGGGACACCTTGGTCAAGCGGATGGAGCCGAGGACGGCGGCGGCCACCAGCCTTCTGCAGGAGCGCCCCCTGCTGGTCACCGTTGCTGCTGCTCCCGGCAGCCGCTGGTGGAGGAGGATGCCCAGCGCCGGAGGGACTGTTCTCTAGAGGACCGAAGACCACCCCGGCTCCCCGGGCTAGAACAGGAAGAACCCAGGGGACGTCCCAACCTCTTCACTTTGCACATGGCAAACGCGAAGCTCAGAGGAGTAAGTGGCTTGTTCAAAGGCTCTCAGCAAGCCAGCGGGATGTTGGTCTCTAGGTCGTCCTGCCTTGCCCTGTAGAGCCCTCCAACTCCCCTCCCCTCCGACCCCGCATTCCTGAGCCCAGAGGGCCCCTGGCTCCCCGACCTGCGCCAAGCCAGCCCTCATTCCTTCCCTCCTCTCCAGTCCCGCCCCGTCCCACCAGCCCATCCCCTCTGAGAACCTTCCCACCCTGCAGCTCCAGAGGTCCCCCCAGCCTACTGCCAACAGGGACCCCAAGTTTAAATGGCTTTCAATACGTGGACGTGGTATTGCCAGGCTCCTGGCACGATCCTGGGAACCAGAGATGAGATCTCTTTTTTTGGGATTCTCCACTCACCCACCCAGCCCTTCCCCACCCATAGGTGCCTGGTACAGGGCCAAACTCGGAGTGGGTGATGAACATAGATGCGTGTCTTTTTCTTCTTCTCACTGCAAAGCAGCCCACCCGTGTCTTCGACCCTAACAGCCAGGATGTCTATGGGGCTTTCTTTCCTAGCCTGTGGCCTTGGGCAAGTCACTTTAAATTTCTCAGAGCCTCCACTTCCTGACAGTGAAAAAGGAATAAAGCTGTTTGTCGCGTGGGTTATCAGGCTTGAATGAGAAAATGTGTAACACGTGCCTGAACATAGTAGGTGCTCAATAATTGGCAAGGTTGATTAGTCAGATTTTCAAGGAGCCTTAGGCTGGTCTCCCTGGCCTCATCCCTCTCCTATTTGGCACCCTCAATCTTGGATGTGAACCTTGAAGATGCAATTCTCTCCCACCCCTTGCCATCCATTGTGAGCAGCATCAGGGAACTGGCCACCCAGTGGGTGTGGAAGGACCCTAGGAAAGGAAGGGTCCTGCTGTTAGAAGAATGGAAAGGCTGAACAATGGGGGGTGATCAAGCCACAGAGAATGTGACTTTCGGGTACCTGGGTCTGCCTCCCTCATTCCCCTATCCCCCTCACCACCTCTAAAATAAATAAATAAATAACATCTTTTTAAAAATCTGTAATGTGGAAAAAAAGAAAAAAGCCAACTCCTGTTCTGTATCTTTCCTTGCATTTATCCACTGGGCTACTGACTCGTCTCTCCCTCCTCTGCTCCCCATCCCTCACCCCCAATTATAAGGCCCTGCTCCAGCAAAGAGAGAAGAAACCTGAATGAATCCTTAGCCAGATAGCTCTGAGAGGAAACAGGACTGCAGGTACAGAGAAGAGCTTCTTCCCTGTTGCCCCTGTGATGGCTGTTGGGGCAGAAACTGGATAAGGTTTCTCCACTTCCAGGCTACAGCCGGTAGTTGCCCCAACAACTGCTCACTCCCTAATGTGGAGGCCTCCAGGAAGATGAGCATGCCCATGGAAAAGGCTAGCCGGGCACTGCTCACCCACACAGCCCCTCTGAGTGATTTAGAAACAGATATGTCCTCCTCCAGAAAATGTCAGAAAGTGGTCCAAGCCAATATGCCTGTGATGCCAATGATGCATTCCTATGTAGGCTTCCCTTTTGCAGTGCCCAACCTGTGCAGCTGTGCATGGTAGCACTAAAGACATACACCAGGTTGCTCCTCTGCCCCATGAATGAGAAACTGAGTCTTGCTGACTGTAAGCTAGCGCACCAAACCTTCTTGCGTACCCAGCCTAAGCCCTTTGGAAGAGTCCCCTCTCTCTCCCGAGCTCCAAAGTTCACATCTCAGGTCCAGCTCTTATTAGGACAGTGACCTCAGCTAGGGCTCACGGTCTTCCTGGACCACAAGTCCCTTAGCTGCAAAGTGAGAGCCATGCCACCTCTGACATGGGACTTGAGTGAGGAAGAACTGAGGAAATAAACATAGTGCTTCACAATCAGGGCGCGATGCCACCGAGCTCCTCACATCGCCCCCAACCTCCATATTCTCCCATTTGTACCCCAAACTCTGCCCCAGGAACCTTAGCACGTGGCTACTGGGTAGCTTCTCCCTCCAGTCCTGTCACTGCGGGCAGAATCTGATTGTCCTTAAGCCCCTCAAGTAAACAACACATGAAACACTTGCAAGTCTTGTACTGAGTTCTTCCTGAAGTGAAGGATTATTTTACAAACTGAAATCCTCATCCCTGCATTTCTTTCTTCACATGCCTGGCTTTTTATTGATTCCAGAGAATTGCGAGCAGCTCACCAGGGAGGCTGATGGCTCTCAGCACCGTGGCTTTCATTCTATCAATGGATTGCCCCCAACATCTTGAGCATTGGCTGTGCATCAGGCATGGTGCTCATGCATTTCCCTGTCTTTTTCAGTCCTGCCAATTTCTTTCCCAATTTCTCTCCCCACAAGTCAGAAATTGACATTATAGCAATCACCTGGATTGTTTTTAATCATTGCCATTTGCATTATCACACACTTTTCTTCCTCTTCTCAATGCAGTAAAACAAAGAGGGTGCACTTGTTTCTTGGCCCTTAAAATCCCCGTTTCACATACAAATGCAAAGAACTATCTGAGGCTTCCTTCTGGGTACATCCCTAGAAACCAGACTCTGAATGAAGTTCAAAAAAAAAACCCCACCATCCGTTCTGAGGAATGCAGCTCATGTCCTTGGGGCCCTGGCTCTCCCTAGGAGCCCCAGTGGGGATTCCAATGCCCCAGTTCCCTCCACACCTTCTTGTGCTTCTCCCCTGGGAAAAGGGATAAGGGTTTAATATCTAAATATCTAAGGGGAATTTCAGGATCTGTGCTAAAGTGTTATTAACTGCCCTTACTGCACCCCCTCCCCATTGTCAACGTCTCTTCAGCTGCTGTTCCTAGAAGTCCCAGCAGGTGTCACTGTGACCCTGACCATCCTCACAGGCCCCTCCTCTGGGTCGGCAGGCAAGACACCTTTGAAGCCTGGGGGCCTCCCAGAGGTGGGAACTCACCTCTAAGGGGTCCCCCAGGAAGAGTCCTGCCCCAAAGAGAAGGGTCCCATCTCTGCTGCACTCTCTCCCAGGATCCATTTAGGGAAGGACTGTGGTCCAGGGAAGGTTCAACGTTACTCTGAAGAGGCTAGGTATAGAGTGAAGAGTGAAGGGGGAGGAGGGGACCTAGACCCTCCTCCCCCTTCCCCCAACAGTGTCTTCTTACATTGCATCAGGAGATTGTCCTCCCCAACCCCACTCTCCCTCAATCCACTTCACCTCCAGCCCTGAGCTTTGGGGCTAAATCTTGGTGACTGCTGAAGGCCCCTCAGGGTCAGGAATCAGAGTGATGAGGAAACAGAAGACACAAAGGGGACTCTAAGTCAGGGAGGGCTTCCTGGAGGAGATGGTTGTGGACTCAAGAGATTAACTCAGGGCCCTGCCTCACAAGAAAAATAAGCACGAAGAGGGGCCAACCTGGGGACTCAGTACTATCGGGGAGGGGAATGCTGAGAGATGAGTTCATGGATGACTGTTTTGGGAGATGTTTCTGGAGTCTGGTGGGCTTCCAGGGACTCTCTCCCCACAAGTCAGAGAAGCAGGAGACACAGACTAAGTGTGCGTGTGTGTGTGTGTGTGTGTGTGTGTGTGTGTGTGTGTGGAGAGAGAGAGAGAGCACCTTGGGAGGGGTTGGCAAGGGATATGAGAGAATAGTAGGATGCAGTGGTGAGAGGGGAGAGGGAGACCTTCCTTCCAGATTAAAATTGGGCTGTCGGGGTTGGGGAGGGGCGCGACAGGCGAGGGAGGGGAGGGGCAGGGAAGAGAACTAAACCTGCGCCCAGCCTTAGGTACAGGGCTCAGCCTGCCAGATGTGTTTGCGCCCTTGGGCCCTTGGCCTTTCTTGGGCTGAAAAGTCAGTGACAAGGCAGGGAGATGGGCTTTTGCACAAAAGGGGTGTCAAGCCTCCTATTGTGAAGCCCAGTGAGTCCTCAGAGGGCCTGGCAGAACTCACCAGCTCCTTCCTCTGCATTTCCTCCTGGCCCATCTGTCCACCCCCTGCCATCTTCCCCAGAGACCCTCCGGGAGCACCAGGCCCCGGCCACCCCGCCCCTTCCCTTCCCCACTTCCCCCTCTGAGAGCTGGCGAACTTGCCCTTTTGGTTGTCACCTCATGGAGATTTGGCCCTTCTGGAAGGGAGCCTTGACACCTGGCATGGGGCCTGGCCCAGATGGGGACAGGAAAGACTTGAGAACTAGTAACTGCACACAGACTGGGTCAGGGATCACGTGCAAAAGGGAAGCAGGACGAAAAGCAAGGGTCACCCGCAGGAGCCCGGGACCAACAGTGTCTTGTGGGCAGTCTCACCTCCTCCCTCCTTCAGAGGTCCCCCCGCCTCCCGGAGGCCACACGTGAGGAAACCATCTCAAGGTGCACAGAGAGGCAGGGCACGAGATTTCGGAGAAGGTGCAGTGAAGTGTCCGTCTTGTCCAGAGCCAGCCTCAGCAGACCCGTGCGACACACACTGCCCTACCTGGCTCCCCGGGGCCTGGCCCAAGTCAACCAGCCGGGGAAAGCCGGTGGCCAGCTCGGAGGAGCCGCCGCCTTACACACTGGGGAGGTCATGCGGCATAGAATCAAACCCATTGGGGCCCCAGCCCAGCTTCCACAGTCAGGGGTGGTGGGTGCCATAGCCTGGCTCACTGGCCGCCCAGGCACTGAGTCCACTGCCCCCCAACCCTCACTGGCGGGGCTGATGGCTCTCGATGGATGGACAGCCAGCGCCTGGGACACTGGAGTCCCAGTGTTGCCAACAGCCCTCACCTCCTGTTTCCTCCGCGGTCACATGGTGGACTTCCATTAGAAATAGATGCAGCCACACGCTGGGCGGCTAGGGTACTGTCCCTGGGCGGCTAGGGCACTCTGCCTGGGCAGCTAGGGCACACACAGCCTTGGGATCCCTGCAGATCCCTCATGGGGTATGAGACAAGAATCGGGGGCCGGAATGTAGGTGGGGGGGACTTGCACTTGTTGAGACTTGCTGACTCCCTGGTCTACCCACCTAAGTCCCCCAGTGAGGCTTCTTTGATGTGGAGACGCCCCAAGCCCCATGGGCCACCCAGAGCCAACAGAACAATCCTCCGTTGCATTCCCCTGGCCTCCTACCCCTGCCGGCCCCTGCCAGCTTCCTGGAGCCCCTGGCTGGTGAGTTTCACCCCAGAGGTGGCCAGGGCCACCGCCTTCTCCAAGCCCTTTTCCAGTGCTCTGCAGCCCAATCTCGCTCATCCATAACCCCCAGTAGCGGGGGCAGGGCTGGGGGCGAAAGGGGCTCTCTCCAGGCAGTGGCAGGGGGCGGGGGCCAGGGGCTCCCCTAACTGCAGAGGCTAGCCTTACACACCCAGCAACACATGTCCCCCTTTATGGCCAGGGCTTTCTCTCGGTGCTTAAAGGCAACTGTGAAAAGAGCAGGGCTGATTCTGGCTGCCTAGCCGTCTCCTGGCAACAGGCCTGGCAGGAGGTCTTTCTTTCCCCCCCACCCCACCTCCCTTCTCTCCTCCACCACCCCCCTTTTTCCTTTCCCCCCTGTGTCTTGTGTTGTGTATCATTAAAACTTCCCTCCCAGCCACTTCCCAGCCAACAACCAGGCCCTTCTGGGGCAGCTCAGCCAGCCGGGCCTGGGGGTGGGGGCTCCGAGGGGTCAAGCCCCCAGAGACGAGGCTTTGTGTTCTGGAACCAAGGCTTAAACTCAATTTGGCAACCTTCGGCACGTTCACGAGGGGCAGCCACGAGAACCAGCCCTTCCTCACCCTGCACGCCCCTCTTCCTTCTCTCCCCCCGTCCTCCGCTTCAGCTCCCAGTCTGTTCTGTTAGTACCCTAAGCCTGCCAATAGTGCCACTGGGCACTGCCCGGTCTTTGCTAGGGCCTCACAGGGCCAGACACCAACAACCCCTCACCTAGAAGGACAAGCCTCTGCTGAAGGCTAGGACGGCCCCAGCCAGAGGCCGGCTGCCAGCTCTGGCCCAGTGTCCTGGCCTGCCCTGAAATGGGCAGGAACACAGGGGTGGTGGGCACAGGGGTCCTGGGGAGGTGGATTATTCACTGTGAGTGTCAGGACCAGGCCTCCTCATTTGGACACTTCAGTCTAGAGGGACACTGAGACCCAGAGAGGGTAAGTGCTTTGCCTGAGAACACACAGGCAGATGGGGGAAAGGTGCAGCTGGAACCCTGGCTTCTGCTCTCCCTTTTCTGTGGCTCTTTATGCTCCTTATGCTGGGGAAACAGGTGGCCATCTGAGGCCAGTGTACCTTCAGATCTCTGACTTGTCTACCCCAAAGCTCTCTGCCTCCTCCATGCAAAAGGCTTTTCTGCCCAGCCAGGACTGGAAGGGAGACCCCGGACCTTCTCCTGCAGACCCTCTGGACAATGAGGAGACAGCCGAGTTTCCTCCCCCATCCCTCCCCAAACACAAGTGTCTGTGTCACAGAGACCTGGTTCTGGGCCACTGTGTCATCGGACATATTCACTAGGCCGGATGGGCAGACCCATTTTGTGAGTCTCAGCTCCTAGCCAGAGGGGCTCCAACTCTGAGGTTCCTCCACTCCTGCCAGGTCCGGCCCGGCTCACCCTCAGGGTCCCCTGGCCATCCAGTAGGTGCAGGCCACGACCGCACAGGCTGGCACCGGGATCTGACGGGCATTTCCATGCCACATTCACCCCACAGGACCCAATCCGCTACTTTCTTAACACTTGCCTTTAAGTTGATTTGCTTTGTTCTGAATAACTTCAATTAAAGAGGAAATGGGAGATGATGGTGACATTCAACAATACGAATTTATTCTAACCAGAGACTCTGGCCCGCCAAAGTCTCTGAATGTGTGACCCTCTCTCTTTATTAGAAAGAAATCTTAGTGTCGTATTAGCACCAAGCGGACTTCCTCCTCGACAACACTCAAAAGGAGTGAAAGAGAATGGAATAAGGGATGTGAGTAAATGAGTGTTCTCATTGTGTGATTCGAAGTGATTAAATACCATGCTTCATTTCATGGGGCATCTGCGGTTTTTTCCAGCTTCTGAGGAACATTACCATTAGCGATGGAAACGTGCTCCAAATTCCAACCTTTGGCCAAACCATATTTCAGACTTTCTTACATTCTGGAGCAGAAAAAAAAAAATTAAATTAAATTAAAAATATTTTGGTTACATCATGTTCTCTGATTTGGGGTTCAGAAAATGACTTCTCAGCAGCCCCCCGCCCCTTGATGTGCAGAACAAAAGGCAGAAGGGATCTGGGGATGATCCAGGTAGGGGTAGGCGAGAAGAATGAGGAGAAGAAAGGCTTTGGGATCCAGGAAAGGAGCTCTGGGAACATCATCACCATCACCACTGGCCCTCAATCATTAGACATTCTGATCAAGATTTTGCCATTTGAGGAGTCACAAGTTTATAATAAGTCTTTAGGGCAACAGGATTTGTGCTCTCTGTGTGCCCCAGGCTCTCTGAGTAAATTATTCCATTTAACTGCGGGGAGGTGTGGAATTAGCATACCCATTTGACAGATAAGAAAACAGGCGCATGGAGGTCCAGATAACTTGCCCAAAGTCACAGCAAAGCAGTGGTAGAGCCAGGATTTGAAATGCCTCCCTCTGATCCCAGAGCCCATGCTCCGCGCACCCCCCCCCCCACCCCACCGCCTCCCTCCCAATAACCCAAGACTGGCTGGCCAGTGGGGACAGACCTAACTTAGGAGATCCTGACCTGGGGACAAAAGAGTGAGGCTGATGCCCAGAGAGGCCTGCAAATGGGGGGTGGGGGAGAGGAAGAACACAGCCCCACCCCCCCCACCCAGGTCCCCAGAGGAGACTTGCACCAGCCCCAGAGCTTCCCTGAGGAAGCTGTGTGGATATGTGAGGAGGGGCTTCTCTGGGACCCCAAGGAGGCCACGAAGGAATGGAGAGCTGTGATTACAGGTGGAGAGAGTGTGGGAGGAAGGTGGCTGAGCTCGAGGTTTTTTCCCCCTTTTCTTAAAGGGAGATGCAATTCACACACCACAAAAGTTGCCATTTTAAAGTGTGCCATTCTGTGGCTTGTAGTATACGCAGTGAGTCATGCAACCATCACCACAATCTCATTTCAAAACCTTCTCATCAACCCCAAAATACATTCGTATCCATTAGCCATCAAGCTGCAGCTTCTTAAAGAAAAAGGAGAAGGCAGCACAAGATGCAAGTATATTCAGGATTAATTTTAAGCCTTATCCCACCCCTACACCATCTCTTGCTGCTCCCTTCTCCCTCCAAGTTGTCTCAGAGTAAGTCTCCCGGCTCCAAGAGCAATTGCAACCTCACCCCCATCCAGACTAAACCCCCAAACCAGCCCATAAATTAAAGCAACTCAATCGTGAGTCAATCAGCAGCACTTAATCTAACTGTGCCATACTAGACACTATGGACAGGAGGGCACAGATGTCACTTAGGAAGACTGTGGTTGCAAATTAACAGCTGGGAGTGGCCTAATCAACAAGGAAAATATATTATTTCATATACCAAGAAATTCCAAAGCAGGACTCTGCAGGGGTCAGCTGATGTCTCAGCGATGGTGTCAGAAACCCAGCTTCCTTCTCTCTCTTTGCCATGTTCTTCCTCCAATACTAAGCCTCATCCTCGGGTAGTTTCCCTCATGGTCACAGGATGGCTGCTGCAGCTCCAGGCGTCCCGCCCAGACACGATGTCCAAAGGCAGAAAAAGTGGACATTTCTTAGTCTCATTTTTAAGAACCCACAAAACCTTTTCCCAGAAGTCCTTTTGCACCCTAGGGATCTGGCATCCCCGCATGTCTCATTGACTAAAGCTGGGTTACATGCTTACCTCCAAGCCAGTCCCTGGTAAGGGGAAAGTCCAGGACTGGCTTAGACCAAGCAGGATTGCCCTCTGAGCCAGGTGGGGAAGGGGTAGATACTAGAACAGACTGGGGGCCTCTTTTAGCCTGGAGGAAGGGACCACCAGAATAGAAGACTTTACCCTAAGGAGGCTCAAGAAAGAGCAGCGGACTGTCATCATGTTAGAAGGGCCAGTTACTGAGCTCTTCACATGTCCCAGATGCCCTTTCAGACACTGCACACATCACTCCACTGAACAGGTTAACAGCCATCTGAGGCAGGGGTTATTGTTCCCATTTTGCAGGTGAGGAAACAGGTTCAGAGAGGGTAGGTAATGTACCCGATGTCACACAGTAGGAGGCAGAGCTAACATTCACTGGATGATGGTGGTGGCAAGAGATCTGGGCTCTAAGACAAGTACTCAAACAGAGGGTCTCCCCACCATACATATGAAACCCCATTCAGACCTTAACTGGAAGCCAAGGAGAAGGAGCAAAGGAGATGGGCTCTGCCAGGTATGGGACAATCCAGACAGGTGCCACGGGTCTGCCCAAGGACCTGCCTGTCTAGTTCTGTGCCAGCCACCTGCTCCTGGCCTCCTGCTGGTGGAGGCAGCTCTGACCCCACGGCCAACCCACCGGGTGTCTCTCGCCATGTGTCTAGGCTCTCAGGACCCAGGGGCCCACAGCTGGGCCCATCCTGAGGTCCTAGCAATGGCCGCTGCTGGCTGCACCGCTCTGTGGGGACACTAGTTAGCTGCAGAGCTCTGCAGGGTCCGAACCAGGATTTGACCAGAAATTTCAACACCATCTCCAAGAGTAATATCAGGCTTGTTCTGTCCCTTCTCCTTAATATGCCCTACAGAAGTCTTCCCCCAAAGACTCCTGAAATGGAAAGAAACTTCATGGCTCTTATCTTGGTTTTAAAGGCAACTGGGAGCCGTAGTCCATACCAAGAAAAACCATGCCAGCCCATGGGGCTGGCTCTGCTTCCCAGGGCACAATCACCTCCCCTGGGAGGGGGGGCAGCCCCGTCTGGGTGGGGGCTCTGGGGCCGGGTTCTGAGGCCAAAGGCAGCATAAAGGGGCTGGAGGGAGGCTGAAGAGGGGGAAGAAAGGGAGGAGAAGGAGGGAAGGAGTGGCAGAGAGGGGGCGCTGGCAGCATGGGGAAGGGCAGCGTGAGGGCCGCCAAGCCCCAGATGTCAGCAGGCTGCCAACCCCTGATCTCACCCCACTTGGGGCAGTGCCACCATGCTCTGAAAGGGAAGCAGGAGCCAGAGGACAGAGCCGGGAGCTGGGGTAGGTGGGGGGTGCTGTGGGCCTAGGTCTACTCACCATGGGGACCCTGAAGGGCCATAAGGAACCCAGACGAGAAAGAGAGAGAGAAAGAGAGAGCGCGCCTCCCTTCTAAAGCCTCAGCCCTGCCTCCTCTCTCTCTCCCTCTCTCAGCCCGTCACCAACAACGTTCATATGGGGACTCTGATGTGCCAGCCCCTGTTCTGGGTGTCAGGCTTTGGGTAGTCCCATGGGGTTTTGATTTTAGATTAAGAGATACACACTAAGTGAGCAACAGAACAGACGTGTCTGACACATAATGTATGTAACATAAGGTCAGTGTTAAGGGCTCAGCAGAAAAAGAAAGTGGAATAGGAGGCCAAGAGGGACAGGGTCGGGGAGTGCCTAGAGGTAAGGGGGATCTTTCTGGAAAGGAGATTTTGAGGTAGGTTGAAGTTGGAACATCAGACAAGATTTTCCCGGGGAAACCCTTCTGGTGGAAGCTCTTGGGCGACCAGAGGGGCATCTGCTTTGCTGAGGCTGACCAGGGCAGAAGGAGAGACCCAAGAGAGCAGCTCGTTCCTCAGCCCCTAAGAGGAGAAGAAAGAAACCCAATATTTATTATTCCCGGCCGCGGTCTGGCATTCTGTCAGCACCGTTCTCATTTAACGCTGACAACTCCCTATGAGATATAAAGCATTATCTCCCCCTCCCGCAGCAGAGGGGAGGCTCAGGGATGACCGGCAGCTGGCCAGGGGTGCCCTTCATGCTTTCTGTCGCTCCCTCCCCTCCCCTTTCGAAGGACTCTGGCCCCAAATCGCTTTCGGAGATGCCCTGGGGGAACCGGAGAGGACCAGCACCAGAGGAATTACTGCGACAGGGAGAAGCCCTCACGTTCCCACAGGTGGCACCTGTGATCTCCGGGTGCGGGTGGGCCAGGCTGGGAAGGACTCGGTGACATCACTCGGCCTGCCCGTTCGCAGCCTCGCGTATCTCGACACAAAGCTGAGGCAGCCGCAGGGTTCCGGCCAGGCGGTGCCGAGGAGACCTCGCATCACCTCGGCCCGCCCGCGTCCTGCATCTGGGGCCCGCCCGCCCGCCCTCCCCAGGGAGCCACCTGGGTGGGGAGCAGAGGGAGCCCGAAGCCACGCACACCTTATCCTCAGCTAAGCTCCGGGATTGCGAAGTAGATTAAGGGCATTCGCTCACGAGGACGCCTACTTAACCTGGATCCCCAAAGATCCGGGCTGCTCACCAACAAAGTCCCGGGCTCCCCGGCCCCCGCCGGGAGTGGGTGCGGGGCGGGGCCAGGTGGCGGGGCCCTTCTTCATCCGCCGACTTCCTGCCTCGTTATCAGCACCGCCGCCAGGGGGCGCGCCAGGGCCGGACGACGGAGGGGCTGGCAGGCTCCATGCGCCTTTCTGTGGTCGCGTGGACATTCGTGGCTCACCTAGGCTAGGTGCTCACCTAGGTGCAGGCTTCTGGCGTTTCCAGGACGCCACCTCTACAGTTTAAAGAAATCTTGGTGAATACCTGTGCGCACCGCCCACGCTACGGCCTGTGTACTTCTGGGCTGTCCTCTCTGGTTGTCCAGCCTTCTGGTGGCTTCCAAGGAGCTCGCTCAAACCGTTCTGAGGCTCCTATAGCTCTCAGGAGAAAGTTAAAAGCCCCTGTCTCCCGTGAGAGACCGTGGAGCCTCCACGCGCCCCATTGTGCCGCTCCCCGCCCCCACCTCCCCCTCCCCCGTTCTCTTAGGCCCCCTGGGCCGGGGTACCTGCAGCATTCCCCTCTCTCTTCACTCTCCCCGGGCCGGTCTGGGCGTCAGGTTCCTAGGCCCCCCGAGCAAGCTTTCGGGCACGTTCCAAGCAAAAATGAATAACCCTGCGCTCCATCGGAGATTTCCTCCTCCCTCCCGGCGACAGACGGGTAGCCCCCTGCGGGCGGGCGGGGGCCTGGCGGCCGTCGTCTTTGTCTCAGCGGCGCTCCGCAGGGGACCCGGCCAGCGGCGCTGAATACACAGTTGCCGACGGCCTGTTGGGCGGGGGGGCGCACATCAAAAGCAACCTCGGGGCCACGAGAGAGGCGGGGGTGGGGTGAGACCGGGCAGTCACCCGGCAGCGCCGAGCTCCCTGATATTCACACACACGACACCGAGGGCAGCCCACGTGCCAGTCCTCAACTCCCCGGGCACCCCCCTCCTCGGGCCCTCCCGCCTTCTTGGCCCTCTTTCTAGAGGCCACCCCCCCCCCCATTCAGGGCGGAGGGCAGGGGGGAGCCACCTCAGCCACCCGGGCTGGTCTTGGAGCGAATTTAACCCTTTCCCCCATCGACTGCAATCCACCCTTGAGTTTCGGGGTGCCTGTTAGAGAGAGTGTTTCCGCTGGCGACACGTGGCGCGGCGGCGGCCTCCCCCTCCCGGGTAGGGACCATTTCTGTGTTCTACTGGCAGCACTGGGCCGGTGGGAGGAAGGAAATTAAGCCTGTGTTGAAGGAAGGACACCTGGCAGGGGAGGGGCAAGGGCTCAGGAATCCCCTCCTCTGGGGAGCTTTCAAGTGGGGGGAAATCCCCACGCCAGCTTCCATTCTCCGGGTCCCCCGTGCAGGCCACGAGTGGGTTCTCACACCTCCCTGCTGGGCCTCCCTCCTCCCTAACTTCCCCAGGCTGTGCCTCCAGCAAAAGTTCATGATTCTCTCCTCCCACCCGTTTCCCCGGCTTCTCTTCCCTTCCCTGCTTCAAGCTCCTGACCTGAGTCTCCGGTGCTCCCAGGCTGCCTAGAGGAGGCATTGGGTACGAGTGGCCCTTCAGACAATGACCAGTCTTGCCTAGGCTGCCCAGGGCTCCTGGCTGTGCATGTCTCCGCCAACCCTCAGCCCACCCACAGCCCCCCCCCCCATCTTTTGCCGCCCAGGCATGGTACTTATGGTCCCTGAGGGCCCAGAAATGACCCCAAGAGGCCATCTAGCCCAGCTCCTGCCTCCTGGCCAGGCTGAATCCACAATGATCTCTTGGTGGCTAGGGAAGGGAGTCCTGCTCAGGTCTCGGAATGACAGGTATGGGCTCCGGAGCCTCCGAAACTGCCAGGCAGAAGGTGAGATCCGGCAGGCTCCTCTGATCAGAAAACTAGGGGAGAGTCCTTGCTGGGCAGGACAGAAAGGGGGTAAGACCTAGCAGGCCATGTGGGGTGTATGGAGGGCTTTCTACTCCTAGAACTGGGACCCAGGGCTCACAATCTGTGATTATGGCAAACCCACAATAACCCTCTTTCCAGATCAATCAGAAACAAAGCACCCCAGAATTAGCCCATCAGGGGGGCATCTCTAAAGGATCCCCATCTCTCTCTCCAGCCTCCGTCCCACTAGCCAAAGGTTCTGGGGCAGGTTGGGGCTTTTTTCTCCGTCTTGGTCATCCTGCCCCTCTCAGCCTCCCTCCTTCCCCCTGCCCCTTCTCTCTCCTCCAGCTCCCCCTGCTAATCTCCAGCCTTCTCTCAGTATCGCTGTCTCTCAGTTTCTCTCTCTCTTTCTCCTTTCTTCACTCTGTTTCTCCCTGTTCCCCCCTTCCCTCCTCTCTTTCATCTCTCCCCCCCCCACCCCACCCCACCCTACCCCTCCAGCCGAGCACCCGGCTAGGAACGCGGCAGGAGCCATGACAAGCCCAGGCGGCGCTCCCGACCCTTGGTGCCCCAGGGCCAGTTCCCCGCGCCCGCAGCAGCCATGTGGGGAGAGGGCTCTCAGGATGGGCAGGGGCAGCAGGTTCGAGCTGTGGGCACCGGTGGCGCAGATCAAAGGCCCGGAATGTCTGGCCTCTGGCCTGGACTTCCTTGGGCGGTGCTCCCCACCTGGTGGAGAGATAGCCCACCACTCCAGGCCTCTGAGGGTCTTGGGGGCAGCTCCTTTGCTGCCGCTTCTGCCCCCATCCCCTGAGCAGTGGCCCTTGTCCCCCATCACTGGCCTTGCTTTCTTCACCCCAGGCCCAGGGCTGCTCCAGGGTCCCGAATGCCTCTGGGGCTGTGGGCGGCCCTAGAGAGGGGCTTGGGAAGCAGGTCGCCCAGGTGACAGAGGGCAAGTCCCCCAAGAGTGGCCTCTCTCTCAGAACCACTCAGGACTGAGACCTAATTCTTGGACGCTGGAGAGGGAGAGGACAGAAAGACCCCAGGGGCCTGTTATGGGACTTTTTTTCTATGGTGGGGGCTGGGGGCGTTGGATACATTTGACTTCCACACAGGCAAAGGACCGGTTATCACCGAACCCCAGGTGGAAGATCAGGCAGAGACTTGGGGGGAGGGTTCCCCGGGCAGGCAGAAATGTCTTCGGAGGACCCCCAGCTGCTCCCTGCTGGGGCTACTGCGTTTCACTGGCCCCAAACGGTTCATCCCTGAGATCCAAATGGGACTGCGGGCGCTGCTTCTGACCGAGCTGGAGGCCGGGCCTGAACCCCTCGAGGAGGAGAAAGTGACCTGGCTCCGCGAGCAGGAAATGCAACTGGCCGCTGGTGTCAGTTGCAGGAAATGCAAAGGCAGCAGGAGGTCCCGATACCGATCTGATCCCTGACAAAAGACTCAAATGACACTCAGCTCCGTCCCCCGGCGCCGCCCGCAGCCAGACCTTCGAGCCTCCGCGGACCCTTCCGCGCGCCTCTCGGACACCCGGGAAGCGACCTCCCGCGGCCGGGGTCGAGTGGCCGGCAGGCTTGCCGGCCCCGAAGGCTGCAGGCTGGGAGGGGTTGTATTTCCCAACCCTCTCCGAGACCCTCGGATCCTGTCTTGCCCGAGCGAGGCTTCTGGAAACATCCGTGTGCTTTCTACTCTCGATTTCTCACGCGCCCAAGTCCAAAGGGGTCACGGTCCCCCGAGAGAAAAGGAGCCACCCATCAATGCCCACGCCAACCGGCACCACGTGAACGCCCCCGTCAAAGCCCCAGCTTCTTCAACCTGGCTGGCGGGGGGCGGCGGGGGGTGGGGCGCCGCGGCGGTCCCGGGCCAGCAGAGGGTCCAAAGTGCTGCCCCCCCAACCCCAAGTTCCCACTGTGTCCGGGGCGCGGCTTTGCCCAAGTTTGCAGGGCGATGCCCTTCCCCGAGCCCGACTCGTGGGCCGGGCGGGAGGGGCGCGTGATTGACAGGCTGAACTACAGACTCATCTCTTACCTTAGGCCGCGGGCGCTGATTGGCTGCTCGCTGACATCCTCAAACCCGGCTGCTCCGCGCTGGGCTCGGGAGGGGGGCGGCTGCGGGTGGAGGTGCGCTTCTGACAAGCCCGAAAGTCATTTCCAATCTCAAGTGGACTTTGTTCCAACTATTGGGGGCGTCGCTCCCCCTCTTCATGGTCGCGGGCAAACTTCCTCCTCGGCGCCGCTTCTAATGGAGCCCCACCTGCTCGGGCTGCTCCTCGGCCTCCTGCTCTGTGGCACCAGGGTCCTCGCCGGCTACCCAATTTGGTGGTAAGACTCGCCTCTTGTCTGCCCGCGGCCCGATTTCTCCGCCGAGTCCCGGGGAGGTGGGGGGCGCCGGTCGGGGTGGGCTGTGGCTCCTTTCTCCTTGCCTCCCTCCAGCCCCCCACTCGCCCACCCCTCCTGGATTTTCTGCTGGTGTCGCCTTCAGAATCCAACTCCTGGCTTTTCTGATAATCACCATTTTCCCTGCTACTCGCTGCAGAGGCTGGAGGACTTTTCCCGGCTCCGATGGTCTCTGATTCCTAAATCCTCACCCTCCACCCGTCCTCATCTGGGGGTCCCCGAAGACCCTCCATTTGCTTGCAGTTGGGTTTCTGGAAATCCAGCGTTGTCCCTGGGGCCCAGCCACTCCTCTTCTCCATTTTGGGGTCTTCATGGGCAAAATCATCCTGTTCCTTCATTGCCACCCCCATCTCCGCCGGCGCCTCCATCAAGAAATCTCCCCCACAATAACCCCTTTTTGCCTTCATATTTCAGACCCCGATGGCTTCAGGGAACCCTGGGGCAGGGGAGCAGGCCGGGGGGGTGGATTTCATCAGATTCTCCCCACTCTGCTCCAGATTAATCTTGAGCCTCAGAAGTGAATATGGTATTTGCTGATCCGAGATGCCATTGAATTCGGATTTTATTCATTTCTTGTTTGTCCATCCTGGCAAAAGGGGGGGGCTCTTTGAAAATGTAGTTGTCTGGGAGGGGGTGGGTTTGTTCTTTGACCAAAAACCCAATTCTCCATGTCAAATTCGTTCCTTTTGGAAAACCGAGGACCGAGGAGAAAGGGAGAGAGGGAAAGCAGAATTCTATCCCCGAGAAATGCGGATACAAAAGACATTTTTAGTAAATAAGGCTGGGAAATCAGGCGCGGTGTTTTGGGGGGGGTGCGTCTATGGAGGGGGAGACTGACCGAGGAATAAACAGCCCTTTGGGAGCCCCAGTTCCAGGGAGTCCCCTTGTTTTCCAAGCAGCCCCACCGCCCCCCAGCAGGTCCCAGAGGCCAGAGGGGAAAGAGACACTGAAACCAGTTCTCTAAATTATACCCCGCCTGTCCTCAGTCTCCAGCCCCCTGCATTCCGGAAAACTTTAATTAAAGAATCTTACCCTCCTGGACGGAGAGCCTCGGCCCGGGGGGTGGGGGGGTGGGAGGGTGGGAGGTGAAGAGGAAGAATTTGGGATCCGTGAGTAAGAAGAGGGCCTGTGGCCCCTGAGGTTTAAGTCAGAGGGGAAGGCCACCAGGGTGCGGTGCCCCCCTGCGCATCCCCCTCTCTCTGACCTGCCACCCCCTCTCCAGCCCCAGCTAGGGGGAGCAGAACCAGCATGATTCCGGGGCCACACCCTGAGTCTGCCTCCAATTGCTGGGGTGGGGGGTCCAGGATGGGGGCAGGAGCAGGGCATGACCAAGGGTCTGTGTGTAGAGGGTTCTGAGAGTTGCTCCCAGGACACACACCCGAGGGAAAGTCTTTCTTCTGTCCAGCCCTTCCTTCCCGCGGCTTTGGGCTGGCCTGGGGCCTCCTGTACATAAAGAAGTCTGAGGGGTGGCGGGGGGCAGCCAGGGATTCCAGGTTGGGGGCTCTGCCTGTTGGGGGAGGACTGCTGCCTAAACCCATCCCGCCTTTGCAACCCTTTCTGACCCTCTTTGCATCCCTGGGCCAAGGCCATGCTGTTCTTTGCCTTCATGGGGACTGGTGGGGGGAGGGTATGGGAGAGAAGGCTTGGAGCCCCAGGGGCTGCAGGGGTGAGGCAGGAGTATGGGTGAGGAAGAGGCCGGTTCCCCTACCCTATTTACTGGAGGAGGGCACTTCCTGAGGCAGTGCCTGTGAGGAAGGGTTGTGGGGAGGGGGCAGTCTGGTGTGCAGTCGTGTGTTGGGGAACACCTAGATAGCAAGATGTTGGAAAAACCTGGAAAGCCAGGACATCTTCCCTAACATAATGCTGGACACATGGCTTGTTTGGGGGCTGGTGTTGGGGGGGGGGTGCAGGGGGAGGCCAGGATGCTGCTTTGTCTGAGCAGAGGAGAGGGGTGTGTGTGTGTGTGTGTGTGTGTGTGTGTGTGTGTGTGTTCTAGGGCTATGATCATAAGAGGTGTCAACCAAATACGAGTGTGTCTCTGTGTGTGGAGGAGTCCATGCCCACACCTGGGTCACCATGGATGTGAACTCACGTGAGATGGGGGATCCGTGGCCGTGAACGAGTGTGCTGCACCTCTATACACAAGTGGCTGATTCTAGGATGTGTGGGTGTGTGTGAGTGAGAGAGAGAGCGAGAGAGGAAGCCTAGAAGTGTCTATGCCCACATAAAGGTCAGCCCTTGTGTTTGCTTGTGACACTAGGCATGACTGTGTTCATGACTGGGCATGTGAGCGCTGTGTGTGTGTGTGCGTACGCGTGTGTACGTGCATGTGCGCGCATGCCTTCACGACAGTGTCAGGGGAAAGCCCCACAGCTGTCTTTGTGCATGGGTATCAGTGCTCCTGGCCATGACCTGATTGTGCTTGGAAGGAGGAGTGGGAGGCTGTGTCTGGGTTAGCCTGGGACCCTGTCCTCAAGTCCCCGTGGCTGGCAGGGCCCTGGCCTCGAGGATATGTTTGCAGACCCATGAGTTACGGGTGTGAATGACATCCTGAGCTTGGGTGCTTGGTGGGCAGCTGTGGTCCTGGAGGGGCAGTCCAGCAGGAGACAAAGGTCTAACCAAGAAGCTGTGAGGGGCCCCGCTGACCAAGGGTCCCGGACTGGGCAGTGTCTATGCAGGGTACAGAGCCCTTCTTGGCATGAGCTTATCCTGTCTGTCTGAGGATGGTGGTCACAGCCCTCCCCTCTTTGGCTGTTTGTCTTTGGGCTTGGAACTGGCATGGAAGGGAAGTCACCTTCTTAGAGCTGGGACCGGGCCTGGGACAGGGACGGCAGAGTGGACAGGCCTCAGATTCCTGTTCTCGCTCTGCCTCCAGGGCAGTCCGTCAGATTCCAGATCTTTCAGCGTCTGAGCCCAGCAGAGGCTGCCCTCTTAAGCCCACCCAGCTCATACATTCCCCAGGAGGGGTTTACAGGAGAAACGGTTTAGCTGGGATGTCTGTCCCTGCCACCCCTCAAGAAAGGCCCCTCGAACCCCCAGGGGCCTGTGCTGCTTGTGCCCCAGCCCCAAGAGAAGGCATACCAAAAAGCAGAGCCATCAGGATGTCAGACAGAGGCTCGTGGAAGGAAGAGATGTGCTCCAGGCCTTCCCAGCCAGGTAGGGGTAGAGCAGGGACAGGAAGCGGTGACAGCAGCACTGATTTCTGTAATTCTTCTTGTCAGTCCCAGTTAGTGCCTGCTGGAGGAACTTGTCTTTCTTCTCCTTCTTGGGGGAAAAATGAACTCCCTTATTAGGGCCCATCCTAGGGCCTGCTACATTCCAGAGACAGAGGCCCTGATGGAAGGGGCCTCCGCTGGGGGTCGGGAGCCCACCCTGCCTCTGAGTGACCCACCCGCCTGGGGCGCTGTTTCCTCTCCTGCTCCAGCTTCACCAGCCCGTCCTGCCCCGCAGCTCGGGTGAAGGTGTTCTGCAGAAGTCAAGGGCAGTGAGCTGGGAAAAAAGACACCTGAGTTCTCTTTCCACCATCCTGAGACCCATTCCTCCACTCCGACGGCTGCCCCAAGCCCTGCCTCAGTTTCCCTATCTGTCAGATGTCCTGCTGCTTCCCCCACCCGCTCCCACCTCCACCCGCCTTTCAGAGGCTTGTGAACATGTTCAGTCAAACCCCGTGGGGGTCAGTGGGCTGGGCCCAAGGAGGCACCTGGAGACTGCGGGGGAGGAAGGCCCCAGGCCAGGTGTTAACACTTGTAACAGGCAGGAATTACAGCTGGCTGGGGCTGGGGCTGGGGCTGGCGAGGAGCTGAGCTGGCTGGAGGCTGTTGATCCCACAGACAGACAGACAGACAGATGGGCAGATTGGATGGCCAGGCTTGAACCGGGTGGTCTCCCTTCCAGGGCAGGCCTTTCCCTGGGGGGATCTGGGGGGTGGTGGTAGAAATTAATCCAGGTCTCTTGGAAGTGAGTTAACAACCCTCCTGCTCACCCCACCCCCACTGTGGGCGGGGCTTGCTGTCCAAGGGGAGGAAAATTGGTGGGGCATCTGTTTGTATTCTTAAGATGGGACCACATTTGGTTTAAAACAAAAACAAAAACAGGTCAAATGTTACAATAATACCAGGATCCTGGAGGTGAATTATGTTCTTGGAAGAACCTGCTTTAGCATAGGGGAAAAGGCAGAGGGGACAGGGGCAGCAGTCAGGGAAAGTTCTCCCAGAATCTCTCAGAGCATTTTTTCAACAGCTCTGGGGCCAAGAGGTGAGCGATGGGTGGAGTCTGGGCTGGTGGAGTCTGAGCGTCTCCCCCATCCCAGGGATCTTGAGGGTCCCAGGTCTGCGACAGCTGCCTGGTAAGAAGACCTTTTAGGGGTGGGGATGGGTCGAAAGAGTCAGGAGCTGGACTGTGGTGCCAAGTTCTTTGGTGGACATGCTCCCTCTCTGCAGCTTTCCCAGTGACAAACCCAGCCAGCCACCACACTCTGGCCTCTCGGTGCATGTTCAGTAACTTATGAAGGTGGAGAAACTGAGGCAGACAAGGTTGGCGGGGCCCTAGATGGAAATCTCCAAAGAGTAGACTCAGCCAAGCCAGCGTCTCTAATCTGCCTCTCTACAGGATGGAATGTTAAAAAGACCTGAGTGGTACTTGGACAGATGAAGGATTAAGAAGACCGTGTGGGCCCCTGAGAAGGTGGTCTGGACACGAGATAGGGGAAGGGAGCTCTGAACTTAGGGTTTTCTCAGACTTGGAATAGGTCAGGGCAGGAGAGGTGAGTTTTCTCAGAGGAGGATGGAGCTAACAGACTCTTCCACCGGGAGAGGGGCCTAAGAATGTGGTGAGCCCAGGAGTGGAGGAGGACCTGGTCTTCTAGACTTTTCTACCCACCCTGCTGGGAGGTTTAGAATCCTTCAAAAGCCCCCAGGGAGGGAAAGACGTTCTCTATCTCTGTCCCTGGTTGGGAGAGGAGGTATGCCTCATCCCTCCCTCCAAGGTTAGGGTCAAGGATGTTCCATGTATACATTATGTTCTCATGAGTGCCAGGAAGTGGTTAGAGCAGAGTGGGGAGACGGGTCTGAGATCGGGGTTCACTGCTGGGCGACCTAGGATGAATTTCTTTTCTTCTCTCTGCTTCAAGTCCCTGCCTTCCTCTGGGTCTCCCTTTCCTTGACTCCCCTGAGGGATCCCTTCTGCGTCTTGGAGTTCCCCAGAGCTATGACAGGGACTGATACAGTGCTGCAAAGGGGAGGCCCCAGAGTCCCTCTCCCCACTGCCTTCCCCATGCCCCACTCTCCCCCCTACCAACCCAACCCATTCAGCCATTCAGAGCCTGCCTCCGGCAGCCTAGCCCCTGATTTCTGCAGCCCAACCCGCGCTCAGTCCCAGAGCTGGCTGCGCCCCTTACCACACTGCCCCCAAATCCAGCAGCCGGGCTCACACTCACATCTGGCTCTTTCACGTTCTACCTGGGTGGCCTAGGGCAAGTTAACCTCTCTGAGCCTCAGTTTCCCCGTTTCTAAAATGAGGATAGTGATTGCTTCTGCCTCACAGGGTTGTAGAGAAGGTTCAATGAGCAAACGCATATAAAGCTCTTAGAACAATGCCTGGCTTACAGAAAGTACTAGGTGAATATTAGTCACTCACACCTCCCTTTTGCAAGCTATTTTGACCCCTTTAAGTCCTTGATCCAAACTTGCCTCTTCCAAGAAGCCCTCCTGGATTGGCCTCACCTGGCCCTGCTTTCTTATCTTCAGAATTCAGCTTGCCCCATTATCTTTGGCACTGGGGACCATGAGCCTGTAGCTTTCTTTTTCTTTTTTTCATTTATTTATTTATTTAGTACTTGCTATACCCAACACAGGGCTTGAACTCACAACCCTGAGATCAAGAGTCCAACGCATACTCTTCCTACAGAGCTAGCCAGGTGCCCTGACTGTAGCTTTATTCTTTTTTTTTAGATTTTATTTATTTATTTGACAGAGATCACAAGCAGGCAGAGAGGCAGGCGGGTTGGGGGTGGGAAGCAGGTTCCCCGCTGAGCAGAGAGCCCGATGCAGGGCTCGATCCCAGGACCCTGAGATCATGACCCAGGCCAAAGGCAGAGGCTTAACCCCCTGAGCCACGCAGGTGCCCCTGTAGCTTTATTCTTAACTTGATGGAGTTAGGCCAGGAGAACCTACCCTCAGCTCTTTGCTTGCCCAGGAAGGGTGGGGACTAAGGTACCGGAGCCTCCCCTTACCCTCCTCCCACCCCACAGTTTGTGGGGCTCTTGTGGCCACTGCCATTTCCAGCTGGGACCTGGAGCCTCCTGGGGCCGGGCCTGGGAGGGGTAGAGAAGCAGACGCAGAGGGGGAGTGGCCCCGGGGCCGCCGGGACCAGCCCGAGCACAGAAGTTGCTCCTCCAGGAGCCGAGAGATGATTCAGAAGGTGATTTATAGACGGAAGGCAGAAAGCTTGGCTCCTGGCAGAGGCCTGCTGGTTAATTACATTCTTGGAGGGGGAGGGATGAGTGGTGCGGCAGGAGGGATCGACTTTTACCCCTCTCCCCCTCCAGGCCTGTCCCCATGGCTGCCCACGCTCCAAGCAGGGTCCCTCTTTCTCCTGCTGCCAAAGAAGGAATTCCCTCTTCTCAATGAGAGACTAGGGGAGCAGGAAGAGCTTCTGGGGCTGGAGGAGGTGGAGAAAAAGGGAAGAGGTCAGAGTTCCATCTCCTGAAAGGACTCAGGAGAGTCTGGCGTACAGAGGGCGCGCGGGCACAGGCCGGTCTGGGAAAGAGGATCCGTTCCCTTCTTCCCTGCTTCTGGGCAGGTGAATCAATAACCCACCTGGGGGAAAAGGGTTTCTAGAATCTTCCTGAAGGTGCCAACTCCACACTTTCCCTCCAGTGCCCTATCCTACTGCTGCTTCTGGGTCCTTCCTTCAAGTATGTTCCTTTTATGTTCGGTTCCTCCGTGGACCACGGGTGGGCTGGGATCTAGGGACCAGGTACTGGGCTGGGAGGTTGAAACCTGGTTCTTCAGTGCCAGACAACCTGTGTCCTGTGGGCACAAGGGCTGTCTTAGATCCAGAGCGTTCTCCAGGGACAGGGGTAGGCTTGTATCCGAGGGAGAGGAACTTTCCTAGCCTCACGTTAAACTGTCTCTGAGTGTCCCACAGTTCACCTGCTAAAGCTACAAAGTCCCTTCGGCACCGTTGATAAGCAACCCCCGCTCGGTTCGGTTACTCGCTGTGAAGACATCTGGATCCCCAATGGGAACACTGCCCCATGGGACACCCTGACATCTCCCGTCTGCTGCTCGGTTCCCATGTAGTCTCATCACGGCTTTGAAACCCAAAACCCCGCCACTAGTTCTGGAGGCTAGAAAGGTGTGTGGGGGGGGGGGGGGCGGGTAGAGGGGGAGGGCAGGGCAGCCTCGGCCAACAGAGTGTATTTAGCTGCAGCTTGGCGTGCACAGCCGGGAGGGGTTGGCAGGGGTCAGGTTGGGGGCACTAGACAGCTCTCTGGTTCCCCCCGAGGCGGGCCTTCTCAAAATGGCTTCATTATGTGTGTGGAGTGAATTCCAGAAATGTCAGGCACACCCATACATCCACGGGAAGGATGGAGACGCAGAGGTGTGCTGGGAGATGAGAGACAAGAGTGGGCAGTGCAGGGTGTCGGGAGGTTTCTGGCCAGTGAGTTAGGGGTCCCGAGCCTGGCTCTGCCCCTAGTTGGGGTGTGACTTGAGACAAGTCCCTTCACTGTTCTGGACCTCAAGAAAAGGGGAGTCGGGCAAGCAGCTGGCCCTGGACTTCCATCTCCGAGATTTCAATCCTGGATTCTGGTCACCCAGGGATTTGGACCGGCTGTCTGGTAGAGGAGGGCAGGTCAGGGAGAGCTGCCCTCGGGGCAGGGTGGGGAGTGCTGAGCACAAATCTTTGTCCTCAAACAGCTGTGTGGTCAGGGATGAGTCTCACCACTTCCCAGGCCTTGGTTTTGTCATCTGCACTAGGGATGATGCTAATAAGGCCGTCCTTGGCCCTGCCCACCCGCAGGGCTGTCTGGAGCTTCGGAAGCAGTCGTTGAGATAAGGCCCGTTGAGAAGTGTCACGCTCTTTCCCGAGAAGTTGGCGTCATTGCTGGTCCTACCAGAAAAGACAAGTGAGAGGTGGCCCCTGGCCAGACAGTGCTGAACATGGACCCCGCAGGACCCGCTGGGCCCCTGAGCTGAAGGAGTTGGTATTTTCAGCAGAGGAGGAAGGAATGGGATGTTGGGGCGTCATGCGGCTCCATGGGGAGCACCCAAGGGAGGGGCAGAGGCTGAGACCAAGCGGCCACAGGACATGCGCACGTCCACGGCGCACAACATGAGGCCTGGGAGCCCTCCCGACCTAATGCAGAGACCAGGGGCCTGACCAGCGCTCATCCAGGCACAGAGCAGGATTTCTAAGGAGGGACACACAAGGGTGGCATTGTGGGGGGAGGTGAGTTGGGGTGAGGGTAAAGGGACTAGAGATGGAAGGAGCTTTGCCGAGGCCTGCGGTCATTGCCTGTACAAGGACTTGCAAACTGGCAGACCATTCACTCAAGCTAGGCTGGAAAACCAGGGAGGACTCTGTGTGTGTGTGTGTGTGTGTACGCGCGCATGCACACTCACATGTGTTGGGGGCAGTAAGGGAGATGGGAGCAACAGGACCAAGCACCCAGTCTGCTGGGAGGGCCCTTGTGTGTAACCCGCCCCTGGGCACAGGGTCCCATTTATTGGCCAGAGCCAGCCGGACAGCGAGAAAGACCAGTTTCTCCTTGCAGGGACACTGGGAATGCAAATACGGATGGTGGCAGTGCCCAGCCAAGCTTCCTGCCTCCTGTCCAGCTCCTCCCCACTTATCTTCCTCACTGGGATTTCTGAGGGCCTCTCCCCTGCTCGGAAACCTCCCGTGACTCCCCACGTCTTGACTGGCACTGATGCTCCCTAGGATTTGGCCTTTACCCACCTGTTTAGTAGTACTTTCTTAAACCCCCAAGGACCTCCCAGTTCCTCTGTGCCTGTTCATGGAAGACCTCACCACCTTCCCCACACTCAACTGTTGAAATTCCACTTTGCCTTGAACCCAGATCCAAACTCTCTTCCTCTGGGAAGCCCACCTCGATTTCCAAACTCATGCCTCACTTCCTCTCCCCCTCGGGCAGACATGCCATACGTTCCCACTGCTTTCTGCCACAGACTTCGGGAGTCTTCTTTTCCTCCTAGACTATAGATGCCCCCCAAGGGAGAACCAGAGTTTTAGTTCCTTGTAACTCCTCTCTGCACCGCTCCCTCCCACCCCACCCCACCCCAGTGCCCAGCATAGAGCACGGGCCAGTAAACAAACACACACCTCTGTGTTGTATGTAACACGCTCTGTAAAGGCACAGGGACAAAAGATGTTTCTAAGAGTGCCAGTTGCATGCGTGCATTGCTGTGGCGTCGTGGGCAGACGGAATGGGCAGAATGGATACAACCTCCCTGCCCAACCCCCCCCCCCCCCCAGTGTAAACTAAGGCTCCCAGCACATTGCTTCTGCCGACTTTGAAAGGAGGGGGACCTGGTTCCCTGGCCCAGCGGTCAGCCTGCCCTGCTTGGCTTGGGTCTGCTGGGCTCAGACCACAAGGCTGACAGCCCTGAACCGTGGAGGGCTCTCAGGAGGATGCGAGCCCAGGCCTGAGCAGGCTGCTGTCTGAGCCCTGTGCCTAGAGTCTTGGTTCCCCTAGGATTGGATTTTCCACCCCAGCTCCGTTTGCAAACCTTTCCTGTCTGTATTCTACCTGCTCACCAGCTCACGCTATACTTGGGAGCCTCAGTCCTGCAGACGAAGCCTCGGGGCACACAGCCGGTACTCGGAATCCCCATCCTGTTGGGCCCAAAGCTTTTTCTTCCTACCACCACTCAGGCTCAAAAGTCGACTTCTTATTTGGGGCAAGAATTTACTTATTCACGTGCTACCTTATTCCCCAAAGGATGGCTTTGAGGCAAGATTACATGTGACCTTCAACTCGCAAGTCCCTGGTGAACTTTCTACGCGTCCTCACGCTGGGCTCGTTGGAGCCTGGCAGTGGAGACCACGTGGCCATTTTGTTGCCTCCTTGGACAGGTGCAGGGTGCTTGGGCAAATCAGTGTGTTCTCACCCGTGAAACAGGAAGGAGGTGTGCTAAGTGGCCTCTCGCATTACTTCCAGTTCTAAGCTTTATCCTTCTATTGAGTCCCTGCTGCTCCTTCATACCTGATCTCTACCGTCCACATACCAGAAAGCAACCAGACAGGATCTTTCTCACCCACACCAATTCTTGAGTTAGTGCATCTGAGACAGCTGATTTTTTTTTTCCCGGTTCTTTACAATTCCATATTCAGCTTTATTCCTCCCAGAGGACGAGCATCTTTCCTCTTCAGATGAAGTATGTTTCCCTTTGTGTCCTGGTTGTTAGAAAACCCAGAGTCAAACTTGAAGTTCTATCCTGGCACCTCTATTGACCTTGACTCAATATATTTTGTCTTCTCCTTCACCTTGATCCTGATTTTCATTTTCATGTTATTATTTAATCCCAGGTGTTTTGTATTACAAGCTCCTTGAGAGCAGGCACTGACTTACTTACCGCTATGTTCTCGGTGGCAAGTACAGAGTCGATACTCGCTAAATATTTGTTGTCCTTGGAATAAATGTTGGTGGTCAAATCCTTTCTGGAAAGAGACAAGGCACACATAAATCTTGCTCTATCAGGGAGTTGGGTTGCAAGAATTCCGATCAGTTTCCCTTTATCATCAGCTCCCCCTCCATCCCAAGTCTACTAAAGCCTTGTCTTTGGGTAAGCCACCATCTTTTCTTTTGTCCATGATCGGCTTCATTCGAAACTGGACGTTGGTATACAATCTTCCTCTTGGAAAGCTCTCCTGTTTCCTGCCAACAACTGTGCTTTACTCTTCCCCTGGCTCCCTTCATAGCTGGTTCCTCCCACCTTCCCTTGAGCTGGAAGCCAGCTGGGTCTCTTTGCTGCTATTCTGCAGCATGCCCAGAGAGCACCTATCCTGTCTCTGCCCCTGGGAGGCTCCCAGTCCCCAGCAGCCATTGTGAGCACTGGAAGGGAGAGGAGCTGGAGGCCAGACCCAAGGTCCTGTGGGGATGGGACAAGCATCAGGGTCCTTCAAGGCCAGCAAGGACTTTCCCATTTGCAACACCCTGGAAGGGGGGTCACTGGCTTGGCCTGGAAGGTGCCCCAAGTCCCCATCCATCAATAGAGCTCCAAGGAGGGACAGGGAAGGGCAGCCAGCAAGGGAGGCTGGCCGGGCCCCACCCATGTGCCAGCAAGGTGTCCTCAGCTCTGAGTACATCCCCGCCTCCTCTGCTTCTGCCCTGCAGCAGCACCTCTGGGGATCACCCCACTCAGCCCCTTGACTTTAGCAAAGAGAACGCCTAACCCCAGGCTGGGTGGCTCTCCGTCTTGACTAAAGCTTCTGCAGGGAGATTTAGCAGCCGACCTGAGCTGTCGGGAAGGGGGGAGTCTGGCACGTCGGCAATGTCCTTATAGCGGAAGCAGCCCATGAGACCAGCACCTTCATCCCTGTTTTGTCTCTGAGACAATTGAGGCTGCAGGAGCCTAAGGAACGAGGAAGCAAGTGGGGGAGAGAGGTCACAACCGGCCAATACTCCGTCGTGTGCGGTGTGTGCTGGGGAGACAGCAGCACTTTAACTCCTGCCCCCCCAACAACCTTGGGACGAAGCTACTCCCATGATGCCCATTCTACAGTTGTGGAAACTGAGGCCCCGAGAGAGCCACTCCCTTGCTCCGAGCCCCACAACTGACCAGCCCAGGAGTGGCCACCATGGTACAAAGTGCCCACAGCCAGGCCTGTCAGGCCTTCCAGTGACACCAGTCACCAGAGCACACCCTCCAGTCGGGAAGTTCCTCCTTAGGTCTGACTGTAGTCTTTCCTGACTCGGTCAAGGAAAATCCAGGAACTGGGGCGTGCCCCTTCCCACAGGGCCTGGGGTCTGGGGTTCCAGGGGTCGTACCCACCCAGAGCCCACATCCCCCAACCCCCAGCTTATGCTCTGGTTCCTCAAGCCCCTGGAGTGTTTTGCCCAAATGGCCATGAGCCTGCCTCTGGGCTCTGTCTGTGCCGACCTCTGTCTGGGTTTTCTCCCATCAGGGCGGCCACTCTGCTGGTGTGGGTGCCCCTGAGCCCAAGCGGTAATGAGGGGAGGCCCTTTGCAGGGGCTATGGAAGGAGCCTGGCAATGCTGTTGGGGTGTCCAGTGTGGGAAGAAACAGGGATGGGCAGACGGCAGGCTGGATGGAGGCTGGCTCTCCCCGTGTCACTGTTTTGTTTTGTTTTTTAATTTTTTACTTATTTAAGTAGTCGCTACACCCAGCGTGGAGCTCAAACTCACAACCTTGAGATCAAGAGTTGTATGCTCTTCTGCTGAGCCAGCAGGCATCCCCCCCACCTCAATATTACTTTTCCAGCATAACGCTCTGTGGTGAACAAGGATGAGAGAATGACTTTTTAGCTTATTACCGAAGCACACGTATAAGGAAGTAGGTCTGGTCAAAGTGTCTAGCTCCCTGAGTGGGATGAGACAAACCCTGTCTAATAGTTTCTTAACCTGACCCAAAGTCTTTACGCATTGGGCCGCGGGAGGTGGGCCTCTGTCTGTGCTCTCACCCAGGCCATGTGAACACCCCAGCCAGGCCCCGGGGCACTTGGGCAGGAAACAGGGCTCCCCCCAGGCTAGGCCGGCACCGGATCTGGAAGAAGGCTTGCTTTCTCCAACTTTGCTGCGTCTTCCGTTTCTCCCTTAGCAGGTTACCTGCCTTCCGCGCGGGCCTCACTTCCAGCTCCTTCCGGGGCCGGGGTCACCTCGCACCTTCACATCCTTGCCTGCTAAGCTGGACCGTTGTCTTCCCCACCCTCAGCCTCAAGGGCTTCCTTTCTGTGTGGCGGGATTCCTCGTTTTTCAGCGGCCCCATCAGAAGAGCACGCAGTGGGGCGGCCCTGCTGTTCCCTGCTCCCTGGTAGGGCCCGGGGTGCCCTCCGTGGGCCGGCCCTGCCCCAGCTCGCCACTGGAGCTCATGGCCCACTCCCACCTCCTCCCCAGGACCTACTTTTCCCTGCTTGGGGAAGAGCGTGGGCTTGGGGAACAGCAGTCCTGGGCCTAGACGGTTCTGCCGTTGTACCTGGATGGCCAAAAACTCTCTGAGGCTCCGTTTGCTCTGTAGGACGAGGGCCCCTCTAAGGAGTTAAGGACATAATGTGTGTGTGACTTCGAAGAGGCTGTGGTGTCCACACGTGTGGCCGTCCTTAATCCTGTTTTATTGTCTGTGTTCTTCTTCCACTACCTCCTGTCTCCAGGCCTCTGTGCCTTGCTTTTGCCTTCCCTTGGGATGACCTGTACGAACGTGCGTGTGGTCTTCAAGGTCCAGTTCGAGCATTTTCTCTGTATAGCCTTCCCTGGGCACTGGCCCCAGGTCAGCCCCTTCCGGTGGGAGCGCTTTCGGGGACGAGACCGGGAGTCCCCTGTGGACAGGACCAGCCCAGCCCCCTGGTCAGCTTTGTACCCACATCACCAAGCATAGCGCGGAGGGCACACAGAAGGTCCTCTAAGACGATGGTGGGATGAAGGGACACTGCTGAGAGTCACCTGCCGGTCGCAGGCTCTGTCTTCTATCTGCGGACGTATGCTCGTGGCCTCTGTGAGGTCCTCCCGGGAAGAGCTTCTGGCACTTGTCCCGTATCTTCTCAGATCCTTCGTTAGCGCTTCCTGTGCGTCTGTCCAGCCTTCCCGACTAGAGAGTCAATCCTTGGAGAGCAGGACTCCCCTTATATGTCCTTATCTCTCCAGTGAGCCTTACCCATGGCCCCGAGTAACACAGGAGTGCAGCTGGTAATTGCACGGATGGTTTGGCTGATGAACCAGGGAACCTCCCATCCAGGCTCAGCTGGGTCCCAGTCTCTGGGATGGTGTTTTCCCTCACTGTGGGATGCCACAGAGGGCTCTGCTCTGAGCTCCTAAGTCTCTGTGCTGACAGGCAGCCTTGTGTTCCAGAAAGAGGGGTCAAATCTGCTGTGGTGTGACTCTCAGATGTGGTTCTTAAGAGCTAGGGACTTGGGGTAGTTTCTTAAAAAAAAAAAAAAAAAACTCTGAATCTCAGTTTATTCATCTGTAAAATGGGAATAAAAATTCTGATCTCAGGACAGTTTTTTTTTTTCTTTAGAGATTTTGTTTATTTATTTGAGAGAGAGAGTTCACACAGGAGGAGGGCCAGGGGGGAAGGGAGTAAGAGATGCTCCCCTGAGCTGGGAGCCCAGTGTGGGGCTGGAGGTCCTGGGGGACCCCGGTTATCATGACCTGAGCGGAAGCTTAACCAACTGAGCCACCCACGCGTTAACTAACTGAGCCACCCACGCGTTAACCAACTGAGCCACCCACGCGTTCCTTGAGGATGAAATGAAACAATGCACAAAAACTGAGTTCAAGGTGAATACAGAATAAATCAAGGATGTCCTGAAGGTCATTCCAATGTAGCAAGGCTTGTACAAATATCTCAGGCCAGGATTTGTACAACAAAAAGATCTGAATTCCTTCCAAAACCGAAAAGGCCACACTCAGGGAAAACCATATGCTTTATGGTGTTTGATCCCAACTAATTAACCTGTTTGAAGAAAGAAGTGGGGGTGATGGGCATGTGGTAGAAGTCTGTGACTCAGTGGACCCAACGCAACGTGGGCTCTGGCCTGACCTGGTGTCCGGTTCAGCCAAAAGAGTCACAAAAGCCTCCAGCTCCTGGGAAGGGAAGGATAAATCAAACGTGGAAGCTGTCCGTTTTTAGTGTGGTTCCAAGGACTAGTCTGTGTGGGTTTAATAGGGCCCCAGTTAATGGCTTAGATGCTCGCCTTTTCAATGTCTCTCTCTCTGTGTCAAAATAATAGTTTTCCCAGTAAAGAAGGCCTAGACGATATATATTTCCTTCTGCTTATTCTTTAACCATTGTAAAAATGGTGTTGTGCTGAATGCTGTCTTTGCTCCATCTACCTTCTATTTCTATATTTCAAACTACGTGGCTGGATGTTACTGGAGCTCTTCTATTTCCACAGCTGTGTAATGGCCCATGGTGTGAATGCACACTTGCCGACTCCAGACCCTGCCAATGGATGAGTGTCTCGGGGTGCACACGGGGCACAGGAGCTCATGGGGCTTTCTGTAGCAGGACGTGCGAATGTCCCCCTTTGCTAGACGACACCAAGCTTTTCGAAGTTAGGCTGTGCCCATTCTACTCTCATCTTGACGTTTTCACTGATGCTTGGAATCAACGGACTTCATCTTTGTTGCTCTGGCAGCTGTGGGATCTGTGTTTTTCACTGGCAGAGATGGGGCCCGTTTAAGGTTCATGGGCAAAGAGGAGGCGGTGTGGGGACCCAGGCGTTCATGTCAACACGTAAGACATGCGTTTGGAAGGACGTATGGCCCATGCCTGGTGTCTGGTGGAAATCCCTGACTTTGGCTTCTAGTTCTTCACGCTCCTCACATTTTCTGCCTAAGGCCCGGGGGCATCACTGGCATTTGGTGACGGAGGCAAAGTGGCTGATGGAGCCTTCTCTTCTCTGCCTCACCTCTGCATCTGCACCACCTCTCCTCCTTTCTGCTCCTCAAAAGCACCCTCCTGGGCTATGAAAGCCCTGCCCACCTTCCAGAAACAATGCCACTCCTGCCAGAGAGTCCCACCCCAGCAGCGCCCACCAGCCCAAGGGGACTGCCTGAGTGACAGCAGGAACATCTCCCAGGTGCCACTTCAGGAAAGACCCGAGAGAGAGGAGGAAGCAGGCTTTCCCCTAAGTTTTGATCCAAATGCTGGGGTTCCTTCCTTCTGAAAGAAAAGCCGTGAGCTCCTCAACACACTTCAAAAACCAGGTGGGGTAGCCCTGTCCTGCTCGAATCCTTGTCCTCACCCGCTTGGCCTTGCCCGGTCTTCTCTCCCCCACCCCGATAGGACAACACCCCACTTCCTCAGGCCTTTACTATAAAGATAAAGCGGTCTTAGGATCCCTTCCCCGACTGGAAAACTCTTTCCCATCACTCTTGCCCCTGACCATAAGCCTCCCAGGACTTTTCAAAATCCAGCTCAGAGCTGTCACCTTCCTGGGCATCTTCCCAGCCTACCTGCCACCTTGTTCCCAGCTCCCCTGCGCACAGAGCGGGACTTGGTCTGTGTATGGATGCGTTTCTTCCGCCACTCCCAAATAACCCTGCTGAGTAGGGATTCTGGGGGTCATCAAGTTGGAGAAGTGCCCCCTGCTACTTCCAGCCTCTTGGTGGTTATGGTACTCATTAGTATACCTTTTCTCCCCCAGTAACCACCATTACCGATTTGGGAAATGTGTTCTAGAAGATTCTCCTGCTCCTTTCACAGATCAGTGTGTCCTTTGAATCTTATTCTCAGCAGTCAGGCTGGGATTCCTTGGACTTCTTATTTTTAATTTTATTTCACTTTAAAGTTTTCTATTTATTTATTTTAGTTATCTCTACACCCAACGTGGGGCTCGAACTCTCAACCCCAAGATGAAGTGTCCCATGTTCTTCCGACTGAGCCGGCCAGGCTCCCTGTCCTCTGACTTTTTAAAAATCATCTTTTGCGAAATAGTTCAGCCCTGAGTATCTGTTCCAGAGGGGGTTGAATTGAATGAATGTATGCTTTCATGAACGAATGAATGAGTAAGGAATCAGTCATTCGGTTGGTCACCCAGCTAGATCCCCTCTCCTGGGGAGCAGTTGAAACCAGCCTGGCCATCGTACGCTAGGGGCACGTCAGACCTTCTCCACAGTGGAATGAATCACTGTCCCACATTAGGCGCCAGTGATTTTCTTCTTAGGCGTCTGTCTCGCAGGGACCGCATCCCACTCGCCTCTCCGTATTCCCGTAAGTGGGTACACAGTCTCTGGTTGCTGAATGGCATCTCTCCTGATTCTTTCCAGAGGGATCTAGAACACTATGGCCTTTCATTCTCCCTATCTAAGTGGCGGTGATGATCACAGTACCTTCCTTACAAGCTTGCTGGGGGACTAAATGAGTTGATAATATGTGGGAAGCGCATGAGACATGCCTGGCACAGAGAATGGGTTGGCCGCTGCTGGCACTCGTAACCACAGCGACCACCACTGTTCCTTGTGCCAGGGACAGTCATGACAGCTTTTCTTACATTGTCTCAATGACTCCTTCCCTCCAGTCTCCTTGAAGGAAGGGGTAGTGACCGTTTTCTAATCAGGAAGTGGAGTCCTCCCAAATGGACCCAGAGACTGGGCAGCTCCTTTCCCTCCTCTGCAGTGACCTCACGGATCACCTGACCAACTTGTTTATGCTCTGTCCTTCCCCCAAAGATCATGGCACTGCAAGGGGGGATTCTAAGCGCACTGTGTACGTAAGACAGAGCTTAAGTGGGTGGGAATGAGTTCTTGGAGAGGCCTGGGGGTTGCCATCGCCTTCGTGGTAGACCCAGGAACATAAAGCTCTTGAGGAAGGACTTTGAGAATGCACAGGAGGAGAATTGCCTGTGAATCAGCAAGAATCCAGACCTGGCAGAGAGATCTTGGAAGTCAGCTTGGTATCGTCACCCATGGCTCTGGGCCCGGGGTCCTGTGTGTGCCCAGGAAATGTTTGCAGGGGGAACATCTGTGGTCGCTTTTATCTGGGCAGCTTATCCAGGTGAAAGACAGATGGTTCTAAGAGGGCAACAGGCGGGGCGCCTGGGTGGCTCCGTGGGTTAAAGCCTCTGCCTTCGGCTTGGGTCATGATCTCAGGGTCCTGGAATCAAGCCCCACATTGGGCTCTCTGCTCGGCGGGGAGCCTGCTTTAAAAAAAAAAAAAAAAAAAAGGTAACAGGCTGAGGGAACCATCCCGGACTTCTGAGGTGAACTTGCTGGAATCCCTTTCCCCGTGAGCCAGCTGACCCTCTCAGACCCTGTAGGCTGGCTCCATTCTTCTCCACTTAAGAGGAGGACCCCAGGAGTCATGGGGTTGACATAGTAGCCAGGGCTTTATTCTAGCACCGTCGCTGGTCTGGTCGTACAGCAGAAGTGAGGTGTGGGGGTCTCGGGGGAAGGGCTCATCCGGTGACGTGACTGTAGGAGGTTTGAGAGGCACACGCCACAGGCTGTTTGGCTTGGAGCAGAGAATGTTGGGGGCTGCATTCCAGGCAGGGGAGCAGTTACTCTGTCAGCACCTGAGGAAAGGCCGTGGGGCCCAAAATGGCGGCTTGGAGGGACAGGAGCTGAGGTAAACAGATGAGATTTCCCATCAAATATCCTGAGGCAAAGGCGCCCATGAATGGGAGCAGCTGGCAAGGCTCACAGAGAGACTGAGGAAAATGGACCTGTGAACTTTCCAGTCTGGAAAGATGAGGGAATTCCCGGGTATCTCTGGACTGATAAGTCTATCAAAACCTTGACTAGTGTGAGAATTGGGTAAGGTGTTAAATTTGGATTTTTTCTCTTCTCTATGGTGGCACAGTGTGTTCTGTGAACAGAGGAGAACCAGAATTCTGTGAAGATGTGGAAGAGCCCCTTAGCATGGTTGGCTGAGTCCTTTGGCTCCTCAGCCCCAAGGGATCCCAACAGAACTCCCAAACTATGGCTACAGAACCAAAGGTTGTGAATACTGGGTCCTCTTGCCTCTGGGTGGTCATTTTGTGCCAGATGCCCTCCCCTCCCCCCACAACCTTCCTTCCAGCTCTGACAGGCTTCTTTTAATGGGGAAGAGCCCTGGTCCCCACTTCACTGTCTATAGGATCTAAACTCATCAGCTGGGACTTCAGGTCCTGCCTTCTTCCCTCTTTGCTTCTTGGGTTTTGGGTGTCTTGAGTCACACCAATGTCTCAGAAGTGCCTTTTCTCTTCCTTCTCTCTCAGGGCATAAAAATCCACCTCAGAGCACAGCCTTCTGAAGTCCTGTGGATTATCTGTCCCCCCCATAACCCCCCCATGTCCTCTCCTTCACTTGGTGCCCCCATCTCCTCCAGAACGATTTGTAAGCTGGCTGGTCTCCTGTTCACGTCTTCTGTTCTGGCGCATGTGACCTACTCACTAGATCATACCCTCCTCCAGCTTAGGGGCCATGATGGTGTCCCATGCCCAACTGAGTGCAGAGCACACAGTGGGTGCTGAATAAATGCATTCTGCTCAAATGAACTGGTTGTCCCCAGACAGTGGGGTCTAGAGAAGAGCAGCAGAATAGTGATAGCAGAGACTTTGGTCACCACCCCCCCCCCTTCACTTACTGGTCCCCTGTTGGGGCTCAGCTTCCTTATTTGTCACGTGGAGACAGTGTGTTTCTCTCGGGACTCTTGAGAGAATTAACCAAGATGCTGTGTGGGGGAAGAGGCTTTGCAAACTGGAAGGTGCTAGAACATGTGTCATCTACCTGAGGCCTGTTGGATGCCTCCTGGGGGAGGTCCCGAATTCACACATCCCGTCTCACACGCACATCCCTCCAGCCCCCAGACAGAGGTCTCCTTCCCACAGTGGGGGGATGCTTTGAGTGTGAGTCTAGCCCTTTCTGGGATACAGACAGACAGACCTCGAGTATGGGAGGGCCACGCCAACATTCAAAAGAGAAAAGATCAATGGACAGGGGCCCCCTGTAAATCCCGAGAGAGCCCGAGTGGCAGGATCACCTTGAATTTTCCTTCTCCCCCATTTTCAGCTCCCTACAGACTCTGTCCCAAGAAAAGTCTCCCCCACTGCCTTATTAGGCATCTTGGTGGCACCGTTTCCTTGTGGTACAACCCCAGACAAGCGTGGTCAGCCTCTCTGATCCCATGTTGTCACTTGTCGAAGAGGGATCATTATAACCTCAGAAGGTTCTTCGGCAAATATAAAGACATATTCTACATGGCGTGTTTTCCGTGGCTCCTGGCGCTAGCCGGGTTCCATAAATGTTAGCTGTCGTTATTCAGCACAACCTCCACTCTGAGTGGGTTCCCTCACTACCTCACTTACAGAATTCAGCAAATTCTTTCCTCATGACCTCATTAGGCACTCTCTACCCCAGCAAACGCCCTCCGCGTTCTCTTTCTACCATTGGGTTTACACCGGGAAAAGGCATTTCCCTTTACTTCATTTCTGAGTGTCCCCATCAGTTCAGTTTCCCTTGAGTGGTCCCCACGAACCAAGTGTCCCCATGAGCTCAGTTTCCCGGCGCTTCTCGGGCTCCTCCTCCTGTCTGTGGTGATTTAGGTCTTCTCAGGCTGAGGTGATCCCCGTGGGAAGCTTGACTGGACCAAATACGCTTTGACATTTTCCCCTCAGGCTGAAGGCGCATTATACACACACACATCCTATTCGTAGAGACATTTCTTTTCTCTTTCTTTCTTTCTTTCTTTTTTTTACTTTACGTGTTTGCTATTTGTGTGTGTATGTGTGTGATTTTATTTTTTCTGCCTTACGTGTGTTTCTTGCTGGAAGAAAGTCCTACTTTTGTCACGGATATGACTAGAGCACTGGACTGAGAATACCAAAATTTCCTGTGGCACCGGCACTTCTGTGGGGATGGGCCTGGTCCCGTGGGATGGCAGGACAGAACGTAGGCCGTGAGCAGAGGTGACGCAGCAGGAAGTGAGGACAGACCCAGAGGAGGCGATTGAGACCTCTACCCGTGAACTTGAGGAGACAAAGCATTTCCAGTGAGAGATGAGTGCGGAACTCAAAGTCCGCATATATATATATATATATATATGGCTGTGGGCATGAAGCAAGGAAGGCCTGGACCCCTGCTGGGAGAAGGCTTTGGGACCTTGAACCCCAAGAGTGTCTGTTGGTGTCCTGCACCTGTGCAAAGAACATTTGGCTGCCTCACACCATTCACACAACGGCAAAGCTAAGAAAACCAAGTTGAGAATCAGGAAGAAGGGGAAATGAGAGCCGGAAAAACCAGAGGACTGGGGGACAGAAAGCTTGGAAGATCAAGCGTTAGGCTGTAGAGGGAAGAGATTTCTCTTGAAATAGACTTCTTGTCTTGTCTTTTTGCGTCCGTCCGTTAGCCTGTGTTTTGTAAGGCAGATAAAATCTGAGCATGGTGGCTGGCTGGCCAGTAGTTTAGATGTGTGTGTGTGTGTGTGTGTGTGTGTGTGTGAATGGAGGGGCACGCCCACACACTTTTGACTGATGTGCTGCTGCTGGGTCAAAAATGGTTTGTCTCCCTTGCTGTGAAGAAGAGATTTGTTGCAAGCCCGGGAAGGGGAGACTGAGGGAGGGCTCCTTTCACCAGAGGAAGGTGGACAACACCAGCGGCTGGAAAGCATGGCTTAATTGTGGGAGCAACAGAGGTGGGGCCCCTGAGGGTGACGATCAGGGAGTGGGGGGGCACCCTCTCCCACCACCATCCTGGGTGGGTTCTGAGCCTCGTCTGTGACCTCGGACAGTCTCCACCCTGCCTCTTCCCCTTAGCATGGAATAACACAGAGAAAAGGGGGCACCCGGACCTGCTCAATCTGTTTCTCTGGGGGTGGGGCCCAGGCACCAGCAGCTGTCAGTTCCCCCTGGAGCTGTCTGACTCGCAGCCAGGGCTGAGAAGCAGTGATCCGCCCCTCCGAGTGCTGGAACACTTAACAAGGTCCTGCAGAGGTCTGCGGTGGGCCTGGAATACAGCTCTTAACAGGTGCTGAGTAGATGTTTGCAAAACCCGGGCTGGCACCTGTGGCAATGAGCCCCTGGAGCAGACAGCGCAGAGGGAGTGACGGGAAGGGCCCTGCGGAGGAGCTGGTGGGGGCACTCAGGACCCGTGAATTTAGTGAATTTAGCACAGGGGAAGATGTTAAGGCTCTGCTCAGGCTGCTCTGCCTGCAGATGGGGGACTGGGACGAGAAGGAGGGGCAGCCGTGGCTTTGAACTTGCGTGGAGCCTCCCTAAACGGTGTGGGGAAGTGCCGGTACCATGCAGAGCTGTTTCACGGAGCCCTCCATGGCTGTGGGGGTTCCCCAGGAGGACCCGGTGCAAGGATGCGCTCCTGGGAATGCGGTGGAAACACCCACCTTGAACTCCAGGGAGCGAGAGGTGCCCCCCACCCCAGAGCCCGGTGGCTGTGAGGACCTCCCCGCACTGCCCTTGTCCCAGGCTCTGTGCACCTGGGGAGCTCAGCCGGCCTGGTCCAGAGTTTCAGGCTCGAGCCCTGTGAGGCTGTGACCAGAAGTCCCTAGTTGGTGGGAGTTTTTATAGTTATCGTTCTTTTGAAGTGCTATGATGAAAATTGTGAATCCGAAAAACAGAATAAATAGTACAAGGAGCCCACATATGCGCACCTCCTAGCCCAACAGTTTCACATTTTGCCCTAGTTGCCCTCCCCCTCCCCCTCACAAACTACCTCCGCCCCCAGTTTGGCCCGGTTTGCTTGGGCTGCACCCTTTCAAAGTAAAGAGAGTCATCATGACTGTTTTTCACCCTTGTATTTCCAAAGTAGAAGGATAACCCCTCTAACCATATATCATTTTCCCACTTAACAAAATTAATCATGATTCCTAATGATTCAGATTTCCCCAGTTATCCTCACAATGCCTTCCCGGATAGGATTTTCAAGCTAGGCTCCAATTATTTGATTGTTACGTCTCCTAAGTTTATTTTCATCTTAGGCATCCCCCCTTCTCCCCTGCCCCCCCCCCACTTTTTTAAAGTGACAGGAGCATCTGGGAAGTTCAGTCCTATAGCTCTGTGTACTGCCCCACATTCTTAATTTGTCTGGTTGCTTCCCCTTCGTGTCATTTGGTTGGTTCGTCTATCCTTGGTGCTTCCTGACAGCTGACAGTTACTTCTCAAAGCCTGAGGACACTGAGGTTAAACATCTTTGGCCAGAGAACTTCCTGCGGGAGGCTAGGAACCTCACGCTGCATCATTTCATGCCGCCGTCTTGTCGCACTCTGGGGGAGGTTTTTAACGATCTAGTTTTCTGGACTCCTCCCCAGAAAGTCTGATTCAGCAGGGCTGGCCGTGGATCCCAGGTGTCTGTAGTTTTCAAAACCACCCCCAGAGATCTGAGTGCCATAGAGCCTCGGCCCATATCCCTGACTAGCAGCTACCAGCTGGTAAATGCTCTTCCCCCGTCCTCCGAAAGCGGGTATAAGGGAGGGTAAGTGGGTGATCGAGGTACGTGAGGTCCTTGGGACCTGGCCTTCCCCAGTGTGTGAGCCGTGCTGTCTTGGGGGGAGGCAGGGTGGGCTGGAGTCCTCCCCAGCAGGGGAGGAGTGTGGGGTTTCCAGGGGCAGCTCCTAGGCTTAGCTGGGAGTTGCAAGATGAGGGGTGCCCCTCCTCCCATTCTGTTCCCAGCGCCCAGCACAGGGCTTGGCCCAGCATATGTGTTTGTTGAGTGAAGATACACACCAAGCCCGTGGCTTGCAGAGGAGCCCAGGGGAGCTGCTGTAAAGAGGAATTCCCAGCCAAGTGGTTCTCCCTTCCGTGGTCTCTCCTGGGCTTCTTAGGAGTCAAACAAAGGATTTCTAGGTGCAAGAGTCAGCAGCTGCTTAATAAGGCCCAGAGAGCCAGGAAGGCCATCCCTTGCCCTCAGCTGGGCCTGCCAGTGGCCTGTGGGACCCGAGAAGGCGAGGAGACTGTCTGTGCTAGTCAGGTGGGGGGCTCCGTGTGCCTGGGGGGAGCCAGACACTCTGACCACCATACAAAACTGAGCAAAGTAATTCATCCTCTGAAAAAACTCCATTTTAGCAGAAAAACAGAGTCAACAGACAATTCAGTGGGATGTGTTTAAGGCTCCCCTTGGGCATGTATAAGAACTGGGGACTATCCAGAGGGAGCAGTTCAAACTGGACCATTAAAAGGGGAATTTAAAATCAAACCTTGATGGATGAATAGGAGTTCCAAGCGAACAAGAGGGCTAGGCAGGCTCTGTCTTGTCTTTTACTGGAACTGGCCTGAAGGGTAAAGGAGTGTGCGAACCCAGAAAAATCCTGGCCTGGGGAACCAGCAGACGCGGCTTCTCCAAACAAGCAACCTAACTGTATAGGGCCTTTCCCCACCTGGAAAATGGGAGACTGACCTCTGCCTTATGCAACTTGGGGGCTGGAGGATCAGAGAAGGACAGAAGTGTCCCCAGTTGAAAGGCGCTAACGATGCACATGCTTTAGGAAAAGTTTAAATCAGAATTCTGGTTGGTGGAAGGGGAGGCGGAAGAAACAAGTGGCCAGGATCCGGGAGTCACAGGTGTCCAAGTTGAACTCTTCTGCAAGGCCCAGCTCAAAGGTGACCCCTTTGAAGACGGACTCCTGGCTGTCAGCCTCTCTCCCTTAGCGTTCCCATCCCCTGTGGTTTCCATGCTCACGCTGTGCCATTCCCGTGGTCACCTGCAGGGATGTCTGTCCTGCTCCAGGGTGGGGGCCTCGGAGGAGGGTGGAGGTTACATCTTACGCACGCCAGGCACGTGATGCATGCGTACTGAACCAGGTCCCTCCCACCCCAGGGCTTCGAGAAGGAACAGCACAGCGTAAGGGAGACAGAGGTCTGGCTAGGGTCACAGGGCCTGAGCTGTGACCCCTACACAGCCTCCAACCAGTGGAGGAACCTTAGACAAATCACCCTGCCTCTCTGGGCCTCAGTTTCCCCTGAGGGAGTGGACTAATGAATTAGCCCAAGATCCCACTCATCTTTGACATTCTATGGCCCAGTAGCGTGATTGAATAATGGACATGGGCGGCTGTTTACAGAATGCTTCTGAAGCCTTCCTTGGGCATCTTGTGCCCCCTCCCCGCCCCCTCCAACTAGCCAGAGACCAGTAGGGGAAACTCCTTGGGCAGAAACTTTTATTCAGCAGGACTTTATCAAGCATCTGTCTTGTACCAGGGAGCACTTCCAGAGACAACCTGGTCCCACCACGGTTTCTAGAACGCTTTGCATCTCTCCGGTGGGAGACAGGACCCACTGAGGGAACGTTCAGAGGGTCGCCCAAAACCGGTAGGCAGGAGTGTTGTGACCCTAGGTTAGTCATTTGATGTCTTTGGGCCTCCATCGCCTCATCTGTGGAGAGTGCGGCAACCCTTTGCGTGTCTGAGAGGAGAGGCTGGGCTGCAGCTCCCAGCTGTGGAGGCACAGGATCCCACTGAACAAGGATGAGGTCATTTGGACTCAGCCGTGAGCCCTAAATTGCTCAGCAAAGCCTGTGGACCTGGAAGCGGGGGACCAGTCGCCCCTCTGCAGACCCCTGTGAGCATTCGTCTACCTGTGGCCTTGGTGCCTCTCGGGAGACCCTTGGGGAGTCTGAGGGGTGAGGCCCTGGGCCTAGACCCCCTTTTCACTTCTCTCTGGACACCCACCTGGGCTCAGGCATTTCCATGTCCCACAGTGAGTCTTCCTGGGCCAACACCCGCACTGAGGACAGCTCACTGTCCTTTCGGGGTGCTGAGGGAGGACACAGCCCCCAGGAGACCCAGGCTGGAGCTGCCGACAGGTCAGAGCCACAGCAGCTCCTTCCCTCACTTGTCCTCACCTTCTCCCCCGCCAACCCCCAACTTCTGTCAGGCTCTTCCCCCTTCATGTTCCCACTTCGCACCCTCCTTTCCTCCTCCCCAGGTCTCACCATCCTGCTCTGAGCCCTGCCTCCCCATTTAGCTCAAGGGGACAATGTCTCTCTCCTCCCCGCCTCCCCTTCTCCACTCCCATCAACTCCACTTTCCTATGAAATTGAGGAGGGGAAAAAAAATAAATAAATAAAACTCTCATGCTCACAACACAACAAAAAACAGGTTTCAACATTTTACAGGTTTCAACATTTTTCAGGCCGTCTTGTCACATCTTATCAGATCAGCCGGGAGCCGCAGGCCAGGCGCTCTGGGAGCTGCTTTGGAGAACAGAAGCTGTAACATTCCAGCCGAAGCCGCCCGCCTTTTCCTCCCTCCCTCCCTCTTCTCCCCAGAGAAACACCCCACAGGGCTCTGGGACAGGATGGCAGATGGAGCTCAGGGCCAGCACCTCCACCTCCTCCCCCTGACTGGGGCTCAGTCTTTGATCCCTTGGCTTGGAGCGTCCACCACCCACCCCTTGGAGAAGGGCCCAGAGAGAGAAGGGCCCAGAGAAGGGCCCAGAGCCGTGGCCCCTCTGGGCTCTCAGGTTGTCTCAGTGCATGTGCTCGGAAGGCCCCACTTGGCCCTGCAAGGGGACCTCGAGAAGGCGGCAGGCAGTGGTCCAAGTCACTCGCTGAATATAGACATGACCACTTGGCCAGTAGGGCCAGCGAGTTGTGTTGGAGAGTTTAGGGAGAGAGAGGAAGGTAGGAAGACCCTTCTTGGGCTCTCATGGTGAGTCTGAAGTGCTGCCCAATGGGGGAGGGAATGGTTCTTTATTTTGGCTTTGTGTTTGGGGGATGTGTGGGTTTCCTGTCCGTGGTGGTATAGACAGTTGCCCTGGAACACCCCCTTTCCCAGTCTCTTTTCCATACCCAGTCTCCCATCTTCCTATTCCCGCCATGCTCATGGCGACGTTGGGCACACACTACAGGGTGATAGGTCTAGAAAAGGCTGACCGATGTCCAAAAGCCCAGATTTCAGCTGAGCCAACCTGAGGAAAAGGCCTAGGAGCCGTGTCCCCAGGTGAGAGGAAAGCGCTACCCTTGTGGGTCCCAGGTAGCAGGAGAAGAGTCAGACTGGGAGGTGCCATCCATGGGCACAGAGAGGGACCCTGTAAGGGTTGATGGCTTAGTGCATGTTCAGAGCTTTCACCCAGGGAGGTGGGTGGGGACAAGAGTAGAAGAGGGAAAGACCAGAGCAAAGGAAGGGTGTGGTGACTCACTCTGTCCAAGTATGTTGGCCGCGCCTCCGTGGGGACCTCAGCAGAAATACCGAGAAACAGAAGCCAGACGTGGGCGCTTGGTGCCAGTGTTGGCTTGAGTGAAGCCCAACCGACCTGCCTCCCGCACGGTTTTGGGAGAGCCCTCTCCATTCCCTGGCCTAAAGTGTGAGGTCCATCTGATAGGATGTCCCCACCCCCTGCTGATGCCCTCCCTCCCAGGACTGCCCCACATTCCTGGGGCTCCTCCCTTGGCACATGGCATCCTGTGCCCACACCATGAGGCTTCCTGGCTGTCTCTCCCTCTACCATGTGCCCACCATGGAGGGACAAGGCCTCCAGTGTCATTCAACTCTCAGCTCCAACAGATTCCCAAATCTGAATTTCTAGTCTCTATCTTTTCCCAGCACCATCTGAACTCAGGTGCCTGGAGGTCTCCTCGGCCCCACAAACTATCTTTGTCTTTGTTCCCAAACCTGCTTCATCTCTTAAGGTCCCTTTCTCTGTTGACATCACATCCATCTTCCTGGTCACCCTGGCTTAGAACTTTGGTCATGCTCTCCTCCTTCCTCTCGTGTCCCTGTGACCCATCCTTACTTCCTCTCTGCCCCTAAGGCCTCTGTCCCAAGACCCACAGCCTCAGGCCCCTCGAGCCCAGATGGATGGTGCCGCGCCCCAGCCGCATAGGGGATGCACCCCAGACCCACGAACGTGCCCCCCAGGGGTTGTAAGGTGCAGCCAAGCCTGACACCCTCCTTAGCATCGGCTGTCACACTAGCCTCCCTTTCCCAGCTGTGGGTCACTAGTGCCCACTCCCCCCGGGCCCATTTTGCAGTTAGATATTGTCTAATAGATTGATACTTCCAAAGTCTAGTTCAGGAGCCTCCAGTGGCTGCTCAGGTTGCCAGGATGAAGCTTGGCAGTGAGGGCCCCTTTCCTTCCTTGCTCCTGATACAGCTTCTGGGCTCCAGCCGGGGAGGAACAGCTGCGGTTCCCTCTCTCAGCTCATGCCTGGGGCTTCCCTGCCACCCCAGCGCCTCCCGAGGAGCCCCAGCCATGCCTTCGTGATCACCGCTGGCTGGGACCCTCTCGCCTCCGCCTTCCTGGATGTCTCGGCCCTGACGGCGCGCTCTCTGGCGTGGGGGTGACTTGGGTTGTCAGTTACGAGGGCCTCGGGATGCTCCGTCACTTGTTCACGGCACTCCCGGCACCGTGACTTCGTAGGTGCTGGAAGAATGCTGTGAGTCTGTAACTGACAGATGCGTCCTGATCTGGACTGTTTGTGGGTGTAGCTTAAGGCCTCTCCAGGTCCCCGGCCCCTGGCACTCTGCCAGATTCCGAGTCATCACTTAAATGCGTGTTGAGTGACTCAGCGGGGGGATGACTCTGTTTACCTGCTCTCCCCAGTATGGACACCTCCATCCACTCCGCATGCTTATTGCCCTCCCGGGGCCCTCGGCTACCTGGCTGGCTGGGACTAAGTTGAGATGGGGAGCCCCGCAGGCGGCCTGGGCCTCCCTGGGCTCAGAAGCTCTTAGAGTTGTTTCTTTATTGATTCCTTTCTGGTCTCGGGGTCCCAACTCAGTGCACGGACCCTTTCTACCCTCCTCATCCTCTTCCCTTCCAATACATAAGCGAGGGTGCTCCCTAGGCTGCTGGAGATGCACGAGAACTAGAGGGCCCTTCTTTGACGAAGGGCGTCTGTTGGGGTGTCTCTAGGCCTGCTCTGTGGATGGAGGGAGCACAGGAGCCCCTTTGGACTGAAAAGCGACCCCCAAGCCTTGGCCTGCACTGACCTGGGGGCGGGGTTGAATCCGTGCTCGGCACCCGGGGCGGGGCCACATGAGCTCCAGGAGGATGAGCAGCTGGGCCAGGAGAGCTGTAACTTGTGCACCTTGACTTGGGTCTGTCTTGCCCTGTCGCAAGCTCCTGGCCAGGGCACCAGGGTGACCCAGAGCGTCCTGACCGGGGTGGCCCTAGTCGGGAGCAGGAATGGCTTTGCTATTCTGGGTTATAACTTGTGTCATTCCAGGAGTTAGATGTGTCGGGGCGCCAGGCCCTTCCCCTGGCCTCCCTCAGTCCGTATATGCCCCTGAACTTGTTAGGCTCCTCCGCCAGCCCTGAAGGGCCTCCTGACCTCAATGGAAAGGGAGTAACCTTGTGTTGCCAAACCAACACTGGGTTCTTGGACGTCCTGTCCATTTTCAAGCCTTTCCTTCTCCTTTTGGAAGTTTTTGTCTTGTCCCAGGCTTGGGGGGCAGGGTGGGGGGTGTGGAGGACCCACTGGACCCAGGAACAGGGAGGGCACCTGCCTAGTACTGCCCAGGAGCCAGCAGGTGGAGTACCAAGCCCTGGATTACTGTAGGACTTCCAGAAACATGGGGCCACTCTGGAGGAGAGAGAGGCACAGAAGACCGCAGAGGAAGTGGTTCCTGTCTCCTTCCTCCCTCTCAGCACCCATGACAGGACCCCTGTCTGGGGCGGGCAGAGACACGGAGCCATGCCCTGGGGAAAGGTGAGGACCTTCCTGACTCCAAGAAAGGCACAACTCGGGGAGGCTTGGCCATGGAGCTCGCCCAAGACCGGAAGGAGGAGAAGGGGAGACTTTCCTTGGGCTGTGCCCCACCCATCTTCCATACGTGACTGTGACTTGGGACCCTCTCCGGGCCTCAGTCTTCCCAACTAGAGAAGGAAGGGTTTAGACTAGACCCATGCTTCTCAGGTTTCATCCTGCAGAGGGGCGGGGGGTGAGGGCAGACCCTATGCTCAATCAGCACCGACTTCCCTCCCACTCCCCAGGCCCTGGTAACCGCTACTCTGCTTTCTGTGGCGAGGAAATCGCCTCTTCCAGGGTACCTCGCCTAAGTGGGATCCTACAATATCTGCCCTTTTCTGACTGGCCTTTGTCACTCGGCATCACGTTGTCAGGGTTCATCCGTGTGGTAGCAGGTGTCCAAACTTCATTCCTCTTTGGGGCTGGGTAACATTCCATGGAATGGATAGGTCATGTTCTGTTGTGTCCCCCTGTTGGTTCTCTCGAATGGCGCAACCCTGACACTGATGGACATGACCGCTTTCACTTCTCTCGGGCACTTGAGAATTCCTGGATCCTGCACTAATTCTATGTGTATCTTTATAAGAGGAACAGGTCCTTCTTTTTATTGGTTTTGTGTATTGTGGGGGAGGGGTGAGGGAAGGTTGTGTATGATTCCAACTGGGAAAAAAATAGCTACCAAATACAAACCACCCCAAACCAGATGCCTCCCGGGGCCCCCCCGCATCTCTAAAATCCTACCATGCTGGGGGAATGGCAGGATCTCGGGGCCGACAGTGCCAGCGTCCCTGGCCAAGCCACCCGGTGCAGGATACGCGTTAGTGTCTGGCCATGTGATAGATGTGGAAGTTGAGTCAGCATCTAGGCTGACCTGCATCCATGGTTAGAAGTTTTATCTGTGCCCTGGCTAGCGGCGCAGGCCCTCCTTGGTCCTCCAGAGACAGAGAAAGGGATGTTGTCGCGGTGGGGAGGTAAGGACCCAGGTGGCCACGGGAGTCCTGCAAGGCCATCGTATATTGGAGTCTGGCCTCCCGGGAGAGGGCATTTCACTCTGAGCGGTCAACACCGAGGCCTCCACAAGCTGACTGCTGTCCCCCTGCCTGGCTGCCCGTGTCTGTCCTCAGCCCAGCTGGGCGGTGGGTGGCTGGGGTGGAGGGTGAGCTGTCCTCGGGGGAGGGTGGCAGAGCCCTGGGGCAGGGCCGGGCCAGGAGCTGGCTATGAATAGCCCCTGGCCAGCTGGGCAGGCCTGGCGGTGCCCTCCGCCCTCCCCCTCACCAGCTGCCAGTGCCAGGCGGGGTCCCTGCCTCCCTGGGGAGCCTCGCTGTTGCCCGAGGTCCTCACCGTAGGGACTTCCTCAGCGGAACCGAGGAGTCTTGTCCTGTGTGGAGGCGAGAGCTCCGGATGCCAGCATTCCTGGGGAGTGAGGCGAAGGAGCTGTGAGACAGGGGACATCGGGCTGGCCTTCTGGGAAAGGAGTGGTTCCTTCCTTCCTACCTGTCACGTGCCTGGCCTTTTCGTAGACCAAGTGTGCCTGCTCACGCACGTGTGTTTGTGTGTGCGCACACGTGTGGGGGGTGTCAAAGTGGTGGGGAAACCGGAGGAGATGCCCCCTCTGTCCCCAAGGAGCTCCCACTCTCACAGCCAGATCGAACTGGAAACAAATGAATCCAGCACTTGGCGATAAGGAGGTGTGAATAGGGTGCAGGAAAGAAACAGAGACAGGAGACCTCAGCTCTGTCTGGGAGCCCATGAGAGTCTTTAGAAAAGAGGTGACCCAGGAGTCCTATCTTCTTTTTTTAAGGTTTTTTTTTTTTTTAATTTGTTTGAGAGAGAGAGAGAGAATGAGCCGAGGGAGAGGTAGAGGGTGGGGCAGAGGGAGAAAGAGGGAGAAGCAGGGTCCCCATTGGGCAGGGAGCCTGATGCGGGGCTCGATCCCAGAACCCTGAGATCATGACCTGAGTCAAAGGCAAATGTTTAACCATCTGAGCCATCCAGGTGCCCTCTAGGTGTCCTGTTTTGAGGATGGATAAGATGTTTGCCAAGGGGGCGCCTGGGTGGCTCAGTGGGTTAAAGATGTTTGTCAGGGGCTGGCCGGGGACAGGCACTCGGGGGGAGAGGGCTCACTGCGCACAGAGGCGGGGAGGGGTGAGAGGCGGTGGGTGGGCAGAGCAGCCGGAGCCGGCACTAGGGAAGGAAGAAGGAAGAAGGAGGCCCGCCGTGTGACTTCCCCCGGGGGAGCACGCATGTCATAATGGGGACAAGGCGCGGTGCGTGACATTGATGCATCTGTGGCGGTGGAGTTTCAGACCTGAGCACTGTGCAGGGAGCAGGCTCAGGGTCAGGGTTGCCAGGCCATGTGTGGCGGAGGGCAGCTATCTTGCAGAAATCAGTCCCACGGCCGAGGCCTCCTCAGTCCCTTCCCCAGGAGGCCTTGCTCCTGACCAGCAGGATGTTCAGAGCCGAGCTGAAACCCTCTAATGGAGCATTCTGGGAATATCCCCATGCCCTGGTCCTTTGGGTTACCTCTAACACTGAGCCAGGTCACAAATATCCGTGTCCAACCACCCCAGTTAGGACTGAGCTGCCGGGGAAAGGGCCAGCTTGGTATCCTTCCCAGTAACAGATGGGAAGGGGCTCTAGAAATTCTGGTGTGTTCTGTCAAGTCAGGAATGGGAGGACAGGAAGCAGGAGGTTACTGACGGGACGAGGGGACAAAGTGCTTCCTCTGTGCTCGACGCTTTTTCTCATCCCTTCCTCTTATTATGTCTCTTATAGGTGAGACATAATAGTTTCAGGTGAAACTGAGGCAGGGAAAGGTTGACTGAATTGTTTGAGATCAGTAGTAAGGGAACAGCAGAGCCGGGTCTGTGCTGGGCAGCCCGCCTCTAGGCTACATACTGCGTTGGCCCCCCCGGGCAGCAGGGTAGAGCCCGGGTTTGGTGGGAGGGGAAAGAACTCATCATCTCTGGGGCACCTGGGTGGCTCAGTTGGTGAAGCATCTGCCTTCGGCTCAGGCCATGATCCCAGGGTCCTGGGATCGAGCCCTGTGTTGTACTCCCTGCTCAGCGGGGAATCTGCTTCTCCTTATGCTCCCATTCCTGTTCTCTCTCTCAAATACATACATAAATAAATGTTTAAAAGCAAAACAAACAAACAAACAAACAAAAAAACAAGAAATCATCTCTCATGCCCAGAGTTGTTTTCAGAGGGTATCATACTCAGAGTCCGACAAACCCAGGGTTGAATCCTGGCTCAGCCATTGCCCTGTGTAAGGTGCCTCGCTTCTCTGTGCCTTGGTTTGCTCCTCTGAAATGGAGGCGGCAATGCCCCCAGTGGGAGCTGTTGTGAAAATCTGTTGAGATAGTAGATGCGACGTGTGAAGGAGACGGTTGCTGTTATGATTGCTGGCGTTGCACGTGACCTTGGAGGGCAAGAGGGAATCTGCCTGTGTTGGAGGAGAGGCCACAGTCATTCAGTAGGACCAGTAGGAAGGACTTGGTGTCCTTCAGAGGAGGGGCAGGGAACGAGGTATCTCCCTGTTGGGAGAAGTTTGGGGAGTAACTGTGGCCTTTGTGGCCAGCCAGTGCCCAGGGCTCGGGGCTTCTGCTGGGCTGGAGAGGCCCACCTTGGACCTTGCGGGAGGGGACTGCTGAAACCAGGAGCCAGAGCCCCTTGGAGGGCTGGGATGAGAAGCAGCCTCGCCCAGTGGAAATAAAGAGCCAGTAAGGACATCCCCACTCCTCAGTCTCCCTTCTCTGCGGTGGCCAGCCGTGGGCAAGCCACCTCTCTCTGTGGGCCTTTCGCTTTTTCACCTGTATAAATGGGCTTCGTGCTGTTATAGGGCTCCTATTGTAGGTTCTCATTCTAGTCCAGGGCTCAGCTTAGCTTGAGGGGGCCAGGCCTGCCAAGGGGCTAGGAGAGAGCTAGGAAGGAGGAGAGTCTTGGAGGATGCGCATCTCTGGGCAAAAGGAGGCTGGAGCCTCGGGGCACTCGGAGCCTTGGCTGGTGGGCAGACCAATAATGGGGGATGACATGGGACAGGGCCCCTGGTGCCAGAAGTGACTGTGGGACAGACTGGTCCAGATCAGAGTGTGTTATGGGGGCCGGAGGTCAAGCTGATGACAAGTGTGGCCACCATAGGGGCGGTCCACACCTCCAGACCCGGACATGGACTGAGTTCGCTATGGTGGGGACACTGGGGAGACTGGCTCTGGCCAAAGGGATGGACACTGAGGCTGGGAAGTGGGTGCCAGGTCTTCCCATGCTGCTCTGGGACAGGGAGGGGCCAGACCAGGAGACGGGGAGGGGGCCGAGAATCACCACCCCATTCAGGACCAAACCCAGGTGCGGTGACAGGGGTGGCAGAATCTCTTATCGGGTCTCAGCTCCGCTCTCTAACTGTCCTCCTCCTCTGGGGCATCAGGTGCTAAATGTCAGAGGAGGAAGTGGGGAGAGCCCGGACTTCTTCTCAAGGGAGCCTTGCCCCCACGCGGCCCGCTCTGCACTGTGTTGACTCTCCACCCTGAACCCTGGGCCGCTTCCTGCGGGGGTGACCGCAGAGCTGCTGGGAGAGCTGGGGGGTGGGGCTCGAGGCCCGTGTTAAGAGCACGTGGGGAGGGGGCGCCCAGGTGTTTCAGCCGGCTGAGCGTCTGCCTTCCCCTCAGATCATGATCTCAGGGTCTTGGGATCGAGCCCCACGTCAGGCTCCCTGCTCAGTGGGGAGTCTGCTTCTTTCTCTCCTCCCCACCTGTGCTCTCTGTCCCCCTCTCTCAAATAAATAATTAAAGTCTTAAAAAAAAAAAAAAAAAAAAGAAAAAGGAGCACATGGGGAGACAGCCTGAATGGGGAGGGAGGTTCAATTCTGACACTGTGCAGTCCTGCAGACTGGGGCAGGGTACTTAGCTTCCTGGCCTCAGTCTCCCCATCTAGGAAATGGGATAATAATGATGATAATGAGGTTCGGGGAGGATTACCTAAGGCGAGAGACATGAGTGCTTAGAACAGGCCCATCGTGTAATCAGTGATGGCTATTCGAACCTCACGGTTCTTGTGATAAGCTGTTTATGAGCGTAAACAGAGTTGGGACAGGAGAGAATGGTCCCTGGGCTCCCTCGGGGGCTGTGTGCCGTGTGCTCATGGGGGTTCTGGGCTGACCCACTCATGCTTCGTGAGGCATGAGATCCATGGGTGAGACTCAGGGCACAGAAGGGCCGGCCTACAGCCAGCCCCTCCCTCCACCTCCCTGCCTCCGGCCCCAAGCGGGCCTTGCCCAGAAGGCAGGCGGCATAGTGTTTCCGGAGTCAGAGGGAATGGGGTCCAATGAGCCACTTCTTAGCCCCTCTGTAGTCTGGGCTGGTTCTCAGAACGCGAGGCCACGCCTCCCCAAAGCAGGGCTGCCGTAACACCCCCTTCCACATCCTACAGTTGTTCTAAGCATCGAGGGAAGCAAACTCAAGGAAAAGGCTCAGCCCAGCGACCATGCTGTGTTCGGCCACAGGCCTGGCATTGGAAAGCTTGAGCAACTAGCTTCCTCCCTAAACCCCAGCTTCCTGGTCTGGGGTGGCGGGTAGTGATGTTCTCCGCCTTGGAGAAGTGATCAGGAATCTACAGGCAAAGCCACGTAAGAGCTGATAAACAGCAGGCGTTGAGTTCAAGCCCTGTGTCTAGTCCAGGAAGCTTGTGTAGATGTGTCTGTGTTTTCCTGATCTGCATTTGGGGTCTTCTGATCCCTCTTCCCAAGGCTTCTGTCATCTCTTTGTGTGGGGGACTTGACTGAGGTCGCTGCCGGACTGGAGCCTGGTTATGGGTGTGAAGGGGGACGAGGTGGGGCTCATGCAACCCTTCTTCCAGCTCGCACTGTCCCTGATCACAGGGCTGATGGCAACTGACCTTCAAGTCCACTGAGACCCACGGATCATTTTCTCAGTTTCTCCTGCAAAATGTCATTCCTGCTGTTCCAGGGCTGAGGGAGAGAGTGGGAAGAGCAGCACCTTGGTTTTCTAGTATTTTAAACTCTTATTCCGGCTCCCCACAAGACCTTCCCTTCTGCTAAAAAAGCTGAGAGGTGGCTCATCGGCCTTTGGCTCAGGTCATGATCCCAGAGTCCTGGGATCGAGTCCCATGTCAGTCTCCCTGCTCAGCGGGGAGCCTGCTTCTCCCTCGGTCTGCCACGCCCCTCCCCCACCTGTGCTTGCTCTCTCTCTCTTTGACAAATAAATAAATAAAAATAAAACCTTTAAAAAAAATTAGGAGCTGCAGTGTGTGTGCGTGTGCACGCGCGTGTGCATGTGCAAACCTAAGGCACACACGTATGTAATGAATTCCCTGCTGGGACTGGAGCTTCTCTGTTTCTCTGCTTCAGCTGGGGTCAAGCCTGCCACCTCCCTCACTTTAGGTTTGGGTTACTTCCCATGGGTCACTGGAGTCTGTGTGGCCCCAGAAACTCGGACTCTGTGGAAGATTGTCCAGGCCAACCGCGTCAAGGCCCATCAGGGCAACTGGCCCACAGCCTAGGAGGGATTTAACCTGGAGCCCCAAATCCATCTTTCCAGTCCAGAGTTCTTTTCATGATGTGCCCCTGCGAGTCCCTGCGCTCACATCAGATATGCCCCCGTCAGAGGGCTGCTGGCTGGGCTGGAGATCTGCCCCACAGGGGCAGGGAGCACACTGAGGCACCAGCTTGCTGGAGGGTCTGGGTTCGGGCTGACCCAGGGGCCCTCCGTGGCTCCACCCACCCCAGAGGGCTCATGAGGAAGAAAAAGGGCCCCTGATGGGCCATGTGCCACCACCCTGTGTCTGCCCGCAGGTCCCTGGCCCTGGGCCAGCAATACACATCCCTGGGCTCGCAGCCCCTGCTCTGCGGCTCCATCCCGGGCCTGGTCCCCAAGCAGCTGCGCTTCTGCCGGAATTACATCGAGATCATGCCCAGTGTGGCCGAGGGCGTGAAACTGGGCATCCAGGAGTGCCAGCACCAGTTCCGGGGCCGCCGCTGGAACTGTACCACCATAGACGACAGCCTGGCCATCTTCGGGCCCGTCCTGGACAAAGGTACTGTCTCTGGGCTGGCTAGCAGGTGGAGGCGGGGCTGCGGGGGGTGGGGGAGGAGGACCTGGTGACCCTTCCCCCTCAGGATGCCTCAGCTCCCAGCCCAGGGTCCCCAGGGGAGGGCCACAAAGCTGGGCAGGACCAGCAGCCACCACAAAAGTGGGTCAACTCCCTCTCTGGACTGACCCAGACTGTCCCCCTGCCTGCCACACCTTCCTGGGTGCTGCTGGGGGCTGAGCAGCTTTGAGGTGCTCCATATCCTGAGATCCTAGGGCGGCAGAGGAGGCCATGGCCTTCCTCCCCACCCCACACCTGGCTGGCACAGTGGAGTGGGGCAGGCTTTGTTGTGGACATTTGTGACATTTTCCCAACACTGTGTTAAGTGCTATGTAAATCTAGCTTTTGGGTGACCACCACCTCTAGGTCCCACCCATATAGAAAATTCTGGAACTGAGGAAACTGGTGTTGGTGGCATTGCATTGCCCCCAAGCGTTTCAGTGCAAAGATTCTGCCGGCCCCCATGCCCCTGCACGGGGGATCTGCCCACCAACTCTGGAGGGGCTCGAGGGCCGGCTGGCCTCTGGGGAACTTTCCTGCCCTCCTGCAAACCAGGAGTCTAACCGGCTGGTGCCTGAAATGAATGGCATTCACACAACTTGACCTCAAGCATGACCGGGAGAGATGGTGGAGGGGGGCGACTGCTCCCAAGAAGGGGACTTTGGGGCTGGAGAGTTCTGGGCTGAAGATGGGCAACTCTAAGGAATGGCTGCATCCCGGGATTTGATGACCCCAGCAGGCCTCCTGGGACCACTGCTCCCTTTCAGCAGAAACTTGAACCCTCCCGCCCCAGGGGCTTTGCCACCCAAACTGGTGAGCCTGGCCCTCCCTTCTCTTACAAGAACTATATTTATAGCCGGAAGGAAAAGGTATCTGAGAGCCAGGGGATCTGATGGGAGGAGTGGGGGATGGGGCACTGAACCCTACCTTTTAGTAGGCAGTCCCCCTTTACCTGGGCTTCAGGTATGCTGGGTCTGTCTGACCTACAGGCCATTGTCAAGGGACAGAAGACCAATTAGCGAATCAATGGATAATGATTCTGTTTACGCTTCTATTACCAAAGCTAATTATTCCTTGTTTACATAAAAGGTTTGGCCTCTAATTGGGGCCAAGTGGCGGCGGTTTGCATTTCAAACCTGATCTTGCCCGGTGTGTCAGTCTCACCGCCTTCCGGTGCCCCACCTCGGGCCAGGTAGCGCTTAATCAAACAGCCTGGCGTCTAGACGCGCTCCCCAAAAGCAAGACTCGCCTTCTGATCGCTCTTACCCTCTTGGGACATTTGGCAATGAAAATCGGGCCTTTGAGCTTATTACCCATCCACGCCTGTGTTAAACGTTTCCCATCACGTTGTAGGTTCTGGTACCTGCCTTCATGTCTGAATTGCAAGAGGGCAGTTCTGTGTTGGGCGGGGGCTGGGAGCTGGGTAGTAAGTCAGAAACTCGAGGAATTTGAAGCCGAGGAAGGTCCGGAAGAAGTCCCTCACCCGCGTCGCGCGGGCCGCCACGCGTTCATCTCTGCACCCCCGGACCCCACCCCACTCCACCCCAACCCACACACACGCTTTGAGAGCCGGGGGCGCGGGGATGGGGTGCGCCCTGCCCGGGGCGCGCACCGCCGGCCGAGCCCGGGACCGGCTCCCCACGGTCTGGCCGTCCTGGAGGCGGGGCCGCGGCCGGCCGAGGACTCGCGCGGCACCCGTGGGGCGGAGGCCGCGGGGGTCGGCGGCCGGAAGGCGACGGGCCGCGACGGCGGGGCGCAGGGGAGTCCGGGATCGCGTTCCGCGGGCGGGGCGGCGCGGGCGGCCCGGAGGGGCTTAGGCGGCTTGAAAGGGGCCCGAGCGCCGCCCCCCACCGCGCGGCCCGGCCCCGCGCCCGCTGCGGCCGCCGCGCCATTCACACGCCCTCTGGCCATTCGGCGCGGCGCGGGGGCGGGGGGCGCCGCTTCAATGGGGATTTCGCGGGCCGGCGCCGGGGCCGGGGGCGCGGCCCGGCCGCGGGAGACGCCCGTTGCTACGCGGTGGCGGCCGGCCCGGCGGCCCGGGCCCGGCGGCCGCATTATGCGGGTAATGCGGTGTGACACCGCGCGAACAAAGGCGGATTGAGCGGCCCAGCGGGCCCCGCCGGACGGGGACCGGCACAGCGGGGCTGTCAGCGCCGCTCCCAGGCTAATCCCCGCCCCGCCCCCGCCGCCCCCGCGTCCCCGGGGCTGGGAACCGAGCGCGGCCCGGGGTCCGGGCGCCGCCGCCGCCCCGAGAGACCGTGCGCCCGGCCGGAAGCGAGACGCTGGCCCTCGGCGCCGCCGCCGTTCCCGGGCGCCTCGGGGAGGGCGGGAGCCGGAACGGGGGCGAGGAGAGCGGGGCGGCGTTGGGGAGGTATTGGGGTGAGGGGAGGGACCGGAGCCTTGGGCTTCGGCCATCTCCAGTCTCAGTCCGCCTGGGCGGCGCGGGCTCGGTGCGGCGGCGGGGCGTCCGTGGAAGCGGGTCGGGCGGCTCCTCCGCAGGTGGCCGCGAGGCTACCCGGCTTCCCGGCTGTGTGCAGAGCGGTGATCCCCCTCAGCATCTGGCATGGGCGCTCTGGCTTCCAGCCGGCCTGCGTGGCCTCGGGCGGGTCACCGCCCAACCTGGGTTCCTCGCCTGTCCTGAGAGTTGGGCTGCAAGTCTCCCAGGCCTTGGCCCTCTAATCCTCAATGTTTGCATCTGTAGAATGGGCCTGTGTTAAGACTTTTTGCTCTTAGTTAAGAGGATTAAATAAGATCAAGAACCTGAAGGGCAGAATATGGTGCATACTGAGCGCCCAAAGGTGGTGATCAGGATCCTGAAGTTGGGGGACACCCCTGAGAAGTTCTCCTTTTCCTTCAAAGGATTCTCCCCGATGGCAGGGAATGGGCATGGGACTGGGTCCACTCTCCTCCTGGTCAGGAGCTCTGGTGGCAAAGGGAAGTTTTACCCGTTTTACAAAGAGGGTAACTGAGGCTCAGAAAAGGAAAGGGTCTGCCCAAGTGCATCTAGGTGGGGGATGGGGTGGACTTGGGTAGTTTAGGCAGTAGGTTCCCAGGCTTCCCTCCTGCAGGCCGCAGGCTCTCTCAGGATGGGGTGGGCTCAGGCCTGTGCTGCAGTCTCTGGAGTTGGGGCAGGTAGAGGGTAGGGGGCCTGGGGCCAGGATGGAGCAGGACCACCTCACCTCTAAAGCAACCGGCCAGAGCTACAGTTTCTGCCCCTGCTTCTGACAGGTTTGGCTCTGACCAGTACCTGGTATTGGGGCCCTGGGTTAATCAGTTAGCTGCCCCCTGCCTCAGTTTGCTCATCTGTAAAGTGGGGATACCTCAGAGGCTGGGCCAGCCAAAGCGGGTGGGAAGAGTACCTCGACTCCTCCCTCTTTCCTCGGGGCTGGCGAGCCCTTCTTCCTGGCTGGGGAGGTCGAGGCAGGACTCCGCCTGAGCCTTGCCCTCTCCGCAGCCACCCGCGAGTCGGCCTTCGTGCACGCCATCGCCTCTGCCGGTGTGGCCTTCGCCGTCACGCGCTCCTGTGCTGAGGGCACCTCCACCATCTGCGGCTGCGACTCGCACCACAAAGGGCCGCCTGGCGAGGGCTGGAAGTGGGGCGGCTGCAGCGAGGACGCCGACTTCGGGGTGCTCGTGTCCCGGGAGTTCGCAGACGCGCGCGAGAACAGGCCAGACGCGCGCTCGGCCATGAACAAGCACAACAACGAGGCGGGCCGCACGGTGAGCTGCGGCTGCCCTCGCCCGACCCTGCCTGGTACCCCTTTGCAGACCGTGTCCCTGCCTTTCCTGCCTGGCCTCGCCCCCGCCCCACCTTGCCCTTCCAGTGGCCCTTGTGCATCCCGGGCTCCCTACTCTCCTCTTTCCCCTTGGCAGAACTTTGGCCCCCACCCACACCCCCACAATCACCCGTCCTGTTCACCCTTTCTCTCTGGGCTGTTCCCCATCTGCCCCTTCCAGGGGATGTGTCAGCTCAGGAGTGAGGCAGACCCCATGGAGCAGGTCCCCGCCAGCCCATCTGGTGCACTTGGGCTGCCTAGGCAGGGCCATGAAGACGGGAGGGCCTGACTTTGAATTCAGCCTCCACAGCTTCCTCTGGTTGTTTGACCTAGGGCAAGTCACTTAAGCTCCCGGCCTCAGTTTCCCCATCTATTAAATGGGGTTCACAATCCCTATCTCCTACAGCTTTGAGAAATGGCTGCGATTTCTGCCAATGCTTGGGCTATGAAGGGGGAGGGAAACAATGGTCATCATTCTTTAGGTCCGCACCTCAGCCCCAATCTGTTTTCTTCCTGACCCCCAAGTAGAAATAGAGAAGGTTCCAGGGATGGGGTGGGCGGGGGCAGAGCGGGAGGGCCTAGGTGTGCTCCCGAGTGAGGTTGTGCTGGGGGCCAGCAGCTACTCCTCTTCCCCAGACCATCCTGGACCACATGCACCTCAAGTGCAAGTGCCACGGGCTGTCCGGCAGCTGCGAGGTCAAGACCTGCTGGTGGGCCCAACCCGACTTCCGCGCTATCGGGGACTTCCTCAAGGACAAGTACGACAGTGCCTCGGAGATGGTGGTGGAGAAGCACCGTGAATCCCGCGGCTGGGTGGAGACCCTCCGTGCCAAGTATGCGCTGTTCAAGCCGCCCACCGAGAGGGACCTGGTCTACTACGAGAACTCCCCCAACTTCTGCGAGCCCAACCCCGAGACGGGCTCCTTTGGCACCAGGGACCGGACTTGCAATGTCACCTCCCACGGCATCGATGGCTGCGACCTGCTGTGCTGTGGCCGCGGCCACAACACGAGGACGGAGAAGCGGAAGGAGAAATGCCACTGCATCTTCCACTGGTGCTGCTACGTGAGCTGCCAGGAGTGCGTCCGCATCTACGATGTGCACACCTGCAAGTAGGGAGCCAGGTAGGGCCGCGGGCGGGGCGGCTGCGGGGCCTTGGGACAGGGACCCTTTTTTCCCAGCTCCTCTTCCTGACTAATCCACTTCTCTTTCTGAGCTGTCCCAAGACACCCAAGTTTCCACGGCCAAAGCAGGAAGCCAGGATTTCCTTGAGCATCTGTGGGGATGGTCCCTGGGCAGCTTTGGGTGGATTACGCAAAGTACGGATACCAGCTGAGCATGTGCACGCAAGACTGCATGAAATTGACTAATGTTTGTATACAAGTTACTAAATTATGAGCCAGGTCAGATGTTTGCATGGCCACTGGCCATCATTACTGAGCATCTGGAGGCTGAGCCAGAGGAGGGATATTGTGGGGCTGGAAGCCAGGACACCTGACTTCTGGTCTCAACTCTGCCCTGTTCCAGGAAGTCCCTAAGTTCCTGTTATTTCATTTCCATGGGCCTCAGTTTTCTTACCCTAAAACGAGGGGGTTGAAATAATAGGCCAAAGATCCTCTCTCTTTCACCCCGGGGCAGAGTCATTTTGCATCCACCCTGAACTTTGAGGGCAAGTTTTTGCACAAGCATAAATCCTACTGACCTTGAGGAGGTGGGTGGGGGAAGCGGTGTATCAGCCCATATCCTGACAGATCTAAAGCTTGGGTGGAGCGGGGGCACTCTCACCGAGTTTATGGAAGGGGATGGGGAGGAGGAGGAGGGATTCAAGTTCAGAGTGGTGGTGGTGAGTAATCAAGGGATCAAAGGCCAGTGGGTTATGTTCCCAAGCTTCCAAGAGGTGGCCTGCATGGGAGACATGGTGCCTGGCCCTTGGAGCCATCGGTCCCCAGCATAGGTCAGGACTGATGTAAGGTGGTCCTGGAGTCTGGGAGCTGGAAGGTCCGAGGCCACTGTGCCCTCTCTCCCTTTTCTCTCCCTGAGAAGGAACCTAGTATATAAAGGCGTGAGCCCTGGTCCAACAGCCACCACCTGCCAGCTGGGGGACCCCAACAAGAGAGTTTTTATAGATCTGCCTCCTTATTTATCTTCCTCCCTGGAGGAGCCGTGGGGACCGTGCTTGGTTCATTGTGAAGAACATACCTGCCTGGGTTATCTCCCTGGAACAGGGCAGGAGCGAGCACCCCACCAGGTCACACAGCTCCACGGAGGGCACCTCGGAGCTGGTGGCTCCGGTCCACACTGTGTGGGCCTGGGGGAGGGGTCGGGCCTCTCTGCGGTGTGGAGGCCCCCACATCCTGGGGACAGCTCTGGGTGAGTCCCTCTGGGAGGCCCCTCAGTGGAGCTCGAGTTAGGACCTGGCAGGGACAGGGTCCAGAAAGGCAGTCGGAGGCACGGCTTTGTTCGTGTCTGAGTGGGCGCCGTGTGGCCGGTGGAGAGGGGACACAGGTGGCCCAGATCTGCCATGTACTGGCCCCGGAAGCCCGAAGTCTAGTTTCCTCACCTGTTCCGGGGCGTCGGGAGCCTAACGGAAGTTTCATGAGGCCCCAGGGAGCTACCAGAAGTGAATGCTTGTCTGAATCTGATACTAATCAGGAGTGATAACTGCCGTCAAGAGAGCTGAGACGTGAGGGTGACATCGCCTGGGCGAGTTTCATTTCCTGCTTCTCACAGAGAAAAAAAATCCACGAATATGAATGCATTCATGGGCTCAGTGTAGCGTGGCCACTGTGGCCGGAGCCCGCGTGGGGTCCCCAAGCAGCACTGAGGGGCAGCTGAAGGGGAATTAGGATGCCAGAGCACTAATGGTGGACCCATTGCTAGGATAGGGACCTTGAACTTCCTGTGTGGGTCCTGCTGGGGCTGTAGAAGCAGTAGGTGTTCTGGTGCCTCCTCTCCCAGGGCAGGGTTGGGGGAGGCCGCCAAGAGAAGCCATCTGTCAACCAGCGGAGGGAGTCTCTGGAAAACTCTCCTGCCTGCCACCCGTGTAATTAGTGCTGATCCTAGGAGGAATTAATACATCCTCAGCTCTCTTTGCTCCCATTTCTGAAGGACAGTGCTATTTTCTCCAGTCTTAGAGACATGGTCTCAGATGCCTTATTTAGGCAGATTGGAGCCCCGAGCCCCTCTGCTCTGGGCACTCTGGAGCCCTTGCTCTGGGACAAGTGGAGGACTCTCCCCACATGGTGCCCTTTGGACACATTTTCAACTTGTTGAGTGATGTGGGGCAGGCTGGGGAGCCTCTCTGCGCCCCAGTTCCCTCATCTGAGAACAGAGGGGTGGTTGTGTGGACCAGAGGCTGGATAGCCCCGGGGCTGGGCCTGGTTCATGGTCCAAGGAGGCAGCAAAGATTCCCGGGACCAGGCAGAGCTGACCTCCGTGATTGACGTTCTCCAGGCGTGGTGCTTGGTCTTGAACCACAGGCCCCAGACTGGCTGAGACCCGGTTACCTCTCCTCCCTTCATCCACAAAGACACTGCAGGCAACATGGGAACCTTGGAGACAGGCTGACAGGGACATATGCCTTCCACACACTCAGTGGGGAGCCCCAGTCAAAACGGCTTTATGCCACGGGGAGATTCCCATTCCTTCCCTTGTGGGGAAAACACCTTTTCCATTGCCTGTGGCTTCTGTCCAGTGTCTCATGCTAATGGCCGATTGCCTACCTTGCAAGGACCAGGCATCTTCCTTGTTATTCAGATGTTGCGAGCCACAGTAAGCTGGAAGGGGCTCTCTCTGGACAAGAGGCAGGGGGTCTGGCTGACCCCCAAGTGCTGGATCTGTCACTAACTTGCCACAAAACCTTGGGACGTGTCCGCTTAGTCTTGCTGAGGCTCCAGTTCTGCCCCAGTGTAATACTCTTCCACTGGCCCTGTCCACCCCCCGGGAATGGGAGGTTGGTTGGGAATGCCCATGAAAGTGCTTTGGGCCTCTAGTCCTTGGTGAGATGTAAATACATAAATGAGTAAGAGGTGCACACTGGTGCTCCCCTGGGAAGGAATTATTCATAGTTAATTAAATAGCCGTGCTCCTGCGTAGATGGCTCATTATCAAACCACTGGTGGGACAGAAAAGCACAGTGCCCATGTCAACTCTAGTGGGGAATGGGGCCCTGGACCGGAGAGGCCTTCGGTCGCTCTACAAGGTGGACTCCTGCCTGGGGGTCTCTGTCCAAGCTCCTGGCCAGAAGGTGGGGCAGGTAGGGTTTGGGTCCCAGTCAGTGGTGGCCCAAGCCCTCCTGATCCTGTTTAAATCCCACACTCTCCCTCAGCAGCAGGCCCCCAGAGCAGAGGAGGGGGTGCAGGAAAGCCCCTTGAGTTCCCCGTTGCCCCCAGTACAGGAGAAACGAGCTCTCCCCTCCGCAGCCTCTAATCTCGGCACCCCAATGGGCGGTTCCTCCGAGAAAGGGATTACGGGTCTGATTCTCCCTCTTTGTTTTCCAAAGGGCACTGGGAACGGGTGAAGTGTGTGGCTGGGCAGATTCACCGAAGTCCCATGGGAAAGCAGGACCTGGAGCCGGGCGCAGCCCTCAGCACCAGGCAGCCAGGAACCCGGACTGTTGCCAGACGCCCGTGCGGTAAATGACCTGGACCCGAGCTGCCCGCTGCCGGGGAGGCCTCCCTCCCCCTCTCTCTTAAGTTTCTCACCCTGCTGTGGATGGTGTGTGGTTTTTAAAGAAGGGGCTTTCTTTTTAGTTCTCTAGGGTCTGATAGGAACAGACCCCAGGCTTATCTTTGCACATGTTAAAGAAAATAAAAATGGAAAAAAAAATTCTACTCCGACAGAACAGGCTGGGCTGCCGTGAGCTCTCTGCCTGGTGGTGAAGACCTCGGCTGGGGCAAGATTCTGTTTCCAGACGGCGTCTCCTGGTGCCATGCAAGATGCCTGTGCGGTGGGCGTTATGAAGTAGGACAGAGCCCAGCAGTCTCCTTTTCTCTGTCTCCTCCTGCTCAGATCTGATAGACCTCCACATTCTCACGAAAGCCATAGGGTTAGCTAGGATCCAGTGGGAGGGAGGCCCAAAGCAATTGTCGGGTTGGAGGTTGGGCTTGGGAGTCCTGAAGCACCAGGAGCGCTGGGTGGCCTGGCAGGCTGTTGGAAGAGCGGCTGTGTCTTGTTCTCAGTCTCGCTTCCTCCGCAGCGCTGTTCCGCACGCGAGGCCCCTGTGAACCGCAGTCCCAGCTCCCGGTCTCCTGCTCCCCTTCCGCGCTGTCTACCAGGAATGCAGGGCAGGGCTTGGGGGCTTTTTTTTTTTTTTTTTTTTTTTTTGATGAACCGATGTAAATAGGTTATGTTTAGGGGGTGGTGAGCCTTCTGCAGCTCCAATGGGCTTCCTAAAGAAAGAAGCGGTATCTTTAGAAGGGGCCATTCACTCCCTCCCGGCCCTGCTCACTGGCAGATTCCCCCCCCAAACAACGCCGGGGAGAGCAGCTGGGGAGTCTAGGGTGCCTGGGTAGAAATCAGACAAAGGGTCAGAGTCAGAGCAGCAGCCGATTCCTGATGTTCCAACTTGGTGACTTGTAGCTAGGGAGGATAACACGACTCCTTAGTTCCCTCTCTGATAAAGACCTGTCTTCCGGCCTCCTTTCCCTCCTTTGGCCCGTGCGGCTAAAAGAGAAGCGCAGAGTTCTTTAACACACACCTGCCGGCCTCACCTGTGCGCAGAGAGCCCGCCAGTCCACGCAGTTCCCAAGGATCTGGAGGAGGTGTTCGAAGGCGGGCAAGCAGTCACTTGCTCCCTCCGGTAAAACCTCTCTCTCCGCTGAGCTCCCCGTGCTCCACCAGGTCCTCTCAAGAGTCCTGAACGGAGGCCAGCGGATCGGACAGCACGAACCCAGGCCACAGCTCTGTCTTAGGGAGAATCAGGAAGAAGAGAGGCGGCAGGGATAGAGACGGGAAAAGAGATGTTTCTTCCTTTCTTTACTCCCTCCTCTCTTTGGTCTAACACTGACCTCAGCTGCTGGGTCAAGTGATCTTCCTGCTCCACTCAGGCAGGCTTGCCAAGACCGTCTAGAAGCCATGCCCGCACTCTGCAATCTGCGGGCAACGAGCCCGGCTACAGATACACGTCCCCATCCCCTGTCCGGAGAGTCCGAAATGCCCCTCCTCATCTCACTTTAGACTGAAAAGTTTTCAATCATGTCAACCGGATAATGCTTGCTTTATGTGAGAATTATTTCAGCAGAACGGATACAAATGTTCAGAACAGTCTTTTCATATCTATGTATTCTATATTAAAAGTGATAAAGTCATGTTTCTGGGGCGTATTCAAGTAGCTGACAAGTGATTATTTAATAATAGTACACTGAGCACATTGTAGTAGTCAGGTAATAGTATCCAACCGAAATTTCCTACCGACCTGCTGTATCCAAAGTTTTGTAAAAAGTTGTAGAAGTTGTTGATCTTTTTGATTTTATATTCAAAAAGTCTCTTTTTATAAATATTATTTATTATACAATGTATATACCTTTGAGTTAACTAAGATTATATATTATATAAATATATATATATTTGGAGAAAATCTATTTCATCATGCAGTTTTTTTCTGTTAAGTCATTAAAGAGAAGGTAAACTTAAAATGGATACATTGTACAATGTGTGGGGTTTCCAGATTAACGCTCAGGAGGTTGCGAATATCCGATTTCTGGATGTGGTGGCCTCAACTTGCACCCTGAAGTGAGTGGTCCAGAATAAAGCCATTTCCTCTGTTCTCTAAGCAGGATCATCTCAGACATCATGGATAGTGGGTCTCATCTACTATAGGACTTTCGTACAGGCTTACCTTGTTCTAAGTCAACATCTGACAAGTAATTCCTAGGTTTGGAAGTAAGCGGTTTGGGCAGTAATTCCTTTAATAGACTAGCATTTCCACTACACAAATGAATGTCACAGACACTCAAAAGATGTGGCGCAAGGCCAGCAGCCCACGGGGTTGGTTAATCCTTTCCTCACCGATGTTTTCAACTCCATTTATTGGGAAAATAGGATTTGCTCTATTGAAAATGAAACCTGACTGGAAATGGCTTCCCCTCCTGCTAGCTCGGCTATAGAAAGGGTAGGTCGGTCTGGAAGAAGAAATGGTCTGCCTTGGCCTCCGGGTGGCCTGGGACAGGTGTTATTGTGGGAGGTTGGGCAGAAAGGACCCAGCAGTGGGCACGCTGTGGGAGGGGTGTTCTCTCCTCGGACTGCTGCTTCAGAAGGACTCACCTGAAGCTCGCAAGAGATGCTCTCTCGATGATGAGCTGCAATAACTCGGTTTTATGACAATAGACTGCCCTTTGGTCTTCACACCGACCCATAAAATGTCACCTTCGGTTGATGTGGCACAGCTAAAACGCTTTCCTTTTCTTTCTCTTTCTCCTGATTTACCTTTACCAGGAGCAAATCTTACTCATCTCACTGCAGAGACAAAAACAACATAAAAATAAAGCAGCCTGCCCCGGGTGCTGGCGCTGGGCTGCCTTGTGCTCCATTCAGACCTCGAACCTTAATTAGGAACGGCGACTAGAAGTTCATGAACTTTATTGTGCCCCTGATGTGTCTGTGTTTAGTCCCTGAAAAGTTTAAACCACAAAAAATGGTTGTGCTGGCTGCATAAGTTATTGGACATGGAGCGTAGACCGAAATCTCCGTATCTCACAGCCTGGCTCACCTTGTACTTTGCTCCGGCATAAAACTAATACTTGTCTCTCCCAATATCCTGAGTACTTTTCTTTTCTTTCTTTTTTTTTTTTTTTAATACCTATAAGATTGCCAAACATTTAAATGGTCCCTGTTCATACTTACCAAGGCCATTTGCAATCCTTTCTATGATTAATCATATTCTATGATTAAAGAGAACAGTTGATTACAGTGCTTGAACATTCAATTTCTCCGTAAGTATGAATACTAATAAACATCTAAAAATAAGAGGAAGCTTTAAAAAAAAAAAAAAGACCCAAAAGAAAGAAACAATATCGTGGGAAGATCTCTTTTCAAGCAGTAGCTTGGAAAGAATGTGAAAAAAGCAGGGGAGAACGTTCGTGAGTTCAAGGCTCGGGGGACGGGGTACAAATAAAGGCAAAGGAAAGGCGGAGGAAAGCAGGGGGAGGGATGACGGGTAGGTGATTCTAGACGGATCCAGTGGTACATCCACGCCAGCCCTGGGTATATAGATGGACATGGAAGCTGTGGCTGATCGACACACAGATGAGGAAAGTCAATGCAGCAAAATGATGATGGCTATACCGTCGCTTCTCTTAGCTTGACAGAGAACTCTTAAGGAGGCAAAGAATGACCTTACCATTAATCTGATACTCCCGAGAGAGTGTGACAAAGTTGGTTGTGTGGAGAGACTGTGTGTTCCCTCATGTACATTATGGAGGGGAAATTTCAAACTTGAGTCCCCCTTGCAAATGCTGCCTTCACGGCTTGGGATTCCTGCCCATCACAGGCACCCTGTGGAGTGTCGTCCTGCCCCGGTGTCCGCACAGCACACGCTCTCCGTGGCTCGGCTCCACGGCCCGGTCCTGGCACTGCTTGCCGGTGGAGGAGAAACTCTAGATCATTTTGCAATAACTTCTGAAACTGACGTGCTGTTTTGAACTTTTATCCACACCTTCCCCGGCGTCGTCTTTGAAAAGGTTTATGAATCAGGTGGCCAGGCAAGGGATGGGAAGTCTCGCTTTTGCCTTCTGTGCTTGGCCTGGCTTGGTTGTTTTTTGCTGACTCAGTGCGTCAACAGGTCTGTTGACCAGGATTGGATTGTTACACACCCAAATCTACTCCGTGACTTGCTGTTGAAACTTAAACCAGAGGCTGTTCATCGTAATTTTTAGGACATGGAAAGAGAGCTTTAAAGCAAACCATGTTCAGATTCTAGCCACCATTATAGTTTTTCTGTTATATATTTATTTTTAAAGATTTTATTTACTTGAGGGAGAGAGAGAACAAGCAGGGGGAGGAACAGAAGGGGAGAAACAGGCTCCCCGCCGAGCAGGGAGCCCGATACGGGACTCCATCCCAGGACCCTGAGATCATGACCTGAGCCGAAGGCAGATGCTCAACCGACAGCCACCCAGGGTCCGCTCAGTTATATAGTTTTGAAGGTATTTCAGTGAAGATGTACAAATACGGAAAGGATGAGATAACCTCCTTTTCTGAGGTTTTAATTATATCTTCTGACAAAAACTAGCCTGCTCACAGTGCATCCATATAGGAAGAAATCTAAAGCAGCAGCTGCCGGTCTCCTTTGCTTTGTCACTAGGCCTGTGACGTCGTACACTCTCTCACCCTCTGCCCAGGGCAGCTTTGAAGTGCACTGGGACAGCTTCGAGACCCTACCTTCCCAAGGTTATGCAGGACCCAGGGTGGCCCCGGGGTCCTCCTAGGAGGTGTGGACAACTCCTGGGGAGATGACCTCTTTGCACTGAGCCTTGCTGATTCTCTGAGCTGCCTTTCGTCCTACCCTCATCCAACTCTAAGCATCGGGCTTTTAGGCTGAGATCCGACAGCTCAGAAAAATGCAAAAAGGATTCCAAAAATGAACCATGTGAAGAAATCCCACTGAGAGTGTTTAAATCCCTCGGTTTGCACATTTCAAAGGAGGAACTCTAATTGAGAAACAATTTTCCTTTCTGGATTATTACTAACCCATTTACGGCTTTGGTCTGCTTCAGTGTTTTAATAAGGCGAAAATAAGCAAAATAAGTATGAAGGTTCTTCATGTGCATTAACTCCTGAAAATACGCTATTGATATGTTTCTCTTTTCAACGGAGTATGCTTCCTAAATAATGAAACCCAGAGATTTTTAAATAAAAATCCTCCATCTCCTTAGGCTCGTTAAGACAAGGAGGGGCTTTCCGGAGCCCCCGCTCTTCTTCACACGTTCTTAGCAGTTACGTGTCGTTTTGTACAAAACATGCTCTACAGGATGTTTTCGAGGATAGGTACTCTTTATTGCATTCCTTCATTTGCATGAAACAATATATATCTTTCAATATAGTTTTGGACAAAACACAAAGACATAAAGATCATTTAACGAGAGCCATCAGTGAATACAATGTGTGTGGCTTTCCTGGGAGGAGAAAAGAGGCAAGCACAACAGATCAGGGGACCCGGGGTACTGGCCATCAGGGATCACAGAATTACACAATACAAAATCTACTTTTTAAAAAGCCACAAAACAAGCTAGGGGTGAAAACCCAAAACGAAGTAGCTAGGACACGGAAGTCAACCAAAAATATACAGATGGCAGGATCTGGAGATAATCTGCCTTCTACCATGGGCACAAATGACAGCTACAGCCAAGTGCCACTGTGGCCACAAGCCGCACGGGCGGCATGAGGCACGTTCAGGTGGCTGCTGACTGCTCGTCCCTGCATTCGAAGCCGCGGTGGGGAGACGGTGGCGCGCTTCCTAAGTCTCCTCACCAATATGATGACATGACCTGTTCCTTCTAACTAAGTTATCAGACAAACCACTGGTGCTCCTTCGCCTTGTAAGGAGCGTGTGGAAGGGAAAGGAAGTGTGTTAAACGCACTGGAATGGATGTTAAAAAGTCTCAGGGTGAGGGCTAGAAAATGGTTTCTTCTGGAGAATAGTGTTTTATTTCGATGCTGGATAGCACAGAGGGTTTAAAATAAAGGAAGAATAAATTCTAAGTCATTAAGCTGAGGAAAAAGAAAAACGGTGATACTAGTAATATGCCTCTAATATTGTGTTTTCCCATTTAGACTTGGACACTAATTAGTGCTGAGAGGTTTATAAGAGGACTTTATTTTAATGACTCTGTTCAGGGGTGTAGGCTTTTTCCATACAGGTTTTTCCCAAGTCGTTAACAACAGCTACCACGTGGTCACGGCCGTCACATCTCTTGCCACGGAGCACACGAGTAACACTGAGGGAATGCCACGGCCAACACAGTGGTATTCGGACTTTCTATTAAGAAAGATCTCCTGGCTACAACTTGGGAACATCTCTGAAAATTACTGCAAACCACATCTTAGAAATCCAAAGCCCTGTTTCTTCAGGCGAAAATAACCAACCAGTCTTCTGGGAGAACTTTTAACCAAATACCCAAGTAGCTTTAGTGTTATTACAGGCGAGCTCTAAGATAATCCCTCTGAACCCATACCTCTAAGTCACTGCTCCTGGTTTACATCTAGAAAGTCTTCCTTCTAACAGGCCCGGTGCTGTCCTACGACATCATTACATTTACTGAGAGGTTTGGGGTGGCGAGGGTGGTACTGAGCTTGAAATGTGTAGCGCCCCCAAGTGCAGGGACTCCCGCACTTCAGGACCAAGGAAGAAGAAATCATCCTAGCTTGCACAGAGAGGTAAGCAGAGCGTTCTAGAGCAAATGTGTACCTTCCACAAAACGGACCGAGTAAGCACAAGGAAGGGAGTTTTATTGCACTAATCATGCAGAGTGAGCACGTGTCGAAGGCAGGGAACATTTCACTTCGTCTAGGATCTTGAGCAAGCTGAGTGAAGGTCCCAGGCCGTCTTCACTCTTCACCTTGGTCACGTCCCTTGGTCACTGTGCGTGTTCAAAGAGTCCATTTTCAAAGTCCAGGGGGCTACTGAAAAAGAAACACCCGAAACAGAAAAAGCAGATGAGGGTGTGCAAAAAAACCATTTATCACAAAATCACTAAAAGCTTCTTAATGGGTTTTCTGCATTTTTTTACTATGCATTTGCAATTAAAATAGCATTTCACAAAAGAAAACGGTGGTAGCCCCATGCATTTAAAAGCAGGTTCCAATAAATATGTACCATCGAGTTTTTTCCTGCATTGCGACAAGGAAGTTTTGCGAAGCAGGACAAGGAGAGCAAACCAACAGTACAACCAACTTCCTTGCTTGGTCTCTCAGACCTACAACACAGTGAAGAAGGCTAATAAATGGAAACAAAGTTGTCCAAGAGAGGTTGAGAATTCAAATGTTTATGTACTGTAGAGCAACGCTTAGAACAGGCACCGGGATTGAGCAGAGGGCTAAGTCTGGCGGACGGCCGTAATGTTGTGTGTACTTACGCTCCTTCTTCTCTTAAGAGGGCCAAGAATTTTCTCACACGGTATTCAGGATCCATCTAAATACATCAGCAGAAATAAAGAACACGGGTTAATGGTACCGTCTAATAACTATGCACTTCATGCCAAGGAAATGCTCGGTTTCATACACCCACCAGTGCCCTGCTGAGTCACAGAAATACGTTACCTGCTCCCTGACCAATATTCTGATACACAGCGAAGCAGATTACATCATTCAGGAGTGAACGGGATTTCCCGGCACAGAGAATCACTGTGCACGAGGCTCCAAGCGACCCAGCCGGTCATTCCCAGGCACCTCAGCAGAGTGCCCCCTTAGCTGGCGCTGTGTGAGGACGCAGCAAGTCGGAGAGGACACTTGTGAGGCCAGATGGCGGCTGTTCACGTGGGGCTGAAGGGCATCCAAGTCCCAGGATTCATTCAACACATGAAAGTGAGACCAAACTTAAACCAACTGAGGTTGAGTAAATGACTAACAAGTAACTTACTAACTTTTCATGATCTACACATTAGCTTTTCTTAGGCTTGGTCTTCCATGCAGTTTCTTCTTTGCAATTAATGAAAAAATGGTTCTGAAAGTTAAAAAAATGAAGAGTGGAATGACTCCCCTAACACGGCTGCTGGATAATCTGGGTCTCCTGTGGCAGAAAAGCATTGTGATAGCAGAGCCTGGTTGGCTCAGGCTGGGGAGCATGTGACTCTTGATCTTGTGGGTTTGAGCCCCAAGTTGGGTGTAGAGATGACTTCAAAATAAAATCTTCAAAAAAGAAGAAGAAGAAGAAAAGCATTCTGAATCTGGGAGAAGATAGGGGAATTTTGGTTCGGGGAGCCAAGTTTAGGATATTATTGATTTTCTCTATTCATTTTCCTTTTTATTCATGTTTATACTAATTTATTTAATTATATTTTGTTCTCACTGGTCCTCCAGAGATGTGAAGTTATCTAAAAAATGATCATGAAACACATCTTTAATTCCTCAAGATGAATTTTTATTGTAAGAAACATACCTAACTTTTAAAAAATGTTCCAGGGCAGGAGTCTGTTTCCCAAGAGGGAACTCCCTGCCCTCCAGGGAGAGCTTTCAAATGTCGGTGCAGCTGTGGGGAAATGTGCAACTAGATTCCCCCCCAACCACATTTTTTTTTTTTTTTTTAAGATTTCTTCTCTTCTATCCCAGAAAAACATTGAACAGAAGTTTCAAATGTAGCAAAGTTAAGAGGTCAGACTACAAAGGACTAAGAAAAAGTGTGAACAGCTAACAAAAGAAACATTTTCCCTCTTTGGGAATAGAATTACATATGAATCAATTGTCAAGTTCTTTAAAAAAAAAAAAATGGAACTGGCTGGAACTAAGCTGTAGTCAGTGCTTGCAGGTCTTTGCCCATTAAATATATTTAATATGTGTGAGCAACGACTTACTGACTTGCCTGTAGCTATGGAATTAAAAGTCAAGAGAAAGGGAGGAAAAAAGTAATCTAGATAAATGACTTTATTCCCTCAGGTGACATCCAGTCAGAGCAGATCCTCAGCACTGTGCAAGTTTTAACAGAATCGTGTATCGTGAACAGAGAGGTAACATGACTTATATTCTGCTCAACTACATGCCTCTCCACTTAGGCTCGGTCTCTCTCAGGCAGATCTGAAGAGAATTCACTCAGCTGCACGAAATCCATTTGACAAGAAGGGGTTCAAACTCAGAGGCCTATGAAGTGTCCGTCGCTGAAGATGAGGCCAGAGTGCCCCACTCTCGCTTTCTGCCCCACACACATGAGAGGCATTGAGGTGATCGCTGACCCGCGGGCATCAAAGGAAGAAGGGGTAGGGACTGGAGTGAAAAGCCCACATAGTTTCTCCTATGCAATTATTGAAAAAAAAAATTATGCTGAAACCAAAAAAATGAAGAGTAGAGTTGACAATCTTGACAGATTTATCTTTTCAAGCAAAGAGCTAATACATCTGTATATGCACCTTTACCAAGGATAATCCTAAGCCAAGTGATTAGTCTGTAACTTCAATTTACCACTCGTTGTGGAAAATAAGTAAATTTCAATCCGGCTGAATGTTCCATGCATTCAACTATAGGTTTCTGAAAGCCACAATTCTGTTTTAAAATAAAGGTACCAGGAAAGATTAAAAAGCATTCACTTTGCATTCTCCATTCGTTATTGGTCCAAGAGCCTGTTTCTGGTGTAACCGTGGAAGTGAAACTTCACTTCTGCCACCCGCTGCTCACAGGGCCAAGAGGGCAGGCCTGAGCAGTGACACAAAATGCCAAGAGCGCGGCCAGTCTGTCCAGCAGTGAACTGGGATGGACCCAGGTGACCACAGTTCATGGAGTACCCGGCTGTGTGTCCGGCTCTGTTCCAGGGACCATGGATTCAAACAGTGAGTAAAAGTCAAGGTTCCTGAAGTCACGAAACTTGGCAGGAATACATTTGTTATCTAGATAAGGACAGGAAGACCCAGGATGGACACGTGGAGGGGTAGAGTTCCCAAAAGGGGAAAGGTAAGTTGCCAGGAGACGTGAAAAAGTTCCAGAGAAATTTCATGTCTTTGCCCAGGGGCTGGCCTAGGGCTCGGTCTTCTATGTGATCCTGGATGCCCAACCCTATAGTAGTTTGCTTGAAATTTCGAGGAGCCCAGCCAGAGGGAAAGACAGACACCCTAAGTCTACTCTGTACAATTCAATTAGTCTGTCCCTTAAAACAGTTTCCCAGGCCCCATTTGGTTAAAGGCACAGTAGCTTCTAGACCTCTGATCAACGATGCCATCTTCCTTCCATCGATAATTGGCTGTGATCGTGGATAACCCACTGGCCACTGGTGGGACACTCAGTACCCTCATCTCTAAAATGGGGACGGGCAGTGATGACAGGAGAGCAATTGCCACTTTGAAGCCCTTTCTAGTTCTAAGATCTAATGATTCCCTAATTAAAATGGAAAGTCACTTTATAATCTTTTCTTCCATTTTGAATTTTAAGAAGTTAGAAAAGTATTAATAAGTTATTGTTTGGTCTTAGAAGCAGGCCACTAATAGCAACTTGAATACAGAAATAAGAGAATTATAACAAACTAATTAAAGCCTTAGCAAAAGGGGCACCTTGGTGGCTCAGTCATTAAGCATCTGCCTTCGGCTCAGGTCATAATCCCAGGGTCCTGGGATCCAGCCCCATATTAAGCTCCGCATTGGGCTCCGTGCGCGGAGGGAAGCTGGCTTCTCTCTCTCCCACTCCCCCTGCTTGTGTTCCCTCTCTTGCTGTGTCTTTCTCTGTCAAACAAATAAATAAAATCTTAAAAAAGCAAAAACAAAAAGCAACACCTTAGCAAAGGAGGGGCGCCTGGCTGGCTTGGTCAGTGAAGCAGGTGACTCTTGATCTTGGGGTTATGGGTTTGAGCCCCACGTTGGGTAAGGAGATTACTTAAAATACAATCTTTAAAACAAAACAAAGCAAAACCTTGGCAAAGGACATATAAAAACCTCTTGGTACGTCGCGAAGCACCTGTGTCTGCATCCTGGGGAGAACGCAGCATCTTACCTGGAGCGACATCTCGATCAACATCAGCAGCTTCTTGATGCCTATCCAGACCTTCTTCCCTTTGACTTGCTGCGAGATCGTGGTGCGTTCCTTATCTTTGAAGTTGCCCAAAAGCTACGAAAACAATAAAAAGGACAAAAGCACTTTTGTAGTGAGTGCATCAACAACATTAGTTAATGCTCACATTTATCCTTGAAAGAACAGTGCAGTAAGAACTACCTGACTGGTTCACATGGACAGGGTTTTCTCCTATTTTAAAATCCAACCTGACCTTCTTCACCCCATTAGGTACAATTAACGAACGTGAAAACGGGTATGCTAAATCCTGTTTTCCTAGAGACCTCCATTATAATTCAGAGATATGTTTGCTGGGGGCAGGGAGAAAAAAAAAACTTCAAACCATAATAAGCATCAGTTAAAAATTTTAACATGTGTCAAAGCAGAGACTAAATTTAAACCTTACTCAACCTCGGCCCAAGAGCTGCTCGCATAGGTAATCTGGAGATATCTATCATAGAGATGATTTCTATTTTGTTGGAGTATGCTCCAACTGCATGGGTCTTGAGAATTTTAAGAAGCTTTTACCACTGCTGAACGAATCACTACACACGACATCTTTTCCAGATCTCACCAAGTCACCTGTGTACATTGATATTAATCAAGAGTTTAATGAAGGTTACATTTTTTAATAATTTACACTCTGTCATCCTCAAAAAATTTAAGGAAACATTTCCATACTATGAACTTGTTAATAAAGCAGTCCCTTTCAACTTCTATAGTTTTGAAGTCTCTAAGGTTTTAATCACTGTGCCAATTTATGAAATGCAAGTAAATGAGTGGAAAGCTATTTGCAAATGACCAAGTTTTCCACATATTGATTACTCTACCACTCTACCCTCCCCTCCCCCCATTCCAAGTTTCTGGCCCATGTAATCTGCATGCCTCTCTCCTCGTGGGCACAGAGTAATTCATTCCTGGCAGGCTGGGTGCTGCCTACACCAAGGAATGGGAGATTCATTCATTTTCACTAACATTCATCTCTTCCTCGAAGTCCTGAAATGACTGAAGGTATATCCCAGGTGCCCTATTTCAGGTTAGCACAGAAACCAGGCACTGAGGGCAATGTCCGCCATGCCTCCTTAGCATTAGTCCCAACCCCGACTCCTTTCTAACAGACACTTTGCAATCTGTTGACTCATTCTCACCTCCAGAGCCTCCAACAGCTGTTCTCCTGTGGCAATGTTGGGCACGTGGATGGTGGTGCTGAAAGCATTGAGCATCTCCATCTCCTGAAGGACATCTTTGCGGCTAGTGGTGCCGATGATAAGAAGCTTGCGGCCCTGATCACAGGGAGAAAATGTGTTAAAATGCAGGATAAGACTGGTTAGGAAACTGCATTTATTTAACTGCAGAAATGCAGGTGGTAAGGCCAAAAAAAAAAAAAAAAAGAAAGAAATTCAGAATTTTCCTTGTGAAAATCTAAAGGAAAGTAGCAAGCACAGGATTCAGAAAGGCAACAGCTTCTTCTTGTCATTGATGGCAATAAAATAATGGATAAGTAAGTCAGGGAGACATACAAGCCAAATAAAAAGATACTGACTTATATGCTGTAATCCATTTCTGACAGCCAACATGGTGTACGTATGGTGGGGACTGGAAAAAGGGAAATGAATGAACTGGAAGTCTGTATCACCCACTTAGCAAAGATTTATAATGCTTTTAAGAAGGAGCAGGATGGGGGCTCCTGGTGGGGGCGTAGTCAGTTAAGCATCTGACTCTTGGTTTTGGCTCAGGTTCTGATCTCAGAGTCAAGAGATGGATAGAGCCCCTGCATCAGGCTCTGCATTCAGCATGGAGTCTGCTTGAGCTCTTCTCTCCGTCTGCCCTTCCCGCTCACACCCTCTCTAAAATAAAAAAATTTTTTTAAAGGAGTAGGTTAACAATAATTGTTTACATTTATGCAATACTTACCTGTAAAAGGTAGGGTGCCAAGTGCTTTACATAACGGTGTCACTTAATATTTTAAAATTTCAGTTTTTAACTCCAAAACATACAAAAAATGTTTAAAACCTATAGCAGTCCTATACCACCATTCCTGATTCCCTCTCTCCAAAGGCAATCATTTTAAAACACTTTTTTTTTTTTTTTTTTTTTAAGATTTTTTTATTTATTTATTTGACAGACAGAGATTACAAGTAAGCAGAGAGGCAGGCAGAGAGAGAGGAGGAAGCAGGCTCCCTGCTGAGCAGAGAGCCCGATGTGGGGCTCGATCCCAGGACGCTGGGATCATGACCTGAGCCGAAGGCAGAGGCTTTAACCCACTGAGCCACCCAGGCGCCCCGAAAGGCAATCATTTTAAACTCTTACTTAAGCTTTTCTTCTTGTATTTACCTCCTTTTCTTTAAATAACAAGGTTATACCACTATTTTTAGATCTTTGTTTTAAGCTTTAAATTTTATTGACCACCTATTATTGAAGATGGGGATTTAATATTATTTTTTCACAACCCCCCACCCTGTGCCCCTTTTCTTGTCCTTCCCTTCCAATGTGGTTATTTCATAGTCTTTGAATTAAGCTACATTCAGTATTTATCATGATTATATAAATATGATTGACAGCTAAGCTATGTAATATACTATTACATTTCCTTTCCTAGGAAACATTTTGTATTTATTAGACTTAGTAACTGCCATTTTCACCCTCAGCTTAGTTGACCAAGTACCAATTACAAATTCATCCCCAAACAAACACAACCATGAATATCCTTTCAATACATTCAAACATGTCAGGGAATTTTAAAGTTTGTTTGTTTGTTTAAGACATCCCCCTCCTGGAGCCCTCTATTCTCAGAGAGTCTGGATGGATTGCTGCTGCATAGCTGCCGTTCTAGAACTTTCTTCTCTTCTGTTAGATCCCCTGCATCCTGGTCTGTCTGCATTCATTCCCTTTTCCACGGTGCACCTACTTCAATAACTTCCTGAGAGAGGGTGCACAGGAGGTAAAAATGCAAAGACTTTGAATGTCTCGAAATGCTTTTATTCCACCATTTATACTGTCCGCTCAATACCTGAGAGTTCAGCTAGGCACAGAGAACAAGGCTAAAAATAATTTTCCCTCCAGAATTTTGAAGGCATTATTCTATTGTCTTTTCATTTTCAGTGATGCTGGCTAGAAGACTGATACTATTCTGATATTGTCTCTCTCTCTCTCTCTCTCTTTTTTTTTTTTTGATTTTAAAGTACCTTCTCCTTACCTTTATATTCTATAATTTTAAAATCACACACCTTGAGGTAAGTCTTTGCTCATTCTGCTGGTGCTAGATGGGTCCTTTCTAACCTGAAAAGTGATTCAGTTTTAGGAAATAATCTTAGATTATTTCTTTGATATTTCTTTTCATTCATTTTCTGTGTTTTTCTGTTTTGTTTTTGGTTTTTTTTGGGGGGGGTTATACCCCTCTACCCCCTGCCCCCAAACCTCCTTTAGTTGCATACTGGTCTACTAAGACTAAGTTTCTTTCTTTTTTTTTTTTTTTTCCTTTTTTTTTGGGCTCCTGGTTTTTACCTTTCTCTTTCAAATACTTTTTAGGTTAGTATCAACATTATCTTCCAACCTTTATATTAAGTTCTTTCTATAATATTTTTTCATTTCTAAGAGCTCTTTCTTGTTTCTTGAACTTTTTTTTTTTTTTTTTTTTTACTATGTCTTATTGTATTTAATGGGTGTGATACCTTATTTTAGATTTGTGTGAATATTACAGATTTTGTAATGTTCTCTTCGGTTCTCTGCTTTGTCCTGTCTCCCCGGAGTTCCTTTATTTCCTATTTGTTCACTGGAGCTTTCCCTCGAGGATCTGGTGATTGCTGGATGACTATTCAGATTTAAGAGCTAAACTAGTGACTAGAAGCTCTTAGTCTGAGGGCTTCACTACAGGATGATCAGATAAGACTTGGCTGATGATTGGGGGTCCTTCAAAGGTCAGAATGTGTACATTTTTCCCAGGAAAGAATCTTCCAGTCTTCTTCCTGAAGGCTATAAAGCCTAGTTTCCGGCATACTGGGAGTCGATGGGGAAAGGGATCTGGGTCTCCCACCATTCAATATAGAGACTCCCATTTGCTATTTGCAGAATGGCATCTCTTGAGAGAGACGTCTCATTTCATGTTCGTATAATCCTGAGAATTAAGTGCTTGTATTCTCTCTACTCTACTGATGGAGCTATTGAATCTCACAGATACAAGTAATTTGTTGAAGGTCGAATAACTAATATATGATGGATCCAGCAATGGAAGCCATATCCAGAATCCAAAACTGTATACTGCTGTTCTTGATGAAGAAAAACACTAAAAAACTTCTACTTGGGGGATGCCTGGGTGGCTCAGTTGGTTGGACGACTGCCTTCGGCTCAGGTCATGATCCCGGAGTCCCGGGATCGAGTCCCGCATCAGGCTCCCAGCTCCACGGAGAGTCTGCTTCGCTCTCTGACCTTCTACTCGCTCATGCTCTCTCTCACTGTCTCTCTCTCAAATAAACAAATAAAATCTTTAAAAAACATTTACTTGGAAAATAGGAAAGGAGTGCATTCTAAACTATGTCATGAAATTTAGCATACACGCTAACTTCAAAGATAAGCCTTTAATACAATCGTTAAACCTATTCATGGATCTTAGAAACTCAGGATATTAAAATGAGAAAACAGGGGTGCCTGAGTGGCTCAGTCAGTTAAGCATCTGCCTTCACCTCAGGTCATGATCCCAGGGTCCTGGGATCAAGTCCCACGTGAGCAGGGAGCCTGCTTCTCCTTCTCCCCCCATTCGTGCTCTCTTACCACCTCTCTTCCAAATAAATGAACAAATAAAATCTTAAAAAAAAAAAAAGAAAACCAATGAATCACATAATAAATTATTATGTGAAAATTAAACACAGGAAAAGATGTTAAGAAATTGACGATCGGATGCCAAAACAGTTTCAGTTTGGGTTTTGTAAACATTACACCACTACTATCAATAAGGCAGATCATGCATCCTCAGTCTTATCCACTGTTTTTGTCCATCTACTGTGCCAATAATAGAAAATGAACCAACAAAAACAAAGGCATATCAGAGAAGCAAAGTCAAGACCTTCTGGCACAGTTAGAGGCTGGCATACAGATGACTATGCAAAGACCATGGGACAGTATTCCTGTGAAGTATACAGACTGAAGGATAATCATTATTATCATTCAAGAACTCAACTAGCTAAAAATCAAACACATTATCAACAGACCTTTATCAAGCTCCTAGATGAATCTGGAACAGACCCTGTATATATAGAGAGAGACAGCTACAAAAGAGGTAATGAGGATGCATTATGGGCAGGTGGGGGGTATTATGCACAGGTCATCACGGTAGAGGGAGGGAACATGTTGCAGAGAAACATCTGTTCTTCTTCTGGAAGCGGGTCTTAAGGAATGAGTGGGTTGACTAGAAAGATGAAGGGGAAGGATATTCCAAGCCAGAAGGAGTGGAAATACAAAGTCTGAGGGCAAAATAATAAAAACAAAAACTGGGGAGTCGGGGTAATTACAAACACACAAAGATATACACATTTCTACTATCACAGAAGAGTAGTACTTTAACATTCCACGCTAAATTCCATCTCTAAACTTAGAACACTTAGAAACTTACAACCCTGAAGGCTACCAGATGCTAAGGGCCACCACGCAGGCTAGTACATCCTCATTACAATGAAAGGCAACTGTCATCTAGTACTTTTCCTGAGGTTTTTAATGTTCTATAGCTCAACACTCAAACTCCCTCATCTTGTCTCCTCTCCAGGAGGGCCACACATTGGCCCTAGAAGAAAGGCCTTAAGGAAGAAGCTTCTTACTCACTCCAGAAAGCAGGAATTGCCATTTTCCAAGTGAAACTTTCTCTTACGTTTAACCATGACTATGCTCTTTGGAGTGTTGAAAGACTGGGAAACGTACAGCAACTTATAATGGAAACACTAATTTATGTTTTGCTCTACTCCTTGTTTAACAAGACTGCAAACATTGCAGAGAGGTCACGACCCAGGCAAGTTCAGGCCTTGACTTGTAAAGCTCATCTTTACGAAAACACCGAAAATCATTACCAAATAATTAAATTGTGCTGGGTCATTTTGTCTATTAATTAGTGGTAATGCTCATGAGGAAGCTTTATCATGAAAAAACAACTATGAGTGTGTTAATGTGGTAAATCATACCGGAGAACATTCTGGATGAAAAGCTGCCAGCAGCACGTAATAGGAAAGCTGGCTTTAAAAAATAAAAGTACAGTTCAACCCAAGAGGGGAAATCCAACTCGTTAATGTGTGGCTACTAGTCTTAAGTCTACAGCATGGAAACACGCCCCTTGATGGAAAGAAAAATAATAGAATGATAACTTATTTGAAGGAGAAAAAAAGAAATTGTTCCCAGCATACTCTTTACTGAGATTTACTAGTTCCTGATATAATAAAGAAACGAGCCTAAATAAAATGATTATCTGCCAATCGGATTATGATAAACATTGTTCCAAGGTTAAATAAGTATTAGTTAACTAATTCTCAGTGCCATAAGAAGCAACTCAGGTGAAAACATTTCCATGAAAAAGGCAGGGCTCAGTCAGGTGTTGATCCTTCAAAAAAACACTTCTTTACATGATGAAGAATGAACAAAGTACTAAGCAGTATCTAAGCCTTTTGCCACACAAAGGACTAACCAGATAATCCACACCCTTTCATAGGTCCTGCCCATTGATTGGCCCCAATAAACTGATTTGTAACAAAAGTTCATGTGGAAGAAAGCTTTTTTTTTTTTCTTAAATAAAAATGCCACCAATATAATACTGCAGTGGAATGGAAGGGCTGATTTTAACCTGTGAACAAAAGTAAAGTCAGTTATGCAGTAAAAGAAAGGCCATTCTTTCCATATCATTCAATTCTGGGCAAGTGTAATACACCCTCGGTAAGAAGAATTAACTGGGAACAATCGGGAACCCTGAAATGGATTAAGAAGTGAGTTTAAAAGTGCAACTCAAAACTGCTGAGTGCCGGGGCCTTAAACTTTATTTTCTGATTGTTAAGAGTCTGAGGGTTTTTTTGAGAGAGAAGATTTTCAGAGTGTTAAGAATTTATAAACCCAGTAAGTAAAAGACTAGTCAGATCATTAACAAGAATTTATTCTGTTCAGGTATTTATGGAATTATGAGATTTGGTTTGTGCCCTCAAAGTGATTACAATTTAGCTGGGAAGAGCAAATGCACATTCAGGGACCAGTACCAAGTAACACATCAGCAAACACAGATTTATAATGGCATAAGGGGACAGTTTCCTTGGAGTCGGGGCATCTAGGAAGACTGCCGCAGTACCGGGGGCTCACGGACATAGAGGAGGTCCTGGAGGAGAAGGGATGGGTCTCCTAATGCTACTAAATCCTATGTGGGTGGTGGAGGCAGCTGAACCAGAGAGTTCAAGGCTGAAAACGAAGGCTTTTTAGAGAGGGGAGTGGGCAGCCACTGAAAGGAAGACTCGAAATGCTTAATTAAGGAAGGAGATTTGATATAAAAAGCAACAGGAAACTAAAGAAGGTTCTTGAGGAGGCAGAAGAGTGAGGAAGAGAAAGAGGATCCTGGCAGCTCCAGGCAGGACAGTCTAGGGGCCGGTGGACAGCGACGTGCCAGCTCTCCAAGTCAGCACGCCCAGGAAGGATCTGCACCTCCCTCGCACCCCCCTACCCCATCCCCAGAGACCTCACACACACGATGATGTCCTTTTTAAGGCAAGCGCAGGGCTGGCAGACGGCAAAGGAGGAGCGACAAGTCTCCGGATGGATTGGTGGCTTGGTACAGGAGCAAAAGGACTGGCTCTGTCGCTCACAGCGGTGTGGTTTGGGGTAGATTATTTCACTTCTGAGTACCTGTCTCCACTTCGATCATAAAAATGGGATAAAAATCCTACCCACCTGTCAGAGTACAGTGCTGTTGGGGGCGAGGGGGCGGAGAAGGCTGGCGAAGGGGAGTCATTCAGAGGAGGCGAGAATGAAAGGAGGTGCAAGCTTGAATGAAGGGTCTTGAAGGGAACCTGACAGAGCATCCTGTGTAGGAGGTCAGGACTCCCTAACGCGAGGTGAGGTCAGGGTTAGTTAGGTTGGGTGGGCAAGCAGCGGGGTGTCTACAAATCTCTCTCCTCCCGGCCCAGAGTCCTGACAGCCTAACCCTAATGATGCACAGGGAGCACCTTCTCCCAAGATTCACTTTCAGGGGAGAGCAGAGCCCCAGTCTTCAGTTGACTAGGGTTCCAGTAAGGCCCACATGAGGTGGGAACTAAAGACCCACCATTGCCTTTCAGAGTCGGGGCAAGGGTTGAGAGTGAGTGGCCTCAGCAAGAGGCTTCTGAGGGAGAGGCCAGTTCCGGGCAGGGGTGTGAAGAAGCATTCCCAGGAAGCCGTGCTTTACTCCCCTACTTACCTAGCCTCAGTCACATAACGGGAAGAATTTCACATATGTTGACTTCGTTTGTATTATTCAACACAGAGATGTTGGAAAAAAAAAACCAAAAAAAACATTCTATCCACCACAGTTCTTACACAGCTTTATGGCTGCCCTTAACTGCAAGTCTGAATCTTGTTCCTAGCCTGTCGGCTCCCTGTGTGTACAGAGTCCTGTTTTATTCATCTTGGCCCTGGTGGCTGTTAGCGCAGCATCCCAGGCCACAGAAGCCACTCCTGCACTGCCTCCACCTAGAAAGCTCCTCCCTTATATGACCGACCGCGCGATTTTCCCCCTGACGTCATGGCATTGCTTGACCGTCACCCCTTCCGTGAGGCTCACACAGCCCTCCACCTTGGAGAACCGCAGACCCCCTTCTTCCGTTCCCTTCATCCTGCTCTCTGCCTCCCAGGATGGATCACCTTTTAACGTGGGAAATACCTCACTCGTTTACTGTCTTCACTTAGTATTGTATTTATTGCTGGTCTTCCTTCAGGAGGACAGAATTTTTGTCTGTTTGGATCTATTGATATGTCGGGGGTTAGAGTACATTTGCGTTGAATGAATGAATCGTGAAACAGTAATCTCACTGTAGACTTTGGGGGTGCAGATCACTCCTTCCTCGTTAACATTCCCTGTTCCCGCCCTGGAAAAAGGCACGTGATACCAAGTGTTCAACAGGAAAATAACGACTATTTCAGAGTCTATACCTTGGAGCTCCCAATAGGGAATGCGGTAACAGGTTTTCAAGAAAATAATCTAGAATGCACCTCATTTACAATGTCGGCAGATGCCAGGAAGGCTGTCATCTCTTTGTTTCAATTAATCAACTCATCGGATGCATAGTTAAGCTACGGATCAGATAGTACAGATTTCACTGATGGGGAAGAGCGGAGATTCATTAGAAGGCATTCATTCAAGCTAGTGGAACAACAAGTGTTATTAAGCATCTCCTATAACTCTTGGTTTCCCCAAAACAAGGGAGAAAAGGAACGACCATTCAAAACAACCAGTAGTCGGGATAGTAAAAGGAGAGGTTGGGGCCTCTGTGCATATTCTGCATGCATTTCTGATTTCTCATGCTCAAATGTCTGGTAACTTCTTTTTTTTTTTTTTTTTTTTGTGGTTAAATATTTAAGTTGAATACCAAAGGAAGGATGTTTCACATAAATCATGCTACAGCCAGGCAGACAACTACACTTAAACTCTCCATTAGGTTCTCCCCTGGAGCAAATTCTTAGTCTACGGTCTTTGTCGGTCTTTGTAACCATCCTCCTTGTGGTGCTGTGAGCGAGGCAGAGGACAATAAGGAGGGGAATTCACGATGCAGACTGAGTATGAAATGAGAAAGTTCACCCCAAATCATTTAAGATAATTACTATAGGCAAGAGCAGATCATTTTATCATATTACATAATATTTTAGTATCAGTTTGTGAGAAAGACAGTGAATCATGACGTTTTACCCTGAGTAGCTCTTGAAGATGACTTCATGTTGAAGATGACCTAGTCTTCCCCCCGTTATTTTGTAGATGAGAAACCTGGGATGAGAGGTGAAGGGACCTGTCTGCGGCTTCTACATCTAGGCAGGGAGCTGAAGCTAGAGTTCAGGCCTCTTAGACATTTCCATTAGGCGTTGCTGCCCATTGTTCTCATCTGTGCAATTTTTAACTCCTATCAGCAATGGCTGATCTCTTAATTATGAGGCAGGGAGATACATCACCTAGGAATTATGGTCTCTGAGCTCTTAGGAGAAAGTTTAAATTAAGAAAATAAATACTGTGACTATGCCACAGTATTCTTAGTGCCGAAAAGAATAGTTCTCATTAGAAACTGAACTAAGATGACCACTGATTCATTAGCAGATCCAAACTCCTTAGTCTGGCACACACAGGAAGTTTCCTTCCCTTTCTCGTCATTTAGTTTGATGTGCCCTACAATGACCTCTGTGCTCTAATCAGGTCAATTTTCTTCTTCCTTCTCATTTAATTTCTACCTCTGTGACTTTTATCCATAGCCTTCCTCTTTACTGAAATGCTTTCCAGAGTTTTCTACCAGTTCGCAATGATGTCTTATGTCCAAGATATTTCAGAACTTGCTTTCTCTCCACACTCTGCCCTCACTTAACCCAACACAAGTCCATGGAATCCTGCAGGCCCCAACCTTTTCGAACACGGATCAACATGCCCCCACTTAAATGGAAGCCAGTCAGCTGAATAATTCCAGCTATCCAGAACACAGAGCCAAGAAATAAGCAAAAATCCTCTAACGTCTAGCACCAAAACAAAGTGAGATTCAAGTGATTTTACTCACTGCTACTGTCATCTTATCCATTAGGCACAGCAGGCACAGTGGCCAGGGCCCATAAAACTTGGAAGGGCCCACAAAAATATTAATTTTTTTTTATTTAAAGTAGGCTCCATTCCCAGTGTGGAGCCCAGTGTTGGAATTGAACTCACAACCATGAGATCAAGACCTGAGCCATGATTAAGAGCTGGATGCTTAACCGACTGAGCCAACAAGGTACCCCTTTATTTTCTTTTAAAATCAGAAGAAAACAAAGAACTTTCAGGTCAAAGAAAATGTCTTGTTGTTATTGTTATTTTTAAAGATTTTATTTTATTTTATTTCATTTTTATTTATTATTTTTAGGTGGGGGAGAACCAGAGGGAGAGGTAGAATCTTAAGCAGGTTCCACACCCAGCACAGAGCCTGACTTGGGGCTCGATCTCATGACCCTGAGATCACTACCTGAGCTGAAATTAAGTCATATGCTCAACTGAGCCACCCAGCCACCCCTAAAGATTTTAAGTAAACTCTACACCTCACATGAGGCTCAAACTTACAACCCTAAGGTCAAGAGTCACGTGCTCTACTGACTGAGCCAGTAAGGCACCCCAAGAAGATGTCTGAAATACCAACAGCTGAAAAATAAAAATTCTGAATGTTTTTATGGAGGAAAGGGCCCATGTAAGTCGTAATGTGGCCCTGCTCACGGGAAAACTCCTCCAACTCTTGTGGCCTGGTTATTCCTACTTTACAAACAACTCATGAGTCCCAACCTTTTTTAGTTCACAGTTGACCAGAGGCAGCAAATTAGAAAAGTGAAACCGTCAGAGGTAGGCAGGCTAACACAATTCAGTGGGATTTTGCAAGTCACAGCTAATGGTAAAACCACTAAGAACAAGAAAAGGTACCAAAGAACTAGAACAAAACAAAACAGGGCACCCTGGACATATTTCATGACCGCCTGGACGGAGCTGTACACATCCCAACAGTTCCTGCTGTCCCCCGTGATATTTCTGACCCGTGTGATTATGATTTATAATGTTGATCCTTATTCTTTAACACAGTGCAGACACCACAAATGTATGTAGCAATCTTTTCTCTTAAAAAGGGCTAAAGTGTAACAATACATATTTTAAAGAGGTTATGCTTTCATCATTTGAAAAAAAATAAAGCTTTTGATTTGTTACGAATTCCTATTCTTGTCTCCAGGGAAAACGAATACCCCATAGGAAGCCTGAGGTAAGTAACTGTACACAAAACATATCCTTACATTTCCAAGTACCAGGTAGTGTGTAAGTAATAAAAATGTGCTAATTCTGGCGTAGATGCATCTTTTACCATCTCTCCTCATTGCATCTGAGCTGGAATTCCTTAGCGTGGCACAACGGCCCTGATAAGTCCCGTTCTAGTCACCTTTCAAGACCAAGATCAAGAACGCTTTGTGGAACGTTTGCAGATTTTCTCAGTAAGATGGGCTGTGCTTTCCTTTGTATTCCACTGGAACCGACACAGCTTATAAAACTTCATCAGATACATCAAGTTCACACACGTCTCTCCATCACTGGATTGTGACAGGGGCACTAGACTCAGTTAATTAAAAAAAAAACAAAAAAAACAAAAAAAACCACAAAACCTTTCCTCGGTAGACGAATTAGAAAGAAGCTTGCAGCTCTCCTTGCCCCACGCAGCAAAGCCCCAGCACCGTCTAGAAGTCACTCTCAGGGCTGAGGCTGCCAGATAAAGCCCCGGGTGTGCCCCAAAAACGGCATGCGATAGACCAAAAATTATCTGGTATCTTTCCGGAATTCAGATTTAATTGAGTGTCCTTTATTCTGATCAACCAAATGCAGCGACCCCACTCCAAGCAGATACGGCCCCGCACCACTGGGGTGGACGGCTTGGTGAGCCAAGGGTGGGCTGGATGCTAAATCTCAACTGTTACTCTACTTCGCTCACCAATTGCACAACTGACCAGGTGGGTCTGGATCATAAGCTCTTTGAGGGCAGGTACAAGAGTCTCATTCATCCTTTATTTTACAGTGTGGAACAGATGCTTATTAAGTGCACATCCTAGGGAAAGCATATATTCTGTAAAGTAAGATTTCAAACTTGTATGTCAAAAGAAATATTTTTGGATGGGGGGCGGAAACCTTCCCATTGGCCTTCCATGGAACTTAATACAATTGTCACCATCTATCTTCGTCAACCTTGGTCACACTGGCATTCCAGCTTCATAAGAGCCTACTGGAGGCACAACACTGAGCTGAATGCCAGGTGGGTCTCCACGGACAACTGTGAGAGGCATGAGACATTTTCACAGTTTTCCTCTCAGGACCGCAGGGCGTCTTACAGACCAGACCTTAAATTAAATCAGCCTTACAAGAAAAAACAAGGTTCAAAAAAGAAATTATACATAGACAAGCTGAGAGACAAAGGTGCATTCATTTAACCCTGTTAGGCGAAGAGCAAATCAGCTGGAAGGATTGGAATTAAAGAATTTTGACAGTTACATGCTGCTGGTAAAAAATGAAAACAATCGTATACACATTAAGTTTTTCTTTTTTCCTGATTATAAAGTAACAAATGCTTACTGTTGAAAATTTATAAACTGTAAGAAGCAATAAAGCAGAAAAAAAAATTACCTATAATCCTACCATCTAGGGTACAGCAGGTGCCTTTAAGATGGGGAAATAATAGAACTTCCTTTGGTTTTTATTTTTGACCACATTCTTCAAAAAATTTCCTTTTTTGTGTATGTTCTAAAATGAACATCATCTGATAGAATAAGAGATGTAGTATTAAAAGGTTGGGAGGGGAAAAAAAAGGTTAAGAGGATAAGCTCATATGCTTTCTTTACTGGTAGGGGTATGCATTCAAAACCCTGGAGGGCCACTGACATAAAGACGACCATGAGGAACAATTTCGGCATTACACCCCCTCACCCTCGGTCCTTTTTTCTTTGAAATCACACTCAGAGGGTAACTCAGGATTAAGTGAAAGGTGACTTGAGAGTTATTCCGGCAGTTTCTGACACAGGCCCAGTTAATAGAGACAATGGGTCACGAGCTGGGTGGCCAGAATTTTCCATCTGACTGTGGTCACCTGGTTATTTCTCCCCGTCCTTCCTTCCCATTATTGTCCCTCTTATTCTGGAAACTGGCTCCCATCTTCCCCTTGCTCCGAGGCTGACTAAGGCAGGCAGGGGCTGCAAGGAACAGGATGACTGGCAGAGAAAGCTGCTATGCACTTTCTTCCCAGTTTCTGGGGCTGGTTTCTTCGGCAGCAGCCACCTGGCGCCGAGCTCCTTTAATAAGGGTTGGTTGCTTTGTTGGTTTTATATATTTTTGTGTGGGGAAAGACAGAGTCAAAGTTTTCACGGAAGTGAATAATAAAGTAATGGCCGAGTTGTGCTTTGCAGGTTACAGAGAACTGCAATAAACACTTATGAAACTCTCACATTCTTAACCTCAGTCATACTATTGTTTCTATTCTAGAAAAGTAGAAAATTGAGGCTCAGATGTGACTGGATTCAAATTCCAGTCTTTGGATTCTAACTCTTGTGCATTATTTACATTGCCAGTGCCAGTTCTATGTGTAGTTAAGACCCACCATTTTCAAAACACCCATTTGTAGTAAGCACTATCATCCACGTAGCCTAAATGGTTTAATTAAAAAAAAGGGGGGGGCGCCTGGGTAGCTCAGTGGGTTACAGCCTCTGCCTTCGGCTCAGGTCATGATTCCAGGGTTCTGGGATCAAGTCCCGCATCGGGCTCTCTGCTCAGCAGGGAGCCTGCTTCCCTTCCCCTCTCTCTGCCTGCCTCTCTGCCTACTTGTGATCTCTTTCTGTCAAACAAAAAATAAAATCTTTAAAAAAAAAAAAAAAAAAGGAAGCTGAAGGCAGGGCCGCTCAGATTGTCTGGCGCCTGCTTGCGGAAGCCCTCTTTCCATTCCCCAGTGTGAGGGGTACGGAAGGTCTCAAGATTAACATGTGGCTTCAGACCACGTACTTCCCAATAGCTATCAGGAATCTTGACGGACTGTTGTGGACCTTCTGTAAGATTCCTCTTACTGGCTCTTCTTTTTTTTTTTTTTAAACAACTTTTTTTTTTTTTTTTAAGACTTTATTTATTTGACAGACAGAGATCACAAGTAGGCAGAGAGGCAGGCAGAGAGAGGAGGAAGCAGGCTTGGGGGACTTGCTGGGCAGAGCCCGATGCGGGGCTCGATCCTAGGACCCTGGGATCATGACCTGAGCCAAAGGCAGAGGCTTTAACCCACTGAGCCACCCAGGTGCCCCTTACTGGCTCTTCTTACCCAACAGTTGTTATGCCACACAGTATAAAGTCCTAGGAAATCTCCAAAGATCTGTGCTCTTGTTTCAGGGACAAAAAGTCAGGAGGGAAGCTGTGAGACACTAACCTGGTCCACCCTAAGTTAGAACAGGGGAGCTTTAGTCACAAGCAACAGGTGGCTGTAGGGGAAAAGCAAGTAGGTGGGCCAGTCCTTGGAGGCTGAAGGATAAATGTAACAGGCAGTGTCCTCAGAGATCTGACAATGGCCAGAAGCCCTGTTCCTCCCTTGGCTCCTTACCCTGCTCAGCCCTGAACTTCCTGTCTCTATTTCATTCTTCGTTTATCACAGGGATCTCTAATCCTCAGACCAGAGTACTTAGGAAGCTTCTAAATTCCAGCACATGGGAGAGAGGGAAGCAGGGCGTACTTGTGTTTTCCCAGTACTGTGAATGAAGGAGTCTGTGCCCTGGCATTCCAAGTTGCAACTCCTGTTCACTTTCTGCCGATCTGCTCTATTCAGCAGTTGCATTCTTTAGTTTTCCTATCTTACAGGCTAAAAAGATTCTGTGGACCATTCAAAGGCACCTCCTTTCTTTAAACAAACAAACAAACTGGAAAATCTAGTTCCAAACAACAGTCTTAATGAAATACCAGACCCTCTAAGAACGTTGGAACAGCCACAGAACAGGAGCAGAATCGGAGATGGTCAACCCTTGGCACCAAGCAATGGGAATATTCCAGTCAAGAGAACATCCATTCTCTTTTCGAAGATGCTGGGTTAAGACTCTATCAATCGGGCGCCTGGGTGGCTCAGTGGGTTAAGCCGCTGCCTTCGGCTCAGGTCATGATCTCAGGGTCCTGGGATCGAGTCCCGCATCGGGCTCCCTGCTCAGCAGAGAGCCTGCTTCCCTCTCTCTCTCTCTGCCTGCCTCTCTGCCTACTTGTGATCTCTCTCTGTCAAATAAATAAATAAAATCTTTAAAAAAAAAAAAAAAAGACTCTATCAATCAATCCTTTACAGACGCCATGCTCTGTGGACAATGGCAGATTCCTACTTTTTAGTAACTCCATGCTCTACACGAGAAAGCATCAGTACCTTCATCTGCGCAGCCCACAGGGTTACAGAGGACCTCCTGATACATGATCTTCATTGGCCCTCAGTGGGGTAGGTACGGCAGGGAGAATTACCTCCGTTTTACAGATGAGGAAACTGACAAAGATTTTAAGGGACTGGTTCAAAGTTGACTGAGCTAAGACTCACACTCAGGTTTTCTGGCTCCGATACAAAGAGCAAGGTCTGCAGACGGGGCTCCGCACAAGACCCACGCCACTGCAGAATTCTATGTTACTAAAATCAATACTTCTCTAACCCTGAGGTCATGTCACAGTAAGATATTTATCGCAGAAGGGCTCGGTGAAGACACTCTGGCAGGGAGAGAATATTGTGCCTCAGCTCCATTAGCAGTTTCCCAATGATTAAACTTCACATATTTAATTCTGAGTTAGCTGAAAATGGTGCCTACATGTCTTACAGTTTTTTATATCCATTAATACCTATTATAGGTGTGCTCTCCCACACCCAACAAAAACCCTATTTTGAAAACATGCTTTTTTAATGTGTGTCTCTTTTGATTTATTTACTTTATTTTTTATTTTATTTATTTATTTTTTAAGAAGATTTTATTTATTTTTTTGACAGAGAGAGATCACAAGTAGGCAGAGAGGCAGGCAGAGGAAGAGGGGGAAGCAGGCTCCCCGCTGAGCAGAGAGCCCGATGCAGGGCTCGATCCCAGGATCCTGAGCCAGCGGGTTAAGGCAGAGGCTTAACCCACTGAGCCACCCAGGCACCCCTGTTTACTTTATTTTTTAAGTAGGTTCCACACGCAACGTGGGGCTTGTGACCCTGAGATCAAGACTCACGCGCTCTACTGACCGAACCAGCCAGGTGCCCCTGAAAACATGGTTTATTCAGCAGGTATCTGTAGCATTGTTTTATAAATGAACGCACCACATTTCTTTCACTAGTTTTTATGTAACTGAAATCATTCTCTCTCTCTCTCTCTCTCTCTCTATGTATATATATATATAATATATATTCAATTTACATAGAACTTTGAGACAACCTACTATACTAAGCAAAGTATAGAGAATTTTATAAAATATAGTAGCCATCTAATGTCACTGACTTAATAAATGGAAAAACTGGACCACTGAACTGTCAACCATCATACAACTTTTCTTCAACAAAGCAGTCCAATGCATAAGTCATCACATCAATGATTACGATTAATATGTCTGGCAAAATGACTACACCTCTTTCCTAAAGCGGTTCTACATCTTATTGAGTCATATTGTAGTCATTAGCCAGAGTTAATTTTGAACAGATAGATGGGGAGATACTCATGTTTAGGCCTGCACGATCTGGAGTCTCTTCCATTATCTGCTTATTTCACTGAAGCAACCCAAAGGCTGAAGAGTTGCTTAATAGCACCAAGACTTCCTAATAATATCTCTGAAGACTGGACTTGGATGTCCCGTCAGGAATACGTGAAGAGCAGTCTTGTCGAGAGACTGGTGAGGTTAAAACACAGTCTATGTCTATGGGACAGACAGAGCCACCTGCCCGAGTTCCCACCAGCAGCTCACTTCAGTGTTTTTCTAGTACCTGATGCCAATCGTGGCTCTAAACCCTAGGGGCCAGGGCAGTGAGGTAGCTGTTTTTTTTCCAACACCTCTGACTTTACCTAAAACTCTAACTACTAGGTCTGAATTCTACTTCAGTGACACTGCTATGAATTCAGAGTGGTCTTCTCTTGTAAGAGTGTACAGTTTTCAAAGAGTTTTCCAGCTGGTATGGGGCAAAGGAGCTCTAGGCGGACGAAGACCCCAGCTCTGGTCAGCCCTGGGGAAGGCTGGATGGCAGCTGGTGGGGGCTGCGCTGAGAGTTGCCACTACCCCGGGTCCCCCCACGGATGCTACCGATTTCTATATACCACCTCATGGAGCTCAGAGAGGACCGGTTATCCATTCTGACAGACAACTGTAGGACAGACTACAGACGCAGTCTTCCGATCTGATTCCCCATCATGTCCAGGACACGGAGCGCTAAAGCAGTCAGGTTAATGGGTTTAACTAACTACATGCGTGCTTGGGGACACTGGGGAAGTCATGTCATTTTAGAGCCTAGGAGTTCCTTTGCGGGGGCTTTATCCTGTCTCCGCAGAAAGAAAAAAAACACGTGCCTTGGGTGCCGCAGGTTGCGGGAAGATTCACCTGGCCTTATGGCTTTCCTACCGCATCTTCCTTGCCGCTAAGACCAAGGCTTTCATCCTCCTGATGCTGAAAAGCCCCTTCCCCTCAACTTCCATAAATCTGCAAAACCTGAAAAGGGCCCCAGTGTCACTGAGTAAAAGAGGCGGCTTTCGGAATCTCACTGGAAGGAGGGGTGTCTTCAAGCCTCTCACTGCTAAGCCGGACATTTCCTAACACTGGACAAATTGTACATCCAGCCCGGGGAGGGTGAACTGCAGTGGTCTTTTACCCTCCGAGCCAATTGTTAGCTTTTCACAGGAATCAGCAGGGAAGCACATGTGAAACCTCTGTGGTGCGGGGGAGCACCCCCACCCCTTGTGTGACTCTGCATGTAGATGAAGCCGGCCGGGGGCTTTCTGAGCCGCGGCCGGGAGTTCTCAGAGCAGCCCTTTTCTCCGGCGTGGCTCCCTGCTGGGACAGCCCTTTTCAGTGTTCTACCCCCCCTCGATCTCTTCTCCTGCACAACACAGGGCAACTTGATTGAAATAAAGACCTAGGGAACATGTTTTATTTTCTCCTGTTCAATCCATTTTAGAAAAGCTTTTAATTGGTTTTAAAAAGATGCTAAACAAAACGTGATGATGTTTTTCAGTCTTCATGAACTACGGATACCACTTTTTATACTTTCAAAGGGCTAATAAATCAATCATGAAATTAACTCTCCAGCTAAATTTAAAGCAAACCCACTGAATGCCGGGTTCATTAAAAATCTATGCATTTACTTAGAAAAATTTAAAATTCAAAGAAAATTATCCTAGTAACTGAAATCTGACTTGAATTTTTAGTCCTACACTGAAAATCCAAGACCAAGGCAATCACAAAGGGAAAAAAAGAAGGCTTGTGAACCAGTTTTAATAAGCCAATTTACAACGAGGGAGGGGTGTGGGGGAGGGGAGGAGGAGAAAGGAGGGTATCTGGATACATAACAACATGGTGCCCCTGAAGGGATTCTTTTATTTGAGCATGTGCACACATGCACACATAATTTTTCTGTGTGAAAGCTGGAATTACAACGAATGCAATATTAAGGATTCTGAGGCTGATATGATTACTATATTGTATACATGTACGGTTCCTCGTTTCGAAGAAAAAGGCCTTCAACTTCTCGGTTTTCTTGGCAGTGATAAAAATAATAGTTTCCTACCACCCTACGTGGCTCTACAACACTCAGGTTCATACGCTTTTAATATTTAATTGAAGACATCTGAAAAACCTACATGGATAATGGTTTGGTGAAGTCAGTGCTTCCACATTTTAGAAAGACAACATTCCCCACACTGGATCAGACTGAAAATTCTCCCTTGCTCTCCTGAGAGAATACATACTAATTTAAAAAGCAAGGTGGTACAGGATAAGCGTATTTTTATTTCGTCAAATGTAGGCCAACTCGAGATATTTGAAACATGAACTTCTCTGGCCGCTGATGGACTTTCCACCAGACATTGTCCTGCAGGCCAGGTCAGAGTCACCAAATTCTGATCCATGAGAGGCTAGTAATCCTTAAAAGGGGATCCCTGCCATTTCCAATCACTAAGGCAACCAGATCTATCTTTGACTTCTTACATATTCCTATACCCTTCCTTTTCAGTCCTTGCAGAAATTCATTCCACATCCCTTTTTAAGGATCCAATCCCTGTTTCTAAGACTTCTCCCAAGCTGGGCCATGGACCTGGGATGCTCACTCCTGGCTTCTAGCTCTCCCTACAACCCTCCTTTCCTCAATTAGGCAGCTTTCGCAATCACTTTCTTCTTTAAAGTATCTGCTTTATTGAGGTACAAATCATAGAACACACAGGTCACTGATTTAAAAGTGTACAATTTTTCAATGGTTTTTAGTACATTCACAGAATGTGCAAGTATCACCATGATCAATTTCTGAACATGTGGCACACCCCCAAAAAGAAACCCCACACCCATTAGTCACCTCTCATTCTCCCTATCCACCTCTCCCAGTCCTAGGCAACCATGAATCTACTAGATTCTGTCTCTGCAGATTTGCCAGTTCTGGACATTTCATACAAATGGAATCAATCTGTGGTCTTTTGTGGGTCTTCTGCACCTGGCTTCTTTCACTTAGCAGGTTTTCATGGTTCATCTATGCTGTAGCATGTGATAGGACTTTATTTCTTTTTATTGCAGAACGATACTCCATTGTATGGAGTATACCATGGTTTATTTGTGAACATCTAGGCAGTGTCCACTTTTTGGCTATTACGAATAATGCTGCTTTGAATGTATCTACAAGCTCCTGTGTGGACATATATCTTCATTTCTTTCGGGTATATACCTAAATTGTTGGGTCATATTATAACTTTATCTCAAACCTTTTGAGGAGCTGCTAGACTATCTCCCAAAGGCTGCAAAATTTTTATATTCCCACCAGCAGTGTATAAGGTTCCCAATTTCTTCATATGCACAGCAACACTTATTATTATCTGATTTTTGGGTTATAGCCATCCTGGTGGGTATGAAGTGGTATCTCACTGTGGCTTCGATTTGCATTTCCCTGATGCCTAATGATGTTTAGCATCTTTTCATGTGCTCATTGGCCATTTGAAATTTATTAATTTTTGAATGTTTTCACTTTAATCATACCTT